>NC_079463.1:420000-1670000 GCF_026250575.1 Diorhabda carinulata
TTTCGACTAAACGAAAATGTTTTACGGCTAAATACGCGAAGTGCGTACAAGCGAAACCGTGTATCCAATTGTGGTACGGCAAATCTTTGTAACCGCGTTTTACGTACAACAAAAATCTTACGAAAACTTCATCTTTAATCTTATATTCTTCGCAAAGTTTCAAATTATGAAATATTTTAAGTATATAACACGGTATTTCCGTATAAATAACTTTTCTGGCGCTAAAACTAAAGCTGTCGAAATCTTTGACATTGTGATAACCTTCGCATAATAATATATCGGCGATATCTTGATCTTTTATCTGGAAATAATGGAACATCAATCGATTCGACAATTGACATTTCGATTGGGAATCTTCTACTTTTTTATAAAGGAGACTGTGTCTAATAGATAAACCGCAAAATATACTGAAAGCGTTCGTGATTTGTTCATCGAAATAATCGTAATTACCATCGATTTTATTGTAAAGTTGCGCTACGCCTATAACGCCGTTTTCGTCGCGTAACGGAAAACAAAGTATATTTCTAGTTTTGAAACCGGCGATTTCGTCGCGATCTTTATAAAATAACGGATGTTTATAAGCGTTTTTTATAATTAATGTTTTGCCGGTCGCGGCGACGTGGCCGGCTATGCCTTGATCTTTGGCTATGCGTACCAACGTTTTTTTATCGATCGGATTGACGCCATCGAAAACTTTCGCTACGATATTCACGTGATCGGGATCCAAAAGGAATAAACAACATTTTTCGGAATTGGTTAACCGTGTCACTTCTCTAATAACCGTTCTTAATAATTCGTTAATGTTTTCCAATTCGGAGAATAATTTCCTGGTGACGGAAAGTAAATTTTGACAGCGTATCTTCAATTGTTTTTCTTCTTCGTAGTATCTGGTGTTCAAAAGTGGGGTTAGGCAATACATCATCGTTTCGTCGACCAAAGTTCTGACTAAATACGCGTCAGATAACGGTTCGACGAAACATATCAAATATACGGGACAAGGTATTAATTTTTTGGGTAGGTTCGTTCTTATTTCTTTGGAAATGACCGGTACTATGACGATTTGCGCTTCGGTTTCGTCTGACGTGGCTTCTTCTATCATACGTTGGATTTTGGCGTCGAGTTTTTCGGCGCATTTCAATACCGAATGTTTATATATCAAAATATTGTTTATTGTATCTTCGCATAGACAGGATGTTATAGGTTGTTCCAATATTTGAACTTGAATCACTTGAATGCACGCCTTATTCGGAATGTCGAATAAATTTATGAAAAATACTGCGCGTGCGCCCGTTTCGGCTTTAAAGTAAATGTTCATTTTAGCTTCGAGATATTTCGTATGCGAATCCGTTAAATTCTCGCATAATTGTAAAATTTTACCTGGATTCGCTATAACGATTTTCTTCAAAGGATTTTCGTCCTTGTATATTATAACATCTTTATTGGGATTCACGTAACTTTTACAATAAGGAGATGGTAAGAATAGGTGTTGGTTAGCTAAAGGTTGCGTCATTTTTTAGCTACTCGCATTAATTACAAATAATTTAGAAAAAACTGAAATTTATCATTCGACACGGTACTTAAATTTTGACAATCATTTTATGTGTCATTTAATGTCGTGAATTAATAACAGTTCCAGTTCCAATCGCCACCTCTCAATCGATCTAACCCTATTTGTCCAAATAAAACTTATTATTTTGTGAAGTAAATATAATTAAAATGAATTTTCATATTTAATTCGTGAATAAAATGTAGAAACCTTCCGTATATAAAATTTCATCATGAATTATAACAAGAATAATTATAAATATAATCTAAATAAAAATATATTAATCTTCTTTTTTATTTATAGTTATGACATGTGCTTAAAACGATATTTATTTAAAATTTAACTTTCTCAGATACTATACTACTTGAGTAAACGACCATTACATATAAAATAAGAAGAAGAGCTAAAGTGGAAAATGTCATCTAACAACTCTAGTAATTTATGTAGAATTCTACCTAAAGTAGTAAGTAATTTGAATTTATAAATAATCAAACAAATTTGAAAGTAATAAAAGTAATTATAGGAACTTCACGCTCACCTCAACGGTTCATTGAACCCTGAAATTTTAAAAGATCTCAGTTGTAATGATAACGCGATATCGGAATACCAAAAATTTTCCAACATCACAGATAAAACTACTTGTACTTTGGATGAATGTTTTAAATTGTTCGATATCGCATATCAAGCTACCAAAACTAAAGAAAATGTCTACTTAGCTACTAAGAGTGTTATAAAAGATTTCGATACAGAAAACACTGTTTATTTAGAATTAAGAACTACTCCAAGAAAAGAACAAAATATGACTAAAGAGGAATACGTCGAAGCAGTAATAAGAGCTATTGAAGATTGTAAAGATATATGTAATGTCTTAGTTAAATTGATTTTATCAATAAATAGGCGACACGATAAACTTGATTCTAAGGATACTTTAAATGTTTTTATTAAAATGAAAAATAAATATCCAGATATTATTAAAGGTTGGTGAACTTGGTATTGTAGAAAAAAAAATGTTTATAGTGAAAACAAAATAGTTTGGACGTAGTAACTTTCTCTTCAGGTGTAGATTTGAGTGGAGATCCGAGAGCGGGTATATTCGATGAAGAGTTGTTTGAAAAGGTTCGAAAACATGATCTAAAGACAGCCATACATTGCGCGGAAGTTAAAAATGATGAGGAAGTTGGGAAAATATTAGATTTCCAACCGGATAGAATAGGACATGCTATATTCCTACATCCCGCCTATGGAGGCTCAAAGATTAATTGGGATAAATATTGTGAGAAAAAAATTCCAGTTGGTAAGTTTAAATTCGCCTAAATCACATTTTTCAGCTTTTGAATGTGTTTTTTGTATTAACTTTTCAAGTTTTCTTTCATTTCATATCAATATAATTAGTTACCAAGAAAATAATATTTTAGAATGTTGTTTGACATCGAATGTGATAACTACGAGTATGGGAGGGTATCAAAATCATCATTTGAGGGAATGGATTGATTCAAATCTTCCATTTTCCATTAATGTAAGTGTGGAAAAACACTATTAGTTTGTTTGAATTTTGATTGGTGAATACAGTGGCGAATTTTCATTTTTGCGTGTTTTAGACTGATGATAGAGGGGTGTTTGGTACAACTTTATCGAAAGAGTATGAATATGCTTTGAATCATTTCAAATTAACGCCATTGCAGTTATGGGATATTAGTTTTAATGCAATGGAACATTCTTTTGCAACTGAGATTGAAAAAAGTATAATTCAAAAGGGATTAATCGAATGGAAAGTTCAAAATTTGGAAAAATTTAATTTAATAAATTGAAGAAATACATTTTGGTTTTATTTACCTTATCCCCATGACTTTTTTATTTAATTGTAAAAAATTAAATAGTTTTCTTTGATACTTTTCAGATCTTTTTATTAAATCTCCTGAAATATATAAAAAACAGTCTTTGAATAATTTCGTTTACAATATATGTTGAAAGTTAAATCTACATTTTGATTTCAATAACATAACCTTTTATAACCTATGTGAAATTTATCACGGAACTATAATTTTACATAATTCTTCTTTTTTTTAACGTGGAATGTTCGGAAATTGAACATACTAGTGTTAAAGCTACCTACATATCTTTGATGTCTTAACCCATTTTTGAATTTGTTTAAACTAATAGATTCAATTTTTGATTATAAAATAACTGATAATGAAGAAGAAAACGCCAAATTTATAGATTTAGACACATTCAAACTTATCAGTGGCGACATCAATATAAATGATATTGTTTAGTGATTATTCCAACATCATATATTTAAAATATTATTAAGGATAAGAAGGATTTTTTCCAAAATTTCATATATTTAACGAAAATCTAATCTTTTGAAATAAATATTGATGAAATAGTTGTTAATTGATTGACAGTTGACAACAAAGATCACGTATTTAAATAAGTAGTTTGTGGCTAACGATCTTGTTGAATACTACATTTATTGGTGGCGACATCTACATTTTAGATATTATTGGCTTATGATTATTTCAAAATCATATTTTTTATATGTAAATAAGAATTATCGGCATTTTTATCTAAATCCTAAATTTTTAATGAAATGTAATGTTTTATAATAAATACTGCTGTCAATTGATTGACAGATGACAATCTTCTTTTTTATTACAAAATTCGCATTTACTGGTTATTTATTAGCGATTTAGTAAAAATTGAGTATTTGATAGAGATCTGAGGACTCTGAGGTTATTTTTAATGTAAGTAATATTGAATATTACATTTTGTGATATGAGTAATCTGTCGGATTATCATCATATTTCATGAGTTGAGTGGGAAGTTGACTTAAAATAAAGCGAAATATTCTAAAAGAATTAATGAAAGTAACGTGAAAGTAAAAATAGAGGTAATAAGGTATCTGTTAGTTCAGCGATTGACAAGAAAATATAGTTTTACTTGAATGGTACAATAAAAATCAAAGAATTAAGTGCGGTTAATGTGAAAAAAAGCTACTAAAAATATAATTTTTTTGTAGATAGTTTAATCAACTCCTCAATTTTTCTTTATAAGTATCAAGCAATTAACTATTATGGGGATTATATTTGGGAAATTTGGGGTAAGTAGAAAGGTTTATACTTCATATTGTAGTTTTAGAGAATAACGCTTTAAATAGATATTCCATTTTTAGAAGAAGAAAAACACTTTCGAAATATTAGAAAAATTAGAAAAAGAAATAGTATCTATTGAAGAATTTAGTAAACGCACGGAAAAATTTAGAAAAAAAGTTATTACAAGGTTTATTTTGTTGGCGATATTAATCTACTTTATTTTGGCTTGCTTCCTTTATTTTTACTACCATCAAATATCATCAAACCAAAAATTGTTATATATAGTACCGCTACTGGCTTTTCCATTCATGTGAGTATTTATAAATAAAAATATTCTTCTTAATAATATAATAAATTAGTTTAGTATTTCATAGTTAATCTGATTAGTTCATTGTCGAAGTAATCGATACCTTTTAAGTACTTAGGAACAATTAAAAACATAAGAAATGAATTTATTTGGGATATAGAGTATTTAATAAGTGAAAAATTATAATTAAGAACAATAGACTAAGCCGAGGAACTAAATTGAGAGTCTACAAGACCAATAATTACATACGTTACTGAAACTAATAAATATTAATGAAGAACAATAAAAGATATATGAGAGGATGATAGTTAGGAAACTTCATGGATAAATGAAAGTAGATGGAAAGATCAGATTTATGCAAAATCAAGAACAAATAGATGCAGGATGGAAAGAACAATAGTCGACGCCTCAAAAACAATCGAATAATGTTAAAATGTGGGCTTACCACCCTCAAAAATACAGGCTCAATCTGATCCGTTACAATTCTAAATAGAATGTATAAATTAGTTTGGTATTTCATAGTTAATATGGTTTTAGTGTTATAGCAATTAAGAAGTTTCTCGCTTGGTATTACTCTAGAAAATTAAATCGGAACGAAATGAAATTGGTAAAACTTAAAGAAGAAAAGAAGAAGATACTCGAAAATGTAATGGAAAAAGAGACTTATAAAGTCGCGAAACAAATTTTAGATAAATATGGTAATGATACTAGCAATAAAAATGAAATTGAAGCGATAAAGGCCAACAGTTTGGTAGCTAGAAACAACCAAGTCGGTGAGTTATTTATTACGTTGTAAAATGATTTATAAACGGTTTAAATTGACTGACCGATATTTCTTTTTAATTTTTGTTTAAATTTTCATAAATGAATAAAAACAATGGGTAAAATGTTATGTTGGAATAATTAGTTATTAATAGCGAAAAAAAAATAATGTTGATACTGGTTGTGAAAGTAAAAAGAGTAGTAATTAAATGATTTTTATTATCTTATAATTAATATCGAATACTTTCATCTCCGTGTGAATTGGATGTATTAAAATTTAAGTATTTTAATCTACAGGGTGATCCATTAGGTTTATACATGATTATTTTTGTTTTGTTTTAATTTCTGATCCTAATTGAAAAAATTTAATGGAAAAAACGTTTTAATGATCCCATTTTAAATGAATAACGATTGTAGACCTTGGTAATTCGTATTGTTAATAATTTTATCGATCTATGGTGTAAACAAACGTTTTTACATTAATTTAAAATGATGAATGTCAAAAATATTAATATCGGGTACTAATAATTATCATTATATGTTGAATATACAGAATGTAAATTGTACAGGTTCACCCCATTGTTATAAAAATTCAAAAATCTGTTTTAGGCCTTAGACAAAGGAACATACAAGGAAGATTGTCTATCGATTCAGTAAAAACGCCGATAAGTAATAAATTAAACCCCATTACCACCCCTTCGTTGCCAGAAAAATTAATTAAACTTCCTAATCTTACCATACCCGTTCAAAGACCTTCACTTCTACCCTCCACCCCACAATTCAATACAAGAACACCCCTACCGTTACCGAGAAGCATTCTGCCCAGCAACAGTTCCGTATTGGATAAAATGGTAGATTACCTAGTAGGAGATGGACCGTCTAATAGGTATGTAATCGAAAAAAACATATTTGTTCGAATTGGGCGTTTTCGAAATCGCAAAATCCATTTATCGGTTTTATTTGGTCGATTATGGTCCTGGTTTTTGAATTGCATCCATAAATTACGTTACAACGTTTCTCGGTCTATTTAAATCGATCGAAATGAAACGAAAACAATTAATTTCGACGTTTTTCTTAGTGTAACTTAACATAACCTCAAATTGCGACGTTTCTATTTGATTCGATGGAAATACAGTGAAAATAACATTTAATTTCGACGTTTTTCTTAGTGTAACTTAACATAACCTCAAATTGCGACGTTTCTATTTGATTCGATGGAAATACAGTGAAAATAACATTTAATTTCGACGTTTTTCTTAGTGTAACTTAGAACCTAACCTAATAATGGCGTCCTTTTAATTAATTTTAATTCTAATTAACCAGGACCGCAGTTAACCGCTTAACAACTGGCGTGTTGTATTTCCCTCGATAAATGGATCGTCTAATTTCGAAAACGCTAAACCAAACCGATCATATAATGAAAACTAACCAAAAAAAATATATTTTCTAGATACGCCCTGATTTGCAAGAAGTGTTCTTCGCATAACGGTATGGCGCTCAAAGAGGAATTCGAATATTTGTCGTTCAAATGTTGTTATTGTTCACATTTCAACGCCGCTCGCAAGAAAAAAGCGTCGGGGCCGACGTTCGAAGAGGAAACGTCAAAAACGTCGTCGTCGATCGACGATTCGGATTCGGACGTTTTGGAAAACGAAACCGTCGATTCGCCAACGTCGAAACCGGAAGAATCTGACCAACTTCCGTCTCAATTTGACCAACTTCCGGTCGATTCGAAAGAAACGCCCATCGATGATAAAAAAGAAGACGAAACCGATGATCGAATAGACGTGGTGGATTGAACGTCGCGTCGGTCGGTCGGAGGAATTGTAAA
Source organism: Diorhabda carinulata (assembly GCF_026250575.1). Lineage (NCBI taxonomy): Eukaryota > Metazoa > Arthropoda > Insecta > Coleoptera > Chrysomelidae > Diorhabda > Diorhabda carinulata. The sequence continues at coordinate 427,539 of NC_079463.1, forward strand.
TAGAAGACTGATGAAAAAAAAAAATATTTTTATCGTTGGAAATGGATATTTTCGCTTAGGTCTGATTAAGATTTAATTTTTGTTTGTTGGAAATGTTGTGGAAAATCGGGAAAATTCTTTTCTATAATGTTTGGGTACGTTTCGAGTTGTCCCGAATACTTTTACGGTCAGTTTATGATGTGTGTGTGTTTTAATAATTTTGTTGCGAAGAGTTTCTTTTACTTTTTTTTTTGTAAATGAAAAAATGTATATAGAAAATGTTTGCGCCACTTAACGCCATAAAAACCAAGTTTTTCTTTTGGAAAATTGTGGAATTCGACATATTATTTTGAAATTATTCGATAAAATATATTGCGAGTAAGGAGGGGTGTTGTTAAGGGATTTAAGGGTCGGTGGGGTGCTTGGGGATCAGTTCTTTTTGTAGAAATTGAATTTTGGCATAAAATAAACAGAAAAAGTATCGAAAAAAGAAAACAGGTGATGAGATATGTCAAAAAAACTGAAAAATGTTGAAAATTGGGAAAAAATATTTTATAATTTCATATTAAATATTGAAAAAAGTCGAAAAAATTGTGGAAAATTGAATAATAATGTTGAAATTTTACTGAAAATGCCAAAATAATGAAGAACATAACGAAAAATCCATAAAAAATGTTGAAAATTTAGGAAAAATAGTTTAAAATTTCAAATATAAACGGAAATGTTGAAAAATTAACAGAAAGAGATGGAAAATTTATAGAAAATTGAATAAAAACGTTGAGATCAAAACAAAATTAATGAAAATGTCAAAAGTAGAAAGAAAAAATGACAAAAAATCAAATATTTTGATAGAAAATGTCGACATAATGAAGAAATTAACCAAAAATCCATAAAAAAAGGTTGAAAATTTCAAAAAATCATGTTAATGATAGTTAATGTCAAAAATAAGATGAAATACGAAAAAACTTGAATATTATGACAGAAAATATCAAAATAATGAAAAAAAATAACAAAAATCTCATAGAAATTGTTAGAAATCGGGAAAAGTTTCAACAAAACTTAATAATTTCGTAGAAAAACGTGGATAGATTATAATCAATGGACATGGGCACTGATAGAAATGTCAAAAATTGCAAAAAAAATAAATTTAAAATAGAATAAAATTATAGAAACGTCAGAAACTATTAAAAAACGATAAAAATAAGAACATATTGGGGAAAATGTCAAAAAATTCAAGGAAATCATGGCTAAAATTGACAGAAAACTATGAAAAACAGAATAAATCCACAAATATGTCAAAAATTGAAAAAAAAAAACAGAAAAAAAATTCAAAAAGGATAAATTGTGTAGAAAATATCAAAAAATAAGAAAAAAAAGTAAAATATCAGATAAAATGGAAAAAATGTCATAAAAAATCAATAATAAAGTACAAAAAATAGCAGAAAACCAACTTAAACAACATAAATTTGGAGATAATGTGACAAATCTACATGAACTTATAAAAATTTAACAGAAAATTATCAATAAAACTGAAAATCAAATCAAACTGTGAAAATTTGGAAGAAAACAGACATAAAAAGTGAAAAATCAGTAAAAAACCGATTAAAATGGGAGAAAACTCTCTGTTGAAGGTGTCGATAAGGGAAAAATGGATAAAAAAATCATATAAAATAGAATAAATCTATTAAAACATCAAAAATTTATGAAAACTTGTAAAAAAAACGAAAAAATAGGGAAAAATACTTGAAGAAATTAGTTGAAATATAAAGAAAAAAAAATGGAAAATCAGAAAACTGATAGAAAGGAATAGAAGAATAAAAGTTATGGAAAATATCAAAAAATAGGAGAAAAGTTTCAACAAAAAACAATAAAATTAGTAAAAAACTATTAGAAATTGCAAAATCTGGTAGAAAACTAATAAAAAAACTACCAAAAAACAAAATAAACTTGGGGATAACCTGAAGTTTATGGGAAAATTTTCAAAAGAAATCGAAAAACCAAACGATGAAAAATTTAGACTAAAGCAGACATAAAACACGAAAAATCTTCAAAAATTGTCAAAAAAATCATAAAAAACAATATAAAATTGACCCATTTGTCAAAAAACAAAACATTAAACGCGAAAAATCATGAAAAATTGACAAAAAACGATTAAAATGAGGTAAAACCAACCTACATATGTCGAAAAAATACGAAAAATTATTAAAAATCGAAATTTATTCTAAATATAGTTTACGGAGAATAATTTTCCAAAAGTATAACTTGTAGCAGATCGGTACAATATAATTTTTATTTTTATATTATGCTCGAAGTGCTTGGTCTTATTCACCGAATTCCCTACCATGACGAATCTTTTGAATATACGGAATTTTTTAATTAAATCCATCTACCCCTTCGTTAAACCCCATCCCCAACTTCCTACCACATTTTAGGATAATTGATGGTCCACCGTAACCATATGCGATACCAAAGTCTTCCTTTTCCATGTTTTGAATCATCCTGTATATAAAAACCGGGTGGGACACTCCAAATTCCGATCTTATTTACATAAAAGTTTTTAAAACAAATTTTTTGAGGTTATAAAATGGAGTTTGATATCCTTTAACTGATAACTGTTCTTTCATTTTTATTAACCCGAATTTTTTTGCTTACATCATATCACTAGAACTAAAATATTCAATATTTTGAAAAAAAATTCACCTTTTTTGAGGTTATGTGCTAAAATATGGGAAATTTATATTTCTAATATATGATGAATTGTTTTTTTTTGGACACGGGAAACTAGAAGACCCCTTCAATTAAAAATCGTGTAGTTCGAGTCGATTAACAAGCAAGTTTCGTTAGAACGAATAACAATCATTCGATAATTGAAGGCGGTCACTACTATTACTTATTATTAAATATGTAAGTTTAATCGATACAGTAATAAAGTCATAAATCGAATTAAAATATAAATAAACAAAAGTATCCGAAAAATTTAGAACATAACCTCAAAAATATCCATTTTACGCCGACTTTTCTTAGGCAGAAATTAAAATGTTCGTTTTCTTTTTAAATATTTCGATTTTTGTCACTTCACCATCATTTCAACAAACCCCAATCGATTTTTTACGTTTTTAATCTTGAATTGAAATAACAACAAACAAATTGGGTTGTTAGTTTTAAACGTTTCGTTGTGTTGTTCAATTAATTTATTTTATTTATGTTTGTTACAACAAAATAAATTTATATTTGATAGTAAAATATAATGGAAATAGTTATTAACTTATCAATTTTTACCATTTCCATCTTCCATCTTTTTTAATTATTTAATTATGGTTCAAAATAATCGAAAACTTATATTTTCGTTTACAATCTATCACAATTTCACATTAAAACTGTCATTTTTCTTCAAGGCGTTCAAGTATCAACAATGACTTGTTCAACTTTACCATCTTATATCTCTGGAACTTTTGGTATAATCAATTTTTTTAATATACAGAGCTCGAACTTGAACGTTTACTTACCAAAAGTGAGTACGATCATGTACATGAGCTCCTAGCTCTAAAAAATTTTTATTATTAGAAACAATTCAAGAGAAACTGCTCTATGATCACTATTTTATAGTATTAATGACGAGATACAAAGCTCTAAGTTTGTGGTACGGAAAATAACACGATCGACCTCATATTTTTGGAACTTTGGATCCCAGAATTGCTCTATAAACCACCTTAATTTAGATATTATTCTCAAATATATAAAGTATGAAAATAAAGGTATAAATTTTCTTTTTGTAAAAATTGATGTGATGATAACGCATGTGATTATTGTAAGAAATCATAAATCAATCGAAATGTTATTTAATTCGACAACGATTACAATTTTATATAAAAAAAATAGGTAATAGATTATTCAGTTATAATTAATTGTGCCTTCGACGCATTTTTTTAATCAATAAAAAAATCAAAAATCTTTCTTCGTTTTATTTATCAATCAAAGAAAATAAAAAATTAGAAAATGTCAGCGGATTCTGCAGAACTGACTCCCATCGACTCTACTTCAGCACAAGTCCAGCAACGCTCATAAGTCAATTTGATCACTTTTTCGAATACCTAATGTATTAAAGTTATTTTTTTCTGGTAATTGAAAAATTTTTGCCCGATCTCTGTTTTTCGAATAAAACACAATTAAAATTTCTTTTATTTATTAAAAAAAAATTATAAAGCGTTCAACGTACATCAAAAATCATATTTTTGATACATATAATATTTATCATGATTTTCTACATTTTGTGTGCACAGATTTACATTTACATACATCGAATTTAGTTAACTAACATTTGGATTGTTATTCTACGTATAGGGTCTGCTCTATTTAACTAAAATTTCAACACTGACTGGACGTAATTGAAATCCAGCGTAATCATTATCTAAAATTGTTAAAAAATAACACTTACCTTCACCAAATTAATAAAAACTATGTTTTTAATAAAATACTGAGTTACAATACAACCAGTTATAAAAATCCACTAGACTAAAATAGATGTAAACATAAAATTTCATTAAAAAACTAACCCTCAATATGTTAACAGTTTGTTTTAGTCACTCCCCCCTTACACTCGTATTTGTTTCGATTAATAATATTACGTGTTTATTTTGTATTTTAACAATGTTTTAGATAATTTAAAATCAAAACAATTCATTTAACATTGACTGATCAAATGTCAACTGTCAATTTTTTAGATAAAACAACTGTTTCTAGAACCAAAAAAAGAAGAAATAGATTAGAAGTGGAAGATGTGGATATAACGTTTCAATGGAACGTTTTTTTATAACAAATCTTTTTAAAAAAAAGACTTGAAAATATTTATATATAGGTTGTCTCATATGTATATATCCACTCAAATTTTGAAAATTCCTTTAAATGACGTTTCGTTTGGAATATTTTGTGTAACATTTATCTATACCGATTTTACTACAATGATTACAAAATTTTCACCAAATTACGTCCAGCTGTGTAATTTATCAATAAAAATAAAAAATGTATGCAGAACCCTTAAAAAAATACATGACTAGAAAAAAATTAATAGACCATTAAAAAATTGGTAACTGGAGTACTTCAATAAAATCAATAAATCTTTTTCTGATAAACTGATTACGATAATATATACAGGGCGCGTCAAAATATGATCTAACTAAAAAATAAGTGAATCAATACATCGAATTATTTAATAATAACTATAAAATATGAAAATAATGTATCCAATCAAGATTATTACTAAGGGTCTTCCAAATTTTAACCAAATTCTTTTACTAATCCACCATTAACATATCTACAGTGATGAAGCTCATTTCGACATGAATGGATATATCAAGAAACAAAATTATCAAATTAGAGACGATACCAATTCACAAAAGAACCAATTTGATGTAATCAATCCATCTTTTTTCAAATACGACGTTGGTTTCAACTTCTTTTGACTTTAATAGCCACTAATATCGCACGATTTCACCTCGTTCGATTTTTTCTGGTGAAATTTTGTCACATTGCAGGTCTATAGAAATAAGTCAGTAAACAACATAACAATTAATTGTTAGTAAGTAGAAAATGATTAATGGAAAACCCTATATAAAACAGATTGAAATTTTGAGAATCATTTTACTTGCTATAAAAAAATGTTTTGTGAATTCGGCCCGCTGTTATTTTTAAAAACGTACAATATTTTAAGCCTCCTTGTGGCAAACTTCAATAATAATAATAATAAATAATAAGTTCAATACTTAACAATATAACATTTTAGCAATAAATATCTTCTAAATATACTCTATAAATGCAACAATTACCATACAGGTTATACAGTATCTAATTTAAATATATATATTCAAAAAAAAAAGATTAAATAATAATCGTAAAAACAAATAGGAATTTGGCAAATTATAAATTTAAATTATACTTCCTTACAAGCCATCAAATATATTTTCTTCTCTGTATAAAAATGATAATTTATGGTTTTGATTGAATAAATGATCTCTTCGGAAAACATCAATTTTAATACATAATTATCTCAAACTAACCAATTTAACAATGTTATGACATATGACGCTAAATCTTCTTTTTTAATTTAACCAAATCTATTAGTCTGTTTTTCGCCATCACCTCACTTCGTAATAAAATGTAATCAAACAGCATAAAGTGGTTTATTTCATGTTAAGTTTTGATTGGAACATATATAAACACATGAAGAAAAGAATGCAAAAATAATATCAAGTCAAAATATTGTCAATGTCACCAATATGGAAGCTATATGATAATTATATCGTTGTTATTTGTGACGTCATGACATTATATTATGTGGGATTAGTGAAAGTAGTCCTTAACTCGAATCATAGACAAAGTAATACCTTTAATAAAATTCGTGTTCTAAAATTAGAATGAGATACAAAAGTAACTAAAGTCGATGTAGATAAAATTGTTAAATAGGAAACAGGTTCTTTCTAAATCAGTGACGGTGACGATTCTGCGCAATAGAGATTACGGGTTCCGTGAGGGCAGTTAACGTTGCACATTTCTGTTTTGTGTTCCAATCATAGACAAATTGATACTAAACCGCATTTTCATTAAAATACAAGTTCCTATATTAGAATGAGATACACTCTGTCAAGTGTTCCGTTTAATTTCTTGTGTCGTAATTTTTAAGCTTGAGATAATTAGAAAACTGAACATTTTTTTTTTCAACTTATTGAAAGTATCGAAAATTCAACTGGAATCACGTTTAAATTCGGAACTTGCCGCGTCCTATTGCACAATATACAGGTATAAAAATTTTTGGTCAATATATCGTTTATTCAAATATTTTTTTTTTATAAAAATAAATTAAAATCTCTAGTACCCTATTTAAATGATAAATAAACGATAAAGGATTGGGGGTTCAAGGTTTAATTTCAATTTTACTAATATATAATTTTTATATTAGTAAACCACTAGAGATCTTTCGTTTAAGTAAAATTATTGCGTTATTATTTATATTTATATAAAGTATGGACTAGACAACAACACTGGGTTTATATGATTGTTCATTATTGGTATAATCACTGGGAATTGATTAATAACAAATCGAATTTGTGCTTAGACATTAGTTATTCTTCTTTCTGTACTTTCTGGCCTTTCCCTATACAACGCCGTTAACCAGTGCTCCAAAACGTTCTAGAGCTGTTCTGAATTACCTAACAAGAGTTGTTTATTTATATATCTTCTTTTTTTCTATACTTTTGGCCCTTTATCCATATAAAGCCGTTAACCAATGCACCAAAACGTTCTAGAACTGTTCTGAATGACTGAACGAGAATATTTTATAGTCTCGGATTGGCTAGCATGACAGTAGGGGTGCGGAATAGAAAATGTCAAATGAATTTATAAGAAACCGTCAAAATTAGAAGTAAAATCTAACCTCAAAGTGCTACAGTCTCATATATTCCATACTTTTTTGCGCCACGAAAAATCGTTATACAGAATGGAACAAAAGTCTACTAAATAATAATTATTACTGTTAACTAAGTAATTGTTATGTTCAAATGAAAATTGTTGAAAGAAAATTGTATTATTTTCGAAATAATCTAAACTTTTGTACCACTCTATAAATGTTCAACATTTTCGATAAATAAACGATTAAATACTGCTCATAATAAATCAACAAATAGATTTCAAAAATCTAAAGCATCGTAGAGAAAAAAAAAAGAAAAGCCAATCAACATCCTGGTTTCCTTGTAGAAAAATCAACGAACGAAACTCGATATCAAGGATTAAAATCGAGCATTTTACGCATTGAAATTGTGATGCCTCCTCCTTTTAAACACCAAAGCGAATATACTCCGAAGTCTCCACCATTTGCTGTGCCTCTTGGGTTTATGATCACAGCCCGGCAAACCTAATCTCTCCCTTTCCTTTTTCCTTATCTCTCTGACGAGTGTATGGAACGCGTCGTCGACGTACGTCCTCAAACACGCCGACGTTTCGAAAAACGGACAACCGAACTGTTTGGCCAAACCTTTCCCTTCCTCGGTGGAAACTTTCCGTTGCGAATGAAGATCGAATTTATTTCCTACTAAAACGAGAGGAGTATCTTCTGAAGCTCTTACCTTTTGTATTAGTTTCTTGTATTCTAGGACTTCTTGGAAACTATGACGATCTGTAACGCTGTAGCAGATCAGGAAACCTTCACCGCACCTCATGTATTGATCCCTCATAGCGGTGAATTCCACCTGTCCAGCTGTATCCAAAATATCCAATAAGGCCGGTTCTCCATCAATAACGGCTTGCTGTTGATACGAATCCTCTAAATTCATCTAGTTAATAATAAAATAATTGTACTAATATCTACTTACTTACCAATAGTTGGATCGTGATAATCCAAAAAACTATGACTAACAAACTGAAGTGTGACGGCTAAAAATAATTAAATAACCAAAAAATAGTAATAACTAACCTAATTTACATTTACCCGATTTTCCAACTCCTCCGTCTCCTAATACGACGATTTTATAAACTCGTATTCCACTTCTACATTTATCTGGATTACTAGCACTCGCCGAAGGCCTATCGGTTTCTATATCCGAATCTTTTGCCGATCTATTCGAATCTTGCTTCGATAACTTGCCTTTTTTCTTCTGGTTTGCTTCCCCGGCCATATCCAATAAAGTCTTAATTTTGTTAATGAAATTGGGAATTTCAAAAATAGTCGCGAGTAATGAGGTATTTAATTAGATCCTCTACAAGTTTAATTGATGCTTTTATAGATCATGATTAAAAATTATGTTTAATTACGCGAAATGTCATGAAAATACCCCCACATAATTCGAACTCCTACTGCACAGCTGACTGACTCTGCCCTCGATCACAGAATATGCTACCATAGATAAACTATATAGTATTTACTCAAATCAAATAACATATTGGTGAGTTATATTTTTTTTATAATAAATTTCTTATTTATTAGATCTTTTGATATGTTTATGCTCCTAAATATTCTTGATTTTACGTCTCTTATGATTTAAAATTAGCTCCTTTAATAATTTTTTACAGATGAAAATTTGACTTTTCGACTTTTTTGTCTTATTCAAAAAATGATTTGACACTGACAATTTGCGTATTTATATCAATAAAAGAAAATATATTTATGAGTGCATTCCACCAAGCATTCCCGCCGCCTAAAATTCTCTTTTGGACGATCCTTGTGATCAAAAACGTCACTCATGACGTCACGACTAACGTTCACAACGACCCTTGTCAAGTCGAAAGAAACCTCTTTCGCTTTATTTTTTCTGTTTGTTCATTTATCTCAACGCTCAAAACGCCTTGATGTAATTTGGGTTTACGATTATAACGCTTAACAGAAAGTGGAAAGGGAAAGATCGTGAGCATCATTGTTGTGATTGTTTAGTGGAATGTACCCTATGTAAGTTGTTAAAAGAGAGTTTGACAAGTTGTCATTTATCAATGGCTTGTCATCTAATTTGAACAAAGATGTATAAAATAGAATAGGTAACATTTTAAAAAATAAATCCGATTATCTTTTTAATATTATTTGTTAACGATAATATTCACGAAGACAGATGGCGGTACATGCTATCATCGTCCAATAATACTATGCTTATAAACATTTTTTGTAATCAAAATTACTTCGAAAAACTTTGTTTTTATTTACTTAGAATTTTATCAGCTAATATGTCCTATGAACTATAAATACAACAATACATTTGTAGATAAAGAGTAGACGTGTTTTGTTGAAATTTTATTGATATGGACTCGATTGCAGAAAATAACGAGGTTAATATTTTATAACTTCTCGAGTTTCTTTTTTTTTGGTAAATTATTCAATATTCTAGAAACCTACTCCACCTCGGAATTTAAAACCAGAAAACATCGGATTATGGAAGGGGTGGTGCTGCAAAGGAGATAGAGAAGTCGCAAGAGAAGCGGCTGCAAAAGGCATTGCCATGGACCTAGTAGCACTGTTTATTTCACAAAGGAAAAAAATCGATTTGAAAGAAGCAGAAGATTATTATAAAAATGAGGTGAGTAATAATTGTTAAATATTAAAATAAAATAAGTTATGAATGTATTGTCAGGTACTTACATGGGTAAACGACCTTCTAAATCGCAAACAAATATTTAGAGTATCTCATATATTGAGTAACATAGGAATCAATCCTCAAGAAGAATTATCGAAAATATTTTGTAATACGGTGAATCGAGAATTACGAGAGTATATTGGAAATCATTTAAAAAATCAAAGTAAATTGGACGATAATTTGTTACACTTATGGCATTTTCTTGAAATAATTTTGAACAACAGTTTGGTTATGTCCAAGTGGAAATTGGAGAAAAACAGCATCGAATGTTTGAAAAATCAGGAAAGTAGCTGGAAATCCAAAATAGCAGTTAAATTATTCTTGAGGAGTTACGGTGAGTTAAATTTAATTTTCTATTTAAATTCATTAATAAATCGTCAATTCAACATATACAGGGTTAACAATTCTTATATATCTTGAAATAAACAGATTCATGCACTACATTTTTATAGATTACCCCGTATTTTAATTCAAATTCAAAATAACCCCCACTCCTCCCAATTACATCAAAAATTGCAAATATGTTATACAGGGTATTTAATATGTTGTTAAACTTTCAAAATGGCGATTTGATTTGAGTTTTTTTGTTTTTTATTAATTTGATTTTTACAAATATATTCTGGCGGGATACGAAAGCATTTTTGATGAAAATTTAACGTGAAAATGGCGATAATTATCAAGAAATGCAAAACTGTTATACCAAAATAACAAATCACTGTGTATATAAACTTTCTTACAATTTTCTTCTTCTTCCTCGTCACGTGATCTTCCTAAAGAAACTCATCTTTTATGTCATTAGCTACATGTTCAATTAATGCATTAACATGTGACAAAAGAACGTTACAAACTTCATTGTTATCTGTTAAAACTGAAACCATACCTTTGTTTTTATTTTATAAGATCCCTTTTTTTATATATTTAATGCTCCGTATATAAAAAAATCAATTTATTTTCACGCGATCTCGTTTTTTACGTCATTAGCTACAGGTACAGAATAATAATTCAAGGTTGATAGAGATTGGGTCGCCTAATAATGTAACGTCACTTCATATAACAGTGCCATTTCTATTTTCTCACCTACGGGCTTTCAATGGATGACGTCACTTGTCAATAAGATAAGTTATCCTATCGTTTATCAACCTTGCAAATAACTAGCTTAAGATAGTGACAGATGTCAATAAAACGTTACAAACTTCATTGTTTACCAAAGTTTTAAAATGTGTAATCATTTATTTGTGATATTTAATTTTAGATGCCAAATTAATTCCGTTTTTAACGGCAGAAGCAGTTTGGAAACAACTGTTGGCATACCACGATATAAAACTATTATATTCTTGGAATCATATTCATTATACGGATCGTTACGATACTATAGAAATACCTGATAATTTATTGAAAGTATTCAAACAGTTTCCAATTACGAACGATATGATAAATTATTTAAATTCGCCTGAGATACTACCGCACGTTTCCACTTTTATACTCAACGATTTATGTCGATTCGGTATTTTTTGTGATAGAGACAAAAAAAATTTTATGAATATATTAACGAGATTGTACAATTCGAATAATTTACCGAATATTTACGAGATATTAAGAGATAGAAATAGTAATTTAACGGAAAAAGTTTTTTTGAATCAGTTGGTTGATTATTGTGTGGATAATAGATTGATTCACGTGATGAGTAGTTGTATAGAAAATTTCGAAATCAACGAAGATACAGTAAAAGGTAATCGATATTTGGAACTTGTATTAAATTTTAGACAGTTGATAAAAGATTTTGAGGAACCTTTATTGAGAGATAATATCATTGAAGTTTCGACGTTTCTATCGGAAAATTTGGAAGTTTATTTTAAGAAGAATCCATTAATTTTATTATCGATTATATTATTTTCTAAAGAAATTTCAATGGAAAGTTTAATAGAAGGAAAAACGTTGAAAATGGATGAAATAGTGTCTAGTGAATCTATTGATTGTTTATTAGAACAAATACCGTCTTTAATTACGATAACGAATAGAAAGAAAGTTATCGAAGAAGAAAAAAAATTATATTTTTACGAACTTTTATTGAAACATTATGGCCTTAACGTAAATCAATTGTATTTTTTTCAATTTGGAGATTTGGTATTACCAGATTTCACTAATACTTTTCTACAAAAAAAATTCGGTTACATGAAGAAGATTAATTATATTTTCTACGTGAAACAATACAGACCAAGCATAGCGTCTAAATTATATCTTCTGAATCAATACGAAGATTTCAAAGGATTTCCCGAGGGTGATATCAAAGTTTTACGAAAAAAAATATTCAAAATTGTCCTTCGGAATATAACGAACATCGAAATAACATCCAGTTGTGTAGCTTTCTTAGAAATGATCGGCGTTAATTCAAATTTTATAAAAATAACCGTAACAGTTATAAAAATTTTATTAGAAGACGGTATAGAAACGAATATTATAAAAAAAATGTTTTCAAACATAGAAAATAATCCTACGGAGATATTATCAATATTAGAACCGATTGTTATGAAAGAAATCGATTTCGATAACCTCCTAAACGGTTCCTACTTCATCAAAGCCGTTAATATCTACGATATCGTCGTTAATTTCACGATTTGCTACGATCTCAAATTACCGGAGATGTTTTTGAAAGCGTGCGGGGCTAACAACATGTGGTTGCCTTTTCTCGTTTTCGCCCAAATGAAGAATTACCCCGCCGAACAAATCAAGCCGCTCGTGCAGTCGTTCAGGAATCCGAATATGTTGGAACATCTCCACCACAGCGTCGTGCACGATATAAATATAGAACACAACGTGCTGATGGGCGAGAGGGATTCTCGGAATCACTATTTGTCAAGAATTGGTGTCAGGAAAAGTTTGGAAAACTTGAATCAGGGCGGTTCTATTTATAGCGCACCTTCGAGGTCGAGCTACGGTAGCAGTAGCAGTTCGGGAGGATCCGATTTTTTGGAAATCGACGTTTCGAATACTAAAGCCACGTTATTACAAACTTTAATAAGATGTCACAGCAGTACGGATCCACCGAGGGCCTTATTACAAGCTTGTCAGCTGTACAAAAATCCTGTATTGGCTATTTTCGCCACAAGTTACGAGGTAAGTTTATATATAGTTTGTTAAATTCACCTTCCTACTTCATTTGTCATTTGCAGTGTCAAATTTACCATTTCCCCTTTCATCCGCCATTAATGTCACTTTTTTCTTATTTTCCAAATTTCGCATCTGTTGAAACTATTAATTGTCGTGTAAAGTTTTCTTTGTTGATTCATTTGACTTTGTCATTAATGTCAAATTTACCATTTATTATTTTTTTGTGCAGTAAATTCACTATTTTGTTTAATTTAACATCTACCTTTAGTGTCAAAGCGTTTTATCTCTCATTAATGTCGAATTAATGTCAGTTTATTACCTTTTTTTTCCATTGTATGTGTCGTTATTATGAAAAAATTCCATTATAATCATCTAATATTATAACCATTTTGCCTCAAGTTACAAAATATTGTATATTTTTGTAAAAACATAATTTTCTATATAACAACGTGAATTAAAATATCATTTCATCATTTAAATTAAGCAACTTGAATATATTTTTTTGTTTACTTTCAACTTTGATTCAATTTCTGGATGTTTTCAAAAAAATTAGATTTTCAAACAATGAAATACCAAAAATAACGTAAACAATGAATCATTATTTAAAAACATATGACATAAGAACATGGTTACCAACCCTAACTTGCATAGATTAAATTTTAACTATTGGGAATGTCATCCGTATTCAACTATCATTTCTCTATGGTTCAAACTACCACGGTTTAATCGCCCGTGTTATGCATATTTTTTAATAAATTCCATGAAAAATATTGATTATTTTATGTGTCATTCGAATTTTTTTAACATATAAAACGAAATTATTTTCGTAATATGTACTTGTTTCTGGCGAAAATATGATTGTGGATTATTAACGTGTGTCGAGGCCAAATTAAACTGTCAACAAGAAGAACATTTTCTTATGATAATATAGAACAAGATAATAATAAATCATTCGACGTTTTTTAAATTTAATGTGTATAAGTTGAATATGTTGTGTATTTTAGCCAGATTCTTTAATAACAAACTGGTTGACGTGGTTAGCTGTTTCTTCCGGTTTATACGAAGTTTTCACGAATTTCGAACTAATCGCTCTGAATTCCCAATCGGTTTCTAAATTGTTGAACGATGTTATGAAAAATAGATTTCCCAAGACTTTGCTACAAAGTTTCGAAATTTTTATGCCAGTAAGTTTTTATCTTCTTACATATTATTATGTATTCAACTTTTTACATGTTTGTGTTGAAAAATTTCAATTCAATATTGGCGTTGCCACTTTTCATATATATCTTTTAATATAATACTTTTATGTTGTTTATTTTACTAAATTTATATTGATTTCTCCATATTTTCTAAATAACTTTTGATTATAAGTTATATTTGTCTTGCAGACCAATCCTTTGAGGTATTTCGTAGAATTTCTAAATCTGTGTATTGAAGGAGTCCAAGATGTTACAATTCTTACTGCTTTATTAGACACTTTTAAGACATCTTTAGGTCAGTGCAGGAGATACAGTTTGATCTCAGAAACTGATCACGAGATGACATATTCCAATAATATAATTTGGATAGAAAAAACAGTCGTTGAACTACTTTCTTCAATCCTACAATTCAACGTAACGTCCTTACACGAACAACTCGGATTAGTACGAACTCTAAATAAGATCGACATAAATAAATATGTGAACTGTCCGGATTTTACTAATTTTTTAGATGTTTTGGAAATTGTTTACAATTCCAACAGTGATATAAGATTCAATATCGATTTGTTTTTGAGCGATAAAGGTGAAGATGCAGCTCTAGACGAATGTGTAAACGCTTTTTTGGATAACTTTAGATTCGATGATGCTTTAAAAGTGGCCAAAATCAAAAATGTACCTTCAGATATCATCTTGATAAGGCGGTGGGAGCACAAATTCAAAACTAAGGATTCGAGAGGACTCGAATTTTGGATAAAGTGTAACGACGAATTCGAATCCAGGAAATTAACTGCCGATTGTGTGGTCAAGTTTTTCTTGGAGCACGTATCCAAAGTGGAAACAACGTAAGTGACGAACTTTTTTTTTACATTGTTTTGGTGAAAATATTATTTTTATTTCACTCTACATTAACTCTCCTTAATTAATAACACTGTAGATGCCCACAATTTTGATCTTATTAATGTCGAATTCAACCTTATAACGAATTTGACATGTCATTAGTGACGTTTTTACTGTCATTAGTGTCAAATACACTTTTTAGATTGATTTGACCTACGTCATTAGTGTCAAACTGAATATTTCGCTCAATAGAATTATTTTTGAAATGTATTGAAGGCATTAGTCAGAATTTTTTCGTTTTAGCATAGAAAAATTCGAACTAATAAATTTAGCGCATAAATGGTCGAAAAATAACGATCTACCATCTCGAAACGATTTAGAAAAAGAAAAATGGTCGGTGTATATAACGTTAGAGGAAAAATGGCGTACTTTGGACAACATAATCGCTGAAGAAACCCTTCGACTCGTTCCATTTGAAGAAATGTTGAATATGCTCGAAGAAATCCCGGTTAACAATAAGATCCTTTCTCCAGAAGCCATAAATATAATAAATACCATGATTAACGATGCCCTCGATAACGATCGATTTTGGTTAGCAGTTAAATTGGAAAAAATATTCGGTTGTAAAAATCCTCATTTGGATATTTTGAAATTGTGTCATAGCTTAGCCGAAGGTTTGGTACAACCTCAACACATCGGTCCCGAACACAAACTGTTTTTATCGAAGGGACTCTCCTTCGGAAGATTGAGTCATAAAAAAACTCAATTGTTCACTAGGAATCCTGGAAACGTCCCCCGTAAGTAATATTTATACGTACATCTTCATGAAACTAACTAAATTATTTAGGCGCATATTATTCGTCAAAACTTGCATATAAATGTTTAATTTTTATTTCAAGAAGTGTCATTTTTATCTATATTTCAACTTTCAAACTCGCCATTTCTAGCATTAACGTCAAAAATGTCATTTTTTTGACAATTTGGTTACCTGTCAATAATGTAAGGCTCATTATTTTGTCTAAAATCATTGTCTTTAGTGCCAGGTTCATTATTTTGGTCAATTTGACATTCTGTCATTAGTGCCAGCCTCTTCATTTCTTCGAATTTGATTGTCATTAGTGTCATTTTCATTATTTTGTCCAATTTCACTGTCCTTAATGTTTGACTCACCATTTTATGTGATGATAACCATCTGTCATTAGTGCCAGTCCTTTACTTAGTCCAATTTCACTGTCATTAGTGCCAGATTAATTATTATGTTTAATTTGATTTTCTGTTATTAGTGTTAGCCACTTCTTTTTGTCAAATTTGACTGTCATTAGTGCCAGGCTCATTAATTTCTTCAAATAAACCGTCGTTAATGTAATATTATCAATTTTCGGACATAATATTTACTTTTTCATCGTTATTTTTCTATTGATGTTATCAATGATTCAGCTTCTTCATCGAGCACCTCCGAAGGACCTGTCGATACAGTTAACGATTCCGGTCGAGATATATTGGGTATGTTGAGTTCGCTAGCCGGAAGAATTACCTGCGGTGTCGAAATAGCTCAAACAATATTAATGACCTACAGAATTAGTATCAATATCGATATTCCTTACAAATTGATAGTACCCACCAAAGATCCGATGAAAATGTTGAAAGCTGTCTTGGAAGAGAATTGCTCCAACAAATTGGAGATCGTCCACGATTTTGTTTCCGTTTATAAGTGGACTAAGGAGCAGGTAAATGACAAAAAAAATGGTCAATTTTCGTTGGAAAATGTCGTTTTATATAAAATATTGATATATCACTTAGTTTTTTACCTGTATATTCGGAATTTGCTAAATATTTTATATTTCCTTAATTTCTATTCTAATTTCAAAATTTGGCAACGTTGTTGATTATGTTTAGCTCAATTTTTATTATACTTTTAAAGTTTGGCAATGGTGATTTATTTTATACCAATAGGAATTTTATGTAACTAAAATTGATAAATTATTTATTTAAAACATTTTTTTATATAAATTTTCGTTAATAAATGATTTAAAATTTATATGAAATGACATTTCCGTGGTTGGTGGTCTTTACTTAATAAAACACAATAGTAGTTCAACTATTAATTATAAAAAAGAAGAAGATATAACCTTAAATGAAAACTTTGTTTACAAAATGTTAGGTTGCCGATTTGATTTGCGAAGAAATCGTTACTGCGGCTACAAAATTCGTTCAGTCTTGGTTAGAAGGTTTCACGATGTGGGATATAAAAATGGATGAAGATTTCAATTTAGTTTTAAAATTACTTCCCGATAATTGTTCTTCAATATTGGGAGATAAATTATACGCATTCGCGAGTGCTACCCATAAATCTCAGGTGAATTTTACGAATTTTTTTCGATTTTATTATTGTTAAAATTCATTTATCGTAGGTTGTAGCGGCTTTAAATTTCAAAATTAATCAAATAGCACTCGTAATCGAATTATTAATCATCGCACATTCTTGTTACACCGCCGATTGTAACATGGAAGGAATTTTTTTAATATTAAAAAAATCCAGAATCGTAGTTTCCCATTTATTGAAATTGAGAAGTTGGAAATTAATCGTCAGATTATTAACCGGTGTAGGTAGATACACGGAAATGACGTACGTTTTCGAAATTTTAAGAGAAAACGATCAATTCGAATTTTTGCTTAGGAAAGGTTCTCGAAAAGATAACGCTCTGAAAGCCGCCCTGTTGGAATATTTGAAGAAATATTGTCCCGAAAATAAGGAGTTGTATAAAATAGTCGCTTTGCATTTTACTTTGTTTTCCGAAGTGGCTACAATTTGGGAAGGTGAAGCCGGATACGTTATCAATAATTTGATAGCTATCGCTAAATTGGATATGCAAAATAATAAACTCGATCCGGATACTGAACCGTTTATTCTATTTTCGAACACAGAGGATACCAAAATGTGTCTCAATAAGGTTAGTAATTGTATTTTTATTAATTTACATTTTTCAAGCAATATATAAACAATCCGGATTCAAATATATTAATCATTCTAATACTATTTATAAAATAATCGAATTTGATGTTATGAGGAGTTCTAAAAAAGTGATATATTTCATTTAATTGTTGTGTATTCAAGATATTTTTTGTTTATATAAATTTTAGGCTCTTGAATATTACACGCATGCCACGGAATTCCATCTACAAGGAGAAAAGTTAACGAAAGCTATGAATTCCGCTAAACAAGCTGAATTGATAGCTTTACAGATATCTCTGTTTAAAGGATTACCAAATAATACCAACGTTTTTTGTTTGCTCAATTTGATTGAAATTCAAATTAGAGAATTGATCACTCATCATTTAAGGTAGGTAAATCATTTTTTTTTTCAATTCAGGAGGTATTCTGGTTTAGCTGTCTAAATTTTTGGAACTGAGTTGGAATTTCTGGTTCCGTTGGTGTTTACACCATTAAATTATCTGCAGTTAAACTAAAACCTAATGACTTGACTTACCTGTTTCATACTGAATTTTCCCACTAATAAACCTTCTCCCGCTAAAATTAATTCCAATGGGAATCTTCACATTTAATCCTTGACTACTAAAATATAGAGTGGGCTGTAAGGAATTGGCTTTGTCTTATTTTAATCTCAAGTTCACTCTTTTGTCAACATAATTAGTGTCGATTCCATCATTTTATTCATTTTCCATCCTCCTATCATAATATCAAATCACTATATTCAATTTTTCAAGTTTTTTTAAACTTTCACTGTTTGCAGTTAGTGCCAAACTCACTGTTCAGTTCAATTAGTGTCATTAAGAGCAAATTTTTCTTTCACTTAAAACAACAACCGTTGTTAGTATCAAATTAACTTTTTTGTCCAATTTTTGTCATTTGATTATCTGTTATTATCAAACTACTATACCCAATTTTCCAAATTTACTGCGAATTATTAGTTTTGGATTCATTATTCCCTACAATTACCAAATAAACTCAATTTAAATGTCACTAGTTCTAAACTGACCTAGTTGAGGGAAAATTGACTTTTTCATCCCATTTCACTCAATTTTTATCATTTTTTATCCAATTCTCAGTTACGCAAATTAACACCTGTCATTATAATAGTAATAATTTGAAATTTCAATAATTATATTCCATTACAACATTATCTTCAGGACTCAATGTCTTGATTCATATAAATCATAAATTCAATTTTCCAATAACATATTTTTTTTGCAGTTTCGATCAAAGTCTGATTCTTTCTGAATCCTATAGTTATTATCCCGAATGGGGCGCAGTTTTGTTCGCCCAATTCGTAAAACAAAATCGTACTAATTACTTAGAGGGTTTCGTGAAACACCTACCTCTTACCGATTCATTGGTTAACGATATATCTAGAAGATTTTTGTCCTCCAAAACCAACAATATTTGTGAGATTAACAACATGAAAACGATATTATATCAACTACCATCCGTACATACAAAATATAGGATAGCCAGTGAACTTGGTTTTACTGATTTCATAGAGGACTTGATATCTAGCGATCAGTTGGCTTATTTGAAGGATACTGTATGGAAAAATGGTTATAGGAATTGATTACGGCAATTTTGAAAGGTTAATAACAATTGGATAATGTCTTGAACGTGACGTATGCTTGTAGTTATGCGTTTTAACAAGCGCCTTTTAAGATGAAATAATGGGACTCGTATTTATACTAATAAAAATTCGTAAATTTTATATCTAATTATAGATTGTTTAATTTCATTGCAACTAATAAATTTTATATAAAAACTGTGATATTATATGACTGCTATTTATAAATAAATTATATAAACTTTGAAAGTTTTAATTTTTACTTTACCTAACCTGAAATTACGATAAAATCCCTCAATAACTTATTTGTATTATCTTACTTTCATTCCAAAGTATACAGAGTATTAAATCTCACCAATTGTTTATTGTTACACACTTAAAAAGTTGAAAAATTACTTGTTTTATACACATTTTTATGGCACCACCATTTAATAAACCGGCTATAAAAAGTAACTTGAATGACAGAAAATAATTTTCATTTTGCAAATGGCCCCTTTCTTTTTAGAATAATAGTAGTTCATAAAGACATAAAAAAAGAAGATCAAAAAAAATTGATAATCACCTTTACTAAAATTTGAATTTTTATTTCAAACTATACAGACCATCACAATGCATGATTATTTTTGAATAAAATGTATTAACAAAAAAAGTAGTTGACTTTCACCTTACATAAACGTACTCATAAAGTCATGTATAAAAGAAGAAATTTCGTTCTTCTTCTATTCGAATCTGCCTATTGATAACAAAAATACATCCAATGTTTAAATATAATGTATTTCAAACACTATTATGATAAATTAGGTTAAATTTTCATCTCAAATCTTCTCATCTAAATTTTGACTTTTATTTTAAGTCTAAATAAGCTAGAATGTACAATAAAAACTGTTGACACACAAAAAAGTAGTGGCTTTCACCTTAATAGAAATAGTTATGCGGTCACTTAAAAAAGAAGAATACGAAAATAAATAGTAATCAGTAAAAAAATTGATAAATTGATAACCTTTAGAATTTGTAAAGATTTAATCAATTACTGAAAACCAGTGAGTTTATTAATGAAATTTAAGTTCGTTAGTACAAATATTAATCTTGAAATAGAACCATTCATCTCGTGAATAATAATTATCCAAATAAACAAAATGGTTATAATCGAGACTTTTAAAAATGGTGTGAAAACTATAAAAGTGAATCGTCCTTGGAAGAAAAATGCTTTCAATATGGAAGTTTATAAAACTTTAACAACGATTTTAAATAAAGACGCTAATAATGACAAAATTGCAGTGACATTACTGACAGCAGTTGGAGACTATTTTTCTAGCGGTAATGACATGTCGACTTCTATGCAAGACCCTGATATCGCTATGAAAGCTGTAGAAGATATGGTAGAAGCATTCATCAATTACCCTAAACTACTTATTTGTATTGTAAATGGAACGGCAATTGGAATTGGAGCTACTTTAGTTACTTTGTGTGATATTGTTTATGCCAGTGATCGAGCTGTTTTTGACACTCCATTTTTAAAACTAGGGTTATGCGTAGAAGGAACCTCAAGTTTTAGTTATCCGTTTATCTTAGGTAGAAGTGTGGCTTCCGAAGTCCTTTTTTTGAATCGGAAATTAACTGCACAAGAAGCATGCAATTATGGTTTGGTTTCTAGAGTTATCCCTCATTCTGAGTTGGATGAGTTTATAAAAGATTTACATAAATACGGAACCTTATCTGTTGATAATATTAAGAGAAATAAAGCAGCTATAATGGAGAATTTCAAGAAGATTTACAGTGATTGTAACAAAAGGGAATTTGAGGTTTTGAAAGAGTGCATTAATTCTGAAGACTTTTCTATTGCAGTTCAAAAATTTTTGATGAGGAAAAGTAAATTGTAAAATACATTTTATTAAACACATATAATTAGGTACGGTGGTGTAAATATTCATTTGTTAAGTTATCTAACACTTTTTAATAAAGAATTAATAAAAAAAATATTTATGACAAAATTTTTTATTACAAAAAATATAATGTGGAAGTTCTAGATTAATAGTACACATACATGGTTTAAACTTTTTGGATAAATAGAAGATGTATAACACAAAAAACATTGAACAAATTATAAAAATAAAAACAAGACCTAGTTATCAACTGGCTAAAGTAAATAACAAGTTGACAAATTACTTCACGATTTACCACTCAACTATATACTGGAATACTTAGTACGAGATTCTATTTCTATAATCCCACAACAAATAAGCAAAACTTAACTATCAAATATTTTTGACAATGACAAGATACATTGTGACCAACGCAAAATTTGACAGGGAAATTTGGACGTTACATACAACAACTAAAACTTTTACAAGTTACAACTGTTCACTTCATTAGACAAACGAGATTTGTGGAAAACAAGATTCCAAAATTTAATTAACAAAGACTTTAACAAACTTTCCAATATATGCATCCTATCGATGGTTTGTCCTATGTGATAGGCAACCAGTATTACGTAATATATTGGAAATCATTGAAATAAACTGTATATTATGACTAGAAATATTTGATATATTATTAGAAATGAAATATCGAGGTATAAACATTTGAAATTTCTAATTTCTGTTTATTATACGTATATTTAAAAACATGTCATTAACATTATTTAACATAATAGGTGCACTACTATCTTACTTATTATAATATTTTTTCAAGGTTGCAATTACTAGAAATATGAATAATGAAGTTTACGTATAAAACGATGAAAAGAGGTTTCTTAATTTTTTTCGGGTTTTCCAATGATTCTTGGCACCTAAATCAGATATAGGATATAATTAATATGCCTTATTTGCTTTTCTAATATAATAAGTAAAGCTAGTTGCCTAACACGTATAATAACATCTTGTTGTTAACATTAAAAATTCGAATCGTAAAAAAAATTTGGTACGTCAAATGTCAAAGCGACGTTCTTTGTGCTACGCAACCAATATTTGTATCCACTATGTATATTCAATATAAATATTGTTAATTTATTTAATAAGTTTTTGTAATTGGGTAGATATTATCAGTTTTTTTTTTCATTTGAAGGTAATTATTTAGATATCAATTCTATTTTCGTTTTTAATTGTATTGTCCTCAAAAATGTGTAATTAATGTATCTAACTATTTAAATACACCTAATTAGAAATATTTAAACATTTATTATCCATAACTAACGTTCTAAATATTTTTTATTTATAATTTGTTTATTTCATAAAAAAAAACTATCATCTGTTTATTGATATTTTATTTATAAAAAAGAAGAATCTAAATTATATTTTGACATATGATGTAACGTCATTCGTTTAGGTTCTAAACCAATTCATCGATTCAAAATATTGTTATATACGAGGGTAGTTTCATAAATGTTCACTATTGCATAAAATATATTTTAGACAACCCAAGAAAACACAAAAATTGATTTTACAGTTTTCCTTACGTTTCCAACATTCTTGTTCCGAAGTTTCCTTGAAAGGACGAACGGAAATATTTCAATTTCGGTATCGGGTAGATAATACGGATAATTACATTCTATGGGGGCAGGACGAAGATTAACGATGTTACTGACACTGATATTAAACATCGACGAAGACGAATTTACTCTAGCTGTTGGTTGAAGATAAATTAAAAGCGAGATTTTTATTACTTAGTTTTTACACGCGAAAAGAAAAAAAAAGTTATTAGAATCAGTGATTATGAGGTGTGTAGATTATTTATTGATGAAGATAATAAAAAAAAAGTATTAATTATTATTAAAAGTTATAAAAAGCGAAGGAAATAAATGAAAATGGCAAACAGAAAAAGCGACGTTTGAAAACAATAAATTTCGTTAACGTGCAATCTAAAATCAGTCGGTAATCAGTCGTTTTTACCCTCGTCTCGTAATGAAAAACAAAAATACAAAGCGTACGGTTTTGAAACAAGCCATTAGCACCATCGTCAGACGATTAATCACGACCTATTCGGACTCATCGAGCTCAGAAAAGGGACGATTACCTCCCTTCTATAAACGATGTGTAATTTACCATATTATTATGTATATACTTCATACGAAACGAGTTTATCTTTAAACCATTCATTTGATAAATTACGACGGTTCCATAAATATGTGAAGAAAAACACTGACCCTCGTATCATAAGTTGACGTCGACGTCATATTTTTTATAATACAATAATTGTACTTTCAAATCTTATTTATTTATTTTTATAACTCATCTGGCAACGTTGTTTAAATGCCACTTTATAAATCAATCATATTTTTTCATTTTAATTATCGAACGTGTTTCTAAAACCGATTTTCATATTCGAATTATGTACGAAATATAAACACCAGTAATAGAAAATGATTCACCTATAAAAAAGAAGAAGATGTAACCTTGAATAACGATTAACATGTTTTGTCGCCGCCACTGATTTCGAGGACAACTCATTCGGATGAGTCTGAGTTAAATATAAACTTTATTTGATGAGAAGAAGAATTGAATAAAAATAGGAAGATATTTCGATGGAAGACAGAGTTAATATTGATAATATGAATTGTTGGAGTAATTCACAGGAAAAAGCTTGATGAAATATTGACATAACATTTATGGGCCGGACGCCGAGACTTCGAACAAACCTGTTAATTACTCAACTCGTCCACTTTATACACATACAAGGTGGTTCACTATTAAAATTATATATTTTAATTTCTTTTTTTTTTATTATTTTGTGTATTAGTACAGGGTGTTGTACTCGAATAATTTTTTTTTTTAAATTTCGTTAGTTAAAGCTGCGGTTACGTCTGTTATTCACATGCTAAATATTATTACATTTATACATTTATACAAAGATCTCGTAAAACTAGTTCGGAATTTTAACACATTTTCAAATATTTGCATTACAGATGTGTGAGAAGTGGCCTCATTTAAAAAACTGGTTATCTCGAAATTTCCAACCCTTCTTGCGTGATTATTATACAAAATTGGACGAATTCAACAATGACGGCGGTTTATTAGTATAAATAACCTTAAAAGTGCATGTATATAAAGAAATTTGAACGGCGATTGACGATTTTGAATTATTTATAATGTATAAAGCGACATCTGGTGTGTGAGACCTCTCAATTTGAATATAAATAGTGTCTACAACGAACCAGACGAATTTTTTTAAACACATAAATAAATAAATTGAACTTTTAAACGTATTTAACAAAATATTCAATAAGAAAACGATTTTTTTCAAATAGGAAAATGATTTTGTCAAATATTAGTTTTCTTGTATCCAACCGACTGTTTGTTAAATGAACACTCGTACACGCACGTACAAATTCTATTAGAAAAGTCATTTTTCAAGGTAGGTAACTACACTAGAAAAGTGAGGTTATGTTTTTGACGTTCGGCGCGTAAAAAATAGAAAATTGTTCATTTAAAATTGAAATTACCACTACGATTTTAAGTTTTTACGAAACCTTAAGGTCTATACGAGTTTCCAATACGTATAAACACTATGAAGTTGATATTTTAAAACGTGATCAGCTTCTTGTTGTTCGCGCATCTTTTATTCGACCTTGAGGAATAAAAAAACGAGTAAAAACGAGCAATTAGACAATAATTCAACGTTTATTTACTTCAAATATACAGTGTGAGATAATTTATTATAAACAAACGTCAAATTTTATAAATTCAGTGATGCCACAACTAATTAACACCACCTATTGTTTATAAAAACGATAATTCATTTATCTTTAAATATATGTTAATAATATGAGTATCGGCAACGTCGCGGGGCTAAACAATGTATGCAACCGGGAGCGATTGGATAATAAATACAATAAAAATATATATGATTATGCTAAGCTGGGCTATAGCTAGATCCGTCCTTCCGTCGAATCAAGCTCCTCCTGAAGCCGACGATCATTGGCCGACTAGTAAACCAAAACGGGGGAAAGCACGTTAGGAGCGTAGCGCGCTTCATTTGTCCGCACGCCGAGCATTCCGAATTAGATCGGCGGCTGTAACGAATCGTTTCATCGAGAATTTATAGGCGCATGACCTAACCTCTATATAAATTTCGGTGTGAACTTTTGCTGTTTGTGCGCTAACGTGGTGTTTGTTTTTTTTTATTTATTTAAATATAATCGGTGTGACTGTGAGTGGAGTGCCTTGCAGCATTCTACGAATTATAGTTTGTCAAAATTCGCGTCAAAAACAGAGAACCGGTGCCGGTTTACGCTATGGAAATGGAACCGCAAGAACGAGACAACGAACTCGGCGATGAAAGTCCTGTAGTAAGTTATTTCTTAATTATAAATTAGTCGGGTTTATATAAAATCGACGAGGATGGAGTTTATTCACGTTTTTATATACAGTACGTCGAATTTATATTAAAGATTAAGTGTGCCATGGAAAATAATAAATTGACATATTGACATTTGATTAATGACATTTGATTTAACAAAAATTTTTTCGAGGTTCATATAGAAACTTGGGATTTAATCATATTTTGTTTTTTTTATCTTTACTCGTCTGTATTTTGATTTTTTATGACTCAAAAGTCACAACAGAAAGTTTCGAAGATGAATTCATCCATTATACCGGGTGTTATATTGTTCGAGAGAATTATTTTCAATAAATAATTAAAATTTATTGTGAATCCATATAAAACAATATATATTTCAATCGGTACGTAATCTGTGTCAATGTTGTGGGTTTAGAAGGTTTTCTACGATCAAAAAATGATTTATTACTTTTTAAGTTTGATAAATCAGTCGATTTTAATTAGTAAATCAATGTATGTTTAGAATTTTAGTTAATTATACACGATGAGTTAAAATTATGTGTTTTCGGATACGATCTTTTTAACTAAATTATTTTCGAAGATGGCCGACTTCCGCTTCTACCGGAAATCGTCTGTAACTTTGTTATTTTTAATAGAACACCCTATATATTAATACATTTTTGAAATCTACGTAAAATTTTAGTATACTTTTGTCTAAAAACTTTTTTCGAAAAATGTATACTTTTTGAGTTATTAATATTCTTGTAAAAAATTTTACTGTTGCACACCCTTATAAATTATTTTTTTACGATAACACCCTTAAAGATATGAAAATGGTTTCTATTCGGTTGCTTTTAGCAAGGTCAGACGTATTTGAATCTATGTTGAAAAAATGTTCATTCTATACAGGGTGTGTATAAAAAGTGTTCAAAGTTTAACTTCATAAATTCAAATTTCTTTATTTTTTTAAATAGAACACCCTATATATTAATACATTTTTGAAATCTACGTAAAATTTTAGTATACTTTTGTCTAAAAAGTTTTTTCGAAAAATGTATACTTTTTGAGTTATTAATATTTTTGTAAAAAATTTTACCGTTGCAGACCCTTAGAAATTATTTTTTTACGTTGATACCCTTAAAGATATGAAAATGGTTTTTATTCGGTTGTTTTTAGCAAAGTCACACGTATTCTTATCTATGTTGGAAAATTTTTCATTTTATACAGGGTGCGTATAAAATGTGTTCAAAGTTTAACTTTTTCATTTCATTTTTTTAAATAGAACCACCCGGTTTTTTCTATTTCAATGCATTCAGAAGTGAAAAAAAAATAACAAAGTTACAATCCACTTTCGGTAGAAAATATTTTGAGCGAAAAAATCGAGCAAAAACGGTCGCATTTTGTTGAGAAAAAAACGTTGAATCATCACGACATTGCAATGCCCAAAATTAATGAATTAAAGTTTGAATTACTACCTCATCCACCCTATTCGCCAGATTTAACCCTCTCAGACTATTTTTTATTTTGAGAAACTTGACGATTCTTATAATAAAAAAAGTATCGAACTTATTAAACATCGCTGGGAGATGACGTTGAAAAATAAACTTTTGGAAACGCCCTCGTAGATATTCGTACGTTTTTCGATGTTAATAATGATTTGGTATAATTAGATGTTTAAACATTTTCTGTTTGGTGTCATTAACTTGTCTTAAAATAATGATAAAACCGGTTTACGTTAATTTTATATTAAAAGTACTACGTAATTACTAAATAGCGGCCATTACAATCCTGAATTAGTTAAATTTTTAGTTTGTACGAATTATCCGTCAAAATGACTCCGTTTTCGACTAAATAAACCCCAAAAACACGTTTCATCTTCCATTGTCAATGTAGACACAAAATATTTCAACCACTCGTAAATAAAAATGTTTATTTTTCTTTGTAAATATGTCTGTTTCTTTTATATTTCAAAAATAACCGTTATTCGTAATTCTTTAGAGTTCGAATTTACTCAAATTTCACCCCATACAATAAACAATCGTTTAAAATATATGTTTCTACTTGATATATTTCAATACAATCAAATGTTAGGTTATGAGTTCATCATAACCACAAATAATTGAAGATTACGACGTTATTTTCGTATCTTTTTCATCTACATTTGCATAAAATCGATATTCATCGATTAAGAAACTTCGTTAACCGCTATAAACATTTTTAGTAACATCGGAAAGGATGTTGTCTTTTTGTTTGAGGTTAGGTTACGATTTTTGGCTTCTGTGGTTCGATGGTCGCTTCTGTGATGGTTTATTTGTACTTCACTGAATCTATAGCAAATTCTAGCTTATTTAATTTATTTTGAACGATTCCTGTTGTTAAAGATGATGTAAAATGTTTAAAAATTTTTATCGTACGTGTCCAAAGTCGAAAAAATTCCGTTTTCGTGAAAATATTTTCGTTTTATTAAAAAAAAAACATGGAACAAATCTAAAGATGTATAAATTTTGATTTTTGTTAATATATTGTTTAGTTAGATGTACATATACAGGGTGTTTCGAGAAAAATTCGAGGGGGAGTGTATGACGCGAAAATAATGCTGTGACGTAGAAAAAAAATTGGTAATTATCTAGGTTAGGTTATAATATAGTGTCATAAACACAATTTTCTTACATACGACCCCTCGTTTATGAGTTATAGGCTTTCAAAGTTGCTGAATTAAAATTTATTTTTAATTATATTTTCTAAACTATACATACGATTATTACGATTTTTTTATAAATGATTAAATTAGTCTTTGTAGTGTATTTGACAGTATAAATAATTCGATACTACTATTTAAACGACAGGGACGGCTTATACTAGATTGTTAATAATACGTAACTTTTTCAAGGACAATCTGTATAATCTAAAGTGGTAAAAATGTATTTTTATAAAGATTTTTCGACAAAAAAATACTTTATGTTCACAATTTGTGATAATTATTTTCGTAATGTCTCTTTATAAAAAAAAAACAGTTTTTTTGATATATACTACGATATAAAAATCTAAATAATTTCTAAATAATAAATTTTATCGGGTTAAACAAACAGTAGTACGTTTTTCTTAAAAAAATCGATTAAAAAATTCGTTTTTACTATCTTTAAATTATACAGATTGTCCTTGTAAAAATTACGCTTAATTAACCATTGAGGATGATCCGCCCCTGTACTTCAGATAATAGTTTATTAGTTACATACTTTCCGATTATTGTTTTAGCGTAATAAATTTCGATTTTAAAAAATTTTCATACGACGTTTCGTTTCTGAAATATAATCTTTCAAATTTTCGAAATTAAAATTTATTTTTAATTATATTTTCTAAACTATACATACGATTATTACGATTTTTTTATAAATGATTAAATTAGTCTTTGTAGTGTATTTGACAGTATAAATAATTCGATACTACTATTTAAACGACAGGGACGGCTTATACCAGATTGTTAATAATACGTAACTTCTACAAGGACAATCTGTATAATCTAAAGTGGTAAAAATGTAGTTTTATAAAGATTTTTCGACAAAAAAATACTTTATGTTCACAATTTGTGATAATTATTTTCGTAATGTCTGTTTATAAAAAAAAACAGTTTTTTTGATATATAATACGATATAAAAATCTAAATATTTCCTAAATAATAAATTTTATCGGGTTAAACAAACAGTAGTACGTTTTTCTTGAAAAAATCGATTAAAAAATCCGTTTTTACTATCTTTAAATTATACAGATTGTCCTTGTAAAAATTACGGATTATTAACCATTGAGGATGATCCGCCCCTGTACTTCAGATAGTATTTTATTATTTACAAACTTTCCGATTATTGTTTTAGCGTAATAAATTTCGATTTTAAAAAATTTTCATACGACGTTTCGTTTCTGAAATATAATCTTTCAAATTTTCGAAATTAAAATTTATTTTTAATTATATTTTCTAAATTATACATTCGATTATTACGATTTTTTTATAAATGATTAAATTAGTCTCTGTAGTGTATTTGACAGTATAAATAATTCGATACTACTATTTAAACGACAGGGTCGGCTTATACTAGATTGTTAATAATACGTAACTTTTACGAGGACAATCTGTATAATATAAAGTGGTAAAAATGCATTTTTATAAAGATTTTTCTAAAAAAAAATACTTTATGTTCACAATTTATGATAATTATTTTCGTAATGTCTCTTTATAAAAAAAAAACAGTTTTTTTGATATATAATACGATATAAAAATCTAAATATTTCCTAAATAATAAATTTTATCGGGTTAAACAAATAGTAGTACGTTTTTCTTAAAAAAATCGATTAAAAAATCCGTTTTTACTATCTTTAAATTATACAGATTGTCCTTGTAAAAATTACGTATTATTAACTGGACAGGGACGGCTTACACCCGTTTTTTATTAATACGTAAGTTTTACAGGGACAATCTGTACAAGATACTTCGTTGGATGCGTTTTTCTTTATCTTTGCAGCTATAAAGTTTTGGAAAACATTGTATAAATTGATTATTCATCATTTCATTGTATCGTAGGTAAGCGAATTAGCTGGTTTATGTTAATAAGCGACTTCCTTTAATTTACTGTCCAATATACCGTTCAAAGAACATTGTTCTTTGTTTATCGATAGAATATGTTGAAGTACTTAAAACTATTGTAATAATAAAATATAATGGAACCGTTCAAAATGATATTTAACTAGTTAATTTCGAATGCAAATAAAAAGTAGTAAATTTTCTTTTAAATCGTTTCGATTCAAAGAACTTACTGTAGTTATATGGCATTCTAACTAATTATACGGATTTGTACAGGGTGGACCAAATATAAAACTGCCCATATCCCCTTTAAAATTACGTAATTAACATTTTTGGGGTCTAGAAAATCGAAAAATCGTCCGATTTCGATGAAATTTTTTTTAAAATGTTCGTTTTCACGGCGAATTAACGAAAATAATTACGGGAATAAAAAAAAATCGGAAACCTATATTGGTTTCAGGGATTTAAATGTTTGAAAATGCATATAATTGATGATAACTTTTTTTCTGATAATCAAATGAAGTTGTTATATTTTTTTTCTTAATCTACGCAAAAAAACGAACAAATTTAAAAAAAAAATTATAATAAAATGTTGATTTATCATGTTTTTACAATTAAAAATTGACGTATTCTCGTATATAATCGTTTTTATTAAGTAATATGAACAAAATTATTCTTAAAATCACTTATTGTAATCAAATTCACAATATTACAAGTTAATTTTGAAAAATTGACAATTTTCACAATTAAAAAAATGATATCTCACTAAAATTGACTATTAAAATCATTTTAAACTCACGAAACCGTATAAAATCGTCAAGTGAGATATTTTCTATATTTATTTTCATAAATCCGCCGTAAAAACGAACATTTTAAAAAAAATTTCATCGAAATCGGATGATTTTTCGATTTTCTAGACTACAAAAAACGAAGCCACCTCGAAACTATAAAATTACAAACAGAAAAAACACGGTTAAGACTATTTTCGAAACGTCATAAAAACAAACTGTCAATTAATATGACATTTGACACTTATATCAGCTGAAATGGGTTGCAAATCCATCAAACTAAATCAAATTGAATATTTTTACAGTTTGGTTTGACATTATAGAGTTATTAGCTGTCAATTATCAATCTTCTTTTTTCATCATTGATTTCTATTCATATCTAACATTAAATACAGTACAAAATGGCGTCCACGTTGCTATTCGCAGTGATATAGCGCGTGCGCGTCGTTATCGTTATATCTATAATTATTGTTATTGAATAATTTTGATATTGTACCAAAAATTTCCGCCGCGTTAATGCGGGAAACGATGATGTGTATTTAAAATCTGTGCAAGATATTTAACTCTCGATAGGGGTACTTTTATTAAGACATAAATGACATCGATAATTAGAATAAATTGCTTTCTAACCCCCTTATTCAATTAAGTGCTAGTAATATTAACTGAATTCCATAATTTACGAATTTTATTTTTTGAAGTTGGTTTCGCTAGACATCGAATTAAGTAATGTATTCATCCGCCTCAAGATGGTGCTTTTAAACAGTCAAACGTCAAGTTCAAAATCCGAATTGACGTTTCTATGTTCTAGGTGAATATTTGTTTAATAAATTTGAAATCTAATAAATATTTTTGTAGTCTAGTGGAAATCTGTGTTTGGTTTATACGAAAGGCGGTGTTTACGATCGTTCTGATAAAACATTCAATTAGGGACAAGGTTTGATCTGATCGCTGCTGGCGGGTTTGCGAGAGTTGCGTAAACGACTCCAATAGAGAGATATAAAAGGGGCGGAGCCACGGGCGCCTCCCAATGGACATAAAAGAGGCGCATCTCGAAATTTATAACGACGCGATTTAGTTCTAAATAAGGATTAGACATAACTCGAAATTTATAACAAAACCATAAGGATTAAATAAAAAATAGACATTTTTTTAAAAAAATGTTTAGTATTTTGTCTATTCTATCATCTGTTATGACGTTAAAACTTGGTAATGGCAATGTTGCCAAATCGAATTTAGTCGTATTACGATGAATAACTGTCAGTGACTATTTCAATAGAGTAATTTCTGTTTTTTATTTTTCATATTCATTCCGTTTAAAATCGATCCGTCTGGACCTCGCTAAATTTTTTTTTACCTTCCATCATAAAAACTAGTCCTTAATTATAATGGGCGTGGTGGTATTTTACGACTTTCGAAACCCCAGACTGGTACTTTGAAGCCATAACACAATAATTGATAATTCGGACCCAATAGTTTGAGAAAAATGTATTTCTTCGAAAATATTCAAATTCAAAATATGAAATGTTAGATTTGGAATCGAAGAACTCAAATTCTGAGGCGGATACTGCTTAGACCATTATTAGATTAAAAAAGAAGAGAAAACATTTGGCGGGTTGAAGTTTTTTTTAGGTTATATCAAATATTCAAATGCCAAATCAGTTTTGGAACAAAAAACAGTGCTAGTACGATGAAACCCATTTTAAAAGAAGGAGAATATCATGAAAATAAAAGGAAAAATGATTTACCCTCGATCTGTGGTCGGGAAAGGAAAGGGGTTGAGTTTTTAAGGGTAAAAAACGGTTTTTCTTGTTTTCTCGAAAAACTAAATGTCCTATAGGGAAACGTCAAATAGAAAAGTTGTAGGTAATGAAGAGATCTATAACTTTTGTATTCACACTTTTTTCACATAACCTCAAAATTTATCGTGACGTTTGAGCGAAGACATCTTAGTTGGGTCAGATACTTTTGGAACCGTCCTCGTATATGAAATATGTTGGAAAAAGGGGAGAATATGATAAAAACATTAGAAAATTGATTTACGAGCGATATGTGATCGAAAAATAGAATGGGGTGAGTTTTTAAGGGTAAAAAACTGTTTTTCTTGTTTTCTCGAAAAACTAAATGTCCTACGGGGAAACGTCAAATAGAAAAGTTGTAGGTAATGAAGAGATCTATAACTTTTGTATTTACACTTTTTTCACATAACCTCAAAATTTATCGTGACGTTTGAGCGAAGACATCTTAGATGGGTCAGATACTTTTGAAACCGTCCTCGTATATGAAATATGTTGGAAAAAGGGGAAAATATGATAAAAACATTAGAAAATTGATTTACGAGCGATATGTGATCGAAAAATAGAATGGGGTGAGTTTTTAAGGGTAAAAAACGGTTTTTCTTGTTTTCTCGAAAAACTAAATGTCCTACGGGAAAAAGTCAAATAGAAAAGTTGTAGGTAATGAAAAGATCTATAACTTTTGTATTTACACTTTTTTCGTATAACCTCAAAATTTATGTGAAAAATGAAAAAAACAAGTTTTTCGTTTATAATTTTTTTCTTTTACAAAAAACATTTTTTTTTCACGAAATTTTGTGAAAAGTTACCTTTTTATGTCTCGTATACACTGTAATTTATTCGATTTGAAATAATTATTTTTTCACGTTATTTCGACTTAATATCGAAAAAGCACCCCAATTTTCGAACGAAAATTCTCCTTTCAAAATATTCGTTTTTAAAAAAAAATCGTTTAGATTTTCGTTCTTCGAAATCTCTACTTTCTGATGGTATAAAAAAATATTACCATCACCATGGTAAATTTTCTCAAAAAAGGCAAAAAATAATTTTTCACGTAAATTGTGAGGTTATGTAAATAAAAATGAATTCAAAATATGTAGATCATTTTTGTTCTTTCTCCATAGGGTTCGTAGTTTTACCAAAAATCGAAATAAACCGTTTTTCACCCTTAAAAACTCACCCCCTTTACCTTCCCGATCTTAAATGGGACGTAAATTATTTTCCCTTTCAAAATGGATCTAAAATCAAGAAATATACACTTTAAAAGATATTAATTCAAATTTTTATACCCCCAAGGGATGTTTTTAAATAAATAGAACGTTTAATAATAAATTTAGCACGTTTAGCAATTTGGAAAAATTCGAAAAAGCGACTCTCTTAATTTATGATTGCTTGTGTTGAAAATTTGAAAGATTTATAGAGATATAAATCAAATTCTACAAGATACAATTCATATTACAAAATGCGCTAGTGAATTTTACGAAATTTTGTAGGCTAATTATCAAAATAGTTCCCAGTAACAGAATTCTGAGTAACTGGGTAAGGATCGAGGATATACAATAATACTGTGGGAGACCTTGTTGAATAAGTAATAAAAATCCAACTGCGTTACTAATATCGTCATAAAATAAATCCTTGGACGAGAAATCAGATGCCTCTTTAACATTCATTTTGATTTTAGTCAATTCGGATACGTCCTACAACAATTTACCCAAAAAAAAAAAAATAAAACGCGTTACCTTTTCGTGAACAATTCACAAAAAAGGGTAACGAGATTCGAATTTTTTTTTTATTTTTTTTTCGAGTGCATATAAATATTTTAGTTGACCGCTGTGTATAATTCTTGGTACATAAAGCTGTCGAACATCGGGTCCGCGATGGATGGCCATCAAGCATACGTCGCATCGGTGGCGAGCAACCATAAATCCCGTAATGAGCGGTCACAGTCTGATTGTCAGTTCGAGTTTTATAATTAAATTTGGCGGTTTGATTCAGGTATGGGATCGTAAAAACTGCGGGTGAAGGGGTCCGATTGGATACCGGAGGCGGGTACACGCCCCCTCCCTCCGTCTAGCGCACGGTTTTTATTGCCTTTTCGGTATGAAAATAATGGAGAGCCGGCCCCACGATGTGCAAGCCGTAAAATATTTTATCGATCACCGCCGAAGAAACGAGTGAGTGAATGCGATCATTAAAATTGAAATAATAACAGTTGCCACGGTTTTTTTTCTTCTCTCTTAAAAACAAGGTGGTACGCGCTATCCACTTCTGTTTTCCGCAATAATCTAACCTAAAAAAATGTCAAACGTCAAATTTACAACTAACTAATGTCACTCTGTATATTTTTATGTATCGCAGACATTGGATCGTAAATTTTGAGGTTATGTGAAGAAATTACGAATACAAAAGTTGTAAATCTTCTTCGTTCCTTTCTATAGGGTATGTAGTTTTGCCAGAAACCCTTAAAAACTCACCCCCTTCACTTTCCCGATGTTATATCGCGAATAAATTGTTTTTTCCTTATAAAATGGGTCTAAAATCAAGAAATATCGACGTTGCAAGATATTAATTCGAATTTATATACCCCCAAGGGTTGTTTTCAAGTAAATACAACCCATTAATATCGATAATTATAAAAATAATACGGATATGTCAAATGTCAATGTCACTCTGTATAATTGAATAATTGAAAACGAAATTTTTGAATTTTAGTTCGAAGAAAAGTAAAAGCATTAGAAATTTGTCAGTGTCTTATTTACTATTCCTAATGTTAGTATTTTAAATACAAAATTCAAAGGTAAAAACGTATCGACACGGTCCACAGACAGACAAGTTGTTGCATTTCGTGCCGTGTATGACACATGCGCACAAGTTCGATTTATCATTTCTTCTATAAAGACAGTTGGTATGGAAATAAACTTTATCCATATTGCGCATGCTTCAGAATGCGCAGAAGCGAACTGGAACATCGGACGATTGTATCTTCTTGACAAAGATGGCGAATTTCGTTACTTTTACACGTTTAAAAATTAAATTCTTGATAGATTTTTAGAGACTAATTCGCCAAAAATTACGAGTCGTCAATAATTGGGAGTCTAAACGTCCAGTTTAATAAATTGACTTCATAGTAAAAGTGAATATTAATTGAATTGTCGTTAGTGGTAATGAATTATATCAAAATGGCGGTACAACCGAACGTGATTATTTATCCAATTCCGAATAATAAAAGATAACAAATTTGAAATGTTAAGTACTACTACTAAAATCGAGTTTAGTGTCGAAAAGTTCCAAGTGAAGTGTTCATTGTTTTGTGTTTTTATCGAAAAAGTTGAAAAAACTATTTAAGGTAAATATATTTCTCAGATTTTCACCTACAGCTTCCCAAATTGAACCGAAATACCAAGCGATACAAAAATATAATCGATTTTACGAAATAAATTTATATATATACGAGGGCGATTCAATACCATCTCGGTATCGGGCAACATGTGACTTCCGAGGGCTTTTTCATTGGTCCAAATATGTGGTAGTCACGGGGTAATAAATCCGGATTGTAAAGGGGATGTTTTAGTATCTCCCACCATTGTTTTTAGATTGTATCGAGTGCGTATAAGGAAACGCGTTATCCTCGAGAAGAAATCCTCGAATATTTTGCAAAATCGAAGGTTTTTTTTGATTTTAGACTCTATATTACCAAAACTGCGGCTTATTATCGACGATTTCGCGGCCAAAAAAAAACGATTGACAGTTCTACAGTGTTTGTCTCGATAATTTTCGAAATTGCCCTCGTAATTTTTGATAGAATGATTAATTATTTTGGATTGGGTTAAATTACGATTTTAGGTCGTGATTCGATTTGTATTTATAAAATGCGAAACGACAACGAATTTTTTTTCCTTTTCCGCTATTCCGTCACGTTCAAATAATAATAAATGAATATGGTTTCCGATAAAAACGAAATATTAAACATTTACCGCATTCTAGGTTATCAAGTAATTTATTTGATATTTAATTATTGTTTAACTGGAATCGGAAAATATATAAAAATACAAATATGGCATATAAACCGCTATTAAGTTAAAAATAAAAGTTTTCGTCGAACGATTCGATGAAATTTTCGATAAATTTGATAAATAATCCATTGGAGTTAGAATGTGCCACATCGTTTAGTATCTACTGTTTGTTCAAACAATTTGTGTTACCAATGATTGAAATTATTGATAAATTAAACTAATTAAACGTATAAAATTGAATATTTATTAAAAATTTGCCCCATGAGATGTTGAAGGATGTCGGGAAGTACAGGTTGACTTCTCAGGTGTTTCTACGTTGATGTTTGTAAACAATTTTCCAGATTATGGGCGAATTTCATCGATTTCGATGATAAAAATAATGCAAAAAATGCGTTTGATTCTATTAAAAGAAATATCGAGAAACGTTGAGTATAAATGATTAGAATTGACATCATGCATTAATGTTTTCACCTTGTTTTTCATCTACCGTATCAATACGTAAAATTTTTCCTCCCAAACAATTCACGAACTCTTTTCAGAAGTAGAAAATCGGTTTTCCCGGTTCTAAACAATTCACGAACCTTTTACAGAAGTAGAAAATCAATTTTCCTGGTTCTAAACAATTCACGAACCTTTTACAGAAGTAGAAAATCGGTTTTCCCGGTTCTAAACAATTCACGAACCTTTTACAGAAGTAGAAAATCGGTTTTCCCGGTTCTAAACAATTCACGAACTGTCTACAGAAGTAGAAAATCGGTTTTCCCGGTTCTAAACAATTCACGAACTGTCTACGGAGGTAGAAAATCGGTTTTCCCGGTTCCAAACAATTCACGAACTGTCTACAGAAGTAGAAAATCGGTTTTCCTGGTTCTAAACAATTCACGAACTGTCTACATAAGTAGAAAATCGGTTTTTCCGGTTCTAAACAATTCACGAACTGTCTACGGAGGTAGAAAATCGGTTTTCCCGGTTCTAAACAATTCACGAACCTTTTACAGAAGTAGAAAATCAATTTTCCTGGTTCTAAACAATTCACGAACATTTTACAGAAGTAGAAAATCGGTTTTCCCGGTTCTAAACAATTCACGAACCTTTTACAGAAGTAGAAAATCGGTTTTCCCGGTTCTAAACAATTCACGAACTGTCTACGGAGGTAGAAAATCGGTTTTCCCGGTTCTAAACAATTCACGAACTGTCTACAGAAGTAGAAAATCGGTTTTCCCGGTTCTAAACAATTCACGAACTGTCTACAGAAGTAGAAAATCGGTTTTCCTGGTTCTAAACAATCCACGAACTGTCTACAGAAGTAGAAAATCGCTTTTTCTGGTTCTAAACAATTCACGAACTGTCTACGGAGGTAGAAAATCGGTTTTCCCGGTTCTAAACAATTCACGAACTGTCTACAGAAGTAGAAAATCGGTTTTCCCGGTTCTAAACAATCCACGAACTGTCTACAGAAGTAGAAAATCGGTTTTTCTGGTTCTAAACAATTCACGAACTGTCTACGGAGGTAGAAAATCGGTTTTCCTGGTTCTAAACAATCCACGAACTGTCTACAGAAGTAGAAAATCGGTTTTTCTGGTTCTAAACAATTCACGAACTGTCTACGGAGGTAGAAAATCGGTTTTCCCGGTTCTAAACAATTCACGAACTGTCTACAGAAGTAGAAAATCGGTTTTCCTGGTTCTAAACAATCCACGAACTGTCTACAGAAGTAGAAAATCGGTTTTTCTGGTTCTAAACAATTCACGAACTGTCTACGGAGGTAGAAAATCGGTTTTCCCGGTTCTAAACAATTCACGAACCTTTTACAGAAGTAGAAAATCAATTTTCCTGGTTCTAAACAATTCACGAACCTTTTACAGAAGTAGAAAATCGGTTTTCCCGGTTCTAAACAATTCACGAACTGTCTACAGAAGTAGAAAATCGGTTTTCCCGGTTCTAAACAATTCACGAACTGTCTACAGAAGTAGAAAATCGGTTTTCCTGGTTCTAAACAATCCACGAACTGTCTACAGAAGTAGAAAATCGGTTTTTCTGGTTCTAAACAATTCACGAACTGTCTACGGAGGTAGAAAATCGGTTTTCCCGGTTCTAAACAATTCACGAACTGTCTACAGAAGTAGAAAATCGGTTTTCCCGGTTCTAAACAATTCACGAACTGTCTACAGAAGTAGAAAATCGGTTTTCCTGGTTCTAAACAATCCACGAACTGTCTACAGAAGTAGAAAATCGGTTTTTCTGGTTCTAAACAATTCACGAACTGTCTACGGAGGTAGAAAATCGGTTTTCCCGGTTCTAAACAATTCACGAACCTTTTACAGAAGTAGAAAATCAATTTTCCTGGTTCTAAACAATTCACGAACCTTTTACAGAAGTAGAAAATCGGTTTTCCCGGTTCTAAACAATTCACGAACCTTTTACAGAAGTAGAAAATCGGTTTTCCCGGTTCTAAACAATTCACGAACTGTCTACGGAGGTAGAAAATCGGTTTTCCCGGTTCTAAACAATTCACGAACTGTCTACAGAAGTAGAAAATCGGTTTTCCCGGTTCTAAACAATTCACGAACTGTCTACAGAAGTAGAAAATCGGTTTTCCTGGTTCTAAACAATCCACGAACTGTCTACAGAAGTAGAAAATCGGTTTTTCTGGTTCTAAACAATTCACGAACTGTCTACGGAGGTAGAAAATCGGTTTTCCCGGTTCTAAACAATTCACGAACTGTCTACAGAAGTAGAAAATCGGTTTTTCTGGTTCTAAACAATTCACGAACCTTTTACAGAAGTAGAAAATCGGTTTTCCCGGTTCTAAACAATTCACGAACCTTTTACAGAAGTAGAAAATCAATTTTCCTGGTTCTAAACAATTCACGAACCTTTTACAGAAGTAGAAAATCGGTTTTCCCGGTTCTAAACAATTCACGAACCTTTTACAGAAGTAGAAAATCGGTTTTCCCGGTTCTAAACAATTCACGAACTGTCTACGGAGGTAGAAAATCGGTTTTCCCGGTTCTAAACAATTCACGAACTGTCTACAGAAGTAGAAAATCGGTTTTCCCGGTTCTAAACAATTCACGAACTGTCTACAGAAGTAGAAAATCGGTTTTCCTGGTTCTAAACAATCCACGAACTGTCTACAGAAGTAGAAAATCGGTTTTTCTGGTTCTAAACAATTCACGAACTGTCTACGGAGGTAGAAAATCGGTTTTCCCGGTTCTAAACAATTCACGAACTGTCTACAGAAGTAGAAAATCGGTTTTCCCGGTTCTAAACAATTCACGAACTGTCTACAGAAGTAGAAAATCGGTTTTCCTGGTTCTAAACAATCCACGAACTGTCTACAGAAGTAGAAAATCGGTTTTTCTGGTTCTAAACAATTCACGAACTGTCTACGGAGGTAGAAAATCGGTTTTCCTGGTTCTAAACAATTCACGAACTGTCTACAGAAGTAGAAAATCGGTTTTCCTGGTTCTAAACAATCCACGAACTGTCTACAGAAGTAGAAAATCGGTTTTTCTGGTTCTAAACAATTCACGAACTGTCTACGGAGGTAGAAAATCGGTTTTTCTGGTTCTAAACAATTCACGAACTGTCTACAGAAGTAGAAAATCGGTTTTCCTGGTTCTAAACAATCCACGAACTGTCTACAGAAGTAGAAAATCGGTTTTTCTGGTTCTAAACAATTCACGAACTGTCTACGGAGGTAGAAAATCGGTTTTCCCGGTTCTAAACAATTCACGAACTGTCTACAGAAGTAGAAAATCGGTTTTCCCGGTTCTAAACAATTCACGAACTGTCTACAGAAGTAGAAAATCGGTTTTCCTGGTTCTAAACAATCCACGAACTGTCTACAGAAGTAGAAAATCGGTTTTTCTGGTTCTAAACAATTCACGAACTGTCTACGGAGGTAGAAAATCGGTTTTCCCGGTTCTAAACAATTCACGAACTGTCTACAGAAGTAGAAAATCGGTTTTCCCGGTTCTAAACAATCCACGAACTGTCTACAGAAGTAGAAAATCGGTTTTTCTGGTTCTAAACAATTCACGAACTGTCTACGGAGGTAGAAAATCGGTTTTCCTGGTTCTAAACAATCCACGAACTGTCTACAGAAGTAGAAAATCGGTTTTTCTGGTTCTAAACAATTCACGAACTGTCTACGGAGGTAGAAAATCGGTTTTCCCGGTTCTAAACAATTCACGAACTGTCTACAGAAGTAGAAAATCGGTTTTCCTGGTTCTAAACAATCCACGAACTGTCTACAGAAGTAGAAAATCGGTTTTTCTGGTTCTAAACAATTCACGAACTGTCTACGGAGGTAGAAAATCGGTTTTCCCGGTTCTAAACAATTCACGAACCTTTTACAGAAGTAGAAAATCAATTTTCCTGGTTCTAAACAATTCACGAACCTTTTACAGAAGTAGAAAATCGGTTTTCCCGGTTCTAAACAATTCACGAACCTTTTACAGAAGTAGAAAATCGGTTTTCCCGGTTCTAAACAATTCACGAACTGTCTACGGAGGTAGAAAATCGGTTTTCCCGGTTCTAAACAATTCACGAACTGTCTACAGAAGTAGAAAATCGGTTTTCCCGGTTCTAAACAATTCACGAACTGTCTACAGAAGTAGAAAATCGGTTTTCCTGGTTCTAAACAATCCACGAACTGTCTACAGAAGTAGAAAATCGGTTTTTCTGGTTCTAAACAATTCACGAACTGTCTACGGAGGTAGAAAATCGGTTTTCCCGGTTCTAAACAATTCACGAACCTTTTACAGAAGTAGAAAATCAATTTTCCTGGTTCTAAACAATTCACGAACCTTTTACAGAAGTAGAAAATCGGTTTTCCCGGTTCTAAACAATTCACGAACCTTTTACAGAAGTAGAAAATCGGTTTTCCCGGTTCTAAACAATTCACGAACTGTCTACGGAGGTAGAAAATCGGTTTTCCCGGTTCTAAACAATTCACGAACTGTCTACAGAAGTAGAAAATCGGTTTTCCCGGTTCTAAACAATTCACGAACTGTCTACAGAAGTAGAAAATCGGTTTTCCTGGTTCTAAACAATCCACGAACTGTCTACAGAAGTAGAAAATCGGTTTTTCTGGTTCTAAACAATTCACGAACTGTCTACGGAGGTAGAAAATCGGTTTTCCCGGTTCTAAACAATTCACGAACTGTCTACAGAAGTAGAAAATCGGTTTTCCCGGTTCTAAACAATCCACGAACTGTCTACAGAAGTAGAAAATCGGTTTTTCTGGTTCTAAACAATTCACGAACTGTCTACGGAGGTAGAAAATCGGTTTTCCTGGTTCTAAACAATCCACGAACTGTCTACAGAAGTAGAAAATCGGTTTTTCTGGTTCTAAACAATTCACGAACTGTCTACGGAGGTAGAAAATCGGTTTTCCCGGTTCTAAACAATTCACGAACTGTCTACAGAAGTAGAAAATCGGTTTTCCTGGCTCTAAACAATCCACGAACTGTCTACAGAAGTAGAAAATCGGTTTTTCTGGTTCTAAACAATTCACGAACTGTCTACGGAGGTAGAAAATCGGTTTTCCCGGTTCTAAACAATTCACGAACCTTTTACAGAAGTAGAAAATCAATTTTCCTGGTTCTAAACAATTCACGAACCTTTTACAGAAGTAGAAAATCGGTTTTCCCGGTTCTAAACAATTCACGAACCTTTTACAGAAGTAGAAAATCGGTTTTCCCGGTTCTAAACAATTCACGAACTGTCTACGGAGGTAGAAAATCGGTTTTCCCGGTTCTAAACAATTCACGAACTGTCTACAGAAGTAGAAAATCGGTTTTCCCGGTTCTAAACAATTCACGAACTGTCTACAGAAGTAGAAAATCGGTTTTCCTGGTTCTAAACAATCCACGAACTGTCTACAGAAGTAGAAAATCGGTTTTTCTGGTTCTAAACAATTCACGAACTGTCTACGGAGGTAGAAAATCGGTTTTCCCGGTTCTAAACAATTCACGAACTGTCTACAGAAGTAGAAAATCGGTTTTCCCGGTTCTAAACAATTCACGAACTGTCTACAGAAGTAGAAAATCGGTTTTCCTGGTTCTAAACAATCCACGAACTGTCTACAGAAGTAGAAAATCGGTTTTTCTGGTTCTAAACAATTCACGAACTGTCTACGGGGGTAGAAAATCGGTTTTCCCGGTTCTAAACAATTCACGAACTGTCTACAGAAGTAGAAAATCGGTTTTCCTGGTTCTAAACAATCCACGAACTGTCTACAGAAGTAGAAAATCGGTTTTCCTGGTTCTAAACAATCCACGAACTGTCTACAGAAGTAGAAAATCGGTTTTTCTGGTTCTAAACAATTCACGAACTGTCTACGGAGGTAGAAAATCGGTTTTCCCGGTTCTAAACAATTCACGAACTGTCTACGGAGGTAGAAAATCGGTTTTCCCGGTTCTAAACAATTCACGAACTGTCTACAGAAGTAGAAAATCGGTTTTCCTGGTTCTAAACAATTCACGAACTGTCTACAGAAGTAGAAAATCGGTTTTCCCGGTTCTAAACAATTCACGAACTGTCTACAGAAGTAGAAAATCAATTTTCCAGGTTCTAAACAATTCACGAACTGCCTACAGAAGTAGAAAATCGGTTTTCCCGGTTCTAAACAATTCACGAACTGTCTACAGAAGTAGAAAATCGGTTTTCCCGGTTCTAAACAATTCACGAACTGTCTACAGAAGTAGAAAATCGGTTTTCCCGGTTCTAAACAATTCACGAACTGTCTACAGAAGTAGAAAATCGATTTTCCCGGTTCTAAACAATTCACGAACTGTCTACAGAAGTAGAAAATCGGTTTTCCTGGTTCCAAACAATTCACGAACTGTCTACAGAAGTAGAAAATCGGTTTTCCTGGTTCCAAACAATTCACGAACTGTCTACAGAAGTAGAAAATCGGTTTTCCTGGATCCAAACAATTCACGAACTGTCTACAGAAGTAGAAAATCGGTTTTCCTGGTTCCAAACAATTCACGAACTGTCTACAGAAGTAGAAAATCGGTTTTCCTGGTTCCAAACAATTCACGAACTGTCTACAGAAGTAGAAAATCGGTTTTCCTGGATCCAAACAATTCACGAACTGTCTACAGAAGTAGAAAATCGGTTTTCCTGGTTCCAAACAATTCACGAACTGTCTACAGAAGTAGAAAATCGGTTTTCCTGGTTCTAAACAATTCACGAACTGTCTACATAAGTAGAAAATCGGTTTTTCCGGTTCTAAACAATTCAGGAACTGTCTACAGAAGTAGAAAATCGGTTTTCCTGGTTCCAAACAATTCACGAACTGTCTACATAAGTAGAAAATCGGTTTTTCCGGTTCTAAACAATTCACGAACTGTCTACAGAGGTAGAAAATCGGTTTTCCTGGTTCCAAACAATTCTCGAACTGTCTACAGAAGTAGAAAATCGGTTTTCCTGGTTCCAAACAATTCACGAACTGTCTACAGAAGTAGAAAATCGGTTTTCCTGGTTCTAAACAATTCACGAACTGTCTACATAAGTAGAAAATCGGTTTTTCCGGTTCTAAACAATTCACGAACTGTCTACAGAAGTAGAAAATCGGTTTTCCTGGTTCCAAACAATTCACGAACTGTCTACAGAAGTAGAAAATCGGTTTTCCTGGTTCCAAACAATTCACGAACTGTCTACAGAAGTAGAAAATCGGTTTTCCTGGTTCCGAACAATTCA
This sequence comes from Diorhabda carinulata, assembly GCF_026250575.1. NCBI lineage: Eukaryota > Metazoa > Arthropoda > Insecta > Coleoptera > Chrysomelidae > Diorhabda > Diorhabda carinulata. Next base: position 472,492 of record NC_079463.1, read on the forward strand.
CGAACTGTCTACATAAGTAGAAAATCGGTTTTTCCGGTTCTAAACAATTCACGAACTGTCTACAGAAGTAGAAAATCGGTTTTCCTGGTTCCAAACAATTCACGAACTGTCTACAGAAGTAGAAAATCGGTTTTCCTGGTTCCAAACAATTCACGAACTGTCTACAGAAGTAGAAAATCGGTTTTCCTGGTTCTAAACAATTCACGAACTGTCTACATAAGTAGAAAATCGGTTTTTCCGGTTCTAAACAATTCACGAACTGTCTACAGAAGTAGAAAATCGGTTTTCCTGGTTCCAAACAATTCACGAACTGTCTACAGAAGTAGAAAATCGGTTTTCCTGGTTCCGAACAATTCACGAACTGTCTACATAAGTAGAAAATCGGTTTTTCCGGTTCTAAACAATTCACGAACTGTCTACAGAAGTAGAAAATCGGTTTTCCTGGTTCCAAACAATTCACGAACTGTCTACAGAAGTAGAAAATCGGTTTTCCTGGTTCCAAACCATTCACGAACTGTCTACAGAAGTAGAAAATCGGTTTTCCTGGTTCTAAACAATTCACGAACTGTCTACATAAGTAGAAAATCGGTTTTTCCGGTTCTAAACAATTCACGAACTGTCTACAGAAGTAGAAAATCGGTTTTCCTGGTTCCAAACAATTCACGAACTGTCTACAGAAGTAGAAAATCGGTTTTCCTGGTTCCGAACAATTCACGAACTGTCTACATAAGTAGAAAATCGGTTTTTCCGGTTCTAAACAATTCACGAACTGTCTACAGAAGTAGAAAATCGGTTTTCCTGGTTCCAAACAATTCACGAACTGTCTACAGAAGTAGAAAATCAATTTTCCTGGTTCCGAACAATTCACGAACTGTCTTTAATATGGAACTCGACTTTTTTTTTTAAAGAGCACGTAATTTAAATATTTGTATTAATTGGTTATTTACATCAATTTATGGAGGTTTCTACTTGATAAAAATTTATTAATATGCGCAATATAGTTAATGACAATAATGGCGTCACACGATGATAAAACTTTGACATTAGCATTAATTTTTTTTACTTCGCGCTAATATTATGCGGATATTTGGAATTTATCGTTCGATGACAATTCAAAATAGACCAATTTCTTAAGTTAACCATCAAAATACGTCTTTAGACCCCCAAAACACCGCGACTTTAAGTGTCTATTTAATTGTTATTATAAAAAAATTATCGAAAATTCAAAAATTTTGTCGGTAGTTTAAACATTTCAGTACGGCCGCCATATTAGTGACGTCATAGGTATAAAATAAACACTGAACATATGGCACGTAAGTAAGTACGTTTATTCGTTATTATTAACCAGTAAAATGGTATATAAATCGTGTTTTGTGCTTGAATATAAAAAAAAAACACCCGATAATTTTTTTTGATGTCAATAAATTCGAATATACAACAAAAACGGTTTGAAAGTGTCGGTCGTTTTGGCGATCCTGCGAAATTTAATTAATTGTGTTGCCGGGATCATTTTAATTTAACTTTATTTCAATATTTTTAACGTGATTATGTAATAATTCACTTTTTTTTAATATTTTTACGTTACTAATAAATAAAAACTGTATTATAACAGCACACGCTACGTCGCCGGCAACGATAACCTCGAAATGACCATGCACTATGCGTATTTCGTTTAAGGATTATGTAAACCGAATTAATTTGTATCCGGACGAACAGTTGGTTAAAGAAAACGTTTTTCCCTTTAAAAATTACACGAATTCGCTTTGTATGCGTCATCAATTGTGGACTAGTATGGAATCGATGAATTTTTTCAATCGAAATCGAATTGGTTTCATTGAAATGTATGATTTTGAAAGAAAACGCGCGTCAGTTTGGTCCGCCATATGTTTAGATCAAATAATTTATAATTTATGAGGCAACTGCCTTTGAGAATTATGGTAGAATCATGACAAAAAGCTGAATATTTTGGCGGATTGCCATGTCTGCGTTTTTATATCATTTGCGGCAATTTATTTAAGAACATTTAATTATCTGGCACCGTGCCAAATTAGCTGAATTCCTCTCTTACTTATACAATGGATATTCTTTCTCGAATAACTTATTTTATAAATATATACATCTTAATTGGATCGGTTAATTTTTATTTAATTTTATTTTTAAGAGAATTCTATTTGTACCGAAGTGATTTCTCAAATCTACGCCAACCTTATCAAGGCGGCGATCGCTCAGAATCATCGGCGTGCCTCAGAAATGTCAAATTAACCGAGGGACCGTTTTACGTCAAATTAAATGACTACCAACAATTTTATAATGAATTATTCGAATCCAAAGTTGATTGAAACTATGGAATATTAAATACTTGACTGAAACTCTACGATATTCAATGTTTGTTTGAAACTCTACACTATGAAACTCTCGTTTATCCGAACAAATGTAAAGTTGATTGAAACTCTACGACATTCAGTAATTTGTAACAATTTCTACGACAAATTAAGTGAAACTCTTTTTTTTTTTAAATAAAAAAATTGATTGAAACTATTCAGTGATCGATTGGAACCCTTGCCTATTCGAAAAGTTGATTGAAACTACGGAATATCAAGTATTTGACTGAAACTCTACGATATTCAGTGTTTGTTTGAAACTCTACACTATGAAACTCTTGTTTATCCGAACAAATGTAAAGTTGATTGAAACTCTACGACATTCAGTAATTTGTAACAATTTCTACGACAAATTAAGTGAAACTCTTTTTTTTTTAAATAAAAAAATTGATTGAAACTATTCAGTGATCGATTGGAACCCTTGCCTATTCGAAAAGTTGATTGAAACTACGGAATATCAAGTATTTGACTGAAACTCTACGATATTCAGTGTTTGTTTGAAACTCTACACTATTCGGAGATTGACATGTTCGTAATAAACGTAAATGAAACTCTCGTTGATTCGAACAAATGTAAAGTTGATTGAAACTCTGGGCTATTCGGTCAATAAGACACTGCTTCGATACATTAAATGGATTTCTCAGATATTCTGACAAATTGTAGAGTTGATTGAAACTCTGGAGTTTGTGTTTGAATGGAAACTGCCTTAATACTCGGAATGAAACGATTGCGTTTTCGGACAAATAAACAAAGTTGGCTGAAACTGCGATGTACTAAGCGATATGAAACTCTTATCAATATTTATCAAATGAAAAATTGCTCGAAACTGTATGTTAGGAAACTTTGGAAATTTCCTATAATGAATTATTCGCCAATTATTTCGACCCCTATTTATTGGAAAATAAATAATTAATAAACTTTTTGTTTCCGGACATAATAACAAACAAGGTTTAATTCTTCCAAAAAAAAAAAAATATTCATTATTAATTTAATAATAAATTTATAATATAAATAAAGAATTTATACCTTTTGCGTTTATTTTATAAAATTTATTCATAAATTTCGACATATAAATCGATTGAAAAAATAAAACTGAGTTTAAGAATTTTTTGGATACGCCCCTGCTTCTAGATGAAATTCATATGACAGCAGATTGATTTCGGTTATTGTTGTTATTAACAGATAAAGATATAATAAAAGATGTCGAACATCGATCATGTGACAGTCGTATTGATCAATTTCAATGGTGATTTATTTAACTTGATGTGGGGTTACTATCTCAACATTTAATTCAATTGAAATGTCTATAAAGCTTGTTTAGTTTTCAATCACATTAGAATCTTCGAATATTATACTTAGAAGATGATAATTCGGTTAACGAAATAAACTTAAATACTTATAGAGTTCTTTGTAGCTATTACATACATTTTGTTGTGTTTTATGTTGTTCTATGATCTTAACTGTTTTGTATAATATTCTTTTCACCGCCATATTGATTCGAGATCACCTACCCCAGAACGAATCGTATTATTAGCAATCAGTTATCGGTGATCTACTAATAACTATTAAGTTGTCAATGTCAAAGTCAAAAGAGGATAGAAATTACAATCTTGAATCATAATTTTTAAGTTTAAAGTAAAACAAACGTAATAACTGGAATCGAGAAGTTTCCGAACGACATTCGGAAATGATCGGGTTTACATATTCATAGATTTTTAAAAACACTATTCTCACTATGGAAAATGTTTACATTACTAAAAATCATAATTTAAAAAAATACAAACAAATTTTAAGGAATTCCTCGAAATTATAGCTTCGAGTAGAAAGAAGTCGACATATTGAAAGTAAATATTTAATCACGTAACCGTGTCCTAAGTTAATACTTGTGACAGGTACTTTAATAAAAAAATATCTATTAGGTTCTAGTATATTCCTATCAACATTTTTTCACATACGATGTGGTGTGAATTAGAAAAATATTATTTTTCTATTACCGTACGTAAAATATATACAAAATATATATATAAACACATTTTTGACTACTAACAGAAGAATCATGTTTTAAACAGTAGTGCGTATAGAAATTTTTCATTAAGTTCTCCGTAGTGTAGCGGATAGTGTATGTGACTCGTGTACGCGAGGTCACAGGTTCGATTCGCGCTGAAGATATTTTTTATTTTTCTACTTTTTTGAAATTTATACGTGCCGAAGAAGATTTTTAATTTATATAAGCTTCAACACGTCCATGATATTTAAATTATTCTTATTAATTGAATTAATATATAGTCGTGAACGTGATTGTCGTGAGTCAATCTAAACCAATGTTTCTCTAACCACACCCTACTGAGAGGCAATTTGTTACGAGGGACAATTTGAATATGGGACTCGATTTAACTCGCTCTTGATGTGAACTATATAAATATAAATTCATTTACTATTGTGGCCGGTCGCCATCTTGAAAAAAAAAAGATGTGAAAACGCATCTTTCGCGATATCTCGGAAACTATTAATGTTACAAAAATTTTGTATAGACAAATTTTATAGTAAATTTTTTAGTCTATAATTATGTTTATGTGACTTTTTGTCGTAAATCCAAAATTTAAAAAGTTATCAACAAAAAAGTGAAAAGTTGACGAACCCGGTTAACTTTGAAGCGTTGTAGTAGCGTTTTAAATGAATGAAATTTGAAAAATTTTTAGAGAAAAATCTTCGTGAATTAATCCTCTATAAAATTATTCTGAAATATTTTTTGGTAAAATTGGTAGAAAAAAAGTTATTACGAAAAAAAAGGTAATTTTTTCACTTTTTTGCTCATAACTTTTTAAATTTTGGATTTATGACAAAAAGTCATATAAACATAATTATAGACAAAGTAATTTGCTACAAAATACGATTTTACAAATTTTTTGTAAGATCGCTAGTTTTCGAGATATTGCGAAAAACGTGTTTTCACCCCACAAATTTCTCTCAATTTGAAGAATATCCTGTTGTATTTAAGTCCATTCTTCATAAAATGAGAAGAAAAAGAAGATTTTCGTAAAGGAAAGAAAACTGCCGCGGCTCACTAAGAAATATTTAAATTTCATGGTGTTTGTATTCTGTGGAAATATAGGTTAGGAATTTTAAATTTCGCGCCACAAACATTTATCATGGATGACAAGTGTTAAGGGGGAATATTCGAATATGGGACTCGACTCAACTCGTTTTTGATCTGGACTATTTAAATATAAACTTAATTACTAACGTGGCCGGCCGCCATCTTGAAAAAAAGAGGTGAAAACACATTTTTCGCGATATTTCCAAAACTATTAATCTTACAAAAATTTTGTGAAGACGTATTTTATAGCAAATTACTTTATCTATAATTATGTCTATATGACTTTTTGTCGTAAATCCAAAATTTAAAAAGTTATGAACAAAAAAGTGAAAAGTTGACGAACTCGGTTAACTTTGAAGCGTTGTAGCAGCGTTTTAAATGAATGAAATTTGAAAAATTTTTAGAGAAAAATCTTCGTGAATTAATCCTCTATAAAATTATTCTGAAATATTTTTTGGTAAAATTGGTAGAAAAAAAGTTATTACGAAAAAAAAGGTAATTTTTTCACTTTTTTGCTCATAACTTTTTAAATTTTGGATTTATGACAAAAAGTCATATGAACATAATTATAGACAAAGTAATTTGCTACAAAATACGTTTTTACAAATTTTTTGTAAGATCGCTAGTTTTCGAGATATTGCGAAAAACGTGTTTTCACCCCACAAATTTCTCTCAATTTGAAGAATATCCTGTTGTATTTAAGTCCATTCTTCATAAAATGAGAAGAAAAAGAAGATTTTCGTAAAGGAAAGAAAACTGCCGCGGCTCACTAAGAAATATTTAAATTTCATGGTGTTTGTATTCTGTGGAAATATAGGTTAGGAATTTTAAATTTCGCGCCACAAACATTTATCATGGATGACAAGTGTTAAGGGGGAATATTCGAATATGGGACTCGACTCAACTCGTTTTTGATCTGGACTATTTAAATATAAACTTAATTACTAACGTGGCCGGCCGCCATCTTGAAAAAAAGAGGTGAAAACACATTTTTCGCGATATCTCGGAAACTATTAATGTTACAAAAATTTTGTGAAGACGTATTTTATAGCAAATTACTTTATCTATAATTATGTCTATATGACTTTTTGTCGTAAATAAAAAATTTAAAAAGTTATGAACAAAAAAGTGAAAAGTTGACGAACCCGGTTAACTTTGAAGCGCTGTAACGGCGTTTTAAATTAATGAAATTTGAAAAATTTTTAGAGAAAAATCTTCGTGAATTAATCCTCTATAAAATTGTTCTGATATATTTTTTGGTAAAATTGGTAGAAAAAAAGTTATTACGAAAAAAAGGTAATTTTTTCACTTTTTTGCTCATAACTTTTTAAATTTTGGATTTATGACAAAAAGTCATATAAACATAATTATAGACAAAGTAATTTGCTACAAAATACGATTTTACAAATTTTTTGTAAGATCGCTAGTTTTCGAGATATTGCGAAAAACGTGTTTTCACCCCACAAATTTCTCTCAATTTGAAGAATATCCTGTTGTATTTAAGTCCATTCTTCATAAAATGAGAAGAAAAAGAAGATTTTCGTAAAGGAAAGAAAACTGCCGCGGCTCACTAAGAAATATTTAAATTTCATGGTGTTTGTATTCTGTGGAAATATAGGTTAGGAATTTTAAATTTCGCGCCACAAACATTTATCATGGATGACAAGTGTTAAGGGGGAATATTCGAATATGGGACTCGACTCAACTCGTTTTTGATCTGGACTATTTAAATATAAACTTAATTACTAACGTGGCCGGCCGCCATCTTGAAAAAAAGAGGTGAAAACACATTTTTCGCGATATCTCGGAAACTATTAATGTTACAAAAATTTTGTGAAGACGTATTTTATAGCAAATTACTTTATCTATAATTATGTCTATATGACTTTTTGTCGTAAATAAAAAATTTAAAAAGTTATGAACAAAAAAGTGAAAAGTTGACGAACCCGGTTAACTTTGAAGCGTTGTAGCAGCGTTTTAAATGAATGAAATTTGAAAAATTTTTAGAGAAAAATCTTCGTGAATTAATCCTCTATAAAATTATTCTGAAATATTTTTTGGTAAAATTGGTAGAAAAAAAGTTATTTCGAAAAAAAAGGTAATTTTTTCACTTTTTTGTTCATAACTTTTTAAATTTTCGATTTATGACAAAAAGTCACATAAACATAATTATAGACAAAGTAATTTGCTACAAAATACGTTTTTACAAATTTTTTGGAAGATCGCTAGTTTTCGAGATATCGCGAAAAACGTATTTTCACCCTACAAATTTATGGTTAAGCTTGTATTTACCACCCCTACATGTCCTTTAAAAAATATCCAACCCATGTAACTATTTTTTGATTAAAAGAATGTATAAAAATGCATCAAATTAGTTGCAGTATAACATAATATAAACCCTCGTGGACGCTTGTGTGTTTTCTCTACCAGCGGATGCTGAATGCTGAATTTAATAAGAGTAATTCCGAGAAATTAATCCAACAAAGTCTAGTTTTAATTTTAGATGAATCTTTTGATGTGTATTTTCGCCTCTCACTCCTCTCGCGACCTCGCCGCCATCTCTTTGAATGCGACTTTTCTTGGGGCTCCGATGGCACTTTGATTCGTTTTCAGGTTGTCGAGCGCCGCCGCCGCTACGCGTCACGTCCGTCCCATTAAACCAAATTATTTTTCGTAAATCGTCCGAAGCGTCAATCGAACTTTTTCTTTCTATTTTTTACCCGCCGCCGGTCCAACGAACAGCAACCCGAAAAATGAAAATAGAAAATTTTGTTTTCAAACAAATTCTTTAACGGAAATGTCCGGCCGACCGTGGAGTTGAAACCTACGGTTTTCGCGATGTTTCACCATAGAAATCAAACGAAAACGGTGGAATTTTGTTAAGAAAAAAGTGTTTTATCAAATAAACGCTGCAATTCACAAATTTCTACATCGCCCCGTATAAAAACTTACTTGTCAAAATAATACAAAATAAATATTCTATTGAACATAAAAACGCGGCATGTTTAAAAAACCCACGGCGATAAAATACAATTTTTCATTTTATACATTCAATTATTCAAAAAAAAAAAATGTAACGTAATAAAAATAGTATATACAAGGTGTCCCATTTTCTACATATACAGTTTTAAACCTTGTTGCCAGCTCTATGATAAATAGTTGAAACCCGAACTATTCGAATCAAAATTAAATAGTTTGTTTTAATTTTTTTTGAGCCACTCTGTATTTTGAAATAAAACAAACGTCGAAATAAAAGTTCCTATAAATACTTGGTGACAATATTAGAATGGAACCGTATATTAATATATTTGTAATGTAGCGCGGACTCCTGCGGTTCGAAATGATAAATCAATTTCCAACAACGCCGTACTAATAGTGTCCTCGAAGTCCCGCAGAGACCTCTTTTTATTTATGAAGAAATTTATAAATCCCACGCGCGTTTGGCGTGATTCCCGGTAGGAACGAGACACAACGCCCGTTCCGATAAAGAAGAAGAGATTGTAAAGTGATTTGATAGAGTTTTTGTTATTATTCTTGATTAATACATCAATGACGTTTGTATTTTGTGAAAATATAGGTTAGAGATTTGAATTTCGCGCCGTAAACATTCGTCATTGATGACGATTCGAATATGGGACTCGACTCGTTTTTCGCGATATCTCGGAAACTATTAATGTTACGAAAATTTTGTAAAAACAAATTTTATAGTAAATTACTTTATCTATAATTATGTTTATATGACTTTTTGTCGTAAATACAAAATTTAAAAAGTTATCAACAAAAAAGTGAAAAGTTGACGAACTCGGTTAACTTTGAAGCGCTGTAACAGCGTTTTAAATGAATGAAATTTGAAAAATTTTTAGAGAAAAATCTTCGTGAATTAATCCTCTATAAAATTGTTCTGATATATTTTTTTGTAAAATTGGTAGAAAAAAAGTTATTACGAAAAAAAGGTAATTTTTTCACTTTTTTGCTCATAACTTTTTAAATTTTGGATTTATGACAAAAAGTCATATAAACATAATTATAGACAAAGTAATTTGCTACAAAATACGATTTTACAAATTTTTTGTAAGATCGCTAGTTTTCAAGATATTGCGAAAAACGTGTTTTCACCCCACAAATTTCTCTCAATTTGAAGAATATCCTGTTGTATTTAAGTCCATTCTTCATAAAATGAGAAGAAAAAGAAGATTTTCGTAAAGGAAAGAAAACTGCTGTGGCTCACTAAGAAATATTTAAATTTCATGGTGTTTGTATTCTGTGGAAATATAGGTTAGGAATTTTAAATTTCGCGCCACAAACATTTATCATGGATGACAAGTGTTAAGGGGGAATATTCGAATATGGGACTCGACTCAACTCGTTTTTGATCTGGACTATTTAAATATAAACTTAATTACTAACGTGGCCGGCCGCCATCTTGAAAAAAAGAGGTGAAAACACATTTTTCGCGATATTTCCAAAACTATTAATCTTACAAAAATTTTGTGAAGACGTATTTTATAGCAAATTACTTTATCTATAATTATGTCTATATGACTTTTTGTCGTAAATCCAAAATTTAAAAAGTTATGAACAAAAAAGTGAAAAGTTGACGAACCCGGTTAACTTTGAAGCGCTGTAACAGCGTTTTAAATGAATGAAATTTGAAAAATTTTTAGAGAAAAATCTTCGTGAATTAATCCTCTATAAAATTGTTCTGATATATTTTTTTAGTAAAATTGATAGAAAAAAAGTTATTTCGAAAAAAAAGGTAATTTTTTCACTTTTTTGCTCATAACTTTTTAAATTTTGGATTTATGACAAAAAGTCATATAAACATAATTATAGACAATGTAATTTGCTACAAAATACGTTTTCACAAATTTTTTGTAAGATCGACAGTTTTCGAGATATTGCGAAAAACGTGTTTTCACCCCACAAATTTCTCTTAATTTGAAGAATATCCTGTTGTATCTAAGTCCATTCTTTATAAAATGAGAAGGAAAAGAAGATTTTCGTAGAAGAAAGAAAACTGCCGCGGCTCACTAAGAAATATTTATATTTCATGGTAATTGTATTCTGTGGAAATATAGGTTAGGAATTTTAAATTTCGCGCCACAAACATTTATCAAGGATGACAAGTGTTAAGGGGGAAAATTCGAATATGGGAGTCGACTCAACTCGTTTTTGATCTGGACTATTTAAATATAAACTTAATTACTAACGTGGCCGGCCGCCATCTTGAAAAAAAGAGGTGAAAACACATTTTTCGCGATATCTCGGAAACTATTAATGTTACAAAAATTTTGTGAAGACGTATTTTATAGCAAATTACTTTATCTATAATTATGTCTATATGACTTTTTGTCGTAAATAAAAAATTTAAAAAGTTATCAACAAAAAAGTGAAAAGTTGACGAACTCGGTTAACTTTGAAGCGCTGTAACAGCGTTTTAAATGAATGAAATTTGAAAAATTTTTAGAGAAAAATCTTCGTGAATTAATCCTCTATAAAATTGTTCTGATATATTTTTTTGTAAAATTGGTAGAAAAAAAGTTATTTCGAAAAAAAAGGTAATTTTTTCACTTTTTTGCTCATAACTTTTTAAATTTTGGATTTATGACAAAAAGTCACATAAACATAATTATAGACAATGTAATTTGCTACAAAATACGATTTTACAAATTTTTTGTAAGATCGACAGTTTTCGAGATATTGCGAAAAACGTGTTTTCACTCCACAAATTTCTCTTAATTTGAAGAATATCCTGTTGTATCTAAGTTCATTCTTTATAAAATGAGAAGAAAAAGAAGATTTTCGTAGAAGAAAGAAAACTGCCGCGGCTCACTAAGAAATATTTATATTTCATGGTGTTTGTATTCTGTGGAAATATAGGTTAGGAATTTTAAATTTCGCGCCACAAACATTTATCAAGGATGACAAGTGTTAAGGGGGAAAATTCGAATAAGGGACTCGACTAAACTGGTTTTTGATCTGGACTATTTAAATGTAAACTCAATTACTGATGTGGCCGGCCGCCATCTTGAAAAAAAGATGTGAAAACACATTTTTCGCGATATCTCGGAAACTATTAATGTTACGAAAATTTTGTAAAAACAAATTTTATAGTAAATTACTTTATCTATAATTATGTTTATATGACTTTTTGTCGTAAATACAAAATTTAAAAAGTTATCAACAAAAAAGTGAAAAGTTGACGAACTCGGTTAACTTTGAAGCGCTGTAACAGCGATTTAAATTAATGAAATTTGAAAAATTTATAGAGAAAAATCTTCTTGAATTAATCCTTTATAAAATTGTTCGGAAATATTTTTTGGTAAAATTGGTAGAAAAAAAGTTATTACGTGAAAAAAGGTAATTTTTTCATATTTTTGTTCATAACTTTTTAAATTTTGGATTTATGACAAAAAGTCATATAAACATAATTATAGACAATGTAATTTGCTACAAAATACGTTTTCACAAATTTTTTGTAAGATCGACAGTTTTCGAGATATTGCGAAAAACGTGTTTTCACCCCACAAATTTCTCTTAATTTGAAGAATATCCTGTTGTATCTAAGTCCATTCTTTATAAAATGAGAAGAAAAAGAAGATTTTCGTAAAGGAATGTAAACTGCCTCTGCTCACTAAGAAATATTTTAATTTCCTGGTACTTGTATTCTGTGAAAATACAGGTTAGTGATTTTAAATTTCGCGCCACAAACATTTATCATCAATGACAAGTGATTCTTCTTAATTTGAAAAATGTTCTGTGGTATCTATGAGCCTACTTCATAGATACACAAAAAAAAAGAAGATTTGACATAACGATGACCTTCAATCGCACCCAGTTTAGTTTTTTACTAATAACGACCAGAAATTTTATCAACGCAGAATCACGAAACTGAATAAAATATGATAAAATATCATGGAAAACATATAATTAATTAAAAACTATTTTTAGTTTTATTTTACACAACAAAACCGTCTCATTTTATGATAAAGTTCATTGTATTTACAGTAAAAAAAAACGAAAGATCTGACAACAATGTAAATACCAATATCGCATTACAAACTTCTAACAAGTCGATTTAGATGTTCGAATTTCGCATATATAAGTATACGCGTATTTTTTTTTTAAATTAATATTTATGTTTTCGCTTTTATACATCGGTAATAATGGGTAATTTTATTAGAAACTATACATTGAATAGCTTCACTACATACTTGCAAATCGCCTAACGTAAATGAGAAAGAAAATAAACAAAGCATATAGATCATTATTCACTCGGCAGTCGAAGAATGACCAATCACCAAGAACAAATACTGTGTGACTTTATTAAAGCTGTTTTAACTGCAAATCTCACGTTACAAAGCTCGTTTATTGCTATTTAGCTACACTTCGGCCCTTTTTAACCTTTGACTCTACCACAGACGTGAAAATTGTGTATTTTATACGAGGAGAACTGAGATTGTTGAGCTATTATTTCAAATCGTTCCGTTGACAATAAATTAAAAGTAAAAATCTGTTTAAACAATAATTCTCGATAAAATAGACAGTTCAGTATTTTCTTCCTTTGTTTTTTTGTGTTCATTTCGTACTAATTTAGTGTAAATCTTACAATTTGAATCACAAATATGATATACAACATAAACGATTACGTCAATAACCTCAACTACGTTTATGTATGGTAGACAAACGAATCAATTTTATAATAATTTTAATGGTACTTACGTCCATATAGACCCTCGTATATTATATTCTAATACATAAAACGTACATTGTCACCGTGTACGTTCTGAACGATAAAACAAACAATTATTTTGACTGGCTGCAGTACTTGGGTACAGTCTCGTTCCTGCTACAGGTTGTTGCGTTATTATCCACAGAACTAATAATAATAAATAATATGTGTATATACGTTTGATACGTACAAGTCAGTGGCGTTCGATTTACAATGAAAAATGACAATTATTCATAGAAAAAGAGATTTCGTGCAGGTTATATACTAAATATTCTTTAATTTGAGTGGTTGATAATCAATTTTTAACTTAAATAGCACGTTTCGATTAAAGACTTTATTTTTAATCGTTAAATTGTTTTCATAGTGATAGGAAAAATGATATTTGAATGTCAGTTGTCAATGTCAGTTGCCTCGAATTTTGATTTGCTTTCTCGGCTGGAACTAAATCGTTTACACCAATCAGAAACGTGGGCGGGAGATAGATAATTGTCTTGGATAAGTCAGTGGCGTACGATATACAATAATAAATGATAATTATTTATAGTAAATAACATTTAATTTAAGTAAGCGGGTTTCGTACAAATTATATACTAAATATTCTTTAACTTGAGTGGTTGATAATCAATTTTTAACTTAAATAGCACGTTTCGATTAAAGACTTTATTTTTAATCGTTAAATTGTTTTCATAGTGATAGGAAAAATGATATTTGAATGTCAGTTGTCAATGTCAGTTGCCTCGAATTTTGATTTGATTTCTCGGCTGGAACTAAATCGTTTACACCAATCAGAAACGTGGGCGGGAGATAGATAATTGTCTTGGATAAGTCAGTGGCGTACGATATACAATAATGAATGATAATTATTTATAGTAAATAACATTTAATTTACGTAAGGGGGTTAAATACTAAATTTTCTTTAATTTGGGTGGTTGATAATTAATTTTTAATTTTATTTTTAATAATAAAAAATAATATTTGAACGTCAGGACCGGCGCGAGGTTAAAAATGACAAACAGGTTTAATATCGAGATATTTAGAAATTGAAATTTTAATAAAAAAATGATATCACGTTGTGAGTTAACAGCCATTCATATACTTAAATGAAATTCTACAAAGTTCTAGAACAAAAAGAAACAAAATAAATAAATTAAATAGAAGAAATACTGTAAATAAACCGCCTGTTACTAAAAAAATTATATACACATGAATATTAAACGAGTGGCTATGCGCGAATTCGCCAATTTTTAAAATTTCGTAGTAGTTGGACAGGTCCGGCTTAGGGAATCATTTGCTAACATATTCGTAACGTTATATCGAAATAAGCCAGTAGAAATCTTAATTGTATTTCGATATATTGACAGTTTTTCCTTTTTAAAGCGGATTTTATCTTCGGAAACAAAAAAAAAATCGCGCGGTACCAAATCTGGCGAATACGGCGGGTGTTGGAGCACTTGAGATGCAAAATCGGGCCGTTTTTTACGAACTTTTCAATTCAACTAAACATTTCGAAATATTTCCAATAATATTCCATTAATTCCATCGTTAATGAATGTACAAAGTTCTTTAAGAAAAAAAGAAGGGAAAAATCTCACGAATTTACTTTCACGAAACCGGAGTTTTTTTCATATAAAATTATTCGCATATTGGATTCGAAAATTTAAAAATAAATTGGCCCAAAGCGGCCGACTTACATATGTCGTGGCGTGCCGTTAATTGTATTACTCGATTTTGTGTTCGATAAAAACCTTATGTGCACGTCATATTTAAATATCATGAGTACTTACAATTGCAATTATTCAAAAATATATTCAAAATGGCGTTTACACGCAGATGGACGACCATTATTAATTATATTTCATTATATCGACGTTCAAGTCTTTTGTAATTTTATTTTTTATAAAAACTATCCTAAAACTAACAAAATATCATCTAATTTATCATTAAAATCATTTGTTTCATAAATTACTTTTCAAAATTATCCGAAAACGGTGGATTTTCCTTTATCGAATTACTTTCGAGATAACAGTAGATTTGGTATACCCCCCGTAGCTAAGAAAATAGTAGAAACTGTTTGTATTTATCGAAATTTACGTTTTAACCACTTGATTGCTCGATAAAGTTAATTATTTGATGAAAAATTCGACTAAACTAATTTTCAATTATTCAAAAATGCATTCAAAATGGCGTTTACGCGCAAATGGACGACTATATTAATTATATTTTATTATATCGACGTTCAAGTCTTTTGTAACTTTATTTTTAATAAAAACAACCCTAAAACCAACAAAATATCAGAACTTTCGAAATATCACTAGATTTGGTACACCCCCCGTAGCTATAAATTTCGAAATTTCGAAAAAAATAGTAGAAACTGTTTGTACTTATCGAAATTTACGTTTTAACCACTTGATTGCTCGATAAAGTTGATTATTTGATGAAAAAATCGACTAAACTAATTTTCAATTATTCAAAAATGTATTCAAAATGGCGTTTACGCGCAAATGGACGACTATATTAATTATATTTTATTATATCGACGTTCAAGTCTTTTGTAACTTTATTTTTAATAAAAACAACCCTAAAACCAACAAAATATCAGCACTTTCGAAATATCACTAGATTTGGTATAACCCCTGTAGCTATAAATTTCGAAATTTCGAAAAAAATAGTAGAAACTGTTTGTATTTATCGAAATTTACGTTTTAACCACTTGATTGCTCGATAAAGTTGATTATTTGATGAAAAAATCGACTAAACTAATTTTAAATTATTCAAAAATGCATTCAAAATGGCGTTTACGCGCAAATGGACGACTATATTAATTATATTGTATTATATCGACGTTCAAGTCTTTTGTAACTTTATTTTTAATAAAAACAACCCTAAAACCAACAAAATATCATCACTTTCGAAATATCACTAGATTTGGTACACCCCCTGTAGCTATAAATTTCGAAATTTCGAAAAAAATAGTAGAAACTGTTTGTATTTATCGAAATTTACGTTTTAACCACTTGATTGCTCGATAAAGTTAATTATTTAATGAAAAAATCGACTAAACTAATTTTAAATTATTCAAAAATGTATTCAAAATGGCGTTTACGCGCAAATGGACGACTATATTAATTATATTGTATTATATGGACGTACAAGTCTTTTGTAACTTTATTTTTAATAAAAACAACCCTAAAACCAACAAAATATCATCACTTTCGAAATATCACTAGATTTGGTACACCCCCCGTAGCTATAAATTTCGAAATTTCGAAAAAAATAGTAGAAACTTGATGTATTTATCGAAATTTACGTTTTAACCACTTGATTGCTCGATAAAGTTGATTATTTGATGAAAAAATCGACTAAACTAATTTTCAATTATTCAAAAATGTATTCAAAATGGCGTTTACGCGCAAATGGACGACTATATTAATTATATTGTATTATATCGACGTTCAAGTCTTTTGTAACTTTATTTTTAATAAAAACAACCCTAAAACCAACAAAATATCATCACTTTCGAAATATCACTAGATTTGGTACACCCCCTGTAGCTATAAATTTCGAAATTTCGAAAAAAATAGTAGAAACTGTTTGTATTTATCGAAATTTACGTTTTAACCACTTGATTGCTCGATAAAGTTAATTATTTAATGAAAAAATCGACTAAACTAATTTTAAATTATTCAAAAATGCATTCAAAATGGCGTTTACGCGCAAATGGACGACTATATTAATTATATTGTATTATATGGACGTACAAGTCTTTTGTAACTTTATTTTTAATAAAAACAACCCTAAAACCAACAAAATATCATCACTTTCGAAATATCACTAGATTTGGTACACCCCCCGTAGCTATAAATTTCGAAATTTCGAAAAAAATAGTAGAAACTTGATGTATTTATCGAAATTTACGTTTTAACCACTTGATTGCTCGATAAAGTTGATTATTTGATGAAAAAATCGACTAAACTAATTTTCAATTATTCAAAAATGTATTCAAAATGGCGTTTACGCGCAAATGGACGACTATATTAATTATATTGTATTATATCGACGTTCAAGTCTTTTGTAACTTTATTTTTAATAAAAACAACCCTAAAACCAACAAAATATCAGCACTTTCGAAATATCACTAGATTTGGTATAACCCCTGTAGCTATAAATTTCGAAATTTCGAAAAAAATAGTAGAAACTGTTTGTATTTATCGAAATTTACGTTTTAACCACTTGATTGCTCGATAAAGTTGATTATTTGATGAAAAAATCGACTAAACTAATTTTAAATTATTCAAAAATGCATTCAAAATGGCGTTTACGCGCAAATGGACGACTATATTAATTATATTGTATTATATGGACGTACAAGTCTTTTGTAACTTTATTTTTAATAAAAACAACCCTAAAACCAACAAAATATCATCACTTTCGAAATATCACTAGATTTGGTACACCCCCCGTAGCTATAAATTTCGAAATTTCGAAAAAAATAGTAGAAACTGTATGTACTTATCGAAATTTACGTTTTAACCACTTGATTGCTCGATAAAGTTGATTATTTGATGAAAAAATCGACTAAACTAATTTTGAATTATTCAAAAATGTATTCAAAATGGCGTTTACGCGCAAATGGACGACTATATTAATTATATTGTATTATATCGACGTTCAAGTCTTTTGTAACTTTATTTTTAATAAAAACAAATCTAAAACCAACAAAATATCAGAACTTTCGAAATATCACTAGATTTGGTACACCCCCTGTAGCTATAAATTTCGAAATTTCGAAAAAAATAGTAGAAACTGTTTGTATTTATCGAAATTTACGTTTTAACCACTTGATTGCTCGATAAAGTTGATTATTTGATGAAAAAATCGACTAAACTAATTTTCAATTAAATCTCAATTGATTGTGGGGAAGTTTTGGAAATTTCAGTGACCCACAGAAGGGTCAAAGGTAATTACTCGTCGGATTTACGAAAATTATTAATATTAATCGCAAATCTTTGATATTAAAACTTTTTTCGACTAAATTTGAACGCGATTAAAAGCTTTCGCAAAATCCAGGCTGTTTTTGTTTTTTGGATATTTCTAACCGCAAAATTTGATAAATCAACATCTAGACTTCCCAGAAAATCAAAAACTGTATTAAAAAGTGGATAAAATCTTCATTAAAATCCACTTTTCGACAACCACTACAAATAACGTCTCCGTTGTGGTTTTCCTCGGAGATTATCTCTAAAAAAAACAATCCGACGCACTTGGTGGACGTCCCCATAGCCGTTTACGAATCCTCTGAACTTCTTCATCGAATAAACTCGAACTACCAACAACCAAACGCGTCAATTTCAACGTTCAACGTTTTCGAAATTTTTCTATTCGAATAAATTCAACTGGGCGGTCATACATTTTGCAATTGTGATTCATTTGGATAACACATGCGTTTCCTTTTTATACAGACAAGAAGGAACGTTCCCCGTGGCGTACAAAATATATTAAATAAAACCAAAAATAACTCGCGCTCGCACGTTTCGGTTTTTGTATAACGAACGCGGACGCACTTTTTATATCTGGCATTAATCAAAAATACACACCTACTCGCTTCTAGCGGAATATAGTACGAGAAAAGTGTGTTTAAATCGCTACTTTAGACACCCAATTCACCAGATTTAGCCCCTTCGGATTGTTGAACATAAAACGGCGTCTTTTATAAACTTTGTAAATTGTTTTTTGTATGTTTACCTTCAGGACGTAATTTATATACGATCCACCGCGGGACGGTACGAAAATTTTTGTTTATCGATCGATCGATAATAATGAGAAAATAATCAAATTTCGAAAAAGAAGTCGAAATATTATTTAATTAGTGTTGTAAATCGTCGGTTCGACGTGTGTTATATTTAGAAATATTTGGGGGTCGATGAATAAAATCTCGAATATCTAAGGGAAGAAATATTCATTAATTTAAATGACGTTTCCTGTTGTAGACGCACGTTTCGAAATAAAACGAAAATACATTTAATACAAAATAGAATCGGAGATATAAAAATCAATATTTCGGGATTAAAAATAAGTTTTAAAACAACTTTTTCACTTAACCTCGTATATATAACCTCATATTCGATAAAATTAACGATTTTCACGATGAAATCAGAAGGCGTTGATATTTTTTTACATAGTTGCCACGTTGAATTGTTTTTTGGGAATACGACGATTTCATAAAACCGAAATTAGTTTTTAGATATTTTGAAACGGTTTCAAATTCTAATTTATTGTATAAAATGAATAAAAAATATAAAAATATTTATCTAATTTTATGAATAATGAGTCTTGCAACCCCTAAATACCAATTTCAAATTTGATTGGAGACTCAAAAATCACTAAAAACTATTTCGGAATTAAAAATAAGTTTTAAAACAACTTTTTCACTTCACCTCGTATATATAACCTCATATTCGATAAAATTAACGATTTTCACGATGAAATCAGAAGGCGTTGATATTTTTTTACATAGTTGCCACGTTGAATTGTTTTTTTGGAATACGACGATTTGATAAAATCGAAATTAGTTTTTAGATATTTTGAAACGGTTTCAAATTCTAATTTATTGTATAAAATGAATAAAAAATATAAAAATAATTATCTAATTTTGATAATAATGAGTCTTGCAACCCCTAATACCAATTTCAAATTTGATCGGAGACCCAAAAATCACTAAAAACTATTTCGGGATTAAAAATAAGTTTTAAAACAACTTTTACACTTAACCTCGTATATATAACCTCATATTCGATAAAATTAACGATTTTCACGATGAAATCAGAAGGCGTTGATATTTTTTTACATAGTTGCCACGTTGAATTGTTTTTTTGGAATACGACGATTTCATAAAACCGAAATTAGTTTTTAGATATTTTGAAACGGTTTCAAATTCTAATTTATTGTATAAAATGAATAAAAAATATAAAAATAATTATCTAATTTTGATAATAATGAGTCTTGCAACCCCTAAATACCAATTTCAAATTTGATCGGAGACTCAAAAATCACTAAAAACTATTTCGGAATTAAAAATAAGTTTTAAAACAACTTTTTCACTTAACCTCGTATATATAACCTCATATTCGATAAAATTAACGATTTTCACGATGAAATCAGAAGGCGTTGATATTTTTTTACATAGTTGCCACGTTGAATTGTTTTTTTGGGAATACGACGATTTGATAAAATCGAAATTAGTTTTTAGATATTTTGAAACGGTTTCAAATTCTGATTAATTGTATAAAATGAATAAAAAATATAAAAATAATTATCTAATTTTGATAATAATGAGTCTTGCAACCCCTAATACCAATTTCAAATTTGATCGGAGACCCAAAAATCACTAAAAACTATTTCGGGATTAAAAATAAGTTTTAAAACAACTTTTACACTTAACCTCGTATATATAACCTCATATTCGATAAAATTAACGATTTTCACGATGAAATCAGAAGGCGTTGATATTTTTTTACATAGTTGCCACGTTGAATTGTTTTTTTGGGAATACGACGATTTGATAAAATCGAAATTAGTTTTTAGATATTTTGAAACGGTTTCAAATTCTGATTAATTGTATAAAATGAATAAAAAATATAAAAATAATTATCTAATTTTGATAATAATGAGTCTTGCAACCCCTAAATACCAATTTCAAATTTGATCGGAGACCCAAAAATCACTAAAAACTATTTCGGGATTAAAAATAAGTTTTAAAACAACTTTTTCACTTAACCTCGTATATATAACCTCATATTCGATAAAATTAACGATTTTCACGATGAAATCAGAAGGCGTTGATATTTTTTTACATAGTTGCCACGTTGAATTGTTTTTTGGGAATACGACGATTTCATAAAACCGAAATTAGTTTTTAGATATTTTGAAACGGTTTCAAATTCTAATTTATTGTATAAAATGAATAAAAAATATAAAAATAATTATCTAATTTTGATAATAATGAGTCTTGCAACCCCTAAATACCAATTTCAAATTTGATCGGAGACTCAAAAATCACTAAAAACTATTTCGGAATTAAAAATAAGTTTTAAAACAACTTTTTCACTTAACCTCGTATATATAACCTCATATTCGATAAAATTAACGATTTTTACTATTAACTTAGAAGGCGTTGATTTTTTTTTACATAGTTGCCACGTTGAATTGTTTTTTGGGAATACGACGATTTCATAAAACCGATATTAGTTTTTAGATATTTTGAAACGGTTTCAAATTCTAATTTATTGTATAAAATGAATAAAAAATATAAAAATATTTATCTAATTTTATGAATAATGAGTCTTGCAACCCCTAAATACCAATTTCAAATTTGATCGGAGACTCAAAAATCACTAAAAACTATTTCGGAATTAAAAATAAGTTTTAAAACAACTTTTTCACTTAACCTCGTATATATAACCTCATATTCGATAAAATTAACGATTTTCACGATGAAATCAGAAGACGTTGATATTTTTTTACATAGTTGCCACGTTGAATTGTTTTTTGGGAATACGACGATTTGATAAAATCGAAATTAGTTTTTAGATATTTTGAAACGGTTTCAAACTCTAATTTATTGTATAAAATGAATAAAAAATATAAAAATAATTATCTAATTTTGATAATAATGAGTCTTGCAACCCCTAATACCAATTTCAAATTTGATCGGAGACCCAAAAATCACTAAAAACTATTTCGGGATTAAAAATAAGTTTTAAAACAACTTTTACACTTAACCTCGTATATATAACCTCATATTCGATAAAATTAACGATTTTCACGATGAAATCAGAAGGCGTTGATATTTTTTTACATAGTTGCCACGTTGAATTGTTTTTTGGGAATACGACGATTTCATAAAACCGAAATTAGTTTTTAGATATTTTGAAACGGTTTCAAATTCTAATTTATTGTATAAAATGAATAAAAAATATAAAAATATTTATCTAATTTTATGAATAATGAGTCTTGCAACCCCTAAATACCAATTTCATATTTGATCGGAGACTCAAAAATCACTAAAAACTATTTCGGAATTAAAAATAAGTTTTAAAACAACTTTTTCACTTAACCTCGTATATATAACCTCATATTCGATAAAATTAACGATTTTTACTATTAACTTAGAAGGCGTTGATATTTTTTTACATAGTTGCCACGTT
Source organism: Diorhabda carinulata (assembly GCF_026250575.1). Classification (NCBI taxonomy): domain Eukaryota; kingdom Metazoa; phylum Arthropoda; class Insecta; order Coleoptera; family Chrysomelidae; genus Diorhabda; species Diorhabda carinulata. Next base: position 494,905 of record NC_079463.1, read on the forward strand.
GAATTGTTTTTTTGGAATACGACGATTTGATAAAATCGAAATTAGTTTTTAGATATTTTGAAACGGTTTCAAATTCTAATTTATTGTATAAAATGAATAAAAAATATAAAAATATTTATCTAATTTTATGAATAATGAGTCTTGCAACCCCTAAATACCAATTTCAAATTTGATTGGAGACTCAAAAATCACTAAAAACTATTTCGGGATTAAAAATAAGTTTTAAAACAACTTTTACACTTAACCTCGTATATATAACCTCATATTCGATAAAATTAACGATTTTTACTATTAACTTAGAAGGCGTTGATATTTTTTTACATAGTTGCCACGTTGAATTGTTTTTTGGGAATACGACGATTTGATAAAATCGAAATTAGTTTTTAGATATTTTGAAATGGTTTCAAATTCTAATTTATTGTATAAAATGAATAAAAAATATAAAAATATTTATCTAATTTTGATAATAATGAGTCTTGCAACTCCTAAATACCAATTTCAAATTTGATCGGAGACTCAAAAATCACTAAAAACTATTTCGGAATTAAAAATAAGTTTTAAAACAACTTTTTCACTTAACCTCGTATATATAACCTCATATTCGATAAAATTAACGATTTTTACTATTAACTTAGAAGGCGTTGATATTTTTTTACATAGTTGCCACGTTGAATTGTTTTTTGGGAATACGACGATTTCATAAAACCGAAATTAGTTTTTAGATATTTTGAAACGGTTTCAAATTCTAATTTATTGTATAAAATGAATAAAAAATATAAAAATATTTATCTAATTTTATGAATAATGAGTCTTGCAACCCCTAAATACCAATTTCATATTTGATCGGAGACTCAAAAATCACTAAAAACTATTTCGGAATTAAAAATAAGTTTTAAAACAACTTTTTCACTTAACCTCGTATATATAACCTCATATTCGATAAAATTAACGATTTTCACGATGAAATCAGAAGGCGTTGATATTTTTTTACATAGTTGCCACGTTGAATTGTTTTTTGGGAATACGACGATTTCATAAAACCGAAATTAGTTTTTAGATATTTTGAAACGGTTTCAAATTCTGATTAATTGTATAAAATGAATAAAAAATATAAAAATAATTATCTAATTTTGATAATAATGAGTCTTGCAACCCCTAATACCAATTTCAAATTTGATCGGAGACCCAAAAATCACTAAAAACTATTTCGGGATTAAAAATAAGTTTTAAAACAACTTTTACACTTAACCTCGTATATATAACCTCATATTCGATAAAATTAACGATTTTCACGATGAAATCAGAAGGCGTTGATATTTTTTTACATAGTTGCCACGTTGAATTGTTTTTTGGGAATACGACGATTTGATAAAATCGAAATTAGTTTTTAGATATTTTGAAACGGTTTCAAATTCTGATTAATTGTATAAAATGAATAAAAAATATAAAAATATTTATCTAATTTTGATAATAATGAGTCTTGCAACCCCTAAATACCAATTTCAAATTTGATCGGAGACCCAAAAATCACTAAAAACTATTTCGGAATTAAAAATAAGTTTTAAAACAACTTTTTCACTTAACCTTGTATATATAACCTCATATTCGATAAAATTAACGATTTTCACGATGAAATCAGAAGGCGTTGATATTTTTTTACATAGTTGCCACGTTGAATTGTTTTTTGGGAATACGACGATTTGATAAAATCGAAATTAGTTTTTAAATATTTTGAAACGGTTTCAAATTCTAATTTATTGTATAAAATGAATAAAAAATATAAAAATATTTATCTAATTTTATGAATAATGAGTCTTGCAACCCCTAAATACCAATTTCAAGTTAGTAGTAGTTTTTACGAAAAATAATTTATTTCATTCGTAAGATGATGTTTTTAAACGTTTTAATTAACTCGAAAATAATAATAATAAAAAAGAAGAAGAATCCCTCTTGCTGTTACAAAGGCATGAAATAAGTTTTTTATATCTCGACTGTATAAGTCGGCGAAACAATTGAGGTTGTGTAATTTAAAAATGCTAATTTTTGATTTTATTTTCTTCTTTAATAACCTCTAAAAATCAAATTATTTCCGGCATCCACAATGGCTTCTCAATTTCTTTTTTTAATTATTTGTTTCTCTCGTTGTGTTTTCTTCTTCTTTTTTCTGTCAGTCTACCTGCTTAAAATCCATCGACAAATAGGAAATTTTGAAAAATATAACGAATAATTTGAATTTGTAGCGCTGTGGCAACGTCGGAAACCAAAAACATCAAACTGTTTGTTCGTTATTAACAATAAAATATTGGGTAGCAAAGTTTCGACGAGACCGTACGATTTACGAAGCCCAACAACACAGTGGTCGAACAATTCCGGATATATCGAAGAAAATCCTCAAAAACGAACTGGATGATTGTGTTTTTTTGGAAGTGCGCGGGTTAGAAAACGTAGTAGGCATTTCGAAAAGTGCATTACAACGCTGATTACCTGGAAATTTGTATTTGGGAAAGCCGTGCGTAAGATGTCGTCGTGAAGATGTTTCAATCGAGTGTTTCCCGGATGAAATGCGGGTCCAGAACCGCCAGAAATAAAAGAAGAATCAAAATAATGGAACTGAAAGGGAGAATCGGTGAAAACTGTTGTATTAGAAGATTATATTGAAGAAAATTTGTGTTTTAGGTACTTGAGGGATAATCCTCGAACTGATTTGTTCTCAGGGATAAAACCGCTCGAAAAATGTGCGCCGGGCAATTATGGCAAAAAAAAATTCGCCGTCTGGTTATTAAAGAATAATTTTTTTTTGTTATTGCGATCAAATTTTGAAAGTTAATAGATATAATTATAGGGTGTCGGGCTTAGTTGTAGATCCAACGAAAATATTATTGGCACGCAATTTCCAGTAGCAATGTGCATCACGAATTTATTAAATTCAAGGTGAAATTTCGAAAAAAGTAAAATTCAAACAACAAACAACGCCATTTGTTTCTAAATGTTGTTGACGAGACTTTTTTGTGTTGTGTGTGTGTATAAATGAAATGTCCGATTTTAATAATAAATATACAAAGTTAAAGTGTGCAGCCTCTTGAATTTGTCTAGTATGCTATTCAAATGAAAGGAAAGACAAACTTAGGTATCAACTTTTGGCGCCTGGATACCCAGGAAACGGTTTGTTGTTGTAGAATCGATATCAAGGGCGTGTCCGATCGAAATTTCAAAAAGGAATACGTTTACTACATTTTATTCAATTGGAAAATAAGTTTGATGAAATATTCGCGATTTTTGTTAAATATATACCATAGATAAATAATAAATTGCAACAAGATGACAGATGTTATAAGTTTTCTTTGATTTTTTTTCCGCAGCGGGTTTTTGTCTTGTAACTTCTATACCATCGCGATAAATGAAATTAACTAAGAGACATTTTTTTAAGAGAATTAAATAATCTACAAAAAAGTCTTATGGAAATTTTTTGTCGGATGAACCGTTTTCTCATAATCACGACTCGAAAATTGGTAAGATTATGAAAATTTGATTTTTGAACTTTGGAACTCTGTAATTCAATTAATATCAGTATACGGAAAAAATTCAATAAAGATTCTTGAAGGGGATTTAATTTCCTACAAAAAACGTCTTTTAGTATTTTTTGATAAATTTATTCGTTTGAAAGTTATTCGAAGTTAAAATTGGAGTCCAAGTGGAAGTTTTTTCGATGTAAATTTAATATCTTTGCGACCAAAATTTGATGTCTTTCTAGATATTAATTTTTATTTTATCAACAAAATTATGAAAAATTTAAAGAAACTATAATATATTTTGATAATTTTGTTAATAAATTAAAAATTAATATCTAGAAAGACATCAAATTTTGGTCGCAAAGATATTAAATTTACATCGAAAAAAGTTTGATTTGGACTCCAACTTTAACTTTGAATAATTTTAAAGGGAACGAATTTAGAAAAAAATAGTAGAAGACATTTTTTGTAGGAAATTAAATCCTCTTCAAGAATCTTTATTGAATTTTTTCCGTATACTGATATTAATTGAATTACAGAGCTCCAAAGTTCAAAAATCTAATTTTCATAATCTTACCAATTTTCGAGTTGTGGTTATGAGAAAACGGTTCATCCGACAAAAAATTTCAATAAGACTTTTTTGTAGATTATTTAATTCTCTTAAAAAAATGTCTCTTAGTCAATTTCATTTATCGCGATGGTTTAGAAGTTATGGGATAAAAACCCGCCCTGAAAAAAACTTCGATTTGGACTCCAATTTTAACTTCGAATAACTTTCAAACGAATAAATTTATCAAAAAATACTAAAAGACGTTTTTTGTAGGAAATTAAATCCTCTTCAAGAATCTTTATTGAATTTTTTCCGTATACTGATATTAATTGAATTACAGAGCTCCAAAGTTCAAAAATCTAATTTTCACAATCATACCAATTTTCGAGTCGTGGTTATGAGAAAACGGTTCATCCGACAAAAAATTTCAATTAGACTTTTTTGTAGATTATTTAATTCTCTTAAAAAAATGTCTTATAGTTAATTTCATTTATCGCGATGGTTTAGAAGTTATGGGATAAAAACCCGCCCTGAAAAAAACTTCGATTTGGACTCCAACTTTCACTTCGAATAACTTTCAAACGAATAAATTTATCAAAAAATAGTAAAAGACGTTTTTTGTAGGAAATTAAATCCCCTTCAAGAATCTTTATTGAATTTTTTCCGTATACTGATATTAATTGAATTACAGAGCTCCAAAGTTCAAAAATCAAAATTTTCATATTAACACCAATTTTCGAGTCGTGTTTAAGAGAAAACGGTTCATCCGACAAAAAATTTCAATAAGACTTTTTGGTAGATTATTTAATTCTCTTAAAAAAACGTCTCCAAGTCAATTTCATATATCGCGATGGTTTAGAAGTTATGGGATAAAAACCCGCCCTGAAAAAAAAACGATTTGGACTCAAACTTTAATTTCGAATAACTTTCAAACGAATAAATTTATCAAAAAATAGTAAAAGACGTTTTTTGTAGGAAATTAAATCCCCTATAAGAATCTCTATTGAATTTTTTTCGTATAGTGATATTAATTGAATTACAGAGCTTTAAAGTTGAAAAATCAAATTTTCATAATCATACCAATTTTCGAGTCGTTGTTATGAGAAAACGGTTCATCCGACAAAAAATTTCAATAAGACTTTTTTGTAGATTATTTAATTCTCTTAAAAAAATGTCTACGAGTCAATTTCATTTTCTTTGATGGTTTAGAAGTTATGGGATAAAAACCAGCCCTGGAAAAAAAACGATTTGGACTTCAACTTTAATTTCGAATAACTTTCAAACGAATAAATTTAGCAAAAAATACTAAAAGACATTTTTTGTAGGAAATTAAATCCTCTTCAAGAATCTTTATTGAATTTTTTCCGTATACTGATATTAATTGAATTACAGAGCTCCAAAGTTCAAAAATCTAATTTTCATAATCTTACCAATTTTCGAGTTGTGGTTATGAGAAAACGGTTCATCCGACAAAAAATTTCAATAAGACTTTTTTGTAGATTATTTAATTCTCTTAAAAAAATGTCTCTTAGTCAATTTCATTTATCGCGATGGTTTAGAAGTTATGGGATAAAAACCCGCCCTGAAAAAAACTTCGATTTGGACTCCAATTTTAACTTCGAATAACTTTCAAACGAATAAATTTATCAAAAAATACTAAAAGACGTTTTTTGTAGGAAATTAAATCCTCTTCAAGAATCTTTATTGAATTTTTTCCGTATACTGATATTAATTGAATTACAGAGCTCCAAAGTTCAAAAATCTAATTTTCACAATCATACCAATTTTCGAGTCGTGGTTATGAGAAAACGGTTCATCCGACAAAAAATTTCAATTAGACTTTTTTGTAGATTATTTAATTCTCTTAAAAAAATGTCTTATAGTTAATTTCATTTATCGCGATGGTTTAGAAGTTATGGGATAAAAACCCGCCCTGAAAAAAACTTCGATTTGGACTCCAACTTTCACTTCGAATAACTTTCAAACGAATAAATTTATCAAAAAATAGTAAAAGACGTTTTTTGTAGGAAATTAAATCCCCTTCAAGAATCTTTATTGAATTTTTTCCGTATACTGATATTAATTGAATTACAGAGCTCCAAAGTTCAAAAATCAAAATTTTCATATTAACACCAATTTTCGAGTCGTGTTTAAGAGAAAACGGTTCATCCGACAAAAAATTTCAATAAGACTTTTTGGTAGATTATTTAATTCTCTTAAAAAAACGTCTCCAAGTCAATTTCATATATCGCGATGGTTTAGAAGTTATGGGATAAAAACCCGCCCTGAAAAAAAAACGATTTGGACTCAAACTTTAATTTCGAATAACTTTCAAACGAATAAATTTATCAAAAAATAGTAAAAGACGTTTTTTGTAGGAAATTAAATCCCCTATAAGAATCTCTATTGAATTTTTTTCGTATAGTGATATTAATTGAATTACAGAGCTTTAAAGTTGAAAAATCAAATTTTCATAATCATACCAATTTTCGAGTCGTTGTTATGAGAAAACGGTTCATCCGACAAAAAATTTCAATAAGACTTTTTTGTAGATTATTTAATTCTCTTAAAAAAATGTCTACGAGTCAATTTCATTTTCTTTGATGGTTTAGAAGTTATGGGATAAAAACCAGCCCTGGAAAAAAAACGATTTGGACTTCAACTTTAATTTCGAATAACTTTCAAACGAATAAATTTAGCAAAAAATACTAAAAGACATTTTTTGTAGGAAATTAAATCCCCTATAAGAATCTCTATTGAATTTTTTTCGTATAGTGATATTAATTGAATTACAGAGCTTTAAAGTTGAAAAATCAAATTTTCATAATCATACCAATTTTCGAGTCGTTGTTATGAGAAAACGGTTCATCCGACAAAAAATTTCAATAAGACTTTTTTGTAGATTATTTAATTCTCTTAAAAAAATGTCTACGAGTCAATTTCATTTTCTTTGATGGTTTAGAAGTTATGGGATAAAAACCAGCCCTGGAAAAAAAACGATTTGGACTTCAACTTTAACTTTGAATAACTTTCAAACGAATGAATTTATCAAAAAATACTAAAAGACATTTTTTGTAGGAAATTAAATCCCCTATAAGAATCTCTATTGAATTTTTTTCGTATACTGATATTAATTGAATTACAGAGCTCCAAAGTTAAAAAATCAAATTTTCATAATCATACAAATATTCAAGGGGTGTTTATGAGAAAACGGGTAGAATATATATGTTGCCAATTTCACCCCCGTATAATATAACAAGAATATTGAAAAAATACCCGCGCTTAGTCCTTTGCGAGTAAAGGAAATTTTGTTATAATCAATTTCATACGAACAATCACCTGAATTTTGTCGCATGAATTTAAATTCGCCCTGTATATAGCTAACAATAATAATAAATTTTTTATTTGTTGAAAAACGTTGAAAATAAAAAACGCGCTAATGAAATTAATTGTTAAATAAATAAAATACACTAAAAAAAATCCGATTTTTCAATTTTGTTTTTTTTTTGAGTAATTTTCGAAAAAATAATTCACACGCCTCTGTCACGTAATACGTTTATATTTGACCATTTGGGTACAAGAACTTCAAAAGAGACCACCATCGACATCAATGAAAATAAAGGCCTTGAATCTATAAAAATGTCCATTATTCTTAGAAATGGGGTTGAAGATGAGAACATGCATTTTTCTATGTACCCAAAACTAAAATATTTGTCTTTTATTGTATGTATTATAAAATATAAAACTGTTTAAAATATTCCCGTTACATTATACAGAGTGGTCAATACAAAAAAACAACTCAAAACAACATTCCACATTATTAATCATAGATTATGGGCGTTTTTGTTGTGGGATTGTGGCAAAATAAAACACCAAAGTGTATTAAGTCGGAAAGCTTGTAATATATTAGAGTTAGTACATTTTGGTGTTTAATTTCGCCACAATCCCACTACGAAAATGCTCAATTTATTCAATATTATATAAATTTATGTTTCTAAACTGTCTTAGGTCTGTTTAAATATGAATTGACACTGATAATTATATTAATCGATCTTTCAAACTCATTCTCCGGCTCTATCTCTTTTCTATCGATACTTTTTGGGTTCATATCTATAGATAATCGGAACGAAATCTTTGTCGGTTAGATTATGAACGTTTTCGTAGTGGGATTGTGGCAAAATAAAACACCAAAGTGTACTAAGTCGGAAAGCTCGTAATATATTAGAGTTAGTACACTTTGGTGTTTTATTTTGCCACAATCCCACTACGAAAACGCTCAATTTATTCAATATTATATAAATTTATGTTTCTAAACTGTCTTAGGTCTGTTTAAATATGAATTGACACTGATAATTATATTAATCGATCTTTCAAACTCATTCTCCGGCTCTATCTCTTTTCCATTGATACTTTTTAGGTTCATATCTATAAATAATCGGAACGAAATCTTTGTCGGTTAGATTATGAACGTTTTCGTTGTGGGATTGTGGCAAAATAAAACACCAAAGTGTATTAAGTCGGAAAGCTCGTAATATATTAGAGTTAGTACACTTTGGTGTTTTATTTTGCCACAATCCCACTACGAAAACGCTCAAATTAATCAATATTATATAAATTTATGTTTCTAAACTGTCTTAGGTCTGTTTAAATATGAATTGACACTGATAATTATATTAATCGATCTTTCAAACTCATTCTCCGGCTCTATCTCTTTTCTATCGATACTTTTTGGGTTCATATCTATAAATAATCGGAACGAAATCTTTGTCGGTTAGATTATGAACGTTTTCGTAGTGGGATTGTGGCAAAATAAAACACCAAAGTGTACTAAGTCGGAAAGCTCGGAATATATTCGAGTTAATACACTTTGGTGTTTAATTTCGCCACAATCCCACTACGAAAACGCTCAATTTATTCAATATTATATAAATTTATGTTTCTAAACTGTCTTAGGTCTGTTTAAATATGAATTGACACTGATAATTATATTAATCGATCTTTCAAACTCATTCTCCGGCTCTATCTCTTTTCCATTGATACTTTTTGGGTTCATATCTATAAATAATCGGAACGAAATCTTTGTCGGTTAGATTATGAGCGTTTTCGTTGTGGGATTGTGGCGAAAACAAACATCTTTGATATATTCCGATATCTCGACAGTTGGTGTTTGTTTTCGCCACAATCCCACAACGTAAATGCTCATAATCAAGACACCTCTCTCCACAGTACATATCGAAGAAGTAAATTCGATGTTTGGTTATCAACAATTAAGATTATCGAATCCCAGACATCAGGCGACGTATTTCGGCTACTTGGTGTCAATATCGACGTTTAATGACTTTGAGGAATTTTTATGTGAAATTGATTTTGAAAGTAATGCTTTTATGACATCAATTACGTACCTATCGACACATAAATTACACGATAGTTTTTAATGTGGGTTATAAAAATAAAGGAAAACACAGGTAAAATGATGTATCGGAAACAGTGTTTATCTATAAAATTCCGAAAGGTAAAACTTTGTTCGTCGATTTCTAGAATGTAAAAACTTTATAATATAAGTCGAAAGAAGCATTGGTTTGAAATAAGAATGCGGGTACATAAAATATACAGTTTTTTATTCATTTTTCACGTGTGATTGCTTTCTAACCTTAAATCTTCTTTTTTAACCTTCTTTGCTTTTATTCAGACCTTGATTTCGTCCATAAAAGTTGTCAATCATTCAACTTAACCTTAAATCTTCTTTTTTAACCTTCTCTTCTTTTATTCAGACCTTGATTTCGTCCATAAAAGTTGTCAATCATTCAACTTAACCTCAAATCTTCTTTTTTTACCTTTTCGTTTATTCTGACCTTGATTTCGTCCATAAAAGTTGTCAATCATTCAACTTGACCTTAAATCTTCTTTTTTTACCTTCTTTTCTTTTATTCAGACCTTGATTTCGTCCAAAAAACTTGTCAATCATTCAACTTGAACTTAAATCTTCTTTTTTAACCTTCTCTTCTTTTATTCAGACCTTGATTTCGTCCAAAAAACTTGTCAATCATTCAACTTAACCTCAAATCTTCTTTTTTTACCTTCTTTTCTTTTATTCAGACCTTGATTTCGTCCATAAAAGTTGTCAATCATTCAACTTAACCTTAAATCTTCTTTTTTTACCTTCTTTTCTTTTATTCAGACCTTGATTTCGTCCAAAAAACTTGTCAATCATTCAACTTGAACTTAAATCTTCTTTTTTAACCTTCTCTTCTTTTATTCAGACCTTGATTTCGTCCATAAAAGTTGTCAATCATTCAACTTAACCTCAAATCTTCTTTTTTTACCTTTTCGTTTATTCTGACCTTGATTTCGTCCATAAAAGTTGTCAATCATTCAACTTGACCTTAAATCTTCTTTTTTTACCTTCTTTTCTTTTATTCAGACCTTGATTTCGTCCAAAAAACTTGTCAATCATTCAACTTGAACTTAAATCTTCTTTTTTAACCTTCTTTTCTTTTATTCAGACCTTGATTTCGTCCAAAAAACTTGTCAATCATTCAACTTGAACTTAAATCTTCTTTTTTTACCTTCTTTTCTCTTCACGTAAGACAAAAAACGAAAGGAGACAACACAAAACAAATTCTCAGCGGAAAATAAAAATAAAAACAAGTTAAATGCAAGATGAAAGAGTTGAAACGATAATCTAGGGAAAGATATAGAAGATATTCAAAGTAAAACCAAAAAATTCCATACACAATTTTTGAAGGAATCGAAAAGCTTGTTAAATCTAACAACCCTTCTTGTGTAAATACGTTTAGGACACTCTTTATTATTGTTTTTTTTTTGTTTGGGGCTCCTCATCGGCCGGACGTCGTATCTAAGATAATGCCAATAAACCGGGGGTGGTCCCGTTTCAAGCTTTTTTTTTTTCTTTCAATAAACACACCCCGAATTCGAGTGTGTATATATTTGATTTTTCTAACACCGGCGGTGTCAAGTCTACGCCCTTTATTGATTTATACACAGTGGTACATTTTATATAACATAGTATACTAAAGATATTGAAGATATCGAAGATACTGAAGATATTGAAGATACTAAAGATACTAAAGATACTAAAGATACTAAAGATACTAAAGATACTAAAGATACTAAAGATATTGAAGATACTGAAGATATTGAAGATACTGAAGATATTGAAGATACTAAAGATATTGAAGATACTAAAGATACTAAAGATACTAAAGATATTGAAGATATCGAAGATACTGAAGATATTGAAGATACTAAAGATACTAAAGATACTAAAGATACTAAAGATACTAAAGATACTAAAGATATTGAAGATACTGAAGATATTGAAGATACTAAAGATATTGAAGATACTAAAGATACTAAAGATACTAAAGATACTAAAGATATTGAAGATACTGAAGATATTGAAGATACTGAAGATATTGAAGATACTAAAGATACTAAAGATACTAAAGATACTAAAGATACTAAAGACACTAAAGATATTGAAGATACTAAAGATATTGAAGATACTAAAGATACTAAAGACACTAAAGATACTAAAGATACTAAAGATATTGAAGATATCGAAGATACTGAAGATATTGAAGATACTAAAGATACTAAAGACACTAAAGATACTAAAGATACTAAAGATCTAAAGATACTAAAGATACTAAAGATACTAAAGACACTAAAGATATTGAAGATACTAAAGATATTGAAGATACTAAAGATACTAAAGACACTAAAGATACTAAAGATACTAAAGATGATAAAGATGATAAAGATACTAAAGATATTGAAGATACTAAAGTTATTGAAGATACTGAAGATACTGAAGATGATAAAGATGATAAAGATACTAAAGATATTGAAGATATTGAATAAATAGACGTCGTTTGGATAATTTTCTTATAAATGCCTTCAGCTCCTGAAGATTTCTATATAGAATATTGAGGATTTTACTCAAATTAATGTCGAATTGGATTGTAAAATTCGATGATATTATGTTGGGTTGGTGATAAATATTTTTTAACCAAATACTAGGTACTGATAAAACCGATAGATTATTAAAAATTTAGAAAAGGAAGAAGGCGTCGTATCGGATGCACCCCACTGGGCATTTCAAATTACTTTTCCATGTTTTTAACTAATACTATTGTGGTAGTTCGAAGAAGATAGATCAATAGCGTTTGTTTTCTTTTAACCCTTGAATAACAAAATAAAATAAAATGGTGTATAAGTTACCGTTAGGTAGATTAATACGACAGGTAGATACAATATTTAAATTTTGCTTTTTAAATTTGGTTTTATAAATAAACCATAGCGGTAAATGAAATTGACTTGTAGACGTTTTTTAAAGGAATTGAATAATCTACAAAAGAGTCTTATTGAAATTTTTTGTCGGATGAACCGTTTTCTCTTAAACACGACTCGAAAATTATGGGATAAAAACCAGCCCTGGAAAAAAATTCGATTTGGACTTCAACTTTAACTTCGAATAACTTTCAAAGGAACGAATTTAGCAAAAAATAGTAAAAGACGTTTTTTGTAGGAAATTGAATCCCCTTCAAGAATCTTTGTTGAATTTTTTCCGTATACTGATATTAAATGAATTACAGAGCTCTAAAGTTGAAGAATCAAATTTTCATAATCATACCAATTTTCGAGTCGTGGTTATGAGAAAACGGTTCATCCGACAAAAAATTTCAATAAGACTTTATTGTAGATTATTTAATTCTCTTAAAAAAATGTCTCCTAGTCAATTTCATTTATCGCGATGGTTTAGAAGTTATGGGATAAAAACCAGCCATGGAAAAAAAACGATTTGGACTTCAACTTTAATTTCGAATAACTTTCAAACGAATAAATTTATCAAAAAATAGTAAAAGACGTTTTTTGTAGGAAATTAAATCCACTTCAAGAATCTTTATTGAATTTTTTCCGTATACTGATATTAAATGAATTACAGAGCTCTAAAGTTGAAGAATCAAATTTTCATAATTATACCAATTTTCGAGTCGTGGTTATGAGAAAACGGTTCATCCGACAAAAAATTTCAATAAGACTTTTTTGTAGATTATTTAATTCTCTTAAAAAAATATCTTCGAGTCAATTTCATTTATCGCGATGGTTTAGAAGTTATGGGATAAAAACCAGCCATGGAAAAAAAACGATTTGGACTTCAACTTTAATTTCGAATATCTTTCAAACGAATAAATTTATCAAAAAATAGTAAAAGACGTTTTTTGTAGGAAATTAAATCCACTTCAAGAATCTTTATTGAATTTTTTCCGTATACTGATATTAATTGAATTACAGAGCTCCAAAGTTCAAAAATCAAAATTTTCATAATCATACTAATTTTCGAGTCGTGTTTAAGAGAAAATGGTTCATCCGACAAAAAATTTCAATAAGACTTTTTTGTAGATTATTTAATTCTCTTAAAAAAATATCTTCGAGTCACTTTCATTTACCGCGATGGTTTAGAAGTTATGGGATAAAAACCAGCCATGGAAAAAAAACGATTTGGACTTCAACTTTAATTTCGAATAACTTTCAAACGAATAAATTTATCAAAAAATAGTAAAAGACGTTTTTTGTAGGAAATTAAATCCACTTCAAGAATCTTTATTGAATTTTTTCCGTATACTGATATTAATTGAATTACAGAGCTCCAAAGTTCAAAAATCAAAATTTTCATAATCATACTAATTTTCGAGTCGTGTTTAAGAGAAAATGGTTCATCCGACAAAAAATTTCAATAAGACTTTTTTGTAGATTATTTAATTCTCTTAAAAAAATATCTTCGAGTCACTTTCATTTACCGCGATGGTTTAGAAGTTATGGGATAAAAACCAGCCATGGAAAAAAAACGATTTGGACTTCAACTTTAATTTCGAATAACTTTCAAACGAATAAATTTATCAAAAAATAGTAAAAGACGTTTTTTGTAGGAAATTAAATCCACTTCAAGAATCTTTATTGAATTTTTTCCGTATACTGATATTAATTGAATTACAGAGCTCCAAAGTTCAAAAATCAAAATTTTCATAATCATACTAATTTTCGAGTCGTGTTTAAGAGAAAATGGTTCATCCGACAAAAAATTTCAATAAGACTTTTTTGTAGATTATTTAATTCTCTTAAAAAAATATCTTCGAGTCACTTTCATTTACCGCGATGGTTTAGAAGTTATGGAATAAAAACCAGCCATGGAAAAAAAACGATTTGGACTCAAACTTTAATTTCGAATAACTTTCAAACGAATAAATTTATCAAAAAATAGTAAAAGACGTTTTTTGTAGGAAATTAAATCCACTTCAAGAATCTTTATTGAATTTTTTCCGTATACTGATATTAATTGAATTACAGAGCTCCAAAGTTCAAAAATCAAAATTTTCATAATCATACTAATTTTCGAGTCGTGTTTAAGAGAAAATGGTTCATCCGACAAAAAATTTCAATAAGACTTTTTTGTAGATTATTTAATTCTCTTAAAAAAATATCTTCGAGTCACTTTCATTTACCGCGATGGTTTAGAAGTTATGGAATAAAAACCAGCCATGGAAAAAAAACGATTTGGACTTCAACTTTAATTTCGAATAACTTTGAAACGAATAAATTTATCAAAAAATAGTAAAAGACGTTTTTTGTAGGAAATTAAATCCACTTCAAGAATCTTTATTGAATTTTTTCCGTATACTGATATTAATTGAATTACAGAGCTCCAAAGTTCAAAAATCAAAATTTTCATAATCATACTAATTTTCGAGTCGTGTTTAAGAGAAAATGGTTCATCCGACAAAAAATTTCAATAAGACTTTTTTGTAGATTATTTAATTCTCTTAAAAAAATGTCGATGAGTCAATTTTATTAACCGCGATAGTTTAGAAGTTATGGGATAAAAACCAGCCCTGGAAAAAAAACGATTTGGACTCAAACTTTAATTTCGAATAACTTTCAAACGAATAAATTTATCAAAAAATAGTAAAAGACGTTTTTTGTAGGAAATTGAATCCCCTTCAAGAATCTTTGTTGAATTTTTTCCGTATACTGATATTAATTGAATTACAGAGCTTTAAAGTTGAAAAATCAAATTTTCATAATCATACCAATTTTCGAGTCGTGGTTATGAGAAAACGGTTCATCCGACAAAAAATTTCAATAAGACTTTATTGTAGATTATTTAATTCTCTTAAAAAAATGTCTCCTAGTCAATTTCATTTATCGCGATGGTTTAGAAGTTATGGGATAAAAACCAGCCATGGAAAAAAAACGATTTGGACTTCAACTTTAATTTCGAATAACTTTCAAACGAATAAATTTATCAAAAAATAGTAAAAGACGTTTTTTGTAGGAAATTGAATCCCCTTCAAGAATCTTTGTTGAATTTTTTCCGTATACTGATATTAATTGAATTACAGAGCTTTAAAGTTGAAAAATCAAATTTTCATAATCATACCAATTTTCGAGTCGTGGTTATGAGAAAACGGTTCATCCGACAAAAAATTTCAATAAGACTTTATTGTAGATTATTTAATTCTCTTAAAAAAATGTCTCCTAGTCAATTTCATTTATCGCGATGGTTTAGAAGTTATGGGATAAAAACCAGCCATGGAAAAAAAACGATTTGGACTTCAACTTTAATTTCGAATAACTTTCAAACGAATAAATTTATCAAAAAATAGTAAAAGACGTTTTTTGTAGGAAATTAAATCCACTTCAAGAATCTTTATTGAAATTTTTCCGTATACCGATATTAATTGAATTACAGAGCTCCAAAGTTCAAAAATCAAAATTTTCATAATCACACAAATACCTTCTTTGTCTTCTTTAAAATCGATTCTACCTTTCACAGCCCTTTGTTTAAGATTTGTAGTGATGGACCCACGCCAAACACTCGATGGAAATCATCTTCACGTCGCTGTGTTTGTAATCATCTTGTACACAGCTTTCTCATGTCCAAATTTTCAGTTAATATGTCTACTAAATCTTCTAGCTCGTGCACTTTCCGAAGACGATAATTCAGTTCTTCGTTGAGGTTTTATTCTGTAGTCGTCGCCTCGTTCGGTCAACCACTGCGTTGTTGGGCTTCGCAAATCGTACGGTCTCGTCGAAACTATCCTACCAAATATTCCACTGTTAATAACGAAGGAATAGTCTTATCCAAAGCAGAATTTGGTTCGGATTTTATTTTCGTTTCACTCGAAAACGCAACTTCGTCCAAGTCGAAACGTAAATTGTCTCTGAAGACGATGTTTTGGTTATCGAAACGAAAATTTTTCGATATAATTCGCTTTGGCGCAATAACTTTCCGTTTTTTATGTTCGTAATTACGAAAATTTTCAATAGTTTTTTCCATATTTGAAATCCCTTCTACTATAATTATTTTTCGGAATGCTTATTGCGTTCGGCTGCATACAATAAATACAATGAATGCATTTATGTATCAATAAGTCTCGCAGTTCCCTGTAAATCATCATTTCTTGACGGGTGCGCGATCGTTTCTACCATAACCTCACCCATAACAACTATAAACAAGATGGGTAATAAAAGAAGGCTATTGTTTTTTTCCCAATTCCCTTCGACCATTTTAATTTAATTTTCTTCTTCTACTTGTATATTGCACATACTACAAACACGATTACGTCAATTTTCGTAACATATTTTAGTCCCGGACACGAATTCCGCACCATTTTTAATCCACCCCCCCCTTCAATACCAACCGTATTCATCTTCAAATTTGTATTTCTCGTTTTTTCATATCAAAAACTGTTTTTTTTTTATAATTTATTGTTTACAGTTGACATCTGTCATCCTGAGGTACGTTCCACGTTTAACGAACGGTTTTTCTTCGTTTCCGAACATTCTAAATTTCATAGTTCAAGGACACTACCTTACGAATCTCAAATCATCGATTTCTTTCTATTAAAATTATTATTCGTTTAAGAACTAATCTGTTTAATGAACGGACTATAACTTTAATAATATGTTTTAAAACGTTTTAATTTGTTTTTGATAATACGTTCTGATTTTATTTCGAACAACAATCAACGACGAAAACAATATGGCGTAATGTCATTATATTTTCCATCCTTTTTCTGTTTCTGTTCAATATTATTTTTTCATTACATCAGTATATTCGTTATTTAAAAAAGCATATCTGTCGCGACCATCTTGATTGAAAAAAAATAAATATGGTTGACGAGTCAAATTCAAATCTATAATTTAACCTCATCCTCATCTAGTATGTATGAGGTCCGGGTTTGATAGATGGTCTGTATAGGTGCGTAGGCATATGCTGGATGTTGACGTCATTTCCGACCTGCCTCAACAGCACGTGACTCAAACTAAATGTATATATAAAACCGATACGGAAAACGACGTTGCCACGTCGTCTATTAAATATTGTCGTACATTATTAATTAGAAAGTTGTTTAATTCTCGTAAAAACATATGCAATGGTTTCTTATTTTATTTTATATACGGTAAATAATATTATTAAAGTAAAAACCATAATGCAATTTGATCAAATTGGATTACATTGAAGTAAATCACGCGGTATAAGATTTCTTACATATATCGATCAAAACGAATCCGTACTTTTTAAAACTTAACTTTCTAAGTACAGATTTTTTTATTATAATGTATATTAACTTGATTTATACATGACATGATGATGTAATATATATATATATATACAGTGTCAATTTGAAAACGTATGTATGTAGGACGATTTTTGATTAAATGGGACAAAACAAATTATAAAATTGTTAGTAACTTCATAACAGGGTGTATGCAGAAAGTTTTAGATGGAAGTTGTCTTAAAAAATATATTGTAGAGTTTAAACAAGGGAAAAAATGGATTTGGACGCTTGAGATGATTGTGGGGATCGATATTAGCAAAAAAAGAAGAAGAAAATGTAGTTTATTAGGAAGCGGGAACGGGGGGAGACTTATTAAAACTAGGATGATAAAAAAATTGGAAAAATCGTAAGATCCGGAAGACTTATTTGGATTTGGACGCTTGAGATGATTGTGGGGATCGATGGTAGCAAAAAAAGAAGAAGAAAATGTAGTTTATTAGGAAGCGGGAACGGGGGGAGACTTACTAAAACTAGGATAATAAAAAAATTGGAAAAATCGTAAGATCCGGAAGACTTAGTTGGATTTGGACGCTTGAGATGATTGTGGGGATCGATGGTAGCAAAAAAAGAAGAAGAAAATGTAGTTTATTAGGAAGCGGGAACGGGGGGAGACTTACTAAAACTAGGATAATAAAAAAATTGGAAAAATCGTAAGTTCCGGAAGACTTTGTTGGATTTGGACGCTTGAGATGATTGTGGGGATCGATGGTAGCAAAAAAAGAAGAAGAAAATGTAGTTTATTAGGAAGCGGGAACGGGGGGAGACTTATTAAAACTAGGATGATAAAAAAATTGGAAAAATCGTAAGATCCGGAAGACTTATTTGGATTTGGACGCTTGAGATGATTGTGGGGATCGATGGTAGCAAAAAAAGAAGAAGAAAATGTAGTTTATTAGGAAGCGGGAACGGGGGGAGACTTACTAAAACTAGGATAATAAAAAAATTGGAAAAATCGTAAGATCCGGAAGACTTAGTTGGATTTGGACGCTTGAGATGATTGTGGGGATCGATATTAGCAAAAAAAGAAGAAGAAAATGTAGTTTATTAGGAAGCGGGAACGGGGGGAGACTTACTAAAACTAGGATAATAAAAAAATTGGAAAAATCGTAAGTTCCGGAAGACTTTGTTGGATTTGGACGCTTGAGATGATTGTGGGGATCGATGGTAGCAAAAAAAGAAGAAGAAAATGTAGTTTATTAGGGAGCGGGAACGGGGGGAGACTTACTAAAACTAGGATGATAAAAAAAATTGGAAAAATCGTAAGATCCGGAAGACTTATTTGGATTTGGACGCTTGAGATGATTGTGGGGATCGATGGTAGCAAAAAAAGAAGAAGAAAATGTAGTTTATTAGGGAGCAGGAACGGGGGGAGACTTACTAAAACTAGGATGATAAAAAAAATTGGAAAAATCGTAAGATCCGGAAGACTTTGTTGGATTTGGACGCTTGAGATGATTGTGGGGATCGATATTAGCAAAAAAAGAAGAAGAAAATGTAGTTTATTAGGAAGCGGGAACGGGGGGAGACTTACTAAAACTAGGATGATAAAAAAAATTGGAAAAATCGTAAGATCCGGAAGACTTAGTTGGATTTGGACGTTTGAGATGATTGTGGGGATCGATATTAGCAAAAAAAGAAGAAGAAAATGTAGTTTATTAGGAAGCGGGAACGGGGGGAGACTTATTAAAACTAGGATGATAAAAAAAATTGGAAAAATCGTAAGATCCGGAAGACTTATTTGGATTTGGACGCTTGAGATGATTGTGGGGATCGATGGTAGCAAAAAAAGAAGAAGAAAATGTAGTTTATTAGGGAGCAGGAACGGGGGGAGACTTACTAAAACTAGGATGATAAAAAAAATTGGAAAAATCGTAAGATCCGGAAGACTTATTTGGATTTGGACGCTTGAGATGATTGTGGGGATCGATATTAGCAAAAAAAGAAGAAGAAAATGTAGTTTATTAGGAAGCGGGAACGGGGGGAGACTTACTAAAACTAGGATAATAAAAAAATTGGAAAAATCGTAAGATCCGGAAGACTTAGTTGGATTTGGACGCTTGAGATGATTGTGGGGATCGATGGTAGCAAAAAAAGAAGAAGAAAATGTAGTTTATTAGGGAGCGGGAACGGGGGGAGACTTACTAAAACTAGGATGATAAAAAAAATTGGAAAAATCGTAAGATCCGGAAGACTTATTTGGATTTGGACGCTTGAGATGATTGTGGGGATCGATGGTAGCAAAAAAAGAAGAAGAAAATGTAGTTTATTAGGGAGCAGGAACGGGGGGAGACTTACTAAAACTAGGATGATAAAAAAAATTGGAAAAATCGTAAGATCCGGAAGACTTTGTTGGATTTGGACGCTTGAGATGATTGTGGGGATCGATATTAGCAAAAAAAGAAGAAGAAAATGTAGTTTATTAGGAAGCGGGAACGGGGGGAGACTTACTAAAACTAGGATAATAAAAAAATTGGAAAAATCGTAAGATCCGGAAGACTTAGTTGGATTTGGACGCTTGAGATGATTGTGGGGATCGATATTAGCAAAAAAAGAAGAAGAAAATGTAGTTTATTAGGAAGCGGGAACGGGGGGAGACGTTTAGAGATCAGGATGAAAGAAATTAGCAAAACCATAAGACCCAGAAGACTAAAACGGCCGATATCTCAAGATAATTTTGAATTTCCGAAGAAAATAAACAGTTTTCCCAAATGGTCGATAGTTTTAATACAGTGTGGTCCTAAATGAATATTTTTTTATTTAAAGAAATCGTAAAACATATCAAATAGTAGGTGTTCTTATATCAAATAACTTTCTTCGGATTAATTAATCTAAAGAAGGTTTCGATTTCTTTGTAATATGATAAACGGAGAAGTCCTATCGGTTTTGGTTTAATAAAACTGAATAAACACCCTTGATAATAAAGGGAAATACCCTAGAAATATCATTTAATTTCTTTATTCACATCAGAATATACAAGACGTCGCAAAAATTTAGTTGTAACAGTGCTACGAACACTTTTTTCGGTTCAATTGCGCAAAATTTAAAATTTCAGTCGAAGGGGGTTAGATCGGTGGCGTTTGTTGGTTGTTCGATATCTGCGACGTATAAAACGTGAATTTTTCGATTTTTTTCCAGTCTCATAATGAAGAGGATATGAGCGATGGCGACGGGGGTCATTCTGGTGGCGATAACGACGATTTAGACAGCGGGGACGAGATGCGACGTCATACGAATCTCCTAACCGAACACGGCGATGTCCTCGCGAAACTTAAAATGCAGGTGCGGGACATCAAGGTAGGGGTAAGCGATTTCTATTAGAAAAATTGGAAAATTTTGTGAATTTTGATGGTAATTTTTTGAAAAAATTTTTTTCCAGGACGATTACGATACCGGCGGCGGCGGCGGCGGTAGATCTCTCAATTTAAGTTTTTCGTCGATGGGAAATCGCGGTATATCGATACCGAACGGTACCGGTCAAGACGGCGGTTTCCAATTACCAGTTTCGTTTCCGTTTCCGCATCCAGCTTTTTTGCCACCGATGGCGCCACAACCGGCAGCGCCCTCTTCGGGAAGTTCCCATTCTTCGGAAGGCAGCGCTTCCTCGCAACACACCTGGTCCTTCGAGGAACAATTCAAACAGGTGCGTCAGGTAGGTTTCGATTTTTTTTTTTTTGATACAATTTACAGCAGCGACTTTAGTTTAAACCAATTGGTGCTGGTTTTGAGTCTAAAATTTTTCACCCAAAATAACCTTAGAAATCGAAATATTAGTGTATTTAAAGTAAAAAATGTCGTATGAAAAATTTTCGCCAGATCCATAGTTTTTGAGTTATTCGCAATTGAAAAATTTCGTTAAAAAAAAAACGATTTTTTTAATAGTTTTTTACGTATAACTCTGTAACGGCGCATTTTATCGAAAAAATTGTTATGAACAAAAATGAAGCTTATAAAAAAACGAAGAAATTAAACTATATTTTAAATATTTAATGTTTTACCTAAAGCGAGTTATAGATATTTTAATAGATTTTGTTTTACGTAATTGAGTATTCAATCTCAAATATCTGGAAAAGGGTGTATTTTTTAACAAAAAGTCATGAGATACTTTTTGAAGAGCTTAAAAAGACCTTTCGAATGACTACTGATAAAAGTCGTTTCGACTAAAATTTTAACGAGATATGGTGTAAAATAGTTAAAGTTAAAAAAAATTGTACTAAAACTAATGCCATTTCATTAAAAATCAAAATTAAACTTTTTCCTTGTACCAAATACTTTATTTGGATGTTATTTACGACATCTGAAAATTTGGCTGATTACAAACGCATAATTTTGAAGAAAATCAGCTTTAAATAATATTTTTTTTTAATTTTTCAAAAATTTTTTTTTCTCCTCATTTTTTCTCTATAACTATAAGAGATACAAAAACAAATAACCAGTCAAATTAAAGCATTTTTTATGAAGATTATTTTGCTTCTTTTATTTTTTTTGTAGCATAAAAATTGACGGAGTTATAACCAAATTAATTTATCATTATAGTGCCAAAATTGCTGATCCACAACCCTTTGACCCTTTATTAATAAAATGCGGAAAGTCTCAAGCCCTTCTAACATACATAGCCTTGTAGCCCTGAAAATTACCTTTAAAATGGTTTTTTGTAGGATGTGATAACTTCAAAATTAATGGAGTTACATAAAAAACAAAAATTTCAAATTTTTTTTGTGAATTATAAAATACGAAAAAATTTCAAATTTTAGCGCGCGGATTTTTTCTGTTGATTTTAAGTTGCCTTTAAGTACATTTAAAAATACCGAGAGATGATTTACTTATAATTTTGATAAAAGGGTGGTTTTTAAGGGTTGAAAAGATATAAACAATTAAAAATTACTTCAAATAGAAAGAAAAAACTTTAATACCAAAAAAACGCGCAAAATCTAAAAGTTGGCAGTTGTTTGATTTATTTTTATTTCATTCTTTGCAAAGGGGTAGTTTTTTAAGGGTTGAATAATAAAAATTTATTAAAATATTATGAATTTTTTACAGTAAAAACGAAATTTCAACGTTTTAAATCGTCAAAAAACTTTTCTTATATTAAAGGGTAGTTTTTAAGGATTTTTAAGGGTTGATACATCAAAAATATATAAATTTCTTGTTATACAATATGTTAAGATATTCATGCTGCATAAACGAAAAACATTTGAATTGAAAAAAAGTAGGAAAAACTATGATATCGGTATTTTTCGATAAGGGGTTGTTTTCACCCCATAAAAACAATTTGTACACCTCGCTACCACGTAGATCTCGATATGGAGGGTAAGTTGAGCTTAATTCCAAATTTTCATGTAAATCGGAGCTGCATTAAAGAATTCGGAGGCTTGACACTATTTTCGAACTTGATTGCCTGTACTATAATATATAGAAACCCGGTACTTTTCCGAAAATCAACGATTCGATCATCATGTACTGCAGTTCCGGGACTCAAACTGTTGTTTGTTTCATACCGAGACCCCACAATACAACCCAAAATTATATAACTTCGAATTTTACGAGACAAAAACATTTTTTCCGAGTTTACCGCGAAAAACTGTCATTCATTGATAATTACGACGTTCAATCAACAATAATTTTATATGCGAAACATTATTATTTATTAAATTACATATTTTTGATCGAAATGTACTCAAATTTTGTATACAATGAGAACCAAAAGAATCTTTAGTCGATGCAAAATGTGTATCAAATTCAACGCCTTTCGTCTTGAATACGGCGAGTTTTTTTGAACCGCCCTGTTTATATTTACATTCTTACACTATCTGATTATTCTTTTATTTATAATTTCGGTTAATTAGTCGACTGTTTTGGAATTTTCCTTGATTTATTCATATTTATTTGAATTTTTGAGGTTAGGTTACGTTTCTACGGTATTTTTCGATAAGGGGTGGTTTTTAGATAAGTTTAATTGTAAATTTCAATAAAAAATCGACTCCCGCATTAAAAAATACTGCAATTCAACACCATTTTTCGTTTATCACATCGCATTTCAATGAAATATCAATTATTATATCGAATTTAATGAATAATCTACTCGGAACAATCGACTGCAAAACACTAACGTGTAAAATTGATGAAAACAAAATTAATCTACCGAAATGACAACGATAAATCCAAATATCTCATTATAATCCCCTTTTAATTGCAAGGACATCCGAGGGACTTTGCCAGAGTTCCAAATACCCAACAAACTCAACACATGGAATTAATCTCAAGAAGGGGAGGTAAATGACTCAATCAACGATATAATGAAGTGGTTTTCGTCCGTTTTGGACGATTTGTACAACGGGAATTGGACGCGTCGTTTATCGAAAAATTCGTTTAAAGAAAATAATCGTCGAATCATCGAAATCTCTCAAATACGCTTCAATACGCGTCTCATCTTCCGTAGATTATATAGTACGGGTGATTACACGCCAAATAAAAAATAATCTACCGCCGGACTAAAAAATATAAATAAAAAATCGTTTTATTTCGAATTTAGCAAAAAATATCCCATAAATTTTGTAAAAGTAAAAACACAGACAATTTGTAATGTTGTTAATACATTGTTTATCGTCTTCAGCCGTTTGGTTCGTCCAATAAAGAAAAAACAAAAATTTTCTTATGAAAAATCGTCAAGGTTCCCAAAATAGCCTTTTTATTTACCATATTTGACCACCAAGTCATTTTTTTCAAGACTAAGAACAGAAAATAATCCAACGAGGTTAAATCAGGAGAATTGGGTGTATTCAAACGTCAATTTATCGATTTTGGGCATTGCAATAACGGGTGCTCGATTTCAATCATTTTTCCGAGTTAGTCAATGAAAATTATTCCAAAAAATCGACGACATAACCTCGTCTGTAGATAGAACGATCCTTTTACCTCACGTTCCATCCATGGTGAAGCGTCAATACACCAAAACATCACCAAACACTCGATGGAAATCATCTTCTCGAACCTGTGTTTGTGAGCATCTTCCGCACAGCTTTTTTATGTCCAAATTTTCAGTTAATTTGTGACGTACAGCACTTTTTGAAATGCTTATCATGTCTACTGATGTACGGAACGTTAAAAGGCTTCAATTTTAAATACCTACGTCGGATAAGGATTCAATGGACCCAAGAAACGTCCTAAAAGATGAAATCACTGTTTTTTAACAAAAAATTGAGTTAAATAATATGATAGAGCACAATTAGAAGATGAAAAAACACTAAAAAACGATAATTTAAACAAATAAAG
This sequence comes from Diorhabda carinulata, assembly GCF_026250575.1. Lineage (NCBI taxonomy): Eukaryota > Metazoa > Arthropoda > Insecta > Coleoptera > Chrysomelidae > Diorhabda > Diorhabda carinulata. The sequence continues at coordinate 519,879 of NC_079463.1, forward strand.
TTGATTGAAGGAAAACTGTTGCACCGAATTGATTCAAATGAAGAAATTATCGATTTTACAAACTATATCGAAGAAAAATTCTTTCTAAATGAAATTATCGACGAAATATCCACGAATTACTGTTGAAATATAACAGGAGTGTCTCTAGACAAGATTTGCGTTACTATTAGCGAAAAAAAAATTGACAAAGGTGGATCGGACTTTTATTGGGACATAACTTAACGAAAATGTGGTGTAATTCCTGTGTCTCGATGAAATTATGCCTCATAAACTCGCACTAAATTACTTATATTTAGTTGCTACAGACATTGTTACTTATTTGTATCGACATAGGCGGCTCGGCGGTTCAATGTAAAAACCGGTTACGATCATATTTCACATTTATCGTCCACTTACTTCGAATTAAACAATTACTACATCTTAAAATACTCGAATACGTCATTAAATTGCGTTTGTTACAATTTTTTCGACTTCTCGCCCATATTTTATGCGTTTTTCGTACACTACACTATTTTATAATAATTCACTTACCACTATCACTTAACTAATTTATTTAAATACTTAGATTTCCGTTTTATTTCTATTATAAACGCTACAAAAACTCACTATATATATATTTTCGAAATGAATTTCAAAAAACGAAGAAACAAAACGAATAAATAAACTAATATTTGTGTTTGTTACAATTTTTTCGGCTACTTGTCCATATTTTATACGTTTTTCGTACACTACACTATTTTATAATAATTCACTTACCACTAGCACTTAACTAATTTATTTAAATTCATAGATTTCCGTTTTATTTCTATTATAAACGCTACAAAAACTCACTATATATATATTTTCGAAAAGAATTTCAAAAAACGAAGGAACAAAACGAATAAATAAACTAATATTTGTGTTTGTTACAATTTTTTCGGCTTCTCGCCCATATTTTATGCGTTTTCCGTACACTACACTATTTTATAATAATTCAATTACCACTATCACTTAACTAATTTATTTAAATTCATAGATTTCCGTTTTATTTCTATTATAAACGCTACAAAAACTCACTATATATATATTTTCGAAAAGAATTTCAAAAAACGAAGAAACAAAACGAATAAATAAACTAATATTTGTGTTTGTTACAATTTTTTCGGCTTCTCGCCCATATTTTATGCGTTTTCCGTACACTACACTATTTTATAATAATTCAATTACCACTATCACTTAACTAATTTATTTAAATTCATAGATTTCCATTTTATTTCTATTATAAACGCTACAAAAACTCACTATATATATATTTTCGAAATGAATTTCAAAAAACGAAGAAACAAAACGAATAAATAAACTAATATTTGTGTTTGTTACAATTTTTTCGGCTACTTGTCCATATTTTATACGTTTTTCGTACACTACACTATTTTATAATAATTCACTTACCACTAGCACTTAACTAATTTATTTAAATTCATAGATTTCCGTTTTATTTCTATTATAAACGCTACAAAAACTCACTATATATATATTTTCGAAAAGAATTTCAAAAAACGAAGGAACAAAACGAATAAATAAACTAATATTTGTGTTTGTTACAATTTTTTCGGCTTCTCGCCCATATTTTATGCGTTTTCCGTACACTACACTATTTTATAATAATTCACTTACCACTAGCACTTAACTAATTTATTTAAATTCATAGATTTCCGTTTTATTTCTATTATAAACGCTACAAAAACTCACTATATGTATATTTTGGAAAAGAATTTCAAAAAACGAAGAAACAAACGAATAAATAAACTAATATTTGTGTTTGTTACAATTTTTTCGGCTACTTGTCCATATTTTATACGTTTTTCGTACACTACACTATTTTATAATAATTCACTTACCACTAGCACTTAACTAATTTATTTAAATACTTAGATTTCCGTTTTATTTCTATTATAAACGCTACAAAAACTCACTATATATATATTTTCGAAAAGAATTTCAAAAAACGAAGGAACAAAACGAATAAATAAACTAATATAAAACGAATTCCGGATATTTCTTCATAAACGGCGCATTCGCCTAATTTTAGGCTTCCACTATATCTTCTCATAATTCAAATGTGAACAAATTTTCATTTTTCAATAAAAACATTCATTAATAATTCCGAAAACGATATCGGGTTCAAATTTTTGAATAACTGCCGCCGTAATTTCTTTATAAAAAACGAAAAAACCCGTAAAATAATCCGTATAACATTTTTGAAACCATTACCGAGCTTGTACACTATTTTTTTAGGTTGACATCTGTCATTTTCTTTTGACTAATCGAAATTTTACAAATAGAAAGTTGGTACTTCGTAAACGTCAAGCGGATTCGACAACGACAGCGCCATCTACGCGACAATTATATCTATTACCTAAAATCGAGTCTACGGTATTTAAAAGAAAGTTTCGAGTGTAAATTAACAAATTTTTTAATGGTTTTTAGTATTTTTGAATATTCCTAATTGTCCGCTTCAATTTTTTCATTTTAATCACCCATAAAATCGGCGCTGATGACGTAATACTACTGTAGAACGAACCGTTTTTTAATACGAATCCTATCGACTTGAAATAAAGAATTTTTTGTTAAAAAAGGAAATACCCATGTCGACATACAGGGGTAAAAAAAAATTCTCGTTAGACGAAATCGAAACAACAGAAATGGGATCGTAAAATCCAAAAAACAAAACTTAAAACAAACGAGCAGTCCATTCGGAAACATCCGACGGACCAGTAATTCGTAATAAATCAACATTTTGAGAAATTCTACGGAAAAATACACGTTCCCAAAGTAATTTAGACGTTAGATTATTTATTTGTGAAACATTTTACGGCCGTGTGAAAGAAACATGTTTGCGGATTGTAAAATCCTCGCGAACTGAATAGAACGAGGTCCTTTTTCAATTGCCAATAGTCCTCCAACATTTATTTATCGGTTGATTGTATTAGTACGGGCGCTTAAACTAAAAAATCGCATTGGAATTTAATTAAATTTTTTTAAAAAGTTTTTCAAACAATTTATCATTTTAATTTAGTTTATAATTCGATATTTTTTCATTATTTATTCAATCACGTTATTAATAATTGAATTAAACGGACGGCAATTCATTTATTTAAATAAGTTTGTTGTTTATATGTTTATATTAATTATATTGAAATATACTTTTGATTAATAATAAAAAAGACACGAAATATAAAATTAGAATCAAATTTAGAACAGTTGGAAAGCTTTAAATTGGAACTGGATATAAACGATTGTTGAATTTGAGTTTGAAATCGATTCGAAATAAAATTGAAGGATGGTTAAGATGATTGGACTACGGAAGAAAAACGATTAATGATTAATGAATCACGTGTTTACAAAAAGAAAGGAAAATCGAAGACGAAATTTAAATTGTAACAAAAAGTTAGGTTAGGTTAGGAAATTGGTATATAAAACTCGCGATTCGTCATCGTTGATAACATAAAAACTGAGAGAAAAGTTAAATAATTTGATTTTGAGAATTAGTTAAGTCAAAAAAATCTTTTTTTGGTTTATATTTCTACTTACAAACATTCGATTACGAGGTTTGTTTAGTTTTTGTTTGTTTAAACTACGTAAACAACAATTTTTCACGCAGAAAACTTTCTTTATTGCTTTTTCAATAATTCACTTTCGTTTTTCGATTGAAATCGCCTTTTCACCGTAAACTTTTCCGATCCGACTATTGCCAGTTGTGAAATTATGAATTTGCTTTTAATTAACAAACTTTTCAGGTATTTCTACACCGTTTAAACCACTTAAACAATAATTTTTCACGTAGAAAACTTTCTTTATTGCTTTTTCAATAATTCACTTTCGTTTTTTCGATTGAAATCGCCTTTTCACCGTAAACTTTTTCGATCCGACTATTGCCAGTTGTGAAATTACGAATTTGCTTTTAATTAACAAACTTTTCAGGTATTTCTACACCATTTAAACCACTTAAACTACAATTTTTAACGTAGAAAACTTTCTTTATTGCTTTTTCAATAATTCACTTTCGTTTTTTCGATTGAAATCGCCTTTTCACCGTAAACTTTTCCGATCCGACTATTGCCAGTTGTAAAATTACGAATTTGCTTTTAATTAACAAACTTTTCAGGTATTTCTACACCGTTTAAACCACTTAAACTACAATTTTTCACGTAGAAAACTTTCTTTATTGCTTTTTCATTAATTCTGCTTCGTTTTTCGATCGAAATCGCCTTTTCACCGTAAACTTTTTCGATCCGACTATTGCCAGTTGTAAAATTACGAATTTGCTTTTAATTAACAAACTTTTCAGGTATTTCTACACCGTTTAAACCACTTAAACTACAATTTTTCACGTAGAAAACTTTCTTTATTGCTTTTTCAATAATTCACTTTCGTTTTTTCGATTGAAATCGCCTTTTCACCGTAAACTTTTTCGATCCGACTATTGCCAGTTGTAAAATTACGAATTTGCTTTTAATTAACAAACTTTTCAGGTATTTCTACACCATTTAAACCACTTAAACTACAATTTTTCACGTAGAAAACTTTCTTTATTGCTTTTTCAATAATTCACTTTCGTTTTTTCGATTGAAATCGCCTTTTCACCGTAAACTTTTTCGATCCGACTATTGCCAGTTGTGAAATTACGAATTTGCTTTTAATTAACAAACTTTTCAGGTATTTCTACACCGTTTAAACCACTTAAACTACAATTTTTCACGCAGAAAACTTTCTTTATTGCTTTTTCAATAATTCACTTTCGTTTTTTCGATTGAAATCGCCTTTTCACCGTAAACTTTTTCGATCCGACTATTGCCAGTTGTAAAATTACGAATTTGCTTTTAATTAACAAACTTTTCAGGTATTTCTACACCATTTAAACCACTTAAACTACAATTTTTCACGTAGAAAACTTTCTTTATTGCTTTTTCAATAATTCACTTTCGTTTTTCGATTGAAATCGCCTTTTCACCGTAAACTTTTTCGATCCGACTATTGCCAGTTGTAAAATTACGAATTTGCTTTTAATTAACAAACTTTTCAGGTATTTCTACACCGTTTAAACCACTTAAACAATAATTTTTCACGTAGAAAACTTTCTTTATTGCTTTTTCAATAATTCACTTTCGTTTTTTCGATTGAAATCGCCTTTTCACCGTAAACTTTTTCGATCCGACTATTGCCAGTTGTGAAATTACGAATTTGCTTTTAATTAACAAACTTTTCAGGTATTTCTACACCATTTAAACCACTTAAACTACAATTTTTCACGTAGAAAACTTTCTTTATTGCTTTTTCAATAATTCACTTTCGTTTTTTCGATTGAAATCGCCTTTTCACCGTAAACTTTTTCGATCCGACTATTGCCAGTTGTGAAATTACGAATTTGCTTTTAATTAACAAACTTTTCAGGTATTTCTACACCGTTTAAACCACTTAAACTACAATTTTTCACGCAGAAAACTTTCTTTATTGCTTTTTCAATAATTCACTTTCGTTTTTTCGATTGAAATCGCCTTTTCACCGTAAACTTTTTCGATCCGACTATTGCCAGTTGTAAAATTACGAATTTGCTTTTAATTAACAAACTTTTCAGGTATTTCTACACCATTTAAACCACTTAAACTACAATTTTTCACGTAGAAAACTTTCTTTATTGCTTTTTCAATAATTCACTTTCGTTTTTCGATTGAAATCGCCTTTTCACCGTAAACTTTTTCGATCCGACTATTGCCAGTTGTAAAATTACGAATTTGCTTTTAATTAACAAACTTTTCAGGTATTTCTACACCGTTTAAACCACTTAAACAATAATTTTTCACGTAGAAAACTTTCTTTATTGCTTTTTCAATAATTCACTTTCGTTTTTTCGATTGAAATCGCCTTTTCACCGTAAACTTTTTCGATCCGACTATTGCCAGTTGTGAAATTACGAATTTGCTTTTAATTAACAAACTTTTCAGGTATTTCTACACCATTTAAACCACTTAAACTACAATTTTTCACGTAGAAAACTTTCTTTATTGCTTTTTCAATAATTCACTTTCGTTTTTTCGATTGAAATCGCCTTTTCACCGTAAACTTTTTCGATCCGACTATTGCCAGTTGTGAAATTACGAATTTGCTTTTAATTAACAAACTTTTCAGGTATTTCTACACCGTTTAAACCACTTAAACTACAATTTTTCACGCAGAAAACTTTCTTTATTGCTTTTTCAATAATTCACTTTCGTTTTTTCGATTGAAATCGCCTTTTCACCGTAAACTTTTTCGATCCGACTATTGCCAGTTGTAAAATTACGAATTTGCTTTTAATTAACAAACTTTTCAGGTATTTCTACACCATTTAAACCACTTAAACTACAATTTTTAACGTAGAAAACTTTCTTTATTGCTTTTTCAATAATTCACTTTCGTTTTTTCGATTGAAATCGCCTTTTCACCGTAAACTTTTCCGATCCGACTATTGCCAGTTGTAAAATTACGAATTTGCTTTTAATTAACAAACTTTTCAGGTATTTCTACACCGTTTAAACCACTTAAACTACAATTTTTCACGTAGAAAACTTTCTTTATTGCTTTTTCATTAATTCTGCTTCGTTTTTCGATCGAAATCGCCTTTTCACCGTAAACTTTTTCGATCCGACTATTGCCAGTTGTAAAATTACGAATTTGCTTTTAATTAACAAACTTTTCAGGTATTTCTACACCGTTTAAACCACTTAAACTACAATTTTTCACGTAGAAAACTTTCTTTATTGCTTTTTCAATAATTCACTTTCGTTTTTTCGATTGAAATCGCCTTTTCACCGTAAACTTTTTCGATCCGACTATTGCCAGTTGTAAAATTACGAATTTGCTTTTAATTAACAAACTTTTCAGGTATTTCTACACCATTTAAACCACTTAAACTACAATTTTTCACGTAGAAAACTTTCTTTATTGCTTTTTCAATAATTCACTTTCGTTTTTTCGATTGAAATCGCCTTTTCACCGTAAACTTTTTCGATCCGACTATTGCCAGTTGTGAAATTACGAATTTGCTTTTAATTAACAAACTTTTCAGGTATTTCTACACCGTTTAAACCACTTAAACTACAATTTTTCACGCAGAAAACTTTCTTTATTGCTTTTTCAATAATTCACTTTCGTTTTTTCGATTGAAATCGCCTTTTCACCGTAAACTTTTTCGATCCGACTATTGCCAGTTGTAAAATTACGAATTTGCTTTTAATTAACAAACTTTTCAGGTATTTCTACACCATTTAAACCACTTAAACTACAATTTTTCACGTAGAAAACTTTCTTTATTGCTTTTTCAATAATTCACTTTCGTTTTTCGATTGAAATCGCCTTTTCACCGTAAACTTTTTCGATCCGACTATTGCCAGTTGTAAAATTACGAATTTGCTTTTAATTAACAAACTTTTCAGGTATTTCTACACCGTTTAAACCACTTAAACAATAATTTTTCACGTAGAAAACTTTCTTTATTGCTTTTTCAATAATTCACTTTCGTTTTTTCGATTGAAATCGCCTTTTCACCGTAAACTTTTTCGATCCGACTATTGCCAGTTGTGAAATTACGAATTTGCTTTTAATTAACAAACTTTTCAGGTATTTCTACACCATTTAAACCACTTAAACTACAATTTTTCACGTAGAAAACTTTCTTTATTGCTTTTTCAATAATTCACTTTCGTTTTTTCGATTGAAATCGCCTTTTCACCGTAAACTTTTTCGATCCGACTATTGCCAGTTGTGAAATTACGAATTTGCTTTTAATTAACAAACTTTTCAGGTATTTCTACACCGTTTAAACCACTTAAACTACAATTTTTCACGCAGAAAACTTTCTTTATTGCTTTTTCAATAATTCACTTTCGTTTTTCGATTGAAATCGCCTTTTCACCGTAAACTTTTTCGATCCGACTATTGCCAGTTGTAAAATTACGAATTTGCTTTTAATTAACAAACTTTTCAGGTATTTCTACACCGTTTAAACCACTTAAACAATAATTTTTCACGTAGAAAACTTTCTTTATTGCTTTTTCAATAATTCACTTTCGTTTTTTCGATTGAAATCGCCTTTTCACCGTAAACTTTTTCGATCCGACTATTGCCAGTTGTAAAATTACGAATTTGCTTTTAATTAACAAACTTTTCAGGTATTTCTACACCGTTTAAACCACTTAAACAATAATTTTTCACGTAGAAAACTTTCTTTATTGCTTTTTCAATAATTCACTTTCGTTTTTCGATTGAAATCGCCTTTTCACCGTAAACTTTTTCGATCCGACTATTGCCAGTTGTAAAATTACGAATTTGCTTTTAATTAACAAACTTTTCAGGTATTTCTACACCGTTTAAACCACTTAAACAATAATTTTTCACGTAGAAAACTTTCTTTATTGCTTTTTCAATAATTCACTTTCGTTTTTTCGATTGAAATCGCCTTTTCACCGTAAACTTTTTCGATCCGACTATTGCCAGTTGTAAAATTACGAATTTGCTTTTAATTAACAAACTTTTCAGGTATTTCTACACCGTTTAAACCACTTAAACAATAATTTTTCACGTAGAAAACTTTCTTTATTGCTTTTTCAATAATTCACTTTCGTTTTTTCGATTGAAATCGCCTTTTCACCGTAAACTTTTTCGATCCGACTATTGCCAGTTGTAAAATTACGAATTTGCTTTTAATTAACAAACTTTTCAGGTATTTCTACACCATTTAAACCACTTAAACTACAATTTTTCACGTAGAAAACTTTCTTTATTGCTTTTTCAATAATTCACTTTCGTTTTTTCGATTGAAATCGCCTTTTCACCGTAAACTTTTTCGATCCGACTATTGCCAGTTGTAAAATTACGAATTTGCTTTTAATTAACAAACTTTTCAGGTATTTCTACACCGTTTAAACCACTTAAACAATAATTTTTCACGTAGAAAACTTTCTTTATTGCTTTTTCAATAATTCACTTTCGTTTTTCGATTGAAATCGCCTTTTCACCTTAAACTTTTTCGATCCGACTATTGCCAGTTGTAAAATTACGAATTTGCTTTTAATTAACAAACTTTTCAGGTATTTCTACACCGTTTAAACCACTTAAACTACAATTTTTCACGTAGAAAACTTTCTTTATTGCTTTTTCAATAATTCACTTTCGTTTTTTCGATTGAAATCGCCTTTTCACCGTAAACTTTTTCGATCCGACTATTGCCAGTTGTAAAATTACGAATTTGCTTTTAATTAACAAACTTTTCAGGTATTTCTACACCGTTTAAACCACTTAAACTACAATTTTTCACGTAGAAAACTTTCTTTATTGCTTTTTCAATAATTCACTTTCGTTTTTTCGATTGAAATCGCCTTTTCACCGTAAACTTTTTCGATCCGACTATTGCCAGTTGTGAAATTACGAATTTGCTTTTAATTAACAAACTTTTCAGGTATTTCTACACCGTTTAAACCACTTAAACTACAATTTTTCACGTAGAAAACTTTCTTTATTGCTTTTTCAATAATTCACTTTCGTTTTTTCGATTGAAATCGCCTTTTCACCGTAAACTTTTTCGATCCGACTATTGCCAGTTGTGAAATTACGAATTTGCTTTTAATTAACAAACTTTTCAGGTATTTCTACACCATTTAAACCACTTAAACTACAATTTTTCACGTAGAAAACTTTCTTTATTGCTTTTTCAATAATTCACTTTCGTTTTTTCGATTGAAATCGCCTTTTCACCGTAAACTTTTTCGATCCGACTATTGCCAGTTGTAAAATTACGAATTTGCTTTTAATTAACAAACTTTTCAGGTATTTCTACACCGTTTAAACCACTTAAACTACAATTTTTCACGTAGAAAACTTTCTTTTTTGCTTTTTCAATAATTCACTTTCGTTTTTTCGATTGAAATCGCTTTCTAATATCCCAGGTTTTCACTTCCAAAATCTAAAAACTACTAATACATACACTCGATGTTTCAGAAGTCGTAGTTGAAGTACGAAACCCAAATTATAGGTTCGTATTTTGACTATAAGAGATTCTAAACTCCAAGTTAAAAAAAAAAAACAGAAGAGATTGTTGTTAAAACCGCGTGTGGTTCACAAGAATCGTTCATGTTTAATTTCTATTGTTGTTTGTTATACTTCAATATATTAACGCGCGTTTTTCGTTTGAATCAGTACAACTCAACAAATTTCGTCGATATTATACACAAATAAGAATCAATCTTTTCTAAAAAGACTGTTTACATTCCGTTCCTTATCATAGCGTAATTAGATCTCCAGTTTTTACGAAATATATGCATTTTGCACGTGACTAAAGACGGAAATTACCAAATAGTAGTGGGGTAAATTAATGAATTAACAAAATAATCGGAGCAGGCCTCGACTAATTCGAACAGCACAGCTCTTAATCATGCGGCCGAGCAAATGTGCACCGCAGCTGTTTGGATCTCATAATTTCGAATAGAGATGGACTTCCATCGATTATAGGAAACGTTCAAAAGCTACGAATCAACAAAAATCTATTTAAAAAACTGTGATTATATAAAAAAAAGTACAAATAATGACGAATCACTCTGTATACATTCAAATATCACCCTATAGTGAGTCGGTAATGAAATTCTAGTGAAAACTATGTATAGATTTTAAAAAATATTTTGTAACTGTTATTTTTACGTGATAAAACCATCTCTACACCGAAATAAATTCATCTCGAGGGCGAGAAGTTGAAATTAGAGCTTCAAATTTATAATAACCTCGATGCTACGAATTTTTTCGTTTATTATTGTTTAAAACATTCAATGTTTGTTAATAACATATTAAAAATTATATAAATCCCAAAAAAAAACTGTTATTTTCCATTTTTGGTATAAACTATTCGTTCTAGTTGTTATATATTTCATATATTCAAATTTTATTATTGAAAACATTCTCCAATTCCATATTTGAACGAAAACAATGATCAGTAAGTGATCAGCACGTGAACGTCGTTATAGTCTCGATTTATCCCCGCGTGATTATTATTTATTTGGTTAATTGAATGAATCATTTGGAAAACTGCGATTCGAGGTATTTTCACCAAGTTTTTGGTTTATAATCTGTTCCAAATCATCTAGGGATTAGATTAGATGGGCTAGGGTGTGAATTTACCTTTGATCTTGAAAATTTTTTCGATTGTATTAGACCCGGAGTTATATTTTATGTTTCTGATAGCATCCCCTCGTTTTCCCCGATTTATATGACCTTGATTTTATAGTTTTTTTGACGTGTGATTGAATTTATATTTGATACGATGAATACGAAGACGATTATTTCTGTATCTGTTGTTGAATGTGTTTGTTTTGGATACACCTCGTATTTTTATAGTTATTCGTCGACTTTTCTCCGAATCGCGCCGTTATTATATTCAAATTATTCAACTTCGACAAATCGATAAAAGATTTTAACACGTTCGTGACCGTAAACCCCGACATTTATTTAGGAACAATTTTAATAAAATATAGACATAACAATACGTTGTTGTGGGTCTATAAATTTCAATATTAATTTCTGTTTTGAAAGTTTCTCGAATTCTTTTTTGTCCTTCCGACGAATACTCGTCACGCTTTCAAAAAAAAAATTCTTTTCGTTACAATTTAAGATATAAAAAAATTAGTTTTATCTATTGCATTAGTCCGGTCAAATTAGGCCGAAAAATGAAGTTACGTAAATTCCCATCAAGTAAATTAGTAAAATTGTTCAAAATACAATTGAAAATAAAATTTGAATATTCCCCATCGTTTCCGTGCATGGAAAAAAATTTTATTCAAGGTCAAAGGTCGAAAAAATGAGTTTTTGGCGTTTATCAACAAAACGGTGGGTTTTATCATAAAAATACCTCAAACGAAAATTGTAGATCATAAAATTATCTACAAAAAACGTATCAATACTTTTTTTCCTACGAGCCACCATTTCTGAAATATAACGCTTCAAAAAATTGTAAGAGTTTTTAATGGTTTCACTTTTTACAACTTTTTGAATCGTTATATCTCAGAAACGGTGGCTCGTAGGGAAAAAAGTATTGAGACGTTTTTTGTAGATAATTTTATGATCTACAATTTTCGTTTGAGGTATTTTTATGATAAAACCCACCGTTTTGTTGATAAACGCCAAAAACTCATTTTTTCGACCTTTGACCTTGAATCAACAAAACAGTAAGTTTTATCATAAAAATACCTCAAACGAAAATTGTAGATCATAAAATTATCTACAAAAAACGTCTCAATACTTTTTTCCCTACGAGCCACCGTTTCTGAGATATAACGATTCAAAAAGTTGTAAAAAGTGAAACCATTAAAAACTCTTACAATTTTTTGAAGCGTTATATTTCAGAAATGGTGGCTCGTAGGAAAAAAAGTATTGATACGTTTTTTGTAGATAATTTTATGATCTACAATTTTCGTCTGAGGTATTTTTATGATAAAACTTACTGTTTTGTTGATTCAAGGTCTAAGGTCAAAGAAATTAGTTTTTCGTGATTATCAGCGAAACGGTGGGTTTTATCATAAAAATACCTTAGACGAAAATTGTAGATCATAAAATTATTTACAAAAAACGTATCAATACTTTTTTTCGTACGAGCAACCGTTTCTGAGATATAACCATTCAAAAAGTTGTAAAAAGTGAAACCATTAAAAACTCTTACAATTTTTTGAAGCATTATATCTCAGAAATGGTGGCTCGAAGGAAAAAAAGTATTGATACGTTTTTTGTAGATAATTTTATGATCTACAATTTTCGTCTGAGGTATTTTTATGATAAAACCCACCGTTTCGCTGATAATCGCGAAAAACTAATTTCTTTGACCTTAGACCTTGAATCAACAAAACGAACCTAACCTAACCTAACCAAACTATCCAAAATTGGTTTAATTGATTCAATTACCAGGTATTTTTCACGGATTGAGGTACAAATTCACTTACTATGGATGTAATTCCATAGAGCATCTTCTGGGATACCCCAGAACTCAGTACTCGCTCCGAATTGTCTCAAAATTAAAGTTCAATGTTGTACTTTATGCTGATGAGCTTAAGCTGTATCCAAATCGGACATTTCACTAGAAAACTTCTGGATCTGGATCCTTTAAGAACCTAAGTTTCGTACTACGAAACTCTAGGTGGATTATTGAACTTATTGAAACAACATTCTTTGGATCCGATTCGATGTTTAGGTGTAAATCGATTGTCCCGAAACATCCTCGTCCTTCTTAAGAAGTGATTCATTTATATCTTCTTCTTTGTCATTAATTCCTTCGTATATTTCATTATTTCCGACGAATATTTCGTCCGTCTGGATTCGGGTCTATTTATAAATTCCAAAACTGAAATTTATTCCATTCTAAAAGGTTAATTATCTACCCCATATGTCCCTTAAACTATTTTCGATGTCATCTACACCATCTTGACTTAAACGTCAATAAGGTCTAAAAGGGCGCATCGATTTCGCGTACACAGTTTCGAAATTTCCAGGACCGGATCCGGCCGTTTATCAACGATTCGTTTACGTTAAAAAAAAAGAAAGTGAATTAGTCGATGGGTCGATCCGTCTCGTACTTTTCCGAAAATAAGCGTATCCGAAAAATGTATTTTCAGACTTTTGACATTTGTGATCAATTTACACGCGAGATATTTTCGGAGGGTGTGTTTTTATATTAGGGGCGCGTGCTATTTTCGGAATACCCGATTTATGGAAATATTCCATGTCTAACTATTTCAGAAGGGTTGATTTGTATAACATCTGCATTAATATTCGGATTATGTCAATTCCGAATGTTTATTTAAACATTGAAATCGCCTAAAAAAGACTTGCCAGAAAAAGGCTTCGCAATATTGAAAAATTGTCGAAAGTTATATGAAAATTGGTTCAATCCATAATTTTATAAAATCGTTTGTACAAAAATTTTATTTAACGATTATCCCTCGTATAATAAATGTGTTAAAATTCGTATAAATTAGTATTTTAGAAACAAAAACAACAATTACGGCGAAAAAAACTGACTTTTCACAAATGTCATTTGAGTTGGCATTTCTAGAATACACCAACACTCTTAATTACACTGTCTAACGCGCTTTTCGATAACCAAATGTCATCTGTCATTTGTCATCTCATAATTCTATATCTATTTTCGAAAAATATATAAAAATTTTATTTAACGAATATCCCTCGTATAATAAATGTGTTAAAATTTGTATAAATTAGTATTATAGACAAAAAAAACAATTTTAAATCGAACCAAGTATAAATACGACGTAAAAAACTGACTTTTTACAGATCGCAATTTCTGGAATACACTATTACTACACCAACACTCTTAAATACACTGTCTAACGCGCTTTTCGATAACCAAATGTCATCTGTCATTTGTCAACTCATAATTCTATATCTATTTTCGAAAAATGTATAAAAATTTTATTTAACGAATATCCCTCGTATAATAAATGTGTTAAAATTTGTATAAATTAGTATTATAGACAAAAAAAACAATTTTAAATCGAACCAAGTATAAATACGACGTAAAAAACTGACTTTTTACAGATCGCAATTTCTGGAATACACTATTACTACACCAACACTCTTAAATACACTGTCTAACGCGCTTTTCGATAACCAAATGTCATCTGTCATTTGTCATCTCATAATTCTATATCTATTTTCGAAAGTTATATAAAAATTTTATTTAACGAATATCCCTCGTATAATAAATGTGTTAAAATTTATATAAATTAGTATTATAGACAAAAAAAACAATTTTAAATCGAACCAAGTATAAATACGACGTAAAAAACTGACTTTTTACAGATCGCAATTTCTGGAATACACTATTACTACACCAACACTCTTAAATACACTGTCTAACGCGCTTTTCGATAACCAAATGTCATCTGTCATTTGTCATCTCATAATTCTATATCTATTTTCGAAAAATATATAAAAATTTTATTTAACGAATATCCCTCGTATAATAAATGTGTTAAAATTTGTATAAATTAGTATTATAGACGAAAAAAAACAATTTTAAATCGAACCAAGTATAAATACGACGAAAAAAACTGACTTTTTACAGATCGGAATTTCTGGAATACACTATTACTACACCAACACTCTTAATTACACTGTCTAACGCGCTTTTCGATAACCAAATGTCATCTGTCATTTGTCAACTCATAATTCTATATCTATTTTCGAAAAATGTATAAAAATTTTATTTAACGAATATCCCTCGTATAATAAATGTGTTGAAATGTGATAAACGATTCGATAGCAAAGAATTTCTTTTCTTGTACTCATAAACACATCAAAATATTATTAAAATGAATGAAATCGTGTGGACATGTCCCAACTGTATCCTGTGTAGTTTAAGTCTTAATTTTTCGATGATCGTTTCTTTGATATTCGAATTAACGATGTGAGGCACTTTGATCTCTACCGTATTTGATAAACAAACTTTCCGTCTTGCTAAACACAACGCGGCAATACTGAAAAAACAAAAGATTTCACGACTCATCTTTTATTTATCTTTATACACAAGCATATTAGACACTTTTTTTTCCTTGTACACAAAATTTATTATTGGAAGATCGATTGCGTTCGTGCCGAATGATTTTCAATGTAAATCGATATTTCAAATCGAGCTTAGTGGCCGTTATTTAATTAATTTTAATTTATTTGTTTTAATTTAATCGTTACTTTCTATTATTATTATTAGTTTTAAAATTTTTGAAAGAAATCGTATGGAAACTTTTTGTTTTTGATTAGTTTTCAAAGACTTTGTACAAATGTCATCTAAATTGGCATTTCTGGAATCGTTAGTGATATTCATACTGAATACACGGTTCACACTATCACTACACCAACATTCTTAATTACACTGTCTAACGCGCTTTTCGATAACCAAATTATCGTCTTCAGAATAGTCCGGTTAATTTAGACATTCGAAGTTACATAAATTCATCATCAAGCTGATAATCAGTAATATTGTTTAAAATACAATTAAACATATAATTTGATTGTTCTCTATAATTTCCGTGTATGGAAATGAATTTATTCAAGGTCAAAGGTCGAAAAAGTATGTTTTTCGCGATTATCAGCAAAACGGTTAGTTTTATGATAAAAATACATTAGACGAAAATTGTAGATCGTAAAATTATCTACAAAAAACGTATCAATACTTTTTTTCCTACAAGCCACTGTTTCTGAGATATAATGATTCAAAAATTTGTCGTATTTAATGATGACACCAAATTAAAATAAACCGAGAGTAATTTGTAAGAAATTTTTGTTGACTGGTTGGTAGTTCATCAAATAAATTATTAATTGATAAAAATACAATCTTTGTAGCCATTAAATACGACAGTAAATCTGAAACAAACTTTTACAATTTTTTGAATCGTTATATCTCAGAAACGGTGGCTCGTAGGAAAAAAAAGTATTGATACGTTTTTTGTAGATAATTTTATGATCTACAATTTTTGTCTGAGGTATTTTTATGATAAAACTCACCGTTTAGCTGATAATAGCGAAAAACTCATTTTTTCGACCTTTGACCTTGAATAAAATTTTTTTCCATGCACGGAAATGATGGGTAACCTTAAAATTTTATTTTTAATTGTATTTTAAATAATTTTACTAACTTTCAACTTGATGGGAATTTATGTAACATCACTCTTATTTTTTGTTCTAATTTTACCGGACTAGAGAATGTAAACAGTTTACGAAACGCGCATCAGACAATGTCATCTGTCAAAATAATTAGGTTGTCTAATAAAACATCCGATATACGCCAAAATGGCGGACATCGAGATAAACAAAAAGGATTAGAGAAAATAGAATAAACTAGACATTTAAGTAAAGGAATAATTAGAAAAAACTTAAGAAGCTCCGTAGTACGACGTATATGATATCCTCGAGAATTTATTAACGCAACTGCTCCACTGGACATCGTCGTTTTCGCTAAGACATTCTTCCATAGATGGCGTTATCCCTTTGAATATTTCTTGATAAATTCATTCATTGGATTTTTTCCTGATTAACTGCTCTCAGTTCGGATCTAGTGATGATAAACTTGATTCGATAGTTTGATTTATCATCAGTATTTCGCGAAAGTTCCCAACAAATTTTCGTACAGTGTCGATAGCTTTGCCGAAATACAAGAATATAGCCGCACTATATTAATATTTGTGCTAATATAGTCGAAAGAGTGAATTTAAATATGATAATTGACCAAAGTCATCGTATATGTGATGAATTACAGGTACCTACACCTCCGCATCATCTCTGATGTCTGTAAATACTTTATAATTATATGCCGGCTCGCTTTGACTTCCTCCTCTAATGAACTTCGTAATAGTCGTTTACGAATAGTGTATATACCCGAAAAGAACTACAATAATCGTTATGCTAAACAAAACTTATATACCGGGTGGTCAATTAACTAGGGTACTCGTGCAATCTCGAAAATACTTAAAGAGTATCAAAAATGGGTTGAAACTAGCTTATTCCGTGCTTTATTATCAAAAAAATGAACTTTTTGGGTTTTTTTTTGGTTTGAAACTCCTAGTTTTTGTATAAAACTGTCGTTTCTTAGTTAAATTTTGTAAGTTAGAATCAACATTGGGTTGAAAGTAGGTTTTCCGTCTTTGGTTGAAGTTTTTGGGTTTGTTTAAGTTTGAAATTCGAGTTTTTGTAGAAAACTGTTATTCCTTAGTTGAATATTTCTCAGTAAGTATCAAAAATGGGCTCAAAATAGGTTTTATTATCAAAAAAATAAACTTTTTGGGTTTGTTTATGTTTGAAATTCAAGTCTTTCGGAGAAACTGTCGTTTTTTGGTTGAATTTCTGTAAGTAAATATCAAAAATGGGCTCAAAATAGGTTTTATTATCAAAAAAATAAACTTTTTGGGTTTGTTTAGGTTTGAAATTCAAGTCTTTCGGAGAAACTGTCGTTTTTTGGTTGAATTTTTGTAAGTAAATATCAAAAATAGGTTCAAATGGGTTTTTTCGTGTTCGATCATCAAAAAAATGAACTTTTTGGGTTTGTTTATGTTTGAAATTCAAGTCTTTCGGAGAAAATGTCGTTTTTTGGTTGAATTTTTGAATGTAAATATCAAAAATGGGTTCAAAATAGGTTTTATTATCAAAAAAATGAACTTTTTGGGTTTGTTTAAGTTCAAAATTCGAGTTTTTGTAGAAAACTGTTATTCCTTAGTTGAATATTTCTCAGTAAGTATCAAAAATGGGCTCAAAATAGGTTTTATTATCAAAAAAATAAACTTTTTGGGTTTGTTTATGTTTGAAATTCAAGTCTTTCGGAGAAAATGTCGTTTTTTGGTTGAATTTTTGAATGTAAATATCAAAAATGGGTTCAAAATAGGTTTTATTATCGAAAAAATGAACTTTTTGGGTTTGTTTAAGTTCAAAATTCGAGTTTTTGTAGAAAACTGTTATTCCTTAGTTGAATATTTCTCAGTAAGTATCAAAAATGGGCTCAAAATAGGTTTTATTATCAAAAAAATAAACTTTTTGGGTTTGTTTAGGTTTGAAATTCAAGTCTTTCGGAGAAACTGTCGTTTTTTGGTTGAATTTTTGTAAGTAAATATCAAAAATAGGTTCAAATGGGTTTTTTCGTGTTCGATCATCAAAAAAATGAACTTTTTGGGTTTGTTTATGTTTGAAATTCAAGTCTTTCGGAGAAAATGTCGTTTTTTGGTTGAATTTTTGAATGTAAATATCAAAAATGGGTTCAAAATAGGTTTTATTATCAAAAAAATGAACTTTTTGGGTTTGTTTAGGTTTGAAATTCAAGTCTTTCGGAGAAACTGTCGTTTTTTGGTTGAATTTTTGTAAGTAAATATCAAAAATGGGTTCAAAATAGGTTTTATTATCAAAAAAATGAACTTTTTGGGTTTGTTTAAGTTCAAAATTCGAGTTTTTGTAGAAAACTGTTATTCCTTAGTTGAATATTTCTCAGTAAGTATCAAAAATGGGTTCAAAATAGGTTTTATTATCAAAAAAATGAACTTTTTGGGTTTGTTTAAGTTCAAAATTCGAGTTTTTGTAGAAAACTGTTATTCCTTAGTTGAATATTTCTCAGTAAGTATCAAAAATGGGTTCAAAATAGGTTTTATTATCAAAAAAATGAACTTTTTGGGTTTGTTTAAGTTCAAAATTCGAGTTTTTGTAGAAAACTGTTATTCCTTAGTTGAATATTTCTCAGTAAGTATCAAAAATGGGCTCAAAATAGGTTTTATTATCAAAAAAATAAACTTTTTGGGTTTGTTTAGGTTTGAAATTCAAGTCTTTCGGAGAAACTGTCGTTTTTTGGTTGAATTTTTGTAAGTAAATATCAAAAATAGGTTCAAATGGGTTTTTTCGTGTTCGATCATCAAAAAAATGAACTTTTTGGGTTTGTTTATGTTTGAAATTCAAGTCTTTCGGAGAAAATGTCGTTTTTTGGTTGAATTTTTGAATGTAAATATCAAAAATGGGTTCAAAATAGGTTTTATTATCAAAAAAATGAACTTTTTGGGTTTGTTTAAGTTCAAAATTCGAGTTTTTGTAGAAAACTGTTATTCCTTAGTTGAATATTTCTCAGTAAGTATCAAAAATGGGCTCAAAATAGGTTTTATTATCAAAAAAATGAACTTTTTGGGTTTGTTTAAGTTCAAAATTCGAGTTTTTGTAGAAAACTGTTATTCCTTAGTTGAATTTTTGTAAGTAAATATCAAAAATAGGTTCAAATGGGTTTTTTCGTGTTCGATCATCAAAAAAATGAACTTTTTGGGTTTGTTTATGTTTGAAATTCAAGTCTTTCGGAGAAAATGTCGTTTTTTGGTTGAATTTTTGAATGTAAATATCAAAAATGGGTTCAAAATAGGTTTTATTATCAAAAAAATGAACTTTTTGGGTTTGTTTAAGTTCAAAATTCGAGTTTTTGTAGAAAACTGTTATTCCTTAGTTGAATATTTCTCAGTAAGTATCAAAAATGGGCTCAAAATAGGTTTTATTATCAAAAAAATAAACTTTTTGGGTTTGTTTAGGTTTGAAATTCAAGTCTTTCGGAGAAACTGTCGTTTTTTGGTTGAATTTTTGTAAGTAAATATCAAAAATAGGTTCAAAAGGGTTTTTTCGTGTTCGATCATCAAAAAAATGAACTTTTTGGGTTTGTTTAGGTTTGAAATTCAAGTCTTTCGGAGAAACTGTCGTTTTTTGGTTGAATTTCTGTAAGTAAATATCAAAAATGGGTTCAAAATAGGTTTTATTATCAAAGAAATGAACTTTTTGGGTTTTTTTAGGTTTCGAAATTCGAGTATTTGCGAGAAATTTACTTTTCTTAGTTAAATTATGTCAAAAATTAACTTTTTTAAAATTGTTTCAGTTCGAAAACCCAACATCGTTCCTATTATTTATAAACAAAATTTTATTAAAATGACTTTTGGTGGAAAAGTATCAATTCCGATGTTGCGAACGTACAGATGTAAATTTCATTCTTCGTCGTTTCCCCCGTGTATTGTTTTTTCCTTTTTATTTTCATTACAACAATTAACCTATTTAGAATGATTTCCAATAACAATCCGTGTCTGTGAGAATCAGTTCGTGATTGTGAATTAAAATTATCACCTTTCAACCAGTAAACAATTTTACAAAGTTCTAGGAAAAGACACAAAATATAATCTGCGTCTTTTATAACTAGAAACTCTTTCTTGATTTACTATCGTATAAAATACGTTCAAACAATGTTCCAAAGTTAAATTATTTCAGTTTCGAAGATGATTTATATTTTAAGTAAACGGTTACTTACATTGAAGCGTTAATTTGCGTGCCTAGCGCCTAAAAATAGACGCCTGTCAATAATCGAAGACCATTTTACAGTTACATATTTACTTTATGTTCAAATTAATTGTGACTCAAATATCATCACAACAATCTACACTGAAAAAACACTATATCATATTTAAACTAGAAGTTTTTGGTCTAATTTCACCGCACTATATATTTATTTGTAATTTACATCTACATCGATCGACGAATCGAAAATTACTTCAGAATTAACAATTCTAAGAACTCAAAAATTTCGTTACATTAACGGTATTTATATTGAAGTTTTCAAAAAAAAAAAATATCTTGTATACTATTAACAATACAAATCAATTGATTTTATAAATATTTTACATCATCTTCGTCAATTGTCATTGCTGTCATTTACCAACTAAATTTCTAATGTTTTATGGTTCCGAGTATCCATTATACAGAACCGTATTCAGGCGACTTAATATATTCTGATTATATATAAATAAAAATAAAATGTTATTAGAATTGAACAATTTTTACTTTTTAAGATATTTGACATTTTTAATTTTTGCGCTATTGGTATAGACAAAGAAATAAGATGGCGTGTGAGCAGCGTTTTTTACATCGCTCGTTGTGTATTTAGATACAAATTCAAAGATTTACTAAACATATCAAGTTTAATTCAATCTACCATACAAAAATCTTATAATAAACATGAACTCTTCTTCTTTTTTATTTAATTTAATGTTTTTCCTCGTTTTCCCTGTCAAAAAGTGTTTTTCCATCGATCCTGACTATTTTCATCTGACTGGTTTCCGCTGTCTATGTTAATACAGTCTTGCAGATTCGAGATTTGATCTCGATTCCTTTATATTTGTTCCGGAATGTTCTAAACTGAGGTTCGAGCTGTTTTTACCGCTTGGTTTCGTCGATATCACCGTATCTTGATATTTCTATACCTAGATATTTAAATTTCACATCTTGTTGTATAATTTCATCATGATTTTTAGCTGTAGATGAATTCATTTTTAAACCTTTTGACGTTGTGTTCAGTACTGCTGGAAACTTTGACCTTGAAAGTTCAAATTATCAAAAAACTTGGCTTCCCGAAGAATTAATAACGAATTTTAATTAAATAAATCGAAAACTTATCTTTTATAACATATTTATTTCAATTTTAAAAGTTTATAATAAAAATATTATATTATAAATATTAAAAACTTTTTGATACGAAAAAGAGTAAGTTCGTCCCTGTCTCAAAGACCCGAGTAATCCCAAGATAGCCCCGCCTCCTATTGAAAAAATTAAGATGGTACCCTAAACGGTATAAATCGATATTTGAAATTTATTTTCAAATATATCCCAGTGCGTCAGTTCTTCGAAAGTGTCCTTTGAACTTACCTCAAACTTTCTATCTTTTTTTTTTTTTCAAATAATTCGTGCGTTTGGGCATTTAGTAGAGAGTAAGTCGGCGCGCAGGTTGAACTCGTGAAAAAGTGAGGTTATGTATTCGAGATAATGCAAAATGCAGTGATGTCCAAATTAGTGAAATACGAAACATTTATAATGGAAAGAGATAACAAATTGGTACGTCCTTTTTTTTCTTATAATTATTATCAATTATTTCAATTTGTAAATTGAATTTGATTAAACTTAACTAGATAAAAAGTATTCCAAAATCCAATTTAATTTAGTAGTTCGCAAAAACTGATAACTAATAACGATAAAAGTTTTTAATCGATTAATTTATTTGTAATAAACGTTAATTTGGATATTGATCGTTATATTTCAATACAAATATAAACAGTGTCTCTTAACCAAATGAAATTTATCGTTCAAGGTCGTTCGCATTAACGAATTTTCTAAATATAATTCATCAGAAATCATCTCGAATTTTAGTCTGTATAAAAATTGATTCCTAAGTGAAAATCTCAAACAATTATATACCCGGGAAAGTATTTAACAATTCGGATATTATATAAAAGATATTAAACCCGCGTTTGCATCATCACTTAATAAAAGAAGCACTAAAAACAAATCCCACACACGTAGAAACATTCAAATAAACAAAGGATCGGATTGAATAAATCGTTAGGTCTAAATTAGAAAAGTTTAGAGGAAATCAGGTAAAATCAGTGACGTTGTTGATTTTAAACGCGTACAAATAAAACGGATTTCGGTGTCCAAAATATGATAATTTATGGAAGGTTATGTATGAAAAAGCTAAATTACAAAAAAAATTCAATAAATTGTATTATAAACGTTGAAATTTTCATTTATCAAACTTTCTACAACGACGATGTCAATTTTCTTGTGGATTTTTTGACATAATAACTGAAAATACAGTTTTAAATCGAAGATAAACGAAAAATTATCATTATTTTTTCCGAAAATCCAAAAAAACATGTTAATTTTCACGTTTTTTCTTATTACAACGTTGCCAATTCACAATTATAGATACAATGTATTCATAAAGGGTTAAACCCCGTATAATTCTGACAAATATCAAATTGAAGGAATTTAATATGAATAGTTAGTTAGATATACGTTTTTTCTATCGATTCGTCTCAAAAATAAATCGATATTTCGAATGATTTCGAAAATACTCAACTTTTTATACGACGATGTCAATTTTTTTGTGGATTTTTTGACATAATAACTAAAAATACAGTTTTAAATCGAAGATAAACGAAAAATTATCATTATTTTTTCCGAAAATCCAAAAAAACATGTTAATCTTCACGTTTTTTTCATACTACAACGTTGCCATTCCACAATTATAGATAGAATGTATTCATAAAGTGTTAAACCCCGTATATTTCTCACGAATATCAAATGGAAGGGATTTAATATAAATAGTTAGTTAGATATACGTTTTTTTCTATCGATTCATATGAAAAATAAATCGATATCTCGAATGATTTCGGAAATACACAACATTTTATATGATGATGTCAATTTTTTTGTGGATTTTTTGACTTAATAACTAAAAATACAGTTTTAAATCGAAGGTAAGTGAAAAATTATCATTATTTTTTCCGAACATCCAAAAAAACATGTTAATTTTCACGTTTTTTCTTATTACAACGTTGCCAATTCACAATTATAGATACAATGTATTCATAAAGGGTTAAACCCTGTATATTTCTCACGAATATCAAATGGAAGGGATTTAATATAAATAGTTAGTTAGATATACGTTTTTTCTATCGATTCGTGTCAAAAATGAATCGATATCTCGAATGATTTCGAAAATACTAAACTTTTTATACGAAGATGTCAATTTTTTTGTGGATTTTTTGACTTAATAACTAAAAATACAGTTTTAAATCGAAGGTAAGTGAAAAATTATCATTATTTTTTCCGAAAATCCAAAAAAACATGTTAATCTTCACGTTTTTTTCATACTACAACGTTGCCATTCCACAATTATAGATAGAATGTATTCATAAAGTGTTAAACCCCGTATATTTCTCACGAATATCAAATGGAAGGGATTTAATATAAATAGTTAGTTAGATATACGTTTTTTCTATCGATTCGTGTCAAAAATAAATCGATATCTCGAATGATTTCGGAAATACACAACATTTTATATGATGATGTCAATTTTTTTGTGGATTTTTTGACTTAATAACTAAAAATACAGTTTTAAATCGAAGGTAAGTGAAAAATTATCATTATTTTTTCCGAAAATCCAAAAAGTCGTGTTAATTTTCATATTTTTTTGTATTACAACGTTGCCATTCCACAATTATAGATACAATGTATTCATAAAGTGTTATACCCTGTATATTTCTCACAAATATCAAGTTGAAGGAATTTAATATGAATAGTTAGTTAGATATACGTTTTCTCTATCGATTCCTGTCAAAAATGAATCGATATCTCGAATGATTTCGAAAATACTCAACTTTTTATACGACGATGTCAATTTTTTTGTGGATTTTTTGACATAATAACTAAAAATACAGTTTTAAATCGAAGATAAACCAAAAATCATCATTATTTTTTCCGAAAATCCAAAAAACATGTTAGTTTTTACATTTTTTCATATTACAACGTTGCCATTCCACAATTATAGATACAATGTATTCATAAAGCGTTAAAATGATAAACAAATTTACCCCAACTCCAACCCTATATTAGATACACGTTTTCTCTATCGATTCCTGTCAAAAATGAATCGATATCTCGAATGATTTCGAAAATACAGAACGTTTCGTGGATTTTTTTGACATAACCGCGGAAACCCATATAATTTCGTAGTTTTGTACTTCCCGAATCAAATATTTAGTTTCCAAATACAAAAATTTGAACTACTCGCAATCCATTTTATTTCTTTTTTGAAATAAGGGCGTAAACAAACTATCGAACAAGAGGTTTATAAGTACGGGAACCATAAAAATACGGGTTCGTGAAATAAACAGTCGGCTTTCATAAAATTCCAACATTTCCAAGTAATATATCCGAAAATCGTAAAACTACACACCGAATTTTTAAGTATTATTCAACTGAGAATCAATCTCCTTTATATATATATATATACATCAAATGTGTTATTAAATTAATCAATAAACATATTTGAATAGATTTAGTCACTAAATTCGAACATTAAAATAAAAATATTAATATGAATATTATGTTCTCGGCGATCGTAAAACTTTTCGTTTTACGTTTCTTTTTTTCCCCCAAATTTTATATCAATTGTATTATATTAATGATATTTCGTCGGCTCGCCGTCGTTTCAAAGGTTTCTCTAGGTAATTAATTTTTTATTCGAATATAAAAAAGTCGCTTAATTTCCATAGATGTTGTGTTGAAAAAGACATAAAAAACCAGAGGCTTCAGATGCAGCTCCGTTTATTTGTCGCAGGTGTACCAACAAAAGCACCACGAAATTACTACAATTATTCATTAATTCATACACATAAACAATTAAGATCGATCTTCCGACAAGTGACAAGTGACAGCTCGGCATTTGGATTTGGAATTCATCGAAATGTTTTTAAATATTTCGAAGAAATAGTTTGAAAAATCTCTAAAAAAGTGAATTACGAGATGTAGAATGATTTTTTTTATACGGGGCGGTGTATATTTATCGATAAAACCCCCCGGGAAACGAGCCGTCGATGTCGTCTGAGACCGACGATATTGAAACCACTTACAACTAACGCTTTGTTAATAAAATATACATAAGCGAAAAATTGAATCCTTTGTTATAATATTTGTATTAATTATTAGAGTCACTACACTAATGAGTATCTAGTTTTAAATGGTGAACGGTTCGGGGAGTGCTAATAAGTATGTGGAAGAAGTTACCATTGACTGTTGGAATGAGTGTGCGTGTTTACGAACGTTTTACGTGAAAGAAAAACACGTCGAGATCGGTAAATATGTATGTGGGTATATAAATATCGAAAGTGAATTTATTTCGATTTCGAAAGATGTATACATATGGTTGTATCGAGGGTATACTTGTATAAAAACTTTTGTATTTTCGATATCATTCGAGATATCGATTCATTTTTGACAGGAATCGATAGAGGAAAATTGTATCTAATACAGGGTTGGAGTTGGAGTAAATTGGTTCATCATTTTAACGCTTTATGAATGCATTGTATGTATAATTGTGAATTGGCAACGTTGTAATATGAAAAAACGTGAAGATTAACATGTTTTTTCGGATTTTCGGAAAAAATAATGATGATTTTTTGTTTACCTTCGATTTAAAACTGTATTTTTAGTTATTAAGTCAAAAAAATTGACATCATCGTATAAAAAGTTGAGTATTTCCGAAATCATTCGAGATATCGATTCATTTTTGACACGAATCGATAGAAAAAACGTATATCTAACTAACTATTTATATTAAATCCCTTCCATTTGATATTCGTGAGAAATATACGGGGTTTAACACTTTATGAATACATTGTATCTATAATTGTGAATTGGCAAGATTGTAATATGAAAAAACGTGAAAATTAACATGTTTTTTCGGATTTTCGGAAAAAATAATGATGATTTTTTGTTTATCTTCGATTTAAAACTGTATTTTCGGTTATTAAGTCACAAAATCCACAAAAAAATTGACATCATCGTATAAAAAGTTGAGTATTTCCGAAATCATTCGAGATATCGATTTATTTTTGACACGAATCGATAGAAAAAACGTATATCTAACTAACTATTCATATTAAATTCCTTCAATTTGATATTTGTCAGAATTATACGGGGTTTAACCCTTTATGAATACATTGTATCTATAATTGTGAATTGGCAACGTTGTAATATGAAAAAACGTGAAAATTAACATGTTTTTTCGGATTTTCGGAAAAAATAATGATGATTTTTTGTTTATCTTCGATTTAAAACTGTATTTTTATTTATTATGTCAAAAAATCCACAAAAAAACTGACATTGTATAAAATGTTTTGTATTTTCGAAATCGTTCGAGATATCGATTTATTTTTGACACGAATCGATACCAAAAACGTCTGTCTAAATGACTTTTCATATTCGATTCTTTTAGTTTCATATTTATAAGAATTATACAGGGCCGGAGTTGAACTAAATAGATTTATCGCAAACTTTCGCTATAAAAGTGTATTTTGAACTATTACGTCAAAAAATTTGACATTCTCGTATATAAAAAATTCAATTTCAGTATTTAATATCGCACTACTTGTATATATATATATAGATTATTTGCGGTTGTACAACAAAGCGATAACTTTAATACCACGATACAACAAAAGGAAATTAGTATGCAGTTTTACCGCGAGGTGGCGACATTCGTATATGAATTATTTGACAGTTAGAAGTGTGGCAAATGAAATATCGTCTTCTTTTTAATTATCTTCTCGGTATTGAGTATTCAATCGGAGATTAAGAAGGCGAGAAGAAACGACCGATGGGTTTTCATATCGCAATTAAAAATATTTTAAACTATAACACCGTGAAGTTATTTGGTTAGAGGCATTCTGATACGGAAATTTAATTAAAACACACGTTAACCAATTGAAATATACCCAATTATAAAAAAAAAAACTTAAAAATAATTAATTTCCAGTAGATATTTCGTCGAATAGTAAAATTTGATTTTAATTAGCAAGTGATTGTGCATTTTTTTGCCAATGTAAACTATCGAGCCTTCAATTATTTCTAAACGTGAATGGGATAATAAAAGAATTAAGGATCAAAAAGGACGAAAAAACAGTTCAGGTGAACTGGTGATCGATTTTAACTCGTTTGGACGCTTGAAATTCGTTTAAGACACCATCTTCATGGTATAGATAACGCAGATGTAGCTGGGGCGTGGAAAACGATGAGTTATGAAAAGTTATTCGACTAGATGTTGAAATTAGTTTAAAAAATGTTTAGAATGTGGGTTTTCATGAACGTTTTCCGTCGATTTGTGACAATCCGTCCGTAATTTCACTCCGGAATCGAAAAGATCAATCGAATGGACTACAGTCGGCGAACTAGGCTCAAACTGGGGGATATTTTGACGCAAATATGTATAATTTTATGGTGGTATTATTAAATTTGATTTATAGTTAACCTGTGGATGTGCTTTGAAAGGTTTTACTACAATGTTAGAGCAGGTATACGGGGTTTCATTGTTGCCTACCGAGGGATCAAAAACTAATATATCAAAAGGTGTGTATTATACGTTTAAAATGAGATTTTTACGTACCGATATAAAATACACGGATTTTATTTTCGATATTATTTAATATCTCCTAATAAAATATAAAACGGTTCGGTTTGTTGGGCCCTTCCAAGACTCGGATTAATTTAACCATAAAATTATTTTTGATGTGTTATCCGGCCGACAATCATTTTATGGTTTCGTGTTTTTTGATTTGGCATTGTAAAAAATAAAATTATTATCTAATCTCGGATAATATTTACAATTTACATTTTATTCGGCTCTATAATGGAATTTTATTTATTGAGGAATAAATTGTTTACACGTTATTTATGTCGCTTGTAAATGGATCGTGTTGGTAAACAATTTAGAAAAATGTATGACTAACAGATCGTAGAATATGGAATAATTCTTAATTATTTCGATAAATCGTTTAGAACAAGATATCAATGTCCCAACGACGAATTAAGGAAAAATCGGTTCCGAAAACAGTAAAAAACGTTTTTTGAAACGTTTTAACTAAAAAATTGATTAAAAACAACCGAATTTAACTAAAAAAAGCGTTTTTTCGTTAAAAAGATACACCAGATCGAAATTAGTGTATTAAAACTTGATTTGCTACCCTTATATACCAGATTTAACCCCTTGGGATTAATTGTAGTGAAGATTTAAAATCCTTATCGATCTTATTAGAAAACGCGACATATTTCAGTTGGTGTTTCAAACTGCGAGCGATTATTTGCTTCAAAATGCTCCAATTGAACAAAACGACGAATTAAAAAGGAAAAATCGGTTTCGAAAACAGTGAAAAACGTTATTTAACTAGGAAAATTCATGGCGACGGTTTTTTGAAACGTTTTAACTAAAAAATTGATTAAAAACATCAGAATTTAACTAAAAAAAAGCGTTTTTTTCGTTAAAAAGATACACCAGATCGAAATTCTTGAATTAAAACTTGATTTGCTACCCTTATATACCAGATTTAACCCCTTGGGATTAATTTTAGTTAAGATTTAAAATCCTCATCGATCTTATTAGAAAACGCGACATATTTCAGTTGGTGTTTCAAACTGCGAGCGATTATTTGCTTCAAAATGCTCCAATTGAACAAAACGACGAATTAAAAAGGAAAAATCGGTTTCGAAAACAGTGAAAAACGTTATTTAACAAGGCAAATTCATGGCGACGGTTTTTTGAAACTTTTTAACTAAAAAATTGATTAAAAACATCCGCAATTTAACTAAAAAAAAGCGTTTTTTTCGTTAAAAAGATACACCAGATCGAAATTCTTGAATTAAAACTTGATTTGCTACCCTTATATACCAGATTTAACCCCTTGGGATTAATTTTAGTTAAGATTTAAAATCCTCATCGATCTTATTAGAAAACGCGACATATTTCAGTTGGTGTTTCAAACTGCGAGCGATTATTTGCTTCAAAATGCTCCAATTGAACAAAACGACGAATTAAAAAGGAAAAATCGGTTTCGAAAACAGTGAAAAACGTTATTTAACAAGGCAAATTCATGGCGACGGTTTTTTGAAACTTTTTAACTAAAAAATTGATTAAAAACATCCGCAATTTAACTAAAAAAAAGCGTTTTTTCGTTAAAAAGATACACCAGATCGAAATTCTTGAATTAAAACTTGATTTGCTACCCTTATATACCAGATTTAACCCCTTGGGATTAATTTTAGTTAAGATTTAAAATCCTCATCGATCTTATTAGAAAACGCGACATATTTCAGTTGGTGTTTCAAACTGCGAGCGATTATTTGCTTCAAAATGCTCCAATTGAACAAAACGACGAATTAAAAAGGAAAAATCGGTTTCGAAAACAGTGAAAAACGTTATTTAACAAGGCAAATTCATGGCGACGGTTTTTTGAAACTTTTTAACTAAAAAATTGAGCAAAAACATCCGCAATTTAACTAAAAAAAAGCGTTTTTTCGTTAAAAAGATACACCAGATCGAAATTAGTGTATTAAGACTTGATTTGCTACCTTATATACCAGATTTAACCCTTCGGGATTATTTTTTGTACCCAGTTTTAAAAAAAAAATGTTTCTACAAGATGACGGTCAAACTTGTGGTACAATTCCCGCGTATTTACATTTCGATTTGTATCGATTGCGGTTTATTTGGAATGTTACAAATGTATCCCACGTGTAAAATCGGTTTAAATTTATCAAAATCAATACGATAACCATTAAAGAAGAAACTTATACATCGATGACACCCAAGATAACGGGGAATACGTAAACCGAACCCAAACACCGGCTACCGATACCGATCTCGACAAATAAAAACATCCTCTCCATACCTATATCTCTATATATTGAATCACTTGACTCCGAACAATAGAGAAAACACACACACACACACACCTAACCCGAGGATGACCCCGTGCCCGAAGACACCGAGAAAAAGCCCTCCTCGTAAGGGGCATCATTGTGTAATCCCCAGTTTTTTTTCTGTTTGTGTGAATAGAATGTGTGTTCGTGCATTGTTGATATCACAATAGAATAAAATGGCGGCACAATACGACGAAATGTCGATAATTAGGTAGATTATGACGCTCGAACGCCTCCCACCATTAAAACGGATTATTTTACACTCGAATATTTTTAACAGGACCGTCTTCTATCCCAAATATACACGCGCGACACTCAATTTTCTCAATTTTCGAAACGTACAACGAAAAATCGTTATTCGAATTCGAAAATTTGGTACAGGGTGAACGCAAAAACATCGTCCATACGACAAAAACTATTGTCCATGAATCTGAGGTGTTTGTCGTCATTTTCTGGTGGATATTTTCCTGTAGTCGACTAATTTCCCTCGGATTGTTCATGTTTGAGGTGTCCCCCCAAAAACAGGACTACGTGGGGGTCTCACAGCCGCCATAGAAGCGTTTGGTGTGTGATAAATCGCTCCGTTTTTGTTAAAACCGAGTTCTAGTCAAATATTCCGAAGTCAAACGTCCTGGAGTCAAATAATTGTGTGTTAATTGGATCCTATAAGGATGCAGTTTAAGATCCAACTTCAAAATTCGCAGCCGCGACGATTTTTCCGTACTCCTTCGCCTTATCAATATTGTCTTTGGTCCTAGACGTTCTTGGACGACTTTTTCTAGTGGAATTGGGTGGCTTCAGAACGCTTAACACGTATTTTAATTAAATTTGCACTTAATACGTATTTTGCACAACAAAAAACGCGACGTTTTCCGTTGAAACGACTCGTGGCTAGTAAAACTCCGCGTTAGGCAACCCCCTATCCACGTACTGTTTACCTTGTTTGCCTCAAAGACACAAATAATGTTATTCTAGAATTCCTGATAGTTTTTATCGATAATTATACAGAATTTGAAATTCCCGCGTTTGGAATCACAGATCTATACAATTATCAACAGTGGTAACTGTCAAATGTCAAGGAATCTACGGAATAGCCAACTTAAATTCGAATTAATCGAATCAATCCCTACGAAATGATTTCTACTAACAAAAAAAGACAAATTAGTACCGAAAAACTACGAAAAACTTTCGTTATAATCAAATTAAAATCAATATTAAGTTTTCCGTTACGAATTAAACTCGTATTTGAAATTCCCGCGTTTGGAATCACAGATCTATACAATTATCAACAGTGGTAACTGTCAAATGTCAAGGAATCTACGGAATAGCCAACTTAAAATCGAATTAATCGAATCAATCCCCACGAAATGATTTCTACTAACAAAAAAAGACAAATTAGTACCGAAAAACTACGAAAAACTTTCGTTATAATCAAATTAAAATCAATATTAAGTTTTCCGTTACGAATTAAACTCGTATTTGAAATTCCCGCGTTTGGAATCACAGATCTATACAATTATCAATAGTGGTAACTGTCAAATGTCAAGGAATCTACGGAATAGCCAACTTAAAATCGAATTAATCGAATCGACCCCCACGAAATGATTTCTACTAATAAAAATAGACAAATTAGTACCGAAAAACTACGAAAAACTTTCGTTATAATCGAATTAAAATCAAAAACAATTTTCCGTTACGAATTAAACACATATTTGAAATTCCCGCGTTTGGAATCACAGATCTATACGATTATCAATAGTGGTAACTGTCAAATGTCAAGGAATCTACGGAATAGCCAACTTAAATTCGAATTAATCGAATCAATCCCCACGAAATGATTTCTACTAACAAAAAAAGACAAATTAGTAGCGAAAAACTACGAAAAACTTTCGTTATAATCAAATTAAAATCAATATTAAGTTTTCCGTTACGAATTAAACTCGTATTTGAAATTCCCGCGTTGAAAATCACAGATCTATACGATTATCAATCGTGATAAATGTCAAATGTCAAGTAATCTACGGAATAGCCAACTTAAAATCGAATTAATCGAATCGACCCCCACGAAATGATTTCTACTAATAAAAATAGACAAATTAGTAATGAAAAACTACGAAAAACTTTCGTTATAATCGAATTAAAATCAAAAACAATTTTCCGTTACGAATTAAACACATATTTGAAATTCCCGCGTTTGGAATCACAGATCTATACGATTATCAATAGTGGTAACTGTCAAATGTCAAGGAATCTACGGAATAGCCAACTTAAATTCGAATTAATCGAATCAATCCCCACGAAATGATTTCTACTAACAAAAAAAGACAAATTAGTACCGAAAAACTACGAAAAACTTTCGTTATAATCAAACTAAAATAAATATCAAGTTTTCCGTTACGAATTAAACTCGTATTTGAAATTCCCGCGTTTGGAATCACAGATCTATACACTTATCAATCGTGATAAATGTCAAATGTCAAGTAATCTACAGAATAACCAACTTAAAATCGAATTGGCGCGAGTTTAAAACCAGGGAATTAATTTTTATAACTAGAAATGTTTGTTAAGGACGGTCCTGTCAGTTTTTACGTATGAATGGATGAAATACGTTCATAATGTTTTGTGTTTGAGTATATACGTATATTAATACGTTATTTTTTACGTTTCGAATATGGTGGCATGAATATATTAAAGCTTTTAGGTACGAGTCGTTTCATTAGAAACGGTTTATACAAAATATTATTTCTAAATATAAACATGAAACGTATTTACTTACATAAACGATTCAAATCGAGTTTAATTTATTCAAAAACCACGTCGATTCGACAATAAAAGTATAAAAAAGAAATGGATATTACCTAATTAAAAAAACGAATTTCATATTAGATTTAAATGCATCACACTGTATATATTGGATAACAATAACACCGTGGAACACAATTTTTTTTCAATATTGTTCGTTGGTCCAACGAGATTTGGATCTGGACGTGTATTTGTATTTCGGTCGTGTTAGATGTTTATCGCATTTTTGAGGTTAGGTCCGAACTGCGTGATCGATTTTTTTACTATTCTATTCACTGATTCATCTTTCGAATTTGTTATTTTTCCCATTTCCAAATCGCCGGAAGTTATATTTTAAATTATTCACGTTTAAATCGCAATTTTAAATTATCGAATATACGTTAAGGACAATCTGTATAATACGTTAATTACATAATGAAATTTTATCGGGAACTTATAGATTTAAGTACTAGGTATGAAAACAACCCCTAAATATACGTTAAAATAGATCTATACACCCTAAATGATAGTCGAGGGATGATTTTTATTTCGACAACTTCTTCGGAAGTTCAGATGAAGACATTCGAGTTTAGTACGGTTCTGGAAGGATCTGAAAAAGGAGAATTTTGTTGGTAGATTTTCAGATCACGGGAAAAACGTCAAATGTCAATGTCAATAAGTCCCGGAGCTAAGAAAATCCCTTTAAACCTAAGGACAACCCCTTTGGGTTGATTCCAATCAATTCTTAGCACTTTGTTTGGTTTGTAGTCAAATCGACGACTGATTATTGGTTTTTGGGACCAAAAAAATCTTCTCGCACTATATATTGACATTCTATTACTTTTTGTATGCCGTTCGTCGCGATTTCGTCTCGTATAAACGTACCTTAAGCCAACAATGTTTTTATCAAAAGATTTTTCGTCCGATATGTAAAAATTACAATCGAATAAACATTCAAATGAATTTTCAATTATTCCGTTGTCCACCTTTACTAATGGATCATGAATATTAAAGTCACACCTCGACTTTTTGTCGTAAATCATATTTTATGTTCGGGAATTATATTTTCCTTTATATACATCGACATTTAATGAACTTTCGATAGTAACATTTCATTAATCGGAATTCCAATTCTAAACTCGAGTTTAGAATGAAATAGAGGCGTTTAGGATGAACTTATACAACTAGATCGAAGTTTAGGCATTTGAGAAAAGGTCTAGGATGAAATCTAAGCGTTTAGAATGAAATTTAGGCATTTAGGATGAACTTATAGATTGGGGAAAAGGTCTAGGATGAAATCTAGCCTTTAAAGATAAAATTGACAAATCTAGATGGAAGTTTAGGCGTATAGGATGAACTTATAGATCTAGATCGAAGTTTAGGCATTTGGGAAAAGGTCTAGGATGAAATCTAAGCGTTTAGGATGAAATATAGGCGTTCAGGATGAACTTATAGATCTAGATCGAAGTTTAGGCATTTGGGAAAAGGTCTAGGATGAAATCTAAGCGTTTAGAATGAAATTTAGGCATTTAGGATGAACTTATAGATTGGGGAAAAGGTCTAGGATGAAATCTAGCCTTTAAAGATAAAATTGACAAATCTAGATGGAAGTTTAGGCGTATAGGATGAACTTATAGATCTAGATCGAAGTTTAGGCATTTGGGAAAAGGTCTAGGATGAAATCTAAGCGTTTAGGATGAAATATAGGCGTTCAGGATGAACTTATAGATCTAGATCGAAGTTTAGGCATTTGGGAAAAGGTCTAGGATGAAATCTAAGCGTTTAGAATGAAATTTAGGCATTTAGGATGAACTTATAGATTGGGGAAAAGGTCTAGGATGAAATCTAGCCTTTAAAGATAAAATTGACAAATCTAGATGGAAGTTTAGGCGTATAGGATGAACTTATAGATCTAGATCGAAGTTTAGGCATTTGGGAAAAGGTCTAGGATGAAATCTAAGCGTTTAGGATGAAATATAGGCGTTCAGGATGAACTTATAGATCTAGATCGAAGTTTAGGCATTTGGGAAAAGGTCTAGGATGAAATCTAAGCGTTTAGAATGAAATTTAGGCATTTAGGATGAACTTATAGATTGGGGAAAAGGTCTAGGATGAAATCTAGCCTTTAAAGATAAAATTGACAAATCTAGATGGAAGTTTAGGCGTATAGGATGAACTTATAGATCTAGATCGAAGTTTAGGCATTTGGGAAAAGGTCTAGGATGAAATCTAAGCGTTTAGGATGAAATATAGGCGTTCAGGATGAACTTATAGATCTAGATCGAAGTTTAGGCATTTGGGAAAAGGTCTAGGATGAAATCTAAGCGTTTAGGATGAAATTTAGGCGTTCAGGATGAACTTATAGATCTAGATCGAAGTTTAGGCATTTGGGAAAAGGTCTAGGATGAAATCTAAGCGTTTAGAATGAAATTTAGGCATTTAGGATGAACTTATAGATCTAGATCGAAGTTTAGGCATTTGGGAAAAGGTCTAGGATGAAATCTAAGCGTTTAGGATGAAATTTAGGCGTTCAGGATGAACTTATAGATCTAGATCGAAGTTTAGGCATTTGGGAAAAGGTCTAGGATGAAATCTAAGCGTTTAGGATGAAATTTAGGCGTTCAGGATGAACTTATAGATCTAGATCGAAGTTTAGGCATTTGGGAAAAGGTCTAGGATGAAATCTAAGCGTTTAGGATGAAATTTAGGCGTTCAGGATGAACTTATAGATCTAGATCGAAGTTTAGGCATTTGGGAAAAGGTCTAGGATGAAATCTAAGCGTTTAGAATGAAATTTAGGCATTTAGGATGAACTTATAGATTGGGGAAAAGGTCTAGGATGAAATCTAGCCTTTAAAGATAAAATTGACAAATCTAGATGGAAGTTTAGGCGTTTAGGATGAACTTATAGATCTAGATCGAAGTTTAGGCATTTGGGAAAAGGTCTAGGATGAAATCTAAGCGTTTAGGATGAAATTTAGGCGTTCAGGATGAACTTATAGATCTAGATCGAAGTTTAGGCATTTGGGAAAAGGTCTAGGATGAAATCTAAGCGTTTAGAATGAAATTTAGGCATTTAGGATGAACTTATAGATTGGGGAAAAGGTCTAGGATGAAATCTAGCCTTTAAAGATAAAATTGACAAATCTAGATGGAAGTTTAGGCGTTTAGGATGAACTTATAGATCTAGATCGAAGTTTAGGCATTTGGGAAAAGGTCTAGGATGAAATCTAAGCGTTTAGGA
Organism: Diorhabda carinulata; assembly: GCF_026250575.1. Classification (NCBI taxonomy): domain Eukaryota; kingdom Metazoa; phylum Arthropoda; class Insecta; order Coleoptera; family Chrysomelidae; genus Diorhabda; species Diorhabda carinulata. The sequence continues at coordinate 556,771 of NC_079463.1, forward strand.
TGAAATTTAGGCGTTCAGGATGAACTTATAGATCTAGATCGAAGTTTAGGCATTTGGGAAAAGGTCTAGGATGAAATCTAAGCGTTTAGGATGAAATTTAGGCGTTCAGGATGAACTTATAGATCTAGATCGAAGTTTAGGCATTTGGGAAAAGGTCTAGGATGAAATCTAAGCGTTTAGAATGAAATTTAGGCATTTAGGATGAACTTATAGATTGGGGAAAAGGTCTAGGATGAAATCTAGCCTTTAAAGATAAAATTGACAAATCTAGATGGAAGTTTAGGCGTATAGGATGAAATCTAAACAGTCTAGTAGAAGTTAAATCATTTAGATCGAAAAGTAATTTTAGTTATAGAGTTAGACCAGCGGTTTCGAAAGTATTTCTCGAAGTTTTCCAAAAAGAAAAAGAGAGGAAATGAAAATTTGTAATAGAATAAAAACCGTTGAAATTTATTCGCGATAAAAAGCCTGTTATCAACATTAATACAATACAAACAACAATTTCTGGTAAATAATGCCTTCATTATTTTATAGATAAGTCAAATTAACATAAATGTAACTATTTTCAAGGATACGATAATCGGAAAGTGTCTAGTCAGTGGCGTACATCATTTATATTCTGGTAAATAATTTAAAAAACGGATTTTTCAAAATTTAATCAGCAAAACTACTAAAAAACATTCAAATTAAGACTGTATTCCATCGAAATTATAAAAATAACCGAGAAACCAAGATAAACTCTTCTTCTTTCCGTCGAATGTCGGTTTTTAAATGCGTCACTGTTCCTCGGAACATGAAATTATTCTCCGACGTTGAGATTTCTTCTTTTTTTCCCGTTTTCTGCCTCGGACTATGTTCTGCAGCAGCAAGTATTTGTCTTTGCGTAAAATTTGTCCTATTTAAAATGTTTTTTTTTTCATCTTAATAATCGTCAACAACTTCAGTCAGTCCCGGATGCGTCTATAGAGTCACAACTCGAATTTTTTTGATCGTTTCCTAGATTTTTTACACGATCCGCCTCTGATGACAATCGATAGTTGTAACGTTAAATATTTTTCGTTATTACGGTAAATTTTTATATATATTTTTTTTCATTTTTCATTTGAATTGATAAACATTATTATCAATTTAATTATCTGTCTATGCGGGCGGAAAAGCCGTGTCCCCAATAAAATTATTGTGCTTTAACGACATTGTTAATGACTTTTTCACGACCTGATATTATAAATATATACGAGGAGTGTACCGAAAGTACCGGGCCCGACGTAGAACAAAACCAAAACAGTTACCGTCGGTACCGAAATAATCCGACGAGGTTAAATCCGGCAAATACGGTGGCAATTCAAACTTTAATTCATCAATTTTGGACGGATCATCTTCAATATATATCAAACTAGATTTTTTATAGTTCTTACCCATCGATACACCCATGTATTCATCTCTAATGGGTTGGAATTATAACCGGAGACCAAAAAAAAAACAAATCGTCTAAGAGTTATTAAGGATGATATGTGGGCGTGGTTATTTTTATTAATTTTTCATCTTTACATGTTGATGGGATTTTACACACACACAACGAATGATAGATTTTTAATCAAATTGGACGATAATTAATATGTGAATAAGACGAATCACCATTAACGAGTCTAGATATTCACTAAGTGGTGAGGATGAAACGTCGAGAAGTTTAAGCTCCGAGGAAAAAGTCTAGGATGAAATCTAAGCGTTCAGGATGAACTTATAGATCTGGATCGAAGTTTAAGCATTTGGGAAAAGGTCTAGGATGAAAACTAAACAACTAAGATGAAATCTAGGCGACGAGGATGAAGTTAACTCGTCCAGGAAGTTCAGGCACCAAGAAGAAGGTCTATGATGGAAACTAGACATCTAGGATCGAATTTTGAACATTGATAATGGAGTTAACAGATTTAGATCGAAGTTTAAGCTTCGAGGAGAAGATCTAGGATGAATTTAAGTCATCCAGGAAGTTTAGGCACCAAGAAGAAGGTCTATGATGGAAACTAGACATCTAGGATCGAATTTTGAACATTGATAATGGAGTTAACAGATTTAGATCGAAGTTTAAGCTTCGAGGAGAAGGTCTAGGATGAATTTAAGTCATCCTGGAAGTTTAGGCACCAAGAAGAAGGTCTACGATGAAAACTAGACATCTAGGATCGAATTTTGAACATTGATAATGGAGTTAACAGATTTAGATCGAAGTTTAAGCTTCGAGGAGAAAGTCTAGGATGAATTTAAGTCATCCTGGAAGTTTAGGCACCAAGAAGAAGGTCTATGATGGAAACTAGACATCTAGGATCGAATTTTGAACATTGATAATGGAGTTAACAGATTTAGATCGAAGTTTAAGCTTCGAGGAGAAAGTCTAGGATGAATTTAAGTCATCCAGGAAGTTTAGGCACCAAGAAGAAGGTCTACGATGGAAACTAGACATCTAGGATCGAATTTTGAACATTGATAATGGAGTTAACAGATTTAGATCGAAGTTTAAGCTTCGAGGAGAAGATCTAGGATGAATTTAAGTCATCCAGGAAGTTTAGGCACCAAGAAGAAGGTCTATGATGGAAACTAGACATCTAGGATCGAATTTTGAACATTGATAATGGAGTTAACAGATTTAGATCGAAGTTTAAGCTTCGAGGAGAAGGTCTAGGATGAATTTAAGTCATCCTGGAAGTTTAGGCACCAAGAAGAAGGTCTACGATGAAAACTAGACATCTAGGATCGAATTTTGAACATTGATAATGGAGTTAACAGATTTAGATCGAAGTTTAAGCTTCGAGGAGAAGATCTAGGATGAATTTAAGTCATCCAGGAAGTTTAGGCACCAAGAAGAAGGTCTATGATGGAAACTAGACATCTAGGATCGAATTTTGAACATTGATAATGGAGTTAACAGATTTAGATCGAAGTTTAAGCTTCGAGGAGAAGGTCTAGGATGAATTTAAGTCATCCTGGAAGTTTAGGCACCAAGAAGAAGGTCTACGATGAAAACTAGACATCTAGGATCGAATTTTGAACATTGATAATGGAGTTAACAGATTTAGATCGAAGTTTAAGCTTCGAGGAGAAAGTCTAGGATGAATTTAAGTCATCCTGGAAGTTTAGGCACCAAGAAGAAGGTCTATGATGGAAACTAGACATCTAGGATCGAATTTTGAACATTGATAATGGAGTTAACAGATTTAGATCGAAGTTTAAGCTTCGAGGAGAAAGTCTAGGATGAATTTAAGTCATCCAGGAAGTTTAGGCACCAAGAAGAAGGTCTACGATGGAAACTAGACATCTAGGATCGAATTTTGAACATTGATAATGGAGTTAACAGATTTAGATCGAAGTTTAAGCTTCGAGGAGAAAGTCTAGGATGAATTTAAGTCATCCAGGAAGTTTAGGCACCAAGAAGAAGGTCTGCGATGGAAACTGGACATCTAGGATCGAATTTTGAACATTGATAATGGAGTTAACAGATTTAGATCGAAGTTTAAGCTTCGAGGAGAAGGTCTAGGAAGAATTTAAGTCATCCAGGAAGTTTAGGCACCAAGAAGAAGGTCTACGATGAAAACTAGACATCTAGGATCGAATTTTGAACATTGATAATGGAGTTAACAGATTTAGATCGAAGTTTAAGCTTCGAGGAGAAAGTCTAGGATGAATTTAAGTCATCCTGGAAGTTTAGGCACCAAGAAGAAGGTCTATGATGGAAACTAGACATCTAGGATCGAATTTTGAACATTGATAATGGAGTTAACAGATTTAGATCGAAGTTTAAGCTTCGAGGAGAAAGTCTAGGATGAATTTAAGTCATCCAGGAAGTTTAGGCACCAAGAAGAAGGTCTACGATGGAAACTAGACATCTAGGATCGAATTTTGAACATTGATAATGGAGTTAACAGATTTAGATCGAAGTTTAAGCTTCGAGGAGAAAGTCTAGGATGAATTTAAGTCATCCTGGAAGTTTAGGCACCAAGAAGAAGGTCTATGATGGAAACTAGACATCTAGGATCGAATTTTGAACATTGATAATGGAGTTAACAGATTTAGATCGAAGTTTAAGCTTCGAGGAGAAGGTCTAGGATGAATTTAAGTCATCCTGGAAGTTTAGGCACCAAGAAGAAGGTCTATGATGGAAACTAGACATCTAGGATCGAATTGTGAACATTGATAATGGAGTTAACAGATTTAGATCGAAGTTTAAGCTTCGAGGAGAAGGTCTAGGATGAATTTAAGTCATCCTGGAAGTTTAGGCACCAAGAAGAAGGTCTGCGATGGAAACTAGACATCTAGGATCGAATTTTGAACATTGATAATGGAGTTAACAGATTTAGATCGAAGTTTAAGCTTCGAGGAGAAGGTCTAGGAAGAATTTAAGTCATCCAGGAAGTTTAGGCACCAAGAAGAAGGTCTGCGATGGAAACTAGACATCTAGGAACGAATTTTGAACATTGATAATGGAGTTAACAGATTTAGATCGAAGTTTAAGCTTCGAGGAGAAGGTCTAGGAAGAATTTAAGTCATCCAGGAAGTTTAGGCACCAAGAAGAAGGTCTATGATGGAAACTAGACATCTAGGAACGAATTTTGAACATTGATAATGGAGTTAACAGATTTAGATCGAAGTTTAAGCTTCGAGGAGAAGGTCTAGGAAGAATTTAAGTCATCCAGGAAGTTTAGGCACCAAGAAGAAGGTCTATGATGGAAACTAGACATCTAGGAACGAATTTTGAACATTGATAATGGAGTTAACAGATTTAGATCGAAGTTTAAGCTTCGAGGAGAAGGTCTAGGAAGAATTTAAGTCATCCAGGAAGTTTAGGCACCAAGAAGAAGGTCTGCGATGGAAACTAGACATCTAGGAACGAATTTTGAACATTGATAATGGAGTTAACAGATTTAGATCGAAGTTTAAGCTTCGAGGAGAAGATCTAGGATGAATTTAAGTCATCCAGGAAGTTTAGGCACCAAGAAGAAGGTCTGCGATGGAAACTAGACATCTAGGATCGAATTTTGAACATTGATAATGGAGTTAACAGATTTAGATCGAAGTTTAAGCTTCGAGGAGAAGGTCTAGGAAGAATTTAAGTCATCCAGGAAGTTTAGGCACCAAGAAGAAGGTCTATGATGGAAACTAGACATCTAGGAACGAATTTTGAACATTGATAATGGAGTTAACAGATTTAGATCGAAGTTTAAGCTTCGAGGAGAAGGTCTAGGAAGAATTTAAGTCATCCAGGAAGTTTAGGCACCAAGAAGAAGGTCTATGATGGAAACTAGACATCTAGGAACGAATTTTGAACATTGATAATGGAGTTAACAGATTTAGATCGAAGTTTAAGCTTCGAGGAGAAGGTCTAGGAAGAATTTAAGTCATCCAGGAAGTTTAGGCACCAAGAAGAAGGTCTATGATGGAAACTAGACATCTAGGATCGAATTTTGAACATTGATAATGGAGTTAACAGATTTAGATCGAAGTTTAAGCTTCGAGGAGAAGATCTAGGATGAATTTAAGTCATCCAGGAAGTTTAGGCACCAAGAAGAAGGTCTACGATGAAAACTAGACATCTAGGATGAAATCTAGGCTTCAAGGAATATGTTAATACATTTAGGTTGATCTACGTCTTAGTATTTGAGTTTTATTTTGGAAAATTTTGTGTTTGTACGATATTTGCAGCATTTTCTTACTAAATATTTTGTTTATTTCTTATAAAAGGTAAGTTAGATAGATAAAGCAATTAAGACAAAATTTTTATCAATTCCGATATTATAAAAGACCATCAAGTATTTAAAAACCACTTAAGGATTCGATATAATTCGTCGTTTTGTATTTTCTCGATACAAATTCACTTTAAATAATATAAATATTTCGATAGTATTAATTTCGAACTGGTATGCTTTCAATATATATAAACGATTCTTACAAACTACCCAAATTTCGATACTTTAACGTATATAAATATAATTAAAAGATGAGTAATTAAAAAAAAAAAAAACAGAAAAAAAGTTAATTTGAAAAATGTTAATTAAACATTAAGCATTAAAACCGAAGGGGGAAAGTTTAAAAAAAGTATTCAGCGGCGTACATAGACATTCCAAACCACCAGCATGGATCTTCATCCATAAAAAGTTGTCCATCTATTTAAAAAATAGATAAAAAAGGTTTTTTTACAATTTTGAAGCTTCTTCAACGCCATCTCGAGCTTCGTTCACCAAAAACCAAATAGTTTCTTGCAGAACCACACAACAAACCACCAAAACACTAAAACTGTCAAGTTTATCACCCGGAAGATACTTTTGAAGCCTTTCTGATAATTTTCGATTGAAATCTTTCATATTTAAGTCGGTTCCCTTATCGACGAGCGTTTTAATCACTTGGGGAACAGATCTGGACTATACGGTGGATGAGGAAGCGAATAGTTCGATTTAAACATCGATCGGAGTACGCATTCCAAAATACTGAAATTGTTTCGTCTCCGGACGTGATTCGTCGGGTGCAATTCACTCAAATTAGATCGTTTTGGTGCCATTGGCCTGTACGACTACGTTTAAATTCGGCAAACCGATAAAAAATGATTCATTTCGATGGATCAGAGTCCTTATAACATTTTTGAAACAATTTCTGAGCTTGTACACTATTTTTTTTAATCAAAAAGCAATAATAATGTAAATAACCTCACTTAAATGTCCGCCATTTTCTTCTACCTAATCGAAACGTCACTAAATTTGACATTATAGTCTTTCAAAAGTTGGTACTTCGTAAACGTCATACGGATTTGACAATTACAGCGCCATCTATGCGTCAATCACGTGATTTATGTACAAATCTGGTTTTTTATTGTATATTTTACGTGCCGGTACGTAATTTTTCACAGTTTTCTTTTCGAACAACAAAAACGAAAATAATATAAAAACCTCTTGAAGATGAATTTATCCTGTTGGTGATTACTCTTATCTTTAGATTATTTATGGTAGTTTTCAGTAGAATTTAGACCCAATAACGTTCCGTTTATATTGTAGATTGATTACTGTCGATTTACAAACTCGGAGTGCGAGTGGTGGAAATGGAAATGCTGCCAGACCAGCGAGATGATCCTTTTGCTTCGTCGTTCCCTTCGAACCGCTTGATGAGCGCTAACAGCACTTTGATTGATGCTAGTTCCCGCCCTCGTAAATCCACCCGACCAGTGGTGGAGATTATATAAAACAACCAACCCCCCCGATTACGACTCTAACCGCGATTAATAATCATTTTTTGAATCGTTTCGTGTAAAATCGATCGGAAATTTATCGGATAGAAGGATCCCTTTTCACCAGGATGTCGCGTATTCGATTTCGGTTAAAGTATGGGGTGGACAATTGATATTAGATTCGACGCCGACGGGTTTTTAACCAACGATGTTGAAAATTAATAAAATTAATTGAAAAAAATGCAGGAAAATACGAATTAAATTGAAAATAAACAATCTAAAACTATCCGCGGAAATTATTATCCAAATTAATATTTATTAATAAAACTACCACAGGTTGGTTGCAGCCCCACTAACTAGATTCCCAATTGATGGATTGAGTTCTCACACAATTGAAAGTTTGTTTATGAAAAAGACTGAATTTGAATATGAAATTGACGATTTTTTTCAAAAAGAATAATTTTCATAGAAAAAAGTCTGTTTTTAAAAAAAAAATGATTTTCCCATAGAGAAACGACTGTTTATTATGAAAAGGAAACAATTTTCATAGACAAACGACGATAATTTTCTGAAAAAATTAATTTCCATAGACAAATGACGATTTGTTTTTGAAAAAATAGCAATTTCCTTAGACAAATGACGATTTCTTCATGAAAAACGAATTTTCATCGAAAAATTTCCATAGAAAAAGTCTGTTTGTTTTTTCAAAAAACGATTCCCATAGACAAACGACTGTTTATTATGAAAAGTAAACAATTTTCATAGACAAACGACGATAATTTTCTGAATAAATTAATTTCCATAGACAAATGACGATTTGTTTTTGAAAAAATAGCAATTTCCTTAGACAAATGACGATTTCTTCATGAAAAACGAATTTTCATCGAAAAATTTCCATAGAAAAAGTCTGTTTGTTTTTTCAAAAAACGATTCCCATAGACAAACGACTGTTTATTATGAAAAGTAAACAATTTTCATAGACAAACGACGATAATTTTCTGAATAAATTAATTTCCATAGACAAATGACGATTTGTTTTTGAAAAAATAGCAATTTCCTTAGACAAATGACGATTTCTTCATGAAAAACGAATTTTCATCGAAAAATTTCCATAGAAAAAGTCTGTTTGTTTTTTCAAAAAACGATTCCCATAGACAAACGACTGTTTATTATGAAAAGTAAACAATTTTCATAGACAAACGACGATAATTTTCTGAAAAAATTAATTTCCATAGACAAATGACGATTTGTTTTTGAAAAAATAGCAATTTCCTTAGACAAATGACGATTTCTTCATGAAAAACGAATTTTCATCGAAAAATTTCCATAGAAAAAGTCTGTTTGTTTTTTCAAAAAACGATTCCCATAGACAAACGACTGTTTATTATGAAAAGTAAACAATTTTCATAGACAAACGACGATAATTTTCTGAATAAATTAATTTCCATAGACAAATGACGATTTGTTTTTGAAAAAATAGCAATTTCCTTAGACAAATGACGATTTCTTCATGAAAAACGAATTTTCATCGAAAAATTTCCATAGAAAAAGTCTGTTTGTTTTTTCAAAAAACGATTCCCATAGACAAACGACTGTTTATTATGAAAAGGAAACAATTTTCATAGACAAACGACGATAATTTTCTGAATAAATTAATTTCCATAGACAAATGACGATTTGTTTTTGAAAAAATAGCAATTTCCTTAGACAAATGACGATTTCTTCATGAAAAACGAATTTTCATCGAAAAATTTCCATAGAAAAAGTCTGTTTGTTTTTTCAAAAAACGATTCCCATAGACAAACGACTGTTTATTATGAAAAGGAAACAATTTTCATAGACAAACGACGATAATTTTCTGAATAAATTAATTTCCATAGACAAATGACGATTTGTTTTTGAAAAAATAGCAATTTCCTTAGACAAATGACGATTTCTTCATGAAAAACGAATTTTCATCGAAAAATTTCCATAGAAAAAGTCTGTTTGTTTTTTCAAAAAACGATTCCCATAGACAAACGACTGTTTATTATGAAAAGGAAACAATTTTCATAGACAAACGACGATAATTTTCTGAATAAATTAATTTCCATAGACAAATGACGATTTGTTTTTGAAAAAATAGCAATTTCCTTAGACAAATGACGATTTCTTCATGAAAAACGAATTTTCATCGAAAAATTTCCATAGAAAAAGTCTGTTTGTTTTTTCAAAAAACGATTCCCATAGACAAACGACTGTTTATTATGAAAAGGAAACAATTTTCATAGACAAACGACGATAATTTTCTGAAAAAATTAATTTCCATAGACAAATGACGATTTGTTTTTGAAAAAATAGCAATTTCCTTAGACAAATGATGATTTCTTCATGAAAAACGAATTTTCATCGAAAAATTTCCATAGAAAAAGTCTGTTTGTTTTTTCAAAAAACGATTCCCATAGACAAACGACTGTTTATTATGAAAAGTAAACAATTTTCATAGACAAACGACGATAATTTTCTGAAAAAATTAATTTCCATAGACAAATGACGATTTGTTTTTGAAAAAATAGCAATTTCCTTAGACAAATGACGATTTCTTCATGAAAAACGAATTTTCATCGAAAAATTTCCATAGAAAAAGTCTGTTTGTTTTTTCAAAAAACGATTCCCATAGACAAACGACTGTTTATTATGAAAAGGAAACAATTTTCATAGACAAACGACGATAATTTTCTGAATAAATTAATTTCCATAGACAAATGACGATTTGTTTTTGAAAAAATAGCAATTTCCTTAGACAAATGACGATTTCTTCATGAAAAACGAATTTTCATCGAAAAATTTCCATAGAAAAAGTCTGTTTGTTTTTTCAAAAAACGATTCCCATAGACAAACGACTGTTTATTATGAAAAGGAAACAATTTTCATAGACAAACGACGATAATTTTCTGAATAAATTAATTTCCATAGACAAATGACGATTTGTTTTTGAAAAAATAGCAATTTCCTTAGACAAATGACGATTTCTTCATGAAAAACGAATTTTCATCGAAAAATTTCCATAGAAAAAGTCTGTTTGTTTTTTCAAAAAACGATTCCCATAGACAAACGACTGTTTATTATGAAAAGGAAACAATTTTCATAGACAAACGACGATAATTTTCTGAATAAATTAATTTCCATAGACAAATGACGATTTGTTTTTGAAAAAATAGCAATTTCCTTAGACAAATGACGATTTCTTCATGAAAAACGAATTTTCATCGAAAAATTTCCATAGAAAAAGTCTGTTTGTTTTTTCAAAAAACGATTCCCATAGACAAACGACTGTTTATTATGAAAAGGAAACAATTTTCATAGACAAACGACGATAATTTTCTGAAAAAATTAATTTCCATAGACAAATGACGATTTGTTTTTGAAAAAATAGCAATTTCCTTAGACAAATGATGATTTCTTCATGAAAAACGAATTTTCATCGAAAAATTTCCATAGAAAAAGTCTGTTTGTTTTTTCAAAAAACGATTCCCATAGACAAACGACTGTTTATTATGAAAAGTAAACAATTTTCATAGACAAACGACGATAATTTTCTGAAAAAATTAATTTCCATAGACAAATGACGATTTGTTTTTGAAAAAATAGCAATTTCCTTAGACAAATGACGATTTCTTCATGAAAAACGAATTTTCATCGAAAAATTTCCATAGAAAAAGTCTGTTTGTTTTTTCAAAAAACGATTCCCATAGACAAACGACTGTTTATTATGAAAAGGAAACAATTTTCATAGACAAACGACGATAATTTTCTGAATAAATTAATTTCCATAGACAAATGACGATTTGTTTTTGAAAAAATAGCAATTTCCTTAGACAAATGACGATTTCTTCATGAAAAACGAATTTTCATCGAAAAATTTCCATAGAAAAAGTCTGTTTGTTTTTTCAAAAAACGATTCCCATAGACAAACGACTGTTTATTATGAAAAGGAAACAATTTTCATAGACAAACGACGATAATTTTCTGAATAAATTAATTTCCATAGACAAATGACGATTTGTTTTTGAAAAAATAGCAATTTCCTTAGACAAATGACGATTTCTTCATGAAAAACGAATTTTCATCGAAAAATTTCCATAGAAAAAGTCTGTTTGTTTTTTCAAAAAACGATTCCCATAGACAAACGACTGTTTATTATGAAAAGGAAACAATTTTCATAGACAAACGACGATAATTTTCTGAATAAATTAATTTCCATAGACAAATGACGATTTGTTTTTGAAAAAATAGCAATTTCCTTAGACAAATGACGATTTCTTCATGAAAAACGAATTTTCATCGAAAAATTTCCATAGAAAAAGTCTGTTTGTTTTTTCAAAAAACGATTCCCATAGACAAACGACTGTTTATTATGAAAAGGAAACAATTTTCATAGACAAACGACGATAATTTTCTGAATAAATTAATTTCCATAGACAAATGACGATTTGTTTTTGAAAAAATAGCAATTTCCTTAGACAAATGATGATTTCTTCATGAAAAACGAATTTTCATCGAAAAATTTCCATAGAAAAAGTCTGTTTGTTTTTTCAAAAAACGATTCCCATAGACAAACGACTGTTTATTATGAAAAGTAAACAATTTTCATAGACAAACGACGATAATTTTCAAAAAAAAGAAATTTCCATAGACAAATTACGATTTGTTTTTGAAAAAATAGCAATTTCCATAGACAAATTACGATTTGTTTTTGAAAAAATAGCAATTTCCTTAGACAAATTACGATTTGTTTTTGAAAAAATAGCAATTTCCTTAGACAAATGACGATTTCTTCATGAAAAACGAATTTTTATCGAAAAATTTCCATAGAAAAAGTCTGTTTGTTTTTTCAAAAAACGATTCCCATAGACAAACGACTGTTTATTATGAAAAGTAAACAATTTTCATAGACAAACGACGATAATTTTCAAAAAAAAGAAATTTCCATAGACAAATTACGATTTGTTTTTGAAAAAATAGCAATTTCCATAGACAAATGACGATTTGTTTTTGAAAAAATAGCAATTTCCATAGACAAATTACGATTTGTTTTTGAAAAAATAGCAATTTCCATAGACAAATTACGATTTGTTTTTGAAAAAATAGCAATTTCCATAGACAAATGACGATTTCTTCATGAAAAACGAATTTTCATCGAAAAATTTCCATAGAAAAAGTCTGTTTGTTTTTTCAAAAAACGATTCCCATAGACAAACGACTGTTTATTATGAAAAGTAAACAATTTTCATAGACAAACGACGATAATTTTCAAAAAAAAGAAATTTCCATAGACAAATTACGATTTGTTTTTGAAAAAATAGCAATTTCCATAGACAAATTACGATTTGTTTTTGAAAAAATAGCAATTTCCATAGACAAATGACGATTTCTTCATGAAAAACGAATTTTCATCGAAAAATTTCCATAGAAAAAGTCTGTTTGTTTTTTCAAAAAACGATTCCCATAGACAAACGACTGTTTATTATGAAAAGTAAACAATTTTCATAGACAAACGACGATAATTTTCAAAAAAAAGAAATTTCCATAGACAAATTACGATTTGTTTTTGAAAAAATAGCAATTTCCATAGACAAATTACGATTTGTTTTTGAAAAAATAGCAATTTCCATAGACAAATGACGATATCTTCATGAAAAACGAATTTTCATCGAAAAATTTCCATAGAAAAAGTCTGTTTGTTTTTTCAAAAAACGATTCCCATAGACAAACGACTGTTTATTATGAAAAGTAAACAATTTTCATAGACAAACGACGATAATTTTCAAAAAAAAGAAATTTCCATCATAGACAAACGACTGTTTATTATGAAAAGTAAACAATTTTCATAGACAAACGACGATAATTTTCAAAAAAAAGAAATTTCCATAGACAAATTACGATTTGTTTTTGAAAAAATAGCAATTTCCATAGACAAATGACGATATCTTCATGAAAAACGAATTTTCATCGAAAAATTTCCATAGAAAAAGTCTGTTTGTTTTTTCAAAAAACGATTCCCATAGACAAACGACTGTTTATTATGAAAAATAAACAATTTTCATAGACAAACGACGATGATTTTCAGAAAAAATTAATTTTCATAGACAAATGTTGGTTTCAGAAACAGACAGTCTTTATAAACAACTGAGAGTTTGTTTCAGAAAAAGACTGAATTTGAAAATGAAATAAAAAGAATAATTTTCATAGAAAAAAGTCTGTTTTTTTAAAAAAAAATGATTTTCCCATAGAGAAACGACTGTTTATTAAGAAAAGAAAACAATTTTCATAGACAAATGACAATGATTTTTAGAAAAAATTAATTTCCATAGACAAATGATGGTTTAATTTGCAAAAAGAATGATTTCCATAGATATATGACGGTTTGTTTTTGAAAAAAGAGCAATTTCCATAGACAAATGACGATTTGTTCATGAAAAACGAATTTTCATCGAAAAATTTCCATAGTAAATAGTTTAAAACGGTTGCAGCCCCCAACTAGATTCCCAATTAATGGATTCAATTGTTTTGGATCGTTTGGAGTTGAAATTCCCAATCTGGCAGCTGAAAAACTGCGGAAAACTCCAAATGAGCAACGAAATTGAAATAGAGATGAAAGTTTTAACAATTAGAAAAAACAAATTTGAAAAAAACATACAAAAAACTGCATTTATACTTTTTATAATACAAACAAAACGGAAATTTTTTCGATTTTCTGGTTTATAAAAAGGAAAAACGAAATAATTATCTATAAAGTTGATAAAACTTGCAGTATATTCTGAGGAAATTGATAAAAATTGAGATTTTTCAATTTTTTCGAAATGAAAACCATCAACAACCGTCGACACAATGTTTTTGGTTTAATCCACGTCTAAAATTAAACTTAAATAGTCAATAAAATCGAAGATTTTAGTAAATCATCTCGAAAAATCATGAAATTAGTTAAAAAAAACCATCAAATTCGATGATATTTTTAAAAACGGAATTATTTTTATGGTACACGCCACTGGAATATACTTTAAAGACTTAATAATACATCAGTATTAATTATCCTTTGTTATATTCATCGCAATGCTTATTTATGTACCATGCCTCAGATTTTTATTTTTATTCTTAATATAATATTAATAACTTTTTCAAAACGACAGTTGATTTTGTAATTAACATTTTCTCTTTTCCACCATTAGTAAATAACTCGACATCATCCGATTTTCCGATATTTCCACGACCAAAAAACACTACGATCCTCTGTTAATTTAACAAAATAAACAAATTTGGTAAATCGCTTCTTCTTTTTTCGCATTCTGTCGATGTATAACCTCCAACTTTAACCTTTTCAACAACGTGTCTGTTTTCGCGGGTATTACAATTATTACAAATAATCTAGGGTCTAAATCCATCGAATTAATCCCCTCGGGATTAGTAAACAATTAGAAAAAACTCAAATTCTAAACTGTAACTAGTTTTTCACACTGTTTCTTCTTTTATTTTGGTCCGGAATAATGTTTCTGTCAAATGTCGACATAATCCGAGCTGAAGTCTTGACCGGATCTTACAGTACAGTGTCAAAACGTTCGGTGTATCGAATTCTATGGATTTTGAATGCAGTACAGTGTCAAAACGTTTGGTTTATCGAATTCTATGGACTTTGGATACAGTACAATGTAAAAACGTTTGGTTTATCGAATTCTATGGATTTTGGATACAGTACAATGTAAAAACGTTTGATGTATCGAATTCTATGGACTTTGGATACAGTACAATGTAAAAACGTTTGGTTTATCGAATTCTATGGACTTTGGATACAGTACAATGTAAAAACGTTTGGTTTATCGAATTCTATGGATTTTCAATACAGTACAGTGTTGAAACGTTTGGTGTAACGAATTCTATGGACTTTGGTGTCTCCAGGAGATTGATCGAAGGCAAAAACAGCATTTGATTCATTAAAGTATCGAAAGAACGGTTTTTAAGGGTTCCCGAGACTTCAAGACCGTTCCAACTCCTGGAGAAGTGTTATTAACAAAATGTGAGGTTAGATTTTAAACGAATTGTGAAAGTGAAAGGTTTGACGAATTATTTCTGACCGTGATTGCAATTATTAAAATATTGTGTGTAAATTACAAAATAAACATTAAATATAAAATTTCTATTAATTAACAGTTATTTATTGATCGATCGACGCCATTTTCGATAATAAAATTTATTCAAATGTTACTTGAAATATCGTAATTAATTAAAATTTTATTAGAATTTCGTTGTTAATAATTATTTTTATAATTACCATGTGGGTGTTTGCTATAAAATCATTTTAATAACACTTTATACAGATTGTCCCTGTAAATATATTATAAACGACGTCAAAAAATTCATGTCGAAGCGCCTGGACGTCTTTTATATCACTTTATCCTTTGGTAGGACCTCCCAAAACTCCTGTTTACTTCAAAGGACACGGTTTTACTGAAAAATATGGTTTTCGTTCGGTATTATTCAGCACCGATGCATTAATTTTTGATACACCCTGTATAACTAACCGTAATTATCGCGTTTGATCGTACAGGTACAAATTAAAGGTCGAATTAATCACTTTGTTAGGAAAAAAAATTATTTTTTTCTGTTTTCAAATACGTTTTCCTTTTTTTTTTCGTGTTCTTAATATCGATAAGCGCTGGAAGGCTAGTGGCGAGTAACTTGTAAAAGATAGATGACTACGACGGACAGATTAGTTAACAGAAATTATTAATGAACGTGTTTAACCTCCGCAACCCCGCCTCGGTAACAATGACCGTGTGTTTTAACACCAAATTAGGACAATCGTAAAATTACGACCCCATCAAATACTTTTATGGGATAAATTAATAGTTTTAATCGATTTTTTTAGGTTAAAATGTTGTAGGGGGATGAAAATTTATCGTATTTACAGTATTTACATCCGTTTTTATATATTTCTTTAATAAAAACTTGATTTAACCAACTAAATTTGGTTTTCTTTAAAGTTACGTACTTGGTTCTTTAGCCACGGCTTTTTAACAGATTTCCTAACCTCAAAAATGATCTGAGAAGATTAATTCACGATATTCGGATAGTTTGTTGTACAATTAATGAAAAAATCATTCAATTTTTTAATTAATTCAATTTTCTAAACAAATATTTCGATTTAATGTGGAATCCGAGTTTTTTTCGGTCGATTAAAAATACATTCAAATACTTTTACGCGATAAATAAATAGATTCAATCGATTTTTTAGGTTAAAATGGAGTAGGGGGATGAAAATTTATCGTATTTACAATATTTACATCCGTTTTTATATATTTCTTTAATAAAAACTTGATATTACCAACTAAATTTGGTTTTCTTTAAAGTTACGTACTTGGTTCTTTAGCCACGGCTTTTTAACAGATTTCCTAACCTCAAAAATGATCTGAGAAGATTAATTCACGATATTCGGATAGTTTGTTGTACAATTAATGAAAAAATCATTCAATTTTTTGATTAATTCAATTTTCTAAACACGTGTTTCGATTTAATGTGGAATCCGAGTTTTTTTCGGTCGATTAAAAATACATTCAAATACTTTTACGCGATAAATAAATAGATTCAATCGATTTTTTAGGTTAAAATGGAGTAGGGGGATGAAAATTTATCGTATTTACAGTATTTACATCCGTTTTTATATATTTCTTTAATAAAAACTTGATATTACCAACTAAATTTGGTTTTCTTTAAAGTTACGTACTTGGTTCTTTAGCCACGGCTTTTTAACAGATTTCCTAACCTCAAAAATGATCTGAGAAGATTAATTCACGATATTCGGATAGTTTGTTGTACAATTAATGAAAAAATCATTCAATTTTTTAATTAATTCAATTTTCTAAACACATATTTCGATTTAATGTGGAATCCGCGTTTTTTTCGGTCGATTAAAAATACATTCAAATACTTTTACGCGATAAATAAATAGATTCAATCGATTTTTTAGGTTAAAATGGAGTAGGGGGATGAAAATTTATCGTATTTACAATATTTACATCCGTTTTTATATATTTCTTTAATAAAAACTTGATATTACCAACTAAATTTGGTTTTCTTTAAAGTTACGTACTTGGTTCTTTAGCCACGGCTTTTTAACAGATTTCCTAACCTCAAAAATGATCTGAGAAGATTAATTCACGATATTCGGATAGTTTGTTGTACAATTAATGAAAAAATCATTCAATTTTTTAATTAATTCAATTTTCTAAACACATATTTCGATTTAATGTGGAATCCGCGTTTTTTTCGGTCGATTAAAAATACATTCAAATACTTTTATGCGATAAATTAATAGTTTTAATCGATTTTTTTAGGTTAAAATGTTGTAGGGGGATGAAAATTTATCGTATTTACAGTATTTACATCTGTTTTTATATATTTCTTTAATAAAAACTTGATATTACCAACTAAATTTGGTTTTCTTTAAAGTTACGTACTTGGTTCTTTAGCCACGGCTTTTTAACAGATTTCCTAACCTCAAAAATGATCTGAGAGGATTAATTCACGATATTCGGATAGTTTGTTGTACAATTAATGAAAAAATCATTCAATTTTTTAATTAATTCAATTTTCTAAACAAATATTTCGATTTAATGTGGAATCCGCGTTTTTTTCGGTCGATTAAAAATACATTCAAATACTTTTACGCGATAAATAAATAGATTCAATCGATTTTTTTAGGTTAAAATGTTGTAGGGGGATGAAAATTTATCGTATTTACAGTATTTACATCTGTTTTTATATATTTCTTTAATAAAAACTTGATTTTACTAACAAAATTTGGTTTTCTTTAAAGTTACGTACTTGGTTCTTTAGCCACGGCTTGTAAACAGTTTTTATAACCTCAAAAGTGATCTGAGGAGATTAATTCACGATATTCGGATAGTTTGTTGTACAATTAATGAAAAAATCATTCAATTTTTTAATTATTTCAATTTTCTAAACATATATTTCGATTTAATGTGGAATCCGAGTTTTTTTCGGTCGATTAAAAATACATTCAAATACTTTTACGCGATAAATAAATAGATTCAATCGATTTTTTAGGTTAAAATGTTGTAGGGGGATGAAAATTTATCGTATTTACAATATTTACTTTCGTTTTTATATATTTCTTTAATAAAAACTTGATTTAACCAACTAAATTTGGTTTTCTTTAAAGTTACGTACTTGGTTCTTTAGCCACGGCTTTTTAACAGATTTCCTAACCTCAAAAATGATCTGAGAAGATTAATTCACGATATTCGGATAGTTTGTTGTACATTTAATGAAAAAATCATTCAATTTTTTAATTAATTCAATTTTCTAAACAAATATTACGATTTAATGTGGAATCCGAGTTTTTTTCGGTCGATTAAAAATACATTCAAATACTTTTATGCGATAAATTAATAGTTTTAATCGATTTTTTTAGGTTAAAATGGAGTAGGGGGATGAAAATTTATCGTATTTACAATATTTACATCCGTTTTTATATATTTCTTTAATAAAAACTTGATATTACCAACTAAATTTGGTTTTCTTTAAAGTTACGTACTTGGTTCTTTAGCCACGGCTTTTTAACAGATTTCCTAACCTCAAAAATGATCTGAGAAGATTAATTCACGATATTCGGATAGTTTGTTGTACAATTAATGAAAAAATCATTCACTTTTTTAATTAATTCAATATTTTAAACGCGTATTTCGATTTAATATTGAGTCCGCGTTTTTTTCGTCGATTAACTTTTATCAGATCGACCTTTATCGAATTATTAATGGAAATTGACGTGATACAAAAGAAGGAAATCATCTGATAGAAACTATTACTACCGAAACAAAACGAAGAAGATACTAAGATTAAACATTTATCAAACTAATAACTAATTTCTTCTCGGCAGTGAGTGTTTATTAACTACAAATGTTCTTTATTGTATCTCTCCGGGGCTTAGAGATATAAAAATATTAAGGGAGTGCTCATTTTTCAATACCCCTTAACCCATCTCTGATCAACACTCCATCCAACGCCAAGAGTTTTTAGTATATGGGCCGATATACCAAATATTTCGATACAACTAAATTTTTCTAAAAAAAAATTAGATAATTCATCATTTAATTATATAGTAAAACATTCAAAAGTATCGAAAAATCTTATTTAACATTTCTTTTACGACGTAACAACGCTTGATCGTGTTTGTCATTAATATTAAACAACTTATAACGGAATATCATGCAACCTAACCTAAAAATGCTGATAACTATGTGTAACTATCTTGATCGGCTGTAAATACTGGGTTTTCCGGACTACCTTTTCATTTACCTGAAATATCCACGTTCCGAATTAACGCAATATCTTAACGAATTAAAAATCGCGACGAGTTGTAACGCTCGAGTGGTTCAAATAGCGCCTAACGTGTTAAGAAACTTGTAAATATTAAACTAGATTTGTAATGTGGTTGAAAATAAGAACTTACCACCAGGCACGTTCCGTTTATCAAGAAATGTGTCAATGTCAATGTCAACGTCAACTTCAAATTACTAATAAAACTTAATCGTAGACTGAATCTAGTTTTTGTAGAGATTTAGAAGGTTATATAGCTTTATAGGCATTAATTTTTGTTTTATTTTGTATCCAGGCAGAATCGTTTCGATTTTGAACCAGAAAATCCAATTATCCAGTCGACATCGATATTAAAACAGTCAAAACATCACTGATACATCGCCAAACATTTTGGATTTGAAAAATATCGATTGTCTTCCATCTTGTAAACATTCTACGTATAATCCAACATGGAAAAAAAAACGTTGATTTACACGATTCCAACCACAAACTTCAAAATATTGTATCTGTAATTTATCAATGGTAATAACCATCGAATTCATCTCTAGACCACCGGACGCGTTCCGTTTATCTTGTCAATGTCAACGTCAACTTCAAATTGTCAAATTTTCAAGTTTTAATCAATTGTCGAATGAAGATAAATCTAAATATGTAAAAATTTGTATCGAATTTTTAATTAGCGATCTCACGGATCATTTTTAATTTTGAAAATGTCATCGATACCCGTGATAGATGATGAGGTGTAGGTCGAGTAAAATCTCGAATACACACATTAACGATGTGTAGAGAACGAAAAGAGTAGAGAGGAATTAATAGTAATTGTTTCTTCTTCTTTTTTTTTTTTTTAAAGGAGTGCTATACTCAGACGTCTTCTTCGATCTTTTCATATCTGATTAATTTCCATCTCGTTTTAATCGATTTGTTCACGATCGAGATATTGGATATAACGAATACGAGGGGCGATCATAAAATAAATCGGTTTTCACTCAATTCAAATCAACTAGAATAACAAAATAAATCACAGTTGACAGTATCGGGACTATATTGAGGATGTAGTAACACAATTCGATGTTTTAGCAGATTATAATCGATTGCAACATCGAAATGTTCAATCACTATTTGAAAATTATCATTTCTAGTAATCGCAAACTTTTTTTTACAAATTTTTTTACAAATATAGACCAAATCAAGCGATTTAAAGCTTGTATTTGATTTTGAAATAATATTTTACGTTTCTTGTTGTGTTTTTTATTAAATTTGGGCGTTATCTGTTGAATAATCGATCGTACCCGCCCACGATAGTAGCTTTTCGAAGGTGTCGATTAATACTATCCGATTGTTCGTATCCAATTAAAGTTAATTTGCATCCAATAAGAATAAATCAAAACCGATTCGATTATCTTTGTGAGGGTATGAAAAAAACATTTTGAAAGAACGTATTTCTTTGGTTTTATTGCCGTTGACTTATTTATTTCACTCTAATTTTGTATAAAATAATGTGGTTGTACGAATATTGACAAGTTTTCGGACAGTAATCTTCCCATCATCAGGCAAACTTATTATATTCGTGAATTCTAAATGTTGTCGCGTTTTTTTGCTGTAAATAGTCAGAATATACTACTAGTCTTGGTACTTTACGAAAATTGACAATTTAAGGTCTTTTTTGATGATTTTCTTCAACATTTCTGGAGTTGTAACGTCATTTGGTCGATAGCGGTTGTACAATCTCGTTTTTATGGTAGTGGTAGATTGTTGGACGTGCAAAAAACTCGAAATTTTGCTCAATAATCGTTCTAGAGCCAAAAAGAAAGATAATTGAATAACGGAGAAGGAAAAAATATAGAAAATGAGAATTACGACACAAATTGCCGGGAAAAACAACATGGATCACTATATTTTGTACAAAAAAGGCTTCGATTTGTTCCTAACCTCAAAATTTTCATTTTAAAGTGAGTTTGAATGCTCAAAAATATTTTGAATCGCGAATAATTCGAAAATTATGAGAATTACGACACAAATTGCCGGGAAAAACAACATGGATCACAATATTTTGTACCAAAAAGTCTTCGATTTGTTCCTAACCTCAAAATTTTCATTTTAAAGTGAGTTTGAACGCTCAAAAATATTTTGAATCGCGAATAATTCGAAAATTATGAGAATTACGACACAAATTGCCGGAAAAAACAATCTGGATCACTATATTTTGTACAAAAAAGTCTTCGATTTGTTCCTAACCTCAAAATTTTTATTTTAAAGTGAGTTTGAACGCTCAAAAATATTTTGGATCGCGAATAATTCGAAAATTATGAGAATTACGACACAAATTGCCGGAAAAAACAACATGGATCACAATATTTTGTACCAAAAAGTCTTCGATTTGTTCCTAACCTCAAAATTTTCATTTTAAAGTGAGTTTGAACGCTCAAAAATATTTTGAATCGCGAATAATTCGAAAATTATGAGAATTACGACACAAATTGTCGGAAAAAACATCATGAATCACAATATTTTGTACCAAAAAGTCTTCGATTTGTTCCTAACCTCAAAATTTCCATTTTAAAGTGAGTTTGAACGCTCAAAAATATTTTGAATCGCGAATAATTCGAAAATTATGAGAATTACGACACAAATTGCCGGAAAAAACAATCTGGATCACTATATTTTGTACAAAAAAGTCTTCGATTTGTTCCTAACCTCAAAATTTTTATTTTAAAGTGAGTTTGAACGCTCAAAAATATTTTGGATCGCGAATAATTCGAAAATTATGAGAATTACGACACAAATTGCCGGAAAAAACAACATGGATCACAATATTTTGTACCAAAAAGTCTTCGATTTGTTCCTAACCTCAAAATTTTCATTTTAAAGTGAGTTTGAACGCTCAAAAATATTTTGAATCGCGAATAATTCGAAAATTATGAGAATTACGACACAAATTGTCGGAAAAAACATCATGAATCACAATATTTTGTACCAAAAAGTCTTCGATTTGTTCCTAACCTCAAAATTTCCATTTTAAAGTGAGTTTGAACGCTCAAAAATATTTTGAATCGCGAATAATTCGAAAATTATGAGAATTACGACACAAATTGCCGGGAAAAACAACATGGATCACAATATTTTGTACCAAAAAGTCTTCGATTTGTTCCTAACCTCAAAATTTTCATTTTAAAGTGAGTTTGAACGCTCAAAAATATTTTGGATCGCGAATAATTCGAAAATTATGAGAATTACGACACAAATTGCCGGAAAAAACAACATGGATCACAATATTTTGTACCAAAAAGTCTTCGATTTGTTCCTAACCTCAAAATTTCCATTTTAAAGTGAGTTTGAACGCTCAAAAATATTTTGAATCGCGAATAATTCGAAAATTATGAGAATTACGACACAAATTGCCGGAAAAAACAATCTGGCTCACTATATTTTGTACAAAAAAGGCTTCGATTTGTTCCTAACCTCAAAATTTCTGTTATAAAATTGATTTGAACGTTTGAACTCGGTGATATTTCATTGATTTTACAAACTTTTTCCATTTAAATCTTCATTATAATCGATATAAATTTATTGTGATTTTATTTGCAGTTGTACGAAATCAACGACGATCCAAAAAGGAAGGAATTTCTAGACGATCTTTTCTCCTTTATGCAAAAACGAGGTGAGTACCTGAATATTTATTTTCATTAAGATTTATGATAATATTCATAAATAAATCAAAACTTTTACAATACCCTTCGTTTCCCTTCAATAAATGACAATTTTTGTACATCGACTGTAAAATGTTAAACCTTCACCAATACTATTTATTTTTCTTAGAAATCCGATTTTATTATTAAGTCGGGATGTTTTAGGGTGTAAAGTACCTGCTTCACAGTTGGACATCCCTTAAACATCGACTCTAATTGATATCAAATTACAGTTTTCTCAACAAATAAAAAACGAAATTCCAAACACCAACATACAAAATCGTTTCAATTTTGAACCAGATTTACACGATTCAAACCACAAACTTCAAAATATTGTATCTGTAATTTATCAATGGTAATAACCATCGAATTCATCTCTAGACCACCAGACGCGTTCCGTTTGTCGTGTCAATGTCAATGTCAACTTCAAATTTCTAATTGTCAAATTTTCAATAATACTTAATCGTAGACTGAGAAGTTTGGACTAATAAATAATAAAATGTTTTAATCGAGTGTTTCACTCGAATTTTCGCGTAGTTTCATAATCATGGATTAAACGTCGGTCCATAACTTCATATTTTAAATAAAAGAACAGAATCAAAATAATAGATTGAAAAGGAAGAATCGATTCCAAAGAAGAACGGTTGGTTTTCAAAAACTGTCGCATTTGGCTAAGAAAAAAGTGTCGTTTCATAAAGATAATACTATTAGTTTGTAGAACCGTCATTGCTATGGGTCAAAATTAATATTTTAATTGCACTATAATCGCCAGATTTAGTCCCTTTATAATATTTTAAGGAACTTGATGATTCTTATAAAAAAAATGGTTTCGAATCAAAATATTTAAATTGGGCGACTTTGATTTTCTAGATTCTGAGAGGTTTTGGGATACTGAATGAGTCTAGTAAGTCTTAACATAATTATGGTCAGGGATTTTCGAAATTTTGGGACTCTAAACTCAAAAAAAATTTTGAAATGTCAATAACTCGAAAACTAAGAGGATTTAGAAAAAACTGCCGTGATGAAAAATGTAGAGTACAAAATTCTCTACAAGATAGTGTCCCGAGTATTTTTTCCTAACCTCAAAATTTCCGTTATAAAATGGGTTTAAACGCTCGAAAATATTTTAAATCGAGAATAATTCGAAAACTACGAGGATTTCAACACAAACTACCGGGATAAACAATGTGATTCGCTATATTTTGTACAAAAAAGGCCTAAATTTGTTCCTAACCTCAAAATTCCCATTTTAAAGTAGGTTTGATCGCTCGAAATCATTTTGAATCGCGAAAAACTCGAAAACTACGAGGATTTCAACACAAACTACCGGGATAAACAATGTGATTCGCTATATTTTGTACAAAAACGGCCTAAATTTGTTCCTAACCTCAAAATTTCCATTTTAAAGTAGGTTTGATCGCTCGAAATCATTTTGAATCGCGAAAAACTCGAAAACTACGAGGATTTCAACACAAACTACCGGGATAAACAATGTGATTCGCTATATTTTGTACAAAAACGGCCTAAATTTGTACCTAACCTCAAAATTTCCATTTTAAAGTAGGTTTGATCGCTCGAAATCATTTTGAATCGCGAAAAACTCGAAAACTACGAGGATTTCAACACAAACTACCGGGATAAACAATGTGATTCGCTATATTTTGTACAAAAACGGCCTAAATTTGTACCTAACCTCAAAATTTCCATTTTAAAGTAGGTTTGATCGCTCGAAATCATTTTGAATCGCGAAAAACTCGAAAACTACGAGGATTTCGATACAAACTACCGGGATAAACAATGTGATTCACTATATTTTGTACAAAAAAGCCTTCAATTTGAACCTAACCTCAAAATTTCCATTTTAAAGTAGGTTTGATCGCTCGAAATCATTTTGAATCGCGAAAAACTCGAAAACTACGAGCATTTCAACACAAACTACCGGGATAAACAATGTGATTCGCTATATTTTGTACAAAAACGGCCTAAATTTGTACCTAACCTCAAAATTTCCATTTTAAAGTAGGTTTGATCGCTCGAAATCATTTTGAATCGCGAAAAACTCGAAAACTACGAGGATTTCGATACAAACTACCGGGATAAACAATGTGATTCGCTATATTTTGTACAAAAAAGCCTTCAATTTGAACCTAACCTCAAAATTTCCATTTTAAAGTAGGTTTGATCGCTCGAAATCATTTTGAATCGCGAAAAACTCGAAAACTACGAGCATTTCAACACAAACTACCGGGATAAACAATGTGATTCGCTATATTTTGTACAAAAACGGCCTAAATTTGTACCTAACCTCAAAATTTCCATTTTAAAGTAGGTTTGATCGCTCGAAATCATTTTGAATCGCGAAAAACTCGAAAACTACGAGGATTTCGATACAAACTACCGGGATAAACAATGTGATTCGCTATATTTTGTACAAAAAAGCCTTCAATTTGAACCTAACCTCAAAATTTCCATTTTAAAGTAGGTTTGATCGCTCGAAATCATTTTGAATCGCGAAAAACTCGAAAACTACGAGCATTTCAACACAAACTACCGGGATAAACAATGTGATTCGCTATATTTTGTACAAAAAAGGTCTAAATTTGTTCCTAACCTCAAAATTCCCATTTTAAAGTAGGTTTGATCGCTCGAAATCATTTTGAATCGCGAAAAACTCGAAAACTACGAGGATTTCAACACAAACTACCGGGATAAACAATGTGATTCGCTATATTTTGTACAAAAACGGCCTAAATTTGTACCTAACCTCAAAATTTCCATTTTAAAGTAGGTTTGATCGCTCGAAATCATTTTGAATCGCGAAAAACTCGAAAACTACGAGGATTTCAACACAAACTACCGGGATAAACAATGTGATTCGCTATATTTTGTACAAAAACGGCCTAAATTTGTACCTAACCTCAAAATTTCCATTTTAAAGTAGGTTTGATCGCTCGAAATCATTTTGAATCGCGAAAAACTCGAAAACTACGAGGATTTCAACACAAACTACCGGGATAAACAATGTGATTCGCTATATTTTGTACAAAAACGGCCTAAATTTGTACCTAACCTCAAAATTTCCATTTTAAAGTAGGTTTGATCGCTCGAAATCATTTTGAATCGCGAAAAACTCGAAAACTACGAGGATTTCAACACAAACTACCGGGATAAACAATGTGATTCGCTATATTTTGTACAAAAACGGCCTAAATTTGTTCCTAACCTCAAAATTCCCATTTTAAAGTAGGTTTGATCGCTCGAAATCATTTTGAATCGCGAAAAACTCGAAAACTACGAGGATTTCAACACAAACTACCGGGATAAACAATGTGATTCGCTATATTTTGTACAAAAACGGCCTAAATTTGTGCCTAACCTCAAAATTTCCATTTTAAAGTAGGTTTGATCGCTCGAAATCATTTTGAATCGCGAAAAACTCGAAAACTACGAGGATTTCAACACAAACTACCGGGATAAACAATGTGATTCGCTATATTTTGTACAAAAACGGCCTAAATTTGTACCTAACCTCAAAATTTCCATTTTAAAGTAGGTTTGATCGCTCGAAATCATTTTGAATCGCGAAAAACTCGAAAACTACGAGGATTTCAACACAAACTACCGGGATAAACAATGTGATTCGCTATATTTTGTACAAAAACGGCCTAAATTTGTACCTAACCTCAAAATTTCCATTTTAAAGTAGGTTTGATCGCTCGAAATCATTTTGAATCGCAAAAAACTCGAAAACTACGAGGATTTCAACACAAACTACCGGGATAAACAATGTGATTCGCTATATTTTGTACAAAAACGGCCTAAATTTGTTCCTAACCTCAAAATTCCCATTTTAAAGTAGGTTTGATCGCTCGAAATCATTTTGAATCGCGAAAAACTCGAAAACTACGAGGATTTCAACACAAACTACCGGGATAAACAATGTGATTCGCTATATTTTGTACAAAAACGGCCTAAATTTGTTCCTAACCTCAAAATTCCCATTTTAAAGTAGGTTTGATCGCTCGAAATCATTTTGAATCGCGAAAAACTCGAAAACTACGAGGATTTCAACACAAACTACCGGGATAAACAATGTGATTCGCTATATTTTGTACAAAAAAGCCTTCAATTTGAACCTAACCTCAAAATTTCCATTTTAAAGTAGGTTTGATCGCTCGAAATCATTTTGAATCGCGAAAAACTCGAAAACTACGAGGATTTTGACACAAACAGTCGAAAAAAAAATGTGCATCACCATATTTTGTACAAAAAAGGTTTAAATTTGTTCCTAACCTCAAAATTTCCATTTTAAAGTGGGTTTGATCGCTCAAAAATATTGTGAATCGCGAAAAACTCGAAAAATACGAGGATTCGATACAAACTGCCGAGTAAAACAATGTGGATCACTATATTTTGTACAAAAAAGCTTGTATTTGAACTTAACCTCAAAATTTTCACTATAAAATGGATTTGATGGCTTAAAAATATTTCGAATCGCGAGAAACTCGAAAATTACGAGGATTTCGATACAAATTGCCAAGTAAAACAATGTGGATCACTATATTTTGTACAAAAAACGTTTCTATTTGTTCCTAACCTCAAAATTTCCGTA
The DNA here is from genome assembly GCF_026250575.1 of Diorhabda carinulata. Lineage (NCBI taxonomy): Eukaryota > Metazoa > Arthropoda > Insecta > Coleoptera > Chrysomelidae > Diorhabda > Diorhabda carinulata. The sequence goes on from NC_079463.1 coordinate 584,642, forward strand.
GGAAATGGGTTTGAACGCTCGAAAATATTGTGAATCGCGAATAACTCGAAAACTAAGAGGATATCGAAGAAAACTTTGTGATGAAAAATGTAGAGTACAAAATTCTTTACAAAAAAGTATCCTGAGTATTTTTTCCTAACCTCAAAATTTCCATTAAAAAATGGGTTTGAACGCTTGAAAATATTTTAAATCGATAATAATTCGAAAACTACGATGATTTTGGCACAAACTGTTGGGTAAAACAATGTGGGTCACTATATTTTGTGCAAAAAAGGTTTCAATTAATTCATAACCTCAAAATTTTTACTATAAAATCGATTTGAACGCCCGAAAATATTTTAAATCACGAAAAACTCGAAAACTACGAGGATGTTGACACAAACTGCTGGAAAAAACAATGTGATTCGCTATATTTTGTACAAAAAAGCCTTCAATTTGAACCTAACCTCAAAATTTCCGTTGGAAATGGGTTTAAACGCTCGAAAATATTTTGAATCACGAAAAACTCGAAAAACTTCGAGAATCTCGACACAAACTGTAGTAAAAAAAGGTGGATCACTATATTTGATACAAAAAACGCTTAAATTTGTTCGTAACCTCAAAATTTTCTTTTTAAAGTGAGTTTGAACGTTCAAAAATATTTTGAATCGCGAATAATTCGAAAACTATGAGGATTTTGACACAAACAGTCGAAAAAAAATGCGCATCATTATATTTTGTCCAAAAAAGGTTTAAATTTGTACCTAACCTCAAAATTTCCATTTTAAAGTGGATTTGAACGTTCAAAAATATTTTGAATCGCGAATAATTCGAAAACTACGAGGATTTCGATAAAAATTGCTGGGAAAAACAATGTGATTCGTTATATTTTGTACAAAAAAGGCTTCGATTTGTTCCTAACCTCAAAATTTCCGTTATAAAATGGGTTTAAATGTTCGAAAATATTTTGAATCGCGAAAAACTCGAAAACTACGAGGATGTTGACACAAACTGCTGGAAAAAACAATGTGATTCGCTATATTTTGTACAAAAAAGCCTTCAATTTGAACCTAACCTCAAAATTTCCGTTGGAAATGGGTTTAAACGCTCGAAAATATTTTGAATCACGAAAAACTCGAAAAACTTCGAGAATCTCGACACAAACTGTAGTAAAAAAAGGTGGATCACTATATTTGATACAAAAAACGCTTAAATTTGTTCGTAACCTCAAAATTTTCTTTTTAAAGTGAGTTTGAACGTTCAAAAATATTTTGAATCGCGAATAATTCGAAAACTATGAGGATTTTGACACAAACAGTCGAAAAAAAATGCGCATCATTATATTTTGTCCAAAAAAGGTTTAAATTTGTACCTAACCTCAAAATTTCCATTTTAAAGTGGATTTGAACGTTCAAAAATATTTTGAATCGCGAATAATTCGAAAACTACGAGGATTTCGATAAAAATTGCTGGGAAAAACAATGTGATTCGTTATATTTTGTACAAAAAAGGCTTCGATTTGTTCCTAACCTCAAAATTTCCGTTATAAAATGGGTTTAAATGTTCGAAAATATTTTGAATCGCGAAAAACTCGAAAACTACGAGGATGTTGACACAAACTGCTGGAAAAAACAATGTGATTCGCTATATTTTGTACAAAAAAGCCTTCAATTTGAACCTAACCTCAAAATTTCCGTTGGAAATGGGTTTAAAACGCTCGAAAATATTTTGAATCACGAAAAACTCGAAAAACTTCGAGAATCTCGACACAAACTGTAGTAAAAAAAGGTGGATCACTATATTTGATACAAAAAACGCTTAAATTTGTTCGTAACCCCAAAAATTTTCTTTTTAAAGTGAGTTTGAACGTTCAAAAATATTTTGAATCGCGAATAATTCGAAAACTACGAGGATTTCGATAAAAATTGCTGGGAAAAACAATGTGATTCGTTATATTTTGTACAAAAAAGGCTTCGATTTGTTCCTAACCTCAAAATTTCCGTTATAAAATGGGTTTAAATGTTCGAAAATATTTTGAATCGCGAAAAACTCGAAAAAGCAAAAACACTGAAATATGTGGATTGGTGTATGACCCAAACTTTCAACGATTCCAGTTAATCTCCATCTAATTTAACCATTATCATATTCGAAAAATAAAAACTATCGATTATAACCAAAAAAAAAAAAAAAAAAAATCGAACCCACCTTTTTTCCTAAATACATACTTAGTATATATTTTCAACCACAGTCCGGACGATAATAACCATTCTTTTATTCCGAAACAATCTCCATAATTCCGAGAACACACAAATTTCGTCGTTTTCGTTAATAACAGTGACACTATTTTATTTGCGGAAACGCCTCAAGACTATCCCGTTTAAAAAGCAATAAATCATAGCGCCCAACTATAAAATAACAGGTAACGTGGAACTTTCCGGTTAAATTACGGGGCAATCTTGCGCTAAACGGATCGCGTATCAAAAACATACAGCAGCTCCCCCATCATTAAATCATTATAAGGGTCTAAAAAGCTGCTACTGTTTAATACGTTTATAAATTCGACGAATCATCATCATCATCATCATCATCCTCATCGTGTCTGTGAACGGTACCGAACATGATTCAGCATGTTTTTCGTTTGTTAAATAGTCATACAATCGATTATATATCGACCTTTGACCTTTAACGTTCCGCGCTGATCGAATTTCTGGTCAAAAAACTGAACCGGGTGCAATTCTGCAAACTTCCCTAAATCAAGGTTTTTTTTAGGAGATGTGGCATCGCTGCCCGGATGTACGACGCCTTGGATTATCATGGTTGAACACTGAAACTTTCCGATTTGATAATTCTGATGGTTTTTCTTTCATTTCTTCACCAATTTTTGATGGTAAATATCGGAATTGATCGTTTGGTTATTTGGAAGCACCTGGTGGTGGTTTTTGAGCTGGTGGTTATCAGTTTTCGATGTGGTATAATCGTTTTCGAACTGTCTTATCCATTTTTCATCGCCAGGGATGAGTTATAAGGCGATTTTCTTCAATTATGTCTTCGATTTCGTCGTCATCGACTTCAGTAGAACGTTTCTCGTCTTCGGGATGTTTTATACCGATTCTGATCGTGCGCATGTTAAGCAATCGGCACGATAAACATACATTGGAGTTATTTTAGATGTTTTAGAGCTGAAACGTTCACGAAATCATTAAGAAGTTTGTTTTGTTATTGATAAAAGGTCGAGTGTTTTTCGGGGAATTTATAAAGATAATTTGAGGGTTTTTTTTTATTGATATTTCAGTTCTATATTAATATCGGAATTTACGATTTCTAATTTTATATATTTAATTCATGTCGTGTATTTTTTTGTATGAAAATCTATATCCTAACCTCAAAATTGTAGTACAGGCAAATTAGGCGATTTTGAGCTAAAACCTTAAATTGGGCGACTTTGATTTTATAGATTCTGAGAGGTTTTGGGATACTGAATAAGTCTAGTAAGTCTTAACATAATTATGGTCAGGGATTTTCGAAATTTTGGGATTCTAAACTCAAAAAAATTTTGAGACGTGAATAACGCGAAAACTGGGAGGATTTCGAAGAAAACTGTCGTAATCAAAAATGTAGAGTACGAAATTCTTTACAAAAAAGTATTTCGTGTATTTTTTCCTAACCTCAAAACTAACTTTATAAAATGGGTTTGAACGCTCAAAAACATTTTGAATCGTGGAAAACTCGACAACTATGGGGGTTTCGCTCACAAACTGACGAGAAAAACAATGTAAACCGCAACATTCTGTTCAAAAAAGGCCTAAATTTGTTCCTAACCTCAAAATTTCCATTATAAAGTGGGTTTGAACGATCAAAAATATTTTGAATAGCGAAAAACTCGAAAATTATGAGAATTTCGTCATAAACTGCCAGAAAAACAACGTGGATCACTATATTTTGTACAAAAAAGGCCTAAATTTGTTCCTAACCTCAAAATTTCCATTATAAAGTGGGTTTGAACGCTCAAAAACATTTTGAATAGCGAAAAACTCGAAAATTATAAGAATTTCGTCATAAACTGTCAGAAAAACAACGTGGATCACTATATTTTGTACAAAAAAGGCCTAAATTTGTTCCTAACCTCAAAATTTCCATTATAAAATGGGTTTGAACGCTCAAAAACATTTTGAATAGCGAAAAACTCGAAAATTATGAGAATTTCGTCATAAACTGCCAGAAAAACAACGTGGATCACTATATTTTGTACAAAAAAGGCCTAACTTTGTTCCTAACCTCAAAATTTCCATTATAAAGTGGGTTTGAACGCTCAAAAACATTTTGAATAGCGAAAAACTCGAAAATTATGAGAATTTCGTCATAAACTGCCAGAAAAACAACGTGGATCACTATATTTTGTACAAAAAAGGCCTAAATTTGCTCCTAACCTCAAAATTTCCATTATAAAGTGGGTTTGAACGCTCAAAAACATTTTGAATAGCGAAAAACTCGAAAATTATGAGAATTTCGTCATAAACTGCCAGAAAAACAACGTGGATCACTATATTTTGTACAAAAAAGGCCTAAATTTGCTCCTAACCTCAAAATTTCCATTATAAAGTGGGTTTGAACGCTCAAAAACATTTTGAATAGCGAAAAACTCGAAAATTATAAGAATTTCGTCATAAACTGTCAGAAAAACAACGTGGATCACTATATTTTGTACAAAAAAGGCCTAAATTTGTTCCTAACCTCAAAATTTCCATTATAAAATGGGTTTGAACGCTCAAAAACATTTTGAATAGCGAAAAACTCGAAAATTATGAGAATTTCGTCATAAACTGCCAGAAAAACAACGTGGATCACTATATTTTGTACAAAAAAGGCCTAACTTTGTTCCTAACCTCAAAATTTCCATTATAAAGTGGGTTTGAACGCTCAAAAACATTTTGAATAGCGAAAAACTCGAAAATTATGAGAATTTCGTCATAAACTGCCAGAAAAACAACGTGGATCACTATATTTTGTACAAAAAAGGCCTAAATTTGTTCCTAACCTCAAAATTTCCATTATAAAGTGGGTTTGAACGCTCAAAAATATTTTGAATAGCGAAAAACTCGAAAATTATGAGAATTTCGTCATAAACTGCCAGAAAAACAACGTGGATCACTATATTTTGTACAAAAAGGCCTAAATTTGTTCCTAACCTCAAAATTTCCATTATAAAGTGGGTTTGAACGCTCAAAAATATTTTGAATAGCGAAAAACTCGAAAATTATGAGAATTTCGTCATAAACTGCCAGAAAAACAACGTGGATCACTATATTTTGTACAAAAAAGGCCTAAATTTGTTCCTAACCTCAAAATTTCCATTATAAAGTGGGTTTGAACGCTCAAAAACATTTTGAATAGCGAAAAACTCGAAAATTATGAGAATTTCGTCATAAACTGCCAGAAAAACAACGTGGATCACTATATTTTGTACAAAAAAGGCCTAAATTTGTTCCTAACCTCAAAATTTCCATTATAAAGTGGGTTTGAACGCTCAAAAACATTTTGAATAGCGAAAAACTCGAAAATTATGAGAATTTCGTCATAAACTGCCAGAAAAACAACGTGGATCACTATATTTTGTAAAAAAAAGGCCTAAATTTGTTCCTAACCTCAAAATTTCTATTATAAAGTGGGTTTGAACGCTCAAAAACATTTTGAATAGCGAAAAACTCGAAAATTATGAGAATTTCGTCATAAACTGCCAGAAAAACAACGTGGATCACTATATTTTGTACAAAAAAGGCCTCAATTTGTTCCTAACCTCAAAATTTTCATTTTAAAATGGATTTGAACGGTGAAAAATCAAATCAAAATCAAATATTTTGAATCGCGAATCGATTGAATTCGCACTGGCGAGAATTCGCGAACGCACGCTCCGGCTTTCTGCTGATTTACTCAAAAATACTGTCTCCAACTAAAAAATGACTAGAGACGTTTTTTATAGAAAATTTTGTGCTCTACATTTTTTGTTGTGGAGGTTTTTTCGAATTCCTCTTAGTTTTCGAGATATTCGCGTTTAAAAACTTTTTTAAGTTACAAATCTCGAAATTTCGAAAGCCCGTGCCCGTAATTTCGACTCGTTCAGTAACCGAAAACCTCTGAGAATCTCTATTCAACTAATATCATCCAATATCCGAAAATAATAGAAAAAAAAACGTATAAATTCCCACCTGGCGTAACAAATATCCTTTCTTCTAAATCATCTAACCACATATTTTGTCGAAATAAAATAGATTTGTTGTTTAGTCACGTGCTAACTTGTAAAGCATGTAAAAGCGACCTTCTTTTTCGAAAGTTTGCCCTTTAGAATCCGGTTTCCCAAAGCCCCATCTTAAATATTAAGAGGCTCGTGTCCCCTCTCACCTGTCAACCGAGATAATTTTGTCAACTCGTCGTGAACATGGCGGCATGTGGGTTTTCCTTTTCTCCACTAATAGTAGTTTACAAACAGCGTTTTCACGCAATAAAAACAAATATTTAAAAATATCTGGCGACGGGTATATGTATGATCTTGTTTTAGATAAATTTTCGATTTTTTTTTTGAAAAAAAAAACACTTCAAAGTGAATGTCACTGGGGATTTTATACAACAGATAAAATGATGGAATTTCTAATCACTTTAACCTCGTATATTTTCTACAAACGTGAATTTGGAATAAATTTTTCTGTTCGACATCTAAAATTCATCCTTTCTCTATGAAAAGACGTAGGATTAAAATCTACAATCTACATGAATTCAAAATTATTCGAAATTAAATAAAAGCTTGTCGTAATTGGAAAAATTTTGTTCAATCGAAATTCGATATTTAATTTGTTATATTTCAATTTGTATAGTAACTAGTGACGAAATTTCTTTTCGAAATTATAATATAGACATTTGACTTTCCATTTAAACTTATTTTACCATTTCCAATCCATAGGCGTAGGTGGTAAATAGTTTTAAATTAAAATTTGTCGTATCAAAAAAATTAAACTTTCAACTTTAACCTCGTATATTCTCTACAAACGTGAATTTGGAATAAATTTTTCTGTTCGACAACTAAAATTCATCCTTTCTCTATGAAAAGACGTAGGATTAAAATCTACAATCTACATGAATTCAAAATTATTCGAAATTAAATAAAAGCTTGTCGTAATTGGAAAAATTTTGTTCAATCGAAATTCGATATTTAATTTGTTATATTTCAATTTATATAGTAACTAGTGACGAAATTTCTTTTCGAAATTATAAAATCGACATTTGACTTTCCTTTCAAACTTATTTTACCATTTCCAATCCATAGGCGTAGGTGGTAAATAGTTTTAAATTAAAATTTGTCATATCAAAAAAATTCAACTTTCAACTTTAACCTCGTATATTTTCTACAAACGTGAATTTGGAATAAATTTTTCTGTTCGACAACTAAAATTCATCCTTTCTCTATGAAAAGACGTAGGATTAAAATCTACAATCTACATGAATTCAAAATTATTCGAAATTAAATAAAAGCTTGTCTTAGTTGGAAAAATTTTGTTCAATCGAAATTCGATATTTAATTTGTTATATTTCAATTTATATAGTAACTAGTGACGAAATTTCTTTTCGAAATTATAAAATCGACATTTGTCTTTCCATTTAAACTTATTTTACCATTTTCAATCCATAGGCGTAGGTGGTAAATAGTTTTAAATTAAAATTTGTTGTATCAAAAAAATTCAACTTTTAACTTTAACCTCGTATATTTTCTACAAACGTGAATTTGGAATAAATTTTTCTATTCGACATCTAAAATTCATCCTTCTCCTAAAAAAAGACGTAGAATTAAAATCTACAATCTACATGAATTCAAAATTATTCGAAATTAAATAAAAGCTTGTCGTAATTGGAAAAATTTTGTTCAATCGAAATTCGATATTTAATTTGTTATATTTCAATTTGTATAGTAACTAGTGACGAAATTTCTTTTCGAAATTATAATATAGACATTTGACTTTCCATTTAAACATATTTTACCATTTTCAATCCATAGGCGTAGGTACTAAATAGTTTTAAATTAAAATTTGTCGTATCAAAAAAATTCAACTTTTAACTTTAACCTCGTATATTTTCTACAAACGTGAATTTGGAATAAATTTTTCTATTCGACATCTAAAATTCATCCTTCTCCTAAAAAAAGACGTAGAATTAAAATCTACAATCTACATGAATTCAAAATTATTCGAAATTAAATAAAAGCTTGTCGTAATTGGAAAAATTTTGTTCAATCGAAATTCGATATTTAATTTGTTATATTTCAATTTATATAGTAACTAGTGACGAAATTTCTTTTCGAAATTATAAAATCGACATTTGACTTTCCATTTAAACTTATTTTACCATTTTCAATCCATAGGCGTAGGTACTAAATAGTTTTAAATTAAAATTTGTCGTATCAAAAAAATTCAACTTTTAACTTTAACCTCGTATATTTTCTACAAACGTGAATTTGGAATAAATTTTTCTATTCGACATCTAAAATTCATCCTTCTCCTAAAAAAAGACGTAGAATTAAAATCTACAATCTACATGAATTCAAAATTATTCGAAATTAAATAAAAGCTTGTCGTAATTGGAAAAATTTTGTTCAATCGAAATTCGATATTTAATTTGTTATATTTCAATTTATATAGTAACTAGTGACGAAATTTCTTTTCGAAATTATAAAATCGACATTTGACTTTCCATTTAAACTTATTTTACCATTTTCAATCCATAGGCGTAGGTACTAAATAGTTTTAAATTAAAATTTGTCGTATCAAAAAAATTCAACTTTTAACTTTAACCTCGTATATTTTCTACAAACGTGAATTTGGAATAAATTTTTCTATTCGACATCTAAAATTCATCCTTCTCCTAAAAAAAGACGTAGAATTAAAATCTACAATCTACATGAATTCAAAATTATTCGAAATTAAATAAAAGCTTGTCGTAATTGGAAAAATTTTGTTCAATCGAAATTCGATATTTAATTTGTTATATTTCAATTTATATAGTAACTAGTGACGAAATTTCTTTTCGAAATTATAAAATCGACATTTGACTTTCCATTTAAACTTATTTTACCATTTTCAATCCATAGGCGTAGGTACTAAATAGTTTTAAATTAAAATTTGTCGTATCAAAAAAATTCAACTTTTAACTTTAACCTCGTATATTTTCTACAAACGTGAATTTGGAATAAATTTTTCTATTCGACATCTAAAATTCATCCTTCTCCTAAAAAAAGACGTAGAATTAAAATCTACAATCTACATGAATTCAAAATTATTCGAAATTAAATAAAAGCTTGTCGTAATTGGAAAAATTTTGTTCAATCGAAATTCGATATTTAATTTGTTATATTTCAATTTATATAGTAACTAGTGACGAAATTTCTTTTCGAAATTATAAAATCGACATTTGACTTTCCATTTAAACTTATTTTACCATTTTCAATCCATAGGCGTAGGTGGTAAATAGTTTTAAATTAAAATTTGTCGTATCAAAAAAATTCAACTTTCAACTTTAACCTCGTATATTTTCTACAAACGTGAATTTGGAATAAATTTTTCTATTCGACATCTAAAATTCATCCTTTCTCTATGAAAAGACGTAGGATTAAAATCTACAATCTACATGAATTCAAAATTATTCGAAATTAAATAAAAGCTTGTCGTAATTGGAAAAATTTTGTTCAATCGAAATTCGATATTTAATTTGTTATATTTCAATTTATATAGTAACTAGTGACGAAATTTCTTTTCGAAATTATAATATAAACATTTGACTTTCCATTTAAACATATTTTACCATTTTCAATCCATAGGCGTAGGTGGTAAATAGTTTTAAATTAAAATTTGTCGTATCAAAAAAATTCAACTTTCAACTTTAACCTCGTATATTTTCTACAAACGTGAATTTGGAATAAATTTTTCTATTCGACATCTAAAATTCATCCTTCTCCTAAAAAAAGACGTAGGATTAAAATCTACAATCTACATGAATTCAAAATTATTCGAAATTAAATAAAAGCTTGTCGTAATTGGAAAAATTTTGTTCAATCGAAATTCGATATTTAATTTGTTATATTTCAATTTATATAGTAACTAGTGACGAAATTTCTTTTCGAAATTATAATATAAACATTTGACTTTCCATTTAAACATATTTTACCATTTTAAATCCATAGGCGTAGGTGGTAAATAGTTTTAAATTAAAATTTGTCGTATCAAAAAAATTAAACTTTTAACTTTAACCTCGTATATTTTCTACAAACGTGAATTTGGAATAAATTTTTCTGTTCGACAACTAAAATTCATCCTTTCCCTAAAAAAAGACGTAGGATTAAAATCTACAATCTACATGAATTCAAAATTATTCGAAATTAAATAAAAGCTTGTCGTAATTGGAAAAATTTTGTTCAATCGAAATTCGATATTTAATTTGTTATATTTCAATTTATATAGTAACTAGTGACGAAATTTCTTTTCGAAATTATAATATAAACATTTGACTTTCCATTTAAACATATTTTACCATTTTCAATCCATAGGCGTAGGTGGTAAATAGTTTTAAATTAAAATTTGTCGTATCAAAAAAATTCAACTTTCAACTTTAACCTCGTATATTTTCTACAAACGTGAATTTGGAATAAATTTTTCTATTCGACATCTAAAATTCATCCTTCTCCTAAAAAAAGACGTAGGATTAAAATCTACAATCTACATGAATTCAAAATTATTCGAAATTAAATAAAAGCTTGTCGTAATTGGAAAAATTTTGTTCAATCGAAATTCGATATTTAATTTGTTATATTTCAATTTATATAGTAACTAGTGACGAAATTTCTTTTCGAAATTATAATATAAACATTTGACTTTCCATTTAAACATATTTTACCATTTTAAATCCATAGGCGTAGGTGGTAAATAGTTTTAAATTAAAATTTGTCGTATCAAAAAAATTAAACTTTTAACTTTAACCTCGTATATTTTCTACAAACGTGAATTTGGAATAAATTTTTCTGTTCGACAACTAAAATTCATCCTTTCCCTAAAAAAAGACGTAGGATTAAAATCTACAATCTACATGAATTCAAAATTATTCGAAATTAAATAAAAGCTTGTCGTAATTGGAAAAATTTTGTTCAATCGAAATTCGATATTTAATTTGTTATATTTCAATTTATATAGTAACTAGTGACGAAATTTCTTTTCGAAATTATAATATAAACATTTGACTTTCCATTTAAACATATTTTACCATTTTCAATCCATAGGCGTAGGTGGTAAATAGTTTTAAATTAAAATTTGTCGTATCAAAAAAATTCAACTTTCAACTTTAACCTCGTATATTTTCTACAAACGTGAATTTGGAATAAATTTTTCTATTCGACATCTAAAATTCATCCTTCTCCTAAAAAAAGACGTAGGATTAAAATCTACAATCTACATGAATTCAAAATTATTCGAAATTAAATAAAAGCTTGTCGTAATTGGAAAAATTTTGTTCAATCGAAATTCGATATTTAATTTGTTATATTTCAATTTATATAGTAACTAGTGACGAAATTTCTTTTCGAAATTATAATATAAACATTTGACTTTCCATTTAAACATATTTTACCATTTTCAATCCATAGGCGTAGGTGGTAAATAGTTTTAAATTAAAATTTGTCGTATCAAAAAAATTAAACTTTTAACTTTAACCTCGTATATTTTCTACAAACGTGAATTTGGAATAAATTTTTCTATTCGACATCTAAAATTCATCCTTCTCCTATAAAAAGACGTAGGATTAAAATCTACAATCTACATGAATTCAAAATTATTCGAAATTAAATAAAAGCTTGTCGTAATTGGAAAAATTTTGTTCAATCGAAATTCGATATTTAATTTGTTATATTTCAATTTATATAGTAACTAGTGACGAAATTTCTTTTCGAAATTATAATATAAACATTTGACTTTCCATTTAAACATATTTTACCATTTTAAATCCATAGGCGTAGGTGGTAAATAGTTTTAAATTAAAATTTGTCGTATCAAAAAAATTAAACTTTTAACTTTAACCTCGTATATTTTCTACAAACGTGAATTTGGAATAAATTTTTCTGTTCGACAACTAAAATTCATCCTTTCCCTAAAAAAAGACGTAGGATTAAAATCTACAATCTACATGAATTCAAAATTATTCGAAATTAAATAAAAGCTTGTCGTAATTGGAAAAATTTTGTTCAATCGAAATTCGATATTTAATTTGTTATATTTCAATTTATATAGTAACTAGTGACGAAATTTCTTTTCGAAATTATAAAATCGACATTTGACTTTCCTTTCAAACTTATTTTACCATTTCCAATCCATAGGCGTAGGTACTAAATAGTTTTAAATTAAAATTTGTCGTATCAAAAAAATTAAACTTTTAACTTTAACCTCGTATATTTTCTACAAACGTGAATTTGGAATAAATTTTTCTGTTCGACAACTAAAATTCATCCTTTCCCTAAAAAAAGACGTAGGATTAAAATCTACAATCTACATGAATTCAAAATTATTCGAAATTAAATAAAAGCTTGTCGTAATTGGAAAGATTTTGTTCAATCGAAATTCGATATTTAATTTGTTATATTTCAATTTATATAGTAACTAGTGACGAAATTTCTTTTCGAAATTATAAAATCGACATTTGACTTTCCTTTCAAACTTATTTTACCATTTCCAATCCATAGGCGTAGGTACTAAATAGTTTTAAATTAAAATTTGTCGTATCAAAAAAATTAAACTTTTAACTTTAACCTCGTATATTTTCTACAAACGTGAATTTGGAATAAATTTTTCTGTTCGACAACTAAAATTCATCCTTCTCCTAAAAAAAGACGTAGGATTAAAATCTACAATCTACATGAATTCAAAATTATTCGAAATTAAATAAAAGCTTGTCGTAATTGGAAAGATTTTGTTCAATCGAAATTCGATATTTAATTTGTTATATTTCAATTTATATAGTAACTAGTGACGAAATTTCTTTTCGAAATCATAAAATCGACATTTGACTTTCCATTTAAACATATTTTACCATTTTCAATCCATAGGCGTAGGTGGTAAATAGTTTTAAATTAAAATTTGTCATATCAAAAAAATTCAACTTTCAACTTTAACCTCGTATATTTTCTGCTATTTTTAGTCACAAAGGTGAATCTTTCCCTCATTAATAAACGTGTAATTGCAATCAAGGTTTTCCATTATTCACAAATAATTTCAAGTAATTTATTTTTTTCGTGCAGGTATTCGCGTATATAAAGGGATTTCTAAATTAAAAAAATCTGCTCTAAAGTTGTTGTAGATAAATATATTTCTTCAGTAAACCGTAAACTTTTTTTGAGGATATTAAAACGATCATTTAACATCCAAAAATTAGTAATGCAGATACTTTATACGCGACAATCTTCATATCCATTATTTCTTTATAACAGACTAAATAATAAAATTATTTCTTACGTCTCCACATCACAAATTCTCATTTTCTCTAATTATTAAAGAAAATAATTACATTTCTCTCTATTATTATAATAACAAAAAATTTACGGACCTTAACAATTCTAAAATGTAAACAAAAATGCTGCTTCGTCATTTATAAATAAGTACTTGGTTAAATCAAATTAAAAAAAAATTTTTTTTCGATATGTGCTTGTAAACTTTGAAAAAAAAATACTTTAGAGACACATTATTGAGTTTTTTAAGTAATAAATTACGATTATTTCATAAATAAATTCATTATGGGATTTATTAATTGATTTTTGGTGTTTTTTCGTATCAATATTTTTCGGAAAAATTGTTTTAAGACTTTATTTATATCTTAACTACAATTTTTTCCAACATTAAACGTATAAAAAATAATTTCAAGCGTGTAATATACCAAATCATTCTACTTTGATGAATTTATAGTATGATTTGTTTAAAGAAGTTTCTTCGTTATATTTTTTCGTTAATTTCATTAGTCTTAATTGTTTTATCATCATTACAAAGTTAATAATATAAAAAAAAACTGTTTAAATATTGATTATTTTATTTAAAAGTGAAATTTTGAATAGTCCGTTTTGGCTTAATCCGGTACTGCGTTTTAATAGTGGAACATGTTGCAGTCTCTTTGTAATTTTCAATACAAACATCGAATTAACGTATCTAACTAAAGATGGAAACAAATCGTAGTTCTTGTTAATTAAATGTGGGTAATCGTTTTTTTTTTTTTTCTTTTTTATAAATATTTATTCAAGCGGCCTTCTTCATCTGGTTTCTAACGAACTTGGTCGTTTCCTTTTTATATAAAAACTGATTCTAATGCAATAATTTAGAAAGAACACGTGTTTTTCTTTTTTAATCGACTAGTTTTAATTGTTTTTTCGTAAACCAATTTCAAAAATCTCAATTATCTACTCAAATATTTTGATAATTTTCATCTAGGATTCGCAATTAACCATTAATTTTACAAGATTTTAGTTTATTTTGAAAATTTACTTTTTTAACTATACGAGGTTGGTACGAAAAGTACAAGAATCGACGTAGATTTGAAGGTTTACAATTTATAAACATATTTCAAGTTTTTTTCCATATTTTGAAGGCTTTAGTTCCACCAATATAAAAGATGATATGAAAAATGTGGAATTTAGAAGCCTTAGTAGACATTTTAACTCAAAAATTTGGACAAGATGGACGCCGCGTTCGCTCGCGTTGGATTGAATCGAAACTTTTGAAGCAACCCTCGTAAAAACTATCGTAATGAAATTATAAGTATTATATTTGAACACACGATACGCGATATTATCTTTTATCGAATATCCCGTAATTACTATTATACCCCGAATTTGCACAGTTTGCAAATCGTCAAATTATATCGTGACCGGACAGAAATCGTGATGTTGTTTAATTTGTAAAATTGCTCGCGGTTTGTTTCCATTTCTCGGAAATACCCAAAGACTTTCTTAACCCATATACACATAGAAATATTTCTGCGTCGAAAAATTCTTAATATAATAACGCCGAAACGAATTTTGTTTATATTTAAACATAATTCATTAATATAATAAATGTTTTCGATGATTCCTTCGATTAGAGCCGAGTATTTTTATTAAATCGTATTTTTTGTTAACTGTCATGTCCATGTCACTTATTCCAGTAGATTCTTCTTCTTTTTTATGAAGACTTAACCTCGTTTCTTGTATTATTCAACCATTTGACATCTAGATATCGAGTTTTCCAACCTTTTATCACCGGAATGTGTCTTTCAAGTTGATTCTTCATTATTTTTCCCATTTAAACCTTCGATTTTCCATCATTTCTAACCTATACGAGTAGATTCTTCTTTTTTTTGAAGACTTAACCTCGTTTCTTGTATTATTCAACCATTTGACATCTAGATATCGAGTTTTCCAACCTTTTATCACTGGAATGTGTCTTTCAAGTTGATTTTTCATTATTTTTCCCATTTAAACCTTCGATTTTCCATCATTTCTAACCGATACGAGTAGATTCTTCTTTTTTATGAAGACTTAACCTTGTTTCTTGTATTATTCAACCATTTGACATCTGGATATCGAGTTTTCCAACCTTTTATCACCGGAATGTGTCTTTCAAGTTGATTCTTCATTATTTTTCCCATTTAAACCTTCGATTTTCCATCATTTCCAACCGATACGAGTAGATTCTTCTTTTTTATGAAGACTTAACCTCGTTTCTTGTATTATTCAACCATTTGACATCTAGATATCGAGTTTTCCAACCTTTTATCACCGGAATGTGTCTTTCAAGTTGATTTTTCATTATTTTTCCCATTTAAACCTTCGATTTTCCATCATTTCCAACCGATACGAGTAGATTCTTCTTTTTTATGAAGACTTAACCTCGTTTCTTGTATTATTCAACCATTTGACATCTAGATATCGAGTTTTCCAACCTTTTATCACCGGAATGTGTCTTTCAAGTTGATTCTTCATTATTTTTCCCATTTAAACCTTCGATTTTCCATCATTTCTAACCTATACGAGTAGATTCTTCTTTTTTATGAAGACTTAACCTCGTTTCTTGTATTATTCAACCATTTGACATCTAGATATCGAGTTTTCCAACCTTTTATCACCGGAATGTGTCTTTCAAGTTGATTCTTCATTATTTTTCCCATTTAAACCTTCGATTTTCCATCATTTCTAACCGATACGAGTAGATTCTTCTTTTTTATGAAGACTTAACCTCGTTTCTTGTATTATTCAACCATTTGACATCTAGATATCGAGTTTTCCAACCTTTTATCACCGGAATGTGTCTTTCAAGTTGATTCTTCATTATTTTTCCCATTTAAACCTTCGATTTTCCATCATTTCTAACCGATACGAGTAGATTCTTCTTTTTTATGAAGACTTAACCTCGTTTCTTGTATTATTCAACCATTTGACATCTAGATATCGAGTTTTCCAACCTTTTATCACTGGAATGTGTCTTTCAAGTTGATTCTTCATTATTTTTCCCATTTAAACCTTCGATTTTCCATCATTTCCAACCGATACGAGTAGATTCTTCTTTTTTATGAAGACTTAACCTTGTTTCTTGTATTATTCAACCATTTGACATCTGGATATCGAGTTTTCCAACCTTTTATCACTGGAATGTGTCTTTCAAGTTGATTCTTCATTATTTTTCCCATTTAAACCTTCGATTTTCCATCATTTCCAACCGATACGAGTAGATTCTTTTTTTTTATGAAGACTTAACCTCGTTTCTTGTATTATCCAACCATTTGACATCTAGATATCGAGTTTTCCAACCTTTTATCGCCGGGATATTATTTTAGATGTTATTTTAGAAGTTTCTAAAATGTTCTAGGACTTTTTTCGATATTTTCGCAACTTTGAACTATCGAAAACACAAATAAATTCGATTCGAGATACAAATCGAGGATATCCGATCGTTCAACGACGTTTTATTTTTTATTATTATTATTTTTAAAAGAATGTGTGTCGCTTAGTTCTAAAACAATGAGTCATTATTGTGTAAATAAGCTATAAAATGAGTTTTTATATCAAGGTGGGTATATACTGTAAATACACATTAGATACAGGATTTATTTGCTTTTATTTGGATATTAATCAAGTATGTAATAAAGTTTATAACGACGTTGTGAATCATTCGGAAAAAATTATTACGAGATTTTATGTCATATATCGCGGAACGTGTCCGCAAAAATATTAAAAACAAAAAATTTTATCGTCGCGAAATTGTTACTAAAAGAAAAAATAGAACAAAGGGAAATCCAAAATGTATTTGGACAAAATTTACTACAAAACGAATTTTTTTTCATTTTCTTTCTTTATATTTGCAAAAAAAGTTAATTTCGTTTATGATTTTCGCTTTTTTTCCGTTAAAAAAACGATCGATATAATCTGATATCGTGTTTAAACCAAACGCCCTCACAGACACTTAAATTTTACTCGTCACTTTACGTTTTATAATTTAATATCCAGTTTTAACATGATTCGATTGCCTTTTAATAATGGTTTCGAACAAGTTTTTATAATTTGCAATTGATAAATATATCGAACGTATTTAATTAATTAATTTTGTTATAACCAAAAAAAAAGCCTCAAAACGAAGCTATTGCAGAAAGTTCTTGCAGCAGATCACCAAAAATTTTGGAAAAACTGTGTTAAAAATGTTATAAAAGAAGAGGAAATCTTTACAACCATTCATAATTCAATAAATTCGATTTTAAGTACGATTATTATTTATAAATATACTTTACAATGGAAATTTTTTCATTTTCTTTCTTTATATTTGCAAAAAAATTAATTTCTTAATGATTTTTGCTTTTTTTCCGTTAAAAAAACGATCGATATAATCTGGTATCGTGTTTAAACCAAACGCCCTCGCAGACACGTAAATTTTACTCGTCACTTTACGTTTTATAATTTAATATCCAGTTTTAACATGATTCGATTGCCTTTTAATAATGGTTTCGAACAAGTTTTTGTAATTTGCAATTGATAAATATATCGAACGTATTTAATTAATTAATTTTGTTATAACCAAAAAAAAAGCCTCAAAACGAAGCTATTGCAGAAAGTTCTTGCAGCAGATCACCAAAAATTTTGGAAAAACTGTGTTAAAAATGTTATAAAAGAAGAAGAAATCTTTACAACCATTCATAATTCAATAAATTCGATTTTAAGTACGATTATTATTTATAAATATACTTTACAATGGAAATTTTTTCATTTTCTTTCTTTATATTTGCAAAAAAATTAATTTCTTAATGATTTTCGCTTTTTTTCCGTTAAAAAAACGATCGATATAATCTGGTATCGTGTTTAAACCAAACGCCCTCACAGACACTTAAATTTTACTCGTCACTTTACGTTTTATAATTTAATATCCAGTTTTAACATGATTCGATTGCCTTTTAATAATGGTTTCGAACAAGTTTTTATAATTTGCAATTGATAAATATATCGAACGTATTTAATTAATTAATTTTGTTATAACCAAAAAAAAAGCCTCAAAACGAAGCTATTGCAGAAAGTTCTTGCAGCAGATCACCAAAAATTTTGGAAAAACTGTGTTGAAAATGTTATAAAAGGAGAAGAAATCTTTACAACCATTCATAATTCAATAAATTCGATTTTAAGTACGATTATTATTTATAAATATACTTTACAATGGAAATTTTTTCATTTTCTTTCTTTATATTTGCAAAAAAATTAATTTCTTAATGATTTTCGCTTTTTTTCCGTTAAAAAAACGATCGATATAATCTGATATCGTGTTTAAACCAAACGCCCTCGCAGACACTTAAATTTTACTCGTCACTTTACGTTTTATAATTTAATATCCAGTTTTAACATGATTCGATTGCCTTTTAATAATGGTTTCGAACAAGTTTTTATAATTTGCAATTGATAAATATATCGAACGTATTTAATTAATTAATTTTGTTATAACCAAAAAAAAAGCCTCAAAACGAAGCTATTGCAGAAAGTTCTTGCAGCAGATCACCAAAAATTTTGGAAAAACTGTGTTGAAAATGTTATAAAAGAAGAAGAAATCTTTACAACCATTCATAATTCAATAAATTCGATTTTAAGTACGATTATTATTTATAAATATACTTTACAATGGAAATTTTTTCATTTTCTTTCTTTATATTTGCAAAAAAATTAATTTCTTAATGATTTTCGCTTTTTTTCCGTTAAAAAAACGATCGATATAATCTGGTATCGTGTTTAAACCAAACGCCCTCGCAGACACGTAAATTTTACTCGTCACTTTACGTTTTATAATTTAATATCCAGTTTTAACATGATTCGATTGCCTTTTAATAATGGTTTCGAACAAGTTTTTGTAATTTGCAATTGATAAATATATCGAACGTATTTAATTAATTAATTTTGTTGTAACCAAAAAAAAAGCCTCAAAACGAAGCTATTGCAGAAAGTTCTTGCAGCAGATCACCAAAAATTTTGGAAAAACTGTGTTAAAAATGTTATAAAAGAAGAAGAAATCTTTACAACCATTCATAATTCAATAAATTCGATTTTAAGTACGATTATTATTTATAAATATACTTTACAATGGAAATTTTTTCATTTTCTTTCTTTATATTTGCGAAAAAATTAATTTCTTAATGATTTTTGCTTTTTTTCCGTTAAAAAAACGATCGATATAATCTGGTATCGTGTTTAAACCAAACGCCCTCGCAGACACGTAAATTTTACTCGTCACTTTACGTTTTATAATTTAATATTCAGTTTTAACATGATTCGATTGCCTTTTAATAATGGTTTCGAACAAGTTTTTGTAATTTGCAATTGATAAATATATCGAACGTATTTAATTGATTAATTTTGTTATAAGAAAATAATCTTTCGGAAATTCCCTGTTACGAGACGTATTTTATGAATATTTTTTATTACCGCATTTAGTACGTCTTCCAATGTTGAATAACACGAAATATAATATTAAAAACAATATTCTTAATTGATAATTAAATAAATAATAGTTAAAATTAACGATTATCTATTATTTGTTCCGCTTAAATGCAAACATTATTTTTCAATTTATCTTAGATTGTGTAAATATTCAAAACGTGGAAATCATTAAAATTACGAAACGACGTCAATTTTTGCGGCTGAAAATAAATTAATATTTACCGAAAGCAAACACAAATGTCTATTTTAAACAATAATTTGTAAATTTATCCATTTCGTTCATAAAAATGTCGCCAATTGACAATTTAGGACCCCCTCGAGGCTGCTGTCATTTAAGTATTGAAAAGTTAGGTTAGGTTAGGTTAGATGTCAGTATGAATAATTTGTCCGAGACATTTCAATTTCAACACGTTTCGCAGTGTACAATGTGCAACTGGGCATGTTAAAAATAGTAAAAAACCACGTAAAAATCATTAATTTACTGTTAAAAAAAAGTTGGACGTACTTTTAGATATTGAGGAGAATCCACAAAAGACAACTCGAGAATTTTGTACAAAAAAAACTTCAATTGGTTCAATATAAAATCAAATCAAATTTGCGGTTCAAAAATTGTAACTTTAAACGATTAACAAACGCAACTATAGATATTAGAAAAGGAACATTTTCACTGGATGTTCGAAATTCACACTTAAAAACATAAAAAAATGAACGTTTAGGTTGGTATCATCGAATAGCCGACTAAATCCCCCGATTTGACTCATCTCGATCACTACATGTTGATGTTTATTTTGAATATTTTAATTTTTTCAGTTATAATAGCACCAAATTTAAAAAACTTTATATTGCCGAACAGAGGATTAAAATCCCTTTCGAACAAGGTGCCGCACGACCCCCTTTTTTTATTTAAATCATTAGTTTTTTCTTAAAACAAGAAACATGAGTTATACATTGTTTATATATCTAAATCTTCATTATCAAATTCTAAAAAACGAAATTTATAAATTTAATGAATCTCACCAAACGACCCCACTGTTTATCACAGACCGTCTGGCGGGAATATTTCTAAGAAATTACGTACATACGCCTTCCGACAGCTTCGGCCAATAGAAATGCGTATATATATTTACGATTCGATGTTTTCATTGGTAAATAGAGTAAATATAATTTTTCATTTATTAATTTGGTATAACTTCCTTCTGGAATTGTAATTAGAATATTTATAACCTCTACGATATGATTTTATCTTATAATCATTCATTTTATATATCACTTTCTCATAAAAAATTTATGATAAAACAGTTACCTGTAATTTTCTTCGCTACCATATTATTAAACGTCTCTATCTATCCGATACCACGACGCCATCTTGTTTCATTGTTTAATTTACATAAACTCACTCGTATGACGTAATCAGTAATATCTGGTTGAATAAATTTTAAAGAAAAACGTTCTACAATTTTCGATCGACAAGTTTTGGATTTGGATTAATTAGAAACCTTTCAGAATTTACGAAAAACGCCTTAACTGGTAACAAATTTTGTTTAGAATGAAGTTTAGACTTAAATTAGCAGTGCTTCTTCTTTTTTAGCGTCATTAACCTAACATTTAAATCAATTTCTCGATTTTACTTAACTGTCAATATTTGAAAAGGTGTATTATCGATTTTAATCGATTAATTACGTGTTATTATGTGAAAGAATGCATGAACGCGTTGATATATTTGAGAATTTCGTCGAGCGACGCCTATGAGTATCATTATGAATGTTAATTGGGTGAAGAAAGATTAACTGGAACGCTCGAAGAACGATGAACGAGAAACGAGTTTTTATCAGAAATGGCATACCTCACATTTGAGTATTAACTACTAAATGATTTAAAACGTACAATTTGATATTTTATGAACAATATTTAGAAACAGATACGATTTTTTGACGTTTGAAAATTTAATTTGGCTATTAAGACATAAAAATTGGGTAATGAATTCGAGAAACGTTAATTTCCTTTTGTTTTTATCATTTTATCGTCTTTTTCTAACGAGTTTCATATACGAGGACGCTTCCAAAAGTACCAGACCCAACTGAGAAAACGTGATTTCTAAACTCAAACGTTGCAAATAAATTTGAGGTTATGTAAAAAAAGTGTAAATACAAAAATTGTAGATCTTTTCATTACCTACAATTTTTCTATTTGACTTTTCCCCATAGGATCTTTAGTTTTTCCAGAAATCAAGAAAAACCGTTTTTTACCCTTAAAAACTCACCCCCCTTACCCTTTTCGACGACATATCGCTCGTAAATCAATTTTTCCTTTTGTTTTAATTATATTTTTCTCTTTTTCTAACGAGTTTCATATACGAGGACGCTTCGAAAAGTACCAGGCCCAACTAAGTAAACACGATTTCTAAATTCAAACGGTGCAATTAAATTTGAGGTTATGTGAAAAAAGTGTAAATACAAAAGTTGTAGATCTCTTCATTACCTACAACTTTTCTATTTGACGTTTCCCGATAGGACATTTAGTTTTTCAAGAAATCAAGAAAAATCGTTTTTCACTCTTAAAAACTCAATCCCTTCCCCTTTTTCGACAACATATCGCTCGTAAATCAATTTCTTTTGGTTTTTATTATATTTTCCCCTTTTTTTTTAACATAGTTCATATACGAGGACGCTTCGAAAAGTACCAGGCCCAACTGAGAAAACGTGATTTCTAAACTCAAACGTTGCAAATAAATTTGAGGTTATGTAAAAAAAGTGTAAATACAAAAGTTGTAGATCTCTTCATTACCTACAACTTTTCTATTTGACGTTTCCCGATAGGACATTTAGTTTTTCAAGAAATCAAGAAAAATCGTTTTTCACTCTTAAAAACTCAATCCCTTCCCCTTTTTCGACAACATATCGCTCGTAAATCAATTTTTCCTTTTGTTTTAATTATATTTTTCTCTTTTTCTAACGAGTTTCATATACGAGGACGCTTCGAAAAGTACCAGGCCCAACTGAGAAAACGTGATTTCTAAACTCAAACGTTGCAAGTAAATTTGAGGTTATGTGAAAAAAGTGTAAATACAAAAGTTGTAGATCTCTTCATTACCTACAACTTTTCTATTTGACGTTTCCCGATAGGACATTTAGTTTTTCAAGAAATCAAGAAAAATCGTTTTTCACTCTTAAAAACTCAATCCCTTCCCCTTTTTCGACAACATATCGCTCGTAAATCAATTTCTTTTGGTTTTTATTATATTTTCCCATTTTTTTTTAACATATTTCATATACGAGGACGCTTCGAAAAGTACCAGGCCCAACTGAGAAAACGTGATTTCTAAACTCAAACGTTGCAAGTAAATTTGAGGTTATGTGAAAAAAGTGTGAATACAAAAGTTGTAGATCTATTCATTATCTACAACTTTTCTATTTGACGTTTTCCCGTAGGACCTTCAATTTTTCCGGAAATCAAGAAAAACCGTTTTTTACCCTTAAAAACTTAGCCCCCTACCCTATTCAACAACATATCGCTCGTAAATCAATTTTTCCTTTTGTTTTAATTATATTTTTCTCTTTTTCTAACGAGTTTCATATACGAGGACGCTTCGAAAAGTACCAGGCCCAACTAAGTAAACACGATTTCTAAATTCAAACGGTGCAATTAAATTTGAGGTTATGTAAAAAAAGTGTAAATACAAAAGTTGTAGATCTCTTCATTACCTACAACTTTTCTATTTGACTTTTCTCCATAAAAGTTAGAGTTAGTTAAAAAAATGTATTTAATCCATAAATATTTCAACCCGCGTAATATTCTGAACAAAATCACGACTATTTACACCATGGGGGTTGGAAAATTTAGTAAAAGGGTACAAAAGTTTGTTTGTAGCGCTAGTTTTTGATAAAAAAAATACAAAAGAGTTATCAACTTTATTTAAATAACGAAATATCTCTCATGGAGGATTTCATCGTTAAAAAACTTCCGAAATATTATAGACTAAAAAAGAAAATATCGAATTTATACTAAAAACCAATTTATAATATACATACACTCCCCGTTGCTCGGCCTATTGAATACCAGACAGTATTTCGAGATACCCATTGCACATCAACAGAAAATAAAACGTAATTAATATTTCGTCTTCATCATCATCATCTGTCTGACAATCGTCCGCGATAAATTTATACCGAAAATTCGACTCTTCAAATGTCAGATGCGCAGTGATTGATGAGGGCACATTTATAATTAGCGGACACTTCCGGTGTGCCTGCGTTGGCACCACCGCTTTCAGTCGGCTTTATATCGCCGTATGTTTGTCACTCGATCGACATTTTCTTTTTGTTTAATTTATAAACGCGCCGCGCTTGTGTTTTATTAACGATCGAAATGACATTCCAAAAAAAAAAATTACGTATATTATCCAAATCCAATCCAGAGATAACAAAAACGGTTTTTTTTAATAAAAAGATACTCGATTTTGTCAAATTTACCGTTAGATTACCGAAAATTATTCGCCGTAAAGAACATTCTGAAAAAAAATAGCATAAATCGTTATAATCGATGTGTTTCATTTTTTTATATTTTAAAAACGCCACCAACACGTAAAAAAAACTAAATTGAAAATTATAGAAAGGAAAATACAATTAATATCACGCTTAAATACCGGAAATGTGTAAAAATCCCCATTTTAAACATTTAAAAACGTTTTTATTTAATTCTAACCAAAATTCGACAGCAAAAATCTGAATTAAAAACGTTTTATTACATTTTGGTACCCCCCCTGTAAGTAAATTACTATTTATGGTCATTTTTTTCAGATTATCACTTTGTATATACGGGTTGTCCCACTAAAAATTACGAATTGTTCAAATTTTTTATTCTTTAAAGGCTCGTAACTCAGAAACGAGAGAATTTAAACGGGTTTTTTTAATAAAAAGATACTCGATTTTGTCAAATTTACCGTTAGATTACCGAAAATTATTCGCCGGAAAGAAACATTCTGCAAAAAATAGCATAAATCGTTATAATCGATGGATTTCATTTTTTATATTTTAGAAACGTCACCAGCACGTAAAAAAAACTAAATTTGAAAATTATAAAAAGGAAAATACAATTAATATCACGCTTAAATACCGGAAATGTGTAAAAATCCCCATTTTAAACAATTAAAAACGTTTTTATTTAATTCTAACCAAAATTCGACAACAAAAATCTGAATTAAAAACGTTTAATTATATTTTGTTACCCCCCCTGTAAGTAAATTACAATTTATAGTAATTTTTTTCAGATTATCACTTTGTATATACGGGTTGTCCCACTAAAAACTACGAATTGTTCAAATTTTTTATTCTTTAAAGGCTCGTAACTCAAAAACGAGAGAATTTAAACGGTTTTTTTTAATAAAAAGATACTCGATTTTGTATAATTTACCGTTAGATTACCGAAAATTATTCGCCGGAAAGAAACATTCTGAAAAAAAATAGCATAAATCGTTATAATCGATGGATTTCATTTTTTATATTTTAGAAACGTCACCAGCACGTAAAAAAAACTAAATTTGAAAATTATAAAAAGGAAAATACAATTAATATCACGCTTAAATACCGGAAATGTGTAAAAATCCCCATTTTAAACATTTAAAAACGTTTTTATTTAATTCTAACCAAAATTCGACAACAAAAATCTGAATTAAAAACGTTTAATTATATTTTGTTACCCCCCCCTGTAAGTAAATTACAATTTATAGTCGTTTTTTTTCAGATTATCACTTTGTATATACGGGTTGTCCCACTAAAAATTACGAATTGTTCAAATTTTTTATTCTTTAAAGGCTCGTAACTCAGAAACGAGAGAATTTAAACGGGTTTTTTTAATAAAAAGATACTCGATTTTGTCAAATTTACCGTTAGATTACCGAAAATTATTCGCCGGAAAGAAACATTCTGCAAAAAATAGCATAAATCGTTATAATCGATGGATTTCATTTTTTATATTTTAGAAACGTCACCAGCACGTAAAAAAAACTAAATTTGAAAATTATAAAAAGGAAAATACAATTAATATCACGCTTAAATACCGGAAATGTGTAAAAATCCCCATTTTAAACAATTAAAAACGTTTTTATTTAATTCTAACCAAAATTCGACAACAAAAATCTGAATTAAAAACGTTTAATTATATTTTGTTACCCCCCCTGTAAGTAAATTACAATTTATAGTAATTTTTTTCAGATTATCACTTTGTATATACGGGTTGTCCCACTAAAAACTACGAATTGTTCAAATTTTTTATTCTTTAAAGGCTCGTAACTCAAAAACGAGAGAATTTAAACGGTTTTTTTTAATAAAAAGATACTCGATTTTGTATAATTTACCGTTAGATTACCGAAAATTATTCGCCGGAAAGAAACATTCTGAAAAAAAATAGCATAAATCGTTATAATCGATGGATTTCATTTTTTATATTTTAGAAACGTCACCAGCACGTAAAAAAAACTAAATTTGAAAATTATAAAAAGGAAAATACAATTAATATCACGCTTAAATACCGGAAATGTGTAAAAATCCCCATTTTAAACATTTAAAAACGTTTTTATTTAATTCTAACCAAAATTCGACAACAAAAATCTGAATTAAAAACGTTTAATTATATTTTGTTACCCCCCCCTGTAAGTAAATTACAATTTATGGTCGTTTTTTTTCAGATTATCACTTTGTATATACGGGTTGTCCCACTAAAAACTACGAATTGTTCAAATTTTTTATTCTTTAAAGGCTCGTAACTCAAAAACGAGAGAATTTAAACGGTTTTTTTTAATAAAAAGATACTCGATTTTGTCAAATTTACCGTTTGATTACCAAAAATTATTCGCCGTAAAGAAACATTCTGCAAAAAAATAGCATAAATCGTTATAATCGATGTGTTTCATTTTTTTATATTTTAAAAACGCCACCAACACGTAAAAAAAACTAAATTGAAAATTATAAAAAGGAAAATACAATTAATATCACGCTTAAATACCGGAAATGTGTAAAAATCCCCATTTTAAACATTTAAAAACGTTTTTATTTGATTCTAACCAAAATTCGACAACAAAAATCTGAATTAAAAACGTTTTATTACATTTTGATACCCCCCCTGTAAGTAAATTACAATTTATAGTCGTTTTTTTTCAGATTATCACTTTGTATATACGGGTTGTCCCACTAAAAATTACGAATTGTTCAAATTTTTTATTCTTTAAAGGCTCGTAACTCAGAAACGAGAGGATTTAAACGGTTTTTTTTAATAAAAAGATACTCGATTTTGTATAATTTACCGTTAGATTACCGAAAATTATTCGCCGGAAAGAAACATTCTGCAAAAAATTAGCATAAATCTTTATAATCGATGTGTTTCATTTTTTATGTCTTAAAAACGCCACCAGCACGTAAAAAAAACCAAATTGAAAAGTATATAACGGAAAATACAATTAATATCACCCTTAAATACCGGAAATGTGTAAAAATCCCCATTTTAAACATTTAAAAACGTTTTTATTTGATTCTAACCAAAATTCGACAACAAAAATCTGAATTAAAAACGTTTAATTACATTTTGATACCCCCCCTGTAAGTAAATTACAATTTATAGTCGTTTTTTTTCAGATTATCACTTTGTATATACGGGTTGTCCCACTAAAAATTACGAATTGTTCAAATTTTTTATTTTGTAAAGGCTCGTAACTCAAAAACGAACCAATCTAAAACCGATATTATGAATAATTTTTGTTAATAATTCTTTGAAAACAGTTTTTGATATCCCAGTTCGGAATTAATCCGGTTTTATAACGCCCAGAAAAACTATTCATTTTTATTATTAAGTAGACATTAATTTACGACTAGTTTTGTTTCTATATTCTCCCCATTGGTATATGGTACAATAAATTTGTTAATATAGAGTGCAAATTCACCTCCATGTTTTCTATAAATCACGTAGAGTCGATTAGGTTGTCCGGGCGTACTCAATACTGCACAAGAATGAATTAACAGAGTGTACGCTACAAAAAGTAAAAAATAAATATCGAGTCCGTATTCGTATTGCCTCGGGAAGCAATTGCCTCATAAATTAATACATTTAAAGTTGTAGCATAAATCTCGGTAACATTAAGTCACATTTTCATAATTGCATTTGGTGGTGGTACCGTCGAGTTGTTTTCTTTTTTTATTTTTTTACGAAACGTTTCGTCACTTTTATATCTATGAATGTATATATACCAAAAATGCGAAAAAAATTGATATTTTCCTATTTAATCTCGCGTTGAAACGGGAAAACATTTTTTTGTTTTTTTGAAAAAGCTTCAATTTTTGATAGACATCCTCATTTATTACCGATAACAACATAACTGCTACGTTAACTATTCCATTTTGTAAGGAAACTCGAAACGTATAATTTGTATGTTTATCTACGAGTTAAGCAGACTTGAAACGATTGTACGTCAACATAATATACAGAAGACAATAAACGTTTACGTGAGAAGTATATTGGTCACGATTATTTTCACGTAACATCTTTTCAAATCAAGAAAATTGGTTTATTCGATGTTTCGACCCTTGACACACCCTGTATATTAGTTATCATACCCAACATATCAAAAATAACCTGTTACACAACTAACATCTCTTGATATACCATGTATATTGGAAATACAATGATTACTTGATTAACCCTGTATATTAATATCTAAAAATTATGAAACTTCTCATTTCATGATACACCCTGTATAATTATACGACCACTTTTGTCTTAATACACCCTGTATATTAACATAAATATAATTATTTGATCTCTCGTTTCTTGCTATATCCTGTATATTGGAAATACGAAAATTACATGATAAACTTGATTAACCCTGTATATTAATAACTAAAAATTATTTAGCCTCTCATTTTATGATATACCCTGTATAATTATACGTCAGCATTTGTCTTAATACACCCTGTATATCAACGTAAATATAATTATATGATCTCCTATTTCATGATATACCCTGTATAATTATACGACAGCAATTGACGTAATACACCCTGTATATTAACACAAATATAATTATTTGAACTCTAGCTTCTTGATATACCCTGTATATTGAAAATACGATGATTACATTATCTCCTATTTCATGATACACCCTGTATAATTATACGACCACATTTGTCTTAATACACCCTGTATATTAACATAAATATAATTATTTGATCTCTCGTTTCTTGCTATATCCTGTATATTGGAAATACGAAAATTACATGATAAACTTGATTAACCCTGTATATTAATAACTAAATTTTATTTAGCCTCTCATTTTATGATATACCCTGTATAATTATACGTCAGCATTTGTCTTAATACACCCTGTATATCAACGTAAATATAATTATATGATCTCCTATTTCATAATATACCCTGTATAATTATACGACAGCAATTGACGTAATACACCCTGTATATTATTACAAATATAATTATTTGAACTCTAGCTTCTTGATATACCCTGTATATTGAAAATACGATGATTACATTATCTCCTATTTCTCGATACACCCTGTACATTAACATTTAATACTTGAAAATTTCATTTCGTGATACGCCCTGTATAATTATATGACCGCATTTGTCGTAATACAACCCGTATATTAACGTAAATATAATTATATGATCTCCTGTTTCTTGATACACCCTGTACATCAATTAATAATTAATAATTACGAGGTTTCCTATTTCATAATTATATGATTTCTCAATTTTTGATATACCCTGTATATTGAAAATACGATGATTACATTATCTCCTATTTCTCGATACACCCTGTACATTAACATTTAATACTTGAAAATTTCATTTCGTGATACGCCCTGTATAATTATATGACCGCATTTGTCGTAATACAACCCGTATATTAACGTAAATATAATTATATGATCTCCTGTTTCTTGATACACCCTGTACATCAATTAATAATTAATAATTACGAGGTTTCCTATTTCATAATTATATGATTTCTCAATTTTTGATATACCCTGTATATTGGAAATACGACGAAAATATGATCTCCTATTTCTTGATACACCCTGTATAATTATACGACGTAATACATAAATTAACATAAATATAATTATAATGTGATATCTCATTTCTTGATAAACCTTGTATATCGTAGAATAAATAATTCTATTACTTCCTTAATACACCCTGTATATTTGCGATAACAAATTATAAAGTCTCCTATTTTGAGAAACAGTGTAAATAACTATAGAAATATCGGATTCGGTTATTTTTTCGTAAACCCCGTATATTGCCAATAATAAAAAATCATAGGATTCCTATTTTTAACATACCCTGTATATATAAATACTCCTTATATAATTACAGAATTCTTTCAATTCTTGTTGCACCTTGTATATTGAAAATAGTTATGTGATTTGGCGCACCCTGTATTAATATATAAAAAAATTGAATATTCTGTGGGATAATTTCACAAGAATGCAGTTAAAATGATAAATTTAATACGAATTTATAATATTCTCGCGAATTTTTGAAATTCTGTTTTGTCTATTGAAAGAACTAATGGAAAATTGCCCATTGCATGTCGCGAATCTTTTATATTGTCAAATTTTCCCTCCCGATTATTATTCATAAGATATAACCTAAATAATTTAGCGACAATTTGATTTAATAATGAAATGGAACTCGTGTTATTACAAATTTATATATTTATTAAAAATAGAATACCAACTTGATTAATAGTTTTTGAGAACGAATGAATTCATTCGCAGATGTCGCAAGTATCATTTTGTTGACAGCCACGTTGTATCAACACACTAAATTCTTTTTCTTAATTAATTCGAAAATAACACACCAATAAAACTGAAACTTTTTATACAAACTTTGAAGATATCTTTTCATAATTAGTATTTGTCATAAAAATGATTTTATTTGTTCACGGCGCCATCTGTGAATCAAATACTAACGTATCGTTATTTTTATTTTATAGATAACGTTTTCTATTAACATAACCCTACTTTTTTCTTTATTTATATAGTAAGTACAACCATATTGTCAGCTGTTTATTTCCGAATGTCAATGATCCTGATTCGTACTATTATAAACTTGAGAATGCCGCTGGTTTACATAAATCAGATTTTCAATTAAATTCGTATATAAAACTATATTTGTCTTGTAAAAATATAAATTTTCATTTAAAATACTAAAACGCGAAGCTCTTACCAATTTAATGATGACAGAATGACTTCCATATGTTTTTAATATCGAACATCTATCGTCACATCGGGTTGTTAATACAGTTAATACGGACAAATTCGAGGAAAAAGGTCGATATTTATGGTTGTACAGGGTGTTTATTGACAAGTCGTTTAGATTTTAATTCGATAAACATTATAAACAACGTCGAATTAATGTGCGACAAGTATAAACTGGATGTTTTATTAGTTTAATCAGCGGTTCTCAAAATTTCGCGAATAAAAATATTATTTAATGGTAATTTACGAAGAAAATTACAATCTAAAAGTGTACGGGGGGCGTTGAAAAAATAATGGAATGGAAAATACGAGGTTTGTACATAAAATAATATATGTTTGGAAAGATTAGATTTTTTTTTTATTTTTCAACATGATCTGTGTTTTTAAGTGATGTTGGTGCGTATTTATATAAATGAGAGACATAAATCTAATCGCGATGCGTGGAAAACTGCGTGAAAAAAAAACGAAATTACAAAAATATCCATGAAAAAAGCAGTTTCCAGAAGCGGACTATAAACGTCGAGGTTCGTATAGGAAAGGCGTGAATTTAGATTCGAAATTAGACACAATGTAGTGTTTCGGTTGGTGTTGTATACCTGCAAACAAACACTAACTTATAATAAAACGTCTGTCTGGCTGTATTAAAATAGCGGACTGACACGAACGACAGACTATGAATGATTACGGTCACATGATATTATTTTAACAACAATCTCATGGATGTAGCCAACTAAATATTTCCAAATGGGAAAAAAAAATCGTTTTCGTTTTAATTGGATTCTAAAATTAATAATAATAATAAAAAAAAAAAAACTCTCAAAAATGAGCGAGAAAAATCCGAATTTAAAGAAATTTTAACCACTTATCTCGTATTCGTGATCTCGAAAAGGCCTACGACGCGGTACCGACGAAAACGCTTTTTGATATATTGATAAAATCTGTTATCAGTTATTCAGAACGTTTATACGTTAAGTCGAAAGTTGGGAAATACTTTATTAAAAACTATTTTTTCGTATTAAAAAAGTTCGAGGCACAAAAATTACAATGTACAGGTCAATTAACAAACATTTTCTCTTCAATTCGATTATATTCGTTGTCTTTTAACCTAACTCAACCTAACCTAACCTAACCTAAGCGTAACTTAACCTAACCTAACCGTAAATTAACCTAACCTAACCTAAGCGTAACTTAAACTCACCTAACCGTAACTTAACCTAACCTAACCTAACCGTAACTCAACCTAACCTAACCTAACCAAAACTTAACCTAACCTAATCTAACCTAACCTAATCTAACCTAACCTAATCTAACCGTAACTCAACCTAACCTAACCAAAACATAACCTAACCTAACCTAACCTAATTTAACCTAACCTAACCTAACCTAACCTAACCGTAACTCAACCTAACCTAACCTAACCAAAACTTAACCTAACCTAATCTAACCTAACCTAATCTAACCGTAACTCAACCTAACCTAACCTAACCTAACCAAAACATAACCTAACCTAACCTAATTTAACCTAACCTAACCTAACCGTAACTCAACCTAACCTAACCTAACCAAAACTTAACCTAACCTAATCTAACCTAACCTAATCTAACCGTAACTCAACCTAACCTAACCTAACCTAACCAAAACATAACCTAACCTAACCTAATTTAACCTAACCTAACCTAACCTAACCTAACCGTAACTCAACCTAACCTAACCTAACCAAAACTTAACCTAACCTAATCTAACCTAACCTAATCTAACCGTAACTCAACCTAACCTAACCTAACCTAACCAAAACATAACCTAACCTAACCTAATTTAACCTAACCTAACCTAACCTAACCTAACCTAATCTAACCTAATATAACCGTAACTCAACCTAACCTAACCTAACCTAATCTAACCGTAACTCAACCTAACCTAACCTAACCTAACCTAATTTAATCTAACCGTAACTTAACCTAACCTAACATAACCTAACCATTCTTAAATCGAAAAGTTTTTTTATAGAAAATTTAAACAACACAATTTTTTAATTATTTTGAACGTAATACTAAAAAAATGCGGTAGTTTTTATGAAAAATAAACAATTTTTGTGCAATATTTTATTTTCGATAACCAATTTATTGTCTTCGGAGATTTTACAGTGTAATACACCGTAAAATCGTCATTTTATAAACAATATACGAAAATTTTCAAAATACGTCGATTCCAATTCAACAATTTCGTTTTTTAAATAATTATTATTAATTTAAATAATGATGGACGTGTTGAATTTTTCTAAGATATTATTAACGATAAGATTTTTCGAAAGTTTAGAAAGCAAAAAAAAATCGTTGATTAATTAGTTGCTTTCAATTTGTACACGTCATATTACGTCACTACTCAGTAAATAAAAAGAACGCGCCATGTTACCGATAATGACGTGAGATTCAATATGGCGTCGTCAAACTTGAAACATAAACTTTTATACGTAAAATATCGTTTTTTAAGCGGTTTTTACCCCATAGATGTTGTTTTCGATATTTAACGATTTTGTATTTCGTCATTTCGAGTTGGATTCATATACCGGAACGGTAAATACAACCGCATATTATGTATAAATAAAAATAGGTTAACTGAGAAGACGAAAAGTCTGAGCCGATGTAAAAACCGTCGTTTCTCGGTTCGAAGAAAAAGCGTAAAATCACCGAACGCACCATTCAAACACTCCTTCGACTAATATATATGCGCCATTCCGAGAAAACAAATGAAATTAATAAAATGCCGGTTCTTTTGATCGATGCCATCGTTAAAAAATCAAATAAATCGGCCTAACTCGGTTGCCACAAACACAGGGTCGATTCCAACAATTCCTACCTAAAAAATTTATCGTATAGAAACACTAAATCGTTTTATTCGTCGACGTATTGCTAAATATCAAAATTTTTCTCATTTATTCTCATTTATATTCGCCAGATTTTGTTCCTTGTGATTTTTATTTAATCGAAAATCCGTTTTCGGCAACGTTTTTGATTCTATTGAATCTATAAAAAGTTTGGAGTAAAATATTTGATGAAGATTGTACTAGAAGAAGTTTCGCGATGAAAAAATGTACGAAAATTCTGAGTAAAACGAAAAAATCAATCGCGAAATATAAATAAAACTGTAAATTATCAATTTTCAATAATAAAATTAAATCCACGTCGTTCTGATATGTCCCAATAATCATTATGTCCATTAGTATTCGCCAGATTTTGTTCCTTGTGATTTTTGTCTCTTTTATTTAATTAAAAAACTCGTTTTCGGGAACGTTTATTGATTCTACTGAATTTATAAAAAGTTTGAAGTAAAAAATTTTTCGAATTGTAGTATAAAAAGTTTCTCGATGAAAAAATGTACGAAAATTTTCAATAAAACAAAAAATTCAATCACAAACTTTCTATATATCATCAATTTTTCAATAATACAATTTTAGTTTATACGCTAAATGGGCCGATGCCGGTCCTGTACTATACGGTATTAATTTTCGATAAAAAATCATTTGAAACTTTGTTTTGTTTTGGTGTTTTCTACATCTCGAGTGCAATATTCTGAGTTATGTGACTGCTTTGGTGAATCTCTTATTAATTTCATATACTTTGTTGTAAAAATAAATGTCAGTCGTATAAAGTCGTTTTGGTTTATTTTTTTCATCATTATTTATGTGACGTGCTTCCTTTATTATACTTCGACAATAATTTCAAAGTTTCGTTCATTCATTTTTAATTTTTTTTCGTATTCAGATACCACGTAAATTGTAAACATCGAGTTTGACGTTTGACGTTGTCATATATCTAAATGAATTTAAAATAAATTCCTTATTGCCCGGACTATATAGTGACGTTTCGAAGATCGACACCATTTGTGTTATTTCGTATAATTACGTGAAACGAAAATAGATTTTAAAATCATAGTCTATCTTTCTAGAGTGACTAGATTTAAATAAATCATCAAACGCTAGACAGACAAAAAAAAATCTAAAATAAAATTAAACACGAACAGAAGGTGTCGTTGATTCTTCGTGACGGTTTTTTCGATGTATCATCTAATGTTTATTTTACAACAATATAAATACGAGGGATTGTTAGGTTTTGTCTTTTATTCGATATTACAAACTCCGCGTCGATTATTAACTTGTTTGAAATGAATCGTTTTGTTTCAGGGTCGCCCATCAACAGACTTCCGATAATGGCAAAGTCCGTTCTCGATTTGTACGAATTGTACAATTTAGTAACGGCACGCGGGGGCTTAGTAGACGTAATTAACAAGAAATTGTGGCAAGAAATCATCAAAGGGTTGCATTTACCATCTTCGATCACTTCGGCGGCGTTCACTTTAAGAACACAGTAAGTTTTTTATGTCTGTATGGTAAACTGTCATTAGTTCGATAGAAGTGTTCGTGAAAATTAAAGAAACGTTTTCGAACAACCGAACCATCGAATTCATCGATTGTCCGATGTTTAGACATTTGACGTTTCTGATTTTGACTTAATATTGACAATCGTTTATTTATTTTTTTTAAACTGCGTATATTTTAGTTAAAATATTATTTTATAATTAAGATGAATATATTATTATTCATCTTATGTCAGTTATCTGTCAGTCGATATTTTTTTTTATACTTGTGACACCGATTGCAAAATTTATTTCGATTCTCATTAAGTAGATAAATCTACTAATATCCCGGCATGGCGTGGGTCGAAAGTATTAAATGTAACAAATAGATGAATCACGAAAATAAGTGTTAACGGACAACTATGTGGACAGTTTTATGTAATTTAGAACGAGGTATCTGATTTTTTTTTTTTTACTCTCTTAAAACTGACTATTTATACAATTTATATACTGAATCATCATAATTTTTCGAGTACCAAATCAAAGGTTCTTAAAAATACTTTAAATAATAATTAGTAGTCACTGAGTACTAGATCTGGATTATATGGTGGACGAGGAAACATTTCAAAATGTATTTCGTTTAATTTAAATATCGAATTTTGATTCAGAGCATTGTATTGATGGAAAATCGGTTTTTTTTCTAAATATGAGGCCGTTTTTTTTATTTTGGGATCAAAACAACTCTATATTCTGCAATTATAACTTTCGAAGATGGTTTTTTTCGCTTTTGAACGCTTCTGAAGTGATTTATCGATTACAATCCGTTTTTCCAACTTATTTTACGAATAGGTTTGATTATGTTGGATAAACCACTACTATGGTTGAATCAGAATCAGCTCTAAATCCTTGTGGAGCGATTAAATTGGATTTGACTCGATTTGAAACCTTTTGCTTTGGGCCTTTTGAACGATTTACTTGTTTGAAGCTGGAAAAATGGTTTTTTCTTCTATATAGAGGCGGTTTTTCCTCGATTTTGGAATAAAAACGGTCCAACATCTCAAAATATCGCAATCATAATCTTCGAAGTTGATTTTTTCGCTTTTGAACGCTTCTGAAGTGATTCATCGACTACAATCCGTTTATCCAACTTATTTTGCGAATAGGTTTGATTATGTTGGATAAACCACCACTATGGTTGAATCAGAATCAGCTCTAAATCCTTGTGGAGCGATTTAATTGGATTTGACTCGATTTGAAACCTTTTGCTTTGGGCCTTTTGAACGATTTACTTGTTTGAAGCTGGAAAAATGGTTTTTTCTTCTATATAGAGGCGGTTTTTCCTCGATTTTGGAATAAAAACGGTCCAACATCTCAAAATATCGCAATCATAATCTTCGAAGTTGATTTTTTCGCTTTTGAACGCTTCTGAAGTGATTCATCGACTACAATCCGTTTTTCCAACTTATTTTACGAATAGGTTTGATTATGTTGGATAAACCACTACTATGGTTGAATCAGAATCAGCTCTAAATCCTTGTGGAGCGATTAAATTGGATTTGACTCGATTTGAAACCTTTTGCTTTGGGCCTTTTGAACGATTTACTTGTTTGAAGCTGGAAAAGTGGTTTTTCTTCTATATAGAGGCGGTTTTTCCTCGATTTTGGAATAAAAACGGTCCAACATCTCAAAATATCGCAATCATAATCTTCGAAGTTGATTTTTTCGCTTTTGAACGCTTCTGAAGTGATTCATCGACTACAATCCGTTTATCCAACTTATTTTGCGAATAGGTTTGATTATGTTGGATAAACCACTACTATGGTTGAATCAGAATCAGCTCTAAATCCTTGTGGAGCGATTAAATTGGATTTGACTCGATTTGAAACCTTTTGCTTTGGGCCTTTTGAACGATTTACTTGTTTGAAGCTGGAAAAATGGTTTTTTCTTCTATATAGAGGCGGTTTTTCCTCGATTTTGGAATAAAAACGGTCCAACATCTCAAAATATCGCAATCATAATCTTCGAAGTTGATTTTTTCGCTTTTGAACGCTTCTGAAGTGATTCATCGACTACAATCCGTTTATCCAACTTATTTTGCGAATAGGTTTGATTATGTTGGATAAACCACCACTATGGTTGAATCAGAATCAGCTCTAAATCCTTGTGGAGCGATTTAATTGGATTTGACTCGATTTGAAACCTTTTGCTTTGGGCCTTTTGAACGATTTACTTGTTTGAAGCTGGAACAATGGTTTTTTCTTCTATATAGAGGCGGTTTTTCCTCGATTTTGGAATAAAAACGGTCCAACATCTCAAAATATCGCAATCATAATCTTCGAAGTTGATTTTTTCGCTTTTGAACGCTTCTGAAGTGATTCATCGACTACAATCCGTTTATCCAACTTATTTTGCGAATAGGTTTGATTATGTTGGATAAACCACCACTATGGTTGAATCAGAATCAGCTCTAAATCCTTGTGGAGCGATTTAATTGGATTTGACTCGATTTGAAACCTTTTGCTTTGGGCCTTTTGAACGATTTACTTGTTTGAAGCTGGAACAATGGTTTTTTCTTCTATATAGAGGCGGTTTTTCCTCGATTTTGGAATAAAAACGGTCCAACATCTCAAAATATCGCAATCATAATCTTCGAAGTTGATTTTTTCGCTTTTGAACGCTTCTGAAGTGATTCATCGACTACAATCCGTTTATCCAACTTATTTTGCGAATAGGTTTGATTATGTTGGATAAACCACCACTATGGTTGAATCAGAATCAGCTCTAAATCCTTGTGGAGCGATTAAATTGGATTTGACTCGATTTGAAACCTTTTGCTTTGGGCCTTTTGAACGATTTACTTGTTTGAAGCTGGAAAAATGGTTTCTTCTTCTATATAGAGGCGGTTTTTCCTCGATTTTGGAATAAAAACGGTCCAACATCTCAAAATATCGCAATCATAATCTTCGAAGTTGATTTTTTCGCTTTTGAACGCTTCTGAAGTGATTCATCGACTACAATCCGTTTATCCAACTTATTTTGCGAATAGGTTTGATTATGTTGGATAAACCACCACTATGGTTGAATCAGAATCAGCTCTAAATCCTTGTGGAGCGATTTAATTGGATTTGACTCGATTTGAAACCTTTTGCTTTGGGCCTTTTGAACGATTTACTTGTTTGAAGCTGGAAAAATGGTTTCTTCTTCTATATAGAGGCGGTTTTTCCTCGATTTTGGAATAAAAACGGTCCAACATCTCAAAATATCGCAATCATAATCTTCGAAGTTGATTTTTTCGCTTTTGAACGCTTCTGAAGTGATTCATCGACTACAATCCGTTTTTCCAACTTATTTTACGAATAGGTTTGATTATGTTGGATAAACCACCACTATGGTTGAATCAGAATCAGCTCTAAATTCTTGTGGAGCGATTTAATTGGATTTGACTCGATTTGAAACGTTTTGCTTTGGGTTTCCGCTTAAACCGCCGTTTTTTTTTTGAAAAATTTCAGATACATGAAATACCTGTACCCGTACGAATGCGAAAAAAGAAGATTGAGTACTCCGGCGGAATTGCAAGTGGCCATCGACGGTAATCGAAGAGAAGGCAGAAGAAGCAGCTACGGTCAATACGACACGATGCAGCGTCCGCCCAACGCCAGTTTGCAGATGTCGCCTTTGACTCTAGTCCCCCAACAACAACAACAGTTGGCCGCGAGGATGCTGGGAGGTGGAATGGGTCTGCACCACAACGGAGCCCATCATCCCAGCCATCCGCAACCGATGGGACAACCCATGAACGGCGGACCGATACCGGGCGTGGCGCCCAGCGATTTCGAAGTCCGTATGATGGAATATATGAAGCTGCTTAACAAAGAGCTGCATAGGCCGGCGGCGGTGACGCCGCCGCTGCGTCAAGAAGAACCTCCGAATTCGACTTCCACGCCCGATCCGTCCGAATTGTCTCGATTGACGCTTTGGAATATATACAATAATAATCAATCGCCGGTAGAACCTCAAAAAGAACCGATCAATCTCTCTGAAACGTCCTCTAATTTATCGAAAAGGGAATCGGAATCGAGGGAATCGCCGCCTCCCGCTAAAAGGATCGTCAAAGAAGAAGATATTCCAGAATCTTCCAAATCCGTGTCTTCTTCGGCTACGCATATCAAAATTAATAGTAGAGGTGAGTCGAAAATTTTAAAATTTTTTTTTTCATTTTTTGTCGAAATTAATCGTAAAAATCTTTTTTTTTTTTTTTGAAACAGATACTTTTTGATTTATTCGTGATTTAGTGAACCGAAAATTTTGACAAATTCAAAATCGATTAAGTGGGAAACGGTCGATTTTTCGAAAAAACTGTATCAGAACTTTTTTAAATAACTTTAAATAACCATTCGATCGGGAGTTTATAAAACTTTGTATTACATAAAATAAGGGAGTTGTGACGAAAATAAAATTGAATCCTTTAATTTTTCGGAAAAAAAATTATTTCAACCCTTGATATTACCGCCCTTATTTAAAATGGAATATTGTGAATCTACAAATTCACTTTAATTGAATACAAATAATAAAATCGAAAAGTTTGAACGGTTTTTGAATCTCGTTTTTGTAAAAAATTATCATTTTAAAATAAAAATCGTTTTTAAACTTTTTTTAAAAAATTGTTTTTTTAAAAAATAACTCGAATCATACGTTCAAATTGCTATATATCAAAAAATTACTTTTTTTTAAATAAAATTTCGTTTTTTTTTTTATTTTTTTCTTAATTTCGAAATTAACCCCTTCGAAATTCAAAGTAACTTTTGACTTTTATTAAAAATAACTCGAAAAATACGAAAAATACGTTAAAATTGTTATATATCAAAAAAATTACTTTTTTTTAAATAAAATTTCGTTTTTTTTGTTATTTTTTTCTTAATTTCCAAATAAACCCCTTCGAAATTCAAAGTAATTTTTGACTTTTATTAAAAATAACTCGAAAAATACGAAAAATACGTTAAAATTGTTATATATCAAAAAAATTACTTTTTTTTAAATAAAATTTCGTTTTTTTGTTATTTTTTTCTTAATTTCCAAATTAACCCCTTCGAAATTCAAAGTAACTTTTGACTTTTATTAAAAATAACTCGAAAAATACGAAAAATACGTTAAAATTGTTATATATCAAAAAAATTACTTTTTTTTAAATAAAATTTCGTTTTTTTGTTATTTTTTTCTTAATTTCCAAATAAACCCCTTCGAAATTCAAAGTAATTTTTGACTTTTATTAAAAATAACTCGAAAAATACGAAAAATACGTTAAAATTGTTATATATCAAAAAAATTACTTTTTTATCAATAAAATTTCGTTTTTTTGTTATTTTTTTCTTAATTTCCAAATAAACCCCTTCGAAATTCAAAGTAATTTTTGACTTTTATTAAAAATAACTCGAAAAATACGAAAAATACGTTAAAATTGTTATATATCAAAAAAATTACTTTTTTTTAAATAAAATTTCGTTTTTTTGTTATTTTTTTCTTAATTTCGAAATTAACCCCTTAGAAATTCAAAGTAACTTTTGACTTTTATTAAAAATAACTCGAAAAATACGAAAAATACGTTAAAATAGTTATATATCAAAAAATTACTTTTTTTTAAATAAAATTTCGTTTTTTTGTTATTTTTTTCTTAATTTCGAAATTAACCCCTTAGAAATTCAAAGTAACTTTTGACTTTTATTAAAAATAACTCGAAAAATACGAAAAATACGTTAAAATTGTTATATATCAAAAAAATTACTTTTTTATCAATAAAATTTCGTTTTTTTGTTATTTTTTTCTTAATTTCCAAATAAACCCCTTCGAAATTCAAAGTAATTTTTGACTTTTATTAAAAATAACTCGAAAAATACGAAAAATACGTTAAAATTGTTATATATCAAAAAAATTACTTTTTTTTAAATAAAATTTCGTTTTTTTGTTATTTTTTTCTTAATTTCGAAATTAACCCCTTAGAAATTCAAAGTAACTTTTGACTTTTATTAAAAATAACTCGAAAAATACGAAAAATACGTTAAAATAGTTATATATCAAAAAATTACTTTTTTTTAAATAAAATTTCGTTTTTTTGTTATTTTTTTCTTAATTTCGAAATTAACCCCTTAGAAATTCAAAGTAACTTTTGACTTTTATTAAAAATAACTCGAAAAATACGAAAAATACGTTAAAATTGTTATATATCAAAAAAATTACTTTTTTTTAAATAAAATTTCGTTTTTTTTGTTATTTTTTTCTTAATTTCCAAATAAACCCCTTCGAAATTCAAAGTAATTTTTGACTTTTATTAAAAATAACTCGAAAAATACGAAAAATACGTTAAAATTGTTATATATCAAAAAAATTACTTTTTTTTAAATAAAATTTCGTTTTTTTGTTATTTTTTTCTTAATTTCCAAATTAACCCCTTCGAAATTCAAAGTAACTTTTGACTTTTATTAAAAATAACTCGAAAAATACGAAAAATACGTTAAAATTGTTATATATCAAAAAAATTACTTTTTTTTAAATAAAATTTCGTTTTTTTGTTATTTTTTTCTTAATTTCCAAATAAACCCCTTCGAAATTCAAAGTAATTTTTGACTTTTATTAAAAATAACTCGAAAAATACGAAAAATACGTTAAAATTGTTATATATCAAAAAAATTACTTTTTTATCAATAAAATTTCGTTTTTTTGTTATTTTTTTCTTAATTTCCAAATAAACCCCTTCGAAATTCAAAGTAATTTTTGACTTTTATTAAAAATAACTCGAAAAATACGA
This sequence comes from Diorhabda carinulata, assembly GCF_026250575.1. Taxonomy (NCBI): domain Eukaryota; kingdom Metazoa; phylum Arthropoda; class Insecta; order Coleoptera; family Chrysomelidae; genus Diorhabda; species Diorhabda carinulata. The sequence goes on from NC_079463.1 coordinate 627,045, forward strand.
AAAATACGTTAAAATTGTTATATATCAAAAAAATTACTTTTTTTTAAATAAAATTTCGTTTTTTTGTTATTTTTTTCTTAATTTCGAAATTAACCCCTTAGAAATTCAAAGTAACTTTTGACTTTTATTAAAAATAACTCGAAAAATACGAAAAATACGTTAAAATAGTTATATATCAAAAAATTACTTTTTTTTAAATAAAATTTCGTTTTTTTGTTATTTTTTTCTTAATTTCGAAATTAACCCCTTAGAAATTCAAAGTAACTTTTGACTTTTATTAAAAATAACTCGAAAAATACGAAAAATACGTTAAAATAGTTATATATCAAAAAATTACTTTTTTTTAAATAAAATTTCGTTTTTTTGTTATTTTTTTCTTAATTTCGAAATTAACCCCTTAGAAATTCAAAGTAACTTTTGACTTTTATTAAAAATAACTCGAAAAATACGAAAAATACGTTAAAATAGTTATATATCAAAAAATTACTTTTTTTTAAATAAAATTTCGTTTTTTTGTTATTTTTTTCTTAATTTCGAAATTAACCCCTTAGAAATTCAAAGTAACTTTTGACTTTTATTAAAAATAACTCGAAAAATACGAAAAATACGTTAAAATTGTTATATATCAAAAAAATTACTTTTTTATCAATAAAATTTCGTTTTTTTGTTATTTTTTTCTTAATTTCCAAATAAACCCTTTAGAAATTCAAAGTAACTTTTGACTTTTATTAAAAATAACTCGAAAAATACGAAAAATACGTTAAAATTGTTATATATCAAAAAAATTACTTTTTTATCAATAAAATTTCGTTTTTTTGTTATTTTTTTCTTAATTTCGAAATTAACCCCTTAGAAATTCACAGTAACTTTTGATTTTTATCGTTTTGCAACCCTTTCATTTAATTCCATAAACAAAACCGTAATTTTTTCGTTCAATTAAAATAAGGGATGATTTTAGTTCGTAAAAAAATATAAATATAAATTAAATTAAATAAATTACCATAATTATTATTATTTTTAAATGTTTCAACTTTCATTTCACCCAATTTCGATTATCGAGGGGTAGTTATCGAATCGAAGGGCGAATACAACAAAATTCCGCGTGTCTCGATGATTTTTTCGAGGTTATAGTCAAATTTTCGCTACAATTATTTCATTTCAAACTCGAAGCGAATCCGAAGTCAAACAAAACGCGTTTGGAAAATTCGACGCGCCGAAAATAAAGAAAATCCATTAATCTTCCTCATCATTAAAGCGGTTAATTTCGTTCGGGCGAAGTGACACACACACACACACACAAACCCCGACGAACTTTATTGAAATTCGAGTTTAGATCATTAATTTCACGCGGAAACTCATTTCGCATTTCCAATTTTCCGAACGGAATTTCCAAAATATATGTATCGCGAGGTGATTTCCCATCCACGGTTCATGTTGTTGTTGCAGGTGATTCCCGGAACGGAGACAACTCCTTGGTGGTCAGCATGGAATTGAACGGGATCACTTACCAAGGAGTTTTATTCGCCATGACTAATCCGTCGACGTCCGGAGGTAAAACGACGTTGGCGTCTTAATAATCGCGGCGAGACGCGTCTACCGTTTACAGAGTGTTCGATAAATAGTGCGCATTGTTTATTTATTTTTTTATAGATTTTTATCGTTTCGGTTCTTTTTAGCGAAAGGATAATTTTAAAGAAAGCACAAAATATGATTTATTTAGCGAATTCCGGGCTTTATATTTAACCGTTGACAATTTTCTTTATCTATTACGTCGTTATCTTTAATATTTTCGTCGGGAGTTTCCCGTATTCTTCAGTTTTTTCGCCGTTTTACCATCATCAACTTGGGTTTTTATCAAATTTATTGTCTCCGGTTGATTTTCATCCCTTGTGCATTCAAAGTATCGAAAAACCTCTTTTTCACGTTTATTTTATCAAAATATCGACCCATCTCCAACTTATCTAATCGATTTTTCATTGTAATGTACCAAACGACAAAAAGTGTTTTCATTCTAATGTACCAAACGACAAAAAGTGTTTTCATTGTAATGTACCAAACGACAAAAAGTGTTTTAACTATAATGTACCAAACGACAAAAAGTGTTTTCATTGTAATGTACCAAATGACAAAAATTGCAATTTCCACTTCGTCGTTTCGATAAATTTTCGTGCAAATGTTTGTTTATGTTGTCAACGGTCGATATAACGTTTCGGGACTTCCAAAATACATTTTTAAAAACAAAAATTTCGGTTTTCCAAGTTTTAACGAGAGGAAATACAAATAAATGTAAAGCGAGTGCAATATTTCGAGGACTAAATCTCATTTCCTCTATTAAACTTGATTTTTTTCCTTATATATGATTTTTAATAAAAAAAATTACGTATACAGTACGTCCCAATAATAATTATTTCAATAATAATGAAACCTACTGTATATTATGATGTTTTAACTACATATCTACTTTTTTTTTCGTCTATTTTATGTATATTTGACCTTGTACAGATTTATTATTGTAAATAATTTTTTAAACTTGAATTATCTTATTCGAATTTGTAATACTGAAAAAAATACGGACTTTTTAACGTTTTTCTTTTTTATTTTATCTTTCTATTTGATATTTAAGTCTACCGAAGTAGATATGAGTTAAATTTGAAATGTATTTCCACTTTTCTTACGCCCCTCGTATAATATAACTATCAAAATTTACGTTCGGGGTACGGGAAAAATATGTTTACGTATAATTTTATAACAATTATAAACCAAATGACAAATAAACGTATTTTCTAACAATTGATTTTCTATAAGTTGGAATTTCCATTAAATTTAAGATTATTTATTTTATTTACGTAATATTAGCGTCATTTTTATATATTCGTGTATTCAAATCGAATAAAAATTGTAATTATTCGATACAATTATCAAGTGTAACTTTTCGTAATTTGGTTCATTAGTTCTAAAAAAAAAATGTAAAATTTTCCAGTTTAAAAAAAAAAATTATAATCATATCGATCTCATATTTTCTAGTTTAGAAAACTTTCTTTATTGTGAGTGTTTTTTAATACTATAAGCGGCCAGTTTGTTAAATATTAATTTTTTCCGGTACATAATCATATATCTATAGAATTTTTTCATTTAAAACGACATCTACTTATGTTAAAATTAAAAATAATCAATCATCTTTTTCTGAAACATCTACTTATCTAGTCAAAAAATCGTTTTCCAACAAACTACACCACATGTACTAAAAAATTCTTTTTGTTTGTGCCACCTTGTATCTCGAGTTCGTCTTGTCTCGGGTCGCTTCGGCGAATATATCCTACCAACACAATTCATTATATTTCCACTATACTAAATACGAATTCCCATTCATTATGCAACACTTTATACACCAGCGTCAAGGTTAGTCATTAGTCACAACACTAAAACGGATTTTATACCAGACGATTTGTACATTTCTTGCAAGGTCAAAATATCGCGTATTTTGTATGTTGTTCGATATTATACAAATGCCATTAAGCAAAACTAAAATTTCCCCATAAAATAATTAACATAACCTAACTAAAAAATGGATGAATCCTCATTTGAATTGATTGTTGAATACAACGTTTAGATGTTTCAGATGTTTATTTATGCATATGATGATTAAAAATAATTTTCACTATGAGATGATTGCATTTTAAATTTCATACGTGTATTATTTATTGAAATTAATCGAAGAGTTTCCTCAAACTTGAGAATGATTCTCATCGACATTTTTTTTGTAAATAATTTATATATAAATAGTTAGAAAACCAGTATTTTAGAATAGAGTGTGGATTATTTCTATGTTTTTTTTTGTATATTTGCTGAAAGACTGTTAATTCATAAATATAATTTTGTAGTATATAGGGTGTAACAATAAAATATTTGTTCTAGATACTCAAGTTTTTCATTTCTTTATTCCTAGATCCCAAACAATTGATTGACTTAATATGGTATTATCGAATTTCAATAACTTTAATATATTTTTGAAACCAAAGTTGGTATATAAATTAATTGTTTTAACAACCATTTTTATACTTCTCCCTGTAAGACCATTTCAATATAGTCAACCGCGCCATCTCTACTCGAGAGGATAAAATATCTAGAATCCATAGAAGAACGCTGCATAGTGTGTAAATAAGTCAATTTATTTTGAAGAGATGGTAAATTGGATAAATACCATCGAACTCATAATATCTGTCAATTAATTAATACTATATTAAATTTTTGTTTCTGTACACCAACTTTTTGTACACATTTATTTAAAAGAAAAAACGAATCAAACGGAAAACACAGAAATCTAATTATAAGAATAGTGAAGCTACATTTTACACCGCCATCTATGAGTAATTCCAAAAAGCGCTGTACACAAGTAGTATTGATTAAAGCAAAATACTTTTTTCCATATATATTTAGATTTATCGTAAAAAAATTTGGATTTACGTGATTAATTATTCGTTTTGTTTTATTTCTTTAAATTGGTTATTTTTTATTCGAAACTATTTCCTTAAAGTAATCAACTGCGCCATCTCTACTCGAGAGGATTAAGCAACTAAAGTCTATAGAAGAACGCTTCATAATGTGTGAATAAGTCAACTTATTATTTTCTAACTATTGAACTTAATTAAAAATAAAAAACTGAATTAAATTTTGTTTCGATTCTTATTATTTACTGAATACCATTAACTAATATTATTATGTAAACGTCATATATTATTATTGAGTAATGTAAAATATAAACTTTTATTAATACTTCTTTAATGAAATTTATAGTAAAAAATATTGGATGAACGTGATTAATAAACAGTTTGTAATAAATTCATTTATTTTTCATAATACGATCTGTTTTATTTGGTGAAATCGTTTATTTTTTATTAAAAATACGTCTAATAATGTAGTCGACAGCGCCATCTTTACTCGAGAGGATTAAGCAGCTAAGATTTATAGAAGAACGCTTCATATTGTGTGAATAAATCAACTTATTATTTTCGAATTATTGAACTTAATTAAAAATAAAAAACTGATTTAAATGTTGATTGGATTCTTATTATTTACTTAATACCATCGAACTCATAGTATTTGTCGATTAATTAATATTGTTATGTTAACGTCATATATTATTATTGAGTAATGCAAAATATAAACTTTTATTAATACTTCTTTAATGAAATTTATAGTAAAAAATATTGGATGAACGTGATTAATAAACAGTTTGTAATAAATTCATTTATTTTTCATAATACGATCTATTTTATTTGGTGAAATCGTTTATTTTTTATTAAAAATACGTCTAATAATGTAGTCGACAGCGCCATCTTTACTCGAGAGGATTAAGCAGCTAAAGTTTATAGAAGAACGCTTCATATTGTGTGAATAAATCAACTTATTATTTTCGAATTATTGAACTTAATTAAAAATAAAAAACTGATTTAAATGTTGATTGGATTCTTATTATTTACTTAATACCATCGAACTCATAGTATTTGTCGATTAATTAATATTGTTATGTAAACGTCATATATTATTATTGAGTAATGCAAAATATAAACTTTTATTAATACTTCTTTAATGAAATTTATAGTAAAAAATATTGGATGAACGTGATTAATAAACAGTTTGTAATAAATTCATTTATTTTTCATAATACGATCTGTTTTATTTGGTGAAATCGTTTATTTTTTATTAAAAATATGTCTAATAATGTAGTCGACAGCGCCATCTTTACTCGAGAGGATTAAGCAGCTAAAATTTATAGAAGAACGCTTCATATTGCGTGAATAAGTCAATTTATAAAGAAGAGATGACAGAACGTATCTTTTTCGAATCATTGAACTTAAACATAGAATACCGAATTAAATTTTTATTCGATTCTTATAATTATTTACTTAATATCATCGAACTCATAGTATCTCCCAACTAATTAATCTTATGTTAAATTATCGATTTATATAAATGACTTATTAACAACACGGAAATCTAATTTTATAAGAATAGTGAAGCTACATTTTACGTCGCCATCTATGAGTAGTTGCAAAAACGTCGTATGCAATTATTGATTAATGTAAAATACTTTTCTTAATACCTGTTTAATGAGATATATCGTAAAAAATATTGGATCTACGTAATTATTAAACAGTTTGTAATAAATTTAATTATCTTTTTTATTATATATACGTTTATTTTGTGTGTTGTTTTCCGCCATCTTGTGACAATATTATTAATCTTTGACGCAATCGCACGTGCTCTTTGGGTTGTAGACGACCAGGCGCACTGAAAGCCGCCAGTATATATTTGAATCTTCAAAAAGAGACAGACAGGATTCGTGTGATAATTTGTAGAATTAAATCACATGCGTCGGTAATATTTAAAATAATAATATTGAAATTTTCGGATAATTATAATTTAATTAGTGCGTGCGTGTTAATAGAAAAATGTGTAAATGTCAAATAAATATTTATCTTCTGTAAAATAAAGGTATGTTGATATCAATTTTATAATACTTAAATTAATGTTTTCATCTCGGTTATTTACATTTTAGTATGAAGCGAGTATAATCTTTCTAAATTGTGATTTATTACACTTTTTACGTATTTCAATTTTATAATAAAGATAATTTCGTAGATTACGTTCAACTTGATTTTTCAACGTATTCAAAATATTTTTAGTGCACACGAGAGTAGGTGGATTTAGACCAGTCAGCAGGCGTGCTTTTGATATTCATAAATAAATAAAGATTCTTATAGAACTCAATAATTGACGTATTTATTAACTCTGTAAACAAACATTAAAAAGAAGATTAAAATACTTGTTTTATGTTATAATCACATATTACGAAAATAGCTAGATATAAATATGAAAATATTGATATTCCTTTATTTAAAAAAAAAGTAGATTAACGATAATTATTAAAAATAAAACGTATTTCTGTAATTCTTAACGTTTTCTTATACACGCAAATGCAGTTAAAACCGGTTTAGAAGATTCGATCTTGCAGGTGTTTGGTATACAGTTTCCTACGTCTTAACGTAACATTTTAGGCATTAAGAATGATGAATAATTTCAATAATACAAATATATATATATACGTAAAACGTTAAACCTCTATAATGTTTATTGTTTATTTATATAAACTAACCTCAAATTATTACAGCTTACTGTTGTATCGATTTATTTACATTTTTTTCACGTAAAAAGATTCGCTAAAAAAAATCACGAATATACTTCATGGCAACCATTTTATGTATACATTAAAACAATGTTGCCAAATATCTGATGGGTTTAGATAGATAAAATTCGAAATCACTCGAATCAAAACATGGTAAAGTGAATCTGTAGCTTATGGATTAATGAAATCTTCTACCTGCTTGTTGAAATTTTTCTAAATCGACTTTTCCGAATAAACAAAAATACGATTCTCATTTATTTTGTTTATGATCGATCAGTTAATGTTTATACCGTCGGAAATGATCGGAATTGAATTTAAATTTTGTTTATTAGCTTTTATATCACGATCGGTTTTATTTACGATAAATGGCGTCGTACAAATATCGTGCCAGATATAAACTAGAAACGTCGTTAAATATTTATTTATCGATACGGGGGTCGCGCGAATAGTTTGATTATAACAAAATCAGAAAACATTTTGTAAATTAATTTGATTTCATTACGAATTTTAGTCTATTATATTTTGAAATTTGTTGAAAATAATGAAACCAATAAATAGATTTGACTTTTGTTATCATTTTTATGACGTTATATATCTAAATTGCTAAAACAATATCGGGATTATGATAATCTTTTTAAATAGTTGATAAAATATGAAGTTCATCGAAAATAACCTCACTTTAATGACTTTTATTTTTTTTCTGACCAATCGAAATGTCACGAAATTTGACACACAGTCTTTTGAAAGTTGGTACTTCGTAAACGTCATACGGATTCGACAATTACAGCGATTTATTGAGTATTTTTGTTTTATCTATATGTAAACAATTTTTTTAATGAAGTTTTGAGATTATCGACTGGCCTATATAATTTTATCGTGGTTATTCATTATTCAATTTATCAAATCAAGTGTCCGCTTACATGTCAAGAAACCGAAATGATTGATGGGTTTATTTTCATAACTAGTTACTAAGAATGAGTCATCGACAAAGACCTTTTTGTTTGAAACAAAATGATTTTTAAGTCGTAATCAATTCAATTTGGATTATTTTCGTTTAAATCGATTTGAAGATCATACATATGCACTATTGACAGCTGACAGTTTAGGGTTAGTGACGGCAACGATTTCTCTATGCGGTTCTGCGCATTCTCAAGCATGCGCAGTATAAATAAAGTGTTTTTTCTGATACCGATTGTTTATATAGGAGAATTATATACAAGGAGTGAACACAATGAATGGATATTTCGAAAAAATTGCTCCAAAATCAGTTTAGTCTTGTACATTTTGCTTTAGATGATTTTGAATTGAGGCAATTTCGGTTTAAACATAATTTTTGACGTTAATTGGTAATTTTTCAAAATTAGACGCTTACTTTTGTTATTAACGATCAACGATGATTTTGTTTTGTAATTTTTGTGATAATTTGGTTTTTATTTAAAGGGATTCGCGGCACCACCATCGACGGTGAATTAACCGACGGTGTCTGGTGGAATGGGCTGTTCCCCGAGTGCTTTGTTGGAGCACATCCACAGGGAATCGTCCCAAAACCATCAACAAGAAAAAGTCCGCGTATCCAAAAGTTGCGTTAAGGTAATGCCGACAGCTACCCAAAAGAAAATCAAAGGTAAGCGTCTAATTTTCATGGAAAATCTGTTTTATTAAAGTCGAAACACGCCCCGCCGCGCCACAAGTCTAATTATTAAAATTAAAATTTTTCGTTATCACCTCGTAGCATCGGTAACACGTCTTTGTTAATAGATAGTATATATGATGTCATTAATGTTTATTTAGCAAATTTATTGTGATAAGATAGTCGACTAAAATATACCTTCAAACGATAATGAACATTTTTACAAACAACTACTACCTTAGTTTAAAAAAGTTTTTTCGCTATTCGGAAAGCGTTAGTGTTTTTTCTTTTAGTGTGATGCGTGTTTTTGCGATAGAAATTTAGAAGGTCAAAGTATTTACGTAATTTTTTGTTATTTAAACGAATTGAGATCTATTCGAGATAATTATTTCGCTTTGAATTATCAAGGTTATTAACATTCATTACATACAACACCTGATATAGACAGACGCATTCTAAATTGACAGTTGACAAGTGACAACGACATATCGTTTTATCCCTCTTAGAACATAATTTGTTTTATATATATTATTGTTTAGAACTTCAATTCCATGAAACGGCGATAAAAAATAAAAAACTTTTTTGAATCGCGTGTTGTGGTTAGTTTAAATTTACCTTGTAACATTGTGAAACCATTAAAGAAATTACCCAATGGTATGTTGACCGAACAAGGCGTTCAGGACCGGATCTCTTTGATTAAATGTGTAAAATAGGTTAATTGACTAGTCGTAGAATGTTTATTTTAACGACGATTTTCTCTGTTTGGACGAAACTCTCTGTAATTGCTCGGCAATTATTAGTCTCTGTGAGAATATTTTCGATTATTTTTTACTTCACATCTCAATATTTTTCGTATTTATTTTGAATTACGATAAAAAAGTGTTTGTATACGGGAACCGTTTAAAGGAAATTATCATCTGTCAAAATGTCATATAAATTACGACAAAATGGACGTTTTGCATGCACGGTAGGTGCCGCGATTGGTAAATACTAATCAAAAGTTCGTTCGCTTTGAAAATTTTGATATACAGTTTGAGAATGTGATCGTTTTGAATTTGGTGTTTTCGGATATCAAAAAATGTAATTAGATTTGATAAAAACACAAAAATTTTGACTAAAATTATATTTCATGGCCGAATTTACCGAATGTTTGTCCAAATATCATACAATTAACTTAATCCTCCCCAATATACCTGATTTTGAGAAAAAACCCAACACCTTCTACTCGTTTATTGTTTCCGTATGAATCGCGAGGTGTTTGGAATCGCGAATCTGCCTCGAAGCTACGCGGTTTCTAGAGATTTAGCTCGCGCGACGTAGCTTAATCTGTATTTTAAGTTGGCGTACTGATTTTTTTTTGGAAATTTGAAAATTTTGATACTTCACGCCTATTTCAATTAATTTAATTATACTTTAATACGTAAAAATTGGATTATTGCTTTAAATTCTTATATTATTTTATCACGATTATTGGAAAGTTCATCCGGACGAGTTTCCCGACCTCAATTCGGGGAAATAAATATTTTATGCATCAACAGGTGCGTCGGCGTCGTTAACCACTTCTTTTTTCTCCCCTTAACGTTCCATTTACGGATATATCTGGAAAGTAAAAAGGCGGATGGTGAAGAAAAATCCATATTCGTATTAATACAGTCTCAAATAACCGGAAGTGATATTTTCCAAACTTTGTTTTACATTTTTCATAACTATATGAACATCGATTTCCATCTAAAATTATTTACAATCATACAGGACGTTTTACAATCATACAGGACGTTTTACAATCATTCAGGACGTTTTACAATCATACAGGACGTTTTACAATCATTCAGGACGTTTTATAATCATTCAGAACGTTTTACAATCATTCAGGACGTTTTACAATCATTTAGGACGTTTTATAATCACTCAGGACGTTTTATAATCATTCAGGACGTTTTATAATCATTCAGGACGTTTTATAATCATTCAGGAAGTTTTACAATCATTCAGGACGTTTTATAATCATTCAGGACGTTTTACAATCATACAGGACGTTTTACAATCATTCAGAACGTTTTACAATCATTCAGGACGTTTTACAATCATTCAGGACGTTTTATAATCATTCAGAACGTTTTACAATCATTCAGGACGTTTTACAATCATTCAGGACGTTTTATAATCACTCAGGACGTTTTATAATCATTCAGGACGTTTTACAATCATTCAGGACGTTTTACAATCATTCAGGACGTTTTATAATCATTCAGAACGTTTTACAATCATTCAGGACGTTTTACAATCATTCAGGACGTTTTATAATCACTCAGGACGTTTTACAATCATTCAGGACGTTTTATAATCATTCAGGACGTTTTACAATCATTCAGGACGTTTTATAATCATTCAGGACGTTTTATAATCATTCAGGACGTTTTACAATCATTCAGGACGTTTTATAATCATTCAGGACGTTTTATAATCATTTAGGACGTTTTACAATCATTGAGGACGTTTTATAATCATTTAGGACGTTTTACAATCATTCAGGACGTTTTATAATCATTTAGGACGTTTTACAATCATTGAGGACGTTTTACAATCATTCAGGACGTTTTATAATCACTCAGGACGTTTTATAATCATTCAGGACGTTTTACAATCATTCAGGACGTTTTACAATCATACAGGACGTTTTACAATCATTCAGGACGTTTTATAATCATTCAGGACGTTTTATAATCACTCAGGACGTTTTACAATCATTCAGGACGTTTTACAATCATACAGGACGTTTTACAATCATTCAGAACGTTTTATAATCATACAGGACGTTTTACAATCATTCAGGACGTTTTACAATCATCAGGACGTTTTATAATCATTCAGGACGTTTTACAATCATTCAGGACGTTTTATAATCATACAGGACGTTTTATAATCATTCAGGACGTTAAATAATCATACAGGACGTTAAATAATCATACAGGACGTTAAATAATCATACAGGGCGTTTTACAATCAAACAGGACGTTGAATAATTATACAGGACGTCTCACAAACATAATTACGACAGTAGTTAAACGATTTTTTTGTATGGAACGCGATATTTTGAATCAAATTTTGAATTTTACATCGAGGAGGATGATTCTAGAAATACTCTGACTTAAAGATGTACACAGTACACAATTTGTACGATATATGTTTCAAGTTTGAAGACGCGACGTTGTTTAGTATTTGTTAGGCATTTCCCTTTTTTTTTTTTGGCTACATCGTGGCAACACTGTAATTTGGATCGATCGGAACCTCGCGACCTTATCTCGGTCAATAATTATTCTTATCTCAGGCGAAACAGCTTTTCGAAATCTAACTATTCAACTTTATTGTTTATAATAATCGAATTAGAATTTGCTTTTCAAGTTTCAATTTCTTTATAGAAATATTTTCTCGATTTTTCGTTCATTTCGATACAAAAAAAAAAAAAGAAAAAAAAACTAATAATCAGGTTTCGGTTTAATATAATGTATAAATTTTTTGCAGAATCCAAACGTGGGGCCCAATCAAATATGGTATTTTCCTCGTTAAAAGGTAGGTTCGATGTTATTTAAAAAAAAAAACTGAAAAACTCTAAATTAAGTACTCGAAAATGAGAATATCGAAAGATATACGAAGACCTAGAGGTGTCGGTAGTTATTTAGAGACTTTACCTTCGTTATCAACAGTAAAATATTTGGTAGGATAGTTTCGACGAGACCGTACGATTTGCGAAGACCAACAACGCAGTGGTTGACTTCATAAAGCCACTGGTTGATCGTAGACTAAAAGTTCACATGTTTCCTTCGAGTGTTTCACTGAAATAAAGCCAAAACAATGGAAAAAACAGCCCCAAATAAGGCAAAGATCGTTCCATCTGCAAGCTTCGGTTTATTAAGACGCGAAAAGGAAAAACTGTCCAACGGCGGGTTTTAGACAACGTTTGATCTAAAAAATCAAATAAAAACTACCGCATTTGATGAAAATTCATCGATTAAAATTCGAATCGCCATTTCGTGTACCCAATCCGCCGGATTTAACCTCCTTGGATTATTTTCGGTCAGTTATTTTTGGTACCGACCTCGTACATTTCGACATTTGACATTTTTTCGTAGTTTTCCCGATCGTAAAGCATTTTTATCACAATTTTTCGGTTTCGAAATTTATTTCATGAGCGAATTCGGTTTTCGTTTTCGATCGTCGCCGTTTTCCACTACATTCGACGTCAAAGTGAGAGTGCGAGAGATCTGATATCACAATCGACGTTCGTAAAAATCCGCAGTCAGTTTAACATCGATAACTTATCGAGTTTGTAGCTGCCGATTTTTATTTTCGGCCGCGTACGCGATTCGCGACCGACACGCTATTTCGAAAAATACAAAAACGAAAAAATTATTATCCTTTTTCGGATTTATTATTTTCGAGTGACATTTTAACCAAGCAAATTCGTTTAGAGGTCACAATTACTTTACGCGAATGTTCATTCTTCAACCACGTACGCGATTCGTGACCGACACGGTATTTCGAAAAATACAAAAACGAAAAAATTATTATCCTTATACGGATTTAAAGCATCGTTTTTTCGGATTTATTATTTTATCGAGTAATCAGTGACATTTTAATCAAGCAAATTCGTTTAGCAGTCACAATTACTTTACGCGAATGTTCATTCTTCAACCGCTTAAGTTATTTACGTCAGATACATTTTTAAAAGTATATATCGATGGTTTTAAATATTTTCATTCGATTTTATATTAATTTCCTTTCGAATGATCGATTTTACCACTCGATTATTTAGTACGGGCCGTTAGAAATTTGCGGTAACTTTGATTGAATGTAATGAATTTCGAAAGTGTAGTGATTTTGTTAAAGTTTCAATTATGAAGTATGATAAACGAAAATATGAATGGTGATAACATCATGGAATCGCTAATCGACGATGCGGTTATTGAAGAAGAAATCGAAAATGGTACGATATACTAAAATAATCGATTATTACGTTCTTAAATCACTAATTTTAGGACTTTCGAATCATTGTTTTCGTCCTTGTCACAGGTTTATCACATTTTTATAATCCTCCCTTTTGATATGACGTGATTATCATTGTTAATCGTTTATTTTGCCACAATCCCACAACGAAAACATTTTGTCTGCTTTTATTATTATTTTCAATTCCTTTGGGTTCCTCCAGTATGTCTTTTTCCATTTCGTTCCTCCATGTCTATCTCGGTCTGTCAGTTTTATCAAATTTATGCATGTTGTATATGAAAATAATCATTTTTTATTCAATAATCTCATCAAAATCGACATTAAAGTCCAATATTTTGGATAACCAAAGATTAATTGGTAATAATACATGAAAAAATTTTAATTGCGCCACAATCCCACAACGAAAACGCTCATAATCTAACCGACAAAGATTTCGTTCAAATTATCTATAGATATGAACTCTAAAAGTATCAGAGCTGGAGAATGAGTTCGAGAGATCGATTAATATAATTATCTGCGTGAATTCCTTATTTTTTGACTCAAATTTTCATCTTGTTTTCGAAAAATTATATGAAAAAAACTAGTTACAAAACATAGAAGGCCTAAGACAGTTTAGAAACATAAATTTATATAAAAGATCTAAGAAATTGAACGTTTTCGTTGTGGGATTGTGGCGAAATTAAACACCAAAGTGTACTAACTCTAATATATTTCGAGCTTTCGTATATTTATGTATTTGGAGTCTAGGATTGATTCGAAAGCTCCGAATATATTAGAATTAGTACATTTTGGTATTAAATTTCGCCACAATCCCACTACGAAAACGCTCATAATCTAACTCTAGTTCCAAAAATACTCGATGGTTTCCTGGAACCGACGCGTTCGCCAAAATTAAGATTCTTTCTTCATAACCGAACAGGACCGGCTTCAGGGACCACGTCGTGGATGAGAGATTACAAAAATTTTTAGTTTGTTGTCAGTGTTATCGAATAGGGTGTGATAATAATCTTTATATAGGACAAACATCTCGATATATGGAAAATAGATTGAGGAATCATAATAACGAGAAAAAATACGTTAATAAATTAAGAAATTTTGAAAGATTTTGACGAATTTCATTACTTTTTTCGTTAAAATCACCCTCGTTTATAAATCGAAAAATTTCAACCCTTAATTTTTCGAAAATTTTTATATTTAAGTGGTAAAAAATACAAAATGAAATTTTTATTGGTTATAATGTTTGTAAAAACGTTAACGCGGCCGCCATTTTGAATTTTCAAAATTGGGAAACACGAAATTTCCATATTTTTATATAATTTCGAAAAAATTAAGGGTTGAAACAATTTTTTATCGAACAAAAACGCCTCAAATTTCGTTAACTTAGAAAAATTTCCATGTTCATTATAGAAGATTATAAATTAAAATAAATTCCGATTTACAGCCCATTACCGTCAGAGATATTTCAATAAAAAAGAATCACCCTGTATATACGACTTTATCTATACCGCGCATGCTTGAGAATGCGCCGACAAATCGTTGCCAACACTAACTCTAAACTGTCAGCTGTCGATTCGTTTTTTCCGGCTGTCAATATTCGCATAAATGGCGGCAAATTTAAATCTTGCGTTAATTTTTTTTGCAATATAATTCGTGATCAAACCGGAAAGGTATAAAACGGTTTTTCCAAATACTAATTATCAATTATTTCGTATATTGTATAATAAACGTTAAATATATCATCCATCAAATAAAATTAAACGTAAATATTATAATAATACTTCATGTACGCATGTAAATATTAAAAATATAATCGTTAATTCTCGCTAAAACATTGAAAGAATTAAAAGATATATTTTATCGATTTTGATAACGCGACTTTAATAAATATATATATGTATGTGTAATCATACAATAATGTCGCGAATATAACCTCAAAAAAACATCTGAGATATACAAAAACTAACCTCTTAATTGTTGGAAAATCTGAGGGGACTAAATCTAGCGAATAATAATGAAAATTTCCGAAAAAATCGTCACTTGAATTGTAAATTGAAACGTTTTTTGTCTTTTTTTTAAACCGATTCTCCCTTTTCAATGTATTATTTCGATGGAAACATCTTTCGTCCATTTTGATCAAACGCGGCATCCATCTTGTCGAACTACCGCCATCTCTAGGTACTTCTAGATAGATAGTTTATTATAAATGAATATTAACACGCGTCTTTGTCGAGACGAACCGAAATAATGATTATTGACTTTTACTTTAACGAGTTGAACGACCATTATTCGATCAAATGGAAATTTCACTGTTATTCCGAACCTCTCCTCTTCGAGCGAGTTTTACGATTTATAATATGACCTCCATTCGATTTCGTTTACGCAAACTAATATTTCCTTCATGTCGTACCGGTATACATCGAAAAAATAACTTTGAATTCGAAATGAACTAAAAATTTGATTATAAATTAGATAGAATCGAATTAATTTCGACTCGCATCGTATATTCACCGCATATTTTTGTGAAATTATTATAAAAAAACGACAATATCGATATTATTATCCATCTTTTTGATTAAACAACGATTATTTTGATATTTATGTGCCAATATTTCGTTTTGATGATTCTTCGTTCTATTTTACAAAGATTACCACGTTTGTCTTATATAAAACTGAAGATTTTCGTTTTTAAATATAAAAAACTGAACTAGATTCTAATCTATTCGCCAGAATTAACCCCCTCGGATTATTTTTTATTCCCAGACTCGTGTTTAAAGATTTTTCTAATAATGAAGAGGTTATGTTCGATTTTAAAGGTTAAGGTCGATTATTTTGAAACTTTTAATTAACAATTCGCAATAAATAACATAAACCCATCGAATATAAAGTCCACACTTTCGATACAACGCTTTTTGGTTATGATATATACAATTGTTTACTATATTTTGACGTCACACGTTTATTAAAGTTTTTGTGAGGTTAATAATAACCAAGGGACGGGTAATCGATAACCCCGTCCATCCTCAAGTGACGATCTCTTAATTTTTAATGGGATACATTTCAAGATCGCGTTTGCGGAACCCAAAACGTCCAAAATGAAATGTGACGTCGTATCTCCGCAGATCCAATTAGGACCTTAATCATATTATAAAGTACGAAGGGGAATCGGTCGATGTGTTTATTTATTACGTTTAGTTTCCACCAAGGGTCGACAACTACTCACCAATTAAGGTTATGTAGTATATAGGATGTTGCAAAATTAATGTGACGTCTTTTTGTAACAAAAAAAAGAGACAGACACCGTTATACATAACCAGAACGAAGATAAAACATTCGACGATTGTCCCGCGTATAGAGAAAGAGACAGACACTTGTTGTACATGACCAGAACGAAGATAAAACATTCGACGATTGTCCCGCGTATAGAGAAAGAGACAGACACTGTTATACATGAACAAAACGAAGATGGAACATTCGACGATTGTCCCGCGTATAGAGAAAGAGACAGACACTTGTTATAAATGACCAGAACGAAGATAAAACATTCGACGATTGTCCCGCGTATAGAGAAAGAGACAGACACTGTTATACATGAACAAAACGAAGATGGAACATTCGACGATTGTCCCGCGTATAGAGAAAGAGACAGACACTTGTTATAAATGACCAGAACGAAGATAAAACATTCGACGATTGTCCCGCGTATAGAGAAAGAGACAGACACTGTTATACATGAACAAAACGAAGATGGAACATTCGACGATTGTCCCGCGTATAGAGAAAGAGACAGACACTTGTTATAAATGACCAGAACGAAGATAAAACATTCGACGATTGTCCCGCGTATAGAGAAAGAGACAGACACTTGTTGTACATGACCAGAACGAAGATAAAACATTCGACGATTGTCCCGCGTATAGAGAAAGAGACAGACACTGTTATACATGAACAAAACGAAGATGGAACATTCGACGATTGTCCCGCGTATAGAGAAAGAGACAGACACTTGTTATAAATGACCAGAACGAAGATAAAACATTCGACGATTGTCCCGCGTATAGAGAAAGAGACAGACACTGTTATACATGAACAAAACGAAGATAAAACATTCGACGATTGTCCCGCGTATAGAGAAACAGACAGACACTTGTTATAAATGACCAGAACGAAGATAAAACATTCGACGATTGTCCCGCGTATAGAGAAAGAGACAGACACTTGTTGTACATGACCACAACGAAGATAAAACATTCGACGATTGTCCCGCGTATAGAGAAAGAGACAGACACTGTTATACATGAACAAAACGAAGATAAAACATTCGACGATTGTCCCGCGTATAGAGAAAGAGACAGACACTGTTATACATGAACAAAACGAAGATAAAACATTCGACGATTGTCCCGCGTATAGAGAAAGAGACAGACACTGTTATACATGAACAAAACGAAGATGGAACATTCGACGATTGTCCCGCGTATAGAGAAAGAGACAGACACTTGTTATAAATGACCAGAACGAAGATAAAACATTCGACGATTGTCCCGCGTATAGAGAAAGAGACAGACACTGTTATACATGAACAAAACGAAGATGGAACATTCGACGATTGTCCCGCGTATAGAGAAAGAGACAGACACTGTTATACATGAACAAAACGAAGATGGAACATTCGACGATTGTCCCGCGTATAGAGAAAGAGACAGACACTTGTTATAAATGACCAGAACGAAGATAAAACATTCGACGATTGTCCCGCGTATAGAGAAAGAGACAGACACTTGTTGTACATGACCAGAACGAAGATAAAACATTCGACGATTGTCCCGCGTATAGAGAAAGAGACAGACACTTGTTGTACATGACCAGAACGAAGATAAAACATTCGACGATTGTCCCGCGTATAGAGAAAGAGACAGACACTGTTATACATGAACAAAACGAAGATGGAACATTCGACGATTGTCCCGCGTATAGAGAAAGAGACAGACACTTGTTGTACATGAACAGAACGAAGATAAAACATTCGACGTTGTTTTCGAACGTCACTATAGAAAGTTGACCTTCGATTTTATTACATCATACTGTATATAAAAAAATAATATCAAGTTCATTAAATAAATGAATGAATGGTTGTACGCACGGCGTTTAGAATTGTTATTGGTGTCGACGAGGTTAGGGAAAGTGACAATTTATTGTCGGTATTATTTTATCGTACGTGGTGTAACTAAATCTAAAAAAGGCTGTTGCTTAACAAAGAAAATGTTTCCATTGCCAACTTCCATATTCGTTATACGTATTTACGATAATTTCCTCGTTATTTCATTATAGGAAAACAAATTATGTTTATACGAGGATCGCTACTTGAATTTCGAGATATGTCAATGTCGACGTAAAAGTTTTTATTCGTGAACGTACTCGAAACGTGTTATCATTCGATTGCTATTCGAGGCGTAATCGCCGTACTTCAAAACGCGTCTATAATATGTTGACAGGTGACGTATCATAGATCTATACGACTAAATATCAATCGAACTGTCAATTCTGGATGATGCATCGATATTTGTTTGACAGAAGCGTTCGTAGAAATCAGGGAAAGCAATAATTGAAGACAAAACATGAAATTAACTGTTAGGTTAGGTCG
This sequence comes from Diorhabda carinulata, assembly GCF_026250575.1. Classification (NCBI taxonomy): domain Eukaryota; kingdom Metazoa; phylum Arthropoda; class Insecta; order Coleoptera; family Chrysomelidae; genus Diorhabda; species Diorhabda carinulata. The sequence goes on from NC_079463.1 coordinate 646,506, forward strand.
AAACGCGTGTAAACTATTTCTTATTTGTAAACAATTTGATGAAAATGTTTCTGCGCGCCGTGTAGCGATAATATTGGATTGAAAGTTTACATAATCATGCGAGAAACTCGGTGGAAAGAGAATGATAAACAAAACGCGCGAACGGAAAGTTGAATACGAAATGACGGAGTGCCACTTAAACGGAAGCGTCAGTTTCCAAAGCGACGTTATCGTCCTTTATTTTAACAGTTAATGGAAAATAGATTTTCCTTGGAAATAGTCGATAGACGAATATAGTATTTCCAACATATAATTCAGTTACTATTTCAAAGTGTGTTTTTTGTTATTTTTATCATAGAGGAAAGTACATTAAAAGTTAACCTAAAAGTGATTCTTCTTTTTTTGTTTTTGATAATTTCCTACACCATAACGTCTTATTTAGAGTCATCTGTCAAATGTCAAATACTGTTGCATGGATTATTGCGGATCTTATTGAGTTCGATGAACTTTGAACTCCCTCGTCGAATTATCCAGAACCGGAATCAGATTTTTTCGTGTCAGATGTGAAATAGATCAATTTTTTTGAAAAAAAAAATCGTAATTCTTGGTGGACGGTTCAATAATTCAGACATATAAGCTTGACTTTAGGAATAAATTTTGTAAAAAATAATACCAGGGGGAACCCAAAACTAATGTAAATAGTTTCGAGTCGAATATGACGAAAATCGATTAGAATTATCGAAATATTACATTTTTTTCGATTTAATATCGAAATAAAGTATCTTATTTTGAATTATACGGGTAATTTCGTAAGTACTACCTCGTATTTAATTTACAAATTGTGGATCTGTCGAAATATTATATAACTCGATTTCAATATATATAAATGATGATTCGTACGTGGTTGTATTACGTTTTGTAATTACAGACATTGGAATTCATTAGTCCATTGTTCGATTTCAAGGTAATTTATTATATTTCTACGAGGGGAACGAGATATTTACAATTAAAACAGATATTGTTGTCCAATTATATAACGCGTTGTATATACAATATAAATACTTTCAAATTTATCAGAAATACTTGAAAACTTTTCATATATTTCAAAATAGAAATTATCCTCGCTGGTATAGGCTGATTATTATACCAGATTTAGCCCCTTCGGATTAATTTCTATGCCCAAAATTGATGGCGAACGAGAAAAACTAATATCGGTAGTTAACGTCTGCAGAATTGGACCGGATACTTCCGGAAACATCCTTCTACACTTACACTTAATAAATTAATGTAAGTCGTGAAAAAAAATTGATAAATCCCCGCGAATTTAATCAGGATAAATCGGATATTTTCATTTTCCAAAAACTTTTCGTGTTTTTTCACCAATTAGTCACGAGGGAGGTACGAAATGTCGTTTAGATGTTTTTTTTAACGGTTTTTAAGTCTCCGCCATTTTGTTTCAGATACCACGAGGGGCGTTTTTCATCGAAAAAGCTCATTGGCATTAACTCCGGAAGAAGAACCTTTAGATACGCACGTGAGTAAAACTATAACAAAAAAATTAATGAATTTTGAACCGACAACCCGATTAAAACAATTTCACCACGTGCTACGATCAACAATCGACATTGACTTGCATCCCTTATCTATTTCAATCAAAAAATTCAAATCGAGATCCGCCAAATCGCAGAAAAATGTTGTAGAATTGATTAAAACAGCTTATATACACTTTATCGATCTCACCCGGGCTTTCGACAGGGTACGATTGATCAATATAACAAATCTATTGAATATAAAGAAGATTCACGGCCGGTATAAACGAGGTAAAGCAAATTGGAAGAGGATACCGAAAGAAATGACGATGGTATGTTGTGCTGATGAAGCAGGGATCGTCTCAGAAGACGAAGACAACTTACAAAGGTTTCTGAGCTTCGAACTCGTAATGTACGATCAGAAGGACATCTAGGGACGAATATAACAAAGTAAAACAACAATGGAGTCGTTAAAATCAGACCTGGTGGCAGGTTTTAGGACCTGGTGAGACGTGGCGTCCAGGAGATGGGGGAGAAATCGGTGAAGATGACGGGGAGAGAATAGCAGTTGAGGGATTTGGTAAAAATTGCGAGGGATCGTCGAAAAAACGATATACAAGATGGTGTCATTATCCTGAGCGCTAACGACAATTTTTCAATTTTTTTTTCTATAAACTTTGGAATTCTTCATCGGAATTTTATTTTTTTCAACTTTTTTGTATAAAATTTTCAAATGTCGACCGAAGATTTTTCTAAATCTCGTTAAATTCTCAGACGCGGAAATTTTTTAATGAAGTTTCAACCTTTTTAAAATTACAACCGTTGATTGATTTACTTGTTTTTTTTTGGAATAAACTGAGTTATAAATATGAGAAGAAGAAAATGTTTAAATACCTCGCCGAAATATATTTCGACCCTAATCAAAACAGGGTGGAAGTTAATCGAGAAATTTCGTCGGTACGATGTTGAATATTTAGATTCGAATTTGGTTTTCTTTTGTTAAAATTACCAATCACTGTATGTAATTATCAAAAAAAAGAAAGGGGCAGATTATACAGGGTGTCCCACGGCGAGTTAAAACTATATGTATATATGGGAAAACCGAAAATCGACTGTAACTTTGTTATTTTGAATAGAACACCCTGTATATTAATACATTTTTGAAATCTACGTTAAATTTTAGTATAGATTTGTCTAAAAACTTTTTTCGAAAAATACATACTTTTTGAGTTATCAGGTTTTTTGTAAAAAATTTTACCCTTTGCAGACCCTTATAAATTATTTTTTTACGAAAATACCCTTAAAGATATGAAAATTATTTCTATGCGGTTGTTTTTAGCAAGGTCAAACGTATTTGAATCTATGTTGTAAAATTCCTCATTTCATACAGGGTGTCTATAAAAAGTGTTCAAAGTTTAACTTCGTAAATATCAAACTTCTTCATTTTTTCAAATAGAACCACCCGGTTTTTTCTATTTTAATGCATTCAGGGGTGAAAAATAAGGCAAATTCATGAATAATCTCCTATACCTAAATCTTACCGTTATCCAGATATTAAATGTTTTCTGTGAAGGTTTAGAGTTGCAGAGGATGTTTTAAAAACATGCAAATTTTGTCGTGGTCATGGTTTAGGTGTAGGAAAGTTTACATGAATTTGCCTTATTTTGAGCCCCTGAATGCATTAAAATAAAAAAAACCGGGTGGTTCTATATAAAAAAATGAAAAAACTGGGTATTTATTAAGTTAAACTTCAACCACTTTTTATATACACCCTGTATAAAATGAACAATTTTTCAACATAGATTCAAATACGTCTGACCTTGCTAAAAACAACCAAATATAAACCGTTTTTATATCTTTAAGGATATCCTCGTAAAAAAATAATTTATAAGGGTCTGCAATGGTCAAATTTTTTACAAAAAACTCAATAACTCAAAAAGTATGCATTTTTCGAAAAAAGGTTTTAGGCAAAAGTATACTAAAATTTTACGTAGATTTCAAAAATGTATTAATATACAGTGCGTTCTATTTAAAAAAATGAAGAAATTTGATATTTATGAAGTTAAACTTTGAACACTTTTTATACACACCCTGTATCAAATGAACACTTTTTCAATATAGGTTTAAATACGTCTGACCTTACTATAAACAACCCAATATAAACCATTCTTGTATCTTTAAGGGTATCATTGTAAAAAAATAATTTATAAGGGTCTGCAATGGTCAAATTTTTTACAAAAAACTCAATAACTCAAAAAGTATGTACTTTTCCAAAAAAGTTTTTAGACAAAAGTATACTAAAATTTTACGTAGATTTCAAAAATGTATTAATATACAGTGCGTTCTATTTAAAAAAATGAAGAAATTTGATATTTATTAAGTTAAACTTTGAACACTTTTTATATACACCCTGTATAAAATAAACAATTTTTCAACATAGATTCAAATACGTCTGACCTTGCTAAAAACAACTAAATAGAAACCATTTTCATATCTTTAAGGGTATTATCACAAAAAAATAATTTATAAGAGTCTGCAATGGTCAAATTTTTTACAAAAAACTCAACAACTCAATAAGTATCCATTTTTCGAAAAAAGTTTTCAGACAAAAGTATACTAAAATTTTATATAAATTTCAAAAATGTATTAATATACAGTAGGTTCTATATAAAATAACAAAGTTACAATCGACTTCCGGTAGAACCGGAAGTCGGCCATCTTTGAAAATATTATAGTTAAAAAGATCGTATCCGAAAACCCAAACATAAAAATTTTCATGATTCTACCACAAGTATTTTGCCATATACAGATAGTTTTAATTCGTGGGACACCCTGTATATCACAGAACTGGGAGATTTGCTATTTCGATTAGCTAACTTCACTTTTTTGATATCCTCTTACAGCACACTCAATTAATTCAATTGATCTTATTATAAAACAATCAATTCTAATAGTTTTTTTTTTCGAAAGCTGTTAATTGTTGAAACTCGGCAACAACGCAAATTTACATTTCACTTTTTTTCGAAATTTGGTCATTATTTTCTTTCAATAAATCAGTTAAACAGATTAAATCTCGATTCACATAGTTAAAACATTTATTGATGATTCTGTATTAAATAAAGTTAACAAAAACATATAAATAATAAAAAATAATAAGTTTTCTTTTTTATTAGCTTCGAATCTTGTACCTTCAATGTAAGTTATAGAAAACATTCGATATTAATATTTTTTTTTGAAAATAAACCGCGAATTATAGAAGTTCTATAAAAGAATCCATTTCATTGAAGCTTATTCATAATGGGGTTTTATTCAAAATAAAAAGCTGATCTTTCACGAAATACATTTTCAAAATAAGCGAGCTTTAGAATTTCCTTTTTGTAAAAAACGAGGACATAATTACCACAGTTATACTACGAAGGTTTCATCGAATTCCGGCTTTGTTTACGAACAAGCTTAATCTGGAAAGAAATTAATTAAAAACCACATATTTTTGAAGTTTTCTACTTTCACAACTTCGTGAACAAAGATTGCTTCAACAAAGATTGTTGGAAAATAGGCTTGGATTTCTTTAGGTTAAAAAAATATTTGTATGGCAATATGAAAAATCTTGATCCGAGATTCCATGGCAAAAACCAAACAACTGTTTTAACTAAATAACCGGTGATGGTCATCCAAGAGACCATTTTCACACCATGGACATCATGCTGGTGTATGGAAAAGCCGCAGAATCTTTTCAGTGGCAATTTATTAAAAGTTCCATGTTTTGTATCAAGTTTTGATAATACGAAATCAGTTTTTTATCGCAAATTCGGCTTGTAATACAATCAATCAATACTAATAATTTAGTAAATGATATCTTATCATTTCTATATAGATAAATGTTTTCAAACCCTAAAAAAATACGTTCAGTCTACTAAAATTACAGTCAATATGGAAGTTTGTCGAAATTGCGGTAGTGAATTCGGATCTAATATCAATCTTTATCAAAAAGAATCAGGTACAAAATTTTTACTAAACAAGCACAATTTTATAAATATAACGTCGACTATTAACATTCTGTTTTTTAAATAATAAATACATTGAAATCTATTTAACCAATTTACCCGATTTTCCAAATAGACAAGTTTTACTACACACAGGATAGTCGAAGACGAATCCAATATCATCGAAAACAATATTTTTTCCATTTCCAAAATGAATTATTTTAATTTTCTCACATTATATTACTCAATCTCAGATAAATTGATTTTACATTAACAAAACGAAGGTTGCTACTTAAGCTTGACATTTGACATTTGACGTTAATGATGAATGTACTCAAAACATGTCATATGAATTAGATGTTTACATATACCTACTTGAATCATTCATCTTAATTTAAAAAAAAGGATTTGTTGTACCAAAAAACATCGATGCTGTATGTAAACTGATATTGCAAAATCGTAATGTGACTTATCGTGAGATTGAGGCATATTTTGGCGTTAGTTCCAATCGCATACATTCAAACGCGAGACATAGACAATAAAACTCGCTTTTGATTGACCATTGATTCCTTCAAAGTTCGAAGTAAACCAAAAAAAGTGAATAACAGAATATAAACATGAATGAATTGAACCACCACTTTGTTTTAAAAGATATTTTAAGTAAAATGTACCGATAAATCATAGGCAGTTAAATAGGTTTCATTGTATATTAAGAAATTGAGTTTTTATCTGATTAATAACAAAAAGAAACATATAGTTGAAGTATTATATTAAAGTACAAGGAATAAAAGGCTTTCCATTCAAGCAAAAGTTCCAAATTGTTAAAAATATAAATTAGGGAAATTATATATCGTAAGTGATCGATTGGTAGTACTAATTCATGTTTGACAGTTGACTTTTGAAATATTATTTGAATTTAAAAGTTTGTTAAAGTGATTAATTTTAAAGTTAAGTCTACCCGAGGAATTTCTTCACTGTAGATTTGCATAAAACTCAATTTCAATTTAATGTAAATAATATCTTGAAATATGAAATAACTTCATACATGAATAATGCATCGTCAAGTCAGTTGTCAACATTAAATTAAGTAGTACCAACTTACTACAATTAAATCGTTGAAAACAGATAAAATAACTTTTAATTTAGTTAATTAAACATAATTTATGATTCAGTAATTATCAAGTTTGTTTATCTTATCATTATTATTATATTATATTTCGACGTACAATCAAAATACTCAAAACAGGATGTTGATTTCAATAATTTGAATTAACAGAATCAATTAGAATCAATTCGACTAATGAATAATAAACTTTTTCACATTAAACGAAAGAAAGAAAACCCTCTCGAAATTACTGGTGGAAATTCGGTTGTTGTACACCGAAACACGAAATAGAAATTAAGGATTTACCAATAGCTCAAGAAGGTAATGCCTCTATAGACGGAAGATATGAAAGAAGAAAAACGATTCATTTTTATTTAGATGCTTTACCAGATAATTACGCCACACCAAAAACTACCAACAAACCACAAGCTTCTATACTGAAGATGAAGGACGTAAAGGTAAATCAAACACATCTTGATTTGAATATTCATTTACCGTACAGGATGTCCCACGAGTTAAAACTGTCTGTATATAGCAAAATACTTGTGGTAGAATCATGAAAATTTTTATGTTTGGGTTTTCGGATACGATCTTTTTAACTATAATATTTTCAAAGATGGCTGACTTCCGGTTCTACCGGAAGTTGACTGTAACTTTGTTATTTTAAATAGAACATACTGTATATTAATACATTTTTGAAATGTACGTAAAATTTTAGTACACTTTTGTCTAAAAACTTTTTTCGAAAAGTACATACTTTTTGAGTTGTTGAGTTTTTTGTAAAAAATTTGACCATTGCAGACTCTTATAAATTATTTTTTTGGGATAATACCCTTAAAGATATGAAAATGGTTTCTATTTAGTTGTTTTTAGCAAGGTCAAACGAATTTGAATCTATGTTAAAAAATTGTTCATTTGATACAGGGTGTGTATAAAAAGTGTTCAAAGTTTAACTTAATAAATATCAAATTTCTTCATTTTTTTAAATAGAACGCACTGTATATTAATACATTTTTGAAATCTACGTAAAATTTTAGTATACTTTTGTCTAAAAACTTTTTTGGAAAAGTACATACTTTTTGAGTTATTGAGTTTTTTGTAAAAAATTTGACCATTGCAGACTCTTATAAATTATTTTTTTGTGATAATACCCTTAAAGATATGAAAATGGTTTCTATTTAGTTGTTTTTAGCAAGGTCAGACGTATTTGAATCTATGTTGAAAAATTGTTTATTTTATACAGGGTGTATATAAAAAGTGTTCAAAGTTTAACTTCATAAATATCAAATTTCTTCATTTTTTTAAATAGAACGCGCTGTATATTAATACATTTTTGAAATCTACGTAAAATTTTAGTATACTTTTGTCTAAAAACTTTTTTGGAAAAGTACATACTTTTTGAGTTATTGAGTTTTTTGTAAAAAATTTGACCATTGCAGACCCTTATAAATTATTTTTTTACGATGATACCCTTAAAGATACAAGAATGGTTTATATTGGGTTGTTTATAGTAAGGTCAGACGTATTTAAACCTATATTGAAAAAGTGTTCATTTGATACAGGGTGTGTATAAAAAGTGTTCAAAGTTTAACTTAATAAATATCAAATTTCTTCATTTTTTTAAATAGAACGCACTGTATATTAATACATTTTTGAAATCTACGTAAAATTTTAGTATACTTTTGTCTAAAAACTTTTTTGGAAAAGTACATACTTTTTGAGTTATTGAGTTTTTTGTAAAAAATTTTACCGTTGCAGACCCTTATAAATTATTTTTTTACGAAAATATCCTTAAAGATATGAAAATAGTTTCTATTTAGTTGTTTTTAGCAAGGTCAGATCTATTTGAATCTATGTTGAAAAATTGTTCATTTTATACAGGGTGTATATAAAAAGTGTTCAAAGTTTAACTTCATAAATATCAAATTTCTTCATTTTTTTCAACAGAACCACCCGGTTTTTTCTATTTTAATACATTTAGGGGCTAAAAATAAGGCAAATTCATGTAAACTTTCCTACACCTAAACCATAACCACGACCAAACTCGCATGTTTTTAAAAGAATCATCAACATCCTCTGCAACTCTAAACAATTACAGAAAACATTCAATATCTGGATAACGGTAAGGCTTAGGTATAGGAAATTATTCATGAATTTGCCTTATTTTTAACCCCTGAATGCATAAAAATAGAAAAAACCGGGTGGTTCCATTTAAAAAAACAACGAAATTTGATATTTATGAAGTTAAACTTTGAACACTTTTTGTATATTCCCTGTATAAAATGAAACATTTTTCAACATAGATTCAAATACGTCTGACCTTGCTAAAAGCAACCGAATAGAAACTATTTTCATATCTCTAAGGGTATTATCACAAAAAAATAATTTATAAGTGTCTGCAACGGTAAAATTTTTTACAAAAAAATGAATAACTCAAGAATTATATATTTTTCGAAAAAAGTTTTCAGACAAAAGTATACTAAAATTTCACGTAGATTTCAAAAATGTATTAATATACAGTATGTTCTATATAAAATAACAAAGTTACAGTCGACTTCCGGTAGAACCGGAAGTCGGCCATCTTTGAAAATATTTTAGTTAAAAAGATCGTATGCGAAAACCTAAACGTAGAAATTTTCATGATCCTACTATAAGTATTTTGCTATATATACAGATAGTTTTAACTCGTCATGGGACATCCTGTATAATAAGGTGTTCCGGGACTTGATGTAAACACTTCTTGTGAATGGAAAACGTGAAAATAACGCTGTGACATAAAAAAATTTTTCATACGACCCCTCGTTTCTCATTTATAATAAACATTTAAAAAACAAATAATTTTAAACTACTATCTGAAGGCAGGGGCGGCTTAAGCCCCATGGTTAATAATACGCAACTTTTAAAAAGACAACCTGTACAATTTAAAGAGAGCAAAAATTATTTTTTAACAAAAATTTATGGTTCAAAAGCGTTCGCCATAAAGAGACATTTTGAAAAAAATTAACATAAATTGTAATTTATTTACAGGAGGTATCAAAATACAATGAAACATAAAAATTTTTGATAATTCAATCACACAATACCACAAATTGCAATGTATACAATTGAAAATGCCGAAAATTTCGTTTTAATATACAAGGTGTTACCAATAAAGTTTTCCAATAGTTTAAACTTTTTGGGGAAATTTCTTGGACACGTCGATTTGTATTCGCGAACGCAGAGTGTGTCACGTGACTGTCATCATCAAATAAAAACAAAATAATAAAGAAAAAGCGCCAAACCATTTTACAAAATTGATCTTTGCAACGTTGGAAATGAATAATTATGATGAACTAATCGTTACAATTTTCATGCGTAATTCCCTTTATACGTCGTTAATTTTTTATCTGTTTATCTAATGATAATTTCCTCATTTTTTTTTTTTTTTTTTTGATTACAGAGAAGTTTCCACGAAAATAAATTAGGACAAATTTCACCACCCACAAATAGATTAAAGGTAATCAAATTTTTTAATCTTAAAAATAATTTATACAAATATTTCACGTAGATGGTACTAAAAGTACTAAATTGTTGTTTACTATGTCGTCGAAGTAACTACGGTTGATTTTTACTTGATTATTTGAAGTTGACGTGACGATTCGATTCTAGCGACTCTTATAACACGGAAATGGTGATTCTTAGAAAAAAAACCATCAGGACCTTTTTTGTAAAGAATTTCAAGATCTACAACTTTGATTTGAGGTTTTTTTTTGATAAAACTCACCGTTTTCGAGAAAAAACCCCAAACTTCAACTCTCCACCAATATTTGACTTTCCGAGAATTTAACCATCATCTTTACGATGTGTGGCTATCAAATAACGAGACTTGGTACGAATTAATCTTCTCGACCCAATTCCAGATCTTCTTTTAATTTTTCAACGAAATTTGGGCGAAATATTTTGGTCAGTGTCAAATGTGTTATACCTAGTCCAGGACGGGCTTTAGGCGCGCGGTCTCGTTATTTAATAGACAGACCTCGTACGTCTAATAGATAAAAGACGTTTTTTTGGTTTACTCGTTATAAAATAAACAAGTTTTTCGATATTTCTAGATATTAACAGTTTTTTCGACGTTGGATCAAGTTGGGGAAACGATTTTAAAGGCGGCCGAAAAATTGAATTTCGACGTGTCTCTGTCGAATTCGGATTTGACGGCTTTGGAGGAATACCAACAGAAATTACACGATTTAGTTATTATAGATACGAGGTTATCGAAAACAATCAATTACGACACTTTATGTCGGTAAGTAAATTGACGAATTTTCGTTTTTGTTTTTTAATGTTGAATTCGTCGGATCGATGGGAACAAAATGGAAACTCACAAAAGCTTTCAAACACCGAAATTCGGGGGTAATATCGGGAAATAATCGATAATATTTCGATTATGAAGTTTGACGTCAATATTCAAGTGAAATCGGACCCGGAATTTCTGCTCTAGTGCTACACTAACCATCGAAATCGATCTATTGAAGTGACAGTGACAATTGACGTTCAGTGAACAGCTCCGATTCGCCGGAAACGCGATTGCATTTGGAAAATACCAAAATTACGTGAATTTGGACTGCCGTGAGTTATACGATAAGTCCGAGGGATGATTTTTTATCTTTTAAAGTGTTAGAGAACGAGGCGCTCAAAAAATAATCAAAAACACAGTCGACACCGTAACATTTTTACAGTTTTCGAAGACTTTATTGATGTGCTAAGTCCTTGTAGGATGTAAATGGGAAAATCCTACTAGTACGTTAGATTTGGTGGTTTTAAGGTCTCCAGGACTTTGCGTTGCTGGCGAGACGGAGCTTGGAACCACTTTTGATGTATACAGGGTTGTATTTAACTCGATTTGGTACAAAACTATCGTTGTTTGAATCAGTTAAGCAATCAGCAACTTCCCTGTCCCGTTAAACTAATTCAGTGTGAAAAAATATACGTTGTAGTCCTCCAGGACTATTTTCATTCCTTAAATTTCATTATTTCCACTGGAACTTGTTGCTTTCGAACTTTATTTCCTTTTCCAAGGATATGCGATTCGTCCTCGTCGAAATTTTTCATTTTTTTATAATATTTTCGTTATTTTTTTAGTTCCACATGATTTCGACGTCCTTTCCAATCCTCCAGGACTATTTTCATTCCTTAAATTTCATTATTTCCACTGAACTTGATCCCGTCGAACTTTATTTCCTTTTCCGAGGATATGCGATTCGTCCTCGTCGAAATTTTTCATTTTTTTATAATATTTTCGTTATTTTTTAACTTCCACATGGTTTCGACGTCCTTTCCAATCCTCCAGGACTATTTTCATTCCTTAAATTTCATTATTCCCACGGAACTTGATCCCGTCGAACTTTATTTCCTTTTCCGAGGATATGCGATTCGTCCTCGTCGAAATTTTTCATTTTTTTATAATATTTTCGTTATTTTTTAACTTCCACATGGTTTCGACGTCCTTTCCAATCCTCCAGGACTATTTTCATTCCTTAAATTTCATTATTCCCACGGAACTTGATCCCGTCGAACTTTATTTCCTTTTCCGAGGATACGCGATTCGTCCTCGTCGAAATTTTTCATTTTTTTATAATATTTTCGTTATTTTTTTAGTTCCACATGATTTCGACGTCCTTTCCAATCCTCCAGGACTATTTTCATTCCTTAAATTTCATTATTCCCACGGAACTTGATCCCGTCGAACTTTTTATTTCCTTTTCCGAGGATATTCGATTCGTCCTCGTCGAAATTTTTCATTTTTTTATAATATTTTCGTTATTTTTTTAGTTCCACATGATTTCGACGTCCTTTCCAATCCTCCAGGACTATTTTCATTCCTTAAATTTCATTATTCCCACTGAACTTGATCCCGTCGAACTTTATTTCCTTTTCCGAGGATATTCGATTCGTCCTCGTCGAAATTTTTCATTTTTTTATAATATTTTCGTTATTTTTTTAGTTCCACATGATTTCGACGTCCTTTCCAATCCTCCAGGACTATTTTCATTCCTTAAATTTCATTATTCCCACTGAACTTGATCCCGTCGAACTTTATTTCCTTTTCCGAGGATATTCGATTCGTCCTCGTCGAAATTTTTCATTTTTTTATAATATTTTCGTTATTTTTTTAGTTCCACATGATTTCGACGTCCTTTCCAATCCTCCAGGACTATTTTCATTCCTTAAATTTCATTATTTCCACTGAACTTGATCCCGTCGAACTTTATTTCCTTTTCCGAGGATATTCGATTCGTCCTCGTCGAAATTTTTCATTTTTTTATAATATTTTCGTTATTTTTTTAGTTCCACATGATTTCGACGTCCTTTCCAATCCTCCAGGACTATTTTCATTCCTTAAATTTCATTATTCCCACTGAACTTGATCCCGTCGAACTTTATTTCCTTTTCCGAGGATATTCGATTCGTCCTCGTCGAAATTTTTCATTTTTTTATAATATTTTCGTTATTTTTTTAGTTCCACATGATTTCGACGTCCTTTCCAATCCTCCAGGACTATTTTCATTCCTTAAATTTCATTATTTCCACTGAACTTGATCCCGTCGAACTTTATTTCCTTTTCCGAGGATATTCGATTCGTCCTCGTCGAAATTTTTCATTTTTTTATAATATTTTCGTTATTTTTTTAGTTCCACATGATTTCGACGTCCTTTCCAATCCTCCAGGACTATTTTCATTCCTTAAATTTCATTATTTCCACTGAACTTGATCCCGTCGAACTTTATTTCCTTTTCCGAGGATATTCGATTCGTCCTCGTCGAAATTTTTCATTTTTTTATAATATTTTCGTTATTTTTTTAGTTCCACATGATTTCGACGTCCTTTCCAATCCTCCAGGACTATTTTCATTCCTTAAATTTCATTATTCCCACTGAACTTGATCCCGTCGAACTTTATTTCCTTTTCCGAGGATATTCGATTCGTCCTCGTCGAAATTTTTCATTTTTTTATAATATTTTCGTTATTTTTTTAGTTCCACATGATTTCGACGTCCTTTCCAATCCTCCAGGACTATTTTCATTCCTTAAATTTCATTATTTCCACTGAACTTGATCCCGTCGAACTTTATTTCCTTTTCCGAGGATATTCGATTCGTCCTCGTCGAAATTTTTCATTTTTTTATAATATTTTCGTTATTTTTTTAGTTCCACATGATTTCGACGTCCTTTCCAATCCTCCAGGACTATTTTCATTCCTTAAATTTCATTATTTCCACTGAACTTGATCCCGTCGAACTTTATTTCCTTTTCCGAGGATATTCGATTCGTCCTCGTCGAAATTTTTCATTTTTTTATAATATTTTCGTTATTTTTTTAGTTCCACATGATTTCGACGTCCTTTCCAATCCTCCAGGACTATTTTCATTCCTTAAATTTCATTATTCCCACGGAACTTGATCCCGTCGAACTTTTTATTTCCTTTTCCGAGGATATTCGATTCGTCCTCGTCGAAATTTTCCATTTTTTTATAATATTTTCGTTATTTTTTTAGTTCCACATGATTTCGACGTCCTTTCCAATCCTCCAGGACTATTTTCATTCCTTAAATTTCATTATTCCCACGGAACTTGATCCCGTCGAACTTTTTATTTCCTTTTCCGAGGATATTCGATTCGTCCTCGTCGAAATTTTTCATTTTTTTATAATATTTTCGTTATTTTTTAACTTCCACATGATTTCGACGTCCTTTCCAATCCTCCAGGACTATTTTCATTCCTTAAATTTCATTATTCCCACGGAACTTGATCCCGTCGAACTTTTTATTTCCTTTTCCGAGGATATTCGATTCGTCCTCGTCGAAATTTTTCATTTTTTTATAATATTTTCGTTATTTTTTTAGTTCCACATGATTTCGACGTCCTTTCCAATCCTCCAGGACTATTTTCATTCCTTAAATTTCATTATTCCCACGGAACTTGATCCCGTCGAACTTTATTTCCTTTTCCGAGGATATTCGATTCGTCCTCGTCGAAATTTTTCATTTTTTTATAATATTTTCGTTATTTTTTTAGTTCCACATGATTTCGACGTCCTTTCCAATCCTCCAGGACTATTTTCATTCCTTAAATTTCATTATTCCCACGGAACTTGATCCCGTCGAACTTTTTATTTCCTTTTCCGAGGATATTCGATTCGTCCTCGACGAAATTTTTCATTTTTTTATAATATTTTCGTTATTTTTTTAGTTCCACATGATTTCGACGTCCTTTCCAATCCTCCAGGACTATTTTCATTCCTTAAATTTCATTATTCCCACGGAACTTGATCCCGTCGAACTTTTTATTTCCTTTTCCGAGGATATTCGATTCGTCCTCGTCGAAATTTTTCATTTTTTTATAATATTTTCGTTATTTTTTTAGTTCCACATGATTTCGACGTCCTTTCCAATCCTCCAGGACTATTTTCATTCCTTAAATTTCATTATTCCCACGGAACTTGATCCCGTCGAACTTTTTATTTCCTTTTCCGAGGATATTCGATTCGTCCTCGACGAAATTTTTCATTTTTTTATAATATTTTCGTTATTTTTTTAGTTCCACATGATTTCGACGTCCTTTCCAATCCTCCAGGACTATTTTCATTCCTTAAATTTCATTATTCCCACGGAACTTGATCCCGTCGAACTTTATTTCCTTTTCCGAGGATATTCGATTCGTCCTCGTCGAAATTTTTCATTTTTTTATAATATTTTCGTTATTTTTTTAGTTCCACATGATTTCTACGTCCTTTCCAATCCTCCAGGACTATTTTCATTCCTTAAATTTCATTATTCCCACGGAACTTGATCCCGTCGAACTTTATTTCCTTTTCCGAGGATATTCGATTCGTCCTCGTCGAAATTTTTCATTTTTTTATAATATTTTCGTTATTTTTTTAGTTCCACATGATTTCGACGTCCTTTCCAATCCTCCAGGACTATTTTCATTCCTTAAATTTCATTATTCCCACGGAACTTGATCCCGTCGAACTTTATTTCCTTTTCCGAGGATATTCGATTCGTCCTCGTCGAAATTTTTCATTTTTTTATAATATTTTCGTTATTTTTTTAGTTCCACATGATTTCGACGTCCTTTCCAATCCTCCAGGACTATTTTCATTCCTTAAATTTCATTATTCCCACGGAACTTGATCCCGTCGAACTTTATTTCCTTTTCCGAGGATATTCGATTCGTCCTCGTCGAAATTTTTCATTTTTTTATAATATTTTCGTTATTTTTTTAGTTCCACATGATTTCTACGTCCTTTCCAATCCTCCAGGACTATTTTCATTCCTTAAATTTCATTATTCCCACGGAACTTGATCCCGTCGAACTTTATTTCCTTTTCCGAGGATATTCGATTCGTCCTCGTCGAAATTTTTCATTTTTTTATAATATTTTCGTTATTTTTTTAGTTCCACATGATTTCGACGTCCTTTCCAATCCTCCAGGACTATTTTCATTCCTTAAATTTCATTATTCCCACGGAACTTGATCCCGTCGAACTTTATTTCCTTTTCCGAGGATATTCGATTCGTCCTCGTCGAAATTTTTCATTTTTTTATAATATTTTCGTTATTTTTTTAGTTCCACATGATTTCGACGTCCTTTCCAATCCTCCAGGACTATTTTCATTCCTTAAATTTCATTATTCCCACGGAACTTGATCCCGTCGAACTTTATTTCCTTTTCCGAGGATATTCGATTCGTCCTCGTCGAAATTTTTCATTTTTTTATAATATTTTCGTTATTTTTTTAGTTCCACATGATTTCTACGTCCTTTCCAATCCTCCAGGACTATTTTCATTCCTTAAATTTCATTATTCCCACGGAACTTGATCCCGTCGAACTTTATTTCCTTTTCCGAGGATATTCGATTCGTCCTCGTCGAAATTTTTCATTTTTTTATAATATTTTCGTTATTTTTTAACTTCCACATGATTTCGACGTCCTTTCCAATCCTCCAGGACTATTTTCATTCCTTAAATTTCATTATTCCCACGGAACTTGATCCCGTCGAACTTTTTATTTCCTTTTCCGAGGATATTCGATTCGTCCTCGTCGAAATTTTTCATTTTTTTATAATATTTTCGTTATTTTTTTAGTTCCACATGATTTCGACGTCCTTTCCAATCCTCCAGGACTATTTTCATTCCTTAAATTTCATTATTCCCACGGAACTTGATCCCGTCGAACTTTATTTCCTTTTCCGAGGATATTCGATTCGTCCTCGTCGAAATTTTTCATTTTTTTATAATATTTTCGTTATTTTTTTAGTTCCACATGATTTCGACGTCCTTTCCAATCCTCCAGGACTATTTTCATTCCTTAAATTTCATTATTCCCACGGAACTTGATCCCGTCGAACTTTTTATTTCCTTTTCCGAGGATATTCGATTCGTCCTCGACGAAATTTTTCATTTTTTTATAATATTTTCGTTATTTTTTTAGTTCCACATGATTTCGACGTCCTTTCCAATCCTCCAGGACTATTTTCATTCCTTAAATTTCATTATTCCCACGGAACTTGATCCCGTCGAACTTTATTTCCTTTTCCGAGGATATTCGATTCGTCCTCGTCGAAATTTTTCATTTTTTTATAATATTTTCGTTATTTTTTTAGTTCCACATGATTTCTACGTCCTTTCCAATCCTCCAGGACTATTTTCATTCCTTAAATTTCATTATTCCCACGGAACTTGATCCCGTCGAACTTTATTTCCTTTTCCGAGGATATTCGATTCGTCCTCGTCGAAATTTTTCATTTTTTTATAATATTTTCGTTATTTTTTTAGTTCCACATGATTTCGACGTCCTTTCCAATCCTCCAGGACTATTTTCATTCCTTAAATTTCATTATTCCCACGGAACTTGATCCCGTCGAACTTTTTATTTCCTTTTCCGAGGATATTCGATTCGTCCTCGTCGAAATTTTTCATTTTTTTATAATATTTTCGTTATTTTTTTAGTTCCACATGATTTCGACGTCCTTTCCAATCCTCCAGGACTATTTTCATTCCTTAAATTTCATTATTCCCACGGAACTTGATCCCGTCGAACTTTTTATTTCCTTTTCCGAGGATATTCGATTCGTCCTCGACGAAATTTTTCATTTTTTTATAATATTTTCGTTATTTTTTTAGTTCCACATGATTTCGACGTCCTTTCCAATCCTCCAGGACTATTTTCATTCCTTAAATTTCATTATTCCCACGGAACTTGATCCCGTCGAACTTTATTTCCTTTTCCGAGGATATTCGATTCGTCCTCGTCGAAATTTTTCATTTTTTTATAATATTTTCGTTATTTTTTTAGTTCCACATGATTTCTACGTCCTTTCCAATCCTCCAGGACTATTTTCATTCCTTAAATTTCATTATTCCCACGGAACTTGATCCCGTCGAACTTTATTTCCTTTTCCGAGGATATTCGATTCGTCCTCGTCGAAATTTTTCATTTTTTTATAATATTTTCGTTATTTTTTTAGTTCCACATGATTTCGACGTCCTTTCCAATCCTCCAGGACTATTTTCATTCCTTAAATTTCATTATTCCCACGGAACTTGATCCCGTCGAACTTTATTTCCTTTTCCGAGGATATTCGATTCGTCCTCGTCGAAATTTTTCATTTTTTTATAATATTTTCGTTATTTTTTTAGTTCCACATGATTTCGACGTCCTTTCCAATCCTCCAGGACTATTTTCATTCCTTAAATTTCATTATTTCCACTGAACTTGATCCCGTCGAACTTTATTTCCTTTTCCGAGGATATTCGATTCGTCCTCGTCGAAATTTTTCATTTTTTTATAATATTTTCGTTATTTTTTTAGTTTCACATGATTTCGACGTCCTTTCCAATCCTCCAGGACTATTTTCATTCCTTAAATTTCATTATTTCCACTGAACTTGATCCCGTCGAACTTTTTATTTCCTTTTCCGAGGATATTCGATTCGTCCTCGTCGAAATTTTTCATTTTTTTATAATATTTTCGTTATTTTTTTAGTTTCACATGATTTCGACGTCCTTTCCAATCCTCCAGGACTATTTTCATTCCTTAAATTTCATTATTCCCACTGAACTTGATCCCGTCGAACTTTATTTCCTTTTCCGAGGATATTCGATTCGTCCTCGTCGAAATTTTTCATTTTTTTATAATATTTTCGTTATTTTTTAACTTCCACATGATTTCGACGTCCTTTCCAATCCTCCAGGACTATTTTCATTCCTTAAATTTCATTATTCCCACGGAACTTGATCCCGTCGAACTTTATTTCCTTTTCCGAGGATATTCGATTCGTCCTCGTCGAAATTTTTCATTTTTTCATAATATTTTCGTTATTTTTTTAGTTCCACATGATTTCGACGTCCTTTCCAATCCTCCAGGACTATTTTCATTCCTTAAATTTCATTATTCCCACGGAACTTGATCCCGTCGAACTTTATTTCCTTTTCCGAGGATATTCGATTCGTCCTCGTCGAAATTTTTCATTTTTTTATAATATTTCCGTTATTTTTTAACTTCCACATGATTTCGACGTCCTTTCCAATCCTCCAGGACTATTTTCATTCCTTAAATTTCATTATTCCCACGGAACTTGATCCCGTCGAACTTTTTATTTCCTTTTCCGAGGATATTCGATTCGTCCTCGTCGAAATTTTTCATTTTTTTATAATATTTTCGTTATTTTTTTAGTTCCACATGATTTCGACGTCCTTTCCAATCCTCCAGGACTATTTTCATTCCTTAAATTTCATTATTCCCACGGAACTTGATCCCGTCGAACTTTATTTCCTTTTCCGAGGATATTCGATTCGTCCTCGTCGAAATTTTTCATTTTTTTATAATATTTTCGTTATTTTTTTAGTTCCACATGATTTCGACGTCCTTTCCAATCCTCCAGGACTATTTTCATTCCTTAAATTTCATTATTCCCACGGAACTTGATCCCGTCGAACTTTATTTCCTTTTCCGAGGATATTCGATTCGTCCTCGTCGAAATTTTTCATTTTTTTATAATATTTTCGTTATTTTTTTAGTTCCACATGATTTCGACGTCCTTTCCAATCCTCCAGGACTATTTTCATTCCTTAAATTTCATTATTCCCACGGAACTTGATCCCGTCGAACTTTTTATTTCCTTTTCCGAGGATATTCGATTCGTCCTCGACGAAATTTTTCATTTTTTTATAATATTTTCGTTATTTTTTTAGTTCCACATGATTTCGACGTCCTTTCCAATCCTCCAGGACTATTTTCATTCCTTAAATTTCATTATTCCCACGGAACTTGATCCCGTCGAACTTTTTATTTCCTTTTCCGAGGATATTCGATTCGTCCTCGACGAAATTTTTCATTTTTTTATAATATTTTCGTTATTTTTTTAGTTCCACATGATTTCGACGTCCTTTCCAATCCTCCAGGACTATTTTCATTCCTTAAATTTCATTATTCCCACGGAACTTGATCCCGTCGAACTTTATTTCCTTTTCCGAGGATATTCGATTCGTCCTCGTCGAAATTTTTCATTTTTTTATAATATTTTCGTTATTTTTTTAGTTCCACATGATTTCGACGTCCTTTCCAATCCTCCAGGACTATTTTCATTCCTTAAATTTCATTATTCCCACGGAACTTGATCCCGTCGAACTTTTTATTTCCTTTTCCGAGGATATTCGATTCGTCCTCGACGAAATTTTTCATTTTTTTATAATATTTTCGTTATTTTTTTAACTTCCACATGATTTCGACGTCCTTTCCAATCCTCCAGGACTATTTTCATTCCTTAAATTTCATTATTCCCACTGAACTTGATCCCGTCGAACTTTTTATTTCCTTTTCCGAGGATATTCGATTCGTCCTCGTCGAAATTTTTCATTTTTTTATAATATTTTCGTTATTTTTTTAGTTCCACATGATTTCGACGTCCTTTCCAATCCTCCAGGACTATTTTCATTCCTTAAATTTCATTATTCCCACGGAACTTGATCCCGTCGAACTTTTTATTTCCTTTTCCGAGGATATTCGATTCGTCCTCGACGAAATTTTTCATTTTTTTATAATATTTTCGTTATTTTTTTAACTTCCACATGATTTCGACGTCCTTTCCAATCCTCCAGGACTATTTTCATTCCTTAAATTTCATTATTCCCACTGAACTTGATCCCGTCGAACTTTTTATTTCCTTTTCCGAGGATATTCGATTCGTCCTCGTCGAAATTTTTCATTTTTTTATAATATTTTCGTTATTTTTTTAGTTCCACATGATTTCGACGTCCTTTCCAATCCTCCAGGACTATTTTCATTCCTTAAATTTCATTATTCCCACGGAACTTGATCCCGTCGAACTTTTTATTTCCTTTTCCGAGGATATTCGATTCGTCCTCGTCGAAATTTTTCATTTTTTTATAATATTTTCGTTATTTTTTTAGTTCCACATGATTTCGACGTCCTTTCCAATCCTCCAGGACTATTTTCATTCCTTAAATTTCATTATTCCCACGGAACTTGATCCCGTCGAACTTTTTATTTCCTTTTCCGAGGATATTCGATTCGTCCTCGTCGAAATTTTTCATTTTTTTATAATATTTTCGTTATTTTTTTAGTTCCACATGATTTCGACGTCCTTTCCAATCCTCCAGGACTATTTTCATTCCTTAAATTTCATTATTCCCACTGAACTTGATCCCGTCGAACTTTATTTCCTTTTCCGAGGATATTCGATTCGTCCTCGTCGAAATTTTTCATTTTTTTATAATATTTTCGTTATTTTTTTAGTTCCAC
The DNA here is from genome assembly GCF_026250575.1 of Diorhabda carinulata. Lineage (NCBI taxonomy): Eukaryota > Metazoa > Arthropoda > Insecta > Coleoptera > Chrysomelidae > Diorhabda > Diorhabda carinulata. The sequence goes on from NC_079463.1 coordinate 667,902, forward strand.
ATGATTTCGACGTCCTTTCCAATCCTCCAGGACTATTTTCATTCCTTAAATTTCATTATTCCCACGGAACTTGATCCCGTCGAACTTTTTATTTCCTTTTCCGAGGATATTCGATTCGTCCTCGTCGAAATTTTTCATTTTTTTATAATATTTTCGTTATTTTTTTAGTTCCACATGATTTCGACGTCCTTTCCAATCCTCCAGGACTATTTTCATTCCTTAAATTTCATTATTCCCACGGAACTTGATCCCGTCGAACTTTTTATTTCCTTTTCCGAGGATATTCGATTCGTCCTCGTCGAAATTTTTCATTTTTTTATAATATTTTCGTTATTTTTTTAGTTCCACATGATTTCGACGTCCTTTCCAATCCTCCAGGACTATTTTCATTCCTTAAATTTCATTATTCCCACGGAACTTGATCCCGTCGAACTTTTTATTTCCTTTTCCGAGGATATTCGATTCGTCCTCGTCGAAATTTTTCATTTTTTTATAATATTTTCGTTATTTTTTTAGTTCCACATGATTTCGACGTCCTTTCCAATCCTCCAGGACTATTTTCATTCCTTAAATTTCATTATTCCCACGGAACTTGATCCCGTCGAACTTTTTATTTCCTTTTCCGAGGATATTCGATTCGTCCTCGTCGAAATTTTTCATTTTTTTATAATATTTTCGTTATTTTTTTAGTTCCACATGATTTCGACGTCCTTTCCAATCCTCCAGGACTATTTTCATTCCTTAAATTTCATTATTCCCACGGAACTTGATCCCGTCGAACTTTTTATTTCCTTTTCCGAGGATATTCGATTCGTCCTCGTCGAAATTTTTCATTTTTTTATAATATTTTCGTTATTTTTTTAGTTCCACATGATTTCGACGTCCTTTCCAATCCTCCAGGACTATTTTCATTCCTTAAATTTCATTATTCCCACGGAACTTGATCCCGTCGAACTTTTTATTTCCTTTTCCGAGGATATTCGATTCGTCCTCGTCGAAATTTTTCATTTTTTTATAATATTTTCGTTATTTTTTTAGTTCCACATGATTTCGACGTCCTTTCCAATCCTCCAGGACTATTTTCATTCCTTAAATTTCATTATTCCCACGGAACTTGATCCCGTCGAACTTTTTATTTCCTTTTCCGAGGATATTCGATTCGTCCTCGTCGAAATTTTTCATTTTTTTATAATATTTTCGTTATTTTTTTAGTTCCACATGATTTCGACGTCCTTTCCAATCCTCCAGGACTATTTTCATTCCTTAAATTTCATTATTCCCACGGAACTTGATCCCGTCGAACTTTTTATTTCCTTTTCCGAGGATATTCGATTCGTCCTCGTCGAAATTTTTCATTTTTTTATAATATTTTCGTTATTTTTTTAGTTCCACATGATTTCGACGTCCTTTCCAATCCTCCAGGACTATTTTCATTCCTTAAATTTCATTATTCCCACGGAACTTGATCCCGTCGAACTTTTTATTTCCTTTTCCGAGGATATTCGATTCGTCCTCGTCGAAATTTTTCATTTTTTTATAATATTTTCGTTATTTTTTTAGTTCCACATGATTTCGACGTCCTTTCCAATCCTCCAGGACTATTTTCATTCCTTAAATTTCATTATTCCCACGGAACTTGATCCCGTCGAACTTTTTATTTCCTTTTCCGAGGATATTCGATTCGTCCTCGTCGAAATTTTTCATTTTTTTATAATATTTTCGTTATTTTTTTAGTTCCACATGATTTCGACGTCCTTTCCAATCCTCCAGGACTATTTTCATTCCTTAAATTTCATTATTCCCACGGAACTTGATCCCGTCGAACTTTTTATTTCCTTTTCCGAGGATATTCGATTCGTCCTCGACGAAATTTTTCATTTTTTTATAATATTTTCGTTATTTTTTTAGTTCCACATGATTTCGACGTCCTTTCCAATCCTCCAGGACTATTTTCATTCCTTAAATTTCATTATTCCCACGGAACTTGATCCCGTCGAACTTTATTTCCTTTTCCGAGGATATTCGATTCGTCCTCGTCGAAATTTTTCATTTTTTTATAATATTTTCGTTATTTTTTTAGTTCCACATGATTTCGACGTCCTTTCCAATCCTCCAGGACTATTTTCATTCCTTAAATTTCATTATTCCCACGGAACTTGATCCCGTCGAACTTTATTTCCTTTTCCGAGGATATTCGATTCGTCCTCGTCGAAATTTTTCATTTTTTTATAATATTTTCGTTATTTTTTTAGTTCCACATGATTTCGACGTCCTTTCCAATCCTCCAGGACTATTTTCATTCCTTAAATTTCATTATTCCCACGGAACTTGATCCCGTCGAACTTTATTTCCTTTTCCGAGGATATTCGATTCGTCCTCGTCGAAATTTTTCATTTTTTTATAATATTTTCGTTATTTTTTTAGTTCCACATGATTTCGACGTCCTTTCCAATCCTCCAGGACTATTTTCATTCCTTAAATTTCATTATTCCCACGGAACTTGATCCCGTCGAACTTTATTTCCTTTTCCGAGGATATTCGATTCGTCCTCGTCGAAATTTTTCATTTTTTTATAATATTTTCGTTATTTTTTTAGTTCCACATGATTTCTACGTCCTTTCCAATCCTCCAGGACTATTTTCATTCCTTAAATTTCATTATTCCCACGGAACTTGATCCCGTCGAACTTTATTTCCTTTTCCGAGGATATTCGATTCGTCCTCGTCGAAATTTTTCATTTTTTTATAATATTTTCGTTATTTTTTTAGTTCCACATGATTTCGACGTCCTTTCCAATCCTCCAGGACTATTTTCATTCCTTAAATTTCATTATTCCCACGGAACTTGATCCCGTCGAACTTTATTTCCTTTTCCGAGGATATTCGATTCGTCCTCGTCGAAATTTTTCATTTTTTTATAATATTTTCGTTATTTTTTTAGTTCCACATGATTTCGACGTCCTTTCCAATCCTCCAGGACTATTTTCATTCCTTAAATTTCATTATTCCCACGGAACTTGATCCCGTCGAACTTTATTTCCTTTTCCGAGGATATTCGATTCGTCCTCGTCGAAATTTTTCATTTTTTTATAATATTTTCGTTATTTTTTTAGTTCCACATGATTTCTACGTCCTTTCCAATCCTCCAGGACTATTTTCATTCCTTAAATTTCATTATTCCCACGGAACTTGATCCCGTCGAACTTTATTTCCTTTTCCGAGGATATTCGATTCGTCCTCGTCGAAATTTTTCATTTTTTTATAATATTTTCGTTATTTTTTAACTTCCACATGATTTCGACGTCCTTTCCAATCCTCCAGGACTATTTTCATTCCTTAAATTTCATTATTCCCACGGAACTTGATCCCGTCGAACTTTTTATTTCCTTTTCCGAGGATATTCGATTCGTCCTCGTCGAAATTTTTCATTTTTTTATAATATTTTCGTTATTTTTTTAGTTCCACATGATTTCGACGTCCTTTCCAATCCTCCAGGACTATTTTCATTCCTTAAATTTCATTATTCCCACGGAACTTGATCCCGTCGAACTTTATTTCCTTTTCCGAGGATATTCGATTCGTCCTCGTCGAAATTTTTCATTTTTTTATAATATTTTCGTTATTTTTTTAGTTCCACATGATTTCGACGTCCTTTCCAATCCTCCAGGACTATTTTCATTCCTTAAATTTCATTATTCCCACGGAACTTGATCCCGTCGAACTTTTTATTTCCTTTTCCGAGGATATTCGATTCGTCCTCGACGAAATTTTTCATTTTTTTATAATATTTTCGTTATTTTTTTAGTTCCACATGATTTCGACGTCCTTTCCAATCCTCCAGGACTATTTTCATTCCTTAAATTTCATTATTCCCACGGAACTTGATCCCGTCGAACTTTATTTCCTTTTCCGAGGATATTCGATTCGTCCTCGTCGAAATTTTTCATTTTTTTATAATATTTTCGTTATTTTTTTAGTTCCACATGATTTCTACGTCCTTTCCAATCCTCCAGGACTATTTTCATTCCTTAAATTTCATTATTCCCACGGAACTTGATCCCGTCGAACTTTATTTCCTTTTCCGAGGATATTCGATTCGTCCTCGTCGAAATTTTTCATTTTTTTATAATATTTTCGTTATTTTTTTAGTTCCACATGATTTCGACGTCCTTTCCAATCCTCCAGGACTATTTTCATTCCTTAAATTTCATTATTCCCACGGAACTTGATCCCGTCGAACTTTTTATTTCCTTTTCCGAGGATATTCGATTCGTCCTCGTCGAAATTTTTCATTTTTTTATAATATTTTCGTTATTTTTTTAGTTCCACATGATTTCGACGTCCTTTCCAATCCTCCAGGACTATTTTCATTCCTTAAATTTCATTATTCCCACGGAACTTGATCCCGTCGAACTTTTTATTTCCTTTTCCGAGGATATTCGATTCGTCCTCGTCGAAATTTTTCATTTTTTTATAATATTTTCGTTATTTTTTTAGTTCCACATGATTTCGACGTCCTTTCCAATCCTCCAGGACTATTTTCATTCCTTAAATTTCATTATTCCCACTGAACTTGATCCCGTCGAACTTTTTATTTCCTTTTCCGAGGATATTCGATTCGTCCTCGTCGAAATTTTTCATTTTTTTATAATATTTTCGTTATTTTTTTAGTTCCACATGATTTCGACGTCCTTTCCAATCCTCCAGGACTATTTTCATTCCTTAAATTTCATTATTCCCACGGAACTTGATCCCGTCGAACTTTTTATTTCCTTTTCCGAGGATATTCGATTCGTCCTCGTCGAAATTTTTCATTTTTTTATAATATTTTCGTTATTTTTTTAGTTCCACATGATTTCGACGTCCTTTCCAATCCTCCAGGACTATTTTCATTCCTTAAATTTCATTATTCCCACGGAACTTGATCCCGTCGAACTTTTTATTTCCTTTTCCGAGGATATTCGATTCGTCCTCGTCGAAATTTTTCATTTTTTTATAATATTTTCGTTATTTTTTTAGTTCCACATGATTTCGACGTCCTTTCCAATCCTCCAGGACTATTTTCATTCCTTAAATTTCATTATTCCCACTGAACTTGATCCCGTCGAACTTTATTTCCTTTTCCGAGGATATTCGATTCGTCCTCGTCGAAATTTTTCATTTTTTTATAATATTTTCGTTATTTTTTTAGTTCCACATGATTTCGACGTCCTTTCCAATCCTCCAGGACTATTTTCATTCCTTAAATTTCATTATTCCCACGGAACTTGATCCCGTCGAACTTTTTATTTCCTTTTCCGAGGATATTCGATTCGTCCTCGTCGAAATTTTTCATTTTTTTATAATATTTTCGTTATTTTTTTAGTTCCACATGATTTCGACGTCCTTTCCAATCCTCCAGGACTATTTTCATTCCTTAAATTTCATTATTCCCACGGAACTTGATCCCGTCGAACTTTTTATTTCCTTTTCCGAGGATATTCGATTCGTCCTCGTCGAAATTTTTCATTTTTTTATAATATTTTCGTTATTTTTTTAGTTCCACATGATTTCGACGTCCTTTCCAATCCTCCAGGACTATTTTCATTCCTTAAATTTCATTATTCCCACGGAACTTGATCCCGTCGAACTTTTTATTTCCTTTTCCGAGGATATTCGATTCGTCCTCGTCGAAATTTTTCATTTTTTTATAATATTTTCGTTATTTTTTTAGTTCCACATGATTTCGACGTCCTTTCCAATCCTCCAGGACTATTTTCATTCCTTAAATTTCATTATTCCCACGGAACTTGATCCCGTCGAACTTTTTATTTCCTTTTCCGAGGATATTCGATTCGTCCTCGTCGAAATTTTCCATTTTTTTATAATATTTTCGTTATTTTTTTAGTTCCACATGATTTCGACGTCCTTTCCAATCCTCCAGGACTATTTTCATTCCTTAAATTTCATTATTCCCACGGAACTTGATCCCGTCGAACTTTTTATTTCCTTTTCCGAGGATATTCGATTCGTCCTCGTCGAAATTTTCCATTTTTTTATAATATTTTCGTTATTTTTTTAGTTCCACATGATTTCGACGTCCTTTCCAATCCTCCAGGACTATTTTCATTCCTTAAATTTCATTATTCCCACGGAACTTGATCCCGTCGAACTTTTTATTTCCTTTTCCGAGGATATTCGATTCGTCCTCGTCGAAATTTTTCATTTTTTTATAATATTTTCGTTATTTTTTTAGTTCCACATGATTTCGACGTCCTTTCCAATCCTCCAGGACTATTTTCATTCCTTAAATTTCATTATTCCCACTGAACTTGATCCCGTCGAACTTTATTTCCTTTTCCGAGGATATTCGATTCGTCCTCGTCGAAATTTTTCATTTTTTTATAATATTTTCGTTATTTTTTTAGTTCCACATGATTTCGACGTCCTTTCCAATCCTCCAGGACTATTTTCATTCCTTAAATTTCATTATTCCCACTTAACTTGATCCCGTCGAACTTTATTTCAGTAAAAACTTCGATTATACATAATAATTTTCGTTTGTTGAAAATTTTCACGCTACGATTCCGCTCGACGTTTTGACTTGTTGCTTCCGTATTGATTAATCCTTTTTGTATCCTTTCGGCTCGGTCCCGAGCCTGGATAAACTTCACCCCACATACACCCGAATACATTCCACGGAAACGTTCGTAATCACACAAAGTAAATTCCAAGCAACAGGTTCCATTTTATTCCAGAAAACGGAATCGAAAATAGGTGGAAAAATAAAAAATTTTTTCATATAAATCATCAAAAAGTTTTTCGGATTTTTATAAAAACCTCTAGTGGATGATAAAAACTCGATTATATTTTTCGAAATTTAGAAATTGGATCATTTTACGCAAAACGCCCTTTATATCGAATAAACCCCGTCGTCCTTAAGGATATCTGGTGATAAGGATCCCTCCTAATTGGAATTAACCACAAACTAATAATAATTAAACCCCCTCGGAAACCGAGTCCTTCCAAATCCCCGCTCGACGTTCGCTCGTCAGGATATTCCGAGATTGAATCGACCGCAGGATACATTAGTACAAATCCTTATAAAGGAATATCGATTTATGAATATCCTGCAAGGACAAGTTTCCCAGCGATTTTCCATAAGTTCGATCTTCATTGCTGGAAAATCGTTAATCGCCAATAAATAATCCAACGGGGGCTAAATCTGGTTAATATGGTGTACGATTCAAACTTTAATTCATCAATTTTGGGTCGGGTACTTCTGGAAAATCGTTTTTCCCGGCACTGGTTTGTGATTTTCCTTCTGGATCATAAAAATCATACTGTCGTTAATTAAACTATAAAAATAAGTGAAAATTCATATCGGGGATCGTTATTGGAGCGATTGCCGAAGGGAATTACCCCTTGGGGAAATGGATATTGCGAAATTTTTCTCCCTCGTTCGATTTCCCAAAGTATAACGCCGTTTGGGGTGACGACTCAAAGTTAATTAGGTCTTGTGTAGTAAATGAAAGTTTTTTCCATACTTCGGATGGTAATAAGATGAAAAAATATACGAGGATAGTCCCGGAAAACTATTTTTTTAAAACCTTTACAACCATCTTGCACAAAATCCGAATTTTTGGTTGTTTGGTCCGACCATTGCGCTGTTGGACTTCGCAAATCGTACGGTCTCGTCGAAACTTACCTACCGAATATTTAACTATCAGTTTCACCCTGGTTAGAAAATATTTTAGATCGAACCTGGTAGTTTTGAAGTGAACGCAAAAATTGAAATTTTCTATTCTTCGCAGGTCTATAAGAAATACGAGGGGAAATCAACACACTGTAGTTGTGGCACTTGTTAAAAAAAGGTAATTAATTTGTTTTTTTTTTTTTCAAATTTGTTTTTTTCGGTAATGAAAAGGCTGACGAAGTTTTCGGACTTGTCGTAAACTTGTTGGACTAAAGTCCGAAATGGTGTACCAAAACTATGATCTGAATGTTTGTTTGGTGGTTAACAACCTACGTTTCGAAATTTTTTATAATTTATCTTCCTGGGAAGTGGGAAACAACCCCCAAAAAAAATCTACTAAATCGGAATTTCCGTATAAAAAAAAATTATTTTGTATCGATAATTTAATAACGTTTTTTGGAAAAAGTTTTCCGAAAAAAATTATTTTTCACGCCGATTTTACTAGTCGAAATTTGAACGTATCGGTAAGAACGAACAGGACCGGCTCGAGGACCGTATTTATAATAATTATCCCCCGAAAAAAATCTACTAAATCGAAATTTCCGAAATAAAAAAAAAAAAAATTTGTATCGATTATTTAATAACGTTTTTTGGAAAAAATTTCCCGAAAAAAAATTATTTTTCACGCCGATTTTACTAGTCGAAATTTGAACGTATTAGTAAGAACGAACAGGACCGGCTCGAGGACCGTATTTATAATAATTATCCCCCAAAAAAAATCTACTAAATCGAAATTTCCGAAATAAAAAAAAAAAAAAATTTTGTATCGATTATTTAATAACGTTTTTTGGAAAAAGTTTTCCGAAAAAAATTATTTTTCACGCCGATTTTACTAGTCGAAATTCGACGTATCGGTAAGAACGAACAGGACCGGCTCGAGGACCGTATTTATAATAATTATCCCCCGAAAAAAATCTACTAAATCGAAATTTCCGAAATAAAAAAAAAAAAAATTTGTATCGATTATTTAATAACGTTTTTTGAAAAAAGTTTTCCGAAAAAAATTATTTTTCACGCCGATTTTACTAGTCGAAATTCGACGTATCGGTAAGAACGAACAGGACCGGCTCGAGGACCGTATTTATAATAATTATCCCCCAAAAAAAATCTACTAAATCGAAATTTCCGAAATAAAAAAAAAAAAAATTTGTATCGATAATTTAATAACGTTTTTTGGAAAAAATTTCCCGAAAAAAAATTATTTTTCACGCCGATTTTACTAGTCGAAATTCGACGTATTGGTAAGAACGAACAGGACCGGCTCGAGGACCGTATTTATAATAATTATCCCCCGAAAAAAATCTACTAAATCGAAATTTCCGAAATAAAAAAAAAAAAAATTTGTATCGATAATTTAATAACGTTTTTTGGAAAAAATTTCCCGAAAAAAAATTATTTTTCACGCCGATTTTACTAGTCGAAATTTGAACGTATCGGTAAGAACGAACAGGACCGGCTCGAGGACCGTATTTATAATAATTATCCCCCAAAAAAAATCTACTAAATCGAAATTTCCGAAATAAAAAAAAAAAAAATTTGTATCGATAATTTAATAACGTTTTTTGGAAAAAGTTTTCTGAAAAAAAATTATTTTTCACGCCGATTTTACTAGTCGAAATTTGAACGTATCGGTAAGAACGAACAGGACCGGCTCGAGGACCGTATTTATAATAATTTAATTTCAATATATAAAATACGTAGTTTCACTATTTATTTTAGCGTATACGAAAAGGACGACAATACGATAGGGTCCCTATTAGATTCCGGATACAACAGGGTGAGTACAATAAATCGAAATTTGTTTATTTCGTTTAATAAAAATTTCGAAAAAACCGCGCGCGGTTTCGTTATTTAATAACCACACCTCGTATATTCAATATCCGGTTTTTTCCAGTGTATGGTAGAAACGACAAACGTAGCAGCTTGTGTAAACGAATTAATTTTATTAAGACACAGCGACATTCGACCCTTAGCCCAACATACCACCACTCAGGGTCTTTATTCGGCTCTTGATAAATGTAGGGACCTAGTTATCGTCACCGACGATACTTACAAACTACAGGTATACCAATAAATAACTTTCAAACAATTTTTTATCGATTTCCGGGTTATACAGGGTGTTCCAACTTATTAAATTCAGTATTTTGTTTAAATTGATGTCGATATCGAAGAATCGGGACACTCCGTATAATCCGGAAGTGGATAATGTGAAAATTCGTTTAAAAACAAAGAATTTTCCTCAACAAAATTTTTTTATAACTCTTACAGTTTTTGAGAAAAGTGTAATAGTTACTTTACGTTCGACACCCTGTATTATAACCGTCAAATTTTTCGTTTTGGTCACGGTGCTCAAAAAAAAATGCGTATTAAACCACGTGATATGTTTTTTTGAACATATATCACATCCCAAAACTTTGTACGATGTTTTTTTTTTGGACAAAACGTTTTTAATTCGATTTTTGCCTCGCCGAGTTCATAACTTGGACAATTTGCTGGAAATTACGACGGTTCAATCGGAAAAAAAACCTTCTAAATCACCGGCGTACCAAAACGTAACTAAAATAGTCCAAACGACGCTTTTTGCCAAAAATTAATTCTCCGCGCACATAACAAAAACTGTACGCGTTATAAATACTAGTAAAAAACTGAACCGGTCGCGAAAACACGGCAGGGGTTATTAATAAACTTTTCAGTATATCAACCGAGCTTGCGAAAAACAACTCGGTGTTAGACAAGAGGAGATACTAGGAAAAACCCTTCAAGATCAAATAGCATCCGATCCGATCCAGATAAATTCGATGGCTTCGTCTTTGCTGCGAGGCAAGGAATGGAGCGGTCCTGTGACCTTGAAAAAGAAACCGTTGGATAACGTATTATCGTCCTGCAAAGCTGTTCCTTTCGCTAGTGTCGGAAGGTACGTCGCCGGATTCATTATACGTTCGTTGTGCGGGTTCTGGAACGTATTTCGATATTTGGATGCTGCGGTTAGACGTGACGATAAGGATAGTACAACGTCACTTCCGTTCCAGAATCCGTAACGTGTTCCGAATTAAGTTCGATGTATTTAAATTTGTTTAATTTTAGACTACCGACGCATTTCATACTCGTGTTCGATTTAAATCCCACCGATCACTTGTGTACGTTGACTCAATCTAGAGGTAGCATACATTCGATTAGGAGAGGTTCCAATGACGTACGTAGCGTTGGAAGCGATTTTCTACGACGTACCTCGTTGGCTAAATTAAATTCTTTACCTTTAGAAGCACCAATTACAAAAGTAAGTACGTTAAATTGAATTTTTTTCCAAAATTTTTGTTGGTTCGTGTACTTCTAGGCCCACCCTCGTATATAAATCCCACTGTGTGTGTGTATATGTTATTTGTACGTGTCTTTTAATGTGTTGTCACGTATCTTTAATTTTTTTTATTAAAAAAAAAACAGTCTCTATACAAAATCTAAATATTTAAATTATAATTTGAAACGGTGTTTATACAACAGGAGTAAATTACATTCTGAAAATTGACTAATGTGTAATATTACTAAGAGTTGTCAGATTTATTGTACGTCGTTTACGATTAACACTATATGAATAATTAATTACTTCATGAAATTTAATCAATTATTATTTCTATAATTATTTAAAACAGAATATCGAAAAGTAAGTCTAAAATGACATTAATTCATTTTAGATTCTTCAAAATTTTAAAATTGTTACTCTATTTCATAAAATGAACGTAACTAGACAATAGGAGAAAATTTACAACATGGCAACGATGTATAACATCTGTCATGTTATTACGAACTTATTGTTAAAGACTTTAACTAATTATTTGTTGTTGATTGTAGTTATTATAACTAATAAACTATGTTTGGAATGCAAAATTGCAATTTATATTTAAACATATGAATATAAAAAAGTAGTATCAATTTTAAATTTAGAAAATAAAAAACAAGTGAAGTGAGGTTAGGGAGTATAAAACGATTTATTATATTGTTTGATTAAAACATACAAAATAAATATAGTTGAGTGTTTTTTTTATAATAAATTACGTCAATAATCATTCTACACATTCAGATTTTTTAACACGTTTATATTAAGTTCGCTTTTATTTGGATTTGTGAGCTTGTTCGTAAATATTGCGGACGGAGACGTCAACTTCCGGATACGTTAGTTGTTGGTTCAAATCCGGTTAGCGATATAAAAAAATGTTTTTTTTTTTCGGTAAATTCATCACTGTACATTTTTTTTACATCGAAACTAATTTTATAATTGATAATCCACTGTTAGATATTGAGTATACTACCTATTATAGATTTTAACACCTTGGATTTTATTGTATTGTTCGAGAATTTTACATCCGCGCACCATCTATTGGACATTTACGATACTAAAGACTAGAGTATAAAACGATTTATTATATTGTCTGATAAAAACATACAAAATAAATATTGAGTATTTTTTTTATAATAAATTACGTCAATAATCATTCTACACATTCAAATTTTTTAACACGTTTATATTAAGTTCGCTTTTATTTGGATTTGTGAGCTTGTTCGTAAATATTGCGGACCGAAGCGTCAATTTCCGGATACGTCAGTTATTGGTTCAAATCCGGTTAGCGATATAAAAAAATGTTTTTTTTTTCGGTAAATTCATCACTGTACATTTTTTTTACATCGAAACAAATTTTATAATTAATAATCCTCTATTGGAGATTCACTATACTACCTATTATAGATTTTAACACCTTGGATTTTATTGTATTGTTCGAGAATTTTACATCCGCGCACCATCTATTGGAGATTTACGATACTAAAGACTAGAGTTTTTATTTTTGACATATATCGATCTAAATATAGTTTTAAAAAAGTAAAAAACGAACTTTTAAATCAAATCAAGCTGAAAAGTTAAGTCATGAATGGAAAATATTAATATTATTAAGAAAAAAAACGTGAAAGTGCTGAGTAATAGTGTTCGAAATAATTTAAGGTTATAAGTTTGATTGATCAAGCAAGGGAAACGTCCAACCAAAACCCATCGGTGGTTCAACTGTTGGATAGAGTTGAGGATATTTTGAAAAGCTGCGAATTATATACGACGAACGTCAAAGAAGATTTACGAATCAAATCCGACGAGCCCGTCGTATCTGATCTAATAACAGCTCTATTATCGGTAAATAAACACTTTCGACTTTCGTTTACTAATCGATGATATAGTTTTTGATTTTCGATGTTTATAGAAACAACCCCAACCGACTCTAAGCGGCTCGTCGAGGAGGAGTAGCAACGATTCTTCCGTATTCAGACAATCGAGGGGAGGTTTCATCAAGGTGAACAATAAAATTAAAAATAATAAATTGTTCGTTTTGTACATTTTACTTATCATATTTTGCAACAGGTGCCGGCGGCTATTAAGGAGTTGTTGGAGAATAGTCTGATATGGGAATTCGATATATTTAGGTTAGAGGATATGACGAAGAAGAGGCCGTTGCAGTATCTAGGAATGAATTTATTTAATCATTTCGAAGTGGCGAGCGTTTTGAATTGCGACGAAAAAACTTTATTTAATTGGCTAACGGTCATAGAAGCTAATTACCATATGGAAAACTCGTATCATAATAGCACACACGCCGCGGACGTTATGCAGGTAAGAGTTCCTTACAAGTAACTGTTATTTTTTAACTGCATTCTAATTTCATCTAATATTCGATTTATTTAGTTGAAAATATTATTTATTTACAGATTATATTAGAAATACTTCTTTTTCTACTTACTGTTTTGTTAATTTGACAATAACAGGCTAAAAATTCGACTAATGACGTTTTATTTGACGAACTATTATTTTCGAACTAATAAAGATGCTGGTAGCAATTCCCACCTCTAAACAAAAGAATCAAATCGAAACAATTTCATTGTCGATATAACAGGAAACTGTGAAACTATATTCTTCAGCTTTTAGTATAGAGGTGGGAACTTCTTTTTGAAAATAACAGTTTTTGTTGAATTGATTATTTTTTTAGTAAAATTGTATGTGTTAAAACTTATGTGCTCTCTGAAAATTTTAGCTTGGAATTATTCTATAAACAGTTTTTTACTAAATATTTGAAAATGTGTTATTTTTTAACTAAATTCTATTTCATCTACAATTCAAAATTTATTTAATAGAAAATAATATTTATTTACAGGTAATATTAAAGTGTGGTTTTTCAACTTACTATTTCGTTAATTTCCCAGACACAAGCAAAAAAGTCAACTAATGACGTTTTACTTGACGACGAATATTCACTAATTAATTAATATATCGGTAGCAATTCCCACCTCTAAACAAAAGAATCTATCAAATATGCCATCTTCATTTTAACGACTCAATTTTCTTGCCGGTTTAGCAGGAAACTATCAAACTATATTCTCCAGTTTTACGTATAGAGGTGGGAATTGTTCAAAATAACAGTTTTTGTTGAATTAAAATTTGAAAATCTGTTATTTTCCAACTAGTAGATAAATAAATAGAAATTCCAAACTGCACACAAGAAAAATCTATTAACCTGCCATTTTAAAATACCAGTATAGCAATGAACTCTAAACAACTATTTGATATATTAGTTTAGAGGTATAAACGTGCATTTGGTGTTTTTCCATTATCGACATAACAAAAACCGATTTAAAATCTCATCATTTCAATCACAAACTCAAATTATAATTGATGGTAAAAAAATAAATTTGTTGCTGTTATTTTTTAACTAGTAGAAGTACGATTAGAAAATCCCAACTCTATACAATAAATAACATCCATCTTCACTTTAAACCGCAACTGTCGGTATTACAGTAAACTCTAAAATCTTATTAACGTTCGGAGGTGTTAGTACACATAGTAGGGAACTTTAATTTACACTTGTTGTTTGAAAAATAACAGAATTAATTGTATTAAATATTAAACGCTTCGTATTAGGAAGGAACAGGCGAAATTTATGATTACAATTACAAATTTCAATTTTCAAAAGTATTAATTTCCAATCTCTATATTTTAAATTCCGATTTATTTTGTTGGTAGGTTACAGTAATTGAGATTCTAATATAGAGGTGGGAGTTTCTACTTGCATTTCTATAAAAATAATTTTTAACGAATTGAATATTATAGACATTAGATAATATTATTAAGAAATCTTTATTTTAAAAACTGAATGGGTATTGGAGGAAACAACGGAAAAAAAAACTCGAGTGTATGGTTTGAATGATGTTTTAGGCGACTGCCGGTTTCTTAGAAAAAGAACGAATGAAATCGATAATGGAACAGTTGGACGAAGCAACAACTTTAATAGCAGCCGCGGCCCACGATGTTGATCATCCCGGCAAATCTAGCGCTTTCCTATCGAATTCCGACAATATTTTAGCCATACTATATAATGACGTAACGGTTTTAGAATCACATCATGCCGCGTTAACGTTCAAACTCACATTAGGCGAGTATTTACTCATATTTTTGTTTGAGGTTATGTTTTTAACTTACCCATTATTCCATTTCTATTTAGGTGACGATAGGATAAATATTTTCAAGAATTTGGACAGGGAAACATACAAAATAGCCAGATCGAACGTAATCGATATGATACTGGCGACCGAAATGACCAAACATTTCGAACATCTCGCCAAATTCGTCAACGTATTCTGTCCGAAGGCGTCGTCGAATTCCGATCCGGACGGTGACGTCAACGATTACGCCCCGTTATCGATACCGGAAAACGTCACTTTGGTTAAAAGGATGTTGATCAAATGCGCCGACGTTTCGAATCCGACGAGGCCGCTGCGGTTGTGCGTCGAATGGGCTAGAAGGATAACGGACGAATATTTCCTTCAGACCGACGAAGAGAAAAACAAAGGACTACCGGTTGTTATGCCAATGTTCGACAGATTCACTTGTTCCATACCGAAATCGCAAATCGGTTTCGTCGATTACATCATTAACGATATGTTCGAAGCGTGGAATGGTGAGTATCAACATAAATAATGAAATAATTAAAAAATTTACAATTTTTTTACGTTTTCGGTCGAAATTAGGTCCCTCAAATAGAGTTTTTCTATTCTATTCTATTTAGAGGTATCGGTAGCAGTTCCCACCTCTAAACAAAAGAATCTATCGAATACGCCATCTTTAATTCAACAGCTCAATTGTCTTGTCGGTATAACAGGAAACTGTGAAATTATATTCTTCAACTTTAAGTATAGAGGTGGGAACTTTTTGAAAATAACAGTTTTTGTTGAATTGATTATTTTTTTAGTAAGAATGTATGTGTTGAAACTTATATGTTCTCTGAAAATTTTAGCTTGGAATTTTTTTATAAACAGTTTTTTACTAAATATTTTTAAATCTGTTATTTTTTAACTAAATTCTATTTCATCTACAATTAAAAATTTATTTAATTGAACATATTTATTTACAGGTAATATTAAAGAGTGGTATTTCCACTTAATATTTCGTTAATTTCACAGACATAAGCAAAAAAGTCAACTAATGACATTTTACATGACTACGAATACTCACAAACTAATAACTATATCGGTAGCAGTTCCCACCTCTAAACTACAGAATCTATCAAATATGCCATCTTCAATTCAACAGCCCAATTTTCTTGTCGGTATAACAGGAAACTGTGAAATTATATTCTTCAACTTTAAGTATAGAGGTGGGAACTTTTTGAAAATAACAGTTTTTGTTGAATTGATTATTTTTTTAGTAAAAATATATGTGTTAAAACTTATATGTTCTCTGAAAATTTTAGCTTGGAATTTTTCTATAAAAAGTTTTTTACTAAATATTTTTAAATCTGTTATTTTTTAACTAAATTCTATTTCATCTACAATTCACAATTTATTTAATCGAAAATAATATTTATTTACAGGTAATATTAAAGAGTGGAATTTCCACTTACCATTTTGTCAATTTTACAGTAACAGCCAAAAAACCGACTAACGACTTTTTATTTGACGAATTCTCACAAACTAATAACTATATCGGTAGCATTTCCCACCTCTAAACTACAGAATCTATCAAATGCGCCATCTTCAATTCAACAGCCCAATTTTCTTATCGGTATAACAGGAAACTGTGAAACTATATTCTTCAGCTTTAAGTATAGAGGTGGGAACTTTTTTTTGAAAATAACAGTTTTTGTTGAATTGATTATTCTTTTAGTAGAAATGTATCGCAACCCCACATGATACTTTCGTTTTTACCGATAAATAAATCCCGTTCAAATTCCCTTAATTTCGATAATCGGTTGAATTAGCGGATTTTTATTCACTCGGTTCCGTGTTTTATTGCAGCTTTTTTGGATATGCCCGAATTATTAACGTATATGAGACAGAATTATATAAGATGGAAAGAATTAGACGAACAGGGACATACTACATTAGTAGATATACAAAAATTGCAATCTACTCCTCTGATGAACCCGATGTTTCCTCCGAAACCTGCTAATCTAACTGATTGAACCCCGACGAGTAAATTTGAGAGAGGAACATATCCGACATACCCCGTATGTGGAGTTTGATTCGAATTTCAGGATATCGGAGACCCAAAACATTT
The DNA here is from genome assembly GCF_026250575.1 of Diorhabda carinulata. Classification (NCBI taxonomy): domain Eukaryota; kingdom Metazoa; phylum Arthropoda; class Insecta; order Coleoptera; family Chrysomelidae; genus Diorhabda; species Diorhabda carinulata. Next base: position 685,219 of record NC_079463.1, read on the forward strand.
ATTATTACTCAAAAAACTTTGAATGTTTCTAATAAACGATGCATATCGTAATTCATAAGCAGTTAATCACGTTTCTCATCTCATATAATTGAAATGAAATTGATGTTGAATTGAAAATTTATTTTCCTTCCCTCGTATGCATGCCGGACGTGCATTTACGTAGTTTAATTATATTTAAATTATTGTTTTATTGATTATATGAATATATTGAAGAGATGTATGTGTGTGGTGTTATTGTTTTATATTTGTTTTGAAATTTTGAGAAAAAAATTATTATGCATATTGTATGTGTAATAAAAATTATATATGTCTCAATAAAATGATGTTTTATATAAAAAAAATATTTTATTTTCTATCCACCCATCCATTTATATACAAAATAAAATAAAATATATAATCAAATTCATATAAAAAGTTCACCCTGTACACAACAACTAACAGAATTTGCGCGGTCTAGAGGTGTGCACTAATTATTTCACATGAATCGTAAAATGAAACCAAATCCATTATTTACTCGATATTTCAATTTATAGTAATTAATATCATCACAGAATAACGTAAATTATCGTTAATACGTGTTAACAGGAATTTAATCAACACCTTTACTAGTAAAAAAAAATATATTTCAACATAAATAATAACTATTTTGTCCCATCTCTATACAATCGTTATTGAATAAAAAAGAAGAAGTTAAAAGTGGATCAACGTTTCAAGCTTTCTTTTAATAAAAATTTATTCAAATAAGTAATAAATATTGTGGAAATTATTTTACAATAGTTTCGTTATTTTAGAACTTACATTAACACTTGTTATTCAATTAGTTACTGTTTTTGTTAAACAATTTAGTTACCTCGTTTACACTTTACAGTGTTGCCTATATAGTTCTTCGTGATGGAATGGACGTATTGATTTGGAGACAATTATAGATGTTCTTATAGAATGAATATTTTGATAAATCGTTATCTTACTCAAATAATCTAAAAATAATGCGAAATGTTCAAAAAAATAATAGAAACTAGAACAGTTTTTATTACTTTAAGAATATTAGAAACTCAACTTTGATATAAATATGGCAGCATTGTTTCATAGATTGAATAGCATCTACAGAAATCTATAAAATAATTTGAATTTCTGACATATCAAGGCTGTCCGCCGGTAGATAGCTAAAATTTCTAAAAACAAATTGTAAGTTCATAAAAATACATCAGTTACATGTATCTAAGGTATATTTTTTGATTTGCTATTTCAATTTTTTAATTATTATTTAATAAAATTTCAAAAATCTCTTGCTTCACACTGGTATATTATAATTAAACTATCAAATAATAGATGGCGAAAGTGTCACATAGAGAATGATTTTGTAATAAATAATTTTCAAACGTTCTTACGCCAAATGATAAAGAAAATATGGAAATTACTTAAAAATCAGAATCCATCTTTTAACATACGAAAATATTTTACAATATCAGGAATTCTAAGTTAAATGGAACGTACTCAAAAAATAGTTGTCTCTGTCAATGAAGTTAGTAACGAACTTCAAAAATGTCAGATTTAGGTGAATTAAAATGAAAGAAGTTTGAACTCTGCTAAATTGCAACTCACTCAAGATTTCCTTCTCCGAATCCGAAATAATTTTAAATATTGTGAATATATGTGCATTCTGAGGTTAAATGGAACGCACTCGAATGTAGTTCTCTTTGACATAAGTGAAGTTAGTAACGTTCTTAAAAATGGCAGGTATGGGGCAATGTGAAACTGAAGGTTGTTCGAATCCTGCCAAATTGCAATGTCCTACTTGTATAAAGTTAGGAATTACGGGATCATTTTTCTGTTCCCAAGATTGTTTCAAAAATAACTGGAAAACTCACAAGATCATTCATTCTTTAGCTAGTAAGTAAGGTTAGGTATGTAACATTCATGCATGTCATATCATGTTAAAATATTTTTACTTATTATTTAATCACATAAGTAAGTTTATTATCATCATCATTCAACGTTTTTCATTCATAATGCTAGGTTATAAAATATAGTATCAATTTATGCTTCTCTAGTGTATAATAATTTAAATATCAAATTCACAGAAGGAGAAAATATAGATGGAAAAAAAGATACTGCTTACAATCCGTGGCCAAACTATACATTTACAGGTAAGTTAAGGCCTTTCCCTCAGACTAATAAAAGAACCGTACCACCCCATATCCAAAGGCCTGATTATGCAGATCATCCCCAAGGTTTCCCATTAAGTGAACAAGCAGTTAAGGGTTCCGGGGTCATAAAAATACTAGACGACGAGGAAATTGAAGGTAAGGATAATAAAATTTGATGAGTTTACAGAATGATTTATGATGAATTTAAGGGATGAAAGTAGCCGGGAAATTGGGTAGAGAAGTTCTAGATGAGGCTGCAAGAGTATGTGATGTAGGGGTTACTACGGACGAAATTGACAGGATTGTACACGAAGCTTGTATAGAAAGAGAATGTTACCCTTCTCCCCTCAATTACTACGAGTTTCCAGCTTCGTGCTGTACGTCCGTCAACGAAGTGATTTGTCACGGTATTCCTGATATTAGACAACTACAAGATGGAGATCTGTGTAATGTTGATGTTACCGTGTACCACAGGGGATTCCATGGTGATTTGAATGAGACTTTCTTTGTTGGAAATGTCAGTGAAAAACACAAGAATTTAGTGAAGGTTAGATTTAATTGTAATCGCTTCTAAAATTATATAATTTTCAGCTTTTCAAAATTATAGTTTGTGAAAAAAGGTTTTTGTAAGATTGATTTGGTGAGAAATTGTCTTTTATGAGTTCTATTTGATTAAAAATTTAATTTGCACAATTCCTTTTGGTGGAGAATTGGCTTTAATAGGTTTAATTTCACGTGAATTGGTTTTTCGAAGGTTAATTTGGCCGGTGAGATCAAGTCTGTTAAAAAATGGTTTTATTGGGTTCACTTTTGAAAAAATCCGTTTTTTAAAGATTAATTTGGTCAAAAGTTGGCTTTAAGGGGTTTAATTTCAAGTAAATTCGTTCTCATTAGATTAATTTTGTCAAAAATTGGCTTCAATAGGTTCAATTTTGAAAAAATTCGTTTTATAAAGACTAGATTACATTTTTTCTTGAGTTTAAGGGTCATTAAAGTAGCGCCATTTTGTATCATACTTTTTATTTGATAAAAAATCGAATTTAATTGTATTATAATTTAATTTTATCGAAAGGTCACCCACGAATGCTTAACGAAAGCAATAGAAATAGTGAAACCGGGTGAAAAATACCGAGAAATTGGTAACGTAATACAGAAGCACGCCCAAGCTAATGGATATTCAGTGGTAAGAAGTTATTGCGGTCACGGTATACACAGATTATTTCACACGACCCCGAACGTGCCTCACTACGCTAGTAAGAAACATTTTTTTCGGTGAACGTTTCAATTTTATTTATCGAATTTGTTTTTAAAGAAAATCGAGCCGTCGGAGTGATGAAACCTGGTCATTGTTTCACCATCGAGCCGATGATATCGGAGGGAACGTGGAGAGATGAAATATGGCCGGATAAGTGGACGGCCGTTACCGCCGACGGTCAATGGTCCGCCCAATTCGAACAAACTCTGTTAGTCAACGAAACCGGATGTCAAATATTGACGCGCAGAAGAGACAACAACGGACAACCTCACTTTATGGATAAAATACCCGCCTAGTGTTATTGTTTGTAAAGAAAATATTCAGCATTAAATTAGTTTATCATATATTGTTTTGTTTTATTTTTCCTTCCTTTCACTATCCTTATTAAAAACAATGAAGTTTGCAACGTTCTATTGACATACGTCACTTTATTGAAAGTGTCAATAAGAAACGTATTAAAAAAAGAAGAAGAAAAATCAAAAAGATCGTTCTGAAACGAATAGGGTATACAGACAGTAGAAATGAAACAATGCTTATTTTATCACAAAAATATGATGCAAATGAGTAGAAAAGATTGAAAATTTGTTAAAAAATGGAAAAAATATATAATCGCTTAATGGTAAATTGAAAAATTCTTTTACTGAATCAAGTAAACTAAAAGTATTCAACGTATATATGTCACCTTACTGGAAGTTAGGTTAAGTAATTCATCTCTTAATAAGGGAATCTAACGAACTGTCAAAATGACGTCATTTCTCAAATAATTAAAACTCTGTTGAGCCATAAATCGTGTATTTTTGGTCTAGACCATAAAAATTACATCGGAAGAAGTATATACAAATATAAAATACAATATTCATTGTTCATTAATTAGAAAATTATTATTAAAAACAAAGTAAAAACGTAAAATTCAAAATACGGCCATTGACTTGTGTTATTTAGAAATAATGTTGGTTGCCTATCTTGTAGGACAAACGAAGTTATTTTTTTATAATTTGCCACAGATTAATTTGTATATGGAAATATATACATTAGTACTACGTTTAAATTACTTAGTATATATCCACTTTTGTTTATTCTTTCTAAAAATGAAAAAATTGGCATTGTAAAGAATTTCATATGAGTTATTCATACAAAATATTTAATGGACAATTCAAAATGATTATTTATTTTGTTAAAAGTAATTTCTGGCTATCGATTAGATTACAATAAATACTGTTAATTGTAATTTAAGAAAAAACCAGCATTAATTCGCTACAAAAATATTACTTTTATCAATAATACGAAACAAATTTAATTTTGTACTGATATCAAATAGTTTAAAATTAAATTTCATTTGTTGTTAATCAACACGATTCTTATAAAATCTCATGTGCTGATTGAAATTATAGATTTTAAACTTTATTTTAGGATGTAGAATTAAATTTTACATCATTGTCGACGTAATCCATATATCCTACGTACATTGACCTGTATGTCAATTTATATTTCATTTTTTCATCAATCGGATTGAAATATATTTTAGTGGTATTCAAATTAGACGGAAACTATTATTAAATTTTATAGAACATAAATAAACCTTGATATCTATTTAAAAATGTTTCAAGGATTACTGTGAAATTTTCTTTGTATTAAGGATAAAATTGAATAATCGGCAACATAGGTAGGTCGTATTAACTCTTGCAAATGAGAATCGAGTCCACGCAATCCTGTTGGCGCACAAAAGGAAGAAATGGTTTTCATGCTTTGCCGTATAAATCCGTCTCTCTCACGTGCACGATCTCTTGCAGTGTCATTTCTAAGGTCGATGTGCTTTCTTTCTCTAATTTATCAGAATTATTTGACTTTTGTTTGTGAGGTTTTCTGGCGAGTTTTAGTGTAAATTGTTTTCACAATTCAACAAAGTGTTTCTCGTTATTTTGTGTTAATATCGTCAAAGTAACCTTTACAAAATAATGTCCGACAAAAAAGGTAAGTGATTTCAGACAAACGTATAAAGATGGAGGATAGGTGGTAACTCGCGTAAAATTACTATAAAAACCGTGGTATATTTGTCTTAATATTATTTTAACTAACACCACTTTCCGAATAGGCGAAAATTAAGTATACGTAGAGGCAGAGAATCTGATAAAAATTGCATAATTATGCAGGATGTTTAAATCAATACTGACACTAAGGTTATCTCTGTCTCTTCAACGGGTAACCTACATAAGTATATGTTTCTAACTCATTCCATCCTGTGATAGCCTTGCCCTAGTTTATCCACTGCAGTAATAGGAATTAGGGAAATTTAATATGTAATATTATAAATTTAGGAAACGAGATGATCATGAAAGTATGTTACTTCCAGCTTCAACTGCACAGGAAGATGAGCTGATCACCCCCGGACGTGGATCCCGAAAAAAAACAGTACATATTATATTTTCATGTGTTTATACAGTGGCTGATTTGCTTGTTGGTATTCATACCTGCTCAACGATTACTTCACTAGACTTTTTGATTGGGGATTGTAACAATCCACATTCATTTGTTAAATATCATTTTATTATGCGTAATCTGAACAGATGTTCAAACTTACACAACATTTATCGTGATTTTCTATTTAAATAACTATATATTGTCACCAAGATAATTGATTGAGTTCTAACTTATAAAAAGTTTTTTTTTTCTCGATAAAAACTTCCCGAATTAATAAAAAGTATGATTTTAACAATAAATTAATTACCAAATATCCGAAATTCTACTTTTATATGTGTTTTTCTTGTTACATCTATCTTTCTATCAAATATTGTTGTAAAGGAAATTATTTAATAATTAATGGATTTTTCATGAACTAATTTTAATTTAGTATTTTGATTTTTTTTTTAATTTTGAAGTTTCTCCCAGTCTGTGGGAAATTGCAAAAGGGACAATTCTGGACTGAATCATTTTTATCTTATAATTAACCTCAATTTGATACTAACCATTTTAAATTAGGATTATTTGTTGAAATTTAAAAAAAATTGTTTGCATTATATTAATATAAACACATATTTATTAAAAAATATCTATAACTTCAGACTCGAAATTTTGACGTTTTTCCTAATTTATATACCTCCTTCTGTCAACTTCTCGTTTCCTTCCTGTCATAGAGATCAATTCAGAGTTGTTATTCGATTCTTAAGAGCACTCTTGAATTATATAACTTGTAATTATATAGGAAAAGGCCAAGAGAAGAGAGGAAAGAAGATTAACCTTTTTAGCCTCCTTATAATATTGTGAAAAATCAGTGCAGAAAGAGTGTTTGTTTAGAATTTCTAATTTGCCAACGCTCAACTTCTTTTAATTGTTTTGAAAATTGATTTCATGTTAATTTTTGAACGTGAGTATTATAACATTTTATTATTATAACCAAATGAATGTGGAAGTTACAACAGTTACTGTAGCTGAAGATGTAAAAAAATATCAATGGTTCAACAATTAGACTTTTATGGTCTATAATTCACTGCATGAAATACAAAAAAATATGTAACAATATATTTTCAAATACACTGAGAAAAGGGGTATAACTTTTTTCCAAGCATGTTACACATTTTCGCAATTCTAGCTTATGTTAATCATTTCACTCCTACTGAAGGAAAAACACTTTAATTTGTTTTGTTTTTTAATTTTTTGTGATAAAATACAACTATGGGCAACATTGCGAACACAAATTATGAAAAATTCGGTATACACGGCACTACAATTTTGTTTGTTGAAAAATAAAAAAAATATTAATTGTTACATATTTTTTTTAACTATGTGTGGGAGTAGAGAGGTAAACCCTACTGGATTTCACCGGTGTTTGCTACAATGTTGGCTATTCTGCTGCAGCACCTCTACGTCTCTAATATTATACCCTTGATTTATCTGTACCTATCGATTGTGGGAGAAATTTCAATCATTTCAGAGTAAAAAACGTTAATTTTGACAGTTATACGTTTGATAGGTACAGAATAATGTTGCAACACCACTGGTCGCCGGGATTTTTTTGTAATTTATAACGTTTTTAACTATTTATTATTACTAATATGTGACTCCTTTAGATTAAGTAACCCCCCCTCACTAGATATAACCATTTATATGATCAATGTTGATTTTGAAATTTGATTAACCCCGAATTACGTGAAAATCATTTTCTATTGATTTAACTGACATTTATCAAAACAGTTTTGACTTTATGATTATTTTTTTTTAATTGTGACATTTCAAATTTCTAAATCACCATAAAAAATACATAAAACGAGTGTTCACAACGGTTTTAGATTTTTCTTATTACAAAAAGTTTTAAAAAACGTAAATATTCATGAATTTATTTTTTAAATACGTACACAAAACTCACTAGGAATTATATCTGGGGAAAAAACAGGCCTTCTTAATGTTCTGCCATTATTATTTAAATTTTTAGGTTTGATTTAATTACCACTCAATAAGAGTACCCTCGTTTTGATAATAAATTTTAGAAACACTTTTTACTTTTTACGTTGGCAATCGTTTTTAATATTATTGAAATATTTCAATTGGAGGCCATTTTAATCATGAATACTATTAATATTACCACATTTTATTTGACTGTTAAGTCTTTATCAATAGTGTCGTATTATACTGTTAGTATTCCATTTTAGTTACGAAAGCCCCTATTATTGACATATTTTACATTGGAAATCAGTTTTTAGTAAAAATATCTTTGTAAAGGTATGAAGTGGCAGATTTATTGAATACTTTATACTTTGGTGGAGAAAAAAGTATTTAAAAAATATATTTATAGGAATTGTTGTGTACCACTCGTATGTTGCATGTGTAGTACAGTATAAAGCATGAAATTTTTTTTTCGTTCATTTTATTTACAGTAAATAATAATACGTAAACAATATCGGTATATTTTTTTATGTTTCCTTCGGTTTATTTCGAATATTTATTTTTTTATTATTTTTAGTTCCGATTCCCAAAAATAAATTGAAAATCAGACCTTGCCAAAGACGTTTCATGTCATAGTTGAATTATTTCGAAACTCGTATTTATTATTTAATTCAATCACTCTGTATTTAAAAATTAAAAACAAGATCTGATTTTATAATTATGGAAAATTTCCTTAGCATGTTTATTTATTTATTTAAATAAGGAAGAATATATTTCATTTACGAATTATACAACGTGTAATGAAAAGTATCTGGTAGATATGAATCGAGTATCAATATTTTATCAAAAAAAATCGTCATCGGCGGCCATATTTGCTGGAAGACAAATTCAATTCGTTTGTTCGCAAAAAGCCCTCCATATAAAATGGCGTACTGCCAAATCAGCCGTTTGAAATGTCAAACGTCAAGAACAAAAATATTATTCTTAGTAAATAAGAAGAATTTGACAGAACGTGGTACTTTTATGAAAATAATGTTTTAAATCGAACGATAGGAATATTTCAAATCAATTAAACGGTTTTTTGCCCATTAGAACTAAAACAATGTAATAGAAAAAGAGTACGTTATGCTGATGAGTTCTAAAAACTCTAAAACCGGTCTACAATATTGAGATTTTCAATTTTCTCGGTTGAATTTAATTAGTTTTTATCGGGGTATACAGTGAAGTCTAAAATTCGATTAAAAAAAAAAACACTAAGTAACTGAAATATATAATTTTATTTTATTTTGCATGTTTTTTTTTTAAAGATTTATTTTGCTTTAAATTTTCCACGAGAAATGAACATTTTAACGAAAATATTGAATAAGCTAAATAAATCTTTGCACGTAATTAATTATAAATCTAGTTTTTCAACCCCCTAAATAACATGAATATAAATAAGAACATTATTGTCATCATTAATGTATATTTAGGACGTTTTTACTTATTTATATATATATTTTAGGTAACTGTTTATATTCATAAAAAAATTAATTCACGATAACTTTCCACAGGGTGTTCCACATTTTTTTTGGTTAAAACTAGTTCTAACCAGTAGTTATGACGTCATGAATTCGACGCCATGTTGTAACTTTTATTTACATAGTGGAATTTTCTCTCCCTCTCTATCGAATTCGTTCTATGAATGAAAATTGTGTTTGTAGCTAATATTTTATCGAAAAATAATCACAGATAACAAATCTGTAGTATACGGGGGCTATTCTTAAAATAACTTTAATTGTCAATAACATATTTCGACATTATGGCGTAAATTTATGACGTAATTACCATTGGTTACGGTACTTATGTCTATTTTAAATAATAATAAGTACGAAATTAGCAAATTCCACTACCGAAATTTAATATTCGATCCCCTATTTTCATTATTATTTATAAACAGTTGGAGGAATCCTTTTTGTAACTAATTATCAGATACAGACCTCTTCTATCTACGTTTAATTATGTTTTTTTGGATTTTTTATGCTTCTTAAGCAAGCTGATTAAATCTCAATGGGCACTAAACCCCAAATCTCCGTCAAAACTACCTTCGAAGAGTCCAAGGGTACCTCATACCTTCCACGGTACCCTCGGACAGTACAGTGGTTGCAGAGTTGTTGGATTTTGAGGCAAAGAACTTGCAAAAAAATTTCCTTTCCTCCTGGAGTACCTTCAGACACTTCGGAAGTAGTTTTGACTGCTCTGGGGGAGCTTAGTGTCAATCTAGACTTTCGATGAGTTCGTTTTGAACGATTTATTGCGCCAAATTTTGGGCTTAACTATTTCCCATCCTCCTGAGGTACCTCCAGACACTTCGGAAGTAGTTTTGACTGCTCTGGGGGAGCTTAGTGTCAATCTAGACTTTCGATGAGTTCGTTTTGAACGATTTATTGTGCCAAATTTTGGGCTAAACTATTTCCCATCCTTCTGGGGTACCTCCAGACACTTTGGTTCAACGGATCTTGGAAAAAAAAATAAGTGGGATATCCTGTGCGATGACATACAACGTTCGAAATAAGTTTTTTTTTTTTTGATCTAATTCCACTTAACCGTAACAATTTTTTTGATTTTGGTTTTGCATCTCACTTTATTCCGTGTATAAATTGTATATAAACCCACGAAATTTTTATTAAATTTGCAGCTATCGGTGGCGCCGGTCCCCCACAATCGAGTGGACCGTCTTTTACTCCGCAACCGCCGCCGCAAGCCAATCCCCCAATGCCTACGTCGCAACCGTACGGAGGTACGTTCCGATATATTATAAAATAACAATAAAAATAAACGGCGGTAATTTATGTATTTCAGTAATGCCCGGTATACCGGGAGGTAATCCCTACGTGATTCCCGGACAGACTCAGATTTATCCTCAAGGTCCTCCTCCTACCTACGATCAAGCTCTAACTCATCCGGCGGCAATCGTCGGACAACACGTAAGTAACCCTCGAGGGATACAAATCGGGTCTATACGATGGACGGTGTTATATTTGTTTTTAATTATTTCAGATGTACCCCCCCGGCGCGATGTACGCCGCCGGTTACCCGACGTATTTAGGTTACCCGACCTACGCCCCGATGCAGTATTACCCATCGTTAGGCGCTTACTCGTACGCCATGCAACCCGCACAATTGAGGCCGACCATTATGATACCCGTAAGTAGATCGCCCTGTGTATAAATGCCGTTGTAATAAAAAAAAATTTAATTTAATTTGTAGAACGGGTACGACGCCGGCGCTCGATTCGACGGTATAGCTCAACAGGTACTTCCCCCGGCTCCGCCGGGCGTTCCCCCGTCGGCGGCGCAATTGGCCGCGATGGCCGGTCACCAGGTGGCGTTAGGACAGAAGAAAAATACTTTCCTGGCGGGCGGATCCGAGGGGGGGTATACTTTTTGGTAGGAAATGCTCGGGCGAGCGATTAGGGGTTAAAAAAAAAGAAGAAGAAAAACGAAATTGTTATATTTTATTTTTGACGGACGGATGCCCCGATGGGTTTTTTTTTTTTAAATCTAGTCCTTAGTTAATAGGTCAGAAAAAAGTTGTTTGGTCGGTCGCAAAAGAATGAAACGAAATTTTTGATATTTGGCACAATTTTTGCAAAGTGGAAGCTGTAACTCTTATAAATTGTAACTAACGGATAAAAATAAGAGTTACATCATCCGTTCAGTATTAATACACCGATAAGACTCTTTAAAGGACAAAACTTGTGTTTATAATGAAAATTTTTCTAATTCTGACGTTTTCCAGGCTAATTTCACTCTTCAATTCGAACAAAACCTTAGCAAGTTGAAACTTTAAGAGAAAAATAAGAGTTACAACCCTTTTTTGTTCCAATAAGAGTTTTTATAAAGCAAATAAGGATTATAGAACAATATGGCTCTACATTTTGATAATCTTTTGTATATTTTATCGGTTTTGGTCTCTTAACGGTGACTGTAACTCTTACAAATTGTAACTAACGGATAAAAATAAGAGTTACATCATCCAATCGGTGTTGATACACCAATAAGGCTCTTTAAAGGACAAAACTTGTGTTTATAATGAAAATTTTTCTAATTCTGACGTTTTCCAGGCTAATTTCACTTTTCAATTCGAACAAAAACTTGGCAAGTTGAAACTTTAAGGGAAAAATAAGAGTTACACTCCTTTTTTGTTCCAATAAGAGTTTTTATAAAGCAAATAAGGATTTTAGAACAACATGGCTCTACATTTTGATAATCTTTTATATATTTTATCGGTTTTGGTCTGTTAACGGTGACTGTAACTCTTACAAATTGTAACTAACGGATAAAAATAAGAGTTACATCATCCAATCGGTGTTGATACACCAATAAGGCTCTTTAAAGGACAAAACTTGAGTTTATAATGAACATTTTTCTAATTCTGACGTTTTCCAGGCTAATTTCACTCTTCAATTCGAACAAAAACTTAGCAAGTTGAAACTTTAAGGGAAAAATAAGAGTTACACCCCTTTTTTGGTCCAATAAGAGTTTTTATAAAGCAAATAAGGATTATAGAACAATATGGCTCTACATTTTGATAATCTTTTATATATTTTATCGGTTTTGGTCTGTTAACGGTGACTGTAACTCTTACAAATTGTAACTAACGGATAAAAATAAGAGTTACATCATCCAATCGGTGTTGATACACCAATAAGGCTCTTTAAAGGACAAAACTTGAGTTTATAATGAAAATTTTTCTAATTCTGACGTTTTCCAGGCTAATTTCACTCTTCAATTCGAACAAAAACTTGGCAAGTTGAAACTTTAAGGGAAAAATAAGAGTTACACCCCTTTTTTGGTCCAATAAGAGTTTTTATAAAGCAAATAAGGATTATAGAACAATATGGCTCTACATTTTGATAATCTTTTATATATTTTATCGGTTTTGGTCTGTTAACGGTGACTGTAACTCTTACAAATTGTAACTAACGGATAAAAATAAGAGTTACATCATCCAATCGGTGTTGATACACCAATAAGACTCTTTAAAGGACAAAACTTGTGTTTATAATGAAAATTTTTCTAATTCTGACGTTTTCCAGGCTAATTTCACTTTTCAATTCGAACAAAAACTTGGCAAGTTGAAACTTTAAGGGAAAAATAAGAGTTACACTCCTTTTTTGTTCCAATAAGAGTTTTTATAAAGCAAATAAGGATTTTAGAACAATATGGCTCTACATTTTGATAATCTTTTATATATTTTATCGGTTTTGGTCTGTTAACGGTGACTGTAACTCTTACAAATTGTAACTAACGGATAAAAATAAGAGTTACATCATCCAATCGGTGTTGATACACCAATAAGACTCTTTAAAGGACAAAACTTGTGTTTATAATGAAAATTTTTCTAATTCTGACGTTTTCCAGGCTAATTTCACTTTTCAATTCGAACAAAAACTTGGCAAGTTGAAACTTTAAGGGAAAAATAAGAGTTACACTCCTTTTTTGGTCCAATGAAACTTTTTATAAGGCAAATAAGGATTTTAGAACAACATGGCTCTACATTTTGATAATCTTTTATATATTTTATCGGTTTTGGTCTCTTAACAGTAACCGTAACTCTTATAAATTGTAACTAACGGACAAAAATAAGAGTTACATCATCCAATCGGTGTTGATACACCAATAAGGCTCTTTAAAGGACAAAACTTGTGTTTATAATGAACATTTTTCTAATTCTGACGTTTTCCAGGCTAATTTCACTCTTCAATTCGAACAAAAACTTAGCAAGTTGAAACTTTAAGGGAAAAATAAGAGTTACACTCCTTTTTTGGTCCAATGAAACTTTTTATAAGGCAAATAAGGATTTTAGAACAACATGGCTCTACATTTTGATAATCTTTTGTATATTTTATCGGTTTTGGTCTCTTAACAGTAACCGTAACTCTTACAAATTGTAACTAACGGATAAAAATAAGAGTTACATCATCCAATCGGTGTTGATACACCAATAAGGCTCTTTAAAGGACAAAACTTGTGTTTGTAATGAACATTTTTCTAATTCTGACGTTTTCCAGGCTAATTTCACTCTTCAATTCGAACAAAAACTTGGCAAGTTGAAACTTTAAGGGAAAAATAAGAGTTACACTCCTTTTTTGGTCCAATGAAACTTTTTATAAGGCAAATAAGGATTTTAGAACAACATGGCTCTACATTTTGATAATCTTTTGTATATTTTATCGGTTTTGGTCTCTTAACAGTAACCGTAACTCTTACAAATTGTAACTAACGGATAAAAATAAGAGTTACATCATCCAATCGGTGTTGATACACCAATAAGGCTCTTTAAAGGACAAAACTTGTGTTTGTAATGAACATTTTTCTAATTCTGACGTTTTCCAGGCTAATTTCACTCTTCAATTCGAACAAAAACTTGGCAAGTTGAAACTTTAAGGGAAAAATAAGAGTTACACTCCTTTTTTGGTCCAATGAAACTTTTTATAAGGCAAATAAGGATTTTAGAACAACATGGCTCTACATTTTGATAATCTTTTGTATATTTTATCGGTTTTGGTCTCTTAACAGTAACCGTAACTCTTATAAATTGTAACTAACGGACAAAAATAAGAGTTGCATCATCCGTTCAGTATTAATACACCGATAAGGCTCTTTAAAGGACAAAACTTGTGTTTATAATGAAAATTTTTCTAATTCTAACATCCCCTCCAGATCAATTTTGCATTTCGATAGGAATAGAAGTTGGAACAGTAGCCGTAACTCTTATAGATTGTAACTAACGGACATAAATAAAAGTTACGGTTACAATGAGACTTGTTATGAGACAAACACGGTTTATAGGACGTTACGACATCAAATTTTGTGAATTTAATATACCTAATATCGTTTTTTATTTGTTTTACGTCTTTTAAGATGTAGTAACTCTTATAAATCGAAGCTGATTCAAAAAAATAAAAGTTACAATCGCCATAGAGGAAATTTTTTCCGCTTGGTTAACTTCTGCTTCCTAAAGAACAAAAAAATGTCATTTTTGACATGTGATGGGATTATAAAACAGTGTCGTATGTCATTCTTTTGCGATTCGATATATTAGCGCACTAACAACAGGCGTGTACGTGATTTTATTTTCTCTCTCTTATTTTTTTTTTTTTTAATTATTATTATTATTTAAACGATTCAGGTATCGAAAAAAAGAAAAAAAAAACGTGAAAGCTCTTGTTTTAATTAGGAATTACAACAACAAAAAAACTTGTAATAAAATAGGACTTAACTATAGTAAAAATAAATTAATCGAAATTATTACCTCACTTTAGCTCTTATTAAAAAAATATTCAGCATTATTTTTTTTGTTCTTTTTCTTATAGTTTATTTTTTTATCCAAAAAAAAAAAATAAATCGAAATGGGGCAGCTATAAATATTCGAATTTCAATAATTAACCGTTTTATTGACATTTTTTTCTCATATAATATTCCTTAAAAATATTTTTAAAGTTCGAAACGTATTACTACTCCATTTCCCCGTTGGATTTATCGAAAAAAAATATGATTGAATCGACACCGTTGAAGAATGCATGGTACGAGGACGTTCCAAAAAGTTTTTACTACACCTACACTTAAAATTACACTTTCTGGTCCTTCGAGCCGGGTATGAACTGTTTTATAAGGCTCGAAGGACCAGAAAGTGTAGTTTTAAGTGTAAGTGTTGTGGTAATAGATTAATTGAAGTGTTTTTACTTGGAAATTGATGGATTTTCGTACAATAAACTCTGTTTTTCACAACCGGCGAGCTTAAAATGGCGTTAAGCTTTATTATCGGCCATTTTAAATAATTACATTACTAACAGCGAGATCAAAATGGCGTCAAGGTTAATTAACGAAATTTTTAATCAAGTCGGCCATTTTGAATAATGGCACTGCTAACGGCGAGATCAAAATGGCGATACGCTGGATTCTTTATGAATATACCTCCGTATTTAAATGGTAAATCGACGTTTTTTTGGGATGAAAGTTGTGTCCTCGTACCGGATACTTTCAATTACATGTTCATCGTGTGTTTTTTCGTCATTTTTTATAATTCTGTGCAATTTTTCAGTTGGATATTATAAAAATGTTTCCGTCAACGTTTGTTACGTTTCATTGCGGTCCTAATGGCTGAAATATTAGCTAACTTTTTTTTATTTGTTTAAAAATTATTGACGGTTGTGTTTTTGTTTAAGTTTTTTTTTTGATTTGTCGTAAGATTTACATCCCAAATTAAGTTTTGTGCCATTTGTTGAAAGAAAAAACCTTCCAGGTGAATTTTTAGACTCAAATAAAATTCTTTTTAAAAGCTAGAACAATTGGATTTTTTTTATTTTACACTAATAGATTTTTTTCGGAAACTTCTCATCCGACCCTGGTATATACATGAACGGACTATGTTGAAAGTCTAAAGAATATCGAAACTTTTTCGGTTACATCTAAAATATGAAAATAATTTTTTTCTTAATTTTCACATTACTTTTCATCCGAACCCGATATATATAAACAAAGAATACGAAAATCAAAAAACTTTTCAAATAGTCTCCGAATCTTATGAATGTCAAATTTTCGTTTATCTTGATTCTTCTTTTTCTTTAATTTTCATCCATATAACAATTCCAGTTACTTTTGAAATATAAAACAAAACTACTGGAATATTTTATATGTTTTTAAAAGAATCTGTTCATAATTAAACTGAATAAAAAACAAAAAGTAAACATTGATATCCAAATAAATACTCACATGTATTAAAAATAAAATAAAACATAACCTACAAAAATCATCGAGTCACTATTAGATCGATTCAACACAGGTGTCAACAGTGTAGTAAAAAAATCTTGCAGTGTAAATCGATTTTGAAAAAAAATTCACTAATATTTCAGTTTTCACAGTTTTGGCATCACAAATATTCACTTTCTAATCTCATTATTCGTCGATGAGAGACAACAACAATCGTTGCCAAATTGTGAATCCCACTAACTAATTATAAAGCTCCCGATCGTGCTAATATCAATTTATTAGTTGAATTATTTATCATCAAATTGAAATTTAACGCATAGGAGTGGAAATTTTTTCAACTTCTATGTCAATACTTTTGTAAAATTGTGGTCAGTTGCACACTACGACCCGTCATCAAAAATAAATGAATAGTAACTGAATCATTAATAACAATAACTTAATAGTCTTGGTTAAAAAGGCCACTTTTTGAAGTTGACAGCTTTCAAAACTTTATAGTAAGCTTAGTGGGGGTATGATAATACATATTTGTATTATTCGTTTAAAAAAATGTTTTGAATACTTGATTTAACGGAATTGTTATACGAGGGAGATAAATTTTAGTTATTCATAATTGTTATGATTAAACGTATTGGTTATTTCACTTTTGTTTATGAACTGGTGCAACTGACGACGAAATTTATAATTGTCAGCATGTTTCAACATTTCCATCTCTTAACAGATAAGTAGTACAAATAAATATTTTTTTTAGTCTCATTTACTTATGAAGAGGTAATTTGAAAAGTGTTTTTACTAAAAAAAATCAATTTTGAATAATTAAAATTTGTTTTTACGAATTTCGTGATTGTGTAAATTCTTATATCTAAACAATTGTTCTTAGGATGATATTAGTTCGTTTTGAACGTACTTTTTCTTATAAATAATAATTATATAATTACAGAAAATCAATATATAATACTTGTAGTAATAGTATTGTGAATTTTTGAGGTAAAAAAACACTTGAATATTTACCTTTCCATAAATTCGATATTTATTTCTATTTTTTTAATGTTTGTTTGATCTATTATAAAATAAATAATTAAATATACCGTTAATTGAAATGAAATCATTCTAGCGCAATAAATAAAAGTTGAATGTAAAATATTGTTTTATTATATTGACCAATTTCACCATTACTCGATGCCGTCACTGAGCACAAATTTTCAATATTGTTTCATCAAAATAACAAGAGCAAAATAATTTAACAGTATGGACAACAAAATAACTACTCGAAGTAACCAAATATAATTATTTAATAAATAAACATGTATTGGTAAATCCCTTAAACTCAGTGACATTTGACATGACATTGACACTTCGTTGTACGTCTACGTTTTTAGCGGTAAATACAAAAGTCAAAGCCGTCAGTAAGACAAACAGTGACGTTCCGAAAAAAAAAAAACAAAGACAAATTGTTTCTACATTCATGGGTAAGTTCTTTCTCACTGAAGTTAAAGAACAAGTTCATTATCAACTTAAATATATTTGTCTCCCGCAACTCTCTTTTTTTATGGTAGTCAATTATTTTGATAATACCGTGATTAGATCTTTTGAGGGTTACAAATAATGTTCATTAATTTCATTACATAAATAAAAAAGAACTACATGAAACTGAATTAACAATCACTGTATGGTAGTACTTTTAAGCAATTTGTTTTTAAATCAAACTGTCAGATATTTTGAATAGGTTATTGGATGGAATATTATCAATAATATAAATAATACTATGGGTACATTCCACTAAGCGTTCATGGTACCTGAAATAATCGTTGTGGTCGCGGTGAGAACATCACATCAAACAAAGATTTTACAGAACTCGTTATCAACATAACCTTAGTGTGAATTTCAAAAATCCTAATTGAAGTTTTCAGATGTTATTTTCCTGGCATAAGAAATAAGTCTTCTGTAACCTAGCTGTATAATTTCTCAACAATTTTAGTTTTTTCCACTTTTAACAAATGCTGACTTCTAATCTCCTAATAAAAGTCTCTTGGAAAAAGGTAGTGATTGAAAGTCACACTAAGGTTATGTTGATTGCAAATTTGTCCGTTCTGCAATTACCACAATCAATCTGTTCAACTTATGATGACGTGATAGAAATCGCTCCATGATCGCACTGTTCCACGAATAACATTACCGAACGCAACTACTGTCAACTATTGTCAATTTCAATTGTTGTCATCAATCTGACAGTTTTATAAAACTATCTCTTAAAGCTATGAGTAGCTTAATAAAATCTCTAAAACCTCCCAAAGCGTGGTTGAAAAACAATGCCATTTTAGTCACGGCTATCAGAAATCGTAAGTTTATTTTAAATGTACGTAAGAAAATGTAAGGTTAAGTTATGTAATGTTTTTAGACTGGAATAAAGATTATAAACCAGGTCCTTATCCCCAAACCGAAGAAGAACGACAAGCGGCAGCGGAAAAATACGGACTACATCCATCTGAATACGAACCTTATCCAGATGACGGGCAAGGATGCGGGGATTATCCCAAACTACCAATGCAATCAATTGAATCCAGAGATCCGTTTTATCCTTGGGATAACCCCGAATTGAAAAGGAATTTCGGCGAAACTGTGAGTATTAAGTAATAAAATATGTGTTGGATTTTAATATTTCGTGATTTTTTACTTTAATTTAATCGTTTGGTATAAATTACTTTTAGTTACATGCGGAGTATGATTTATTGAGAGAAGATAGATATGATGTAAGCGTGAAATTGAGACGTCCTATGTGGTTTTTGTGGGCTCAGTTTTTAGGAGTAATGTTCGGTACTTTCGGAATTTATTATCTCCTAGAAAACGTTAAAATGTTTCATTCTGTTATGCCCAGGCAATATCCGAAAGAAGGAAAAGTTCATTATACTTTCGAACCCGCAGAATGATTTATGAAAAAAATGTATTATAGATAATTTTATGTTGAAATAAATATTTAAAACTTGATACTATCTAGTGAATTTTTAATAAAAGCATTTAAATTTATTTTTTCAATTTGTTGTTTTTTTCTTGAAAATGGATGTTCAATTAATAGAATACCATTTTATCGTTATATAAAAGATTGGGTGGAACTGTTAGGAATCGACGTGAGCTTCAACTATTTATTCAACAAATCGAAGTTTAAAATTTGATATCTACACTTTTGACGTTTTTTTCTTAATTGTTTCAATGGTATCATAAAACTGTGTAACCATACAGACGAAGGCCAAATTACAGGAAAAAGAAGAAGAACCCATCTAGTTTCAATATAATCAAAGAATTAATATTGAAGAGAGAGTTGCTTGTAAGTGAAATTGTACTATTGAAAAAAAGGGTTGGTCTATCACTTTTTCTATCTCTTTACTCGCTATCAAAACTTGTCATTCTCTACCTTTAACGTCTCCACCACTCGAAACGTCATAGCAATGCAATCTAATAGAGTAGAGAGTTGCATACTGATATTGTGTTTGTATCTATCTTCTAATATTAACTCTATGATTATGATTTACTTTTTAATTGCTACGTCATGCTAATGTCAAAAAACAGCTGATTTTGATCCTTGCACTGTAAATATTTATATTTTGGTGAATTGAGGATTTTGTGTATTTATCACGGTATTATTGGATTTAATTTGCGAAAAAAAGTAAAGTAACTATTTTTGAGTTTGAGCAATGGTTTTTCCGAAAATATATTTTTTGTAAATTTTCCTCACTTTTCTGCCTTTAATAATTTTTTTCGTAGAAACTGATAGCTTTTTTGAGATTTTCAAATAAAAAAACCCCCCTGTACATTTCATTCAAAGTCAACTACTTCTACAGCTGATATTTTCATTCTAATTTCGTTAAAAGGTCGCCAAGCGTTGAAAGTTGTTTACAAAATGGCGGCTTGATGTAAACGAGCAATTCGGAATATTTCGTGTGGACTGGTATTAAATTGAATTCTACGGAGTTGATTCCGAAGAATACATATTGATCATCAAAATTATAATTTGATCCTTCACATACTCGTCATTTCACCAATAAAGTATTCAAGAGCACTTATCTTAGCTTAGATCATTAGTAATTCACGTTATTTTCCATTACAATGTTGCCAGGTGTTCGTTTTTTTTTAAAGTTTATTATAACTCAAATATTAAATAACAACATTGAAATTTTCGTTATTTGCAGTGAGAGGGGTAAATAAAATGATATAAAACATTATTAAAAATAAATTTAATACAAATTAACATATATACATAAATACAGATTAGTAATATCTAACATCCGTTGACGTTATTTGGATAATTCACCTATATTTTAATAATACTATCAAATAAGACTAGTTGAATCTGTCAAAATAAAAAAAAGTTTGCAAAACAAATTTTGAACAATAAATAAACGACATTTTGTACAAGATTCAAAATAAATCGCTATCTATGTGTCTCATTCGTCATTATAGGTAATTGATGTTTTCATTCACCCCCTGTAACGTACCAATTTGTTTTTAAACTGTCGTTATTGAAATTGATTTTTTTTTTAAATCGGAAACACATATCAACACGTTTATTGAAAATCATATTTATACGAAATATTCCTAAAAAACAAGATACAAAAAAATATATTTCAATTAGAAAATTACTTTGCCATAGTTTCATTTATTTGTGAACGCGTGACAACGTCGCCGAAATAAGCTACGGCATGAAACGTAAACAAACGGACTCAATGTTGCCAGAATTGAAAGATATCTTTCAATATAGAGAATTTTGAAGATTTTGATTAGAATTTTAAGAAATCCGGGGCGAAGCGATATTTTAGAGAAATATAACAATAATAATCTCATCACCTTTTATGTTTAGACATAAAATTAACACAATTTAGTAACAAAAAAATTTAATAATACTGTCGTCGGTGATAAGATGAATCTTTTTTATAAAAAATGTGGCAACACTGGTGGGACTATTCCATTATATGTCAAGGTGAGGATGGTTGCTTAAAATTAATTTTTTTAGACACAAATATATAGTTTAAGCAGTTTGTAATTTTTCAGGAATATTTCGTATATAGAATATCGAATCACAGTACTTGATTCTCACATACGAAAAAACTTTTTACTTCGTACGTCATCATCTACCTGGTCCCCGAGTAAATCGTCTGTGCGTGGTTACATTGACTAGAAAATTATTTTTCAAAATTAATTTTGTCTTCCCGTTTGAGGTCGTTCAGGTATTCTAGGTGGCACGTTCGGTACCGGACGGCTGAAAATTATAGTAATAAACTATAGAAAAAAAAACAAAAATTAAACCTTTTAACTATTGTGTTAGTCCTTTAAACAGGCCGTTAGTGCTGCAAACGGAAAGCAAAAAAGCCGTTTTGATAGATTTTTTAAATTAAATTAACAGTAAATTCAAGAATTTACTACATGAAATTAAGTTCGAAATATCTAATGGTGAAGTACGATGCATTTGTGATGACGTGGCGTCGCCATTTTTTAATATACCGGCTTCCACCAAACTTCGTAGTTGAAATTCCAGACGCGTACATACACACAACTCTAATGTATAATATCGTTTTAAAAGCATATTTAAGTGTTCAAACTTGTGTAAATTACTTCATATTTCGAAATATGCTATTTTAAAGATTAGTGATTGTGTAAATTTACATCGATTTATGATAAATATTTTGAGGTTATGTTATTTTAATCAAACATATTTTCGTGTTATGACAAATAATTCTCACATTCCAGATACGATGTTTTTAGTTTTTGTTTTTCCAGAAATTTTACGTTTCATTTATTTATTATTAAATTGTGTTGTGTGAAAATGTTTAATCGGGAAGTTCGTTATGGAAAGTTTTTACGAGGGTATGTTCATAAATATGTGAGTGGAATAATCAAATCTTAAAAAAGGTAAGTGAATATGTATAATATATATGTGCATGCTAAAATTTTGAAATCTAGTAGAAATGTTACTTACACTTACATAAAATCCACCACCATTGTAAGAAATTAGTCGAATTAGACTAGGGTTGAACATTTTTAAACAAAAAAAATATAGTAATAGGATGAAACACATTGGGAAAGGAAGAGAATATGATAAAAATTGAAGGAAAAATAATTTACTAGCGATCTGCAGTTGGGAAGTAGGTGAGGGGAGAGTTTTTAAGGGTTAAAAACGGTTTATATCAACTTGTAGTAAAACTATAAGTCCAATAGAAAAAAGTTAAATAAGAAAGTTGTAGGTAATAAGAAGATATATTTTTGTGTTGAATTTTTTTTTTAATTTTCCACATAAACTTCGAGGTTAGAGAAAAAAAGTGAGAACACAAGTTTTTCTATTACGTAAAAATGTTTTTCACCCTTAAAACCCCTTCCACTTACAAACCTCAGATCTCGAGGAAATTATTTTTCTTTCAATTTTTGTTATATCATCTTCTTTTTCCAATGGATTTCATACTTCCAGTACTTTTTCTAATTTTCAACCATTTTCAAAGCCCCTATCTAAATTAGTAGTAGCGTATTTTCAAAGCACAAAAATATTCAATTATATAAACTTTTTTTTTCAAATCTTATTGTCATATGTAAAGATTATTTTCGCAAAAAGCTGGTTTGATATCGTGCAAATTCCAAATCACGAATTAATATCTAATAAAAAGCACTCAAAAATCACCAAGCAAAGTGTAGATGCCAAGATTTCATAGTGAAAATAAAGAAATTAACCCAGAAATTGAATTAATATTATATGTCAATACATCACTCAATAAGTCGTGTGACTTACACACAGATGGATAAGATACTGTACAAGTTCATCCATCGAAAAGAACCATTTGTTGTTGGTTTGCTGAATTTAAACTTAATCGTACAGACACTGATGATGGTGAACGTTCTGGTCAATTAATTGTTTAAGTTAAAACCTGTGTTTAATCAAAACAATGCACCGATTCACAAATCGATGGCAAAAATGGTTAAATTGAAGGATTTGCTTTCTCATCCACCGTATAGTTCACAACTAGCCCCCAGTGACTAGTGGTTATTTGTTAATACCAAAAAATTGCTCCTAGTTAAGAAATTCACATGAATAAAATTAATTTTTGGCAAAAAAATGTGTTAGTCACACAACTTACTGTTGTGTGATGTGATGTGATGACTTTCCACCACTTTATAAACAATTTCACTCTATTCGATAAAGTATTTTAAATCA
The DNA here is from genome assembly GCF_026250575.1 of Diorhabda carinulata. Classification (NCBI taxonomy): domain Eukaryota; kingdom Metazoa; phylum Arthropoda; class Insecta; order Coleoptera; family Chrysomelidae; genus Diorhabda; species Diorhabda carinulata. The sequence goes on from NC_079463.1 coordinate 708,943, forward strand.
CATCAGTGATTTTGTCAAAAGCTTTATTATAATCTATGAAACGTTATTCATATTGCTTTTTAAATGTATATAGAGTGTCCTTTATATCAGTATCAAATTTCTGGTGTTATCGAAACAGTATTTGTTGATGTTTCTTTGAAATTTTGGAATTTAACCATTTAAATCCGATTTCTGGTATAACCTCTGATAGATTGTTAATAGGAAAAGTGAAAAAATAAATAAAACACCGTTAATGTTAACCCTATATTTACACATTAAATTCAAAGAGAAACTACAAGTAACGAGATGTGCTTAAAACACTGATTATTATTATTATTATTTTTTTTTGTAATATCGCCTGGCAAAAAAATATTTTTTTTCTCCCTATATATACATCACTTTGAATAGAAACGAAACCGAAATATACAGGGCCGGGTAAAAAGCGTGTAAAACGATTTTTCTCGACCTGGTTTATTTTTTCATTTACGATTTACATAACCTCCAATTTTACATATTAAAAACGAAAAAACTTCATTATTGACTTCATATTTAGTTCGAAACAAATAAAAATAAAATGCAACAACGATAAATTGAGGTATTTATAAAAATATTTCGGTTACAATTTTCAAAAATCGCGCGAAAATTCGACAACCGGCACATTGAATTTGAACAGTCGGTCTGGAAAGTTGCGGGGTTGCCAAGTTTAACGAAATTACATGTTATATAAACTAATAGAGAATATTCTTATAAATTCCAAAATTATTTTCAGTTTTTTCAACTATTATGCAACAATATATATTTTTTTTTACAATCTAATTTGAATTAAATTCTCGTATCGATATTTATTCGAAACGAGAATAAAGTGCAACGTTTTTTTTTCTCTTCTACGATCGAGTAACATCAAGATTAAAGATATAGATGTGAGTTCAACTACAGAGTGATCTTCTAAAACGTTTTAATTAGTTCTGGTTAAACCTGCCACTGGAAACGTCATTATATGGATTAGAAGACGAGACCGTTTATGTTACCACTACATTAACATCTCTGAAGATGGTTATCGAAACGTTCTTGATAGTGTAGTGGTAACGTAAATAGTATGAATGTCATAAAAGGCTTTAAATTTATCTTTTCCGGATTGTCAAATATTATATTTTATGAATTTTTTTTTTTTTACAAATTATAATGATTTTCAAAATAATAAAATTTATTTTTAATTTCGTGTACGAATTTTTGAAAAAAAAAATCGTCATTCTATGTAATTTCGTTTAAAAATTATTTCCTTCTATACCGAGAAGTAGATTTAAACGTGGCAACACGGCACATCGTTATTTCAGAGTATTTCATCATTCGCGTGGTGTAAGTTACCGCCCATAACGAAACGAGAAACGCGGCCATATTGAGATTTTGACCAATCAGGGAAAGGCGCGCGAATTAAATTTATAACGAATGTAAATTTATTTTTTAAAACATGTTTGCAATAAATCTAAGTACTTTTTTATCAAGTTCGTGTAATAAAAAAAAACGAAATTTCGTCTAGGTTAACACACAATTAACATTTTTTTAAAAAAATCTCATCAAAATAATATTTATGATGAATAGTTATATGCGAAAATGAGTCACGAAATTCTACGAAGTTACAGCGTTGCCAAGTTACAGTAGATGAATATCTCCGTTTTGAATAATGGTATAAATGATGGATTTTAACTATTTTTGAGTTTAACAAATTTTTTTTTGTGAATATCGATCGTATTATTACAATTTTCGCCGAATTATTTTTCAACATTATCTACTAAAGAATACAGGAAGTAGAAAAGAAGAAGAAAATGACTGAGAATATGAAAAAAGAGAAAAAAAGAAACAGGCAAAGGCGAGTTAATAATGAATCTCATAAATAATTGAAAAATTACTTCAAAAAACTTGTCAAATGGATAGAACAAGATATACAGGTGAGGTTGAAAATTTAAATAGATTCCGATGAAGCCCAACTAAACCCAACTTTTAAATTAATTGAAGCAGCAATAGAAAAAGAAATAAAAATAAGTGCAGGAGTTTCAATCACGAAATTAAAAGATACAAACTTGAATATTATTGAAAAAATAGAATGTTATCAAATTTTGACATCGAATTAAAAATTTTGTATAATTTTTGACAAAAAGATCGTCGCTCTAATCCATATAAAAACGATATTAATATAATATACAGTGAACGCCGTATTTTTCTAGGGATTACGTTACCGATATTCAACACCCAATTATTTTATACCCACCGGGAAGACATTTCGTTCAAATTCAAAGAATCACTAATAGTAATCCTTAAAAAAAATTAGATAGGAATGTAATGACCAAATTGCACCTCCTTTTAACCATCCACTTTTGATAACTACCTCTAAAACTCGAAAAATTTTTGAGCTACCACCAATTCCAGCTATCGTTACTCTTTTGACTTAATAATTTCCCATTTAAATTTAATAAAATTCCACAAATGTAACCCAGAAAGAGATACAAAGTCTTGTGTTTAATCTAACTCATCCCCGGTGCGAACCATTGGGATCTGTTGGTCATTTAGTCGAAGGATACATGATGGGGACCCATATAATAGTGATTTTTCCTTTTCTAACAATCTGCAGAACTTGATTAACGAAACTTGGGTCAGACGGTGTAATTGTGAGTGTTGGTGTGTTCAATATCTTTATCTTATACCTCTTCGAAAAGGTTTCTGGTCCGTATAAGGATGTTTCGATGCTTCGATGACTGTTTGGTTATCAGACATGGTTATTATTATCTGCCTTGTATATTTTTTTTCACGAGTTTCGCTCCAGACCATCTACTGTTCTCTCATACCATCTATTATCCCGATTTATACTCGGGTGACTATTTTTTCTACCAAAGTTTGAAGAAATGACTTGGTGGTATTGTTTTCGATAAAAATATTTGATTTTTTTTTTGGGAAAACCTCGTAATTTGTTTAAAAAATTGATGCCAAAAAGACAATAATTTTTTTGTTACCCAAAGGAAAAAATCTGACTGAAAATCAGTCTCACGTGATATATTTTTTTGTAAATGGTAACGTAATCTCAAAAAAATCGAATTTGAAACAAAAAAATCGACGGTTCACTGCATAAAATAACCAGTTTCTTAACGTATTGTACACTATATTTTTTCGACGACCCACATAACGAAATTCGATTCCCCGGAATTGATAATGGAGAAATATCGAATAAATCGTCGGGAAAATATTTTTTTTCGGTAATCAGATCCAATTAAGATATGCTAAGTAGATTATAGACATCGAATTTAGGCGAATTTAGCACGGAAGAACATCTTTAGATAAAATTATGTGCGTCACGTGATGCACATCGTTTTTTTTTGTGTGTAATTCATGTTTATATATATATATATATATATATATAAATATATATATAGTTACTACGAAGCTAGTTCCGACTAATAATCTAAATCTGGAATGTACCGTATGGTTGTTTGTTTAGATATCACTAAGGCATATTTTTTTTTGGTTTGTTCTTTATGTATATACATCAACAATTTTTGTTTAAAATTTGTTTTAAGCACTACTTTCAATATTTCGATTTTTGTATTAAATCGATATACGTTTATTGGTTTTTCCGTATCTTATACATCATCAATAACGTTTAATAATGTTTGTGACATACTGTATATACGGTAGTTGGATTAAAATAAAGAAAATTTCGTTATAACTTTGTAGTTTGTTTGAAAAATGATACCTAGGCTTTAAAAGATGCACCGTTAACCTCAAAATAAGTTAAAATTGATAGAGACTGCGATTTTGTATATTTAAATTTATCTATGGTGTTTTTTTTACGTTAAATAATTTGTTATAATTGAGTTTGGAATCGATCCATCGATTATTTATAATTTTAACCTCAATGTTTCGCAAGTCTTCAATGTCTATTCTATTTTTTAAGTTTGGCAACGTTGTTTAAATACTTTCTATAAAATTAGTATCAATTTTAGGTTGAAATAGTTTTCATTAGATTCAGTTTCCTGCTCAAATATAATTTTTTGGGGTCTTTTGTGAAGAAATTCCAACTTACGATACATAAGTTTTAGTCCAAATAGACTATAGATTTAATAAAAATCAAAATATTCAATTTTATAAGTCTGGCAACGTTGTTTCAATACTCTCTCTTTCACAAGCACCAATTTTTATGGTTTGGGACTGAAAAATTCCGCTTTAGATTCAATTTCCCACTCAGATATGATTTTTTTCCAGTTTCTTTGATTTTTTTTTGGGGAAATCGCATAATATTTTGTCTACCTTTCCAAATAGACTATAGTTATGGTAGAAACGTCAGATGACATCAAACTATTCCATTTCTTCAACTTTTACTCTAATTTTTAAGTCTGGCAACGTTGTCCGAATAGTTTTATAATACCGAGATTCAATTCTTGCTCAAACATGATTTTTTTTTCAATTTTTTTTTGGAAAAATCACAACTTTTGACATATAAAATTCGTCCACATTTCCAAACAGACTATAGATATAATAAAAACCAAAATATTCAATTTCTACTCTACTTTTTAGGTCTGGCAACGTTGCACAAACACTTTTACAGTGACTAACATCAAAATTTTCATTTTGGCTCTGAAAAATGTTGCTTAAAATCCATTTTTCACTTTCGACATTTGTATAAATTTCCAATTATAATGAAAATCAAAATTTTCCAAATTTCAACTACCGTATATAAACATATGTATAATCCCCAGCATTAATACTTTATGAAAAAAAAAAAAACATGTTAGTAATGGGCGTTAGGATGTTAGTGACAGTCCTTGATATGGGAAAGTCGAATGTGAATTTTTTATAAACTGAAACCGAAAAAAAAAAAGTGCCACTAGAACCGAAAAAAAAATTTCCTTTTATATCACAGCTATATTAGACACATGCGACTTTCTCATTCGATACAAATATATATATATATAAAACAACACGTAAAAAAAAATAAGAAAAAAAAAATTACTTATTGAATTTAAAGGCGTTGGATAATTCGTTGATGGCCGCATTGGTAACGGCTCTTCCTACAGCCATCTGTACTTGCTGGGGTACTTGTATACCCCCCAGACCTTGTTGACCCCCGGCTCGACTATACACACGAGAGACAGACATATAGATATCACTTTCATCCTCTGAGATTTTTTTATTTTTTTCTCATTCACTAAGTAAGCTACATTTTCAATATTAGCATGAAATAATTCAATAGCAAATCGTTTTTGCAAAAAAATGTACTAAAAACGTTCTATTACAAGCAGATCTAACTTAGTAGTTCAAATGAACCTTCGATAAGTACTTTAATAATCTATTTTCGGCTGATATGAAATAACACGGTAGTTCAAATGAACCTATTACCTCAAACTTTACACTAATTCAGTTGTACCACCGACAGAAGTAACTAAGTAGTTCGAATGTACCTAAAATTCTATAAAAAAATAGGAATGCAGTATTGAATTGAATAAGTAGTTCAAATGAACCTTGAATGTATTCAACAACGACAAGCATCTTCAGACAGTCAATTTATTTATTTTTTAATTCAATTTTTCTTTGCCCCTGACTAACATAGTAGTTCAAATGTACACTAAATGATTTAAACACCGTTTGGGTGAATAAGCATGATTGTGTTTATAATAATTATACCAGTTTTTTTTTTAGTTTCAATAACACCTGCTAGGAAAACTAGAAAAATCAAAACTTATCAAGTATACTAATAATCATTTCATATTGTGAAACTCCATAAACACATAATTTGTGAAAAATTGTTTTCAGCTTCCTAATGTTGATCTGAGAGGGCAGAAAAGGAAAGTAAATGAGCAGTTAGTGGTTTCAAGAGATACCTCAAAATTATTAGATCCGAAAGATGCTTCATGACTATCGGTTTCGAAAGATGGTCTCACGGTTATTGGTTTTAAAAATTCCTCACAATTATTAGATCCGAAAGATGCTTCATGACTATCGGTTTCGAAAGATGGTCTCACGGTTATTGGTTTTAAAAATTCCTCACAATTATTAGATCTGAAAGATGCCCTGAAGTTATTAGTTTCGAAAGATGCCTCCCGGTTATTGGTTTCGAAAGATGCCTCACAGTTATTGGTTTCGAAAGATCTTTTGAGAATTCTTAATATATTCAAAACATTGGATTCAGTTAATAGTAGGTTTGGGATCATTAAAAATGATGAAGCGAATAGAAAATATTGTAAAAAGAAAAATTTACTGCCGAAAACAGATTAAAAGCAATAGCAGCTAATGGTTTACCATAAACACATATTTTTGAAAAAAAAAATCATTAGAAATTCAAAACATTATTATTTTTTTAATTATCGGTGCTGGTATAAGGATTATTTCATTTTAATAATTGAAAGTCGGTATACATATATATAGATTGATTTGAAATTGGGATATTCTTTCATCGATAAATTACATAAATTCACAAAAAGAAAAATTAATTGTAATATTAATTCGAAAGATATCTCACTTTCAAAAAAAATCCAACACATGAACAATATTCACAATTTAACAGTATCTTTTACAAAAAAAAAAAAAACAAACACGTTTCTAATTCAAGCTTGACATCATATAACATAGCACCCTATATATAATTTCAACAATGTAATCAGCAAAAGTTGCATAATTGACGTTTATTACTGGAAAACAATTTGAATATTTGGCAAAATTATTCATAATATCAATCGAGTTGGAAATTGAAAAAAAAAATCCATTATGCAACCGGTTGCTATTTTATTATATTTATATAAATGTATAATGGTGAAATATAATGTTTACTAAATATTAAATGCCGTTTTTAACGCCTCCTGAAAATAAAACCACAAGCTCAACATAACGACACCTGTGGCTAACTATGTTCAATTAAAAATAAAAAATTAATAACCGCCCAAAACATTTTCAATTTTATACAAATTTCGTTTTGGGGCAATTATTAAACGTTATGTTAGTAGATGATAAAACGAAAGATTTTTATCAATTAAAATACTCACGTTGGAATTAGAGGTGCTGGAAGTGATTGCCCCTGTGGCCTACCCGGGGGCATTGGAGGAGCGCCGCCACCTGGTCGATTAGGTATAGCAGGAGCCGGCCTGCCACTACTGGGAGGCGGAGGCGGAGCCCTAGATCCAAGAGAACCTAAACACACATTATTCGATTATACAGTACAACCAAGACCGAGGAAAAATAAGTAGATAAAAATAAATAAAAACAATTTGAGAACGAGGTACAAGGAAAAATAAGAAAAATAGAAATATTAAATGGAAAATAACAAGATTAAGAAAAATATAAACAAGATGACAATCGAGAAGAAGAAACGAAAGACAGTAAAGGGCAGAAAAGTAGCATACAATGGAAAAATTAAAGGAAAAAATATATTAAACGACAAAAATGGAGAGAAGGTAGAATAAATGAGTCGAAAAGGTGAAAATAAAGAAAATAGAAAAATTGGGAATGTACAAGGGGGAAAAAAAAGAGACAGAATAATAGGTAAAAACATACTAAACGACAAAAGATGAGGGAAAGAAAGAAAAAATGAGTCAAAAAAGGAGAAAAGTGAGAAACCAAGTGAATAGTTTAGGAATATAAATTAAGAGAAATTTCAAAACGGAAATCAAATGAGTTAAATTATAATTATTTACATACCGCTAGATCCGACGACGCCCATCTGCGGCGTCGGTTTTCTTGGTCCCCCAGGACTAGGCGGTGACAATCTAGGATTCTCAAGCCCGCTAGCTAACCAATCGTTCTTCACCGGAGGAGGTACCGGAGTAGATACCGTAGCCATAGAAACGTCCCCTATAATATTTAGGGCTTCTTTACAAGCGTGATACATACGTAACATCTCTTCGCGTTTTTGAGCTTCTTCCGGAGCCTGAAATATACTCAATTATTATTATTATTATTATTATTAATAAAATTGTAAGATTAATCATTTTACGTACCTCTTCCATCATTTGAGATTGGTCTCCGCTGGCGTATATGTGGGCCAACAGTTCCCCGTTTATAAATTCTTTGGTATGATTTATAATCATGTACATTATTGTTTTAGGTACGAGATCTCTTGTTGTTTTTGTTACGATACGCATGTAGCTGTCGACCAAATTTCTTATAGTTTCTACTTGACGTTCCAATTGGGGATCCATCGAACTTGTTACGCTCTCTCCCGAAGACTGAACAAAACGTTCAAAATTATATCGAAATCTCTATATTCGACGGAAATAATCTAATTTGCTACTGGATATTTACTTCGAGTGGAATATTATCGCAAAAAAAATGTTTTGAGAAATATTTAACACCTCTGAATTGAAGTAGTAGTTCAAATGAACCTCAAATCCTTCCAACACAAAGTTACATCTACGACAAGCACCTTTTTCATATTTCCAAATATCTTTTACCGCAAGTTAAAAACTTGTCTTCTTCAACTAATACGGTAGTTCAAATATACCCAATGCACTGTGGACGTTTTTTCGGATGAATAAACACGATTTTGTCATACATTTTCAAATTGACCAAAAAAAAACGAATTAACTGAGAGTGTGCACAATTAAAGTAGTAGTTCAAATGAACCTCAAATCCTTCCAACACAAAGTTACATCTACGACAAGCACCTTTTTCATATTTCCAAATATCTTTTACCGCAAGTTAAAAACTTGTCTTCTTCAACTAATACGGTAGTTCAAATATACCCAATGCACTGTGGACGTTTTTTCGGATGAATAAACACGATTTTGTCATACATTTTCAAATTGACCAAAAAAAAAACGAATTAACTGAGAGTGTGCACAATTAAAGTAGTAGTTCAAATGAACCTCAAATCCTTCCAACACAAAGTTACATCTACGACAAGCACCTTTTTCATATTTCCAAATATCTTTTACCGCAAGTTAAAAACTTGTCTTCTTCAACTAATACGGTAGTTCAAATATACCCAATGCACTGTGGACGTTTTTTCGGATGAATAAACACGATTTTGTCATACATTTTCAAATTGACCAAAAAAAAAACGAATTAACTGAGAGTGTGCACAATTAAAGTAGTAGTTCAAATGAACCTCAAATCCTTCCAACACAAAGTTACATCTACGACAAGCACCTTTTTCATATTTCCAAATATCTTTTACCGCAAGTTAAAAACTTGTCTTCTTCAACTAATACGGTAGTTCAAATATACCCAATGCACTGTGGACATTTTTTCGGATGAATAAACACGATTTTGTCATACATTTTCAAATTGACCAAAAAAAAAAACGAATTAATTGAGAGTGTGCACAATTAAAGTAGTAGTTCAAATGAACCTCAAATCCTTCCAACACAAAGTTACATCTACGACAAGCACCTTTTTCATATTTCCAAATATCTTTTACCGCAAGTTAAAAACTTGTCTTCTTCAACTAATACGGTAGTTCAAATATACCCAATGCACTGTGGACGTTTTTTCGGATGAATAAACACGATTTTGTCATACATTTTCAAATTGACCAAAAAAAAAAACGAATTAACTGAGAGTATGCACAATTAAAGTAGTAGTTCAAATGAACTTTCTTTTGGCAGAATCATATCTAACGTAACCTTTAAGTCATTTAAAAATATAGTAGTTCAAATGTCCCCTTAATGATGAGAGATAGATGAACATGTTTTTCGCTTGGTTATGGAGGAATCGGAAAGGAGAGGGTCACAAAATTCTAATCCCTTCTAGAACGACCTATTGAGGATTCACCAAAAACTGCTGAATAACAAAAAGAAAGACACAACTCATTCAATCAGAATTCATACCATCACATGGGATATTGAAACCGTAATTACAACAGTGAATGGTGTATATGGACCAAATAGGCATTATAATAATCATACGGGGAAAATTTGGACAACAATTATAAAAAGATAAAACAAATTAATGTTGTTTAGATTAAGAAAAAAAAAACTTGGAACTAATTATTAGTTCAGAATTGAAGCAGTAGTTCAAATGAACCTTAAATTCTTTCAGATGCCAAACAGGTACCTTTTTAAGCTTCCGTTTTCATTTCCCCTTTACTCATAAGGTAGTTCAAATGTACCCCCAATGATTAGAGCGCTGTGAACATCGTTTGGATGAATAAATATATTATAATCTCAAGTTTTCGAACTTATAAACTACTCAAGTTACTTTTCCAACCTTTTAATAACAATAAAAAAGAAAATTACAAGTTTTTGACTTGTTTATGAAGGTTTGAGAAAAGGGAGAATTACAAAATCTGGAGCTTATGGGGAAAATGCCTCTTTCAGAGCTTCCTTTTGATAATTTACCAAAAACAGGTGATTTTGAGTAATTAAATACCGTAACAAAGTATATCGATGCCTCCAAAATCATAATAACAACAGGGATAGGTGTGTATGGACCAAGGCCGCATTCTAGGATCATCCAGGAGAAGATTTAGACAGAAAATTTTAGTTTAACTGTATTTTCCTATCACCCTGTATAGGCAAATGAGAAGTTACAACGAAAATATGAATAATTCTAAATATTCCACTCAAGTTTGGTATCAAACGATGTCTGTTACTACTAAAATCAACTATTTCGAGTAGGTTTAATTTTTTATAAAAAAAAAATACAGACATCCTTTATACTAAATATAAGTGCACTGGTAAACTTTGTGTGGAGTGTACGTGTAGCACATTTTTTCAATTTTACAAACCTGATCCCCTCCCTGCCGCGACCAGAAGCAAACAAAAACACATAAACACTCACTGATTAGATACAAAAAAGGAAAATATCAATTAAAATTGATTATTTAACAAGTACGCACTAATAAACCGAAAAAGCGTCTATTTTTTGGGGAAAATTGTATGTGCTGGAGTAAAACCGCAACCTAGAAGGATAAACGTTTATCTTGCACCCTGTATACTGATTTGTTTGGTAATTAAGTCATAAAATCGATTTTAATGGATCACTCTGTATACTAATATGAGTCAAAAGGACTATTAAGATCATATTTTAATTGCATTTTTATAATCTGCTAACTATTTGGTACATAAAAACCTAATTTAGGATCTCCAGTTATATAAAATGTCCTAAAAGTTGAGTTTTTCCAAGACTAACGTTTATCCTTATGGAAAAAACAAAACAACCGAAAGCTTTAAAGTAATTATTTCGAACTTACATTCGATGTATTCTGAAAAAGAGAACGAAAAATAACAAAATAAATAATAATAATAATAAAAACAAAAATATAATAATAAAAAAACGTTTCGTGTTATTTATTTAAAAAATTTCACTTACATCCTCTCCGTTTAACGTTTCCGTTTGCTTTTCAGGATAAACTCCAGCCCTTAAGAACGAAGCCTTCCAAGAATCTACTTCGTCGACAGTTTCACAGCTCAATTCAAGTTGTTTATAATCCTTCAATATCAATTTTTTTATTATATTCTAATATGCAGAACGTTCAAAATTTATTTACCTTATAAACATTTCTACCGTCCGGATTGAAAATAGCAAACATGTGCCTTCTAGACATAAAACCTTGTTCGATGTCTCTCAATTTTAAACCGTCTAAAGGTAACATGTATTTCTTTTCCCTTTCCTCTTCGTCTTTGTACCAAGAGATGCTCTCCGATGTAAGAACGAACCAATAATCTCTGGAACCTCCTTTCATTATACCCAAATTGTGGATGCACATGTAACCCTTTCTTATTACTTGATTACCCAGAGTACCGCGGGTACCTTTGGCTGCCGCGCTTTCCGATTGGCTTTGCGCACTACGAGATTGAAAAATAAGAGAAAAAAAAAACAAATAATTAACACACATAACCTAAAAATGGGGCTACGAATATGTTGAAGTATGTAGAAACGAACATAGCTTATAAATTGATAAAATTAGAGGCCACAAACATTTACAGTGTGTCTCAAAAAATAAGTAGAGCTCAATCAAACAAAATCAATATGATTTTAGGTTTCAAATATTTAAAATATGTCTCGAAAAGTTAAGAGTATAGAATCGAACATAACCTATAAATTGATAAAATTTGAACCTATAAACAGATACAAGAAAATTACAGAAAATATGAAATGGAACAGAAAGGGGTGGAAAAAATTGATAAAACAAGATACAAATTCATACCAATCATCCAGGAAGAAGAAATTCGTGTAGATATGAACATAAAAGGTAATAATTTCAACAAAAGTCATAAGAATGAGTCAATAAAGATAAAAACCGATAAAACAATTAACTGGGCATAAAAAGTAAGACGCAATAAAGGAGAATAAGAAAATATTTAGCTCCAAGATTAATATTACAATACAAAGAACGAGCTTTAATTTCAATTCCTAATAATTCAATATGTGTTCATTTACTTACTTCGCAAATCCGATGAAATCTTCATGATTGGTATTCATATAAGCTAATTCGCAATCGATTAATAAACACAGCTGCTCTTTACAATATTGTTCCCTGCTTCTAATGTGAGTCGTAACGATCCTTTCGACTTCTTCTCTCAAACGAGGATAACGCGCCATCTAAAATATATATTTATATTTGTAAAACAAATTTCATAATAACTAAAATTGTTTAAATTTTGCATTAAAATTGGAAAAAGAGTCTCAGCTATTGGAGTAAATAGTCCGTTAAATAATTACTAATATAAAGGAGGCCTACTTTGTACAGATTGACTCAAAGGATCTATTGTGTCCCCCTTTCTTGCTCCGGAATGTGGGATGACTGCAGCTACCAGAAATCTTTGTACAGCTGAGAGACATTAGAAAATAATAAAAGATATATAAGAACAAACTAGAGATAAAAAAGTTAGAAATGCCATATACAGAACAAAATTGAATTGATTTAGATGCAATTGAAACCAAATCCGAAAAAAAAACGTTGAAATTCAAACTAACAGATGTTTCGAGAATGAAAACATGAAACTGAGACAAAGGATATAAAATGCAAATGAATAAAGAAGGAAGAGGCAATAATTCCCAATAAAATACAACCGTAGTTGTCTGATTTATGATTAAACAAATGATAATTTACATAACTAGCATGTATTCTAAAAAAACTAATAAAACCGTTGTTAAAATTATAAATTAGGTATTGGAATATTAAAAACAATGACTTACCCTATCCGTACACATCCTGACCACATTCGATAATTCCTGAACTACCAAATCGACACATTTTAAAGACGGTTCTTTCAATCTAGATATCTGTTTTTTAACTATAGCTTCGAAAGCCATATCAGGTGTGAATAAACCAACCTAAAACATGAATAAAATTAAAAATTCGATACTAATTATATTTAAAATTAATAAAAACTCACTCTGATACCGTGAATGTTTCTTATAGCGAAAGCGATTTCTCTACGCAATTCCTTTTCGTCAAATTCCATTTTGACGATTTCGAAGGGGAACCTTTCGTGAAATAATCGATTTATTTTAGCCCCACCGGATAATTCCATAGTATTTATCTGAGCTGATCCGGATCCTTCGATCGTTCTATCAAAATCCACTTGGAGCTGTTGAATCATCCTTAAAACATTTAGTACTTAATGATTTACAATTAAATTCTTATTAAATCACTTACTGTAACATGGCTTTTGTTTTGATAGATGGATCGTCCGGTCTGAAATGCTTGAACTGATCGACATCTTTTTCCAATTGCAACAGTTGCTTTTGCAATTTATCTCTTAAAGTTGGTAAAGTGTCTCGGATGTGATTGGTAAGTTGTTGATTCAGAACTCTTTGTAAATACGGTGTACCTAAACGTTCAGCTATATGTCGATAAGAGGGATGACTGAAAAAATTTTAAAATCAATTAACAATTACTATAAAAAAAAAAACAAAAATCCATCAACCCTTGGCAATTCGGCCCCTGTCTAATCTGACAACCTCTATAATTCAACATTTCAAGAACTTTCAGATTATAGGGTGCTGCTGGAGTTTTAAATAAAAAAGAAGATAAAATTGTGCACTTTTCATTATTTCATTCACTATTTCACTTTAAAAAATTTCAAAAAACAAACAATTGGGGGTAATAAGTTCAAATTCTGACAGTTATCGTTTGAAATATGATACTGGTGAGAAAAATATGAAAACATGATTTGTAGTAATTCAAACTGACAGGGGAGTTATTGATCAGTGGGGTAACTCTATTTTTTTTCATTCTGCAGATATAATATGAACAAAAAAACGGATTATGGATCATTATGGAAAACGGATGTATTTTTTTCTTCGTAATTTGTTATCTTCAAAGTCAATGACACCTAAAATCCGGTTATATCAAACTAGAATTTATATCGGCAAACAAAAACGAAAAGAATATTTATCAAACGGAAACGAACTCTTAATAACTTAATATCCAGTTATATTTACTGTTCCACTCGACATTTTACATTCAAAACTATGACAATCGAGAGATAAAAAACATTGTGAGTATATAAAAATGATGTTGAGGGATATTTGACAAAGTAGCTCAAAAAAATCATCAATTCCTATTCTATCAACTAAAATGGAAATACCAAAGAGATATCAATAATTCCACGTTGGGTCATTTGAACTACTCATCCTCAAATATAGTATTTTGATCACTCTCTTCTCATAGAAAGTGTTGAAACTTCATAATTATGTAATAACAAAGCTTCTGATCATACTGATGTCAAACTATTGAGAGTAAAAAAAAAACAACTGAAAAAAGGCCATGGTGTACATCGGGAGTACGGATAATTACAAGTTAAGATGTACTCTATATATTATTTAATATAATAAAACCCCATTAATATACTCCATAAGGTTTCATTCCTTCATGACATTACTAGATATTTAATTAACATTCACATATCTTGGAAGGAAGAAAATATGCCGTTTAGCTTTCTAAAAGTCACTGTTTTATATCCGGTTCAAAGAATTTGAAGTCCGTTTTCGAATTGTCCTCCTGTAAGGCGTGGACCCCAGTTGAAAACACAGGATTAGACAATACAATAAATAAAACAAATAGTTTTAGACATTCCCAGATAGTGTTGCATAAAAAATCCAAAAAGACAATATAAAATATAAAACTTACCTAAGGAAAAACTTCCTTTCAGCTGCCAACGCCGCGTTTATATCCTTCCTTCCTTCAATGTCTCTCTGAGAACGATTCACAACTCCGATATAGCCTCTCCTTAGAGGTAATAATTTATTTTCTAATATATCACGAGCATCGGTACCGTCATCCATAAGATCCAGCTTAGTTATCACACCAATTGTTCTAAGACCTGAAAAAAATTTAGTTATCGATATAATTACATATCCGAGTTATAGATCCATTTAGTACCTTGAGCATCGACTTCTTTGGCCAATTTAAGCGCGTCAGAATTGGCTAAATCCGTATTGGCAGGTGTTACTGCCAAAATTAAGCAGGATTCTCTTTTTATAAACTGCAGTATCATTGATCTTATTTGCTGTTCAATGTCTGCAGGTTGATCGCCTATAGGGACTTTAGTTAAACCAGGTAAGTCAATAAGAGTTAAATTCAGCACTGAAAATATAATAGGATGTAGTTTGAGGTTTAATAAACAGGATTATTTCGTTTACCATTGGGTGAATATACCCTCAGGTTAATGGGTATGTTAGATATGCCTTTATTGCTTCCTGTAACTCTGTCGGTTTCAGCTTCAATTTCTTTACGGACTTCATCAAAATCCACAAATTTCTTACCTTTACAATGTAAAAATTCCGCATATTCTATAAGAAAATACGAAAATGATCAGAGATAACACTGACAATTATTTATAAAATGGCATAAAGACAAAGAAACCAAACTAAAACGTTCATTATTGAAATAAATATAAAACTAACAAATATTTTATTTTTAACATCAAAATTTAGTTGAAAAACATGCTTACAAATAAAATTATTACAAAATTACCGGAATTTGCGTTAATCAGCTGTAGAATAAGTGGTCTTCTTGTAACAATTCCTGATCCTCTTGGAAGAAAATCTCTTCAAAAAAAACATTCAATTATATACTTATAATAAACTAATAGAGCTGTATTAACCTTTTCACCTACTCTAAATATTTTGATTTAAATAATAGGTCGAGCCCCAATTTCTCGAACGAATCAATTTTTCAAATTTGACAGGTCAATAGCCAGGTCATTGTGTCAAAAGTCAAAAATCGAAATTGATTTACAAACATCTAATGTAATCAATAACTATTTGTATCTATTTAGATTATAATTATTTAAATAAAAATAATTTTGAACTTACTTTCCTACGAAATTTTCCAAAACTGAACTTTTTCCTGCCGATTGTCCGCCCACCACTGCGATTTGTGGTAGATCCAAAGTCATATGAACACCCAGTTGTGTAAAAGCATCTTGCAACTTATTCACAATTGGAATAAGTTGCTCCATTCCCAGATTCCCTGCCATTTTTAGGCCGGAACTTTACACAAACTACCGAAAATTAAAGAATTTTATTCAGCACTTGGGGTATACATCAACGAACATGGCCGATAATATATTGACTGAAACGCGCATGAGTCATATATTACTATTATTAAATTTAATTATTAAAAACTTTTATATTTGATACTGCTGAATTTAATTCGTTTGTTTATAAATTTTTTTAAAATTGTCAAACTGAAAATTGTTTTTAATGCACAATTTTAACCTTTAAGCGATAAATAAATGATAAAATTTGAATGTTCAGATTATCAATATACAAACGCATGCGCATTGAAAAGAAAATCTATTCAATAATTAAAACTTGATTTACAAGAAATTCGAATTAAACTATTTTGTACAAATTTATAGTATATAAAACATTTAATCTCATTCTTAATAGAAGCAGAGAATATTCCGAAACAACATTTTTATTAACGCCTTCGAAAAATAACTGACAGCATACTTGTTTTACCATCATTTTATATTAAATAATGAAGATAAAATTTATGTTTCGGATAATGCAAAAGGAAATATAATTATTAGTTTCATAAATATATTCATATATAAAACATGTAAACATACATTTATTATTACTATTTTCTATGGATGACATATAATATACAACAGTGAAATTATATCTCCTATTATTAATTTGTCTATGGTTGACATATAATACTGGTGTAATGTGACAGTAATTTGACACAGTCTTGACAACATCACGTAAAACAACTTTTTAATTATAAATTTATGTTAAAAATATTATAGTAATGATACACAGTTTATTTATTATAAATTCTCAAGGGTGAGTATTATCGGCGACAAAAAAAATATCACTTCATCTCGGTGATTTTAGTGATGTTTTTCTTGAAAAACATTGGAGAAGTGTGATTCCACGATCAGTATGTGATTATTACCTAGAATCTCAGAGGACTAATGGGAACGATGTAAATCCGGTAATAGCAACACCCCATCATTATTTGATATCAATTCAAAGGGGTGGTGTTAGTTTTGTAGCCGTATGTATGGAAGAGATACCACCATTGTTTGTTATTGAATTTTTGCATAGAGTTGTTGACATATTTCAAGTAAGTACAAACATATTTTAGGGTCATTAGAGGTTATTTAAACAATCATTAGAAATAGCACTCATATTTTTTTTATTTTAGGACTATTTTTCAGAATGTACAGAATCGATTATTAAAGAAAATTATGTCGTAGTTTACGAGGTAATTCATTTAAAATAAACAGATTCATTTTTTAAATTATAAATTGTCTATTTTCGTAGTTATTAGATGAGATGTTAGATAATGGTTTTCCTTTAGCTACTGAAAGTAATATTTTAAAAGAGTTAATTAAACCACCTAATATATTAAGAACTATTGCAAATACTGTGACAGGAAAAACGAAGTAAGTGAATAGAATGTTTGTAAATGAAATAAGACGAAAAATATTTAAAAAAAAATCCAATTTACAGTGTTAGTGATATATTACCGACAGGTCAATTGTCTAACATACCTTGGAGAAGATCAGGTGTGAAATATACTAATAATGAAGCTTATTTTGATGTTATTGAAGAAGTTGATGCAATTATTGATAAATCAGGATCAACAGTTTTTGCTGAAATACAGGGTTATGTAAGTGAAAAAAAAATTCTGTCATCTAAATCGAGACTGATAATTTCACTTGTAGATAGATTTTATTTTATTTTTATAGCTCTAAAACCTTTTAGATTGATTGTTGTATCAAACTGAGCGGAATGCCGGATCTCACATTATCATTTGTGAATCCCAGACTATTTGATGATGTCAGTTTTCATCCTTGTGTTAGATTTAAGCGTTGGGAGGTGAGTAGATAACATGAAGTTGATTTTTTTTAACATATATTTTAATATAATATGCTATATTTTCTTTGCCTATCGATATAATTCAGAATAAGTAAAATTTACACTACAATTTGCATAATTTGATGTTGGTTGAACTACTCGAAATTACGGTTGCTTCAATTGCCCCTATGGTGTTTTGGTTATAATTCTCTCGCAGTAAAAGTTCAAATATTATATTATTGACATGGAACTACCACCAAAACCTAATTAAATGTTGTTCATTTGAACTACTCAACACTAGACCTTCATTAATGTACCCAATGGCGTTTTGGTTACTGTTTTCTTGAAATAAGGGTTGACATATCATAATATTGATATGGAACTTCCATCAAAACTTAATTAAATGTTGTTCATTTGAACTACTCAATAATAGATCTTCAGTAATGTACCTAATGGCGTTTGGGTTACTGTTTTCTTGCAATAAGGGTTGAGACATCATTATATTGACATAGAAGTACCACTGAAACCTAATTAAATATTGTTCATTTGAACTACTTGAAACTGGAGCTGCATTATTGTACCAAATAGTGTTTTGATGATTGATTTCTTGTTGTAAGACTTGAAAAATGCAATTATCTGTTTTTCAATTTGTTTAGGCTGAAAGATTACTTTCATTTATTCCTCCTGATGGAAACTTTAGATTAATTTCATATCACATTAGTAGTCAAAGCGTAGTAGCCATTCCTGTGTACGTCAGACATAGTCTTTCTATTAAAACTGGGGAACAGGCAAGGCTGGATTTGACTGTAGGTCCAAAACAAACGATGGGACGATCTATAGAAGGTACGAAAACGAAAATTCCATTTCTTTTTAAATGTAAATTTCAGTATTTTTGTTTTGTTTTATGAACTGGTGCAGCATTAGAATAATTTTCAGTTATAAATAAGAAAATTTGATATTTCTCATTGAAATTCATTTTTCAACTAAACATTGAACTTGTTTTGCACAATAATGGTAATCACTTCAATTTATAAACATTTTGTAACAAATCTAAGAAATATTTCATCGTTTTTGGTTAAAACGAATTATAAATTATTCCATAATGTGAATTAATATAAATTTTGTATCTATTTCATCGTAACTGTGCTTCTAGTTGAATTATAAATATCAGTATATTACTTTAAATGAAAAAAATAACGAGTTTATATGATGATTGTTGTGCCCTTGTACCGTTTCCCACTATAAATATGGAATCCGTCACCTTTTTAGGTGTCAAGTTACAAGTAATGATGCCGAAATGCATTTTGAATTGTGTATTAACGGCCAATCAAGGCAAATATAATTTCGATCCGGTTTCCAAAATTCTACACTGGGAAATTGGTAAAATAGACGTTACAAAGTTGCCAAATATCCGAGGTTCTGTAAGTACATTCGATGTCTCATTTCCCTTAAATTTTGTTTACCAGTATATCAATTGGTATTTTTATTTAGGTTTCTATAGCCAGTGGTACGAATACATCAGAAATAAATCCGTCTATAAACGTGCATTTCACTATAAGTCAATTAGCAGTAAGTGGACTAAAAGTTAATAGACTCGATATGTACGGGGAGAAGTATAAACCTTTCAAAGGTGTTAAATATATTACAAAAGCCGGTAGATTCCAAGTGCGAATGTAATTATTCCAGTTATAAATGTATAAGTGAAAAATAAATCTTTTTTTGATAAAACTTTGGGATTTTTTATTTATTGGTCTAAGAAATTCCTCACGTTGTGGCTCAAATCTAGTAAACTTCAAGGTAAGTACCAATTTAGTACATATTTACATAGATAAGTGATGAAAATTCATTTTTATCAATATTTGATATCTTAAAATCATTTAAAAAATTTCTAAAGCTTATTTTGTATCAATATTTCAATATTATATTTCATTTTGAGTCTATTTGCTGGTTTCCTAGCAATCTTATTGTCTTATAAACAAAAATTTAAAGAAAATATCATCAGTGAATTTTGGTCATATATATGTATAAAATTCACAAAAGAGATATGATTTTCTTTTGGTTGCTTCTACAAGGCAATAATCTGCAATTCTCTTCCTATTCTAGCAAGTCTTCAGATTCAAGATCAAAGTTTTGTATCTTTTACGCATTTAGTCATTTTAAATTCAAAAGAAATGACACTTTTCCAGTTCCAGACATATTTGTACACAAAAGAACCGACATTTTTTCCAGTTTTAGACATATTTGCATACACAAACTCAATTCACCACACCATTAAAAGTCTTGACTAGAAGACACTAAAGATATTATATGGTAAAAAATCATGTAATAAATATGAAAAAAGAACAAATTTTACTTAGACTTGTTCAAAAACATACCTCGTATATCATAACTCAATGTTTATGGATAATACTAATCTGTGCAGAAAATGTGTTAATGAAATTTCGTTCACTCCACAGTTAGAAAATTTCTTTTTAAATAACTTTTACTTGCTTTGTCGTGGTCCTCTGAACATATTTACGTTCCTCGACCTAAACTGACAAATTTCTACTTTTAAATGTCTGTTAATCATTTTAAAAGGCCTTTAAAGTTATTACAAGTTCAACATCGACATATTTATGAGCTTTTTTAATAAAATCTTCATGTATTCCACAATATAAAAAAGAATTAATCCAAAATCATAATATAACCAAAACACAAATTCGACTGACATTTGACATAAACACTAGTCTATGCTCAAGTAGCACTAACAGCCATAACTTATAAGTGTTGATGTCATTGATTGATTATAAAAACATAACCAGAAATATATTTCATTAAATTTCTTTCTTTTTGCATCATTAATGATAGATAATAGAAAAATTTAGATGTACAACACATAATAAAATAAAACGACAGTTGACTTTTCTTTGTTTCGTAATATAAATATATATAACCTTGAAATCATGATTGGTAGGTCAAATGCTTGACCTATTGTTGATTAGAACTACGTATTTTGGAATAAATATTATGGCGCCGAAAGTGTATTTACATCATTGTCTATATAAGATTATATTTTATATTGAAATGGGAACACGTTTAATTTACTTTATAATTACATTTAAATGTTAATAATAACTATGATATACCTACTATTTATTTTGTTTGTTATTGAAGAGCTTATCAAACGACTTTATTCAATGTCTAATAAAATATGAAATAACAGAATCTTCTGGTGTTAAACTTGTAAGTTTAAAAAAAAATCCCATTCTAGATTTGTTCATAAAACACAATAAAAGCGTGACTGATAAGATTTTATTTAATTCAAACAAATTCTGAAAGGATTTTTGTATGACATCGTTTTATTAACTTTTATGATATAATATAAACATGACACATTTTAGTAACAAAGTCATAAAATTTTAAATTATATCACGTCTTTTCGATGCACCCATAAAACTAAATCTTTTCGATGAATTCCATTGTGTGTGAATTTTCTTACTGACAGTTCTGCCGCGCATAATACGGTTCTTTCTAATATACAGGGTGATTCAATTAGTACAGTGATGTTATAACAACGGAAACAAGCATATTATAGAGTCGATATTTTTCCGGTAGGTGGCACAATCTATTATCTACTAAATTATTAATCGAATATACATTAATTAGGAATATATACCCGAAAGTAATCATTTAAATCTAAAGCATAAATTATATTTTTAATTCTATTATGATAATAGCTTATGATGGAAATTTGAGGTTAAGATCTTTACTTCAACTACTATCTACTTTTCTTGTGTTTTTTATCGTTAAATATTTAATTGGAAACTTTTATATGGATCTAAAATGTCCAATTGTTGTTATAAACACCTTGTACAAGTAAAATTATTTTATGCATTTAATTTACAAGACACGTTCAAGTGATAACTGCTGAGTATTGTATTCTATTTTTGTATAATGATATAATAAATTTTACTGATTATGTAAGAGGTTAACGTCTGCTAATTGCAGTACAATTCCTTTTATACAGAGTGTCCCCATTTGAAATTTGTTTTATTTAAATTGTTTATTCTGTATTGTAGCGTAAGGACTACGCGGAGAGAGATGATTTCTTCCTATACAGTTTTATTAAAAGTAAATAATTTTTTTTACTATATGCATAATACCATAATAATTAGGCTACAATTAATAATGTTTTTACTCAATATATTTTCCTTACTCGCTCCTAGATCCGTTACTATATTGGCAACTAGAAACGTGAATTAATCTTCTTTTATTTTGGTCTGCTACAATTGTGGATATACAGCCATCTAAAACGTATCGACTATATTTGGGTGTATATTTATTTTATAAACAAAAATAAATTAAACAAAGTCCATTTCTTATGCTCGTATTGACACAATTTCGATATAGATATGTTTTTAATTGAATTTTATGGTAATTTTTTAGTGTAAATTCTTTATTGTTGATAAATGGAAGTCCATATTTTGATTGTATATATTTATTTTTTGATAAATAAATAAATAAAAGAAAGATTATTGACGATATTCCAAGTTTTGGATTTTTTAGAACATTCATCATCAGTTATACTTATAGTTATTTCCATAAATTTAATTAGCCGAATCTTCAGTCGTAAAAAGTTAGGTTATGTTTGTGCTTGTTTTCGGTACGGTCCCTCGCATCGTCATCAGCAAACAAAAATCATTTTTTAAATCGAATTTTTTCGCAAGAGAGACATTTAAACAGAAATTTGAAAAATCTATGACTATTATAATGCCTATTCAGTACCAACATGGAAGATTCGAGAAAACTATTTTATTGTTTTAATATTTTTGATAACTAAACATTTTAACAGGTGCTGATATTTCGAAATATTTATAAGAATACTAGTTTATCATTTTATCTAAGTTCATTAAAATGATATTATAAAGAAAGCACATATACGAAATACGATCTAGTTTATGATTAAACAATGTTGATAGCTGACTAGAATATTTTCAAGTTATAATAATAACGAAGCAAAAAAAACACGTTCTTTTTAAATAACTTCATTATATTTATATAAAGAAGAGTAGTCTACTGTTTGGTAATTAGATATTGTTGTTGACCATTCGAGATATGATAAAAATCATGAACAAACCGCGTGTGCCAATGTAGACGAAACATTGTTTGTGTCTTACCGAAAATTTGGGTCAATAATATACGAGGGTTATATTAAAACTTTCCTAGATATCTAAATATGTTTATTTTTCAACATACGCTTAGTCTTAAAATAGGCGTCCTTCCTGCAGATGAACTTTTGAGGTTAGGAAACATGAATTCATTCATCATTCATTTTTAGGTTGACTTTTAATCAATATTTCTTCTGGATGTTATTTTCGAATAACCCTCGTAACTACCACGAAATATTAATATAATAATTTTTTAACAAGAAAAAAAAACCATAACAAATAAGGTGGTGTAATTTGATTGTTTAATCATTTCAAGGTGATTTATATAATTATTTTGTTATTAACAAAACGTATTAATTGTAATGAAAATATATTTTTAATAGATTTGCTACTGTTGTTATATTATGTCAGTGAAATATTCCAAAGAACAACTTCTTAGAATCAGATATTTTAAACAACCACGGTCACGAAATTAAATCAGCTGGTAGGGAGCGGCACATTGCCAATTCGAAGTTAACATCAGGTTCAATGTATAATTAACGTAAAATTCTATTAAACCAAAACAATATATTCTCACAACAATTCACCACAATGCACCCTTAGTAATATTATAAGACAGGAATATGTTATTTAATCATTGTATAATTTATAGAAACTCAAAAAATTATAAATTTAATAAGGGGAAATTTATTCTATAAAAAATATTTAATTCTTCCATTCGTAATTTGGTAAAAAACGAACAATACGGGTACCATTTTGATTTATTTTCATATTATATAAAATGTACCACATCTACCTTCATTCGATCCACTTTGGCAACATTGCGAGTATAAATCTTCAAGCAAATTATGACCGTTGCCGTTTAAGTTCTTGGTTATAAACAAGCAGGTAGTTCGATGTTAGGGATGGGTAAAAACTATACATTTTTATTGGTATATTTTACAATAGAAAACCTGTCTAGAAATGTCCATGGTTTTGTGTACTTTCTCTTGACACTAAAGATACTTTTAAACGGGGATATTGAATTTATGATGACCTATTCGGTGTTGTTGCTTGGAAATGACGAATTTTTTCAAGTGAAGAATATACGAGGTGCGATTAAAAAAAACGATTAAGTATTCGAAATGAAACAATGTTAAATATTATATTTGGTGTCGATTGAAGTATGTTTATTCGAAATGGTTTTCACCACAACCAAAAAATAGCCGTAACTGAAAATAACCGTTAAAAATTACCTTTCCTTTCATAGAATATTCAAAAATATTAGGTAACTCCTGAGTGTTCATAAAAATCCTTCTCTATCAACAATCCAATATACAGGGTGTTAAAAAAAAAGATTATGTTCATGCTAATTAAGTTTCGAGATATGACAACATTGAAGTGAATATGTCAAATTTGACATTGACATTTTTAACGGTAAACGTATTCACAACGTGTCGTTATACGAGGGCTATTTGAATTATTTACAGATACTTGAAATATTTGTTGGTCACGCTGGAAAAAATGCTTTCTACTGAAAGTATACAACAAAAAAAACGAAGTAATTAAGTACGTCATATGAACAGTTACGTTCCCGAGGAACCTAGTAACAATTTATAAGAAAAATAATCAAACTTGTCATATAATACAAACTCGTATTTTTTATGTTCACCCTGTAATATTACTTTGCATTCTTGCATCGAATAGGCCGTGGTAATAAGGAGCCATGCAAAGCGAACTGAATCGTTATCCTTCTTTAATATACGGAGTGTGTGAGAGAGAGAGCATGATAATGAGAGGGGAACGGGGTGGGGGAGGTATTTGGGTAACACGGTGGTTAAAGTGGGCGGAAACCGGTCGCCGCTGTCTCTGTTCAACGAAGAAACCGACGGTTGCGAGAATATTGAAGAATGACTGGTTGGAGACTCGTATTAAATACACATTTCTTCTTAGATATTCATTATCACGATGTGAAATATTGTTTGCATTCTTTTTTTATTCTGATTTAAAAACAAACAAACTATTACTACGAGTATCTATGTTCTAGAAGTTTGGAAAAATGTTTATTGTTGTAAACACTGTTTTGGTATACATCCAGCTGCTTTTCCACCGAAAATTAAATGTGTTATATTGAAATTAATCGTTTAGTTTAACTCATTGTGCTAAACAATGCATTCAAATCTTCATTATTACTCAAAATAACCTCGAAGAGAATTGGAATGTCCATATTCGAAATCATACTAGACGACAACTGTTATTTCGACCTTGGACGCTTTCCATAGTGTAACTTATAGATAGAAAAGCCTTTATTTTCTTCATTGGACTATTTTACTGCTCTCTTGTGTTTGGTTTCTGGTTTTTTGCCTATTTTATCCATCTCTTTATTGGAATTCTTCAACTTTCCAACCTCGTTACCCTTTTTTTAATCCATCTCATCACATTCCTCGGTTCCCTTTAATATCTTGATGTCTCATTCTTTCAGAGTTCCATTTTCTTCGTATTTATATATTCGCCACACACTGTATATATCTATTATCTATAATTTTTTGTTAATTAAAATTTATTACTGTCCATGTAAATTAAAAATATTCAAATAAAATAACTTTATAACCATCTGGTGTGTCTCTTTTTCTTAGTGTAATATCGTTCATTGCAGAAAAGCCATAAAAACCGAGTTGGCAACAGGATTTCTCTATATTATTTACACATTAAAGAAGATGACCGTGACCTTTTGTCGGGATTCTCATACCGGGTCTCCTTATTCGCCTTTGAAACTTTATTTTACCTGGTCCTTTTCATTTTTATACTATAGAAAATCGAAAACATTTGATAAACAAGATGGCGCTTCTTAATGACGTTTAATAACGTAAATATGATTAGATAAAAATAACAAAATGTCTGTCTATGATACCTAATAGAATGATGGTATACTTATAGGTTAGTTTATGGTAAAAACACCGTTATGAATATATTAAGAGAGAATCTAACGGTTCGCGTTCATTGACAAATCGTTATTCGTTGTTATGTGACCGAAAACTATTTCGATTAAACAAACATTTTAATCGGTTGTTCATTTTTGATCTATCATGTTTTTTACAAATTCTCGTATCCATAAACGTATTTCTATGAAATTATATCGGACGTTTCTCTTCTGAGTTCCTAGTATTACAACGTTGCCAAATCACAAGCTAAGCGTGAGGTTTCGGGAATCGATTTAAATAATTAAAAATAAAAAACAATATAAAATTATTATACTAAATTTATTTGCAATTCCATACAAATTTGATAAAAGGCACTTATGTCTCTTTTTCACACGTAATCAATAATATACAATATAATTATATAAAATCAGAACACATACTTTTATACAAAATACAATTTAAAAAAAAATTATTGGCGACTTGATTCGTTCTAGGCTATTTATTTTCACTTGGAATTGTATGCGTATGGAAACTTACCCTAAACTACTTTCTAATCATCACATATTACGATTTAAATAGTATACCTTGAAAATATAATTACAGCAAACAGTTTAGGAGTGCAGGTGTTGAAAATTTTCCAAAAAATTTCATTATACAAAATATTTCGTACGAAATAAATACATATAACTAATTTATATTTACTAATTGAGAGAAAAATGTTTATTTAAATGTATAAACGTCATATAATTTGTTGTAAATACTTAAATCTTATAAATAAATAAAGTACGGTCCTGTTCGGTCAGTATTTACGCCATTACGATTTCGAAACTATCACACGACAATACAGATTAAGTAAGTTATACACGATACGGTTTACACGTACAACTTTGACAGCTCAGGTACGGTATTTATCAAATTATCTGGATCTCGTGCAATAAACTTTAATTTTTGATCATTTTTTCGGCTAATTTGTTTCTAAATTTATAAAAAAAACGAAAAAAATTTAACAACAATCAATTGTTCTATGGCTTCGTGAATTTATTTGTGTGTTGGGCTTAAGGAACTGGTTTTATTTTTGAAAAGTCAGTCTTTTTTTTGGAATAATCGTGATAAAAGTAAAACTTAACAGGAATGTGTATTATTACAATGTTTAAAATAAATTTTTTTTATGAGCGCCTGATTATTTTGCTGACAGGTATACATAAATTACGAAATTACTCCTAACAACTGTTCAGTAATTGGCAGTAATAATGTTTATATTTTTATACACATATATAGATATGTATGTATATAAAAAAAAAATTAGGAATTGTAAGCAATTTTGGAATGACGTCATTGAGCTATTGTTATAGAAAAAATTTATATTTCATAAATATCACAGCCGATATTGCCGGCCGGATTATATTTACACAGTCTTTTCTGTAATCACAGAACTATTTATCATTAAAAAGAAAAAAAACAAAAAACTCGCGAAGGAGTTCAACGCGCATGCGCAGATGTCAATTCGTTCCGTAATAAAAAAAAGAAGGCACGTAGTATAATCGAATGTCCTCTGCAAGTACCCGATAGATAATCGAAACACTTATTTATCTTTTTGTAATTATACAGGGTGTATATACATTAAAATGTTATTTGAATAAAATCAAAATCGAATAAGCATTTTTTTACGACAAATTCCGATATTTAAATCTAAATATGATTGTAAAATATAATATTTCATGTTTCATAAGAATTAAAATTTATTATACGCGATGTCCAGTCTGCAAATATAACTTTTATTATAGCGTAGTTTATTCATTTTTATTAAACCGTAATATTGAATCACCCTGTATTTTGAAATAGATTCGAATATAGCGGTATAATACTACTACTACATATTCGGAAAAAAAAATATCAAAAATTTGTTATACAGGATGTATTAATTGCAATTGTAAACGATTAAAAGTTTTATTTTATTATAGCGTAATATTGAAACACCCTGTATTTTGAAATAGATTCGAATATAGCGGTATAATACTACTACTACATATTCGGAAAAAAAATTATCAAAAATTTGTTATACAGGATGTATTAATTGCAATTGTAAAGGATTAAAAGTTTTAATTTATTATAGCGTAATATTGAATCACCCTGTATTTTGAAATAGATTCGAATATAGCGGTATAATACTACTACTACATATTCGGAAAAAAAATTATCAAAAATTTGTTATACAGGATGTATTAATTGCAATTGTAAAGGATAAAAGTTTTATTTTATTATAGCGTAATATTGAAACACCCTGTATTTTGAAATAGATTCGAATATGGCGGTATAATACTACTACTACATATTCGGAAAAAAAATTATCAAAAATTTGTTATACAGGATGTATTAATTGCAATTGTAAACGATTAAAAGTTTTATTTTATTATAGCGTAATATTGAAACACCCTGTATTTTGAAATAGATTCGAATATAGCGGTATAATACTACTACTACATATTCGGAGAAAAAATTATCAAAAATTTGTTATACAGGATGTATTAATTGCAATTGTAAGCGATAAAAATATTTATGCAATAATTTAGGAAGTTTTATTATATCGTATTTTTGAATCACCCCGTATTTTCATTACTTTACTTATATATATATATATTTTTTTAATAATAGTCAATATTAAAATATACTAAAAAAATATATACAGGATGTTATTTATTATATTTACAACGAAACTTATGAAACTTCGTCCGCCATTTTGTATAATTGTATATAAATGGAGCAAGTTAAAAAAGTGCTTATTCTGAACACCCCGTAAATACGTAATTAATCAGAAATCGTACTAAGATACATTTTATATTTTAGAAAATGTCGTACTACTAGAAAAAAATATCTAAAAAAAAAAGGAATGGATAAAAATTGTTATTCACGTTATAATTAGCAACCATATTTCTTCAATAAGATATTTTTGTACAAATTATATAGCGAAAATAAAATTTTATCATCTAGATTGGAATAAAAAAAAATAAATAATAATCTAGATAACCTAACCGCGCACAAGCAACTCAATAATAAAGTTTTAAACGCTCTCTTTGCCGTCCATTTTTTTCGATAAATCCGATATCACTTCTTTAAAAATCAAGGGATCAATATTTTTCCCTAATTGGTACAAAACGAACCAATCCCCGATCTCGCATTTATTGGCGATAGTCTCGATCTCGTTGGCGGGGGCGATGCGGCATTTCGCTCTGAGCAGGTAGAGTCTGATCTTCGGTCCGACGATAACCGTGCAACGATACAACAAAGAAATACCTGAAAGTACACTGAGAAGAATAAACCAGAACCATAAGAAGACGTAAATTTTCTCGTTGACGATGTTAAGAGGTAAAACGCAAAGACCGTCGAATCTCTGCACCGAACCGGACGGACCGTATTTGTTGAAAGTACATTTCGTT
Organism: Diorhabda carinulata; assembly: GCF_026250575.1. NCBI lineage: Eukaryota > Metazoa > Arthropoda > Insecta > Coleoptera > Chrysomelidae > Diorhabda > Diorhabda carinulata. Next base: position 738,649 of record NC_079463.1, read on the forward strand.
ACTTTAGGAAATACTCTAGCCATCGGATCTTCCCTTTCTTCCGGCTCCATTTCCGTGAATTTCAACACGTCACTTCCGTAAGTACTAAATTCCCCATCCAAAAAGAAATCCATGAAAAATATTTGTCCGACGACGTTTATAAAATTGAGTACTTCGCATATAAAAAATCTAAACGCGTAAAAATTCTGCATATGTAAATTAGTTGTAAAATAATCGACTAACAATTGTTTTCTATCTTTTTTACAATCGTCCGAAACTATCGGACAATTAAGATCCAATACCAACATTTTAATACGTCCGCCTTCCCATGTTTTCCACAAATATCTGGGAACGTAAAAAAGCATCGCTTGGAAAAACAACACGAAACATACCCATTGGTAATATTTGTGATATTTAACTTCGTCTTTACCATCCACGTGACTGGCCACCCCGGGTTGTACGATATCTTTTCCTATATGTCCCGTTAATCTATCCGGAACGGTGAACGTCGAATAAATCCAACAATACGTATCCATAACGTTTAAGGGTATTTCATCAACTATACAGTCTATCGGGTCCCCTATATATTGTCTGCTTGTAACTAATAGAGAAAACGCTACTAAAATTATTACCGTAGCTTTGTAATGCAAACGAAATATATTGTTGTCTATGCATACTTGGTCGATTTTAAGCAGACCTTTCACCGAGCCGAACACGTCAAACATGGTTACACTACACTCACACACTTATTTTAATAAAAAACATGAAACTTTTTTTATTATTATTACTATTTAGTATGTATTAGTTCTGAACACGACTCGTGGTTACTGTGGAAGGCACTGACTGTACTGAAACTCTCTCTCTCGCATTAACAACGAAACAATTCGGACGGGGAGTGACAGTCCCCCTCTACTACGGTTTATAGCCTCGACAAGGGGTCATCAGATGCAGATGGGAAAGAAGTTTAGGTGCGTTTATTGCGGTGTTGACTGTTCGTCGAATGTGACGAAATTCCTTAGAAATTTGGATTTTTGAATTTTATCTATACGGCAACGTATTTTACATGTAAAAAATCACGTATATCATACGTTTTTATTTTCAAATAAGATATTCATAAATAATCGAAATAGGTCTAGAAACGCCACGATATGTTACTAGTAAATACCACATGTGGTGAACACATGCTAAAATAAATTAAAACAGATTTTTAAATACCGATATTTCATCGTCGTACAGCACTACCGTTCTTTTCGTTTTGATTATACAGGGTAACCAAATTTTTATTGTATCAAAACCTTCGATTTATTCAAAAATATAAATTAAATATAAGATACTTTTAATTTCTTAATGAAGTCGTCGTGATATTTGAGGTTAGGAAACAAGAAAAAGTCGTTGAGGTGAATAATCTATAAATTCGAAGTGGAATTCGCGAATTTTAGCAATAGGTATGACTATAGTGTGAAAAGATACGTTATACTTTCTTCTTCTTATACGATTGTTAAACCGCGATGCCAAACTCACAACTTTTAAATAAAACACATACTTTCACGATAAATTAAATGATTTTTGTTTAGTTTTGTTTTATTTGAATGTGGATTTCATCATTCAAACGTTAGTAATTAAATACAAGTGAATGTATCTAATTGAATCAACTTAACCTTCAACAGAAGTATTAGAAACGTAATTTTGAATTCTAAAAAACATTAAATGATTTGGCAACGTCGAAACTACAATAAGAGTGATGTTTATAGTTAAGCTTTGTACGGATTCTAAAATAATGCTTGTTTAAACTAATGGCATTTCGGACAATTTTTGAAATTTAACAACTCAGGTAAGAATTTAGGGTTTTATTAACAGGGCATTATATTTTCAATTGTTGGTAGTATTTTTGTTATTTCTTGAAATATCACTGGAAATACAGGATGTATGTAAATTCGAAGTAGTTTGTATACAGATATGATATGATGATTTGTTTTAACATATTTTAACACACTACAAGGGAGAGTGTACGGTAAAATTGATTTTTTATATTATTCAACAGTTATCGGACGATAATTCCCGAAAATTAGTGGCATTTTTGATTATGTCATTTGTCATTTTCAAAAACTATGCGTCATTTGTCTCCGGAAACTGTCTTATATCAAAATAAACCGTTTATTGACTATAGATATTGTCTTTTACAAAACCAAACTGTTATTTGTCTATAAAGATTTTGATTTACAAAACCAGATCAAAATGGCGGACAAATGAAAGAGGAGCAGGGACATAAAAAGATTCAATTCACATTTGTAGACATATAAAAACGATACTTAATGATTATATAGGCTGAATTCATATTTACTGTTTATACAAATATTTCGTTTGAAACTTGTTAGGTTAAGTTATTTGGTAAACAGGTAAAATTCTTGATTCAGGTCAATGGGTTTATAGCGGAAATAATTGATATCCGTTAAAATATTTACAACGTGTTAAAAGTCTATTTTTAGAAATATTTAAACGACAATAGATCCGTCTAAAAGTAGGTATAAATTTTCTATTTTTATAGTTCGGATATTTATGATACTAATTCATACTCAAGGTTCTTCAAACAACATTCTTCCTTTGATTCTCATTTTATGAATTTATTATGTTACGATAAAATCCTCAAGATATTATTTAAAATAATAATACTTGAGTGTAGTAACGGAATATGATTAATAATTTTATCAAAATACTAAATTGTGGTTGTAAGAATTAATTTTCATCCAAACAATCGAAATAGCACTCAGAAAAACTTTTTTTTATCAGTATTTATCTACCTCAAATATATCAGTTGAATGATTAATGAAAAAACCTCGATGTTTACAGTTCTGACATTTGTCAGTTGAATAATATTGACATTTCTATCGAATAATATCGTTTGACCAAAAAAAAACACATCAAAATTTATGAATGTCAAATCTGACATTGACATTATGAAGTTTGACATTATTAAATGGTGAACGTATTCAGAACTTGTTGTTATACAAGTTATTGTCTATAAAATCGTGACAGGCGACGAATCATAGATCTATGTCGAATCTAAACAACTCTATATATGAGTGGGCCAAAAAAACGTACGATTTTACAAACTATCTTGCGTTCGAACGTTATGAGAGGTAGCTGAGCGGGTGGTGGGGATAGGTAGCTCGGTTTTCGGAAATTTAAAACAAACAAACAAAATAAAATTCAAATTTTGGATTAGAAATTACGTTTACCGTATAAACCACAAAGCTAAATCGATGTACATTGCCGTATATAAGATTTCTTTCGATTCGCAGTCAACACGAGACGTGACAACAATGTTTCTTCTTTAAAATTCCACGAATACAAATAATTCGATGTCAAATATTAACGGTGGTTGTTAGACACAAACAATCAAATGACAAATGACAGATGCCTGGGAAAATGTTTAATTGAAATAAAAATTACATTTGTTTGCGAACACGTATAAATGGTGACAAATTATTTTCACAGATAATCGAGTTTGTTCAATCATTTAGCACGTTCTGAGAAACTGATTTTCCACGAGTCGTAATAATCAGTTGTTAATTTGTTTGAACGAAAAATAAAATCTAAATGTTTAAATAAATACATTGTATTCATCATCGTTATTAAAATTTCTATAGAGATTATTATATATAATTACTTAGAATATCTCGTCTCGTTATATATATACAGGGTGGTATTTCGAGATATTCAGTAATATATTTTATCAGCACTTAATTTCGAATATAATAGTTTGAAAGTGTTTTATTTCACGAAATCAGTATTTTCAGACGTCGACAATCAATCTCGTTTAATACTTTAATCTTTTATATCTATATCTGTTCAAGTTTTATATGATTAAATCGAAATAAAAACATCTCTTATCACGAAAAATATTTCATACGTACTGACGTTTAAAAAATTCCATAACCTAACTTTTCGGCATCAATTTTCTGGTCAACATCTATTAATAAAACTTGTCTTTTAGACTTTTAGCTTGAAAATACTTCGATATTTTTTTTAACTTGATTATTCGTACCTTAAAAAATTTTTTTTTGGGCGTTCTTTTCTTGTTTTTCAATATTTTCCTCCCTACGTCATCTCCAAATATATTAATGTATATGTTATGTCAAATATTTTTTCTTATCCATGATTTCCAATTTATTCTAATCTCTTTCTTTGTCCTTGATCAAGTTTTTCGAGTGTATCGAGTCACTAGACTGTTTGAAATCAATAAAAAGATGCAGTTCTACTTTTTATTGATAAAATTTGGTATATTCCTATTCAATTGACGTGTTTGTATCTTCTTTTTTATCTCAAATATGGCCTCTACAGTTTTTATTAACTACTCACTAAAAGGTATTATATTTTTTATCACGCCTCGTATACGTAATATAAAAGAAATTACGTGTTATTTTGAAGCGTCAAAGTGACAATTATAAAGCGAAGTAGTATGATACATTATTATATTAAATAAACTCGAGCCAACTCGATTTCTTGGGAACTGAACAGTAGCCGTCGAAGACATCGGATTTCTCGTTAAAAACGAAGACGGAATATTGGTAAAGAAAGAGTTAGCCTTTAACGAAGAAAGAGAAGGAAAACGTTTAGTCGCTAAGTCGCTTCAGGTTTTCATTGTAAGTAACCCAAAAGGAATGCAGTTCTATCAATTCGGGTACCCGGTATACCGGGTAACTTTTGTCTGACGAAGTGTTGAGTCATTCGGTACTCTTAGCAAGATTTTAAAATCCAGATCAGGACTCGAAAACTTTCCATATAAAATAATCGAATTTTCTAACAACGAGAATTTTTGTTAATAAATATGTTAATTTTTAGAGTAAAATTTGATATATTCACACAGGAAAAAGTCTACAAGTATTAAATCGGGACTGTATAGAAGCCAATTTATATCATTTAACCTGGAGATCTATTAGACGTGTTTGGAATTACTTGGTCCTACTAGAACCACCTTTGGTTATAACCAATGACATTTAGCAGCTATTCGGTCATTTTAGACCAACGTAGAAGCTTCAGATGTTTATTTTTTTGATTGGTTGCAATCCAGTAACGAAAATTTTACTTTTTCACGTGTCCATTATGAAAATGACGTTGGTAAACGTTGAAAAGCACTCAATCATTTGATTTACGAAGTTTAGAATCTGTACAGCATCCCAAGACTTTAATTTTCGTACCGATTGAAAGTTTTAAGCCCCAAATATTCGTGTAAATACGAAATAATGATAATTTATGGACGTTTAAATAAATAATTCGTTACGAACGGACCGAGTAATCTACAATTTAGACTGTTTTACAAAGCCTTAGACGACTGTATTTCGATTTAGAGTTGATAAAATTTCATGAAGGGTTTCTGATGTCTGAGTACGATCCTGTTTATTCGAGACGCGGTTCCCGAGAGACTAGTTTCATGTGCCTGTCTGTACCTAAGAACGAAAAAACATCAATTCTCGAATATTCTCTTAAATAAAAAAAAGAAGAAGAAGACAACGATACGAGAAGGTCCGTAGACTGTGTATGAGGCGTTTCGGCCGACAATAATGGCTTAATCACTAGTCAGTAGGTTATTTTCGAATCAATTAGAGAGATATCGGTCCCATTAATGTGACGTATTTTGGAAAAGATAAGTGGCAGTAGTTAATTATTATAACGTTTCATTTATAATGAAAAATCAGTAAAAAGAAAATTACCGGTATTTTTTATCGTATATTAGAAGTAATTTTAAAAATTATCTCTGGAAATATAGAGAAATATATACAGGGTATGTCCCAAACGACGAGTTAAAACTATCTGTATATGGCGAAATACTTATGGTAGAATCATGAAAATTTGTATATTTAGATTTTCGGATATGAACTTTTTAAATAAAATAATTTTAAAGATGTCCGACTTCCGGTTCTACCGGAAGTCGACTGTAATTTTGTTATTTTAAACGGAACACCCTGTATATTTTTAGACATTTTTGAAATCTACGTAAAATTTCAATAAACTTTTGTCTAAAAATTTTTTTCGAAAAATACATACTTTTTCCGTAATTAATTTTTTTGTAACAGTTGCAGACCCTTATAAATTATTTTTTTACGAAGCTACCCTTAAAGATATGAAAATGGTTTGTGCTCGATTGCTTTTAGCAAGGTTAGACGTATGTGAATCTATTTTGAAAAATTTTTCATTCTATACAGGATGTGTATAAAAAGTGTTCAAAGTTCAACTTCTTAAATATCAAATTTCTTTATTTTTTTAAATAGAACCACCCGGTTTTTCCTATTTTAATGCATTCAGGAATAAAAAATAAGTCAAATTCATGTATACTTTCCTATACCTAAACCTCACCGTTATCCAGATATTAAATGTTTTCTGTAAATTTTTAGAGATGCAGGCTTAAATTTTATTTTGATGACATAAACACTAAGAAATAAAAAAGTATTTTCCTTTATCTTGTTAAGGTCTCTAAAAAAAAATCATATCCTATTCCAAATTTTAGTCGTTTCCGAGATATTTGAGGTTTTTGTAAAGTTCAACTTTGAACACTTTTTATACACACCATGTATAAAATGAAAAATTTTTCAACATAGATTCAAATACGTCTAACCTTGCTAAAAGCTACCGAATATAAACCATTTCCATATCTTTCAGGATATCCTCGTAAAAAAATAATTTATAAGAGTCAAATTTTTTTTAAAAAAATTAATAACTCAAAAAATATGCATCTTTCGAAAAAAGTTTTCAGACAAAAGTATACTAAAATTTAACGTAGATTTAAAAAATGTATTAATATACAGGATGTTCTATTTAAAATAACAAAGTTACAATCGACTTCCGGTAGAACCGGAAGTCGACCATCTTTAAAAATAATTTAGTTGAAAAGATCGTATCTGAAAACTCCAACGTAGAAATTTTTATGATTTATTTCGCCATTTATACAGATAGTTTCAACTCGTCGTGGGACATCCTGTATAGCAACAGATTATCCTTTGTGTTTACGGCACAAAATGGCACAATGTTTATAAAAATAATCAAAATAGTTTTTATGCAAATAACACCACAACATCTAGTTCTTACCGGATCTTAATAACGATAATTCCAATTCCAATTCCAATTTAGAGTAATTATAATTTGAATCCTACGTATTCTCTACTAGTTTATCTCAAGAATAAAATGACGTCGCTTCTGATTCAATCAAACTCACTTGACACAGTTTATTCAATGAAAAAAATGAGATTAAATTGATATGACCTTTGCACTAGCGACAGAGCAAAGGTCACTGACTGTTTCTATCGAAAAGGAATGTGGTCAACAACGTTTAAGGGGTGTTCTTAACGATATATTAAATAAATAAAGTAGTTTGAATATCTATTTTTATTATTTAATGTATAACAAATATTTTTTTTTACTTCAAAGTTATCAAAAATCAATATTATAACGACGAAATCTTCTTCATACACATAGTATGTGATATAGAAACGAAAATTACTCAATTTTCAAGCACGTACTTTCCGACATGTATTCTCGAAAAATCGACATAAATCTGACAACGTTGTCGAAAATTATCCATGTTCGTGCTTCAGACAGTTGTGTCCAAGGTTACTAGAATAATAGAAGGTTTGTGACAATAACAAGATGCGCAGTAGACAAGTGACGTCACCGATTCTTCACAGCTGTGAATTCGTTGGAAATATATTCGTTTATATAGCCAGATCAGAAATAGACTACACGCATCCCAATAACTCGAACATAATGTTAGTGAAATTCTGTTTGACATAAAAATATAAACAAAACAAAAATGTAAACGTAATGACGTAGCTAGTGTTCTACCAGCTGATCGTTTGTTTACAAAAACATGCGCATGTCACAAACCTTCCCTTATTCTAGTAACCTTGGTGGACCCGTACTATTTTTGAGGATCACGTGACAAGTTATCTGGAACTATTTTTTTAGATATTTAATTCAAGAAAATGATGTGAATAATGAAAATTTGTGAAATTTTTCTATAGTCATAGAAATGAATGAATCTTTCAAGGTCACCTCGTAATATTAGTTGGAAATTTGTGAGTCAACAGAAAAATATTTTTAATTCTAACTTCGCTTACTCAACGTACTTTACTAAATGATTAATAAAAAATTATGTGACGAAATTGTCATCATTTTATTAGTAAAATCATATTTATTTATGATAAAATATTAAAACTAAAATTAAAATAGACATTAAATAATAGTTTTATATAAAATATGCAATAAAATGTTTATCTACGGAGAAAGTCTTATTTATTGAACCATTTCATCAACGACAAGGTTTTGCAGCTCATAGAAGTGGAAATGCAAGTTAAAAGGAGTCATAATTTACAAAATATATTTAATTATGAGTTCTGACTTCGCAACCTGATACTAATCATATATTTTTTTTCCAAAATAGTCATAATTAAAGTTTCTATAAGCCATTACTGTCTTCTTAATAGCTCTTAGTTTTGTAAACAAAATGGCAGTTAGTTTTGACTTCCGGTCCAGACCAATGACGTGCTTAAATTTCGTTTACATATATTATTTTGTTTTTCTTGATAATAATAACTAATTTTAAATCAAAAATAGAGATGAAATCGAGACGATTCATAGAAAAAACATACAAAAAGAGTCTAAGAAGTGAAAAGTTGAAGTGTAGCCGTTGTAGAAAAACCACAAATCTAATTCTAGAAGGTATAACAGAGCGAAACATTTTTCTATAACGAAATCTCGTATATACACCTACTATAAAAATTTTATTTCCTATTCACTACTTCATCTTTGATAGTTTAATCAAGTTTTTATTATTTTATTTTTATTACAAATTAAAAACAACAATGTAAAAATATATTAAAATTTATTCTTCAATCTATTACGAATTCAGTAGACGCGGTGGATATTGAAAAAAAAAGAAGAAGAGAAACATAAACTGGTTGCAGAGTTGATGATTTGCATTTCGTTACTAAACGGGTAGTGGAAATAGATAAAAAAGAAGAAAAGTCGAGTATCGTAAAAAATCCAGTGGCTGTATGTTCGAGTTGAATTTTAACGACATTTCGTGGAACGGTAAATAGCGAGCCGCTAAAGGAATGTCACCTTTGTGTTGTATCTTAACACTAAAAGTCGCTTACAACGTTGCCAAATTGACTAAAGAATTGCTAAGAACCAAAATGTTTTTAATCTCATAACAATAATTTTATTTAAAAGTTTTAATCATGGAAAATTAACAAGAAACGCATCGGTATTATAATAATAGATTTGTAAAATAGTGTAAAAGTTTTCGCTTTGTTATTACAAAATTGACATCAACGCGAAGAATTACGTCACCAATTGAAATTATTCTATCTGCCACTACTACAATTAAGAATAATATTTTCTTTATTATTGTATGATGTTATTTCCTTCTAGTAAACTAAAAGTACAATTATCTTGACACATACAACGTTATTGGTAGTAATAAATTCCTTTTAATGGCAGGCATTCTCCCATGTATCTCTCACTATAAAAAATTATGCACGTCACACAGCAAATACGAGTTTATATATTCGAACAACGTTGCCAGATTTGGAGAGAAATATAGAGGATAAATTTAGTAAACACGAAGTTTTTTTTTTATTGAAATTAATGACATTTTGGACATTGCGCAAAATTATGAAAATAATTCCATTTAATCACTTTTCTAATTAATCTTTAGTAACAAGTTTGTAATTATTAATCGTCAGAATTTCCAATCGTTCATCAGAAATTGATAATAGGTTTCAATCTTATCGTTCGCAATTTGAATGTTAATTTTTTTTTGTAAAAAATTGAGTCGATTTAATCTAGAAAAATTACCCACACTCGAGAGGTTGAGTTTAGCGAACCGAAAAAAAACTATCGTCTAATAAATATCTAGTTTTTTTATTATAAATGTTTTTACCAACATATAATTATGTAAAATAGTTTAAATATACGAGGTACAAGAGAAAATTAGTTGACTTGCAACATTTATTAAGTTTTGTATCAAATAAATTGTGATTTTTTTTTACTAATTGGTTAAAAATCTATTTACGATACGAAATACTACTTCGGACGCATTATTTTCCTTCTGCACCAGCAATAATCAATCGAAACAACGAAAAATTGTTAAAAAACAACGTGAAATAATTACCAAAACACTTTTTTATAATTAAAAAAAGCTTAAAACTGATTTATATGATTCAATTATTCATATTTTTGTCCGAAAAAACGTGGTTACAACACTAACTACTGTCCCAGACATATTACGTTCTATATTTTTCAACTACTCCCTGTATATTTGTCTACTCAACAATATAAATTAATTATAACCCTCGAAAGTTAAAAGTTCCTTCACCAGACATTAACCTTTTATTAAAAGTTTGATTTTATATTGAAAAAAATACATATCGTAATATTATATTAATATACAATTTATCAAATTGGATTTGTTCTAAAGAAAACAATCTTATATCTTATCAAACATTTGAAATACGAAAATAAAGAATGGTATCTACAATATCCTGCGCATGCCTTAAGGCGTCTTCAAATAAAAAATTCAATTGGAGTCTAATTGATGACATCTGAGCTTCGCCATCGTTTTTAAGAGTTAAATTATAACAAGCGGGATTAATAGGCCGCCAGCCTCAGTTTCAGACTTCAAAACACAATTTGTAATTTTGATTACTAATATTTTCCCAGTGATGCTGGTTCGTCTATTACGTTCTGATCAAAACAATTACTTCTCATAGGTAAGTAAGTTTACATTTATTTTCATTTCGATAACAAAATAAATAATATACAGAGTATTTTTGACAAGTCCTGCACAATTTAAGTTTACGAGATTTTATTATACATTGTTGTCAGATGTCACAAATGAGTATAAGTTCTTCGTATAAGAGATGGGGAAGAGTGGGACTTTTGTTATGAAACTTGATTCGAAATATATAAATTCCAAGTAATTTAATTAGCAACGGGATTGTTAGAGGGCGTAGCATGTTAATAGATTAATTGTTTTCCGATTGTAAAAATTTCGTTTATTCAAAAAAAAAACCACAACCGAAGTTCCTCTAATAACAAAACTATTAAAATGTTGTTACTTAATCAACAATTATAATTTACATTGTTGATTCTCAACCAGGCGAAAACAATTTAAATATTAGATAACACATTTTCAAAAGTGATGTGTTCCGAGTAAGTCGTTTCGTTTTACATATTAAATTAATCAAACTTGACAGGTGCGTTCTTTATTATTGTTTTTATTTATCGTAGATCATAAATGTATCAAATATTTAGTTTCTATATCTGTGAATAAGTCAAATAGTATGACAATGTCAGATTTGACGTATCCACAACAGTGTTGCCATATCGTAAAACTTAAGTAGCTAACTTCGTACACGATAGTACATAGTTATTAACATGTTGCAATTAAGCTGTTTAAAATTCGGGAATGAATTGTAGTTTTATGGGACCGGTTTTTTCTCTTGAATTAACAATAAATTATTGCATAATATTATAGTTATTATTTTTTTTTTCGTAGATCGTTAAAAATTATGATACATTTTGACTGACTGGTATTCAAATGAAGTAGATTATCTATAAAACAAAGTCCGTATCATCGCTTTAAGTTTATTAGTTGTTTTCTCAATGCAAGATCAAAGTTTATATCGTTTTAAATCGTGTTATATATATGTAACTAAACTATGTATATATTAAATATTTTCAACTAGATTTTTGAAACTAAATAACATCGAAATTGTGTAATGAGGTATGTTTAAATTCGATAAAATACTGTCATTAATATACAATTAGTTTATCGGTTAAAATAACTTGAGTACTGACCGAAAATTGGGTTTGTATTTTTCAATACGCAAAAAATAGTGTTTCAACGTAAGGTAAGTTTTGTTTCAATTATAATATACTATATCTCATATAATTATAAGAAAGAAAAGGTGTAATTTTCAACTATATTTTTTACTACAGTGCGTAAAGTCGTGTATTTTCGAGTGCGTAAAAGTCTACGCAATAACGTCTATTGAAACATTGCTTAATTAGTAGGGTATTAAGAAAATTATTAGTAAAGTCTTCGTAGCGTAGTGGTTAGAGTACAAGACTCGAATGTGGGAGGTTGCCGGTTCGAGTCACGCTGATTGCAATTTTTATTTTTCTTATTTTTTAATATTTTAATTTAACATTTTATTGGTAGTTTAAATTCTTGCCATTACCATCGGCAATATTTTTATCTTGGATTTAGTGTATATTAGACAGAAAATCATAAACGCATTGAAGTGTCTATGAGACAAAATGGAAGCTTTTAATAAAAAGAAACCAATGAAACAAAAATTGACATATAGCACATAGTATTTCGAAAACTGGTGAATTTTAAAAAAATTAAAACGTATATAGAGAGTGTGGCAAATACATTAACTGGTTTAAAAAATATAAACTATTTATTGAAATGCAGTTTAATACATCTTGGATAGTTATCGAAGTTTAAAAGCGCGGTTTTTTCTAAAACAAACTTTTTTTCGATAAAAAGTTATTGAAAAACATTTGATGAATACCTCCAACAAGAATTATGTGTATTAGAAATAGATTGGTTTGGTTTTTTCTCGTTTAAATAATGATTTAGATTGAGATTAGAAAATATTTGATTTTGATTCATTTCAAAAATCATTTAGACCGAAATAGCGTCCCTACAAATGTCATATTTACAAATTTACATTTAAAACGGATATAAGTATAAGGAAAAAAATCATGAATGCATTGAGGAATCCGTTAGGGGAGATATGGGAGTGTCTAATGGGGGCTACTAAAAAAAATCAAATTTTAACTTTAACGCTCTGTATCTCGAAAAGTAATAAGCACAAACAATTCAAATTTTCACTATGTATAGATTGACTGTTTATCTATCGATGATGGTATATATAAAAATGTACATCAAATAATTTAAAAGATATGAACGATATAGTCAAATGCATTTTCAGTATCCAAAATAGTCTTTGGATTGTTTCTTGTCTTTCCAAGCACAGTTTCTCCAAAAACAATTTTTTTTTCGATAAAAAGTTATTGAAAAACATTTGATGAATACCTCCAACAAGAATTATGTGTATTAGAAATAGATTGGTTTGGTTTTTTCTCGTTTAAATAATGATTTAGATTGAGATTAGAAAATATTTGATTTTGATTCATTTCAAAAATCATTTAGACCGAAATAGCGTCCCTACAAATGTCATATTTACAAATTTACATTTAAAACGAATATGAGTATAAGGAAAAAAATCATGAATGCATTGAGGAATCCGTTAGGGGAGATATGGGAGTGTCTAATGGGGGCTACTAAAAAAAATCAAATTTTAACTTTAACGCTCTGTATCTCGAAAAGTAATAAGCACAAACAATTCAAATTTTCACTATGTATAGATTGACTGTTTATCTATCGATGATGGTATATATAAAAATGTACATCAAATAATTTAAAAGATATGAACGATATAGTCAAATGCATTTTCAGTATCCAAAATAGTTTTTGGATTGTTTCTTGACTTTCCAAGCACAGTTTCTTCAAAAACAATTTTTTTTTCGATAAAAAGTTATTGAAAAACATTTGATGAATACCTCCAACAAGAATTATGTGTATTAGAAATAGATTGGTTTGGTTTTTTCTCGTTTAAATAATGATTTAGATTGAGATTAGAAAATATTTGATTTTGATTCATTTCAAAAATCATTTAGACCAAAATAGCGTCCCTACAAATGTCATATTTACAAATTTACATTTAAAACGAATATGAGTATAAGGAAAAAAATCATGAATGCATTGAGGAATCCGTTAGGGGAGATATGGGAGTGTCTAATGGGGGCTACTAAAAAAAATCAAATTTTAACTTTAACGCTCTGTATCTCGAAAAGTAATAAGCACAAACAATTCAAATTTTCACTATGTATAGATTGACTGTTTATCTATCGATGATGGTATATATAAAAATGTACATCAAATAATTTAAAAGATATGAACGATATAGTCAAATGCATTTTCAGTATCCAAAATAGTTTTTGGATTGTTTCTTGACTTTCCAAGCACAGTTTCTTCAAAAACAATTTTTTTTTCGATAAAAAGTTATTGAAAAACATTTGATGAATACCTCCAACAAGAATTATGTGTATTAGAAATAGATTGGTTTGGTTTTTTCTCGTTTAAATAATGATTTAGATTGAGATTAGAAAATATTTGATTTTGATTCATTTCAAAAATCATTTAGACCGAAATAGCGTCCCTACAAATGTCATATTTACAAATTTACATTTAAAACGGATATAAGTATAAGGAAAAAAATCATGAATGCATTGAGGAATCCGTTAGGGGAGATATGGGAGTGTAAATTGGGGGCTACTAAAAAAAATCAAATTTTAACTTTAACGCTCTGTATCTCGAAAAGTAATAAGCACAAACAATTCAAATTTTCACTATGTATAGATTGACTGTTTATCTATCGATGATGGTATATATAAAAATGTACATCAAATAATTTAAAAGATATGAACGATATAGTCAAATGCATTTTCAGTATCCAAAATAGTTTTTGGATTGTTTCTTGACTTTCCAAGCACAGTTTCTTCAAAAACAATTTTTTTTTCGATAAAAAGTTATTGAAAAACATTTGATGAATACCTCCAACAAGAATTATGTGTATTAGAAATAGATTGGTTTGGTTTTTTCTCGTTTAAATAATGATTTAGATTGAGATTAGAAAATATTTGATTTTGATTCATTTCAAAAATCATTTAGACCGAAATAGCGTCCCTACAAATGTCATATTTACAAATTTACATTTAAAACGAATATGAGTATAAGGAAAAAAATCATGAATGCATTGAGGAATCCGTTAGGGGAGATATGGGAGTGTCTAATGGGGGCTACTAAAAAAAATCAAATTTTAACTTTAACGCTCTGTATCTCGAAAAGTAATAAGCACAAACAATTCAAATTTTCACTATGTATAGATCGACTGTTTATCTATCGATGATGGTATATATAAAAATGTACATCAAATAATTTAAAAGATATGAACGATATAGTCAAATGCATTTTCAGTATCCAAAATAGTCTTTGGATTGTTTCTTGTCTTTCCAAGCACAGTTTCTTCAAAAACAATTTTTTTTTCGATAAAAAGTTATTGAAAAACATTTGATGAATACCTTCAACAAGAATTATGTGTATTAGAAATATATTGGTTTGGTTTTTTCTCGTTTAAATAATGATTTAGATTGAGATTAGAAAATATTTGATTTTGATTCATTTCAAAAATCATTTAGACCGAAATAGCGTCCCTACAAATGTCATATTTACAAATTTACATTTAAAACGGATATGAGTATAAGGAAAAAAATCATGAATGCATTGAGGAATCCGTTAGGGGAGATATGGGAGTGTCTAATGGGGGCTACTTAAAAAAATCAAATTTTAACTTTAACGCTCTGTATCTCGAAAAGTAATAAGCACAAACAATTCAAAATTTCACTATGTATAGATTGACTGTTTATCTATCGATGATGGTATATATAAAAATGTACATCAAATAATTTAAAAGATATGAACGATATAGTCAAATGCATTTTCAGTATCCAAAATAGTCTTTGGATTGTTTCTTGTCTTTCCAAGCACAGTTTCTTCAAAAACAATTTTTTTTTCGATAAAAAGTTATTGAAAAACATTTGATGAATACCTCCAACAAGAATTATGTGTATTAGAAATATATTGGTTTGGTTTTTTCTCGTTTAAATAATGATTTAGATTGAGATTAGAAAATATTTGATTTTGATTCATTTCAAAAATCATTTAGACCGAAATAGCGTCCCTACAAATGTCATATTTACAAATTTACATTTAAAACGGATATAAGTATAAGGAAAAAAATCATGAATGCATTGAGGAATCCGTTAGGGGAGATATGGGAGTGTAAATTGGGCGCTACTAAAAAAAATCAAATTTTAACTTTGACGCTTTGTATCTCAAAAACTACTTAGTATACAAAGATGAAATTTTCAAGATTTATAGTTTAATCGTTGCTCTATATATTGAACATATATATAAACAATTACAACCAACAGTTCAGAAGATATGAATGCATTTGTGATTGAAGCAAATTTCTCGTTTCAGATTTAACATAACCCCAAAATGAGTTTGCTAAAAACGTTCGGAGACCTGAAAGGTACCATCAAGATCAAACCCCAGCGATATATAATCGACAATTGGGTATTCAAATTGCATTACAAAGCAACCGTGATCTTTTTTTTGGTCGGGTCCATTTTAGTAACGTCAAGGCAATATATAGGAGAACACATCAGATGCATATCTGACAAAGGGGTCCCCGATCACGTGATGAATACATTTTGTTTTTTCACTACTACCTTCACTGTGGTAAGAAAATTACTAATTTTATACAGCGCGTATACATTTCAGGTTAATTCACATGAACTAAATTGATTTAATTATTTTTTAACCAGTCCTCGTATATGCGGTATTACAATTTTATAATTTATTTAGTAAACAACACGTTTTATTGTAATAATAATTATTTATTTGTAATTTTATTGCAGCCTTATGTGAATATATCCAAAGATCGTTTAGAACAAATGTTTGAGGTTAGAAAATAGTTGATAAGGCATGTTTCGCATGCTAATTTCGCAGAAAAAAAAACCATTTCGCTTTCGCACTTTTCTATCGAAAAATTCCGAGCACCGTTTACGTAAAAACCCATCGAAATATTAGTTAAGTCGTTCAATAAGAAAACTTCTTTATAAACACGCGTGTATTTCCACGTGTACAGTCCTATATACCGGGGTTCTTCCTAAAATAATACTGTTACTACACCGAACAATTATTTTAGTCATTTAACCGGTTAATACGAACGTTTGGAATCGTAAACAACGCGGTGTAGACGCTGATTTAAGTTGTCGGGCGGAAATCGATCGGCGCTGGTGACGTAAGCAATGTATTAGCGCGTCGCATGTAGTAAATTGCAAAATTTATGCCACGACGATCCGGATTGATCAAAAATTTGAACCCTACATCATTACCAGCCCTAATTCATCTTATAAAACCGAATTTTTCTTATCGAACGACAGAATATTAAAATAATTTGTAGAAAAAGAAAAATTCGATACTAAATCAGATATGTGCATGTGAAATTTTTGTGTTTTAACTTCCCGGATACCTTATTAATCATCGTTATCAATTAAAATGGTTTTTAGATAAAAGCCATGGATGCTAATTTATTGGATACAGGTAATTTGGCGCATCCAGGTGTTGGACCGTACGGGATCGATTCTAACGAACCAGTTATTCATCACGCTTATTATCAATGGGTACCATTCGTGTTATTTTTTCAAGGACTGATGTTTTATTTAACCCATTTGCTGTGGAAAAAGTTAGAAGGCTAGTATTTTTTAAATTTAGTTTCTATTTCATCATAATTTAGTATAAAATGATCTGTATCAACGTCCTTTCCCGGGTTTTTGGAAAAAAAAATTTTATTTCGTCAATAACGTGGAAGGGGTTGAAAATTTCAATATAATGTATATAAACAAATTTGTACAACGTGATAATTTGTACAAAAAAGGTCTCTACGTATTTTTTCGAAAAATGCTTCTTTTACGAGATAATGAGCTATATACAGTGTGTCCACGTAAGTTGGCGGCATAACTTTTTTATTATTAATTTTACGAAAAAAAGTTATTCTTTATAAAAAGTTCTAAATGATCCAAAACCTAAAATTCGATCATCAGATGTTAAATTTTTTCAGTCGTATACGAGGTTTGTCAAAAAATATGATTTTTGCTTCAAAGTACCTTTATTTTTGACAATATGCATAAATAAATTAGTATAAACTGATATTTATCAACATCCTTTCCGGGTTTTTGGAAAAAAAAATTATTTTGCACGCCAGCGGCTGTGAAAACTCCCGGAAAATTTTTATTTCGTCAATAACGTGGAAGGGGTTGAAAATTTCAATATAATGTATATAAACAAATTTGTACAACGTAATAATTTGTACAAAAAAGGTCTCTACGTATTTTTTCGAAAAATGCTTCCTTTACGAGATAATGAGCTATATACAGTGTGTCCACGTAAGTTGGCGGCATAACTTTTTTATTATTAATTTTACGAAAAAAAGTTATTCTTTATAAAAAGTTTTAAATGGTCCAAAACCTAATAATCAATCATCAGATATTGAATTTTTTCAGTCGTATACGAGGTTTGTCAAAAAATATGATTTTTGCTTCAAAGTACCTTTATTTTTGACAATATGCATAAATAAATTAGTATAAACTGATATTTATCAACATCCTTTCCGGGTTTTTGGAAAAAAAAATTATTTTGCACGCCAGCGGCTGTGAAAACTCCCGGAAAATTTTTATTTCGTCAATAACGTGGAAGGGGTTGAAAATTTCAATATAATGTATATAAACAAATTTGTACAACGTGATAATTTGCACAAAAAAGGTCTCTACGTATTTTTTCGAAAAATGCTTCCTTTACGAGATAATGAGCTATATACAGTGTGTCCACGTAAATTGGCGGCATAACTTTTTTATTATTAATTTTACGAAAAAAAGTTATTCTTTAAAAAAAGTTTTAAATGGTCCAAAACCTAATAATCAATCATCAGATATTGAATTTTTTCAGTCGTATACGAGGTTTGTCAAAAAATATGATTTTTGCTTCAAAGTACCTTTATTTTTGACAATATGCATAAATAAATTAGTATAAACTGATATTTATCAACATCCTTTCCGGGTTTTTGGAAAAAAAAATTATTTTGCACGCCAGCGGCTGTGAAAACTCCCGGAAAATTTTTATTTCGTCAATAACGTGGAAGGGGTTGAAAATTTCAATATAATGTATATAAACAAATTTGTACAACGTAATAATTTGTACAAAAAAGGTCTCTACGTATTTTTTCGAAAAATGCTTCCTTTACGAGATAATGAGCTATATACAGTGTGTCCACGTAAGTTGGCGGCATAACTTTTTTATTATTAATTTTACGAAAAAAAGTTATTCTTTATAAAAAGTTTTAAATGGTCCAAAACCTAATAATCAATCATCAGATATTGAATTTTTTCAGTCGTATACGAGGTTTGTCAAAAAATATGATTTTTGCTTCAAAGTACCTTTATTTTTGACAATATGCATAAATAAATTAGTATAAACTGATATTTATCAACATCCTTCCCGGGTTTTTGGAAAAAAAAATTATTTTGCACGCCAGCGGCTGTGAAAACTCCAGGAAAATTTTTATTTCGTCAATAACGTGGAAGGGGTTGAAAATTTCAATATAATGTATATAAACAAATTTGTACAACGTGATAATTTGTACAAAAAAGGTCTCTACGTATTTTTTCGAAAAATGCTTCCTTTACGAGATAATGAGCTATATACAGTGTGTCCACGTAAGTTGGCGGCATAACTTTTTTATTATTAATTTTACGAAAAAAAGTTATTCTTTATAAAAAGTTTTAAATGATCCAAAACCTAAAATTCGATCATCAGATGTTAAATTTTTTCAGTCGTATACGAGGTTTGTCAAAAAATATGATTTTTGCTTCAAAGTACCTTTCTTTTTGACAATATGCGTAAATAACTTAGTATAAACTAATCTGTATCAACATCCTTCCCGGGTTTTTGGAAAAAAAATTATTTTGCACGCCAGCGGCTGTGAAAACTCCCGGAAAATTTTTATTTCGTCAATAACGTGGAATGGGTTGAAAATTTCAATATAATGTATATAAACAAATTTGTACAACGTGATAATTTGCACAAAAAAGGTCTCTACGTATTTTTTCGAAAAATGCTTCCTTTACGAGATAATGAGCTATATACAGTGTGTCCACGTAAGTTGGCGGCATAACTTTTTTATTATTAATTTTACGAAAAAAAGTTATTCTTTATAAAAAGTTCTAAATGATCCAAAACCTAAAATTCGATCATCAGATGTTAAATTTTTTCAGTCGTATACGAGGTTTGTCAAAAAATATGATTTTTGCTTCAAAGTACCTTTCTTTTTGACAATATGCATAATTAATCTGGGATGCACTGGATAATAATTGTTTTTAAATGTTTATTTAGAATTTTTTAATCAAATTTATAATGAATAAATGCAATGCATTAATGTGCAAACTTAAATTTCCAACTTAATCGTAGAGAAAATGTAGAAAAAAATATTTTTTTTAATGTAAATAAACAATTTGAAAGCTATTTTCAATTCTAAACATCTTTTATTTATAACAATTTTTGATATTGTCAAAAAGAAAGGCACTTTAAATCAAAAATCACATTTTTTGACAAACCTCGTATACGACTGAAAAAATTCAACATCTGATGATCGAACTTTAGGTTTTGGACCATTTAGAACTTTTTATAAAGAATAACTTTTTTTCGTAAAATTAATAATAAAAAAGTTATGTCCCGTATGCTGCCAAAACTTACGTGGACACACTGTATAATTGATAATATCATATTTTTGGTTGAAAACGAGATTTTGATCAACAAAATAAGAATGGCCTCGTTAATAGCTAACGTTCTAAACGGATAAGGCGATGAAAAAAGAAGAAGAACTGATCTAGACGTCAGAGGTGGATCCAGGAATACAGCACAACAAAAATTTTGGTACATCCAACAGAAATTTAAAGAAAAAACGTGTTCTGGAGTTTCTTCTTTTAGATTACACAACATCTAAAATTATCGTAAATAAATACAAGTCCAGATTTATAAATTTTTATTAATTTCAGGTGGGAGATTAAGATATTTAGTTGACAGTTTGAGGTATTCGGCGTTTTCTTTACAAGAAAAAGAAATAAAAGTCGGTAGTAATAACATTCCGTCGAAATCAACGAGGTATGTCGTAGTAAACACTTTATATATTCATAAATTCATGTTTTACGTATTCGCACAATAATTATGGTGAATATTCAATTATTTTTTTATTGAACATAAATCTTTATCGTTTATTACGATCGCAACACATGAATTATTCACCAATAAAATAGATTAACATATTTATCTCCGTGTATATTAACATTTTTTTTTGTTTAAAATTATTTTTTCATCAGAGACGATTGTTATTGAAATTTTATAGTATCACTAGAGCCGATCCTGTGCTATTATAACGCATCCCATTAGACGAAACAATCGATATACGTAATTAACAACTATTGTTGTTATTTTTCGAGAATTAGAATATCTACAAAATGAAAAGTAGAATGTTCTGATTAGATAACTAGAAAATTATAAAAAAAATTGTAAAGTTAGGCGTTTTTTCGAGAAAAAAAGAAAACAGTTCTGCCATAGCGACACCGGTTGTCGATCTAATTGATGAACAACGATCATATGTTTAGTATTAGGCCAATCTGTGGGGATTTAGAATTGCGTTATGATGACGAAAAGGCTTTGATGTTAGTTTTGCTAATAACTTCGAAATTTATGAAAATATTGAAATATTTTTCAAATCTAATTTAAGAAAAATTGAAATATCTACAAAATGAGAGATAGAACGTTTTCGTTAGATAACTAGGACTAGGAAAAATTAGAAATAACTTTGAAATTAGGCGTTTTTTCGAAAAATAAGACAGTTCTGCCATAACGACACTAATTTTCGATCTAATTGATGAACAACGATCATATGTTTAGTATTAGGCCAATCTGTGGGGATTTAGAATTGCGTTATGATGACGAAAAGGCTTTGATGTTAGCTATTATTAGTAATATATGATTGTTCTTCAACAATTAGAAAAAATCGGTGTTATTAATGCAACTTAAATAAAATTCGCGCGAAAATCGCTTTATTTTACGGTTTTTCCTGTTTTTCTCAGAAGCTAACACTCAGTTTCGACGTTATTAACAAAAATATATCAAAAAACCACTTTTAAAGCCTTTTTGTCATGATAACACAATTTTAAATACCTACAGATTGGCCTAATACTAAACATGTGACCGTTGTTCACCAATTAAATCGAATCCCGGGGTTGTTATGGCAACGAAATTGAAAAGCGCGCGGAAATCGCTCTATTTTTTGGTTTTACCCCATTTTCTCTAATCGTCCCATTGCGATGTTTGACACCTCTTTTTATACATCTTTTTATCTCCTACAATTTATATATGAGAAACAATCCAAGATTTCCGTTAGTTTCGACGGTATTAATAAAAAAAGATGAAAAAACCGCCATTAAATCGTTTTCGTCATCATTATACAATCCTATATGGGTACAGATTGGCCTAAAACTCAACGTGGAATCGTTGTTCACCAATTAAATCGAATGCCGGCGTTGTTATGGCAACGTAATTGAAAACCGCGCGAAAATCGCTCTATTTTTTGGTTTTACCCCATTTTCTCAGGAACTAATAATCCGATTGCGATGTTTGATATCTCATTTTGTACATCTTTTTATCTCCTACAATTTATATATGAGAAACAATCCAAGATTTCCGTTAGTTTCGACGGTATTAATAAAAAAATATGAAAAAACCGCCATTAAATCGTTTTCGTCATCATTATACAATCCTATATGGGTACAGATTGACCTTGAACTCAACGTAGAATCGGTGTTGACCAATTAAATCGTATCCCGGCGTTGTTATGGCAACGTAATTGAAAACCGCGCGAAAATCGCTCTATTTTTTGGTTTTACCCCATTTTCTCAGGAACTAATAATCCGATTCCGATGTTTGATATCTCATTTTGTACATCTTTTTATCTCCTACAATTTATATATGAGAAACAATCCAAGATTTCCGTTAGTTTCAACGTTATTAATAAAAAAAGATGAAAAAACCGCCATTAAATCGTTTTCGTCATCATTATACAATCCTATATGGGTACAGATTGGCCTAAAACTCAACGTGGAATCGTTGTTCACCAATTAAATCGTATCCCGGCGTTGTTATGGCAACGAAATTGAAAAGCGCGCGAAAATCGCTCTATTTTTTGGTTTTACCCCATTTTCTCAGGAACTAATCGTCCCATTGCGATGTTTGACACCTCTTTTTATACATCTTTTTATCTCCTACAATTTATATATGAGAAACAATCCAAGATTTCCGTTAGTTTCGACGGTATTAATAAAAAAATATGAAAAAACCGCCATTAAATCGTTTTCGTCATCATTATACAATCCTATATGGGTACAGATTGACCTTGAACTCAACGTGGAATCGGTGTTGACCAATTAAATCGTATCCCGGCGTTGTTATGGCAACGAAATTGAAAAGCGCGCGAAAATCGCTCTATTTTTTGGTTTTACCCCATTTTCTCAGGAACTAATAATCCGATTCCGATGTTTGATATCTCATTTTGTACATCTTTTTATCTCCTACAATTTATATATGAGAAACAATCCAAGATTTCCGTTAGTTTCGACGGTATTAATAAAAAAATATGAAAAAACCGCCATTAAATCGTTTTCGTCATCATTATACAATCCTATATGGGTACAGATTGGCCTAAAACTCAACGTGGAATCGTTGTTCACCAATTAAATCGTATCCCGGCGTTGTTATGGCAACGAAATTGAAAAGCGCGCGAAAATCGCTCTATTTTTTGGTTTTACCCCATTTTCTCAGAAACTAATAATCCGATTCCGATGTTTGATATCTCATTTTGTACATCTTTTTATCTCCTACAATTTATATATGAGAAACAATCCAAGATTTCCGTTAGTTTCGACGGTATTAATAAAAAAATATGAAAAAACCGCCATTAAATCGTTTTCGTCATCATTATACAATCCTATATGGGTACAGATTGGCCTAAAACTCAACGTGGAATCGTTGTTCACCAATTAAATTGAATCCCGGCGTTGTTATGGCAACGTAATTGAAAACCGCGCGAAAATCGCTCTATTTTTTGGTTTTACCCCATTTTCTCAGAAACTAATAATCCGATTGCGATGTTTGATATCTCATTTTGTACATCTTTTTATCTCCTACAATTTATATATGAGAAACAATCCAAGATTTCCGTTAGTTTCGACGGTATTAATAAAAAAATATGAAAAAACCGCCATTAAATCGTTTTCGTCATCATTATACAATCCTATATGGGTACAGATTGGCCTAAAACTCAACGTGGAATCGTTGTTCACCAATTAAATCGTATCCCGGCGTTGTTATGGCAACGAAATTGAAAAGCGCGCGAAAATCGCTCTATTTTTTGGTTTTACCCCATTTTCTCAGGAACTAATCGTCCCATTGCGATGTTTGACACCTCTTTTTATACATCTTTTTATCTCCTACAATTTATATATGAGAAACAATCCAAGATTTCCGTTAGTTTCGACGGTATTAATAGAAAAAGATGAAAAAACCGCCATTAAATCGTTTTCGTCATCATTATACAATCCTATATGGGTACAGATTGGCCTAAAACTCAACGTGGAATCGGTGTTGACCAATTAAATCGTATCCCGGCGTTGTTATGGCAACGAAATTGAAAAGCGCGCGAAAATCGCTCTATTTTTTGGTTTTACCCCATTTTCTCAGGAACTAATAATCCGATTCCGATGTTTGATATCTCATTTTGTACATCTTTTTATCTCCTACAATTTATATATGAGAAACAATCCAAGACTTCCGTTAGTTTCGACGTTATCAATAAAAAAAGATGAAAAAACCACCATTAAATCGTTTTCGTCATCATTATACAATCCTATATGGGTACAGATTGGCCTAAAACTCAACGTGGAATCGTTGTTCACCAATTAAATCGTATCCCGGCGTTGTTATGGCAACGAAATTGAAAAGCGCGCGAAAATCGCTCTATTTTTTGGTTTTACCCCATTTTCTCAGGAACTAATCGTCCCATTGCGATGTTTGACACCTCTTTTTATACATCTTTTTATCTCCTACAATTTATATATGAGAAACAATCCAAGATTTCCGTTAGTTTCGACGGTATTAATAGAAAAAGATGAAAAAACCGCCATTAAATCGTTTTCGTCATCATTATACAATCCTATATGGGTACAGATTGGCCTAAAACTCAACGTGGAATCGTTGTTCACCAATTAAATCGTATCCCGGCGTTGTTATGGCAACGAAATTGAAAAGCGCGCGAAAATCGCTCTATTTTTTGGTTTTACCCCATTTTCTCAGAAACTAATAATCCGATTCCGATGTTTGATATCTCATTTTGTACATCTTTTTATCTCCTACAATTTATATATGAGAAACAATCCAAGACTTCCGTTAGTTTCGACGTTATCAATAAAAAAAGATGAAAAAACCACCATTAAATCGTTTTCGTCATCATTATACAATCCTATATGGGTACAGATTGACCTTGAACTCAACATATGATCGTTGTTCACCAACGAAGTGATTTATAGTGATAAGATATCAATGAAATATTTTGTAGGGAACAAAAAATAAACCAGGTACGACAATTATTTATCGATGGTATGTATATCAACAAATATTGGGCAGTAAAATTGATGATATGCGAAATTCTCAATTTACTCCACGTCGTTTTACAATTTTACATAACGGACAAATTTTTGGGCGGCAGATTTAATAATTTGGGATCAACTGTATGGGCGCAAGGTTTGGATTCCAGCGTAGACGTACTCGACGAAGTATTCCCCAAGGTGATAAATCAAATGTAACGCCCCACCCCGTATTATAATATTTTTATTTTTGCTTTAGATAACAAAATGCACTTTCCACAAGTACGGTCCTTCTGGCTCCATCCAATACCACGATGCCATGTGCGTTATGGCGCTCAACATTATAAACGATAAAATTTATACCGGCCTTTGGTTCTGGTTCATTTTTCTTTTCGTTTGTTCAATTTTAGGGCTCATTTGGAGGGTGATAACAATAATTTTCCATTCTAGAAGCACGGGGTTCAATAGATTAGTTTTTTCTAATTCCTGTCCTGGTAAACAGAATCCTTGGAACGCGTTGAACGTTTCTTATTATTACAGTTACACCGATTGGTTGTTTCTTGTTTATTTAGCCAAAAATATCGATTCGTTGGTGTTTAAAGAGATACTATTGGGTATAGCCGAGGATTTAGAGCAAAAAAAATCGATGAAACAACCTTTATTACAAGCCGAAGAGTTAGATAAATATACTTGATTCAATCGTTATAAAATAATGTTTATATATTCGAAATTATTCAAAAAAATATATGAAACAGCACTGTGATTACATTAGTAAAATATATTTATTGAAATTGTTTCCAGGACTAAAAGTATTTATCTATTAGTAACGTTAGATTGAATAAACTTTATTTGGCTACCCTGTATATATTAAAACCGACTGAGATCAATGAATTAGTAAATTTTCATTGTAATTCACTAACATAGTGTTTGAATAAATATTTATCTACTTCTTAAACGTATTTTCTTTTATAATTTGTTCCTCCATTTTACCCCTAAAATGGAATAAATAAAAAATAGAGTTCAAAACAAAAATGATATAAATTGGCATGAATATCTATCTAAAATGCTGGCATGTTGAACGTGGACAATCATACAACGTTGCCAACTACACTTTTTTTAAGTAGATCTTTGTACGTTTTTTTTTTTCAATTTGCTTAAATTTGCAAAAAAACTTACTCATTATATAAAAGAATCCAAATTTTCGTTATTTTATTTAAAGAAAGGGACATAATTAGTGCAAAATTTATTAATATCAAAAATAGGCTCACTTTCCACGAGAAGAATTATGTATAAATTTAAAAATGGCTACCCTTTTATGATCTCTCTATTTTTTTTTATCGAATTATATAACAAAAAAATTACCTACTTTTAAATTTCACGTAAAAACAGACTTTTCTTATTTTGCAATTTTTACTATTTTACGTAATTTTCTCATTTGCTTTATTCAAAATTCGAGTTGGCAACATCGCAATCGTAGTCGGTACGGAGATCGTCGATCTGTCGGTCATCAGCGAACATCGACCCTCAACATAAAATGCAAGAAGTAGGTTTTAAAGACGATGTTGCCATATATATTATAGTAAATTTTGATAAAAATATTTATTTAATAAATTAATCATATTACTACAAAGATACGATAGGAATAAACTGATTTTCTTTGGAAATTTCCTATCACTACTTTAGACTTCTAAATACGTAATTATTATACCAGGTGTTTTAAAATCGTATTATTTTATTCGTGAAAAACAAATCTTGTCTCAAGGCCAATATTAAAAAAACTGTTTAAAAAAGCAAAACGACATTCTTGTTTAAGCATATTTTGAAATTAACGAAAGTTATTTTATTTAAAATTCTAATAATTTGACAGCTGTCAAATGTATACACTGTTGTTTTGAAGGTTAGGGCTAATTGAAAATCATATGAATTCAATATTAATAGCATTTTCTAAAGATATTTTTATCGATTAGACATTTCGCATACTTTCCCTCGATCGGTATTTTCCATCAATTACAAATATACGTCTTCGCATTAACTTTCAGAAAGACTATACGCAGATGTTGATTACTACTAATATGGTAGCCAAGTTTCTATAACGATTACGGAAAATAGGTTCTATATACAAACAATGACAACTTGTCCATTAATTTCTTTACATGGGAAAAGTAATGTAACCAGTTGGATTTATGTCAATTACGTCTCGATGTATATTTCTTTATCTAAACAGAAGTATCAATAAGAATAGTTCTCGATTACAAAATAGAACCATAATAAATGGACGTATGACCTCGTTCAAACTGGTTGAATCAATTTTTGTCGAAGAAGAATCATCATAACCTCCGAATCGAACTAGTAATATAACCTACAAACATGAAAACATTCACATAATAATGAAATAAAACAAAAACATTTTTTCTATAGAAAGAAAGTTTTGATATAATAAAATAAATATTCGAGAAGTAGATTCTTTAATAATATTACTTAAAATTTATTAAATCTTTAAGGGGCATTTACACGAGTTAAATTAATTCATATAAACCCATTTCCGATTGACGTCACAACCAACCGCCATATTGTCTTGAAACACAAAAGTTGTGTCATTTACATTAAAATTATTACGATTAGTAGTATTTTATTTTAATTTTTTTGGTCATTTGATTGGAAAAAAAACTCTCGACAATCAATTCTTTATACACAAATGTAATAAAATCCAACATAACAATAAGAAGATAGGGCTTCACGTAATTTTCGGTTCACAAAGGTTATTTGAAGGCCTTTGTAGCCCTTCTGCAAGTAATTTACTTTCTAACTCAAATTCTTTTCTTCTTTTGTTTTCTCTTATGCTCAAATTCAACAAAAAAACTTTACTTAACTTTAATTTTGCAAAAGTACGAAGAAAAGTTTTCAATTTTCAAATATTAATAAACGTTTTTCTTTATTATTTAATTTCTCTCAAAAATCTATACGCATGACTTTCCTTTCGTGAAAGCTCGGAATCGTTCGACTCCGAAGCATGGATTTGTTATTAAGTTTGAGAGAGCGAATTGCAAAAAACAAAGGAGGAAATTAACGACTTTTGATTATAATTATTTTAAAAATACAATTGAAAGTATGTTATTCGAATTTATTGGATTTGATCTTGAATAGTGTGAACACTCTTTTACTATACTCTATTTACCATCGAAATACAAGAGACCCGCGCGATAAAATCCTAGCCTCGCTCCGAGGTCACCACAGCACACAATGTGTGTTCCACTATAGACATTAGTTTTGATTTACTTTGACGCTTTCATATTCAACCGACCACCTGTTATATTTACTAACGAAAATTATTTTTTAATTTAAATTTTCGAATTAAATCGCATTATAATGATTATTTAATCTATAAATAAGTAATTTTTATATTAGAAATTAAATTACTACAGTCATAAAAATTGTAACTAGACGCGGCCATCTGTCTACAAAACGTTTTCTGGGAAGGTAAATATCAGCATCCAACAGACCACGACGAATGTAAACAGAAATAAAAGGGCTTTAGATGAAAATTTAAGCGAGCAACTATAAAAGAACCCTTGAAATAGAAACTTGCATCTGTTTTTGTCAACAAACGCCAGTAAAGGAGCATTGGATGTTTTTATGTATCTATAAAACACAAATATAGTTTATTGAAATAATATTTGAATATTTATGACGAAAAAAAAAACACCTGAAATCACAGGTACTCGTAGCAACCATTTTCTATTTTTGGGTATTTTACGATACTTTTTTTTTCGAAATTTCGAACGGAAGAGACGACATAAAGTATTTCTATTTACTTTACAAACAGAATACTTTCTCGGAAATGTCTATAAAAGTAGATAATTCCAAAACATTTGTTTGGTCTGTACCTTTTATCCCTAGGAGATTAAAATAGTTCTTGGAATATCAATTTACGAGACCTGTCAAAATTCTTGAACGTAATAAATAATTTTGGGTACACAATAGTGAAATGACTTCATGGTAAATCTCAAGTACCTGTTAATTTTCCATATTTACTTCGTTCTTTTCTGATCAAACTATTTTGTCGACTTTAAATAATTGTAATTACATTTTATATACGTAGATGTCAATTGTCAGCCCATAGAGTCTTCTTTTGGCGGTTTTTAATCTCAGGCATCTTTTTTATGCCTACGTGGTCTCAATTAATAAGAAAAAAGAAGAAATACCTCTCTTTTTTGTCTATGTACAATTAAAATTCGTATTTTCTCTATGTACTATACGAAAATAGAAATAAACAACCCGTCAGTGTCATCTAAATTAATTTCCAACCTGATCTCTTCTTCTTTTTATGAATATACAAATTTTATCAATGAAATAGAGATACTAGAACGCGAAGGTCATAATATTATCACTTCCAAATTCACCCTTTTTGGTATGAAATATGTATATAGATTTATTAGTGAGATAAATATGGGTACCAGACTTGATTATTTAACATTTACACAGAAGTGAATGTCGTACATTAACCAGAATCTGTTAAGGAGTGCCGAATAATGGTAATTAAACTGAACCGGTCTATAACAATAAAAAAATGATAGTTTCGCAATATTGCGCAATTTTTTCGAAACTTAATAATATGTAATTATTTTTTAAATGTATAGATACACAGGTTAAGAACCTCTTCTTGTTTTTTTTTTTATGAAATACACGATATATTATTGTTATAATCTAATTACAGGAAAACTTAACGTATCGTCTATTCCCGTTCACGGCTAACTTCATGTCGTATTCAACATAACCCATACGACAACGTTGCCAAGTGATCTAATATTTTTAAACGGTACATCAGAATGTTGTTGATTACTTTTTTTTAATTTTAACATACAAAACAAAGTAAATAAGTGAAAGCAAAGTTGTATATTAATTTATTATCACGTAAAATTGTCTTTTTTAAATACCATTCTTTATTAACGTTTTTAAACAGGGCCGTTTTTAGGTCAAAACATCGCTTTGAAATACACGTAGTTTTTTTTATTTTAGTATCGTTAATTTTGTAAATATACGTTGAAATAATTTTAGTAAAGATAATTAAATAAATATTCATTAGATATACAAGATTTTTTAATTGCATTTAGTATTATTTAGATCGTTTTATAGTATAGCATTTTTTTGGAATCGAAAAATCTGATTTTTATCTTTGTTTTTATAATGGATAAATTATAGAGATACAAAAATTTGGAGTTTAAATCATTTTTGGGGCTTTGAATTTTTATATAAACGCATTCTTTCCAGTATTATTATTAATTTTATATTTTTTTCTTAATTTACACGAAAAATAAAAAAAATGAAAAAAAAATTATCAAGAAATGTTGAATTTTAATGTTTCTACAGCTTACAATAGTGGCATTTCCTTTCAAAATTGATTTTTTCTCACATTTATCCTTTATTACATAATCGAATGAAGTTTTCATATTTTTTTCTCAATCTATATAAAAATTATATAATTTTTTTCTCAAAATCTGTTATAAAAAGAAATATTTTACAAAAATAATAATCAAAACCGGTTGTTTATTCGTTATTTTAGAACCAAAAAACAAAATATGGAACGAAACAACGTTTTAACATTTTAAACAAACCTCGTATAAATAAAATACGATTTTTTAGCATCTATCGTAATGTATCATCAAAATCTCCGTGTTATATATATCCATTCTAATACTCGTATATATATAAGTGTATCAGATAAATGCACAATTCTCATTTTACTAAATTTATACCATTTCTTGGAATCAAAACCATACCTCTAAAAGGAAGAATAACTATCGGCCTGTGGAAGACTCCTTTCGACATAGTGAAAGGTAGAACGACACGTTCAAAACCGAACTGGCGAACTGTTTTCCGTAGTGGGGAAACACGAAACACAAACCGAAGGGGGAACGTCAGTAGCACATGAAACAACAACCAGAATTCATCGTACAAATAAAATGTGTTATAACCAACAATTCGACTCTGATTATTAAATAATTTTTAATATATATATATATATATATATATATATAGAAAGTGTGAAGTATACAGCAGGATAATGTACAAGTTACTAGGAGGTCTAGCGAATTATTTCAAATATCAAGAAATTGTAACGGACTGTGCTATATTCCGTTTACACAATATATTTACCTGTGCTTTACTTAGTGCATGTAGTTTAATTATAACGGCTAATCAGTTCGTTGGTAATCCCATACAATGTATTGTCGAAGGGCTGCCCAATCACGTTGTTAATACGTATTGTTGGATATCTTCCACGTTTACTATGCCGGACGCTTTCCAAAGACAGGTACGTAACGTTTTATTATGCGCTATGCGTTTCGTTTATACGAATGTATGTTTGTAATGTATAATGTAAACAATGTCGTTCGTATTTATTATTCATATATTTATTTTTGTTTATAAAAATAACGTGAAAATACGTGTAACTTTGTTGGACAAAAAATTTTTACTTTTAACACAACGAGAATCGTTATATTTATAATTTAATGATACTATCTAACAATAACCTTGAATTTTAAATGTATTTAATACTTCGTAGTTTTCCCATAGATGGCGGTTTAAGTGTAATATCCCTGTATAGCAAAGTCTGAATACTATCCAAGTGTAAGAGAGACAACTCTATGTCTCATTTCAAAATATTAATGGCGCCCTCGTTAACGCCCTCTTCTGTCAACTGGTCTCGCGAATGTAAATAAAACAGACATTTTACTTATCTCTTTTTGTAATCTCCTTATTTATATTTATAAATGTTATTTCCTTAATAGAAATTATATAATTCGAATATATGTTCCAACTGTCAATATTATTTGAACAGAATACTGTTTCGTGCGCTTCTCTCTTATTGGAGAAGCCATTAATTTCTTAACTCGGTACTAACCAATCGCGTGAACGAACGCTTCTATGTAGGGAACAGATTTATGTTTTTACTTATAAAATACATAATTATATCTTTATAAACGTTCTAAAATTATTAAAAAAAATACTTTATTGTTTTAGAAAAAACATTTTTAAATCATTAAAGTGAAATAAAAAAAAAGAGTTTTCGATGTTTTTATCCGCCATTTTAGTTGAACAATCGATGAGAACAAGTAAACGTCAAATTATAGCATAAACACAGTAAAGCGGCGTTGTCGGTTCTATTAATTTTTCAATAAATATAATAATTTTACGTTAACATGTCTAAAAGTTGAAAGTTAGTTCTGAATATAAATATTATTATCTCGAATAGTGATGATGACCTTCTATTACATATGGTGACATTATCTTTAAATCCAACACATGAATGCATAATTATAAAAATTATTTAATGACAATGACGATATGGGAACTTTGATTTCAACACATGTTACACAATATACACTGTCGATTGAAATATATTTATGTGTAGAGATGGTAATGCCCATCTCTAATATTTTAAAAATAGTTATTTGTTCCTTACACATATGGCGTTATTAGCAGACACGCGCGGAATATACAGGGTGCATTGTTACTGAGTTTTTAGATTGGTTTTCAATTAAATTGTATCAATCCTATACCGGGGGTAGTTGAAAACTTATTTCTGACTAAATTTATTTACTATTTCATTAAATGTATGAAACTATATATTGAAAATACTTGTAATTTGAAATATGCTGGTGGAAAATTTTCAAATAGTATTTGACGCATTAATTAGGAGTTGAATTTATATTTTCGACACTTTTTTTTTCAAAATAAAGTGCAATTTACAACTATAATTAATTTTCTATTATCATTAATGAATGTTTATGATAAAATTTAATTTCAGTCATGTATATACATACACTTTACATTAATTTAAATGATGGGTACTTACGCTAATGACAGTTTAGCGACGGAACAAGACACGACAGGAATTTATAATTAGAAAATATTTTTTAAACATAAACTATTGACAAATATTTTCGTATATTTTTAAATAAATACATGAAATATCATAAATTACTAATATTTATACTATATATATATATATAAAAACTGAACTAGATTCTATTCTGGTTGAGATTGATCTGATAGATATCGGGTGGCAAAATTTCGACGAGACCGTACGACCTTGTCGACCAAAAAAATGACTTGGTACTTCTAGTAGTCAAATATTGACATTGGATTTATTTTTATTTGACACATTTTTGAATTTATGTATGTTATTTTTTATTTTTATATTTAGGTTGGTTACGAGGTGGCTCATCCAGGTGTAGCTAACGATTTCAACGAAAATGGCGCTCAAAAGTACTACACTTATTACCAATGGGTCTGTTTCGTCTTATTTTTTCAGGTGAGACATTTTTTTAACGCCAAATATCATTTTCCAAGCTGCAAATATTCATATTTAGTTATTTAAATTCTAGTGTGCCCAATATTAGTTAATTCTCATCGAGATTTGTTTATATACAATGATAATAAGCGTTTTCGTGGTGGGATTGTGGCGTAATTACATACCAAAGTGTACTAACTCTAATATATTCCGAGCTATCGTCGATTGTTTACCCCACGGTCGCCATTTTGACGTAAATTAGATGTTTTATTAGAGGTATTAATATAAAGGGAAAAGTTTATGATTTTGACGTTATGTTTATGAAGTATTCCAGTACATACCAAAGTGTACTAACCAATATTGTTCATTGATTATTGTCAAAACTGTGTCAGTGACTTTCTTATCCAAGGAAACAACAGATTTCTTCTTTTTTTTTTGTATTAAAGTTGGTTAACCTCAGAGTTTCATTTCATCATTCGATTAATTTTTTCAGTGGTTTACTTTCATTTTTAATGTCGCGTGTTATTAGATTAAATCAAGTGTAAAACGTCGATGTAAATTTAGAAATCCAAAAAAAAAAACAATGATAGATTTATGCATCGTTTCATTTGAATAGCAATACAATTGTTTAAAGAAAACAAAATTATGAAACAACTGTATTCGAAATAACGGTTATTCATATTAGAAAAATATATAGGATGTCAAAAGAAAAAATAAATACAAAGTACGAGATACAATATGGCGTTTGTGGGCAAACAGTGTGCAATTAAACTCGTTTTTATGGTTGTTTTGAATTTATATCAGATTAATAAGACTGAATTTAGTTATAAAATACTTTTTAGAAATGTATAGTTAATATTTAAATACATTGAAGTAAAAAAATCGAGATGTAGGATGAAAAAAAGTCGATTTGAATTATACTGCTTGCCCACGGCGACCATACTGAAAAAAAAATGATAAAACTACTAAGTAAAATATTTTGTTGTGATTAATTAATATTAATAATCACTTAAAAATGAACTAGAACTCGAATTAACATTGTTTTTCAGTGTGTAAACAATTTTTCTACTATATTTATATTGTCAAGTTATGATACATCCAATATTTTTTCCAAGTCACGAAATTCAATATGGCGCTTGTAGGCAAACGTAGAATCCTTTTATTGCCATTTTGATATACTTTTGATACTGATTGATTTAGATTCTAATAAATATAGTACTCAAATAAGAAATTCTATTGTTCCTTTATCGTATTTTAGATATAATTTAGGTATTAAACCAAAAACATAACCTCGAAACGCAAAATTAGTATTAGTTTATCCAAGCCACGCGATTCAATATGGCGCTTGTGGGCAAACGTCGAATACTTTCACTGCCATTTTTATGATGTGCATCGCACTAGTTTTGATACTGATCGATTTAGATTTTAATAAATATAGTACCTAAATAAGAAATTCCATTGATCCTTCATCACATTTTCGATATAATTTAGGTACTAAACCAAAAACATAACCTCGAAACGCACAATTAGTATTAGTTTATCCAAGCCACGCGATTCAATATGGCGCTTGTGGGCAAACGTCGAATACTTCCACTGTCATTTTTATGATGTGCATCGCACTAGTTTTGTTACTGATCGATTCAGATTTTAATAAATATAGTACTCAAATAAGAAATTCTATTGTTTCTTTATCGTATTTTAGATATAATTTAGGTATTAAACCAAAAACATAACCTCGAAACGCAAAATTAGTATTAGTTTATCCAAGCCACGCGATTCAATATGGCGCTTGTGGGCAAACGTCGAATACTTTCACTGCCATTTTTATGATGTGCATCGCACTAGTTTTGATACTGATCGATTTAGATTTTAATAAATATAGTACCCAAATAAGAAATTCCATTGTTTCTTTATCACATTTTTGATACAATTTAGGTATTAAACCAAAAACATAACCTCGAAACGCACAATTAGTATTAGTTTATCCAAGCCACGCGATTCAATATGGCGCTTGTGGGCAAACGTCGAATACTTCCACTGTCATTTTTATGATGTGCATCGCACTAGTTTTGTTACTGATCGATTCAGATTTTAATAAATATAGTACTCAAATAAGAAATTCCATTGTTTCTTTATCACATTTTTGATACAATTTAGGTATTAAACCAAAAACATAACCTCGAAACGCACAATTAGTATTAGTTTATCCAAGCCACGAGATTCAATATGGCGCTTGTGGGCAAACGTAGAATACTTTCATTGTCATTTTTATGATGTGCATCGCACTAGTTTTGATACTGATCGATTTAGATTTTAATAAATATAGTACCTAAATAAGAAATTCCATTGATCCTTCATCACATTTTCGATATAATTTAGGTACTAAACCAAAAACATAACCTCGAAACGCACAATTAGTATTAGTTTATCCAAGCCACGCGATTCAATATGGCGCTTGTGGGCAAACGTCGAATACTTCCACTGTCATTTTTATGATGTGCATCGCACTAGTTTTGATACTGATCGATTCAGATTTTAATAAATATAGTACCCAAATAAGAAATTCCATTGTTTCTTTATCGTATTTTAGATATAATTTAGGTATTAAACCAAAAACATAACCTCGAAACGCACAATTAGTATTAGTTTATCCAAGCCACGCGATTCAGTATGGCGCTTGTGGGCAAACGTCGAATACTTTCACTGCCATTTTTTTGATGTGCGTCGCACTATTCTCGTATTTTCGATTTTCGTTCTCTTCCAGGCTATAGCTTGCTATACACCAAAAATCTTATGGGATATGTCCGAAAATAATTTAATGAGGACGTTAGTTATGGGATTAAACATCGGAGTTTGTCATGAAAAAGAAAAAAATTCCAAAAAAGAAGTTATCTTGGGTTATTTAATGGAACACGTAAAGGTAAAAATATTTTTTCTATTAAAAAAAAAATTATTTCGGGATATAATAAGTTAATAATAATTGATCACCCTGTATATATATATATATATATATATATATATATATATATATATATATATATATATATATATATATATATATATATATATATATATATATATATATATATAGACAATCGTATTTATAACACGTAACTTATTCTGGTTTATTTAAATTATAAAATGATCTGATCATTTTGATATTCTTTATTATCACCCTGTATGTAGTGGACTGGTCGGTAACCACATCTGCCAGTCCCTATTATTAAAGGTTGGTCTTCGACCATCCGGTTTTTCTGCCCGACACGCATTCCAAGAATCCGTGAGTCGGTGCATTGCACTCTGTTTAAGAAGAATAGACGTACAGGGCCGTATCCAACACACAAATTATAATTATTCGCGAATATTTTCAAATTATTATCCGCTTAAAATTCATTATCTATCAAAATATTCATTTTCATACAATATGTTTTATAAATAAGTGAAGTAATTGGTTTGAAAATGATCATTTAAGAAATTATAGTCCAGTCAAATTAGACGAAAAAATAAGAGTAATAAAAACGAATAGACGTACAGGGCTGTATCGAACACGCAAATTATTACATTATATCCAAAAAAATGTTGAAATTTCGATTTTTAAACTTAGATCTCATTTTTATCTCTAGTGCGTCTAAAACATAGGATAGGACTCCACTTCTAAACAATTTTTATTTGAATTTTTCAACTTTTTTTGGTTTTTTTGTGTTTTTCACTATGAATTTTATAAAATTTTTCATTTTGTTAGTAAATTTTCAAATAATAACATCCCTTGTTCAAAATATTTGGAATAATAAATCAAAATAACGTGGTATAATACACTTGAATTACCTATT
This sequence comes from Diorhabda carinulata, assembly GCF_026250575.1. Classification (NCBI taxonomy): domain Eukaryota; kingdom Metazoa; phylum Arthropoda; class Insecta; order Coleoptera; family Chrysomelidae; genus Diorhabda; species Diorhabda carinulata. The sequence goes on from NC_079463.1 coordinate 776,206, forward strand.
TAAATAGGTTATGTACCTGTCTGTACATTTACTACGTGACATACATAATCGAATATTTTTTTTTACCATGTACGGCTACTACAAACGATCTATTGTTTTTTTTTAGTTCGAAAAACTGTAAATCTCGATAATTGAACTTATAAATATTTATCGACCATTTGCATTTCTTTGAATCTTTATTATCCATTGTACTTACGATGCTTCCGTCATGTTTCTGATGTAATCTTTCCGAATTACACGAAACTTGTTCTAAATAAAAAAAAATACAAAAAAAGTTGAATGAAAACCATATATTTAATTACTATTTTAATACCCTGTATTATGTAAAGTAATATTTATAAAACGAATTAATGAATGATAATTTTATCAACATTAATCATATATATCTGAAAATCACAGCGGTTGGTGTTTCAATTTTAATAACCACGCCATCTTTGATCACAACTACGAAATTACTTTACAGTTTCTTGGAAAGCAGAATCCCGTTGTAAATTGCGCTTTTGTGGTAGAGATGGCGTAGCTAGTACACATTTATTTCTATTTAATTAAAGCAACTAGAAATTGTTTTTGATTACTTTATAACGAAATGTTCGGAAAATTTTGAATTTGCGATATTGAAATTCAATCTTTCGTTAATTGTGGGGAAAATAATCGATTTTATTTCTTTTATATCTGTAAAAAAAAGAATCGAAAATGTTTTTGTGTGATGTAGATCACGAACGTGACGGAAGATGGCGGAATAAAATATTTAGAAACCATGAATCAAACGTGTATATGAAAATAGTTATTAAAAACATTATAGTCCGGTTAAATTAGATCAAGTAAGAGTGAAAATATGATTTAAGGACAAGAAAAATGATTTTTTCGCGATTTTCATATTTTATCGTAAAAATACCGTAGACAAAAATCGTAGATCATAAAATTATCTATACGAGGGGAGTATGAAGAACTTTCAAATTCCATTTGTAATTATAATTCCTAAAATGACCGGACTATTAAACATACGTGTATAATTGGAATAAAAATTAATATTAATTTGATATTTCGGAGTATTCGAGATTTTAAACGTTTTTTTTTAATTGATTTTCCTATTACAGAGACACAATATGTACGCCATAACTTACTGGGGCTGCGAATGTCTTTGTCTAATCAACATAATCGCACAATTGTACATCATGAACAAATTCTTCGACGGCGAATTCCTCTCCTACGGTTGGAGAGTCATGAAATTCTCGGATTTAGCCCAGGAGGAGCGCATCGATCCCATGGTGTACGTTTTCCCGCGCGTTACCAAATGCATTTTCCACAAATTCGGTCCTTCGGGTTCGATACAAAAACACGACAGTCTGTGCGTTCTACCATTGAATATAGTCAACGAAAAAACTTATATATTCATATGGTTTTGGTTCATGATACTAGCTACCATGTTGACGTTTCTGGTTATATACAGGATTATCATTGTCCTTTATCCTAAAATACGTCCAAGGATACTTCACGCTAAACACAGATCGATCCCAATCGAAGTTTGCAAGTCTCTTTGTAATAAAGTCGATATGGGCGATTGGTGGATCATACTTATGCTCGGTACCAATATGGATCCCATTATTTATAGAGAAATTATTTCCGAATTAGTTAAAAAAATCGATATCAAATCTAGTAATCACTGATATATATTTTTTATTAAACCTTGTACATATTTTTTTTTATTAATTAGCTAAATTTTATAGGTTAGAACTTTTTTTTCGAGTAAAATAAGCCTTTTAAGAACGTAGGATTTCGATTTACTAATTTCGTTAAAACTAAATAAAAATCGTACAATCCGGCAACGCCGAAATTTCCACTTTATAAGAAAGTATTACTAATGTACATTCCAAGTAATAAAAAACGCTGATTTTGTTTATCGATCGTATTAATTCAAATGTAATTATCAAAATTACCGTGTCTATAAGTGCAAATTTATATAATATTTCATCGACATGATACATGAATTCACTGATTTATCTTAATTGAAAAAGGCGTGTTGAAGTTAAAAAAGAAGAGGCGTGTATAATGTATATTAAGGACCGCCCCATAATGACGTCATTGACAATTTGGCCATCTTTGGTAGGTGCCACAAAACTAAAAATTCATTTAGGTAACTACGAATTTCTTAATGAACTGTCTTAGTTGATAAAGATTATACTTTTGAATACTTTTTCCAAATTTCACAAACTAATTTTAAACATACGAGGTGCGATGAACAAATATTTTATTAAAAACAAACGAATAAATTCTTCAAAGTACTGCCATTGACTTGTATTACGTCATGTAGAAACGGTTTTTACCTTATATCTCGTGTCATAGTATTTTTCACATTAACGTATCGAAAAAGTATAATGCGAAAAACGCACAATTCGCATTTAAAACAAGATATGCACGTTCACAAACGGAGAATGAATCGTTAAGGCAAAATGGCCGACTTGTCAAACACGCGTGTTCGAGAATGACCCTTATGTTACTCTATAATAGTGTCACAAACAGCTGATTAATGGCGGACAGACGAGAAACAAAAAAGTTATTTTATATAATTATTTATATTGAAAATATGTGGTAATTGAATTAATACATGCAGTATTGAAGTAAATCTAATTTTTTTTCGATATAAGTCTTGAAATATTGTTAAAAGATCCAAACTTTTTTGTGTAATTTATTTATTATTAACGTTATTATATTATAACACAACTTTTTGATAGTATTAAAACGGCCATATTGAATTCAATCAGCTGTTTTCGTAGAGAATCAACTAAGGGTACTCTACGCCTAGAAAAGTTTCATATTTCGAGGTTATTTTTAACTTTACTGCCATTTTTTTGTTTCTTATACAATTTTTTTCATTTTAATAGACATTTTTTAAGGTGTATAGTAGCTTAGATTTTTTAAACTTCCCGGGCTTTTCGTTATGAGAACGGTTTTGACAGTTCGGTGTACCCATAAACGTTCGTGGGGTGGTTTTTCTATGATCAGATCTTTCTAGGTTAAATACGAAATTATTTGAAAAATTACGAATTGCTGTATTTCTTTTTTCAAATTTATTTATTTTTAGAAATATTTTAAACTCCAAGTTCACTATTTAAACTTATCAGCTACGTTTTTAGGTTGATTTTTGATGGAATATTTTGTGATATCGATATATTTTTTTTACAAACGTTTCTAAATTTATACATTTTTTGACTGAATATTGATTAGTTTTGTACTTCACTGCCCAGTATTTCATACACTTCTTTCAATAAAATTAAAAAAATAACTGTATGAATCAGAATTGGACAAACCTTTATTTATATATATATATTTTTAAATAAATTGAATTGAATAATATACTACACCTACAAATAAATAGAATTTTTTAAATGTATATTTATATTTTTAAATATATTTTGTATTAAAACCATTTGAGTTTTTTTTTACCTTTAAAACTACACATAAATAAAGATCTAACTTGCTGATGTGCCACGTAACTTGTTAAAGAAACAATGGCTACCGGAAACCATCTGTAAGTATATGTATTTTGAAGTTTTTACTTTAAAATTCGCTTAAAACCAAGAATTTATTGTTATTCTCTTCATATAATCGATGTTTACCATAATATAATTTCCTTAAATAACAGTCGTATAGTCAATATCGAGTATATAAATATTTTTAATCTGAATACTATTTTCAAACCTTGGCAACGTTGTAAATATATCACTCGTGAAATGACAGTTCTTTGTATAATGTGTTGCATAACTCGTAATTTATACTAAATATTTCTATTATAAGTTTCCATTCATTAAAAAAAAGTCTTGATTGTGTTTTCAGTTAGAAAATTGAACATAAATAATTAATTATTACATTTATTTTAGTATAATTGCAAAATAATTTAGATAAAAAATACCACCAGCTGTATAAGGTGTTGTATAACTCGTAATGTACCCGTAAAATTTCTTAAAACTTATTAATACAAATATTAAAGTGATATTTACAAAATATTTTGGAAAAAATCAGAGAATAATGGTAACTAATGACCTTGCAATCATTATGATTATCAATTTCGAAATATAAACAGTTGGGAGAACGTTTGAAAAACATCTTTCAATAAATTATGTTGCCACAAAAATAATGTCGCTGATTTTACTATTGGAAAACAACGCCGCGAAACGAGGTGTGTTTTTTTAATAGATTCGACCCGCGCTTCGTATCATAGTTATAAAACTTTTAGTTCCAATAAAATAAAAATAAATATTTAGTAGGCCAGTGAAGCATTACACTTTTTATATTTAATTCCGATATTTGTCGATACAGAATGAGTATTATTTAAACGTAGATCAATATTAGTTTTGTTTAGCGAACCGGTGTTGCCACATTTCCTTATCGACTTGTACTTTTAAGTATATATGTTGAATTTGAACTTACGAGGGAACAATATTGAAGCGAGTACAAGGTTACATCGATTAGAAAATTTGGAAATACGAAACAATGAGGTTATGTTAATTGATAAAATTGATAAATATGGTCGATCGAAATTTTTTAACGTGACAGTATAATGGATTTTTTCGTGAAAATATTCACTGACTGGTCTATAATGTTTAGCTGGGACAGTAAACATCAGGAATGGAGAAACTATTTCGTTCCCGTTGACTCTTTTAAGTTTTTAGTTGGAATGGGATGCCTGGTTAACAATTGTCAGTTCAAGTCGTTAAGTCCGTGGTTAATAAGAGAATTTTTGGAATTTAAAATGATAAAAACATATGTCGGTAAGTTTTGAAAATATGATAATCTGATTTTTTTTTCTAATTCATACAGGGTATCCCAAATAAAAGTCTGAATATTTCTAATTATGTTTTTCATATAGTATCACGTGACTTATGAAAAAAAATGATCAATTTGGCAACGCTGTAATTTCTTAACAGTTCAATTGATATATCAATGTTATGAAATATGTTAAATAGTGTTTTTTATAACAAAATAGGCAAATAAATCAACTAATTTTTTAAATATAATTAATAATAATCGCGAAATAAAGATTTTTCTATACTGTTTATTATGTTAGGTTATGTTGTTTGTCGGTACCAACAATACAACCCTGAAAGAACCAATTTTTGATACTTACTTTAGTAATAATGATTGAATCTTTCCTCAATGAAAAATTTGGTGCAGATAAATTTTTTTTCGATACGATTCTGTTTCCGTAGATCACTTTTCGACACTTCTTCTGATTATTTATCCTACTAGTCATTAAAATAGCAATTAAAAATCTAAATTTAGTTAAATCAAACTTTAACCAACACTAATTAAATCGTTAAATACTGTGTAAGTGTGATACAACCAGATATCTTATAAAACTAGGTATGTATAAGTGGTTATGTCGTTGAAAAGCGTTTAGAAAAAAATAAAAATCTTCCTTATAAAATATTCCCCCTCGAATATATTCTCCAATTCATGTTATTTTTTCTAAAGAAGATATTTAGAGTTGTAAGTTTTCAAACACCTCGTATATTTTCTCAAAATAATGTCAATTACATCTACTCCTTTTTAGTACATTTGATACTACAAATATTCCCGCTCGAAAATTGACATTTTCTCGATTTCTTATAAAAAGGGTGAAAGTTTTCAAACACCTCGTATATTTTCTCAAATTAATGTCATTTACATCTCCTCTTTTTAGTACATTTGATACTACAAATATTCCCGTTCGAAAATTGACGATTTCTTATAAAGTAAGTTTCAAACACCTCGTATATTTTTTTCAAAATAATGTCAATTACATCTATTCTCTTTAGTACATTGATATTACACACCCCGTATAATTTTCTCGAAAAAAAAAAACGTCATTCGAATCACCACTTCACTAATAAATAATCTGTGTCAAGGTCATAAAAGTCATAATGTATACTTTTGAACGTCATAAACTGTAGATAATAAAATAGATTTCTGTTAATTTTTCTACGAATTTTATTTAAAACTGTAACTTATTTAATACTATATATAATTAACCTCACATTTTTACAGTACAAATGACCTTTAATTCATTTCCTAAGTTACGAGAATTGGTAAAATCAGAAAAATGAATAAAATGAAACTTCCACGTTTTTTGACATTTGACATTACACTTTGGTTACCATATAAGTGAATATAATATAAATAATTGCTAGTCACTGTATTTGCTGCAATTAATCAGCTGATTTAACTGGGCTCTTTACTAGAATTATTATTTTTTATAAAACTGTTAGCTAAATGATAAAGTTGTGAGATCTTATATGAATCAGCTTTATCTGCGCATGCGCATTGTAATAAATATTCATTATTTTCAATCTTCAATACTTTTGTCATTACAAAATCTGTTTACCGATAACTTATTTTTAATTTCAGCAAATGACTGATCACGTAAAATCAAAAAACGCCAAGATTCAACAGCATTATGCCACTACTCCTACGAAGAATCCCAATAATAAAAAAATATTTTTTCAATCGTTAAGAAACGTTAAACCGATTACTAAACCTCCTAATAAATCGTCGGAAAAAAGAAATAAACCTAAAAAACAATCCTCCAATAACATGAGTTTTCCTAAGGAAATAATCAGGGGAGTTTCCCACTTTACGCAAACGGTAAATTATTTTGACAGCGCTGTATCTTTATTACCGCAACCCACAATACACTTAACCGATCATCTGTTTCGCAAATTATAAAACGCTTAATAAATAAAAATTAAACTAATTCATATTTATTTTTATCGATTTGTACGTTTTAGTTAAATGGTGGTACTATAGATTCAGCAATATTTAGATTGAATACCAACGTGACTGTAATTCTTCTCGTAACTTTTTCTTTGGCTGTCACTACAAGACAATATGTCGGACATGCTATAGATTGTATGCACGCAAGGTAAGACGAAATTAATTAAGGATTATTGATATAGTTAAATCTAAAATTGAAGTTTTTCCACTGTTAATTATAATAATATAAAAAAATTTTTGGTTACATACCTACTATATAGGCAAACAATTAAACAGATCGTTGACCTACATTTATAGTCGAATATCGGATGACAATGAGAGTTGTTTAGTTCATCACAAATAGATGGCAGGATAGTGTAACTAACGATAGTTGTTTAATTTCATTTATTTATACAAAATTGATGAATATTATTATACAATTTAATAATATAATACTGAAAATAACTTAAATATACAGTAGTTTCATATTTATATGACACTAGAAGTTTGTGGGATTGTAATTCTTGCCTTACGGTCGCCATTTTGGGGAAAAAAATGATGCAAACGTATTTTTTGTTATAACTCTGTAATTACCAGTCTCATAGGAAATTTATAACGACATAATTTGTAGAAAATCGTATTATCTATGATTTTGTTTATATAATTTTTTTCGTAAAATTGAAAATAAAAAAGTTATTAATAAAAATAACAGAAAGTATTTTGAAAAATTTTTTTTTTACAATAGAATGACGTTAAACGATTTGTATGAATGAATAAATTCTAGGGAATTATTATTTATCACAGTCATTAATTCGAATTTAATATTATCGACTGTGGAAAAACGTAATTCATTTTTTTTTCGATACTATAAGTTAATATAGAATTTCGAAAAAGACATAAATTTCTTTAAGCTATCAGTGAGATTATAATTTTTTAGTAAGGCATAAACAGCACGAGTTTATGAGTCGATTATAAACTTTAATAATCGTTTCAACAATTCCAGCCGATACAATACATTTTCGTAACTTATTTTTTTACAGGATCGTAACGGAATATTTAAAAATACTTTTACAATTATTAATTTCGTTGGTTTCTCACAAAAATGAAACCTAATAAGAAAAAACACGTTTCCTCTATCGATTCACGTCAAAAATAAATCGATATCTCGAATGGTTTCCGAGATATCGAACTTTCTATACGAGCGTGTCAATTTTTTTTTTCAAATTCACGATTTTTTCGAGCATTTTCGACGTTAAACCAAAGACATTCTGTACATCATAATATTCATAATACGAATATGAAATGCAACGTTTCAAATCCAGTTCATTGACCCGTACGTACGCTAAAATATCCAAGTGAAACTCATGTTGGAATTGAAATATAAATAATAGTCTGAAATTCCGATTTTCTTGGTATTTCGAATGACAAAAACGTTTAAAATAACATCGTACCACAACTTTAAGTAAAAACTCGTAGTATTTATGGTTTTTTTTTTTAAATAAATAAGTTTAAACCGACGCAAAAACGAGTTGATACACATTTTGCCACAATCCCACTACTAAAACGGTAGTTGCTTACGATCTATGTCTCAAGATTCTATTCTGGTTGAGATTGATGCTAAAATATTGGGTGGGATAGTTTCGACGAGACCGTACGATTAACAACTCGGTGGTTGACGAAGAAAATCCAAAATTTTTGTGTTTTTTATCGATTTTTAGAGACATTCCGGAAGATGTGCTCAATACTTATTGTTGGATACATTCGACTTTCACGGTTACGAGGAAAAACGATTTTGATAGCGATTTGGCGTTGATTGGTGTTCAAACTACAGACGGTCGGGCGAAGAAACAAATCAAATATTACCAATGGGTGGAATTTTTTCTCGTTTTACAGGTGAGTCTTCATTAAAACTAATTTTCCAGGCGAAACGACTCCGAATCTGCATCTATTCTTATTAATTAATTAATTTATATTGTCGTCGATGAAACCGCGGCCTTTTTAAACGTCCCAATTTGTAAATCATTCGTATGAAATGAATTTTTATTGGTCGAAGCTGTCGGAAAGCGTATGTACACAATTTCTTCGAAATATTCCCGTCGCACAGTCTGCGATAAGCAGTGGGGCGGTTTAGTGAGATTTATTTCATTCGTAAATTTCTTAAAATAAATAGAAAAAATGTGGAATTAGTTGACATAATACAGCGAAAGGTAGCAGATTATCCAGAATATTAGTTTAGAAACATTGCGTCCACTAAACGATTTTTTTGCGTCAGATCAAAGTTCTATTAGACGAATGGGGTATAAAAGGGCTCAGTACACGTTTGGTATCCTGTTTAAACCAAACTCTCCTCGTCTATCGATTTTTTTTGCCAAATTTCAAGTTGAACTACAATTAAGTGTATGAAACATCAAAATTTTGAAAATAACTCGAAATCTACGCCGAATTTCGAAAAAAGTGACGGAATCAAAAATGTAGTTTAAGAAATTTTCTACAAAAAAGGTTTCTTGCGATTTTTCTCTAAGAGCTGTCGTTTCTTTGTAAAATTCGATCAAACTTCGGGGTCGAATTTTACTGAAAACTTTTCGCGCCGCGTAGAGGGTTGAAAAAAACTGCTGTATCTCCTCGAAAACTCAACATTTCGGGACGAAACAAAATGCGTTTTACTCCTTAGAATATCTACGTTTCAACTGCATTTACAAAAAAATTCAGACTAGTACAATTTTTTTGGTAGACAACACGAAAGTTTTGTTTTTTGCAGGGTGAATTTAAAACACATGTGTCAGTAATTCTGCTACACCCTGTAGATAATCCTTGCTTGAGGTCGTCAATTAGACGATTACCTTTAAAGTGAGACCAATTATACCTTTGAATTCACCCTGTGAAAGGGAAAAAACTGCTTTTACTAACGCAAGAAATTCTGCCCGGTAAGCGATATATTTTTGATTTTTGAAAATAACTCGAAATCTACGCCGAATTTCGAAAAAAGTGACGGAATCAAAAATGTAGTTTAAGAAATTTTCTACAAAAAAGGTTTCTTGCGATTTTTCTCTAAGAGCTGTCGTTTCTTTGTAAAATGCGATCAAACTTCGGGGTCGAATTTTACTGAAAACTTTTCGCGCCGCGTAGAGGGTTGAAAAAAACTGCTGTATCTCCTCGAAAACTCAACATTTCGGGACGAAACAAAATGCATTTTACTCCTTAGAATATCTACTTTCCAACTGCATTTAAAAAAAAATTCAGACTATTACAATTTTTTTGGTCGACAACACGAAAGTTTTGTTTTTTGCAGGGTGAATTTAAAACACATGTGTCAGTAATTCTGCTACACCCAGTAGATAATCCTTGCTTGAGGTCGTCAATTAGACGATTACCTTTAAAATGAGACCAATTATACCTTTGAATTCACCCTGTGAAAGGGAAAAAACTGCTTTTACTAACGCAAGAAATTCTGCCCGGTAAGCGATATATTTTTGATTTTTGAAAATAACTCGAAATCTACGCCGAATTTCGAAAAAAGTGACGAAATAAAAAATGTAGTTTAAGAAATTTTCTACAAAAAAGGTTTCTTGCGATTTTTCTCTAAGAGCTGTCGTTTCTTTGTAAAATGCGATCAAACTTCGGGGTCGAATTTTACTGAAAACTTTTCGCGCCGCGTAGAGGGTTGAAAAAAACTGCTGTATCTCCTCGAAAACTCAACATTTCGGGATGAAACAAAAATCATTTTACTCCTTAGAATATCTACTTTCCAACTGCATTTAAAAAAAAATTCAAACTAGTACAACTTTTTTGGTAGACAACACGAAAGGTTTTGTTTTTTGCCGGTTGCACGAATGGACTATAATGCACGAACGGACTATAATTTTGAATCCCAGATTACAAAATTAGCGAATAAAAGTCCAGTAATACCAAATTAAAAATCTTATTACGTGTTAACGACCTATCAAAACCCGAAATGGTACGAAAAAAAATTAAAAAAAAAAAAAAAATAATTTGCTTGCAGTCTCTGGTTTGTAGAACGAAATTTTTGTATTTTTAACTCTTCGAAGCTTCTCCCGATTGGTTTGTATATATGTGTAAATGTGTATGGGCAATCGGCACATGGACGTCGACGTCCAGTTTCGAAATAATCACCGTCTCGACGCGGCGCGCCGAATTTTCTTTCAGCGCCGCGAAATAACCGAAAAGAAAAATTCAAGTGCGGTTCAATAGTGGTAAAGTTTCGAAAAAACTAATTTCTCATTCTCGCATACAGAAAAAAGTAAGTATTTACGCAAATATTTCGTAATTCGTAACATAAAACCTCCTTCAAGTCTATACGTTTAATCGAGCGAGTTTATGATTCATTTCTATTCAAAATACAAAATCTGGTTTATAAAATAGCTCAAAATAATCAAAAAATAGTCAAAAACCCCATTGAAATATCAGATATCCAAAATACGTAAACAGATTTTGGAAAAACTTCAAATTTGACATATTAGACTTAATAGGATGTTACCAAACGCTTTTCTCAGATCTATAAATGTCGTATAACATTAATTTGTTCAAATTTTGGAAATTATTCCCATAAAATTCCGAAAAACGTCGTATTAACAACAATCGAGTTTCGAAAATTTCAGATCGATCGATTTAATGATAAAAACGAAGAAATTTTCGGAAAAAAAGACAAGAAAAACGAAAAAACTTATTAAATTAAAGGCGAATACACTTTTTGTGGAAAATCCTGCGAGAAAATTGGGAAAATTTCGACGGTGATGCTTCAAATTTGACATATTAGACTTAATAGGATGTTACCAAACGCTTTTTCCAGATCTATAAATGTCGTATAACATTAATTTGTTCAATTTTTTGGAAATTATTTTCATAAAATTCCGAAAAACGTCGTATTAACAACATTCGAGTTTCGAAAATTTCAGATCGATCGATTTAATGATAAAAACGAAGAAATTTTCGGAAAAAAAGACAAGAAAAACGAAAAAACTTATTAAATTAAAGGCGAATACACTTTTTGTGGAAAATCCTGCGAGAAAATTGGGAAAATTTCGACGGTGATGCTTCAAATTTGACATATTAGACTTAATAGGATGTTACCAAACGCTTTTTCCAGATCTATAAATGTCGTATAACATTAATTTGTTCAATTTTTTGGAAATTATTTTCATAAAATTCCGAAAAACGTCGTATTAACAACATTCGAGTTTCGAAAATTTCAGATCGATCGATTTAATGATAAAAACGAAGAAATTTTCGGAAAAAAAGACAAGAAAAACGAAAAAACTTATTAAATTAAAGGCGAATACACTTTTTGTGGAAAATCCTGCGAGAAAATTGGGAAAATTTCGACGGTGATGCTTCAAATTTGACATATTAGACTTAATAGGATGTTACCAAACGCTTTTTCCAGATCTATAAATGTCGTATAACATTAATTTGTTCAATTTTTTGGAAATTATTTTCATAAAATTCCGAAAAACGTCGTATTAACAACATTCGAGTTTCGAAAATTTCAGATCGATCGATTTAATGATAAAAACGAAGAAATTTTCGGAAAAAAAGACAAGAAAAACGAAAAAACTTATTAAATTAAAGGCGAATACACTTTTTGTGGAAAATCCTGCGAGAAAATTGGGAAAATTTCGACGGTGATGCTTCAAATTTGACATATTAGACTTAATAGGATGTTACCAAACGCTTTTTCCAGATCTATAAATGTCGTATAACATTAATTTGTTCAATTTTTTGGAAATTATTTTCATAAAATTCCGAAAAACGTCGTATTAACAACATTCGAGTTTCGAAAATTTCAGATCGATCGATTTAATGATAAAAACGAAGAAATTTTCGGAAAAAAAGACAAGAAAAACGAAAAAACTTATTAAATTAAAGGCGAATACACTTTTTGTGGAAAATCCTGCGAGAAAATTGGGAAAATTTCGACGGTGATGCTTCAAATTTGACATATTAGACTTAATAGGATGTTACCAAACGCTTTTTCCAGATCTATAAATGTCGTATAACATTAATTTGTTCAATTTTTTGGAAATTATTTTCATAAAATTCCGAAAAACGTCGTATTAACAACATTCGAGTTTCGAAAATTTCAGATCGATCGATTTAATGATAAAAACGAAGAAATTTTCGGAAAAAAAGACAAGAAAAACGAAAAAACTTATTAAATTAAAGGCGAATACACTTTTTGTGGAAAATCCTGCGAGAAAATTGGGAAAATTTCGACGGTGATGCTTCAAATTTGACATATTAGACTTAATAGGATGTTACCAAACGCTTTTTCCAGATCTATAAATGTCGTATAACATTAATTTGTTCAATTTTTTGGAAATTATTTTCATAAAATTCCGAAAAACGTCGTATTAACAACATTCGAGTTTCGAAAATTTCAGATCGATCGATTTAATGATAAAAACGAAGAAATTTTCGGAAAAAAAGACAAGAAAAACGAAAAAACTTATTAAATTAAAGGCGAATACACTTTTTGTGGAAAATCCTGCGAGAAAATTGGGAAAATTTCGACGGTGATGCTTCAAATTTGACATATTAGACTTAATAGGATGTTACCAAACGCTTTTTCCAGATCTATAAATGTCGTATAACATTAATTTGTTCAATTTTTTGGAAATTATTTTCATAAAATTCCGAAAAACGTCGTATTAACAACATTCGAGTTTCGAAAATTTCAGATCGATCGATTTAATGATAAAAACGAAGAAATTTTCGGAAAAAAAGACAAGAAAAACGAAAAAACTTATTAAATTAAAGGCGAATACACTTTTTGTGGAAAATCCTGCGAGAAAATTGGGAAAATTTCGACGGTGATGCTTCAAATTTGACATATTAGACTTAATAGGATGTTACCAAACGCTTTTTCCAGATCTATAAATGTCGTATAACATTAATTTGTTCAATTTTTTGGAAATTATTTTCATAAAATTCCGAAAAACGTCGTATTAACAACATTCGAGTTTCGAAAATTTCAGATCGATCGATTTAATGATAAAAACGAAGAAATTTTCGGAAAAAAAGACAAGAAAAACGAAAAAACTTATTAAATTAAAGGCGAATACACTTTTTGTGGAAAATCCTGCGAGAAAATTGGGAAAATTTCGACGGTGATGCTTCAAATTTGACATATTAGACTTAATAGGATGTTACCAAACGCTTTTTCCAGATCTATAAATGTCGTATAACATTAATTTGTTCAATTTTTTGGAAATTATTTTCATAAAATTCCGAAAAACGTCGTATTAACAACATTCGAGTTTCGAAAATTTCAGATCGATCGATTTAATGATAAAAACGAAGAAATTTTCGGAAAAAAAGACAAGAAAAACGAAAAAACTTATTAAATTAAAGGCGAATACACTTTTTGTGGAAAATCCTGCGAGAAAATTGGGAAAATTTCGACGGTGATGCTTCAAATTTGACATATTAGACTTAATAGGATGTTACCAAACGCTTTTTCCAGATCTATAAATGTCGTATAACATTAATTTGTTCAATTTTTTGGAAATTATTTTCATAAAATTCCGAAAAACGTCGTATTAACAACATTCGAGTTTCGAAAATTTCAGATCGATCGATTTAATGATAAAAACGAAGAAATTTTCGGAAAAAAAGACAAGAAAAACGAAAAAACTTATTAAATTAAAGGCGAATACACTTTTTGTGGAAAATCCTGCGAGAAAATTGGGAAAATTTCGACGGTGATGCTTCAAATTTGACATATTAGACTTAATAGGATGTTACCAAACGCTTTTTCCAGATCTATAAATGTCGTATAACATTAATTTGTTCAATTTTTTGGAAATTATTTTCATAAAATTCCGAAAAACGTCGTATTAACAACATTCGAGTTTCGAAAATTTCAGATCGATCGATTTAATGATAAAAACGAAGAAATTTTCGGAAAAAAAGACAAGAAAAACGAAAAAACTTATTAAATTAAAGGCGAATACACTTTTTGTGGAAAATCCTGCGAGAAAATTGGGAAAATTTCGACGGTGATGCTTCAAATTTGACATATTAGACTTAATAGGATGTTACCAAACGCTTTTTCCAGATCTATAAATGTCGTATAACATTAATTTGTTCAATTTTTTGGAAATTATTTTCATAAAATTCCGAAAAACGTCGTATTAACAACATTCGAGTTTCGAAAATTTCAGATCGATCGATTTAATGATAAAAACGAAGAAATTTTCGGAAAAAAAGACAAGAAAAACGAAAAAACTTATTAAATTAAAGGCGAATACACTTTTTGTGGAAAATCCTGCGAGAAAATTGGGAAAATTTCGACGGTGATGCTTCAAATTTGACATATTAGACTTAATAGGATGTTACCAAACGCTTTTTCCAGATCTATAAATGTCGTATAACATTAATTTGTTCAATTTTTTGGAAATTATTTTCATAAAATTCCGAAAAACGTCGTATTAACAACATTCGAGTTTCGAAAATTTCAGATCGATCGATTTAATGATAAAAACGAAGAAATTTTCGGAAAAAAAGACAAGAAAAACGAAAAAACTTATTAAATTAAAGGCGAATACACTTTTTGTGGAAAATCCTGCGAGAAAATTGGGAAAATTTCGACGGTGATGCTTCAAATTTGACATATTAGACTTAATAGGATGTTACCAAACGCTTTTTCCAGATCTATAAATGTCGTATAACATTAATTTGTTCAATTTTTTGGAAATTATTTTCATAAAATTCCGAAAAACGTCGTATTAACAACATTCGAGTTTCGAAAATTTCAGATCGATCGATTTAATGATAAAAACGAAGAAATTTTCGGAAAAAAAGACAAGAAAAACGAAAAAACTTATTAAATTAAAGGCGAATACACTTTTTGTGGAAAATCCTGCGAGAAAATTGGGAAAATTTCGACGGTGATGCTTCAAATTTGACATATTAGACTTAATAGGATGTTACCAAACGCTTTTTCCAGATCTATAAATGTCGTATAACATTAATTTGTTCAATTTTTTGGAAATTATTTTCATAAAATTCCGAAAAACGTCGTATTAACAACATTCGAGTTTCGAAAATTTCAGATCGATCGATTTAATGATAAAAACGAAGAAATTTTCGGAAAAAAAGACAAGAAAAACGAAAAAACTTATTAAATTAAAGGCGAATACACTTTTTGTGGAAAATCCTGCGAGAAAATTGGGAAAATTTCGACGGTGATGCTTCAAATTTGACATATTAGACTTAATAGGATGTTACCAAACGCTTTTTTCACATCTATAAATGTCGTATAACATTAATTTGTTCAATTTTTTGGAAATTATTTTCATAAAATTCCGAAAAACGTCGTATTAACAACATTCGAGTTTCGAAAATTTCAGATCGATCGATTTAATGATAAAAACGAAGAAATTTTCGGAAAAAAAGACAAGAAAAACGAAAAAACTTATTAAATTAAAGGCGAATACACTTTTTGTGGAAAATCCTGCGAGAAAATTGGGAAAATTTCGACGGTGATGCTTCAAATTTGACATATTAGACTTAATAGGATGTTACCAAACGCTTTTTTCACATCTATAAATGTCGTATAACATTAATTTGTTCAATTTTTTGGAAATTATTTTCATAAAATTCCGAAAAACGTCGTATTAACAACATTCGAGTTTCGAAAATTTCAGATCGATCGATTTAATGATAAAAACGAAGAAATTTTCGGAAAAAAAGACAAGAAAAACGAAAAAACTTATTAAATTAAAGGCGAATACACTTTTTGTGGAAAATCCTGCGAGAAAATTGGGAAAATTTCGACGGTGATGCTTCAAATTTGACATATTAGACTTAATAGGATGTTACCAAACGCTTTTTTCACATCTATAAATGTCGTATAACATTAATTTGTTCAATTTTTTGGAAATTATTTTCATAAAATTCCGAAAAACGTCGTATTAACAACATTCGAGTTTCGAAAATTTCAGATCGATCGATTTAATGATAAAAACGAAGAAATTTTCGGAAAAAAAGACAAGAAAAACGAAAAAACTTATTAAATTAAAGGCTAATACACTTTTTGTGGAAAATCCTGCGAGAAAATTGGGAAAATTTCGACGCATCACGCGTTTTCCTTGAAAAAAACTTTCGACTTCGAATTAAGCGGCTCGTTATCGAAAAAAATTAAAATTATAAAAACGGATCAGGTAGATTATCAATAAAAAACCAATAAATTATCATTACAGCAATTGGGATTTAATAATAATTGGAATTATATATTATTTCAAACATATAAATCGATAAACGACAGTTCATATTACTGACAGGTGTTTAGTATACTTTCCGACCTAAAATAGCAAAAAATCCGTCGAAAAAAAGGTATTTACTAAATATTTTATTATTATTAGTCATTATTTTACCTACAATTTGTTAAAAAAAACACGCATTCGTATTTAGTTTCGCGTATATATAATTTTCCTTCGTACTAAAACCGAACGTCTTATTACTGTTAGTATATCCCACCACTTTAATACGTTTGAAGCTTCAACCTACGAATTTACCGGTCGCGGGTTCAAATCCACGCGTTACATCGAAACAAATTGCTGAAAATTACGTTTTACCACCCCTCTGTTTAGTATAATTTAAAAAAAAACACGTTTTAATAGCAAATCGAAATTTTTTCTTTCGCGTTTTGGTGAAAACTCGCTGGAAAAAATGTATAGACTCGAAAAAATTACTTTGGAATATAAAATGAGACATAAAACGGTTTTTTTTTTCAAATTTACATTTAAAAACAACGTATTTACCGTATTTTGATTAAAAAATTATGTTTTTGGAAGATATACGCGCGTTGGGTGTTCAGGATGTTCAGTTTTGACCAAAAACTCATTCCGATTAACGGAACGGAGCCATCGAAGCAAAAGCTTTCGGTCAGGGTCAAATGTGTTATACCTCGTGTAAATTTTTCTTCAATCGACGATTTGCGCGCACAATTTGGTCGATTTCCGGAATTTAAACAGCCATAAGGCGACCTGGGCGCTTACACCACTCGAAAACACCCCCAAAGAGATTGATAATTCTCCCCAATGGTCTGTTACAACAATTTAAATACCCAACAAACCACTCCAAGCGCACAGTCTCGTTATTTAATAACCAGACCTCGTATATGAAGCCTGAACTGAAAAGACAGTGGGTTGTAAAGAACTTACCGTATTAATATGGCCCCCAACGATTTTTTTTTTCTATCCCAAAAAGAGAAATACTTTAGAAGAAACTTTTGGATAACCCTCGTATAACTTAAGAAGCAATTAAATGAAAATTTGATTCATTTTAAAAAATGTGGGAGGCTTGAGAATTTCGAATGTATGTTTAAAATATTTCTATACTATAAACATACTAAAACTGAGTTTAAATATTGAAAAAACCAGAAAATATCGTTATGCATTTGAAAAAAATTCTTCATTACAACTGAATATTTGTCCAAGTGTCAATTCGAAATGTGTTTTTACGCCTATCTGTAAAAATAACTATAGAAACGTTGTATAAAAGAGAAAAAGTCACACGGGGCTAGATTTCTATCCATCCGAGATGGTTATAACTGCGGTTGTATTACCACGGTGGTAGAACCAGTCTTGTGTTATATCACGCTCAAGTTTTTCAACATTACCAAGTGAAATATTCGATTTGGTTAGTAATTTAGAACAAACATCCTTTTTTTAACACCCAATGCTTCATTTTTTAAACAAAGAATACCTTCATATTATTCTAATCGAGTAGATAACAAAATTTCTCAACGGCGCGTTGATTTAATCCTTGTAATATATAGAATAGTTAAATAGAAATATAAACGTTTAATATTGTTCCAGGACATCGACGATATGATTCCAGTTTTCAACAAATATGATGGAACGAACAGAAATTTCCTTATAAAACTCAATAAACAAGTGATTTTACTAGAATCATGAGTAATAATAATAGTAAATAATTACTTAATTGTTTAGTGTTGATTATACGATGTTGGATATATTCAGAGGCCTTAAAGCTCTAGTTAGAGTCAGTCACATCCATACGGATTCCCCAATCTTCAGACTACATTATTCTTTAACATCCAGTATGTTAATAGCTTTCAGTCTTATAGTAACCACCAGACAGTACGTAGGGAATCCTATAGATTGTATCCACACCAAAGATATACCGGAAGATGTTTTTAATACCTTCTGTTGGATACATTCGACATTCACCGTTGCCAATGATAAAAATGAACCTTACGCTCATATGTATCTACCGGGAAGTCCGGGAATAAGGACTACTCACAACGATAAAGAAAAAAAAGTTTACAAGTATTATCAGTGGGTGTGTTTTTGCTTATTTTTTCAAGTAAGTATATTTTAATATTCGTTTATATATATATATATATATATATATATTTACTATGATTGTATAACTTCAAGGAAATAAAATTATTAACAAGTATATAATGATCGATCGATTTTCCACAACTTCTAAAACATCTCTTTGGTATATTTTCGATCAAATGAAAATTGCATATTACTAAATATAAATACTCAGGAGTACTTACATCGAAACCTATTTACAAAGCACTAATTTATATTCTTCTAAGTAGCTAAGGCTTTGAAGTAACAAAAAAACGTGAGGATTCCATATTTCGGATCAAAACTTCTTGAGAATTACAGATTCAACGAGAAAATCATCGAAATAATAGAACAATACTTCGCTTTGGTTAGTTTACTAATAAAAATGTAGTAGAAGATTCACATTACATAGTTCTGTTCGAATGTTTTGAAATTTGACAAGACTAATCTGACATCGCCATTATTATATTTGACATTTGACATTGCTAGTGTTATTCCATCTCGTGATTGGTTTTTGTAAATTCAATCGTGAAAATCGTTTGTTGTACCGTGCTACCAATACAGTATTTTTAATCGAAAGCATATATAGAAAAAGGCCAACTGATTGTTTCATGCAAGATACAATCTAATTCTTGTCCCAGCTGATCACTATTTCTCGTTTACTTAACCTAACTTTGTTATTTTCATTGTTGGAACGCCCACAAAATATCTAATAAAATTTGAGGTTAACATATTCATTTACATAGATGTATATTTTGATAAACAATATTTTCAATAAACTTTATTCGTTTTTATAATTTTGAATCTTTTATTGCTTGTGTGCGTAATTAATTTATATATTCTCGATCTATTTTGAATTACAACATGCTTTTTCTCAACATATTAATCTCGTAACTAATAAATAATATTTCAGATTCGTAACTGTATTAATAAAAAATGTTGAATCTAAAATTAAAACGCTGTCGCACGTTGCTCGTTAGGCATTCGTGTTTAAACAGACAAAAAACGGAAACTTTTCATCGTCTTAATAACGTAATAGGCCAGTTGGTTCGTTAATTATTACCGTTTATTTTCGGGATGTTTCGTAAACAAATAAAAGAAGAAGTTACGATTAACTAAACGGTTTTTATAATTATTAACTACGTTTTGGAGACACTAATTGATTCGACAAGATATTTGTTGGTTAAATATTACAAAAACCGACAATATAGTGTTATTTATATTTTTGTGAATTCACAAATTGTTTTTATTGTGAAATTCGATATTCAACAAAACATATTTTATCTTTGGAGATCCCGAATAGCATTTCTACGTCTGTTGTACGATTTAGAATCTGTGGGGTAAAAAATATTGTCGTTTTAAAAAATGTTTTCGTCTTAACATTGATTTTAATAGTAAAACGGATCTTGAAAACCGATTTTCTTCGGTGTTTACGTAACCTGTTTAATTATGGCAACTCCTGTTTAATAAAATAAACATACGTACGGTTATAGTCGAATGAATTTGAATACGTTGAAATCTTATTCATTCTATTTTCTCGGCGATGTGTTTTTAATTTAGTTTGAATAATTTTCGACGGACAAATCGTGATAAAACTATGAAAAATGTGGAAAATAAACGCAGAGCACTAAAATATATTTCCACATATTTTATATAACCATATATAAATAAATTTTACGTGATATTTTCAGAAATATAGGTATTAAATTACTTGTATTAACCCTGGAACAATATAATGTATAATTTTTATAGCAACGTTCGATCATTAGTTTTCTATTAGCTACCTGTGTACTACAACCACCATATTTACCAGATCTATCGCCCTGTTTCTTTTTTTTTCTTTCCCTAAATAAAAAATGTTGTAAAAATAATCAATTGAGTAGATGGGAACAGCCGAGAAGATGAATTATCAATCAAATATAACCAGAATTGGTAAATTATTTATACAGGTTGTCCCATTACGAGTTAAAACTAACTGTATATATGGCAAAATACTTATGGTGGAATCATGAAAATTTCTATATATAGGTTTTCGAATACGATCTTTTTAACTAAAATATTTTCAAAGATGGCGGACTTCCGGTATAACCGGAAGTCGACTGTAACTTTGTTATTTTAAATATAACACCCTGTATATTTATACATTTTTGAATTTTATATAAAATTTTAGTATACTTTTGTCTAAAAACTTTTTTCGAAAAATACATATTTATTGAGTTATTGAGTTTTTTGTAAAAAATTCGACCGTTGCAGACCCTTATGAATTATTTTTTTACGAGAACACCATTAAAGATATGAAAATGGTTTCTACTCGGTTGTTTTTATCAAGGTCGGACGTATTTGAATCTATGTTGTAAAATACCTCATTTTATACAGGGTGTGTATAAAAAGAGTTCAAAGTTTAACTTCATAAATATCAAATTTCTTCATTTTTTTAAATAGAACCACCCGGTTTTTTCTATTTTAATACATTCAGGGGTTAAAAATAAGGCAAATTCATGTATACTGTCCTATACGTAAATCTTATCGTTATCCAGATATTAAATGTTTTCTGTAAATATCTAGAGATGCAAATGCAGGTCAATAACTGGTTTATTTCGATTAACTTTTGCTTCAAATGAACCGTATAGATTCAAATTGTTGAGGATTCTTTTAACAGTATGCGATAATAATAGAAAAAACCGGGTGGTTCTATTTAAAAAAATAAAAAAATTTATATTTATCAAGTTAAACTTTGAACACTTTTTATACACACCCTGTATAAAATGAAAAATTTTTCAGTATAGATTCAAATACGTCTGATCTTGTTAGAAGCAACCGAATATCTACCATTTTCGTATCTTTAAGGGTATTTTCGTAAAAAAATAATTTATAAGGGTCTGCAACGGTAAAATTTTTTACAAAAAAGTCAATAACTCAAAAATTGTTCGTTTTTCGAAGAAAGTTTTTAGACAAAAGTTTACTAAAATTTAACGTAGAACTCGAAAATGTTTTAATATACAAGGTGTTTTATTTGAAATAACAAAGTTACAGTCGACTTCCGGTATAACCGGAAGTCGACCATCGTTGAAAATATTTTAGTTTAAAAGATCGTATCCGAAAACCTAAATATAGAAATTTTCACGATTCTACTATAAGTATTTCGCCATATATATAGATAGTTTTAACTCGTCGTGGGACATCCTGTATATTCGAGATTCCAGCAAGTTTATCTCAAATTTCAGTTCCAAAAGCTTCCACCAAAGTGTTTATTCTTCCTTGAAACACGACCAAGTCATAACTATAGCTGGAAACTCGATTTCTAAAGATCTAATCTGACCAGGAGCACCAGGTGCTTCCGAAGGAACTTTTTGGGTTGATTCAGTTCCAAAAACTTCCACCAAAGTGTTTATTCTTCCTCGAAACATCACCAAGTCATAACTATAACTGGAAACTCGATTTCTAAAGATCTAATCTGACCAGGTGCACCAGGTGCTTCCGAAGGAACTTTTTGGGTTGATTCAGTTCCAAAAACTTCCACCAAAGTGTTTATTCTTCCTCGAAACATGACCAAGTTATGACGATAGCTGGAAACTCGATTTCTAAAGGGCTGGAAACTCGATTTCTAAAGATCTAATCTGACCAGGTGCACCAGGTGCTTCCGAAGGAACTTTTTGGGTTGATTCAGTTCCAAAAACTTCCACCAAAGTGTTTATTCTTCCTAGAAACATCACCAAGTCATAACTATAACTGGAAACTCGATTTCTAAAGATCTAATCTGACCAGGTGCACCAGGTGCTTCCGAAGGAACTTTTTGGGTTGATTCAGTTCCAAAAACTTCCACCAAAGTGTTTATTCTTCCTAGAAACATGACCAAGTTATGACGATAGCTGGAAACTCGATTTCTAAAGGGCTGGAAACTCGATTTCTAAAGATCTAATCTGACCAGGTGCACCAGGTGCTTCCGAAGGAACTTTTTGGGTTGATTCAGTTCCAAAAACTTCCACCAAAGTGTTTATTCTTCCTAGAAACATCACCAAGTCATAACTATAACTGGAAACTCGATTTCTAAAGATCTAATCTGACCAGGTGCACCAGGTGCTTCCGAAGGAACTTTTTGGGTTGATTCAGTTCCAAAAACTTCCACCAAAGTGTTTATTCTTCCTCGAAACATGACCAAGTTATGACGATAGCTGGAAACTCGATTTCTAAAGAGCTGGAAACTCGATTTCTAAAGATCTAATCTGACCAGGAGCACCAGGTGCTTCCGAAGGAACTTTTTGGGTTGATTCAGTTCCAAAAGCTTCCACCAAAGTGTTTATTCTTCCTAGAAACATGACCAAGTTATGACGATAGCTGGAAACTCGATTTCTAAAGATCTAATCTGACCAGGTGCACCAGGTGCTTCCGAAGGAACTTTTTGGGTTGATTCAGTTCCAAAAACTTCCACCAAAGTGTTTATTCTTCCTAGAAACATGACCAAGTTATGACGATAGCTGGAAACTCGATTTCTAAAGGGCTGGAAACTCGATTTCTAAAGATCTAATCTGACCAGGTGCACCAGGTGCTTCCGAAGGAACTTTTTGGGTTGATTCAGTTCCAAAAACTTCCACCAAAGTGTTTATTCTTCCTAGAAACATGACCAAGTTATGACGATAGCTGGAAACTCGATTTCTAAAGGGCTGGAAACTCGATTTCTAAAGATCTAATCTGACCAGGTGCACCAGGTGCTTCCGAAGGAACTTTTTGGGTTGATTCAGTTCCAAAAACTTCCACCAAAGTGTTTATTCTTCCTAGAAACATGACCAAGTTATGACGATAGCTGGAAACTCGATTTCTAAAGGGCTGGAAACTCGATTTCTAAAGATCTAATCTGACCAGGTGCACCAGGTGCTTCCGAAGGAACTTTTTGGGTTGATTCAGTTCCAAAAACTTCCACCAAAGTGTTTATTCTTCCTCAAAACATGACCAAGTTATGACGATAGCTGGAAACTCGATTTCTAAAGGGCTGGAAACTCGATTTCTAAAGATCTAATCTGACCAGGTGCACCAGGTGCTTCCGAAGGAACTTTTTGGGTTGATTCAGTTCCAAAAACTTCCACCAAAGTGTTTATTCTTCCTAGAAACATGACCAAGTTATGACGATAGCTGGAAACTCGATTTCTAAAGGGCTGGAAACTCGATTTCTAAAGATCTAATCTGACCAGGTGCACCAGGTGCTTCCGAAGGAACTTTTTGGGTTGATTCAGTTCCAAAAACTTCCACCAAAGTTTTTATTCTTCCTCGAAACATGACCAAGTCATAATTATAGCTGGAAACTCGATTTCTAAAGATCTAATCTGACCAGGAGCACCAGGTGCTTCCGAAGGAACTTTTTGGGTTGATTCAGTTCCAAAAACTTCCACCAAAGTGTTTATTCTTCCTAGAAACATGACCAAGTTATGACGATAGCTGGAAACTCGATTTCTAAAGGGCTGGAAACTCGATTTCTAAAGATCTAATCTGACCAGGTGCACCAGGTGCTTCCGAAGGAACTTTTTGGGTTGATTCAGTTCCAAAAACTTCCACCAAAGTGTTTATTCTTCCTAGAAACATGACCAAGTTATGACGATAGCTGGAAACTCGATTTCTAAAGGGCTGGTAACTCGATTTCTAAAGATCTAATCTGACCAGGTGCACCAGGTGCTTCCGAAGGAACTTTTTGGGTTGATTCAGTTCCAAAAACTTCCACCAAAGTGTTTATTCTTCCTAGAAACATGACCAAGTTATGACGATAGCTGGAAACTCGATTTCTAAAGGGCTGGAAACTCGATTTCTAAAGATCTAATCTGACCAGGTGCACCAGGTGCTTCCGAAGGAACTTTTTGGGTTGATTCAGTTCCAAAAACTTCCACCAAAGTTTTTATTCTTCCTCGAAACATGACCAAGTCATAATTATAGCTGGAAACTCGATTTCTAAAGATCTAATCTGACCAGGAGCACCAGGTGCTTCCGAAGGAACTTTTTGGGTTGATTCAGTTCCAAAAACTTCCACCAAAGTTTTTATTCCTCCTCGAAACATGACCAAGTCATAATTATAGCTGGAAACTCGATTTCTAAAGAGCTGGAAACTCGATTTCTAAAGATCTAATCTGACCAGGAGCACCAGGTGCTTCCGAAGGAACTTTTTGGGTTGATTCAGTTCCAAAAACTTCCACCAAAGTGTTTATTCTTCCTAGAAACATGACCAAGTTATGACGATAGCTGGAAACTCGATTTCTAAAGGGCTGGAAACTCGATTTCTAAAGATCTAATCTGACCAGGTGCACCAGGTGCTTCCGAAGGAACTTTTTGGGTTGATTCAGTTCCAAAAACTTCCACCAAAGTGTTTATTCTTCCTAGAAACATGACCAAGTTATGACGATAGCTGGAAACTCGATTTCTAAAGGGCTGGAAACTCGATTTCTAAAGATCTAATCTGACCAGGTGCACCAGGTGCTTCCGAAGGAACTTTTTGGGTTGATTCAGTTCCAAAAACTTCCACCAAAGTTTTTATTCTTCCTCGAAACATGACCAAGTCATAATTATAGCTGGAAACTCGATTTCTAAAGATCTAATCTGACCAGGAGCACCAGGTGCTTCCGAAGGAACTTTTTGGGTTGATTCAGTTCCAAAAACTTCCACCAAAGTTTTTATTCCTCCTCGAAACATGACCAAGTCATAATTATAGCTGGAAACTCGATTTCTAAAGAGCTGGAAACTCGATTTCTAAAGATCTAATCTGACCAGGAGCACCAGGTGCATCCGAAGGAACTTTTTGGGTTGATTCAGTTCCAAAAACTTCCACCAAAGTGTTTATTCTTCCTCGAAACATGACCAAGTCATAATTATAGCTGGAAACTCGATTTCTAAAGGGCTGGAAACTCGATTTCTAAAGATCTAATCTGACCAGGTGCACCAGGTGCTTCCGAAGGAACTTTTTGGGTTGATTCAGTTCCAAAAACTTCCACCAAAGTTTTTATTCTTCCTCGAAACATGACCAAGTCATAATTATAGCTGGAAACTCGATTTCTAAAGATCTAATCTGACCAGGAGCACCAGGTGCTTCCGAAGGAACTTTTTGGGTTGATTCAGTTCCAAAAGCTTCCACCAAAGTGTTTATTCTTCCTAGAAACATGACCAAGTTATGACGATAGCTGGAAACTCGATTTCTAAAGATCTAATCTGACCAGGTGCACCAGGTGCTTCCGAAGGAACTTTTTGGGTTGATTCAGTTCCAAAAACTTCCACCAAAGTGTTTATTCTTCCTAGAAACATGACCAAGTTATGACGATAGCTGGAAACTCGATTTCTAAAGGGCTGGAAACTCGATTTCTAAAGATCTAATCTGACCAGGTGCACCAGGTGCTTCCGAAGGAACTTTTTGGGTTGATTCAGTTCCAAAAACTTCCACCAAAGTGTTTATTCTTCCTAGAAACATGACCAAGTTATGACGATAGCTGGAAACTCGATTTCTAAAGGGCTGGAAACTCGATTTCTAAAGATCTAATCTGACCAGGTGCACCAGGTGCTTCCGAAGGAACTTTTTGGGTTGATTCAGTTCCAAAAACTTCCACCAAAGTGTTTATTCTTCCTAGAAACATGACCAAGTTATGACGATAGCTGGAAACTCGATTTCTAAAGGGCTGGAAACTCGATTTCTAAAGATCTAATCTGACCAGGTGCACCAGGTGCTTCCGAAGGAACTTTTTGGGTTGATTCAGTTCCAAAAACTTCCACCAAAGTGTTTATTCTTCCTCAAAACATGACCAAGTTATGACGATAGCTGGAAACTCGATTTCTAAAGGGCTGGAAACTCGATTTCTAAAGATCTAATCTGACCAGGTGCACCAGGTGCTTCCGAAGGAACTTTTTGGGTTGATTCAGTTCCAAAAACTTCCACCAAAGTGTTTATTCTTCCTAGAAACATGACCAAGTTATGACGATAGCTGGAAACTCGATTTCTAAAGGGCTGGAAACTCGATTTCTAAAGATCTAATCTGACCAGGTGCACCAGGTGCTTCCGAAGGAACTTTTTGGGTTGATTCAGTTCCAAAAACTTCCACCAAAGTTTTTATTCTTCCTCGAAACATGACCAAGTCATAATTATAGCTGGAAACTCGATTTCTAAAGATCTAATCTGACCAGGAGCACCAGGTGCTTCCGAAGGAACTTTTTGGGTTGATTCAGTTCCAAAAACTTCCACCAAAGTGTTTATTCTTCCTAGAAACATGACCAAGTTATGACGATAGCTGGAAACTCGATTTCTAAAGGGCTGGAAACTCGATTTCTAAAGATCTAATCTGACCAGGTGCACCAGGTGCTTCCGAAGGAACTTTTTGGGTTGATTCAGTTCCAAAAACTTCCACCAAAGTGTTTATTCTTCCTAGAAACATGACCAAGTTATGACGATAGCTGGAAACTCGATTTCTAAAGGGCTGGAAACTCGATTTCTAAAGATCTAATCTGACCAGGTGCACCAGGTGCTTCCGAAGGAACTTTTTGGGTTGATTCAGTTCCAAAAACTTCCACCAAAGTGTTTATTCTTCCTAGAAACATGACCAAGTTATGACGATAGCTGGAAACTCGATTTCTAAAGGGCTGGAAACTCGATTTCTAAAGATCTAATCTGACCAGGTGCACCAGGTGCTTCCGAAGGAACTTTTTGGGTTGATTCAGTTCCAAAAACTTCCACCAAAGTGTTTATTCTTCCTAGAAACATGACCAAGTTATGACGATAGCTGGAAACTCGATTTCTAAAGGGCTGGTAACTCGATTTCTAAAGATCTAATCTGACCAGGTGCACCAGGTGCTTCCGAAGGAACTTTTTGGGTTGATTCAGTTCCAAAAACTTCCACCAAAGTGTTTATTCTTCCTAGAAACATGACCAAGTTATGACGATAGCTGGAAACTCGATTTCTAAAGGGCTGGAAACTCGATTTCTAAAGATCTAATCTGACCAGGTGCACCAGGTGCTTCCGAAGGAACTTTTTGGGTTGATTCAGTTCCAAAAACTTCCACCAAAGTTTTTATTCTTCCTCGAAACATGACCAAGTCATAATTATAGCTGGAAACTCGATTTCTAAAGATCTAATCTGACCAGGAGCACCAGGTGCTTCCGAAGGAACTTTTTGGGTTGATTCAGTTCCAAAAACTTCCACCAAAGTTTTTATTCCTCCTCGAAACATGACCAAGTCATAATTATAGCTGGAAACTCGATTTCTAAAGAGCTGGAAACTCGATTTCTAAAGATCTAATCTGACCAGGAGCACCAGGTGCTTCCGAAGGAACTTTTTGGGTTGATTCAGTTCCAAAAACTTCCACCAAAGTGTTTATTCTTCCTAGAAACATGACCAAGTTATGACGATAGCTGGAAACTCGATTTCTAAAGGGCTGGAAACTCGATTTCTAAAGATCTAATCTGACCAGGTGCACCAGGTGCTTCCGAAGGAACTTTTTGGGTTGATTCAGTTCCAAAAACTTCCACCAAAGTGTTTATTCTTCCTAGAAACATGACCAAGTTATGACGATAGCTGGAAACTCGATTTCTAAAGGGCTGGAAACTCGATTTCTAAAGATCTAATCTGACCAGGTGCACCAGGTGCTTCCGAAGGAACTTTTTGGGTTGATTCAGTTCCAAAAACTTCCACCAAAGTTTTTATTCTTCCTCGAAACATGACCAAGTCATAATTATAGCTGGAAACTCGATTTCTAAAGATCTAATCTGACCAGGAGCACCAGGTGCTTCCGAAGGAACTTTTTGGGTTGATTCAGTTCCAAAAACTTCCACCAAAGTTTTTATTCCTCCTCGAAACATGACCAAGTCATAATTATAGCTGGAAACTCGATTTCTAAAGAGCTGGAAACTCGATTTCTAAAGATCTAATCTGACCAGGAGCACCAGGTGCATCCGAAGGAACTTTTTGGGTTGATTCAGTTCCAAAAACTTCCACCAAAGTGTTTATTCTTCCTCGAAACATGACCAAGTCATAATTATAGCTGGAAACTCGATTTCTAAAGGGCTGGAAACTCGATTTCTAAAGATCTAATCTGACCAGGTGCACCAGGTGCTTCCGAAGGAACTTTTTGGGTTGATTCAGTTCCAAAAACTTCCACCAAAGTTTTTATTCTTCCTCGAAACATGACCAAGTCATAATTATAGCTGGAAACTCGATTTCTAAAGATCTAATCTGACCAGGAGCACCAGGTGCTTCCGAAGGAACTTTTTGGGTTGATTCAGTTCCAAAAACTTCCACCAAAGTTTTTATTCCTCCTCGAAACATGACCAAGTCATAATTATAGCTGGAAACTCGATTTCTAAAGAGCTGGAAACTCGATTTCTAAAGATCTAATCTGACCAGGAGCACCAGGTGCTTCCGAAGGAACTTTTTGGGTTGATTCAGTTCCAAAAACTTCCACCAAAGTGTTTATTCTTCCTAGAAACATGACCAAGTTATGACGATAGCTGGAAACTCGATTTCTAAAGGGCTGGAAACTCGATTTCTAAAGATCTAATCTGACCAGGTGCACCAGGTGCTTCCGAAGGAACTTTTTGGGTTGATTCAGTTCCAAAAACTTCCACCAAAGTGTTTATTCTTCCTAGAAACATGACCAAGTTATGACGATAGCTGGAAACTCGATTTCTAAAGGGCTGGAAACTCGATTTCTAAAGATCTAATCTGACCAGGTGCACCAGGTGCTTCCGAAGGAACTTTTTGGGTTGATTCAGTTCCAAAAACTTCCACCAAAGTGTTTATTCTTCGTTTTGATTCAAAAAAACGCTTTTAATGGTCAATAGTATACAGAATCGTTTCCCTATTCAGTTTTTTCTTTGTTACAGTCAAAAAAATGACCCAGTATGTAGTTTTTCTTTTCTATTAACGCAACCGACGTGGTTTTTCCAATTCTAATTCTGTTTAGAACAATTCGAACCGTTTTTTTCTTCGATAATCCATTCCTTCGAGGAAATGTACGTTTCGAAAACCAGAGTTATAAATTTCAACATTCAAACATCGAACGATTCATTTCAATACAATAAGAATTGTAATTTAAATAGACATGTCACAATATTTTGAGATCAACGAACCTTCGAGACAATTAACTAGAAGATACACGGTAAAATTCTGATTCCGAAAATACATCCAGCTTGCTAAGACATAACTGTTCATTTAATTTATTCAACCCGATCCGTATATTTCCCAATATTTATTTATGTACGAAATAAACAACAAAAACAACTCACTTTCGGTTATAATATAACAAACTAAACAAGTAATTAGACAGTTTTAATACTCGTAAACAAAATAAGCGACGAATTTAGTTTGGATTCGTGATAACGGTTTACCAAAGTTGAAAAAAACTTTTTATTGTAACAATTCGATGAAAAAATTATCATTCCACGTGAATATTTCCGTAATAATCTCGATTCTGGCCGTTCATGAACATCAGTCGGCATTTCCTTAAAATTCTGGCAATGAATACGAACTTTTATTGTTTTTTAAAAAATATTTGGCAAGTACTTTGGACTATTACAAACTATGAACGTTCAAACAGAACGTTTCTGCTTAATTTACGAGGGTTGTTTGATAAAAACACTTTTTCTCGTCGGATAAAAAACTTTGAGGTTAGAAAACAATTGCAGGGCGTCAGATTTGGTCGAGCAATTAATGAAAAAGAGCTGTAGATGGCGCGAAATCGATTCCTTCACAAAAATGCTACTCATTGTTTGCGATTTAATTCATTTTCATCGCCAATAAACAAAAAAAACAAATCAGTTAATGTGTTTATCGGCGAACTGATGTTTACTTGGAATCGGAAATTTATACAAGGCGTCGATATAACCTAAAAACCTTCCGATTGATCTAGAAAATCGCATTATCCCATCGAAACATGTCGAACTTCCCTCGTAATTTGTTCAAAAACTTGATACTTCGAGTTCCCTCCAAATTTCTGTTCAGTACGTCGTCAAATTAACTTGTTTTTCAAAAAATTCGAACTTTATCGAAAGATCTAAAGTCATTCTTCGAAAATTTCCAAAATAAAGTGACGGGATATACTAACAGCACCAACAGCTCTTTGTCCAAAGTAAAACGAGAGTTTTTCGGACGTTTTTTTCGCAATAAATTTGCAAAATCTTGTTTTATAAGTGGGCCAAGGTCATTACAAACGACTTAACCTCCAAATTGTACCAAAGTGATAAATAATTCAGGTTATCTTTCGAAATTTAGATTTCGTGAATAAACTTACGTCTTGTATGATAATGGTGCATGTTTATAGCGCTGTTTTGAATTTTATTACCGAATTGCATTACCATTAAACGTATTTAATGCGTTTATAACCACGTTTAACGGTTGTTTAATTGACGATCGAATTCTTATTGGATCTGGCAACAATGCAGACCCGACTGCACGGTTTTTATGTTTCGGAAGCTTCGTTTTCGTAAAAAACTTTTGGAATCGCCCTCGTAAATAGTATTCAACGATTCCGTAGCCGTAATTTTATCGCAAACTTTCCCCTTTTTGTTTTTTTAATTGTCGATCGCGTCGCATGTCAGTTGTCACTTTCGATTTCCGGTGTAAATAGAGTCAAATGTCATTAGAAAATGTTTCGTTCGTTTTGATATCGATAAATATCGATTCTAATCGATTAAATAAATGAAATGAAGTTTATTATCGGAATCTATATTATCGGCTAACCAATGGTTCGGAGTTGGAGGTGAAGATGGCGCTATTCAAAGAAGGTATTAATTAAATTTCGAAATAATTTGTGGGTGATGAACTAAAAATACGAAAACAATGAATTATGTTTAAAAATTAGCTCAAGGTTAAAACGAATCGGGCAAGAAACGTTACGCGTCTTTATAAATATTTGTATTATCGTTTTTAATTATCTTCTACCTTCACTTACTAATCTTTTATTTTTTTTTTTGGTTTTTTTTTCTAAATATATCATCGGGACTTTAGATAATGCAATATTTGTTTATGTTGAGACTTTATTCAAGTCTAAATTTAATCCGGTTATTAAGTGCCTTACTAAAATAAAACAAACACGTCACGAAGTTTATACAGAGAATGTTCGTTTGGAAATAATGTTTTTTAGATTTTGTTTTATGGTTTTTCGTACGATTCGGTTTGAATTTTAGACATGAATTTAATCGATCGATGCTAAAAAATTTTATTTCATTTTGATGTTTTATTGAAAACTAAACCGAGCGTTGTCTATTGACACTTCTATGTGCAGTATTGTCTTTTTTTCGTGATTTTGACTACCGTACTGTCATTTCCTGCTATTTTTGCACATTATATTGTCTTTTTTGGTAGTTTTGACTATGGTTTTATCATTTTCTGACAGTTTTTGTTATGATACTGTTTCTTTGACAGTTTTGTGTAACTTACTGTCGATTTTCGTGATTTTGACTATCATGCTGTCATTTCTTGCTATTTTAGACGGTTCTGACTATAATTTTGACTTTTTCTTGTTATTTTGACTATATTACTGTCTTTTTTCGACACTTTTGTGTACTATACTGTGTCATTTACGTGATTTTGACTACCATAATGTCATTTATTGCTATTTTAGACGGATCTGACTATAATTTTGACTTTTTCTTGTCATTTTGACTATATTACTGTCTTTTTTCGACACTTTTGTGTACTATACTGTGTCATTTACGTGATTTTGACTACCATAATGTCATTTCTTGCTATTTTAGACGGTTCTGACTATAATTTTGACTTTTCCTTGTCATTTTGACTATATTACTGTCTTTTTTCGACACTTTTGTGTACTATACTGTGTCATTTACGTGATTTTGACTACCATAATGTCATTTATTGCTATTTTAGACGGATCTGACTATAATTTTGACTTTTCCTTGTCATTTTGACTATATTACTGTCTTTTTACGACACTTTTGTGTACTATACTGTGTCATTTACGTGATTTTGACTACCATAATGTCATTTCTTGCTATTTTAGACGGTTCTGACTATAATTTTGACTTTTCCTTGTCATTTTGACTATATTACTGTCTTTTTTCGACACTTTTGTGTACTATACTGTGTCATTTACGTGATTTTGACTACCATAATGTCATTTCTTGCTATTTTAGACGGTTCTGACTATAATTTTGACTTTTCCTTGTCATTTTGACTATATTACTGTCTTTTTACGACACTTTTGTGTATAATACTGTGTCATTTTCGTGATTCTGACTACCATAATGTCATTTATTGCTATTTTAGACGGATCTGACTATAATTTTGACTTTTCCTTGTCATTTTGACTATATTACTGTCTTTTTACGACACTTTTGTGTACTATACTGTGTCATTTACGTGATTTTGACTACCATAATGTCATTTCTTGCTATTTTAGACGGTTCTGACTATAATTTTGACTTTTCCTTGTCATTTTGACTATATTACTGTCTTTTTACGACACTTTTGTGTACTATACTGTGTCATTTTCGTGATTCTGACTACCATAATGTCATTTATTGCTATTTTAGACGGATCTGACTATAATTTTGACTTTTCCTTGTCATTTTGACTATATTACTGTCTTTTTACGACACTTTTGTGTACTATACTGTGTCATTTACGTGATTTTGACTACCATAATGTCATTTCTTGCTATTTTAGACGGTTCTGACTATAATTTTGACTTTTCCTTGTCATTTTGACTATATTACTGTCTTTTTTCGACACTTTTGTGTACTATACTGTGTCATTTACGTGATTTTGACTACCATAATGTCATTTCTTGCTATTTTAGACGGTTCTGACTATAATTTTGACTTTTCCTTGTCATTTTGACTATATTACTGTCTTTTTACGACACTTTTGTGTATAATACTGTGTCATTTTCGTGATTCTGACTACCATAATGTCATTTATTGCTATTTTAGACGGATCTGACTATAATTTTGACTTTTCCTTGTCATTTTGACTATATTACTGTCTTTTTACGACACTTTTGTGTACTATACTGTGTCATTTACGTGATTTTGACTACCATAATGTCATTTATTGCTATTTTAGACGGATCTGACTTTAATTTTGACTTTTCCTTGTCATTTTGACTATATTACTGTCTTTTTACGACACTTTTGTGTATAATACTGTGTCATTTTCGTGATTTTGACTACCATAATGTCATTTATTGCTATTTTAGACGGATCTGACTATAATTTTGACTTTTCCTTGTCATTTTGACTATATTACTGTCTTTTTACGACACTTTTGTGTACTATACTGTGTCATTTACGTGATTTTGACTACCATAATGTCATTTATTGCTATTTTAGACGGATCTGACTTTAATTTTGACTTTTCCTTGTCATTTTGACTATATTACTGTCTTTTTACGACACTTTTGTGTATAATACTGTGTCATTTTCGTGATTTTGACTACCGTACTGTCATTTCTTGCTATATTTGCACATAATATTGTTTTTTTTGGTAAATTTGACTATGGTTTTATCATTTTCTGACAGTTTTTGTTATGATACTGTTTCTTTGATAGTTTTGTGTAACTTACTGTCGTATTTTCGTGATTTTGACTACCATAATGTCATTTATTGCTATTTTAGACGGATCTGACTTTAATTTTGACTTTTCCTTGTCATTTTGACTATATTACTGTCTTTTTACGACACTTTTGTGTACTATACTGTGTCATTTACGTGATTTTGACTACCATAATGTCATTTATTGCTATTTTAGACGGATCTGACTTTAATTTTGACTTTTCCTTGTCATTTTGACTATATTACTGTCTTTTTACGACACTTTTGTGTACTATACTGTGTCATTTTCGTGATTTTGACTACCATAATGTCATTTATTGCTATTTTAGACGGATCTGACTATAATTTTGACTTTTCCTTGTCATTTTGACTATATTACTGTCTTTTTACGACACTTTTGTGTACTATACTGTGTCATTTTCGTGATTTTGACTACCATAATGTCATTTATTGCTATTTTAGACGGATCTGACTTTAATTTTGACTTTCCCTTGTCATTTTGACTATATTACTGTCTTTTTACGACACTTTTGTGTACTATACTGTGTCATTTACGTGATTTTGACTACCATAATGTCATTTATTGCTATTTTAGACGGATCTGACTATAATTTTGACTTTTCCTTGTCATTTTGACTATATTACTGTCTTTTTACGACACTTTTGTGTACTATACTGTGTCATTTTCGTGATTTTGACTACCATAATGTCATTTATTGCTATTTTAGACGGATCTGACTTTAATTTTGACTTTCCCTTGTCATTTTGACTATATTACTGTCTTTTTACGACACTTTTGTGTACTATACTGTGTCATTTACGTGATTTTGACTACCATAATGTCATTTATTGCTATTTTAGACGGATCTGACTTTAATTTTGACTTTTCCTTGTCATTTTGACTATATTACTGTCTTTTTACGACACTTTTGTGTACTATACTGTGTCATTTTCGTGATTTTGACTACCATAATGTCATTTATTGCTATTTTAGACGGATCTGACTATAATTTTGACTTTTCCTTGTCATTTTGACTATATTACTGTCTTTTTACGACACTTTTGTGTACTATACTGTGTCATTTACGTGATTTTGACTACCATAATGTCATTTATTGCTATTTTAGACGGATCTGACTTTAATTTTGACTTTCCCTTGTCATTTTGACTATATTACTGTCTTTTTACGACACTTTTGTGTACTATACTGTGTCATTTACGTGATTTTGACTACCATAATGTCATTTATTGCTATTTTAGACGGATCTGACTTTAATTTTGACTTTTCCTTGTCATTTTGACTATATTACTGTCTTTTTACGACACTTTTGTGTATAATACTGTGTCATTTACGTGATTTTGACTACCATAATGTCATTTATTGCTATTTTAGACGGATCTGACTTTAATTTTGACTTTCCCTTGTCATTTTGACTATATTACTGTCTTTTTACGACACTTTTGTGTATAATACTGTGTCATTTTCGTGATTTTGACTACCGTACTGTCATTTCTTGCTATATTTGCACATAATATTGTTTTTTTTGGTAAATTTGACTATGGTTTTATCATTTTCTGACAGTTTTTGTTATGATACTGTTTCTTTGATAGTTTTGTGTAACTTACTGTCGTATTTTCGTGATTTTGACTACCATAATGTCATTTATTACTATTTTTGCATATAATATTGTCTGTTTTGGTTATTTCGGTAGCAATTTTCATCAATCACTTTCAACTTATATTTATTTAAAGAATACTACAGTTATCTGTGAATTTCCATAAATTTTGAGTGATATTTTTGAAAACCGAACCGAAAATCACTTCATTCTCCAGTCTTAATAAATATTTATATGACTAAATGTATTTTTCCTATTAGTTAAATGAATACCACTGCCAAAAATTGATACAGCAAATTTAAAATCAATGTTACAAAGCCCATTTTCAATACTTACGTAAATAATTATTGAAAGATGTATAGCGAATAGTTTCTAATTCTGATTCGGCAACCGTTACAATATATATTTCTGGAGTAATTTGAAAAATGCTTTCTCAATAGCTTTTAGCAGCATAGTGAAGGTGATACATTCTATATCAGCTGATATTGAAATATTTCTATCAAGTTTTCGGTGGAATGATTTTAATTTCATAATTTGAATTAGCCGACAAACATTTTATAAAGTGAAACTGACTTTATGCGCTCTCTTTGGTGCTTGTAAAATATTCAGTTATTCTAAATTTATACATAGTCATCATTATATTCC
This sequence comes from Diorhabda carinulata, assembly GCF_026250575.1. NCBI lineage: Eukaryota > Metazoa > Arthropoda > Insecta > Coleoptera > Chrysomelidae > Diorhabda > Diorhabda carinulata. The sequence continues at coordinate 813,069 of NC_079463.1, forward strand.
ATGAAATATACGTTATCTGTCAAAATTTGACATAATTCTTGAGATTGGATCATTATATTTCATAAAATATACGTTATCTGTCAAAATTTGACGTATATCTTGAGATTGGATCATTATATTTCATAAAATATACGTTATCTGTCAAAATTTGACGTATATCTTGAGATTGGATCATTATATTTCTTAAAATATACGTTATCTGTCAAAATTTGACATAATTCTTGAGATTGGATCATTATATTTCATAAAATATACGTTATCTGTCAAAATTTGACGTATATCTTGAGATTGGATCATTATATTTCTTAAAATATACGTTATCTGTCAAAATTTGACGTATATCTTGAGATTGGATCATTATATTTCATAAAATATACGTTATCTGTCAAAATTTGACGTATATCTTGAGATTGGATCATTATATTTCTTAAAATATACGTTATCTGTCAAAATTTGACGTATATCTTGAGATTGGATCATTATATTTCTTAAAATATACGTTATCTGTCAAAATTTGACATAATTCTTGAGATTGGATCATTATATTTCATAAAATATACGTTATCTGTCAAAACTTGACATAATTCTTGAGATTGGATCATTATATTTCATAAAATATACGTTATCTGTCAAAATTTGACGTATATCTTGAGATTGGATCATTATATTTCTTAAAATATACGTTATCTGTCAAAATTTGACATAATTCTTGAGATTGGATCATTATATTTCATAAAATATACGTTATCTGTCAAAATTTGACGTATATCTTGAGATTGGATCATTATATTTCATAAAATATACGTTATCTGTCAAAACTTGACATAATTCTTGAGATTGGATCATTATATTTCTTAAAATATACGTTATCTGTCAAAATTTGACGTATATCTTGAGATTGGATCATTATATTTCTTAAAATATACGTTATCTGTCAAAATTTGACATAATTCTTGAGATTGGATCATTATATTTCATAAAATATACGTTATCTGTCAAAATTTGACGTATATCTTGAGATTGGATCATTATATTTCATAAAATATACGTTATCTGTCAAAATTTGACGTATATCTTGAGATTGGATCATTATATTTCTTAAAATATACGTTATCTGTCAAAATTTGACGTATATCTTGAGATTGGATCATTATATTTCTTAAAATATACGTTATCTGTCAAAATTTGACGTATATCTTGAGATTGGATCATTATATTTCATAAAATATACGTTATCTGTCAAAATTTGACATAATTCTTGAGATTGGATCATTATATTTCTTAAAATATACGTTATCTGTCAAAATTTGACATAATTCTTGAGATTGGATCATTATATTTCATAAAATATACGTTATCTGTCAAAATTTGACGTATATCTTGAGATTGGATCATTATATTTCTTAAAATATACGTTATCTGTCAAAATTTGACACAATTCTTGAGATTGGATCATTATATTTCATAAAATATACGTTATCTGTCAATATTTGACGTATATCTTGAGATCGGATCATTATATTTCATAAAATATACGTTATCTGTCAAAATTTGACACAATTCTTGAGATTGGATCATTATATTCCATAAAATATACGTTATCTGTCAAATTTGACATAAATCTCACAAATACACTAAATTTAATCATCGTTCGGTACATATAAAGAACAAAACAAAACGTTGTCATCTGTCAAAACTGATGATAATGTCAAATCAACCGGAAACTTCTGTGATTTGCTTCCAAGCTATTGTTTTCACACACAAACACCCTGTATATCGAAACAGCAATATTTCATGAGTTCGGTTTTGGATTTTTATAATAAAATATCAGGTTTATCTGTATGAATCTTTTTTTGCATAAATCTTTTTTTGTTATTGATCGAAATCGATTATAATATTTGAAATACAACTTGAGGTTTTTTCATTTTTTTTAAAAAAACTTTGAATGAATGATGATGGCTGTTTTCCAATTTTTCTCAAAATTGCGTCACTTTTTATTTTCATAATTATTCATTCGATTAAATACAAACATCGTTTATCTGTCCTATTACAATTTGTTTAACAAAAAAATGATTTTTTTTTTAATAAAATTTATGTCTCGTTTTGATAATTATCCTTCAATAAAAATTATTACCACTCGCGACATCTGGCGTCTACCCAATAAATTTCATTCATTTAATATCACCGTCGAAACCTGTCAAGTATTTCGAAAGAATTTTCGTGATGGGAAATCTACAAGCGTTCCAGAAAAAGAAAAACTGTTCATTCCGTCAGAAATATAAACAATATGAGGAAAATTCTTTGTACCGGTGGATATTTTTAGTTAACTCGAAAACGTAAACAAATTATTTATAATATTGATTTGTTGTGTAAATATATCCAATGGTATGTACCGGGTGGGCGATTGAGAACTGTCGACCTAACCTAGAAACAAGTTTTATCATATACAATGAATTTTACAACAACGAATATCGATAAGGCAAGGTTGCCAATGTTTACAACGGAATTTCCCCAGGAATTTTAACCTTGAAACGTGAAATTATACAATTTTATCAATAAATAGTATTAAGAGCATCAGTAAATAATAAAAAGACTTTGAAAACTGTCATTTTTGACGTGTGTCAATTTTTAGAATCAATAATAGACGAATTGTGTGTTGGAATTTGTTTTTCACACAAAAAGTTTGACATTTGAGGTTAGTTTAATGACAAAACTGTCATTTTTGACGTGCGTCAATTTTTAGAATCAATAATAGACGAATTGTGTGTTGGAATTTGTTTTTCACACAAAAAGTTTGACATTTGAGGTTAGTTCGAAAACAAAACTGTCATTTTTGACGTGCGTCAATTTTTAGAATCAATAATAGACGAATTATGTGTTGGAATTTGTTTTTCACACAAAAAGTTTGACATTTGAGGTTAGTTCGAAAACAAAACTGTCATTTTTGACGTGCGTCAATTTTTAGAATCAATAATAGACGAATTATGTGTTGGAATTTGTTTTTCACACAAAAAGTTTGACATTTGAGGTTAGTTCGAAAACAAAACTGTCATTTTTGACGTGCGTCAATTTTTAGAATCAATAATAGACGAATTGTGTGTTGGAATTTGTTTTTCATACAAAAAGTTTGAAATTTGAGGTTAGTTTAATGACAAAACTGTCATTTTTGACGTGTGTCAATATTTAGAATCAATAATAGACGAATTGTGTGTTGGAATTTGTTTTTCATACAAAAAGTTTGAAATTTGAGGTTAGTTTAATGACAAAACTGTCATTTTTGACGTGTGTCAATATTTAGAATCAATAATAGACGAATTGTGTGTTGGAATTTGTTTTTCATACAAAAAGTTTGAAATTTGAGGTTAGTTTAATGACAAAACTGTCATTTTTGACGTGTGTCAATATTTAGAATCAATAATAGACGAATTGTGTGTTGGAATTTGTTTTTCATACAAAAAGTTTGAAATTTGAGGTTAGTTTAATGACAAAACTGTCATTTTTGACGTGTGTCAATATTTAGAATCAATAATAGACGAATTGTGTGTTGGAATTTGTTTTTCACACAAAAAGTTTAAAATTTGAGGTTAGTTTGAATGAAAAAATTGAACAGTCACCTTTATGTTCATAATACTTTTTTATATACACTGAGAAATTAAAAATGTTAATTCTGATTCATTATTTAATAGTAAAAAAAGCATTAAGGCATTTATTTCGAAAATATTTAATATATACAACAAACAACGTGCAGCTTTCATTTCAATTCGATGATTCTTCTTCTTTTTTATGACATTTGACATAAAGATAGTCCAGGAATAATTATAGTACAGTAAATAAAGTACAAAATTTCGCTGTTATTAATATGAAGTCAATTCTATTTGTTGAAATACGAGATGGGAGGGGAGAGCGGGAAACTTGATGTTGTTTAAAAAATGAATTTGAAATTTCGATAATGCAGTTAAAAATCAACATTTCAGGCAATTCTATTCTACACGCCCAGATGGCTCTGGAAATCGTGGGAAGGTGGCAAAATTCACGCGCTGATGATGGATCTCGACGTTGCCGTTTGCACGGAAATCGAAAAAAAACAAAAAAAGAAATTGATGATCGATTATTTATGGGAAAATTTGAGATACCACAATTGGTGGGCTTACAAGTATTATTTATGCGAAGTATTGGCGTTGATCAATGTCGTTGGTAAGTTTTACGACTATTATTATAAAGATTGTCCAAATTTTTTTTCTTTTTTCGACATTTTCTGCGGGACTGTTTGGTAATGTCGTAACCTAACCTAACTTTTGATCGTTTTCCAGGTCAGATGTTTTTGATGAACAGATTTTTCGACGGGGCCTTCATAATGTTCGGTTTCGAAGTGATATCGTTCATGAACAGCGATCAAGAAGATCGTATAGATCCGATGATCCAGATATTCCCGAGGATGACCAAATGCACTTTCCGGAAATACGGAGTTTCCGGCGACGAAGAAAAACACGACGCCCTCTGTATACTTCCTTTGAACGTGGTCAACGAGAAAATTTACGTTTTCCTGTGGTTTTGGTTCATTATTTTGACAATTTTGACGTTTCTCACTGTCGTTTATAGAATTATCATAATTTTTTCGCCTCGGATGCGAGTTTACCTTCTGAGGATGAGGTACAGGTTGGTTAGGAGGGACGTCGTCGATACGTTGGTCCGCAGGAGTAAAATGGGGGATTGGTTTTTATTTTATATGCTGGGGGAGAACGTGGATTCGTTAATTTTTCGGGATGTTATGCAAGAACTGGCGCACAAGCTTAATAGGCACGATTTTCACCATGGACCGGGCTTCAAAGGAGAAATCCAAGAAGCGTAAAATTTAATCGGAAATATTCCTTTTGAAATCGCGACGGTTCGCATTCGGAGAAGTTTTACATCGCACTTTGAAGTTACGGACATTTTTAAGATTATTTCAGGTCGTTCTCGGTTTGTTCTACTTCATTCGAAAACGGCATATGGTTAAATATAAAACATTTAGGAAAAATTTTGGAAAGAAGAAAAAGGCTTTAGTACTAAATCACCGCATTTTTAAGATATCGCTATTTCGGCGATTGTTATAAGTTGTTCTACTTTGTTCAGAAACAGAATATTCCAATGATAACAAGATTGCAAAAAAATCGATATTATATGAGTGTTTCTAGCTATTTTCCAGTCTTTAACGATTTTTATAAGTTGTTCCAGGTTTGTTCTACTTTGTTCCGAAACAGAATATTCCAATGATAACAAGATTGCAAAAAAATCGATATTATATGAGTGTTTCTAGCTATTTTCCAGTCTTTAACGATTTTTATAAGTTGTTCCAGGTTTGTTCTACTTTGTTCCGAAACAGAATATCCCAATGCCAACGTGTTTCTAGCTATTTTCCAGTCTTTAACGATTTTTATAAGTTGTTCCAGGTTTGTTCTACTTTGTTCCGAAACAGAATATTCCAATGATAACAAGATTGCAAAAAAATCGATATTATATGAGTGTTTCTAGCTATTTTCCAGTCTTTAACGATTTTTATAAGTTGTTCCAGGTTTGTTCTACTTTGTTCAGAAACAGAATATCCCAATGCCAACGTGTTTCTAGCTATTTTCCAGATTCCAACGATTTTTATGAGTTGTTCTAGGTTTGTTCTACTTTGTTCAGAAATAGAATATCCCAATGCCATCTAGATTGTGAAAAAATCGATTTTATATGAGTTATTCTAGCTATTTTCCAGACTCTAACGATTTTTATAAGTTGTTCCAGGTTTGTTCTACTTTGTTCCGAAACAATAAATCCCAATGCCACCCCGTGTTTCTAGCTATTTTACAGATATTAACGATTTTTATAAGTTGTTCCTGGTTTGTTCTACATTGTTCCGAAACGGAATATCCCAATGCGACCTAGATTGTGAAAGAATCGATATTATATGAGTGTTTCTAACTATTTTCCAGACTCTAACGATTTTTATAAGTTGTTCCAGGTTTGTTCTACTTTGTTCCGAAACAGAATATCCCAATGCCGCCGTGTTTCTAGCTATTTTCCAGACTCTAACGATTTTTATAAGTTGTTCCATGTTTGTTCTACTTTGTTCCGAAACAGAATATCCCAATGCCGCCGTGTTTCTAGCTATTTTCCAGACTCTAACGATTTTTATAAGTTGTTCCATGTTTGTTCTACTTTGTTCCGATACAGAATATCCCAATGTCATCTAGATTGTAAAAGAATCGATATTATATGAGTTATTCCAGCTATTTTCCAGACTTAAACGATTTTTATAAGTTGTTTCAGGATTATTCTACTTTATTCCGAAATAGAATACCCCAATGTCACCTAGATTGTAAAAGAATTGATATTATATGAGTTATTCTAGCTATTTTCCAGAATTTAACGATTTTTATAAGTTGTTCCAGGTTTGTTCTACTTTGTTCCGAAACAGAATATCCCAGTGTCACCTAGATTGTAAAAGAATCGATATTATATGAGTTATTCTAGCTATTTTCCAGACTTTAACGATTTTTATAAGTTGTTCCAGGCTTGTTCTGCTTTGTTCCAAAATTGAGAATTGTTTGAAAAAACAAAAATTCGATTTTTGATCTGTAGAATTGCATTATCAAACTATTGCTATTTTGACGGTTGTTCTGTATTGTTCTAGTTTTTTTCTATATTGTTCCAAAATATAGCGATCGAAAAAAAAATTATTTCTCACTATATTCGCGAAAATATAAGATACTATTTGAATAATATCCATCTGCCGACTTAAATTCGAGAAATCGCTAATTTATGAGTTGTTCTAGCTTTCCATATAGATTTCAGAATCTTTTCTAAGTTGTTCTAGATTCGTTTGACTTTGTTCCAACACGACATATCTCGATGCCACCTCATTTTTGAATAGTTGTTATTTTAGAGAGTGTCCTGAGCTGCTGTAGCCGATTCCTAAATTCTAGCGATGATTATAAGTTGTTCTAGACTGTTCTATTTTATTCCAAAATACTAGAAATCAAAATTTCAGAGAAATTTCGAAAGCAAATCCGATTTTTGTGCTGTAGAACCGTTTTTATAAGTTATCGCTGTAAAAACGTTTGTTCTAGCTTGTTCTAGTTTGTTTTCTATATTGTTCCAAAATATAGCGATCGAAAAAAAAATAATTAGAACAACATTCTAAGTGCGGTGTCAACTTCGTGTGGGTTAATTTGGACTCTCAAGAATAATTTTTGGCGGGTTAAATCAAGTAAATTTGTTATGTTACATGATACGTCAAATCTACCAACTGTCAAAACTAAATAACACGTTTACAATGTTGCCAAATATTCCGATTGGATTTTAATCGCCGAAAAAATCATTTTGACGATTATGACGGTGATTCCTAATTATTTTTCAACCCTAATTTTTAGGCATAGGGGAATAATTTAGGGGTTGGAATTTTTTTTGTACTGCCAAAGATGACGTACTATAAAAAAAATGTAAATATCGGTTTTTATTTATAAAAAAATTGTTAGGAATATATCGAATTTAATATAATTTATTATATTTTATATAATTTGTTAACCAGGGTGAAAAAATTACCGAATAATGAAAGAAATCAATATAATTACATTTATTTTTCGCCGATGACTTTTATGAATCATCCTGTATATAATATGGTAAAAAAACAATTAATTATCGGGACACACTGTAAAGTGTGTAGTCTATACGTCAATTATAAAGAGTGTCTTATATTTTAGACCGTTTCGCTGTACCAGAAAAAAAATGTTTTTTATTTTTGAATATCGACAACGATTGGGCTTAATTCGTTTATGTTTTTGTGGATTTTTACAACTTTTTATCATATACAAGTATAACATCGTTTTTTTACGTTTTTATTTTATTTAAATACTATACACTTAACTAACACTTATCACTATCACTTAACTAATTTATTTAAATATTTCGATTACTTCTGCTAATTCGTTTTGTTAATTACGATTATTTATTATAAACTGTGCTACAAAATTTTTTATAAATAAATGAAGAATATCACCCAAGAGAATTTTCCAAGTTTCTCGATAATAAGGAAACAAAAACAAATAAATAAATAGACTTTCGTAGAAATTATTCAAAAGAAACACGTTGCTATAAAAATTAATATAAAAAACAAACACCAAACGAATTTCGTAATGTATAAAAAAATAGGCGCATTCGCCAAAATTTAAAATTCGATTGTAACTAAGCGGGGTCGACTTAAGGACCAATTTCGCGAATTTATTCGTAAATTACATAATTAATTTGATGATTTCTACACGTAGGAACATTTTTTTTTGTTTAAATTGCGTTTTATAATTGTATAAAATTTTTTTTTCAAATATTTCCATTCTACGTGTATACTTTATGGGGATTTAAGTTGCAAACTTTTATTTTTAAGCTTTAAACACAAAAACAAATCTGTTATTCAATGAAAATTATATATACGAGGTGTGGTGGAATTTTTATTATTTTTTTTATAACTTAAAAATGTAATGTTACGTATTGAATTTGAAATAACACAAAGATTCATGAATTATATTACGGGAAACTTGGAAAACCATCAAAAATTTTTCCCTATAAGGGAAATTACGTCTCTAATCGAGATATTTTTGAATTTTAGTCATTTTTTTTCCATTTATGCGACAAATATGTTAAAAATAACTGAATCAAATTGATATTTCATAGAAATTAATAGGAAATGTTTGTAAAAAAGCTTGGAAATTCAAAATGGCGGCCGTAATATCATATACAGGGTGGTTTCTAAATTCAAAAAATCAAAATTTATTATTTTGTTTTAGAAACACCCTGTATATCGACATGCACTCGATAAAATAAAGTTCGATAGACAAAATTAACGAAATTTTAAAAAAATATATCAACAAAAACTTTTTTTTTTCAAAATTTTCCGTCGAATAAACAATTTGAAAAAAAAATTGATTTAATACGATAGAAATTACGTAAATCGAATTCCGCTAAGTACAACTCTGTATTAAGCGGGAAAAATGTCAACTTTTTGACATTTCCGGTCGTTGTTTGAACCCGTAATTTTGCCGAGTCAAATCATGTACCGAGAGTGTGGATGAAAACACTCCCGTTAGTCCAGGTAAATTGCAAAGATTTTTCGGCGACGGTCCGTTTAGAAATTTGGTTAACGAATTATAAAATATACGTTTCAATATTATTAGTATAATTGTTTAATCGTTTCAAAGAGATTTCTAGTCAATAATTTATTATTTATGATAATAATTATTTTATTTTTATTTTAATTATGTACATTCCTAGGTATATCGCGTAAATAACAAAGTCTTATGAAACGACAATAAAGTGACTGTACTATTAGAATATTCTTGTTAATTTTTGTATTGAAATTCCAATAAAAATCGTACGTATTTGTATTTTATTGAATCAAACATCATCCATCATCCTCAAAAAGACGTTGAAGTTACCACAGCCACGTTATTCTCCGGATTTAACTCCCTGGAAACGAGTAAATCACCAAAATTTGTTAAAAATGTTACGAAAAACAGTTTTTCCCGTATATATCCCGATTTTTTGCTCGAAATTCAAGTTTATCGTGAAATTATCTACAAAAAACGTTCCCAGCATTCCTTTGAACCAAACCTAACCTCCAAAACACGTGATTTGAACTTTTTGAAGGGTAGAAAAACTTTTACCTCGTAATTTATTATTGATCCGTGTAACAACTCGAACAGCACTCGTATAACGACAAGTTCACCGTTGAAAACGTCAAATTTTATTATGTCAATGTCAGATTTGACATAATCAAATTTTAAATTTTTCCGAAGATCAAACCTAAAATGACTGGACTATTTTTCGCGTATATATCGCGATTTATTGCTCGAAATTCAAGTTTATCGTGAAATTATCCACAAAAAACGTTCCCAGCATTCCTTTGAACCAAACCTAACCTCCAAAACACGTGATTTTAACTTCTTAACGTGTAGAAAAACGTTTTCCTCGTAATTTATTATTGATCCGTGTAACAACTCGTACAGCACTCGTATAACGACAAGTTCACCGTTGAAAACGTCAAATTTTATTATGTCAATGTCAGATTTGACATAATCAAATTTTAAATTTTTCCGAAGATCAAACCTAAAATGACTGGACTATTTTTCGCGTATATCTCGCGATTTATTGCTCGAAATTCAAGTTTATCGTGAAATTATCCACAAAAAACGTTCCCAGCATTCCTTTGAACCAAACCTAACCTCCAAACCACGTGATTTTAACTTCTTAACGTGTAGAAAAACGTTTTCCTCGTAATTTATTATTGATCCGTGTAACAACTCGAACAGCACTCGTATAACGACAAGTTCACCGTTGAAAACGTCAAATTTTATTGTCAATGTCAGATTTGACATAATCAAATTTTAAATTTTTCCGAAGATCAAACCTAAAATGACTGGACTATTTTTCGCGTATATATCGCGATTTATTACTGGAAATTCAAGTTTATCGTGAAATTATCCACAAAAAACGTTCCCAGCATTCCTTTGAACCAAACCTAACCTCCAAACCACGTGATTTTAACTTCTTAACTTGTAGAAAAACGTTTTCCTCGTAATTTATTATTGATCCGTGTAACAACTCGAACAGCCCTCGTATAACGACAAGTTCACCGTTGAAAACGTCAAATTTTATTATGTCAATGTCAGATTTGACATAATCAAATTTCAAATTTTTCCGAAGATCAAATGACTGGACTACTAACATCATTTTTTTTATGTTATTTCAATAAAAGTTTCAGCATAAAGTTTTAAATGTGATGGAAGGCAGAAAAATCGAAAAGAAAAAATGTTGGTTAATATTTGAGTCACGACGGTCACTCAATCTAGTTATTTGAAAATATTATCACGTAAAAAAAACCCGAAGTTGACAATTAAAGGATGAAACGCCCATCTAATTCTACGAATAATTTAAACTACTTGAATATAAAAAGAATCCAGACACGTCGGGAATATAAAAAATGAAACAAAAACCAATGATCGTGTTAATTTTTCGAATAGACATTTTACGACTCGTAAATATGAAGTTTCAACAACTCTAGTTTATATATAATTATCTACAGACATTAATTTACAACTTTTATACAAGGTAATTGAAAATTTTCATTGAGAAATTACTTTTTTAGACGATACCATCTGAAAGTTGTGCGTTCTGTATTCATTTACATACCGAAAATGCGTTTTGAGTGTTCCGTGTAGTAAAAGTGACAGTTCCGTATTGCAAAACACTTTCGGGGTGCTCTGGGGTAACCACTTCAATTTTGACAGTTGACACAGTGTCATTTCGATGAATTTGTATTGACTTTAATTTTTAATTTTCTGAATTTACTTGTTCTATTCGAAGTTTTATCTAAATTAATGAATAATGATGAAAAAGAAAACGTCAGCGATGAAGAATTATTCGAATCCATCGACGTCTAGTAGATATTTACGTATTCCATCTGCATCCATTCCAATAAATATTAATGATTGTCCTTGAGGTACAAACAACGTTATTTTTTTGCAAATAATTAATATTGACGTTGCAAATATCATTGAGTACATTCTTTAGCAAATACTATAATTAGAAAATAATAATAATAATAATAAATTGTCCACCTAGAAACGATCATTTTTAAACTGTTTTAAATATACTGTAAATACTTTAAAGAATGACTTTTATTTTCTTGTTGTTAGCCTTAAAAGTGTATTGGACTTTGACATACCGAATACGGTACATGCGTGGTGTGGGAACAATCAATTCAAATACCCACACGACGACGCGTTGGTTGGGGCCGCAGTATTGGAAATACGAGGTTTAAACTTGTTCGAATATTAATGAGAAACGTAAGCTTATTCAAAAAATCGCTTAGGTCGAAATAATTGGAATATTGAGTTGAAATTTTGAAGAGATATTGTCGAAGGTTGATTGCATCTTCAAAAAAATCAGGATGTTAGTTGGGGTCATGGTTTTGGAGATACGGGGCTTCAAACTGGTTCGAATATTAATGGAAAACGTAAGCTCATTTAAAAAATCGCTCAGATCAAAATAATGGGAATATTGAGCTGAAATTTTGAAGAGGTATTGTCGAAGGTTGATTGTATCTTCAAAAAAATCAGGATGTTAGTTGGGGTCATGGTTTTGGAGATACGCGGCTTCAAACTGGTTCGAATATTAATGGAAAACGTAAGCTCATTTAAAAAATCGCTCAGATCAAAATAATGGGAATATTGAGCTGAAATTTTGAAGAGGTATTGTCGAAGGTTGATTGTATCTTCAAAAAAATCAGGATGTTAGTTGGGGTCATGGTTTTGGAGATACGCGGCTTCAAACTGGTTCGAATATTAATGGAAAACGTAAGCTCATTTAAAAAATCGCTCAGATCAAAATAATGGGAATATTGAGCTGAAATTTTGAAGAGGTATTGTCGAAGGTTGATTGTATCTTCAAAAAAATCAGGATGTTAGTTGGGGTCACGGTTTTGGAGATACGGGGCTTCAAACTGGTTCGAATATTAATGGAAAACGTAAGCTCATTTAAAAAATCGCTCAGATCAAAATAATGAGAATATTGAGCTGAAATTTTGAAGAGGTATTGTCGAAGGTTGATTGTATCTTCAAAAAAATCAGGATGTTAGTTGGGGTCATGGTTTTGGAGATACGCGGCTTCAAACTGGTTCGAATATTAATGGAAAACGTAAGCTCATTTAAAAAATCGCTCAGATCAAAATAATGGGAATATTGAGCTGAAATTTTGAAGAGGTATTGTCGAAGGTTGATTGTATCTTCAAAAAAATCAGGATGTTAGTTGGGGTCATGGTTTTGGAGATACGCGGCTTCAAACTGGTTCGAATATTAATGGAAAACGTAAGCTCATTTAAAAAATCGCTCAGATCAAAATAATGGGAATATTGAGCTGAAATTTTGAAGAGGTATTGTCGAAGGTTGATTGTATCTTCAAAAAAATCAGGATGTTAGTTGGGGTCACGGTTTTGGAGATACGGGGCTTCAAACTGGTTCGAATATTAATGGAAAACGTAAGCTCATTTAAAAAATCGCTCAGATCAAAATAATGAGAATATTGAGCTGAAATTTTGAAGAGGTATTGTCGAAGGTTGATTGTATCTTCAAAAAAATCAGGATGTTAGTTGGGGTCATGGTTTTGGAGATACGCGGCTTCAAACTGGTTCGAATATTAATGGAAAACGTAAGCTCATTTAAAAAATCGCTCAGATCAAAATAATGGGAATATTGAGCTGAAATTTTGAAGAGGTATTGTCGAAGGTTGATTTTGTATCTTCAAAAAAATCAGGATGTTAGTTGGGGTCATGGTTTTGGAGATACGCGGCTTCAAACTGGTTCGAATATTAATGGAAAAGGTAAGCTCATTTAAAAAATCGCTCAGATCAAAATAATGGGAATATTGAGCTGAAATTTTGAAGAGGTATTGTCGAAGGTTGATTGTATCTTCAAAAAAATCAGGATGTTAGTTGGGGTCATGGTTTTGGAGATACGCGGCTTCAAACTGGTTCGAATATTAATGGAAAACGTAAGCTCATTTAAAAAATCGCTCAGATCAAAATAATGGGAATATTGAGCTGAAATTTTGAAGAGGTATTGTCGAAGGTTGATTGTATCTTCAAAAAAATCAGGATGTTAGTTGGGGTCATGGTTTTGGAGATACGCGGCTTCAAACTGGTTCGAATATTAATGGAAAACGTAAGCTCATTTAAAAAATCGCTCAGGTCAAAATAATTGGAATTTTGAGTTAAAATTTTGAAAAGATATTGTCGAAGGTTGATTGCATCTTCAAAAAAATCAGGATGTTAGTTGAGGTCACGGTTTCGGAGATACGGGGCTTCAAACTTGTTCGAATATTAATGAGAAACGTAAGCTTGTTTGAAAAATCGCTCAGGTCAAAATATTTGAAATACTGTGCTGAAATTTTGGAGAATTAGTGATAAAGATTAGTTGTATGAAGAAAAAAATCAAAATTTTCGTTGGGGTCACGGTTCTGGAGATACAAAGCCTCAAACTCGTTCGAATATTAACGAAAAACATAAGCTTGTTCAAAAAATCGCTCAGGCCAAAATAATTCGAATACTGCGCTGAAATTATGAAAATGTATTGTCGAAGGTTGATTGTATCTTTAAAAAAATCAAGTTTTTGGTTGGGGTCACGGTATCAGAAATATGAAGCTTCAAACTCGTTAGAATATTAACGGAAAACAGAAGCTTGTTCAATAAATCACTCAAGCCAAAATATTCGAAATACTGCGCGCTGAAATTTTGGAGAATTAGTGATAAAGATTAGTTGTATGAAGAAAAAAATCAAAACTTGTCATTAGGGTAATGGTATCAGAAATATGAAGCTTCAAACTCATTAGAATATTGATGAGAAACAAAAGCTTGTTCAAAAAATCGCTCAGGTCAAAATATTTGAAATACTGCGCTGAAATTTTGAAGAATTAGAGATAAAGATTAGTTGTATGAAGAAAAAAATCAAAACTTGTGATTAGGGTCATGGTATCAGAAATATGAAGCTTCAAACTCGTTCGAATATTAATGAAAAACAGAAGCTTGTTTGAAAAATCGCTCAGGTCAAAATATTTGAAATACTGCGCTGAAATTTTGGAAAATTAGTGATAAAGATTAGTTGTATGAAGAAAAAAATCAAAACTTGTGATTGGGGTCACGGTTCCGGAGATACGAAGCCTCAAACTCGTTCGAATATTAACGGAAAACATAAGCTTGTTCAAAAAATCGCTCAGGCCAAAATAATTCGAATACTGCGCTGAAATTCTGAAAAAGTATCGTCGAAGGTTGATTGTATCTTTAAAAAAATCAAGATTTTGGTTGGGGTCAAGGTATTGGAAATACGAAGCTCAAACTCATTCGAATATTAATGAAAAACAACAGTTTGTTCAAAAAATCGCTCAAGTCAAAATATTTAAAGTATTGAGCCAAAAATTTTAGAAAATTAGTGATAAAGATTAGATATATGATGAAAAAAATCAAGACGACGATTTGGGATCACGGTATTGGACATACGGGGCTTTAAACTCTTTCGAATATTAACGAAAAACAAAAGCTTATTCAAAAAATCCCTCAGGCCAAAAAAATTGAAATAACGAACCAAAATTTCAGAGATGTATTATTTAAGGTTAGTAACACACACAAAAAAATCATTTTTCCCGTTTGATTTGATGACAATACACAAAAAGTCCGAGTTTATTCTAGCACACACTGTATTTGCTATTCCATTAATGGTTTTCGATTGTGGGCGGTTGTAGGTGGAATTTTAATATTACCTAAACTTCTTAACGGTTTCGAAAGATTTACATTTTTTAAAATATATTTTTCCGAACGTATTTACGACTATTTTCCATATTTTGCGTTGTTTGTCTTATGTAAATGGTATAATATTACGATTTCTTGATGTTTTTAATGAAATTTCACAAAGAACGACTAAATAGTATTTATATTTCTCAAAATTATGAATATTAAGTCATTCTTTTTAGTAGAAAAGACATTATAGAGTCTAGACGATCCAAATGTACGACCATATCAAGTTTTCCGTATCAAATCCGAACAATTCACGAGAAATATGTTTTTAGAAAATCCACGATTACTTGGCGTTTAACAGCATCCAACGGGGCATGAAACAAAACATATTTATACCAGTCGACGACGGATTAATCGTTTTTTATATACGAGGTTCGTTTTTATTTCCAATCGCGCGATAATTTCTGGAGTCTGCTGGTCGTCTCAAATCGTACGGTCTCGTCGAAACTATCCTACCAAATATTCAACTGTTTAGAACGAAGGATCGATCTCAATCAGAATAGAATCTATTATTCGGACTAAAGTCTGTCTAATAAAAGTTTTCTATCGAGTATTTGAAAATTCCACAAATATTGTATATTTTTCGAGCAATTACCGCCATCTCTTGGTCACTACAGGGTACGTCGATGATTGGAATGAGTTGTGATGATTTGTCAATTTGGAAACACCGCTCTTGAAACAAATTCGCTAAAAAAATCACTCGGTGTTTGGTCGGGACTTTATCGTGGTTTTTTTTTTGGAAAATAGATTGAATTTTACAGTTTACAGGATTTTTAAATGGTCGTGTTTTTATTTGATGTTTTATCGACAGTATTTTGGGAGTATTTTTAATTTATGACAATTAAACTATGAATTTTATCGAATATTTTTTTTGTTGAAAAATCAATTTAAAAATTGATTTTTGATATTTTTAGTTTGTACAGGTTGTCGCTGGATTTATGGATATACGTAATTTAAACAATTTACAACCAAAAAAACTATTTTTTTCGATTTTTTAAGCATTTTTCTATATTTTTAGAAATTATTTTCCAAATTTCTGATTTGTTTTAATAAAAAAATCGATTTAGGTAAAATTAAATCGATGTTTTTATTAAAAGACAACTAAATCGAGAAAATACATTACGAAAAACATTTAAAAAGTCTATAAAATCAAAAATAAATCCAAAAAAACGTTTTTTTCCGTGATAATTTGTTTTTTTTTTGATAAAAATGAAACTAATTTTGTCTAAATTCATTTTTTATCGAAAAAAACTCCCAATTTAGACAATTTACAACCAAAAAAACTATTTTTTTCGATTTTTCAAGCATTTTTATATAATTTTCGAAAATAATTTACAAAATTTCTGATTTCTTTTAATAAAAAAATCGATTTAGGTAAAATTAAATCGATGTTTTTATTAAAAGACAACTAAAATCAAGAAAATACATTACGAAAAACATTTAAAAAGTCTATAAATTCAAAAATAAATCCAAAAAAAACGTTTTTTTCCGCAATAATTTGGTTTTTTTGATAAATAATTTTGTCTAAATTCATTTTTTATTGAAAAAAACTCCCAATTAAAACAATTTACAACCAAAAAAACTATTTTTTCCGATTTTTTAAACATTTTTATATATTTTTAGAAATGAATTTTCGAAATTCCTGATTTCTTTTGTTAAAAAAATCGATTTAGGTAAAATTAATTCAATGTTTTTATTAAAATACAACTAAAATCAATAAAATACATTACGAAAACCATTTAACAGAATCTATAAAATCAAAAATAAATCCAAAAAAACGTTTTTTTCCGTGATAATTTGGTTTTTTTTGATAAAAATAAAATTAATTTC
Organism: Diorhabda carinulata; assembly: GCF_026250575.1. NCBI lineage: Eukaryota > Metazoa > Arthropoda > Insecta > Coleoptera > Chrysomelidae > Diorhabda > Diorhabda carinulata. Next base: position 830,254 of record NC_079463.1, read on the forward strand.
GTCTAAATTCATTTTTTATCGAAAAAAATTCCCAATTTAAACAATTTACAATCAAAAAACTATTTTTTTCGATTTTTTAAGCATTTTTATATAATTTTCGAAAATAATTTACAAAATTTCTGATTTCTTTTAATAAAAAAATCGATTTAGGTAAAATTAAATCGATGTTTTTATTAAAAGACAACTAAAATCAAGAAAATACATTACGAAAAACATTTAAAAAGTCTATAAATTCAAAAATAAATCCAAAAAAAAACGTTTTTTTCCGCAATAATTTGGTTTTTTTGATAAATAATTTTGTCTAAATTCATTTTTTATTGAAAAAAACTCCCAATTAAAACAATTTACAACCAAAAAAACTATTTTTTCCGATTTTTTAAACATTTTTATATATTTTTAGAAATGAATTTTCGAAATTCCTGATTTCTTTTGTTAAAAAAATCGATTTAGGTAAAATTAATTCAATGTTTTTATTAAAATACAACTAAAATCAATAAAATACATTACGAAAACCATTTAACAGAATCTATAAAATCAAAAATAAATCCAAAAAAACGTTTTTTTCCGTGATAATTTGGTTTTTTTTGATAAAAATAAAATTAATTTCGTCTAAATTCATTTTTTATCGAAAAAAATTCCCAATTTAAACAATTTACAATCAAAAAACTATTTTTTTCGATTTTTTAAGCATTTTTCTATATTTTTCGAAATGAATTTCCAAAATTTCTGATTTCTTTTGATAAAAAAATCGATTTAGGTAAAATTAAATCGATATTTTTATTAAAATACAACTAAAAACAGGAAAATACATCACGAAAAACATTTAAAAAGTCTATAAAATCAAAAAAATTAGTTTTTTCCGTAATAATTTATTTTTTCCGATAATTTCTCGAAAAATAAACATAAAAAATTCGATTTTTTTTTTTCAAATTTCTATCAATTCACATTCTCTCGAATTCCTAGTTTGATATAGTCCGCGGACGACGAATCGACCCCACCTGAATCGAGCGCCATCGTCGACGCAGAATGATCCGTCGGAGGTTAACCTGGTGCACGGAATCCGAAGCCAAAACGAAACAAAACTATTGCGAGAGAAAATTGCGCGAGAACCGGTCCAGTGTGGTTTAGTGTTTGCGTGATTTACTCAAGTGTAAAAACCCCCTTTTCCCCCCGAAATCGGATAACTACTAAACGAAATTAGGTAAAAAATCAAATCAAATTACTTCATCTAAACATCACCGTAGGTACCAAACAGATTTTTATCGTAATTCGTCATTTAGTTAGAACGTAATTGAAATTTCGTTGTTTCAAAAAAGAAATCGTGAGAAAAACTAATTTAAATACCAAACTAACCATTTTTTAACAACCAAACTTCTATTTAACCGCATTATTTTTTATACTTAAGTTTTCAAAACTTTAATTAACAAATTTTCTATAAAACAATGATGCTGATAGTTAGAAAATCGCCATTTTGATTCCTCTTTATCCGTACACCCGATTCGTTACTTAAAATACAACATATACGAGGCGAATTAAAAAGATATATCGTAAAATTGATTTAAAATAATAAATTACTGTAATAGTCCGGTAATTTTAGTTATTTTAAACCCCAATTGTACGTATATTTATTAAAATATTGTGTAAAAACGACGTTTGTATCGAAATCTTCTTGTTTAATTACCAAAACTTGAACTTTCTCGATCAATATTCTGCTAATCATTTTTGTTTTCAATACGGAGCTTTCCAGTTGCACCAGGTCCACCTCAACGTCATTCAATCGACGAAAACGTGTTTCCACCAATTAACACGCGTTTCCCGATTGAATGACACCAAATTTATCTCGCGCAGAATTCCTCCGGATCCTCCACGAGCAGTTTGAGCAAACGAAGCCCAAAATTTTGCTTTTTATGTAAATCACGTGATATTTGCGTGATCGTACGTGTTTGTTTTCAAAGAAGAAAACTGTTGACAGTTGACAGGGACTTTATATGAATTTGCATATGGCTGCCATCTGACATATAAATTTACAATTGAAAAAACTGTTTTTTTGACTTTTTAGGCCTTTTTATATATTTTTCGACATGTATTTTCAAAATTTCTGATTTCTTTTAATAAAAAAATCGATTTAGGTAAAATTTAATCGATGTTTTTATCAAAAGACAACTAAAATCAAGAAAATACATTACGAAAAACATTTAAAAAGTATATAAAATCGAAAATAAATCCAAAAAAAACGTTTTTTTCCGTGATAATTTGGTTTTTTTTGATTAAAAATAAGATTAATTTTGTCTAAATTTATTTTTTATTGAAAAAAACTCCCAATTTAAACAATTTACGACCGAAAAAAACTATTTTTTTCGATTTTTTAAGCATTTTTATATATTTTTCGAAATGAATTTTCAAAATTTCTGATTTCTTTTAATAAAAAAATCGATTTAGGTAAAATTAAATCGATGTTTTTATTAAAAGACAACTAAAATCAAGAAAATACATTACGAAAAACATTTAAAAAGTATATAAAATCGAAAATAAATCCAAAAAAACGTTTTTTTCCGTGATAATTTGGTTTTTTTTTATAAAAATGGAATTAATTTTGTCTAAATTCATTTTTTATCGAAAAAAACTCCCAATTTAAATAATTTACAACTAAAAAAACAATTTTTTTCGATTTTTTAAGTCTTTTTATATATTTTCCGAAATGAATTTCCAAAATTTCTGATTTCTTTTGATAAAAAAATCGATTTAGGTAAAATTAAATCGATGTTTTTATTAAAAAACAACTAAAATCAAGAAAATACATTACGAAAAACATTTAAAAATCTATAAAATCGAAAATAAATCCAAAAAAAGGTTTTCCCGTGATAATTTGGTTTTTTTGATAAAAATAAGATTAATTTTGTCTAAATTTATTTTTTATTGAAAAAAACTCCCAATTTAGACAATTTACGACCGAAAAAAACTATTTTTTTCGATTTTTAAAGCATTTTTATATATTTTTAGAAATGAATTTTCAAAATTTCAGATTTCTTTTAATAAAAAAATCGATTTAGGTAAAATTAAATCGATGTTTTTATCAAAAGACAACTAAAATCAATAAAATACATTACGAAAAACATTTAAAAATCTATAAAATCGAAAATAAATCCAAAAAAAGGTTTTTCCCGTGATAATTTGGTTTTTTTGATAAAAATAAGATTAATTTTGTCTAAATTTATTTTTTATTGAAAAAAACTCCCAATTTAGACAATTTACAACCAAAAAAACTATTTTTTTCGATTTTTTAAGCTTTTTTATATATTTTTCGAAATTAATTTTCGAAATTTATGATTTCTTTTGATAAAAAAATCGATTTAGGTAAAATTAAATCGATGTTTTTATTAAAAAACAACTAAAATCAAGAAAATACATTACGAAAAACATTTAAAAATCTATAAAATCGAAAATAAATCCAAAAAAAGGTTTTCCCGTGATAATTTGGTTTTTTTTGATAAAAATAAGATTAATTTTGTCTAAATTTATTTTTTATTGAAAAAAACTCCCAATTTAGACAATTTACGACCGAAAAAAACTATTTTTTTCGATTTTTAAAGCATTTTTATATATTTTTAGAAATGAATTTTCAAAATTTCAGATTTCTTTTAATAAAAAAATCGATTTAGGTAAAATTAAATCGATGTTTTTATTAAAAAACAACTAAAATCAAGAAAATACATTACGAAAAACATTTAAAAATCTATAAAATCGAAAATAAATCCAAAAAAAGGTTTTTTCCCGTGATAATTTGGTTTTTTTTGATAAAAATAAGATTAATTTTGTCTAAATTTATTTTTTATTGAAAAAAACTCCCAATTTAGACAATTTACAACCAAAAAAACTATTTTTTTTCGATTTTTTAAGCTTTTTTATATATTTTTCGAAATTAATTTTCGAAATTTATGATTTCTTTTGATAAAAAAATCGATTTAGGTAAAATTAAATCGATGTTTTTATTAAAAAACAACTAAAATCAAGAAAATACATTACGAAAAACATTTAAAAATCTATAAAATCGAAAATAAATCCAAAAAAAGGTTTTCCCGTGATAATTTGGTTTTTTTGATAAAAATAAGATTAATTTTGTCTAAATTTATTTTTTATTGAAAAAAACTCCCAATTTAGACAATTTACGACCGAAAAAAACTATTTTTTTCGATTTTTAAAGCATTTTTATATATTTTTAGAAATGAATTTTCAAAATTTCAGATTTCTTTTAATAAAAAAATCGATTTAGGTAAAATTAAATCGATGTTTTTATCAAAAGACAACTAAAATCAATAAAATACATCACGAAAAACATTTAAAAAGTCTATAAAATCAAAAATAAATCCAAAAAAAACGTTTTTTTCGTGATAATTTGGTTTTTTTTTGATTAAAAATAAGATTAATTTTGTCTAAATTTATTTTTGATTGAAAAAAACTCCCAATTTAGACAATTTACAACCAAAAAAACTATTTTTTTCGATTTTTTAAGCTTTTTTATATATTTTTCGAAATTAATTTTCGAAATTTCTGATTTCTTTTAATAAAAAAATCGATTTAGGTAAAATTAAATCGATGTTTTTATCAAAAGACAACTAAAATCAATAAAATACATCACGAAAAACATTTAAAAAGTCTATAAAATCAAAAATAAATCCAAAAAAAACGTTTTTTTTCGTGATAATTTGGTTTTTTTTGATTAAAAATAAGATTAATTTTGTCTAAATTTATTTTTGATTGAAAAAAACTCCCAATTTAGACAATTTACAACCAAAAAAACTATTTTTTTCGATTTTTTAAGCTTTTTTATATATTTTTCGAAATTAATTTTCGAAATTTCTGATTTCTTTTAATAAAAAAATCGATTTAGGTAAAATTAAATCGATGTTTTCATTAAAATACACCTAAAATCAAGAAAATACTTCACGAAAAACATTTAAAAAGTCTATAAAATCAAAAATAAATCCAAAAAAAACGTTTTTTTCGTGATAATTTGGTTTTTTTTGATTAAAAATAAGATTAATTTTGTCTAAATTTATTTTTGATTGAAAAATGAAATGAATTTTCAAAATTTCTGATTTCAGATTTAGGTAAAATTAAATCGATGTTTTTATCAAAAGACAACTAAAATCAAGAAAATACATCACGAAAAGGGACTTTATATACAACGCCCTCTAGTATTAACGTCACTAATTAAATTTATTACAATTCAATATATTTTGTGTTGCTAGACGAAAAATATTTCAAACAACATCAAGTTTATTATTAACAATATATAAATAAGCAAAAAAACCAACGAAAAAACACGCAGTAAAATTCGCAAATCCAATACAAACTAATACCAAAACTTTTTAGTGACTAAAAGAAAACAATGGTTAAATCGAATCGTTTGAATCACAGCAATACGTCGTCCATTATCATTTTTCAATCTTAAAAGATTTTAACAGTCGATACGAAAGGTAACCTTCGCGTTTCTCGGCCAACTCGATAGCTCATTAAACACAAACGCCAAACTAGGCAACAGCGCACGATACGAACAACGGAATGTCGAATATTAGTACGGGCGATTAGTTGAGACAACGAACCGCATGTTTGAATTCGATTACAGAATGTTTTATGTTTTCCCGTGATTTCATACGGCGTACAGGGTAACAGAAAAAGTCTTCCAACATTCGGAAGCGTCTTATCGCCATATTGGAAACATAAGTTGGGTTAGAAACTTCGAGATTTTTTTATTTAAACAAATTGACGGTAGTACTGCGGTTAACAAAGCCTGCAACTAATTACACAAATTATTAACGACTGATTTGTACAATGTGTTAAATAAAATTCAAGGTGAACGAATGTGGTGACTAACACGCTCGGTTCTTTGGAACTGAACACACCTAAAAATAAACGGAATGTCATACTAAAATCAAAATATACCAGGAAACATTCGTAATACATCGATGTACTTAATGATTAATCCAATTGATGATTAGATGTTTGAATCTTCGTTTTTTTAACAAAATAGCGTTATTGTACGTTGATACATAACCTCAAAAAGATAAAACTAGTACAATTGAGGTTATGTCATGTTATTGGTCAATTTTGAGGTTAATTTTCGTCGTATAGACAAGAAATTGGTGATTTGGAATGGTATTCAAAGGCCCACATAAAAAAAATGGTTTGTGGGGTATTTAAACCATTAACCACGCATTTAGATCGACAGGACTGTTGTTCGAATTCCTTTTTAGCGGGATAGGACAATTATTTGATGTAGATCGTGTTGCTGAACGATTTTTGCGGGGATTTCAAAAATTTGTGTACAAAAATGTCGTATCGAAACAACTGGTCCGGGTATTTCTTGCGTAATATCTTTTGCTTTATTTAAAACTAGTTTTGCAAGAAGTTGTTTCGTAAAAAATTGAAAAAAGCAGCAACATATGGTCGGATATGTGTGTGGGATATTTTTATTAAAATACAACTAAAATCAGGAAAATACTTCACGAAAAACATTTAAAAAGTCTATAAAATCAAAAATAAATCCAAAAAAAACGTTTTTTTCCGTCATAATTTGGTTTTTTTTATTAAAAATAAGATTAATTTTGTCTAAATTTATTTTTTATTGAAAAAAACTCCCAATTTAGACAATTTACAACCAAAAAAAACTATTTTTTTTCGATTTTTTAAGCATTTTTATATATTTTTCGAAATGAATTTCCAAAATTTCTGATTTCTCTTGATAAAAAAATCGATTTAGGTAAAATTAAATCGATATTTTTATTAAAATACAACTAAAATCAGGAAAATACATTACGAAAAACATTTAAAAAGTCTATAAAATCAAAAATAAATCCAAAAAAAACGTTTTTTTCCGTCATAATTTGGTTTTTTTATTAAAAATAAGATTAATTTTGTCTAAATTTATTTTTTATTGAAAAAAACTCCCAATTTAGACAATTTACAATCAAAAAAACTATTTTTTTCGATTTTTTAAGCATTTTTATATATTTTTCGAAATGAATTTCCAAAATTTCTGATTTATTTTGATAAAAAAATCGATTTAGGTAAAATTAAATCGATGTTTCTATTAAAAGTCAACTAAAATCAATAAAATACATCACGAAAAACATTTAAAAAGTCTATAAAATCAAAAATAAATCCAAAAAAATGTTTTTCCCGTAATAATTTGGTTTTTTTTTTATTAAAACTAAGATTAATTTTGTCTAAATTTATTTTTTATTGAAAAAAACTCCCAATTTAGACAATTTACAATCAAAAAAACTATTTTTTTCGATTTTTTAAGCATTTTTATATATTTTTCGAAATGAATTTCCAAAATTTCTGATTTATTTTGATAAAAAAATCGATTTAGGTAAAATTAAATCGATGTTTCTATTAAAAGTCAACTAAAATCAATAAAATACATCAAGAAAAACATTTAAAAAGTCTATAAAATCAAAAATAAATCCAAAAAAAACGTTTTTCCCGTAATAATTTGGTTTTTTTTTATTAAAAATAAGATTAATTTTGTCTAAATTTATTTTTTATTGAAAAAAACTCCCAATTTAGACAATTTACAATCAAAAAAACTATTTTTTTCGATTTTTTAAGCATTTTTCTATATTTTTTGAAATGAATTTCCAAAATTTCTGATTTCTTTTGATAAAAAAATCGTTTTAAGTAAAATTAAATCGATGTTTTCATTAAAATACACCTAAAATCAAGAAAATACTTCACGAAAAACATTTAAAAAGTCTATAAAATCAAAAATAAATCCAAAAAAACGTTTTTTCCGTGATAATTTGGTCCGGGTATTTCTTTCGTAATATCTTTTGCTTTATTTAAAACTAGTTTCGCAAGAAGTTGTTTCGTAAATAATTGAAAAAAGCGACAACATATGGTCGGATATGTGTGTGGGATTCTAGTTATGAAGTATGTATACAGAGTGTGCGTAAAATCAAGTTTTTATCCGTTGATTTGTGAAAAAATGGTTCGAAGTTTGTTTTATATCCGGGAATTATCGGGATTAACCAGGATCATACGCGAGGAAACTCATAACAACAAGGATTTAATGAGATAAAAATGTTTTAGTTTATTTCACGGACTATTCGACGTTTTTTATGTCTCATGGTTAACAGGTACGTTAATACCTGTTCGGAATGAAAAATACGAAGACGTATAATCACGTAGGTCGTCGATATACAAGTTTATTATCGAAAACAAAATGAATTTTGAGTTATTATATACTGATAGTCTCGACGAAACTAATAATCAGAAAAAAAAATCTTTTTATCGATATTTTCGAGCAGATTTTCTCGAATTTTTAACCAAATTTTGTTCTTTTAGAATGTTGTTTACATATTTTGTATTTTTTTGCCAAAATTTCGCAAACTGATTCCCAATTTTCCCGCTAGAGCCTTTTGAATTCTTTAAAACGCTTTTTTATAGGGGGTACGTTCGATTCATTCCATAATTACCTCCAAATAGCGACATTTTGGAATATTAAATATTCGAAACGTCAAAATCGAAATAAATCGATACGTCGACGACGTCTTCGACAATTTTCTTTCCGATTTTCCATACTTGGAACTTAATTTTTAATATGTAATGTCATAATCGATATATCTGACAGCTGTCAAATTATTTCGAACATTCTCAGTCGAGGCACGACATTTCATCGATTAAATTACTCGAAATTAGTTTATTATCTATCGATTTATTCAACAGTGTGTACAAATATATCGTTTATTGGATATTTGGACAATTTTCTTTCCGATTTTCCATACTTGGAACTTAACTTTTAATATGTAATGTCATAATCGATATATCTGACAGCTGTCAAATTATTTCGAACATTCTCAGTCGAGGCACGACATTTCATCGATTAAATTACACGAAATTAGTTTTTTATCTATCGATTTATTCAATCGTATGTACAAATATATCGTTTATTGGATATTTGGACAATTTTCTTTCCGATTTTCCATACTTGGAACTTAATTTTTAATATGTAATGTCATAATCGATATATCTGACAGCTGTCAAATTATTTCGAACATTCTCAGTCGAGGCACGACATTTCATCGATTAAATTACACGAAACAAGTTTTTTATCTATCGATTTATTCAATCGTATGTACAAATATATCGTTTATTGGATATTTGGACAATTTTCTTTCCGATTTTCCATACTTGGAACTTAATTTTTAATATGTAATGTCATAATCGATATATCTGACAGCTGTCAAATTATTTCGAACATTCTCAGTCGAGGCACGACATTTCATCGATTAAATTACTCGAAACTAGTTTTTTATCTATCGATTTATTCAATCGTATGTACAAATATATCGTTTATTGGATATTTGGACAATTTTCTTTCCGATTTTCCATACTTGGAACTTAATTTTTAATATGTAATGTCATAATCGATATATCTGACAGCTGTCAAATTATTTCGAACATTCTCAGTCGAGGCACGACATTTCATCGATTAAATTACACGAAACAAGTTTTTTATCTATCGATTTATTCAATCGTATGTACAAATATATTATTTATTGGATAATATGCATTGCATAATATATTATTGAAAAAAAAATGAAAGTTAGTTATGGCGAATATAAACGAACCATCGACCTTATTTTTAGCGATGAATTCCGATTACTTTCTCTTCTACTACGTCGATATAATAATCAGTGGCGTACTAATACGCTATTAATTAATAAAAATTCAATATAATCATTCCGTTTTAATTCATTTTTCATATAAATTGTTTCTTTCTAATAGAATTACGATGTAGTTCGATTCTGTGTATCGAATATCGCCTTGTTTGTCCTCGTAGACTTTATTTTCGACATAACCTCAAATTTATTAAATTTGTGTAACAGATTTTTCAGTAAAAAGGCTTCTTTAATCAAAATATATGATATTTTAAGAAAATAATCGACTTTTGTTGTAAAAACATTCGCGTTTCATATTCAGTACAAACAATTGCCGCGCGGGTCGCCGTCCCGTCTACAACGTTTGCTGTTGGGCGAGAATTGTCGAAAAATGCACGTTTATCAAGATTTTATTTACTTTTTGACTCAATTTTAGAGTTTATTACGATTTTAACTATGGAATTGAAGTCGCCCACGTTTTAAAATACGAAACATACTTTTGCCAAGGATAACTGCTTAACTGTTGAGTATTTTCTTAGTTACCTTCTCTTATATATGACAACCGGTCTTAATTAACGTGATACGTGTCGACATTTTGTTATTAGTGCAGACATTTAAGCTCAAAATGGTGTCGAACCTCCCGGATTCTCGGATTTAAATGAAAATTTAAAATTGAGCTCATCAAGATCTATACGATCGCTAGGGGTGCAAATTGTGTTTAAGGGGTGAAAATCACGTATTGTATAATAGAAAATTTATATATTTCGATGTATCAACCCTTAAAAATCCTTAAAAACTACCCTTTAATATAAAAAAAGTTTTTTAACGATTTAAAACGTTGAAATTTCGTTTTTACTGTGAAAAATTCATAATATTTTAATAAATCTTTATTATTCAACCCTTGAAAAACTACCCCTTTGTAGAGAATGAAATAAAAATGAATCTAACGACTGCCAACTTTTAGATTTTGCGCGTTATTTTTGATATAAAAGTTTTTTCTTTCTATTTGAAGTAATTTTTAATTTTCTATATCCTATCAACCCTTAAAAACCACCCTTTTACCAAGATTATAAGTAAATCATCTCTCGGTATTCTTAAATGTACTTAAAGGCAACTTAGAATCAACAGAAAAAATCCGCGCGCTAAAATTTGAAATTTTTTCGTATTTTATAATTCACAAAAAAAATTTCAAATTTTTGTTTTTTATGTAACTCCATTAATTTTGAAGTTATCACATCCTACAAAAAACCATTTTAAAGGTAATTTTCAGGGCTACAAGTCTATGTATGATAGAAGGGCTTGAAACCTTCCGCGTTTTATTAATAAAGGGTGAAAGGGTTCGGGATCAGCAATTTTGGCACTATAATGATAAATTAATTTGGTTATAACTCCGTCAATTTTTATGCTACAAAAAAAATAAAAAAAGAAAAATAATCGTCATGAAAAATGCTTTAATTTGACTGGTTATTTATTTTTGTATCTCTTATAGTTATAGAGAAAAAATGGGGAGAAACAAAATTTTTGGAAAAATTTAAAAAATATATTATTTAAAGCTGATTTTTTTCAAAATTATGCATTTCTAATCAGCCAAATTTTCAGATGTCGTAAATAACATCCAAATAAAGTATTTGGTACAAGGAAAAAGTTTAATTTTGATTTTCAATGCAATGGCATTAGTTTTAGTACAATTTTTTTTTATTTTTAACTATTTTACATCATATCTCATTAAAATTTTAGTCGAAACGACTTTTATCAGTAGTCATTCGAAAGGTCTTTTTAAGCTCTTCAAAAAGTATTTCAAGACTTTTTGTTAAAAAATACACCCTTTTCCAGTTATTTGAGGTTAAATACTCAATTACGTAAAACAAAATCTATTCAAATATCTATAACTTGCTTTAGGTAAAACATTAAATTCTTAAAATATAGTTTAATTTCTTTGTTTTTTTATAAGCTTCATTTTTGTTCATAACAATTTTTTCGATAAAACGCACCATTACAGAGTTATACGTAAAAAACTATTAAAAAAATCAGTTTTTTAACGAAATTTTTCAATTACGCATAACTCAAAAACTATTAATCTGGCGAAAAATTTTCATACGACATTTTTTACTTTAAATACACTAATATTTCGATTTCCGGGGTTATTTTTGGTAAAAAAAATTCCACCCCCGAAAAGGGGTGGTATCCCCCCCCCCGGAGGGGGTTACACGCTTCGGCACCGTGTAGATCTCGTTTTTTGGATACACACCTATCATCTGTGAAAATTTCAAATAAATCGGCGCCGCATTAAAGAAACTACGAGATAAAGTGACGGATGGCTCTACGCTCTATGCTCAAACATCTCAAATCGCGATTATATTTTGACAGGTGTTGCCCGCCGTCGAATTAGAAGAAAATAACAGGCGTAAAAACGATAATATACAACGCGTTGCCTGCAAAAAAAATTTTTATTCAACTTATCATATTTTAATCGGAACTTTTTGACCTACCTGTATATTTATCCTTATTAAAAATGATGTTTTTCGTTAATTTTCTACGTTTTTATACGATTTTTTATATTATTTAACGTTTTTTTATAGTTTTAGTGATTCATTACTCTTTTTGTCGAGATATCGAGATGTCTGTCCTATATAAACAATATTCGAATCATCAGGAACGTCGTAAAATTTGTTTCTTCGGCGTTTTTTATCCATTAAACGTTTAAATAAAGTCCTTTATGTGATATTAAACTATAATAATGATTAGTTTGAGTCTAGTTTTTGTTCGAACCGACTTTTGAGTTATCGTACGCTTTTGTTAAACAAACAGCGATGTACCATTCGAATTCAACCGTTCTACGTTGCTCTAACGCTCTAATTTTCCGTAAAAAACCAATTAAATTCGCGCGAGCTTAGATTCGGCTCGTGGCGAATCGAGTCGAGCTTGTTTCGAACGATTATTAAATTATACAGTACGGATCAAGGATAAATCTTTTCGACGGCCGATTATCAATTAAATTTCGAACGTACGCGATGGGAACTGAAGCCCGAACGCGCCTTTAACCTACAGTGCGTCCCATAACGAACGGTTAACGCGCAGCGTCGATGTTTTCGGACGACAATTAATCAGATGATTTGTTTCAGATGAATTTCAATCAGTTGCGATGGATTTACATCGTATCGTTGATAAAATTCGCGTCCGGCCAATCGAATTACGCGGATCAAGCGAACAACGTCGCCTACCGAGGAGAAGGCCTCCCCGAAGAAGGCATCCTCGATGGGAAAGTTACCAAATTGGACGATCTGAGTCCGGTGATATTTCTGAATAGAACCAAAGCCGCGTTAAATTGCGCCGCCGGAACCATGCAAATAGAATTGAAATTCGGCGACAGATTTTATGGGATCGCTTACGCGCAATTCGACAGGAATTCGGCGTGCAGAGTGTTCGGCAAAGGCGATTTGAGCTACAAGTTGGAGCTGCCTCTCAAAGGATGCGGCACCAAACAGGTAAATAAAATGAAATACTAGGTTATCAGTGGGAGATTTTCGAACGTTTTGATTGGTTAGGGTCCTCAAAGGGTGTTTACCAACAATATAGTGGTTCGCTTCCATCCTGGTTTCGAAATCGACGGGGACGAAATCATCACCATAGTTTGTAGGTATCCTCCGCCGATTACGCCTGTGCCCGCGCCGCTACCACAAATTGTGTAAGTTTTTACTACCTATTGAAGGAATCGATTGAATTATTATTGAATTTTTTAGACCCGAAGCTCCGGTCAGCGCCCTGCCGGCGCCGCTGAAAGGCTTCCAAATATTGTTGATCATCTGCGGGATTCTGTTCTTGTCTTTGATGCTGTTAGGTTTGGGTTGTTCTTATTATTGTTTGAGAAGACAGCCGCTTACCGTCATAAGACAACCTTTTTCCACGTTAGGAAGCGGTTCGGAAATCACCAAAATATCGAGGAGTTCGTTAGGTGAGTGGTTTCGAAATTGGACTGTGAGTCCCCGTTTAGATTGTCTAGATTCTGAAAATGCGATTTTAGATTTAGAAAACGATTTTCGAGTACTGTTTTATGGATATTTTTTCGAAAAATTGCTTATAAAGCCCCTAGAACTGGTCGCGAAGTCCAAAAATGTGTTTAAAGAAAAACATGAATATTCGTTTTTTTTTTTATAAACTGTGACTTGATGAAAAGTAAAAGAACGTAGATATCGCAAGAATTACACCAAAAGGCAGCCAAATTTTTCTTTAAACTCTGGTTTTAGTTTTTGGTGGAAAAGAACGGGGTGTGTCCCACGACGAGTTAAAACCATCTGTATATGGGGAAATACTTATGGTAGAATCATGAAAATTTCTATATTTAGGTTTTCGGATACGATCTTTTTAATTACAATATTTTCAAAAATGACCGACTTCCGGTTCTACCGGAAGTCGACTGTAACTTTGTTATTTTAAATAGAACACCCTGTATATTAATACATTTTTGAATTTTACATAAAATTTTAGTATACTTTTGTCTAAAAACTTTTTCCGAAAAATACATACTTTTTGAGTTATTGAGTTTTTTATAAAAAATTTAACCGTTGCAGACCCTTATAAATTATTTTTTTACGAAAATACCCTTGAGGATATGAAAATGATTTCTATTCGGGTGTATTTAGCAAGATCAGACGTATTTGAATCTATATTAAAAAATTTCTAATTTTATACATGGTGTGTATAAAAAGTGTTCAAAGTTTAACTTCATAAATATCAAATTTCTTCATTTTTTTAAATAGAACCACCCGGTTTTTTCTATTTTAATACATTCAGAGGTTAAAAATAAGACAAATTCATGTATGCTGTCCTATAGCTAAATCTTATCGTTAACCAGATATTAAATGTTTTCTGTAAATTTCTAGAGAAGAAATTTGATATTTATGAAGTTAAATTTTGAACACTTTTTATACACACCCTGTATAAAATGAGGAATTTTCCAACATAGATACGAATACGTATGACCTTGCTAAAAACAACCGGATAGAAACCATTTTCATATCTTTAAGGGTGTTCTCGTAAAAAAATAATTTATAAGGGTCTGAAACGGTAAAATTTTTTACAAAAACATTAATAACTAAAAAATTGTGCGTTTTTCGAAAAAAGTTTTTAGACAAAAGTTTACTAAAATTTAACGTAAAACTCAAAAATGTATCAATATACAGGGTGTTCTATTTAAAATAACAAAGTTACAGTCGACTTCCGGTTATACCGGAAGTCCGCCATTTTTGAAAATATTTTAGTTGAAAAGATCGTATTCGAATACCTAATTATAGGAATTTTCATGATTCTACCATAAGTATTCCGCCATATACAGATAGTTTTAACTCGTCGTTTGGGACACACCCTGTATACTAAAACTATTCCACCAACATATAACAATGCAAAATTAAAATTAAGAAACAAACTTTTTAGATTTTCGGTTTCAATTTTGATTTTAGTAAAAAATTATTCGAAAAATAAGAAAATTATTCCACCAAAACATATCTGGAAAAATAAAACTCGACAAAATTGTTTTTAACATTCGATTTTAGTTTCGATTTTGGTGGAAAAGTAAAGGGAAATATATACCGAAACTATTCCACCAACATAAACGATGCAAAATTAAAATTAAGAAACAAACTTTTTAGATTTTCGGGTTCACTTTTGATTTTAGTAAAAAATAACGCGAAATATAACAAAATTATTCCACCAAAAGATATCTAGAAAAATAAAACTCGAAGAAATTGTTTTTAAAAACAGGTTTTTGTTTCGATTTTGGTGGAAAAGTAAAGGGAAATATATACCGAAACTATTCCACCAACATACGACGATGCAAAATTAAAATTAAGAAAAAAACTTTTTAGATTTTCGGTTTCAATTTTGATTTTAGTAAAAAATTATTCGAAAAATAACAAAATTATTCCACCAAAAGATATCTGAAAAAATAAAACTCGACAAAATTGTTTTTAAAATCCGATTTTATTTTCGATTTTGGTGGAAAAGTAAAGGGAAATATATACCGAAACTATTCCACCAACATACGACGATGCAAAATTAAAATTAAGAAAAAAACTTTTTAGATTTTCGGTTTCAATTTTGATTTTAGTAAAAAATTATTCGAAAAATAACAAAATTATTCCACCAAAAGATATCTAGAAAAATAAAACTCGACGAAATCGTTTTTAAAATCCGATTTTAGTTTCGATTTTGGTGGAAAAGTAAAGGGAAATATATACCGAAACTATTCCACCAACATACAACGATGCAAAATCAAAATTGAGGGATAAACTTTTCAGATTTTCGGGTTCAATTTTGATTTTAGTGAAAAATTACTCGAAAAATAACAAAATTATTCCACCAAAAGATATCTAGAAAAATAAAACTCGACGAAATCGTTTTTAAAATCCGATTTTATTTTCGATTTTGGTGGAAAAGTAAAGGGAAATATATACCGAAACTATTCCACCAACATACGACGATGCAAAATTAAAATTAAGAAAAAAACTTTTTAGATTTTCGGTTTCAATTTTGATTTTAGTAAAAAATTATTCGAAAAATAACAAAATTATTCCACCAAAAGATATCTAGAAAAATAAAACTCGACGAAATCGTTTTTAAAATCCGATTTTAGTTTCGATTTTGGTGGAAAAGTAAAGGGAAATATATACCGAAACTATTCCACCAACATACAACGATGCAAAATCAAAATTGAGGGATAAACTTTTCAGATTTTCGGGTTCAATTTTGATTTTAGTGAAAAATTACTCGAAAAATAACAAAATTATTCCACCAAAAGATATCTGAAAAAATAAAACTCGACAAAATTGTTTTTAAAATCCGATTTTATTTTCGATTTTGGTGGAAAAGTAAAGGGAAATATATACCGAAACTATTCCACCAACATACGACGAAGCAAAATCAAAATTAAGAAAAAAACTTTTTAGATTTTCGGTTTCAATTTTGATTTTAGTAAAAAATTATTCGAAAAATAACAAAATTATTCCACCAAAAGATATCTGGAAAAATAAAACTCGACAAAATTGTTTTTAAAATCCGATTTTATTTTCGATTTTGGTGGAAAAGTAAAGGGAAATATATACCGAAACTATTCCACCAACATACGACGATGCAAAATCAAAATTAAGAAAAAAACTTTTTAGATTTTCGGTTTCAATTTTGATTTTAGTAAAAAATTATTCGAAAAATAACAAAATTATTCCACCAAAAGATATCTAGAAAAATAAAACTCGACGAAATCGTTTTTAAAATCCGATTTTATTTTCGATTTTGGTGGAAAAGTAAAGGGAAATATATACCGAAACTATTCCACCAACATACGACGATGCAAAATTAAAATTAAGAAAAAAACTTTTTAGATTTTCGGTTTCAATTTTGATTTTAGTAAAAAATTATTCGAAAAATAACAAAATTATTCCACCAAAAGATATCTAGAAAAATAAAACTCGACGAAATCGTTTTTAAAATCCGATTTTAGTTTCGATTTTGGTGGAAAAGTAAAGGGAAATATATACCGAAACTATTCCACCAAAAAAACCATTACGAAAAATGAAAATTAACGAAATTGATAATTCGTTAAATAAAAACGTTACAATCAAACATTTACCGATACGAATTCATATTATAGGAAGTCTACCGATGGTGGAAGGTTTAAAAATACCCAGAGCGAATGTTCTACCCTACACGGCGGCCGGTAGCAGCGCCGGAAGCGAAGGTCACCTAATGAGCGACAACTTACCATCAGATTACCCATCCGAATCCCATTCAGAAATCGACGTCGATACAGGCTCACTTCCGGTATCATCCGCCGGAAGTTACGAAAACCAAGCTTACATTCAAGATAACAGCAGCGTCTACAGCGAAGGTTACGGACATACCGTCGAACACCAAATTCAAAACGCCGTCGCCGCACCGGGGACGGTTTCCAGGCTACCGATCGCCGTAAAAGAAGAACCCAAATTCGACATTCAAGTCAAGGTTAAGAAAACACCCCCACCACCTCCCAGCATCTCACTATCGGATACGGAAAGCACCAGAACCGATAAAAACCTTTCCACCATTTTGGAACAACAAGAAAGTATAAGGTATCCATTTTGAATCGGACTAAAAATGGTGGTTTTTGTGTAAATACGTTTTTAAAAAAAAAATTTAGTCGGCGAAATATAAAAAAAAATTTTGGTGGAATATTTAGAGAGCGTATAGACCGATTCTATTCCACCAAAATTTAGTGATTAAAAAAATTTATATTTAATTAACGAAATAATTTTTTTTTTTTTTGAGGAAAAGAAATTATATATATATATATATATATATAGTAAACATTTTTAGATCATTGGATTCGCCGTCTGTTTACGAACGACACCAATTCACTTACGCTCCAGAACTACATCCACCTCCAAAACACGCACAACCGGCTCCCACATACAACAAAATACTTAGGAGACAAATGGAAATGCAAGAAGAACGGTTAGTAGGTTTTCCAAAAACCCCTTTACCAAAAAAATGTCTTCTACGACAGTTATTTGACAACTGACAACTTACTAATACTAGAGCCGCTACTCAACTTCCGAAATACGGCAACGCCGATACGATTACGTCAAATCTGACATTGACATAACGAAATTCGACATTTTTTACGGTTGTAATTTTATTCGTAGATACGTAGCGCCGACGCCGCCGCCGCCGCCGCCGATCGTCCCCAAAAGAGAATACGTCCAAGACGTCACCGATTCGCTGGAACCGCCGATCGCGGTCGTCCACAAACCGGAAATAACTTCCCATATAGTCGACGACGTATTCCTAAAAACCATCACCGAAAAAAAGACCGTAGAAGACATCGAAAGACACAAACGTTTCGTCACCGAATACCATACCAGACCCAAACCGATGGAAAACCAAAAATGGGACGTCACCATAAGGTAAACATCGAAAAAAAATCGATTCGAATACGAAATTCGTTTTTTGTTTTTGTTAGGAATTATCCCGTAGACGTGCCGGAGCCCCCCGAATGGGAAAACTTCTCGGATATATCGTCGGCTTCCGGTATGACGCTCACCCCGAAAATGGAGAGAGCCGCCATGAGTCTACCGCCCAAAAATCTAATAGTCGACGACAAACTCCCTCTGAACGCGCCCGAAATCGTCGCCAACTTGGAGCAATCCTCCGCCCCGAGGTAAATTAACCTAAAATTCCCCGAATATGAAATCGGTAACCTAGTTGGTTTCCAGGTACATTTCGACGACGGAAACCGACGAAAATTATTTATCCGCGTTCGACATAGCTCCGGAAAATCCCCGAGTGCCCAATTGGAATGTACTGATCAGGGTGTTTCGGCCGACGGACAATGAAGAAGGGCCGGTGATAGATAGCGCGGAAACTTTCAATTCGCAATTAACCGCCGCCGATAAAATGAAGTGGAGACAAATAATATCGACGGAATCGACTCTGCGCACTCTGTTGACCGAATGCGTCGTTAGGGAGGATTTCGAAAGGGTCAGAAACGATTCCAGATATTCTAGTCTGTTCGAACCTCCGAAATGGGATATAATCATTCGTATTTTGGCGCCGGCGGATAAACAACCCAAGAATAGAAAGTGGGATAATAGGTATGTAGTTTTTGGTACTTCGAGCCGGGTTTAATCCGGCTCGAAGGACCAGAATGTGTAACTAAAAGTTTGTATTTCTATTAACCAAACAAATATTTTATAAAACACGCGATATATGTCAAATTTCGTTCAATTTGAACGATAATGGGAAGTATACGTGAAATTGCCTTATTTTTCACCCCTGAAAGTATTAAAATATAAAAAAAAACCGGGTGGTTCTATTTAAAAAAATAAAAAAATTGATATTTATGACTTTAAACTTTGAACACTTTTTATACACACCCTGTATATAATTAGAAATTTTTCAATATAGATTCAAATACGTCTAATCTTGCTAAATACACCCGAATAGAAATCATTTTCATATCCTTAAGGGTACTTTCGTAAAAAAATAATTTATAAGGGTCTGCATCGGTCAAATTTTTTACAAAAAACTCAATAACTCAAAAAGTATGTATTTTTCGAAAAAAGTTTTTAGACAAAAGTGTACTAAAATTTTACGTAAAATTTAAAAATGTTTTAATATACAGGGTGTTTCATTTAAAAAAATAAAAAAAATTGATATTTATGTCTTTAAACTTTGAACACTTTTTATACACACCCTGTATATAATTAGAAATTTTTCAATATAGATTCAAATACGTCTAATCTTGCTAAATACACCCGAATAGAAATCATTTTCATATCCTTAAGGGTATTTTCGTAAAAAAATAATTTATAAGGGTCTGCATCGGTTAAATTTTTTATAAAAAACTCAATAACACAAAAAATATGTATTTTTCTGAAAAAGTTTTTAGGCAAAAGTATACTAAAATTTTACGTATAATTCAAAAATGTTTGAATATATAGGGTGTTTCATTTAAAAAAATTAAAAAAATTGATATTTATGTCTTTAAACTTTGAACACTTTTTATACACGCCCTGTATATAATTAGAAATTTTTCAATATAGATTCAAATACGTCTGATCTTGCTCAATACACCCTAATAGAAATCATTTTCATATCCTTAAGGGTATTTTCGTAAAAAAATAATTTATAAGGGTCTGCATCGGTTAAATTTTTTATAAAAAACTCAATAACACAAAAAATATGTATTTTTCTGAAAAAGTTTTTAGGCAAAAGTATACTAAAATTTTACGTATAATTCAAAAATGTTTGAATATATAGGGTGTTTCATTTAAAAAAATTAAAAAAATTGATATTTATGACTTTAAACTTTGAACACTTTTTATACACGCCCTGTATGTAATTAGAAACTTTTCAATATAGATTGAAATACGTCTGATCTTGCTAAATACACCCGAATAGAAATCATTTCCATATCCTTAAGGGTATTTTCGTAAAAAAATAATTTATAAGGGTCTGCATCGGTCAAATTTTTTACAAAAAACTCAATAACTCAAAAAGTATGTATTTTTCGAAAAAAGTTTTTAGACAAAAGTATACTAAAATTTTACGTAGAATTCAAAAATGTTTTAATATACAGGGTGTTTCATTTAAAAAAATAAAAAAAATTGATATTTATGTCTTTAAACTTTGAACACTTTTTATACACACCCTGTATATAATTAGAAATTTTTCAATATAGATTCAAATACGTCTAATCTTGCTAAATACACCCGAATAGAAATCATTTTCATATCCTTAAGGGTACTTTCGTAAAAAAATAATTTATAAGGGTCTGCATCGGTCAAATTTTTTACAAAAAACTCAATAACTCAAAAAGTATGTATTTTTCGAAAAAAGTTTTTAGACAAAAGTGTACTAAAATTTTACGTAAAATTTAAAAATGTTTTAATATACAGGGTGTTTCATTTAAAAAAATAAAAAAAATTGATATTTATGTCTTTAAACTTTGAACACTTTTTATACACACCCTGTATATAATTAGAAATTTTTCAATATAGATTCAAATACGTCTAATCTTGCTAAATACACCCGAATAGAAATCATTTTCATATCCTTAAGGGTATTTTCGTAAAAAAATAATTTATAAGGGTCTGCATCGGTTAAATTTTTTATAAAAAACTCAATAACACAAAAAATATGTATTTTTCTGAAAAAGTTTTTAGGCAAAAGTATACTAAAATTTTACGTATAATTCAAAAATGTTTGAATATATAGGGTGTTTCATTTAAAAAAATTAAAAAAATTGATATTTATGTCTTTAAACTTTGAACACTTTTTATACACGCCCTGTATATAATTAGAAATTTTTCAATATAGATTCAAATACGTCTGATCTTGCTAAATACACCCGAATAGAAATCATTTTCATATCCTTAAGGGTATTTTCGTAAAAAAATAACTTATAAGGGTCTGCATCGGTTAAATTTTTTATAAAAACCTCAATAACTCAAAAAATATGTACTTTTCGAAAAAAGTTTTTAGGCAAAAGTATACTAAAATTTTACGTATAATTCAATAATGTTTGAATATATAGGGTGTTTCATTTAAAAAAATTTAAAAAATTGATATTTATGTCTTTAAACTTTGAACACTTTTTATACACACCCTGTATATAATTAGAAATTTTTAATATAGATTGAAATACGTCTGATCTGACTAAATACACCCGAATAGAAATCATTTTCATATCCTTAAGGGTATTTTCGAAAAAAAATAATTTATAAGGGTCTGCAACGGTTAAATTTTTTATAAAAACCTCAATAACTCAAAAAATATGTACTTTTCGAAAAAAGTTTTTAGACAAAAGTGTACTAAAATTTCACGTAGAATTCAAAAATGTATTAATATACGGGGTGTTTCATTTAAAAAAACAAAGTTGCAGTCGATTTCCGGTAGAACCGGAAGTCGGCCATCTTTGAAAATATTTTAGTTGAAAAGATCGTATCCGAAAACCTAATTATACAAATTTTCATGATTTTACCATAAATATTTTTCCATATACAGAGACTTGTAACTCGTCGTGTCAGATATACTATAATTTTTACTATAATTACACTCTGTATACTATTTTCATAGTTTCCATCCTGTATTAAGAGACGTTATTTCGACAAAAACAGGTTAATAAACAAATTGATTTTTTTAATATATTTGTTTACAAAGATAATAACAATCTATAAGTATTATTTACGAATTGTTGTTTACAAAGGCATTGCACTGAGTTTTGACCTTTTTATCATTTTTTTTTGTGTCCAGATCATGGTATATTTTCTTCTCTTTTATTTTCTTATCGTCATTTTAACGATACAAAATTACACTGCCCAATATCCGAGACTCTCCACGGACAATAGGACTGTCTACTCAACCAAATCTGTCAAACTGTCATCTGACGTCACAAATTACAAGGAATTTTCTTTTTTCCTATTTTTTTTTTTTTGGTACGGCTTCAACCCGAGCTTTATCGATGTCGAAATTCGATTTCTGACAACTCTAAGCAGGCCGGCAATAGTCTGTTACGATTTAAAAACCAAAAAACTATTTAAATCATACGTTGACACCGATACGGAATAAAACACCGAACCACAATGCCGCTAAAACGGAAGCTTTCACAAGATGGCAACTCTGACGTAATTATGACGTCACAAAAGTCAATTGTGTAGGGCGGACGGAAGTAGACTATGCTATTCCCTGTGGAGAATCCTTGGCCGAATATAACCTAACTAATTCTTATGATTATTACAAACATTAATTAAATTAATTTATAGGAGTCGACGTAGCAGTTTACCCACCCTGTACGAATACGATTCGGACGGAGGTAGCTCCGTCCGAACTTTAACGAGAGAACCTCTCGTCTTGCCGCAAAGATCGAGGAAAAATTCTCGATCTAGCTACAGGAGCGAGGCCGATCTCAGATCAATGTCGGAGATGACGGTAGATTTCGGACGAACCGACAACATATCGGAAACGTCCAGTTATTACCCGGACAAAAGGTATTACGAAGATTCCGAAACCGGTCATACTTCTCTAGCTAGATCGTTGAGTCAACCGAGTTTAGCGAGATCGGCTAGCGAATTTACCGAACGATGGATAGCACCTTCTAGATACGACACCGCAAGCGAGTTCACTTCGCCCGAAGGTAACGCAAATACAAATTCTATAAAAATCATTTTAACCGTATAAATAAATGTTTTTATTATTTTTTTTTTTTAAGGTACCCCGAAGTCTCAACGTAGCTCTAGATTCAATCCGCAACGATTAGGCGAACATAGAACCGTCTGGCAAACAAACCAATCGAGTAGTAGTTCCGGACCGCGGGGTATAACTCAAGTTGTATCGCAAGAGTATCGAACTCAAGCTACGAGTAGTTTCGTAGGTCGTGGAAGTCCGCCGAAAGATTGGTTCGCGGATAACGACAGCGAATCAAGTTACAAATAATAAATAGACTCGGTATATTAATAAGATATTATTAAGGTTTGTATTATAACATATAAAGTATAATACACTCATAATTAATTGTTAACTGCCGTTAAACTTGCTGTTTCAATTAAAATTAATTTGTAAATTAAGCTCTACCCTACGAGATCGTTACGAAACGATTTAGAAACCACTTTGTTTTTATGCGCATCATGATGTAAACACTACTACCGATGATTAACTGCGCAGTCGCCATATTGCCTGTCACCAGCTGACCGATTTATATTTATTTACATTCAATGTATAAAATAGTTATGTAAATTAAAACGCATTCATGCACAAATAAAAATACGAATTGTAAAAATATTAGTTTCTATAGATTCTATAGATCTCCTATATTAAATTACTTAACGAATGGAAAAAAGTTTGTGGAGAAATACAACTTAACCTCCAACACGGTGAGTGTTTACAAGTTTATTCTATATTTTTTTAGTGGTTGATTTAACATTGATCAAATATTTATTGTTTGATTAACGAGAATATATCATTTTAAAAAAAGTATCACATTCGTTGCTTAACGTTTCGTTCATAACAATCTTAAAACGAAAAGATTCAAATTCCCGCATTGACTTGATTGGCCTGAAGAATAATATGGCCGACAGCGGGAAAAGCCTCTCATTGGCTGTGGCTATCCGGTTGCGTAAGAACACACCTTGTAGTCTTTACATCATGATTTGCATCTTCAAACTTGGCAACGACCTTGTGAAATGTCAAATTCAATTTCATCTGTTTAAAAATCGTTCGTTGACTTCTAGGCCAGTCAATGATAGTAAAAAAAAAGTGTAAATTACGTAATTATCTCATTTGTATGAAAATTTGATACTTATTCTCAAAACTTACTTTGTACTAAGGGCCGGTTTTTGTCTATTGTGACATTCAGTGTTGCCATATATCATTAAAAACAAACAGTTAATGTCTTTGCTTGTCCTATCACGTCGTTATTTGAGATAATACTTGATAGTCCAGGCGCTGTAGTAAAAATTTTACTAAAACCTTATATTTAAATCAATAGTAATGATTTTTGGTAAACAAGTAGTTTTTAAGGAAAAAAATTGATTTGTGTGCAAAGTGCCGTGAAAAATGGGGAAAACCACCGGTAAAAATTGGTATTTCGTCGAAATTTTGATACAATGGATAGAAACAAGTATTTAGAACGTGAAAATTTCTAAAAAAAAAAGTCACTCATATATTTTTCACGTTGTACAAGTTTGTTTATTGAAATTTTCAACCCCTTCCACGTTATTGACGAAATAATTTCCAAAAATTCAAAAACTGTTGGTACACCAAAAATAATTTTTATGGATTTCACTTCCTGGACTATT
The DNA here is from genome assembly GCF_026250575.1 of Diorhabda carinulata. Lineage (NCBI taxonomy): Eukaryota > Metazoa > Arthropoda > Insecta > Coleoptera > Chrysomelidae > Diorhabda > Diorhabda carinulata. The sequence goes on from NC_079463.1 coordinate 855,242, forward strand.
TTTTTTTCCTTTAAAAAATAATATTAGTAACTGTAGCTGTGATACGAATTGATCGTATTTTCAAATCTAAGATATTTACCCGGTTTTCCACTTTCCGTGCGGAAACTGTAGAATCGGGTTTTAAAATTTCAAACGGATTTTAATAAGAAACTAATAAAAATTATGAATATCGTCGGATTAAATCGCCAACCACCAAAAATAATTGAATAAAAACAGTTCAAGTGAATTGACACGAAGTGAGGTTAGTTTTAAACAAAATGGCGGTCTGGAACCGCCAAAATCTTTACGATTCGTTCAGACTTTATATCGAAATCCAACGATATTAATTTCTTGTTAATCCGTTTTTTAAAAACCGATATTGACATCGATTTCGTGTTTAATATCGGTTATTATCATAATATGCTCAATATGAGGTGATGGTTGGGATTTTAATTTTCATTTAACGCGAACTTAACATACTCATCAAGGTGCTATTCAATTTCTAAATATATACAAACAATTATGTAAGCTTTTATAACGAATAAATAATTTTTTATAAATCAAACTAGTTTCATTAACTATTCTATAGGGTAAATCAACAACAACGTTTTTACAAGGTGTCGATGATGTTTACACGTAGTTAATCAGATTTTTTGTGGTAACAAATGAAACATGGATCTATAATTTCACTCCTGGATCAAAACGATCATAATCTGAGTGGACTACAATCGATAAATCACTCCCGAAGCGTCCAAAGACAAAACAGTCACTTGGGGATGTTGAGACAATCACAACTCGATGGTTAAATCGAACAATTTGCTTTCTCATCCACAGTATAGACCAGATTTGGCCACCAGCGACAACTGATATCAAAACAATGCTCGTCGGTAAGAAATTTAGGCAAATGAAAAAGCAATTGTTGAAACCGATGGTTATTTTAAGACAAAAGACAATTTTTTCTACAAGCAAGGCATCGAGATGCCTTGGAATGATTGTGTAGGTCTTAAAGGAGATTACATTAATGAATAAAATCGATTTTCGGAAAAAAATGTGTTATAATACGATTTATCGAGTGATTTGTTATGACCCCCCATGAAATATGGATTCTTTATAACTTTAACGTTCCCTTATTCATAAAAATAGACTATGGAGGTTTGTCATTTAAAACTGTCGTCTATTACAACTTTCGACGATTTCTCAACATATTTGCTGCTGAATAAGTAGAAGAAAAACTTTGAAAATCGTTTTTTTAAAGACGTTATCCAAATATTTCACTAAATCAAAGCCTAAAACAACAAAAAATACTCGAATTGTCAGTGTAAAATCGTATTTTGACCTCAAATTTCGATCTGTCAATCAACAATTATAAAAAAATCAATTTCAAAACAATTACAAAAAAATGTTTCGAACAAATTGTGTAGAGCAGTGTTTTCTTGTAGATATGAATTATTTTATTGCATGCAACTCGTTTTCTTAAAATAACGAAACGAGATAATTAAATTCAGACATACACATTTCAATAAATAGTAATTTATTCGTTGTATAGAATTTCCCAAGTTTCCATTCTAATATTATTGTATAATAAATGTATTAACAATTTTAATTAAACTTGGAATATTGCTAATAAAACATACGTCACGAAATTGATGTTATTTCGAGAAATCGTAAATATGTACGAATATAATAATCACTCGACATTAAACAACAAAAAGATGAAGATCAGTTGGAAATTGTTTGTGTTTTGTGGGGTGATATCGACTGTTATTTCCGATTATACTTTCATTCCACCTTTTAATATATCAAGTGGTACTTCGATACATAGTACCGCATTATCAAGAGAATGTCTAAAAGACTTTACGCTATATTTGGAAACTTTGAATGAGACTAAAAGCGATGGGGATAATTGGGCATTACAAAGTAAGTACTTACTCATATTTTTTAACAATCGAAAATTTAGTTTGTTAGTTAACCCTTAAAAGAAATAAAACAAATTAAAATAAACACCAAAAAGCGAATAAAATGATTCGTGTGAAGTCATCCGTTGATTTTAACCTCGAATATTTTTTTACCAAATAAACTTTTACGAAAAAATGTTAATACATACTTCGCGTGAACTTAAAACAAAATAAAAATAAGTTATTAATATCAAAAACAAGTTTTGATTAAAAAATAAACGGTATATAACGTATAACTAAAAAAAAGAAACAAATAGAAACGTCAATTAAAAGTAGGAAACAAATCTATGCGTTACTAAAAAAAGGAAACAAATCCACTAAAATTGAAAGAAATGTGTAATGCTGGTTGTCTACATTTGAATATAACGAAGATATCAAATTTTATGTAGTTTTATTCAAATGTGCCTGTACAATCTTGAATGAAACGGTAAAAAACTACGAAAAATTTTACCAAATAATTCTTTGTCCTAAACGTCCCATTTTTAGTATTCGAGATTAAAAAACGTTTTTCTGTACATTACAGTGTTTGATGCCACCGCTAAATTTCCATCCGGTCTGCTTTCGTATAATTTCGCAGAATTAGGAAATTTCCAACAATGTATAAATATCAAATTTAAGAATATTTCCGGTAAATATTGTCTGGGAAACGCAGTAGTTAACCGTAGCGTCATCTATGAAACTTCAAATTATTCCCAACGGCATGTAAGTATGACTATTCTCATAATTACAGATACCTTTAATTTTAGTTTACTATTTACTTCGACTTTAACTCACAAATATTAACCTGAAGATGTTAAATTTAATTAGAAATATGTTTTTTTAATTGATTAATGTCAAAGATAAATCGATATCTCGAATTATTTCGAAAAAAAAGAATACAATTTTCATAGATTTTCCACCATAAATTTTATAAGTTTATATTATTAGCCAACAGAGGGCGTTGATGATGTTTTCTCATAAAAATATATAATTATATCAATAAATTAAATTCGATAATTTAAAAATATGTGAAATTACACATCTTAAACAGATTCATTTATATTTTAATTATTAAAATGACTTTCAGGTGTACTTGAAAAACCTAATGATGAAAGTAGCTGAAGGTCATATTTTTGCCGGTAACCTCAAGTGGGGAATCTGTTTACCTGATGGTTGTACCGAAAAAGACGCTCTACAGTTAATGCGTATGACAGATACTCTAAATATGTCAATATCATCAGTGATATGTCAAACTAAATACGATCCTTATCTCAATTTTAATGTTAGCGAAATATATGGAACGTAAGTCCCATAAAAAATGTGCAATACCAATATATCCCTCACTATTTTTGTTTCAGAACAATTTTCAGTACTTTTTTTTTGATAATTATAATTTCTACATTGTTAGATACAACAAAAAAATCAAAAGAAAAAGGTGAGATCATTATATAGGGTTGTTCAATAGAAATAAAAAGATATCTGATGATAATGATAGGCAACCACTATTACACAATACATGTATTTAACAATGATTATAGGCAACTCAAACTACATACGTCTCGTGAGCACAATATTGATGAATATCAATTTTTGATTGATAATTTTGATTAAGAGATTAACGATACATATTTATTAGGATGCATTTTAATTCCGAGGTAATTTGGAAAGAACGAAAGACGAAAATCTAAACGTCACTAAAAGAAGGAAACAAATCGACGCGGCACTAAAAAAAGGAAACAAATTCGCTAAAATTGGAATAAATGTAATCTTGGTTGTCTACATTTGAATTTAACGAAGATATCAAATATTTAATAAATAAAATTTTTTTCAGGAATGGTTTATAAGACATTTAAAGCCTTTTCTTTACTCAATAATTTCAAACTTTTATTCACTATACCAAAACGTAATTCCATGCTTTCTTGTCTTGACGGTATAAGAGTTATTAGTATGATTTGGATCGTGACGTTACACGTATATTTAGGATATTTGGGAGGACCGTTAGTAAATTCCAAAGATTTCGTCAACGTAAGTCGTAAGATTTATTTTAATTAAAATTTTATCAAAAGTATTGGATTCGATGGATTAATTAAACAAATCGACACCAGAGGGAGTTAAATACTAAATTTTAAAAGAAATTATTATAAACGTTTAATAGATGGCGCTACTCTATCTTTTGATTGGAATTAATGATTGAAATTTTCGTCATCTAATAGATATGATTAAAAATCATCGTTTTTTTTTTTGTAAAAACTGTTTAGTACATTCAATTACCTATTAATTTGCACATTTAAGTAATTTGTAGTTTACAGATTCGTGGCCTAGTATGTTTATATATAATGGAGGACTAGCTTGCGATACGTTTTTATTAATCGGAGGTATCTTAGTAACTTATGTGTTTTTCAAAAAAAATCAACAACATAATATGACTTTTACCAAGATTCTAAAACATTATCTTCACAGATATATACGGTGAGTTGAAATGACGTCATCAAAATTGACGTTTATTATATAGCCAGTATAATATCACACTTAAACAACGTTGCCAGACGTTAATTGAAAATAACGGATGATTTATACACTCAGAAAAATATTTTGTTGTTGACAAATTGTAAGATGTGATATACGGGGCGTAACAACTTTACATGAGTCGTTCAGTTATTAGACAGATTCGTGTTCATATACAGGGTCATAAAAAAGACCTTATTAGAATATTTAAATGTCAGAGTGGTGGGAGCTATGGTATACAGGGTCGTGATTGTTAAATTAAATTAAATAATCATCGTACCGGTTAATATACGAGGTGTATCTAATAAATTTACATATTCTAATAATTATTTTTCAATATATGTTTTTAGTTTGACACCATCGGTGGTAGGGGTGGTTTTACTGCATATAACTGTAGTTAAATATTTAGGCTCCGGACCTAATTGGACTTTAATGGTGGATCTTGCAGGGCGATGTCAAAAATCTTGGTGGTCCACAATATTATACATCCAAAATATTGTAAATGTCGATAAAATGGTGAGAAAAATTTTCGATTTATATAATTTACGGATTGAGGTGTTTTGTTTTTAGTGCGCCGATCAAACTTGGTATTTAAACGTCGATATGCAGTTGTATTTAATGTCTCCATTGATATTTTGGTCGTTGAAAAAATCTCCCAGACTAGGAATCGCTTTGTTATTATTATCGGCATTTCTTTCGATGTTTTTATCATTTACAAGGGCTTATTCGTATGAAATGTCGGCTATAACGAATACTCATTATCTGAGGTAACAATCTCGTTATTAAAATTCACAAAATTATATACTAGACTAATTTTTGTACTCTCGGGCTTGAATAACAAATTTTCTGGTGATATATTTATCAAAAATATAGAAAAAACGATGCCACGACTGAATATTTCTACGTAATTATATAAAAATATACTTTTAGGGGTGACCTTGATGTATACATGAATCAGTATTATTTTAAAACGGAAACGAGAGCTACTCCCTGGTTACTGGGAGCTATTTTAGGTTATGTTCTATCTAGAACGGATAAAATAATTAAATTAGGAAGGGTAAGTTTCATTTTTCAAATGCTTGACACAAATTACATCGAATCTTTAGTTTATATAATTTCCAATGTACATCTCAGTCCGGTTCTGTCTTCTGCTGTTTTATATTTTTTATCTCCTTCTATCTCGACGATTCTTTCCATATGATTACTTCCGATGCGAGGTTAAAAAATGAATTTCATAAGGGAAATCTCAGCTTCAAACCCCGTTTTCTTTGAAAACTTTTCTAAATTATAAATTCTCTAAATCTAAATTATTTTTTTCCATACCGGCAACGCTGTCGGTCGTGTCTTTGTTCGAATAACTATAAAGTCACATTCTGAGACAGAGTTTTTTACGTCGTTTCTGCGTATTCCAACAACGATTTCCGAATTCGTCGCTACCAAATCCTTCGATCGTGTTCTAGTTTACATGAAACAACTAACGAAAATACGAAATGAATTTCATAAGGGAAATCTCAGCTTCAAACCCCGTTTTCTTTGAAAACTTTTCTAAATTATAAATTCTCTAAATCTAAATTATTTTTTTCCATACCGGCAACGCTGTCGGTCGTGTATTTGTTCGAATAACTATAAAGTCACATTCTGAGACAGAGTTTTTTACGTCGTTTCTGCGTATTTCAACAACGATTTCCGAATTCGTCGCTACCAAATCGTTCGATCGTGTTCTAGTTTACATGAAACAACTAACGAAAATACGAAATGAATTTCATAAGGGAAATCTCAGCTTCAAAACCCCGTTTTTTTTTGAAAACTTTTCTAAATTATAAATTCTCTAAATTTAAATTTTTTTTTTCCATACCGGCAACGCTGTCGGTCGTGTCTGTGTCATGATAACACGTGCTCGTCGAATACATCGAATAAATATAAAGTCACATTCTGAGAAAGAGTTTTTTTACGTCGTTTCTGCGTATTCCAACAACGATTTCCGAATTCGTCGCTACCAAATCGTTCGATCGTGTTCTAGTTTACATGAAACAACTAACGAAAATACGGAAATTTCAATTGAATAAGAATTTGAAAGTATTTTTATTTATATATTATTATATATATACTGTGTATAACCGAAAGCGATTTATATATTTCAGATACATTTAATATGTCTTTGGGTACTGAATTTAACAATTATAGTAACTTGTATACTATCCGGTCATAGTACTTTAAGATCCAGCGATTACCGGAGACTCGAAAATTCATTAGCTATAGCGTTAGTAAGGCCATTTTTCGCGACGTCTGTCGGATGGATTATTTGGGCTTGTGCCACGGAACACGGAGGTAATTACGTCATTACCTCGCAGCGAATATTCTCGATATTAACGCAATTTTATTTATTACAGGTATAATTAACAAATTTCTGTCGCTTTCGATATTTCAATTTTTGAACAAATTCATCTTTAGTGTATATTTGTTGCACGTGACGATTCTTAAAATAATATTTCTTTCGGTAAAAACACCGATGTATTTCGGAATATTCAACATGGTAAGTTGAATCTATATTTTTATTCATCTTATTAGATTGATTTTCTTGATCAGTAGTATCTGAAGACGGTAAGTTGGTTATCGAAACGTGTTTTAGTCAGTAATTAGGGCTTGTGACTAATCACAGGTAATTTTGAGACGCTCTGGATACTTGTTTATATTTTAGGTTTACGATGTTTGTGGAATTTTGATGATTATGTTTTGGGTATCAATATTATGGATATTGGTATTCGAAAGCCCGTTGATTGAAATTGAAAAAATGATATTTTCAAAATAAATCGTAAGTTTGCATTTAGTTTTATTATAAACATAAAATGACTAATTTTTTTCGTTTCAGATAATCAACAATATCTTGAAAATCCTCATTAAATTCCATATATGAGTCACGTGACTCATTACGTCTAAATTTCTAAACAATTTTGACATTATTTTGACATTTGACATCGAATAAAAAAATATTTATGGAAATTTTTGTTTTTTTATAATCAAATTTAAGTAGTCGAGTGTTTTTATTATAGTCATAAACTCAATATATCGAATCTTCTTACTTAACACTTCCGAAAAACATTTTTGTTCGGTTAATAATTAAAATCAGGTATAATGCACTTATAGTGGGCCGTAAAGCCGGTCCTGTCCGTATTTAACTTATTGAATGCTAAAAAATAGGAAAATATGGTCGATACTTTTGTAAAGAACCTCGTATATATGACACGTCAAGTCAAAGCAACACTAAAATTAAATCAAATTTACCCGAATCATTTTTTTTTACGATTTATTTAAATTATATAAATAAAGTATTTCCAAACATAAACCCTGTATGAAGCTCATAAAAAGCTCTACAAAAAAATATATTTTACGTAAACCCATTATTTGAGCTGTTACAGCCCAAAATATCTAGACAGGAATCGAACTTACTAACATAACCTTATTTTTTAAATCTTTAAATTTCTATATTAACCGTTTTCAAACATACACCCTGTATATACCTGTTGCTTAATATATTCATTCGTCGAATATTTGATTGCACCTCGTATCATTTTGATAACGAGTTCATTAATTTTAATACATTTACCACTGCAGGTATTTATAAAAAATCACCAAGTACACTATCTACCATAATATTAATTTGTAAATCATGAATTTTTACTTATTCGTACTTATTTTCATTTATCCAATGTTTATTACAGTTTCTATTTATAACGAATTTGAATTATTAAAAAAATTAAGAAGTATAAGTACCAGCGATGGTGTTTCAACACAATGTCGATTAACAATATCTTTGTTTTTAAATAAATTGAATGATACCAACGATCTTGATGGTATTTGGGCGTTGCAAAGTAGGTAAAACAAAAAACTACTTTATCTCAAGTTTTAAACAACTGATTTCTATCATTGTTTTTATATTTCGATATTTAACATGTTAATCACTATATTACATTTTAATTAATCAAAATTTTTATCTTAAACAAAATATCTTAGTTTCCTCCGCCATATTGTGAAACAATATATTTCGATTAATTTTCACAGTGTTTGATGCTTCTTCTAAAATACCGGCGGGAGTTATGTCGTACAATCTCGGCGAATTGGGAAACTTTGAACAATGTATCGAAATCAATTCCATAAATGATCATATAATAGGAAAATACTGTTTAGGACATGTAATTTTCAACCGTTCACTAATAGAAAATAATCGAATTTATTCCCGAGATCACGTAAGTATTTCAATTGGTCACTAATAAAGGAGGGATTCAAAAATTATCGTTTTCCCGCGCTATTGCGTTAAACGTCTAATAAAAAACTTTCGAGCGCAATGTTGCCACTCGAGGAATTGTTGGTAAAACTAAATTTGCTATAAAAATGTAATAGATTTGATCCTTATTACTACATAATATAATATAATATATTTGACTAAAATAATATAAAAAACAACATGACAAGGTAAGAAATTTAATCAAAAAAGATTTTTCACGAATCTAACAATGTGGCAACGCTGTGCAGAAATACCGCTTTTGGCGTAGCAAATAGGAGAAGCCAATTAAATTTGTTTTTACTAGTCACATGATATTAATCACATATTGATGTGTAGTATTAATTGTTTTTTATTTTTCACCAGTAACATATGAGAAATGCAAACAAAAATAGATATCGATATAAATATGAACAGAAAATGTTAGGTTAGATGTTTTAAATAACCCAACTTAGTCTCAAGTTTGTTGAATAGAAAAGTACGTTCAAATTAACACGAATTTTGTTACATAACTCGTTTTCGGAAATTTTGTCCCTTAAAATTTCTGTTTCAAATATTATCTTATACTACCGATTGGAATATATAATTAAATATATTGTTAGATAAAATGATAGGTAGACAACCAATAATACACTATTGTAAGACATCATTGACATTTGAAAACGAGTAATTATGTACTTATATTGTGTAAAATGATTATTTTCATGAGTTTGGTTATGTTAATATTAATTTTATCGGTTCAATTTCAATAATAAATATGTGAATATTTGCAAGGAAAATTATTCTTTTATCTTTACTTAATAATGAAATTTCACGCGTTCATATTAACCTTTTTAAAAACATCCGTTTCCGATTCGAGCGAGTGTTCGACAAGCTATAGTACAGTTAATGTGGGTTTTAATTATATGTTATTTTATTATTTCAATAATAAGTATGTGAAATTTCTGTTTCAAACATTATTTTATACTCCCAATTGAATATATAATTAAACTTATTGTTAGATAATTCATTAAATTGTTTGATAAAAAAACGATAGGTAGACAACCAATAATACACTATTGTAAGACATCATTGACATTTGCAAACGAGTAATTATGTACTTATATTGTGTAAAATGATTATTTTCATGAGTTTGGTTATGTTAATATTAATTTTATCGGTTCAATTTCAATAATAAATATGTGAATATTTGCAAGGAAAATTATTCTTTTATCTTTACTTAATAATGAAATTTCACGCGTTCATATTAACCTTTTTAAAAACATCCGTTTCCGATTCGAGCGAGTGTTCGACAAGCTATAGTACAGTTAATGTGGGTTTTAATTATATGTTATTTTATTATTTCAATAATAAGTATGTGAAATTTCTGTTTCAAACATTATTTTATACTCCCAATTGAATATATAATTAAACTTATTGTTAGATAATTCATTAAATTGTTTGATAAAAAAACGATAGGTAGACAACCAATAATACACTATTGTAAGACATCATTGACATTTGCAAACGAGTAATTATGTACTTATATTGTGTAAAATGATTATTTTCATGAGTTTGGTTATGTTAATATTAATTTTATCGGTTCAATTTCAATAATAAATATGTGAATATTTGCAAGGAAAATTATTCTTTTATCTTTACTTAATAATGAAATTTCACGCGTTCATATTAACCTTTTTAAAAACATCCGTTTCCGATTCGAGCGAGTGTTCGACAAGCTATAGTACAGTTAATGTGGGTTTAATTATATGTTATTTTATTTCAACATTGTATTTACAATCATAGTATCAAAAAGTAAACCTCATTTTGTGTCATAATCATATTGATATCTTTAATGAAGTATGCCTACTTGAGTTAGTTGAGGCATAGGAATATTTTAAAACACGCATCAAATTAAAAGCTCAATTTTTATTAAAATTAAGTGAATGTGATAATACGTTAAAAAACTTTTACATTTTACTATATATTATCAATAAAATAATAGTATTCTCTTTATAATCGATTTTCCGATATACAAACACATATTTATACCTACTAATAATTTGTGGTAAATGAATTTTAATACAAGTTTGACTGGACTATTATAGTTCTATTAATCGAGTACAAGCTAAGCCAATGTTGCCGGTTTTCCGACGCTCTTGCTAACGAAACGCATATAATTTTCAAAGTCATACAAAACAATATCTCTATTTTAATGAATCTTTACTTTATTCCTTCGGGAATATTTTTAGATCTACTTAAAAAATATTATGTTGCACGTAGCTGATGGATATAATAAAACAAAACGTTGTTCGTGGGCATTATGTTTACCTAGCAACTGCTCTGATAATGATGCAGAAAAAATTTTAGAAGGATTAGACACTTTAGGTCTTACTTCTACATCTGTAACATGTCAAACTTTAATTGAGTCATATCCGAAGTTAGACACGGACGCCATTATTGGAATGTAAGTACGTGGAAAGATGAATGTAAAAGAAATTTGGCAACATGTCAAAACACTACGAAGATTATAGGAACTTTATAAATCAAAATAAATTAATTACATCTTTATTCAATTTACAAGAGTTTGATATAGGAAAGCTAAAATTTTTTAAAAAATTAAGTATATATCAAGTTTTCCGTTTTTTCTAGAACTATATTGTGTCTCTATATGTTTATTGTGATAACATCAACAGCAATAGATTTAGGATTAAGATCTAAACGAAAAGGTGAGTATCATATTCAAAAAATATCGGAAATTAAGAAAAAAAATGCATATGATAAATAATATCCTGTATTTATATTAATTTCACTAATTTAACTATCTTTCAATATTTTTTAATATAGGCAACACACTATACAATCATATGGTACGTCATTTGTGTTGCCTATCTTTGATATACAATATATTTTTTCTATGTTTTAGTAATGATTCACCCTATATTTGTATCATTTTCAATTTATACAAACGGTAAAATATTATTTGATGTACCAAAACGAACTTCTAAATTATCTTGTCTGGACGGACTTAGATTTATAAGTATGTTATGGATAATATTCAAGCATGTATACATGGTGTATCAGGAAATGACGATTATAAATTTCAAGAATTTCATCGAGGTAAGTGAGTAAATAAACAGTATCCACTCTAAATAAGTGTGAAGCTGTTAATTTTACTAATTTCTCAACGTTAGAACGTTTTATTTTTATTTGAATTGATTATATATTATAGAAAATATCGAATTAGAAAATAAATTGGTCTAAAATGTTTAAAATAGGTTCTAAACAACAAAGAAATATAGGAAATGTAATAGAAATCTACAGGGAAGAGTTATTACTTTGTAATACAGGGTTTTATAATAATACGGTCTAATAAAATTGTACTAATACATTTATTTGCGTTTGTTTTTAGTTTACAGAAGTGATATACAGTATGTTATTGATTAGGGGAACATTGGCGTGCGATACTTTTTTATTAATAGGAGGAATTTTAGTAACTTACGTATTTTTTGATAAAAATATAAAAAATAAAATGACTTTTATCGAGATTATGAAACATTATTTACATCGATATATACGGTGAGGAAAAATCTGGTAAATTCGATTCGTACAAATTAAGTTTTAATATTTTTTGTTAGTTTGACACCCGCGTTGGCTGCTTCGATACTCGTTTTTACTACATTGGGGAAATATATGGGATCGGGACCCCATTGGAGTATATTATTAGCAAATATAAAAAATTGTCGGAATTATTGGTGGTCTTCAATACTTTACGTACAAAATCAAGTGAACGTCGAGGAAATGGTAACGAAACCAAAATTATATTACATAATTAATATTTGTAGGACATTTTCAGTGTACTGTTCATACTTGGTATTTAGACGTCGATATGCAGTTATACATTTTATCGCCGATAATATTTTGGTTATTTAGATTATCTTACAAAATAGGAATCGGTACGATAATCACGCTAATTATTCTTTCAATTACATTATCTTTCACTAGAGCTTATATTTACGAAATGTCCGCAGTCGAAACTGCGTATTTTATAAGGTAAGTGTGAAGAATCCGGAAGGTTTACTGAAAACTTATTAAATCGTGCAACGCCGCTTGGCAGTTTATCTGTATACCGTTTATGAGATTCTATATATTGTTTACTGAAACATTTTAGAGGCTCTGCTACTACGTATCTAAACGAATTTTACTATAAAACAGAAACCAGAGCCACTCCGTGGTTTATATGAACTATTTTAGGTTATATATTAGCTACCAAAAAACATCTACACGTAAAATTGTCTGGGGTAAATATTTCGGCGTTGGGCATTAAGCAGGATTACTTTCATTTAAATATTTTCAGATTTATTCTCTAATTTTATGGTTATTAAGTTTGATAATAATAGTAGTATGTATATTCGGAGACTACAATTCATTAAGACGAGCGGAATATCGAAGATTTGAAAACGCCTTAAGTATAGCTCTACTAAAGCCTACTTTCGCAGTAGCCATTTGCTGGATTATTTGGGCATGCGCTACGGAACAAGGAAGTGCGTCGTCGTAATGTATCTATATCATAGACACCGTTGCCAGTTTGTTAAATTCGTAACGTAAATCAGGTTCTGTGGGTAAAACGTTGTTTAGGATATATTATTACATTTCAACGAGAAATTTAATTATTTAAATGATTTACTGATTGATAAGGTTGATAAAAATTTGGAAATGAGTATTAAAATGTAGTAGATAAATGCAATAATACAATAAAAAAAATAATTTGACCAAATTTGACTGTACTATAACAATTCGTATAGACGCGCGCCAAATTAAACTTCAATCGAATGTTTTTAAAAAGCATAGTAGAAATCCACAGACGTGTAAATTTCAACATCGTACGAATCATAGAACTGATTTTATTATAATAAGATTTTTACCTTAACGTAAATAATATTTTTAACTTTTAGGTTTTATAAATCAATTTTTATCTTTACGATTATTTCAATTTATGAACAAATTCAGTCTCAGTATCTATCTTCTACACCGACCATTGTTACAATTGATATTTTTCGCTAGTAAAACCCCGATTTACTTCAGTGTTTTTAATATAGTAAGTAATTTATTATAGTCTTTTAGCAAGTTACCTGACTGAAAGTAAAAACTATCCATTTTAGGCTTACGATTCATGGGGAATAATGTTGTTAAGCTTTGGGCTGTCAATTATTTGGATCTTGTTATTCGAATATCCCATGCTTTCAATCGAGAAACTTATTTTTAAAAAATAAATTTTTATTGTAATTAATTTGCGAAAAATTGGACGTTGACAACTGACAGTACTTTTATTTATCCCTTATCCCCTAAAATCACTTGATTTCATGAAACACACCACTGTGGAGAATGAAAAAAAAGTTTAAAAATATTTTGGAAGCGTTGGGATTTGAACTCGATTCATTTAAACAACAAAAATTGTCTTTCAACCCACCTTTACTGTACACCACCGCCATTTTGTTTATCGGTATTCAGAATCCAATATTTGTATTGGAAAATTTAATTTTATAATAAATATTAAATCAAACTACCTAATTACGTTGATTATACAGTTTTTTTCTAATTTAATTGGACAAAAAATGTATTTTTATATATAATTTGCGTATTATAAGGTTTGTTGTATTTTTGTTTATTTCGAATCGGGATTTTTCAATGTTAACTTCCTTCCGATATACTTCCTGGTTTATTCTGATTCAAAAGAAGGTAAGAGCAAGGACAACGCCAGCGAATAATTTATTTTTCATGAAATCCTTGCGTATCCACTCGACTGTGACGATTTGTTGGTAAAACAGCAACACTAGAGGATTAAAATGAAACAAATATTTACAAATAAATATCTCATTAGATAAAGCAATTTGATAAAAAACAAAGTCATCGTAAAAATATTTAATAACACGAAAAGTCAACGACCCCTTGAAAGAGTCCAAAAATATATAATTTAAGTCAATATTTGTTCACAAGATGGCACAATCGATAAATCCAAAATAAAGACCCTGCATTGGAGATTGCAATATGAATAATGATTTATGAGTGTTCATGAACATAATTTGCATGGAATATTAAACCTATCCTATTAAATTGTCCGTCGTTCACTTCCTCTACTTCCCGAAGACAAGTTTTTCATGTTTACGATAAGATTAGTCTGTCTATACAACCGACCAAACGTTCATTTTAATAAAAGTGAAAGTATTTAACTTGAAGGTTAACAAATATAATCAAATATACGAATACTTTAGTCTAAGTTTTAATTACAAGTTCGATATAATTTAATCAATTTAGTTAATCTACTTAAAAGTACAAAATGTTATTTCAATATATAGATAGACGCCCCTAAATATCGGCACAACACAATACATTCAATGCAAATCGTGTCGTATAAATATTATTAATATTTTATAACAATATATAATAACAACAGTAATTTTATAACAATTTTATCTAATATTTTTATTACTTGGTTTTTAAAATGACCGTACTGTCTATCAAGTAGTCACTTCCAAATAAAGTTGAATTATTGAATTTACAAACAATTGAAGCATCAAGGTTCTCCTGCATGGCCTACTTAGTTCAACGATGGTTGACCCTTTAAAGGCTCAAGGTTCGTCTCTTGGTCTACGTACTTCAAGTCCAAGCTACACATGTTCTTGATTTTTTTTATTTGTTATAATTAATGAACTTCCCAGTGAATTTAACTTTATTCGATACGCTTACCACGTAAATATTCAAGAATATACGAGAGTTGTTTTTCAATTTATTATTTTTTTTTTTAGTTTTGACCTCAATTTTACAAACAATATGTTAATTTCTTCTTATTTTTCCAAATGTTAACGTCCATACATTCTATTTAAGTGATGGGTTTATTTTAAACAAACTAACCTAACCTAATTTATGAAATAACCGTCACGTCACGTGAAATCACGTGCTGTTACAGAGAATTGAGTTTTTTAGATTCTTACCGAGCACGTATGAAAAAAGGACGAAAAAAGAGAATTTTATTGATTAATTCCTATGGTAAAATGGTTAAAACGTCGATTTATAATATAAATATTGATAATACCTTTCAGAAGCAAAGCTGATTTTGATTAAAATATTAAGTACAATGTTCCATTAATACGGCTCTGATATTTAACCTAAAATAGAAGATAATCTTGACCCTAATACAAATATTAAAAGTTATTGGGATAATGGAAATAAAACGTTTATATATATATACTAATAAAATGTTAATAGTCGTTTATTTATTAAAATTAATTAAACATAAGTCTTATTACTATAATTAGATAAGATACAATAGGTTTGATTTTGTTCGCAAAACTTATAATAATACTAATTATAGAAGAAATGACATTAAACGTTATTATTGCAAAAATTCAGAACCTTTTTTTTCAATTCTTAACAACCTTCAACTTTTTTTCATTACAACGACCTTACGATCATCAGCTGTAGCACGCGCATGCGCTACAGATACGTATCTGTAAAGTTAATCTTTTGGATTTTGATGTGATTCAATCACTGAAACGTAAATACGTTTAATTAATCCCATAATTAAAGGCAATTATTGTATATTATAAAGTCTAACAGATTTCAAATTATACAATAATTACGGATCGTTACCAAATTGGATTACAGAATTGAATAATTTGAAACCGGATTAAGAAACCTCTCAAAAAGTGTACAACTGAAGTTTCATTATACATTATTCACTCATGAATCGAACAATCAATAATCAATCTCGTAAAACATACGTTGATTATAAATTAAAAAAATTAATATTCTAATTAAGTTAACGATCCAAAAATGTTGAAGTTCATTTTGAATATACAATCAACCAGTGTACGTTTCAATAAAACTTCGTCAATACAATGTAATGAATTAAGCTGTTCCACTGGATTCTCATTGTATTCAAGAAATATTTGTCCCGGCTGACGTTTATTAATTAAAATCCCATAAATTCTATAAAAATAGATATTTAATGGTGATTTGAGGGTATTTCAGATCAATAATTCATATATTTATTTATATCAATATAGGACAATCTAGTACCTACTGGTTCGTATCGGATTTTTCTTCCTAATTAAGCAGGATTGGCCTAAGCATTTTTCTATCTCTTGTTTTTCAAGGTTTATATATTTTTTACATAAGTATGAAACAAATATGGTGTATGAGGGCAAGAAAGTACTCTTAATTATATATATATTTTCGAAATATAATTATTCAAGGATGTAAACCAATTTTTATTAGGTCAGGGATTGGTAAGCGTTCGATTATATAGTGAACTATGTAGGTTTTTGTGAACCACGTTGATAAATATTTTTTAAATGTCATTATTCAAATAAAAGTAGTCAAGGGGCCAACTTAAAACTAATGATTTATCTTTGACGAATATTTATTTCCTAGTATTTCATGAAAAATTCGAAAATATTTGTATAAAAGCTTTTTCTTTGTTCAAAAAGATCAGTTTTTAACGTACAATCATTTGTGTATTCAAAAATACTGTCGAAAATAAGCTATTTCATTAAAAGTTTCTAAAAGTGTATTTACTCCAATATTATTGGCCCCCAGACTAAATTGTCAAGCTGGAATTGGGTAATAATAAGGCGGTAGTTTATTCATGTAACAAGTTATTAAAAAAATTATCATACAATTTAATTTCCAAACAATTCATACATTATAACATCTGTCAATTATTCTAGTAAAGCCATATTATTGCTCAATGGTGAATATTTGTCATATTTATACCAAGAAGAATTATTATTTTAGTTTTTAGAATTAGAATAATACATTTTTTAACGAATTTTGATATTTTAATATCGTATGTTAATACCTAAGCCGACCCTGTACATCGTCTACATTGTACCGCGTTAACTGTCATACAACTGACCAATTAGATCCATAGTTTGTGTTACTATGGAAAATTGGCGCTAAAAAATACCATCTGATCGTAAGAGAAGAAAGATAATTAGAAAGTAGGGTGCGTGCGTGTGTGAAAAATAACAAACCACAAGTAAGTTTTTCATTATATTTAATAACTAAAAGTTTTGTTTAAATATTTATACTGTTTTAAGTATATTTCTACAAAGTGTACGAAACACAGAATTTCGAAGTAAACGTATTTGAATAATTATTAGTTCTAATTAATAATATAAATACAGGGTCACGTTCAAAACGCCTGAGGGTGTTGGTAGAGGTGTCGGTACCATACCTGACTTGTAGCTTACCTTGATCTGCTTGTAAGCTAACTCAAATAATCATCATAGTTTACCAGACAGCTTGGTGCTTGTAATATTAACTTTTTTTACCTCGAGTTGTGTCGAAGAGATGGGTTGGGCAAACTTTAATATATATATATATATATATATATATATGTGTATTGTAATCATTAATAATTTACCAATGGGTTCAAAATTGTTACAACATAAAACGTATTCGTATAAATTAGTTGATAATAATATTTCGTAATATACCAATTAAACTTTTCAAAACTCCGATTACTTATTATAAATACGACAACAATTATGAAAGAAATTGAACATAAACATGATTTTCTGTAATATAAATAATGCAAATATCAGTTTTTATTGGTTAAATACGGTAAATTGTAGAGAAATTGTCGCTTGGTAACTTAACCTCAAAATTTTACTAGAAGAAAACAAGAAATTGTTTTCTTGTATAAAATCCGATGAATTGATAGATGAATTGAGTTCATTCGCCTTCAAAAATTAAATTACTTTCAATATTGCAGTTTCAACGTGAAAGAATGTTTTGATATTTCAAAAAAACATATCTACATTGAACTACTTTCTTGATTTTTTCATCCGCTACGAACTTAACGATTAAGAGAATGTATTTGAAAGTACGTACATTTTATTTTTATCATGCTCGAGTTGTTGGTGATGAGCGCGTTCTTCTATTACAACAATTTCACATTACCATTCATTATAGGCCAGTTCGTAAAGTTTGAATCGGTGTTAAATATGTCGGACGAACTTTTTTTAGATTATTATTAGATATTAGATAATATTAGATATTTTTTATTATTTAGTTGTTCGGCTACTGTACTACTCGTAATATATTAGCGAAAGTCGTTATTAATGGCCTGCAAGGGGTCGATTTATTAGTTTAATTTTCATTTGAATTGATTTTTTTAATAATAATTTCCGAATTTGTATAACTAATAATTTTTTTTTCAATTCAATACAATTTTATCGTTTAGAGATTAATACCATATGCCCTTCCCTTTTTTTTTCGTTTCTATTTACATCCGCTGACCATGATACATTTTCTAACATTTTTTTTCTTACAGTCCTACTAAATCTAGATAAATTTATTGCTCCTTAAATTGCATTAATAATTAAATGACCTGAATTCGCTTATAACTGAGGTGAGATAAATAACCAATGAGAAAAAGTATCTCTCAATGTATAATTTTATAAGTCTCTGGCTTTTCTCGCCGATACAGTGGCGGCGGGAATTTATTGTCCACAAAATATGTCACATCTCAATTTTATTAATCAGTTTCAACTTTTTTTTTATCGATTCCTTACTATTCTGTGGATACTACTTTGTTTATCATGGTGAAATACACCATAAATCAAATAAATTTCCATCCACCAACTTCTATCGAACCTCCCTCGTATCACGAAATTAATATCATTTATTGAAATTACGACTTGGCAACGTCGCTTTTATTTCTTACTGTCACTTGTCATACTAACTAATCACCTATATTGGTATCAATATTGAAATTAATTATTTATATATTTGAAAAAATATTTCGATCCGCCTCTGTATACCAAACCGAAATATGAGAGCCCAACCTAAAGTTTAGTGATCGCGGACCTTGGCCAACGCAACATACACACATTGTGACTGTCAATTTTTTTTGTATTCACACTATTAATTGAATCGGAAACAGCAGACTTGCTGGCCTCCTCCGGAAGTCGAACAAGGCTAAAAATCTACAAAAAAAAACCCACCAATGAAAACCTTCTAGATTATGGACGTCTTTTATTAACCACTTTTCGTTTGTTTAAGACGTTTGGATAAGAATTAAAACATTCTCTAATAATAATAATGAGATTAATTCACGTTCCTTTGTTAGCCATTTTCAGTTTCGTTTGCTATAAAAAAGAAGATGAAGTTTGTTACAGACTTGACATTTAAAATAATTTATAAAGATGTTTATATGGGTTTATTTTTTTTATTAATATAAATTATAAAAAAAATGACCGCTTTTTATAAATGTATCTTCAAACAAAACATTTGGAATATAACTGAAAGTTTAAAAACGTTGCGAGACGAAAAACATAAAATTGGGACAATATCGGCTTTGCGATGTTGCCAGTTGTGAAAATAAATTTTCTACTAATTTCTAAACGATTCAATTAATATAAATTTTTACTGAACGATACCGTTATAAAAATTGTTATCTAAACAAATTTAATTTAGTGGTGAGACGGTTCAGTGACCTACAGGTGGTTATGAAAACGTTGTAGCCAGACACAACAAACGCATAATTAGCAGTAATATGCAATGTCTTCAAGTACACAGAAGCATCCAAGCGAAACATCAAGATCGAGGAGACATTATTCTCTTTGTTTGTTATCGTAAATGCATAATATTATATTTCCGTAAATAAACAAATAAAATAATATCAAACGTGTGCATTATAAGTCATATTCATTATAAGGATTCATAAAATTTTTTTGTTCGAAACAGTTTAGGGACCGTTCGCGTACGTGTTTTAAAAATTGTTGATGACATCACGCCCTCGCGATAGGTTCCTAAACTGATTCGGAATTTGCCTCGCGAACAAAGCTATTCATATGACGTACACCCCTTGAAAATAATAATGGACTGCTCGGGTTACGTAGATGTACAGAGCCATCTTTATATTCAGTTCGTAAATAATTTCTGTGAATTTAAACACTATTATATTAATTTAAAAATAAATTTATGATAATTGTATATTTCTAATATAAGGTACAACATTCGTATTCGGTATTAGTCACATCTATAACAATTGCATTGAAAAAAATTATTACATTGACACAAATTCGCTAAAGCTGATTCATTATTGACATTTTCAGGTTAAACAACTTTTATACTACGAGGAGCGATCAGTATTTTTTTGTTTTAAATCTATTTGTATGAGTATTGATATGAAATTTGATATTTTTCGTTTCAAAATTAAGAGTGGTGTTTAATATATAGTCCAGTCAACCGCTGTAAAACTTTTTAAGTACTTTTTCTCTAAAAAAATATTACAAATTAATTTTGAAGAAAATCTGTTAGGTACGGCAACACTGTACAATAATTTCATCAAACATCAAAGTCACCTGACAACTGACAACGATAGTCAGTTTCTAGCGTTAGTCTACACATAGTAGGTTATAATATGACGTCATACGTAAATAATTGATTTATAAATGAATAAGAATTTGTATCGGCCATTTTATTGAGAATTAGATCACAAGGAATTCGTTGAAAAAACTGACGTAATATATTAAATATGTATATCGTATGAGAATATTTTTGTATAAAAACATGTTTACATTTCTTAGTAGATACAAATACATAAACAACAGGAATTTAACGTTTTTAGGTATAATTATTATATAATTAAATGAAATTTACTTAGAACTATATCAATTCAACAAAACATCCGGTTGATATTTGTTTATAATATAGAAAAACTCGTGTAAACGCCGGCTATACCTAATAACAAGAAAAATATTTGTCTATAAAAAATTTTATTAGCATCAACAGATATTCTAACGTTCACTTCCGTGACAAGTTAAATTAGATTATTTATTGTTTATTATTTGATATAATTTTAATCGCACGATAAATTAATTAGTTGATTTCAAAGGTTAAGTACTTATATAATGACCTATAAAGGTATTAATTCAACAACGTACCACCCACGTGACAAAAAAATCGAATATACGAAAATCCACGTGGCTTATTTTTAAGTTGGTATTCATTCGCGTAAAAAACGATGTTCCAGACATACTGACCTACATTTGGCATGTAGAACTCTTCGTAAATAATTGTGTCGAATAGTATAAGTATAGGGTAATTAATGTGCGCGAGAGAGATAGCGTAACGTCACAGCAGGTACCGCCATCTGTTCGATAATAGCCACACAATTATTTTATTAGCGCCAACTCATCGATATTAGTCATTCTTTATTTTCCGTGGCGTGTCTTTATCATTATTGTAAACGAATGAATTGTATTAATTTATAATTTATTATAAGAAGTAAAAACAATTAATTATTTAAAAGTATTAGTAATCGACGTCGATTATTTTTAATAGCTTCTAATAAATACTTTCAAATATAAACTCCTACATTAGTCATAGTTTTTTTTTTGTATATAATATACGGGGTAACAAAAAAGTATCTACTCTGAATCTGAATTAAAAGTCTTGAAACTAGATTTCTTAGAAGGAAAATAGGGGCCAGAATTTATTAGAATAAGCTAGAAAATATATCTATCGGCGATTTTTTCTTGTTTTCTAACCTAAAAATTTCACTTGCAGTACAATTAATATTCGATATGGTTAAAAAAGGAAACTACACCTTGATATTGAATTATTTTAGATTTATCTCAATTTCTAACACGTATTTTTGGATTTATGACAATAAACGTATAATTTTATAGTGTTTACATCAACTTTGTTGATTTTAACTGATGTTGCAATACGTAATATTATTATTATTTAAACCTTTAATGCCTGAGATATATTTACCACGTTTTAAGGTTATATATAAACCTAATTTAATCTGTTGATAAAACAAAATTTACACGTAACAAATCACATGATATTTTCAGCACGTATTCTCGTGTTATTTGTTGCAACAAACATTCCATCGAAACTAAAAAAACGTTAAACAAAAAGTAAATCATCCTTGAAAGAATTTTAAAAATTTAGTATACAGGGTGTCCTATAAGTCGACAGCTGTCTAGATGTTGTGTAAGATTTGAATTGTTTCGAATGGATTTTACATCGTTAAAATAATGAAAATGATTGGAAATATCCGTTTTCGAACCATTCGAATGGATAAAACCTACAGAAGTAGCCGAAACAATTGAATAATTTGAATATATTCAAATACGTCCTGTATATAAAAAAATTAAAACAAATGTTCTTAGAATGTCAGAATTTGAATAATTTACATTTTTATCGAGATCGTTTTTATTTATTTAATAAAATCAGTTGATAACGAAGGTTTAATTCCCTACAAAAAAATTGCAAATAATTACGCAATCATACTACAGCCAATTAAAAATATAGTAAAAACAACGAAAATCTATTTGAAGCGGCAACACTGTTTAGAATTAAAACGGACTGCTACGTCAATTTCTTCCCGTTCCATCGATTGATACTCGTAACATTTATGTACGTAATCACATAGTCAAAGGCCAAGTTAAAGAAAAAGAAGAATAACCTATTTATTTTATAGAGTTAATATTAAATAACTACAAGTTAATAATCTAATTCTAATTGTGTGATTTTTGACTTTTCGCGTACAATTTAAAGTACTATCTCCTTTATCTGAATAAGAACGAGTCGAGATGGGCGACGTGTTGCTATGGAAATAAATATTCGATAATCGAATTTAGTGAAGTGTTTGTTGTTGATTTCGTGATTTCAGCGAATCGTTCTAGAAACGAAATCAGTAATTTCCTATAATTAACATAGATTAGAAACAGTCGAGTCTAAAATTTTCTCAAAATTATTGAATTTTATGTTCCGTGTAGTATACCGGGTCTGTCAAAATAAATATATTATATCAAACTATTTTTTTCTGTTTATTGTTTATTTTTTTGTGATAAAATAGTGTATTTATTAAATAGTATATCATTTTTATATGAAAAATACCGACTGTATTGTATAATAAAAATTATAAAAGAGACCTTGCGCGTTAAAAAAAAAGAAGAACTTGTTGTTCGTACATATTGAGGTAGGTCACGGCACCCGACCATGACATATGAAAGGTGAAACTCGTTATGTTCATTGAAAGGTATAACAGCGTTGCCGATACGATGAATTTTTCTTCGACACTAATTATAAACTTTATTATTATAAGTAATTAACATTAGATTACTGTTTTTATTTTTTATATTGTTATTAAAGTTTTTTTTTTTCACATTTTATTATATTCTACTTGAACTTCGGTGTATGAAGACAGTTAAATAATTATCTAAACGAATTATATATAAAGTTTATTACATTTTTCATTAAACTTTCGAGGTTACGTGAATTGAAGATTATTTAATCTACAATTAGATATCAAAAATACTATTTCTGAAAAAATTGACAATATTTATACCTTCGGAAGTATTACAACTTTGTAGTATACGTGGCAACACGGCAATTTGCACCGACGTACGAATCGTTCCAGCAAATTAACTTGAGTAACCAATTTATTATTACAACTAACGGAACCGTCGAGAAAAAAATAAGGTCTTTGCACCACAATTTTTATAAAATCACGTTTCTTAATTAAAATAATGCACGGAATCATAGGTATCCGTTATTAAATTTATTGAAGATATTAAAAATTAATTGTTCCCTCCCGTGCAAACAATTTTTAAAATACTTTCGAGATTTTTCCAATACAGTTCATAATACAAGGTCGAGAGCCGTTTTTATTAGCATACTAGGTACATACTTGAGTATTTAGATTTTAAATTATTCAAATACGTACTTTACAAAGAAAAAAGTTATCTGGCACCGTAAATATGGTATTAGACATTCTAGATTAAATTTTGACTGTAAACACTTCAAAATTAATACACTTAATTAAAAATATCGTTTTTTAGTTCCATTAATTTAATAATATCATTCAATATAGTTTTAGAACACGGAACACGTGTTTTCGTATACGCGGCTAACTTCATATTATTCAACAGACCATAACGTAGTTGCCACGTATTCACTTTATTTCTAACGATTAGTTATTTAACATGATATATAAATAAAACTATCAATAATATTGATTAAATAAACTAATTTCATGAATATAATTCGTATACAATGTGTTAAAGTATGTAAATAAAATTATTTCGTTCTAGTAGTGTATAGATACGACACTGTTGCCAAGTTAGTATTTAGTTCAAGTAAGAAATGTATTTAAATTTAATGTAATGTAATGGAATTTATTTAAATTATAGTATTCAAGTGTTTATTCTTTAAATTAATTATGATCAGATAACGTTTTTTTCTAGAAAAACATTTTATTATTGAATATGTCAGATCATTGACGTTTCAAAATAGTTTCGATTACGTCAAATTGAATGAAATGACACGAAAAAATAGTTTTCTTTAGTTAAATGTCGAAAATAATATGTTTCAGATATATAAATGATTGTATTAAAATTAAATTAATTATTTATCGTTGGATTATTTAATAAATTAATTCGAGAAAAACATGAAGTTTCGGTGCGCGAAAACACTCGAAAAATTGCACGCGTTATTCGGACGGTTCAGTGAACGGTAGTGGGGCGCTTCGGTAGGGATATAAATAACACCGCTACGACATGCCTCCGTTCAGTACATCCGAGCTAGGTCAAACAACGCGTCAGTGTCTGGCAGTAGCAACTAAATCACTTCGTGTGACCTATTTTCACACAATCTCGTGATCAAGACTGACTATTATTGAAGTGATAATTTTGTGATATTAGTTTATAGTTTATAGAAAAAAATTAAAAATGCCTTCTCCTCACGAGGAAATCCAATCGGAATTACAGGAAGCCGGAGAAGTAATATCTTCGAAATTAATGGAAACCCGCGACAGTATATCGTCGATAGACAGCGATGTATCTTTGTCGTTCGATAAAAAACAAGCGGGAAACACGACGGAAGACGAAGGGGCCCACATGGCGGATTTAAGTGACAGTTCCTCCGACACGGGATCCAACGGCGGCGGGAAGGATTCCGGATGCGAAGTCGCCCCCGAAATAACGGAACCGCCGTTCGATCCGCCGAACGACGAATTGGCGGACAAAATAGTCCAGCAAGTGGAGTTTTATTTCTCCGATGCCAATATAACGAAAGACGCGTTTCTATTGAAACACGTCAAGAGGAATAAGGAGGGGTACGTGTCGCTCAAATTAATATCGAGTTTCAAGAGGGTTAAACACCTAACGAAAGATTGGAGGGTGGTAGCGCACGCTCTGAACCGATCCACCAAATTGGAAATCAACGAGGCGGGTACGAAGTTACGCAGATTGCAACCGTTGCCCAAATACGACGAAACTACCCCTTCGAGAACGATAGTCGCCGTACATATGCCCGTAGAAAAACCGACGATCGAAAACGTCGCCGAATTATTCAAATCGTGCGGCGAAATCGCCCTGATCAGAATATTGAGACCGGGCAATCCGATTCCGGCCGACGTCAGGCAATTTATTAACAAAAATCCTTCTTTGGCCGGGATGGTTTGCGCCCTGGTCGAATTCGTGCATTCGGAATCGGCTAGGAACGCCCTGGATATGCAACTCATTCTAGGAGAACCGTTGAAGGTGTACGAATTGAATAACGTACCGCATCCGGAAAGAAAAAAGAAAACCGTTAATAAAAAAACAAATAATAATAATAATAAAATCGCGTCGGAATCTGATTATATATCTTGTCAAAGTGGTTCGGAGGCGGAAGATTTGAAAAAGTTCGATCCCAGAGGTGAGTTTCATTTATATATATATATATATAGTACAGTCAAATTAGGCTAGAAACTTGACCAAAAAAATATTGTTTCGCGTTTTTCACCCTCTCGGTGACTTTTTTTTAAAAAATTCTTCATATAAAAATTATAGATCTCGTTATTATCTACAAAAACCGTAAATATACTTTTTCTCCTAAGTGTTACCGTTTTTGAGATATAGAGATTTAAATACAAAAATTCGTATTTTACCTATACCATTTGTGAAATATAACGTTTTTGAGGCTCGAAGTTTTTAAAAATTCAAATAAACTTGAAAACATTGTTCGATATAACTTTATAAATAAAATATATATAATTCGTATCGATCCGGTTCATAAAATTTCTAATTTACCACGAAAACTTGAGCAAAAAAATATTGTTTCACATTTTTCACCCACTCGGTGACTTTTTTCGAAAAATTTCTTCATATAAAAATTGTAGATCTTGTTATTATCTATAAAAACAGTAAATATACTTTTTCTCCTAAATGTTACCGTTTTTGAGATATAGAGATTTAAAAATAAAAATTCGTATTTTACCTATACCATTTGTGAAATATAACGTTTTTGAGTGATTTCCTACAGTACAAACTCCACTCGAGGATTGCTACGTTCAATAATATAATGAGAAATCAAAATTTGTATCTATACTTTCCAATCGACTCAATTTTTTATACTATTTTTTTTTGTCTTAATTTGACCAGACTATAAATAATTACCGCGACTTTCTGATCTATTAAAAATTGTTATTAGTCATAGTGAACGAGATATGAATGTTAAAAGAAGGCATCTAAGAGAAATGGAGGTGAACAGCCCCTTACTTTCACCGATTTCAAATATGAAAACGTCATAATATATACGATATTGATAAGATGATGAATTTATGAAGAAAAATATACAGAACGACATTTTCTCTGTATTTTCAACATAGGTTATTTGAGATTTTAATATAATTATTCATCAAAAATTATTTTCACAACTAATATGTAGTGTATGGCCACCTTAACTCTAAACCGCCGGCGCGTTAAATCAACGTTGTCATAATTTCGTATTTTCTAGAATATAAATATTCTAACGCAATAAAAAGTGGAAAATATTCCCAATAAAGAATCATTATTTCTAATACAGGGTATTTTTAGACTAAAACTTGTAAAACTGGTTGATAAGAATATAAAATTAATACTGTATACGTGTCTTGAAAAAAATATAACCTATAAAATTTTTATCTGTATCCCTGAAGAAGATACGTAATAAAATGTACGTTTCCTTTCAACTCTTTGTACTAAATAAACGTCGTTAAAAAAATTGAAATCAATATGGAATTGAATGAGCATTCAAAATATTTACAAATCGTAAATATAGTCAGTAATAAATTTCAAATTTGAATTGTAAAAAACCCAATAACATCATTACGTATTCACGTTTCACCTTGTATATATAATAAACACGTGAAATTATTATAAATTGAAATTAGATAAATTTAAAAACATTGTAATAAAAAATAAATTATGATTTAAATGATATAAATTGTGGAAAAAAAGAAGGAACTAGGAAAATTTGTGAAGAAAAACCATAATAAGTTAGAAATATTAGTAGTTTGAAGTAAAAAAAGTTTATCGCCGTTCGTATAGTACAAAATGATTTTTGGTTATATACCAACAGTCACAAAAATAAATTATATTAAAATAGGCGGCCACACACTATATTTTCCCGGCGTACAAATTCGTATAATTTCGCGCTTTTGTTAAGATTGTTTTTCGATTAATTTTTTAATTTTTTAAAATGTATATTTTTTGCAACAAACAGAACTGTAGCAGTGCCGGTTTTCAATGTGAAATTTTCATTTGTTTCAGGTAAATTACGTCGTGGCTCTTCGTCGGCTCAATTTCCTTCTCGATATATAGAGCCTGCAGCATGGCTTCAGAGACGTCTTAGCGCCTCCAGCACCGAAGCCAATTTCCTTTACATGCCCAGAAGGTTGTCTTCTAGCAGTCGAGATTCCAGTGAATCATCACTTTTCATTCCGAGGAGGATGAGCGCGTGCAGGTAAGCCATCCGAGTGATTTTTTTTTTTTTTATAGAAAATGTTATTTTGTCACAGCACGTCCAGCAACAGCGACAATTTCGTAAGAAGAATGTCGTCTTCTTCGGAACACAGCAATCCGAGATCGAGAAGCAACAGCTCGGCTTTTTTGAACGGAGAAAACGTTTTGAGAATGCCGAAAGGACCCGACGGAAGCAGAGGATTCAAACAAAGACTACCAACTGTTGCACAATAAAATGAGATCGGCGAAAAAACATAAATTTTTGAACCCAAAAAAGGTATATTTTATACTAATTGAACAATTCTGTAGCAGAGTGCCCTTATTTATTCACATATTTTTGATCCTCGTATTGGAATAAATGAGAAAATCTGGATCGTACTTGACGAGAAACAATTTTTTTCATAAATTTTCATAATAACCCTCGTATCATCATAATAAAAATGCCTCAACAATCAAATTATTCGAGAACTTTTATAGTAACCCTCGTATCTTGATACACAAGTTTAAATCATAAAAATTTGAAAAAATCGTAGTAAATTTTACAAATTTTCAAAAATTTTCAGAACGCCCCTCGTATCTAAAGCTATACACAATTTTACATCATGAAACTTTGAACAAAAAATCATAGTTGACTCAAAACAATAAAATTTTTCGAGAATTTTTAAATCGACCCTCGTATCTTGATACAAAAGTTTAAATCATAAAAATTTGAAAAAATCGTAATAAACTTTACAGATTTTCAAAAATTTTTAGAACGCCCCTCGTATCTAAAGCTATACACAATTTTATATCATGAAACTTTGAACAAAAAATCATAGTTTACTCAAAACAATAAAATTTTTCGAGAATTTTTAAATCGACCCTCGTATCTTGATACACAAGTTTAAATCATAAAAATTTGAAAAAATCGTAGTAAATTTTACAGATTTTCAAAAATTTTCAAAACGCCCCTCGTATCTAACGCTATATACAATTTTACATCATGAATATTTGAGAAAAAAATCATAGTTTACTCAAAACAATAAAATTTTTCGAGAATTTTTAAATCGACCCTCGTATCTTGATACACAAGTTTAAATCATAAAAATTTGAAAAAATCGTAGTAAACTTTACAAATTTTCAAAAATTTTCAAAACGCCCCTCGTATCTAACGGTATATACAATTTTACATCATGAATATTTGAGAAAAAAATCATAGTTGACTCAAAACAATAAAATTTTTCGAGAATTTTTAAATCGACCCTCGTATCTTGATACAAAAGTTTAAATCATAAAAATTTGAAAAAATCGTAGTAAACTTTACAAATTTTCAAAAATTTTCACAACGCCCCTCGTATCTAACGCTATACACAATTTTATATAATAAAAATTTGGAAAAAAATCGTAGTTAAATTTTTCTAGTGACCATCGTAATATGAATAATAGAATAAAAAAATGAGTTACCGTGAATAAATTAAATAAAAGGATATTTATATTTACCCTCGTATAGTAATAAACAACTCAATAATAATATGATAAAAATAAACATTCGCTAATAGTTCTAGTAATATAAGAAGAAGGTTAACATGACATGAAACCGGAAATATACGTAGGAGGTCAACCTTACCGGAAGAACACATAACCTGTAAATATCAAGGCGTTCGTGATTTTACTTTTTATCGTTAAAGGTAGCCGTCCGTCTCAGCCTTGCTAACTTGATTATTGATTACTTTTATTTTCCACTGTATATTTTTTCCTAAATATACAGAAAACTAACACTTCGACTTTCACAATTCGCTTTCTTCACGTTAAAATCGTCTTGAATGATTTCACTTTTAATTTAGAATATCGAATTCTCCATAAAAATATTAATTATATGCATCTGGCGCTTGCAGTATATAGATAATTGCATGTTTTCATTTTTTTTTAACTGTTAATTTAAATCAATATCTACGCGAGTGTTTTTTTACCTCTATAATATATTCAACGTTCGATAAAAAACATTGAACTGTTAATTGAAGGTTGTTATAACCTTTTATTAACACTCAATTGGAGTGATATCGATGATTCATATCGATACTTATAGCTACGAGATATATGAGTGACCTTGATCAACGTTTAGTTTTCGCAGTATTCGATTTAAATTGAAAACTTGAAATTTAGGTCAATGTACATCGTCTAAACAAAATTTGTGACCAAAATCACAATTTCATACTTGTATCTTTCCTTTTAGAATTGTATAATTGATAATAATTTTCGAATAGCAATCAAATTACATTTTACATTGTTGCCGCACTTGACAACATAACTATAATATAATCAGTAATTGCAATATTCTAATTTAACCGTTATTAATAAAAGAAATTACAGAATGTTTTCTTTAATATCATGTTTAAAAAGCGTAACGATTTAATAGTTTGAGTATATACGTGTTTTCTAACGGAGAAATTTACTTTTTAAATAAAACGACAATGTAAAACTTTCGGAGAAAGTAGTGAGCGGCATTAGAAAAGTGGGCCGTGAACTGAATGCACATTCGCAGTAGCGTTCGTTTTAATAAAAATTTACGGAGACGTTTTATTGAATACGTTCCCTGTAATAAACCGTTAGTAATAGAACACAGGTCCGGATTCTAAATTATGTATAAAAAAAAAATAAAATAAGGGTTCTCTATAATATATCAGCTAATTTGTCAATTATTGGTTAAATATTTATGTTTTTTTTTATTCTTATAAATAAGTGCTTTTGTTCATTTTGTTATAGAAATGACGTTCAATCTAAATCTACCAATAGTTATAAATTTTTATTTTATACAATGGCAGATACCTATTTTTTTAAATACTGTAAATAATTTAATTTATTACCGAATCTAGTATGTAATTCTGATAAATTTCAATAAAAAATGTTAATAAAGTTTAATAAATGTACTTACTTTGTTTTTTTTTCTGAAGAAATAATGTTTTTATATTTATAAATAGTTATTTATAATCTTTATATCGAAACCATTTGCTAAAAAGTAAATTTATTTTGTTTTATATTGTGTTTTATTACATTTACTTCCTTTCCGTAAACAAACTGTCTGTGATATGAACACATGTCGAACGTTATCCTTGTTGAATAAGTGGCAACACTGGTATTGCCAACTTGAAGGTACAATGATTCACCAGTGGTGGACTTGGAAATTTATTCATATATAAACACTATAAACCATATCCTATAGTAAAATAATGTTTAATAAACCATTTTCTAATCATTTATTAAAATACATAATAATTTTTTAACTTATTAATCAGGTAAGGTCAGTTTAATTACGAAATTCTTCCGTATAGTGGATAGCAATTGTGAAAATACTTACTACACTCAACAATTTCAAATAAATGATAAAAGTATCTAATAAAATAAGAAAACAATCGTTTACCTAACCAACATTTCTCTTTGTCCACGCGTGAACGATTTTGCAATGTCAAGCGCAACACGAATCGTTGAACTTTGTATAGAATGAAAGTCAAGAATGAGGAATATTTGCGTTACACGCCAATGAACCTGGCAACATGTGCCAATGATCGCTATAGTAACAAATTAACCACATTTTAAGTATTAAATACAAAGTCTTTAATTTTTTAGAATATTTTTATATTTAAAGTAGCAATCTTTTATATTCTGTGTACCTACTTAGAAATTCCCGAGCGTCAGGCCCACAATTACATTCCAATACAATTAAATCGATGAATACTAAAAGTATCTTATAAACAGTGATGGAGAAATTGTGTTTTGAAATGTTTTCTCAAAGTAGTTTTTCATATTTCGAAAATATATTTCATTTTTTTCTATTATTTATGTTTCTACTAACTTCACACAACCTTGAAGTTAGCTTTAATTGTCAATGACACTAAAAAACTCTTTATTTGAGTATGATTCAAGGTATAACCATTTCTCGCTAACCTTAATCTATTAAGGACATCAAACAACTAGAAGAAGAAAATCATAGATTTTAAATAAAACCCCTTGAAGCACGTTTTAGTGCAATACATAAAAGTATTGTGTGTTGTCTAACTAAAAGGTTTATACAACATGGATTTCAGAAATCAATAATTACAGATTGTCTCCACATAGTTTCTATTCAATTCAATGTCTTGCATCATAAGTTTACCAAAAGACCCACTAAAATCGTATTCAATGACTGAATATACATACTATGCCCACAATGACAGTTTGATTTTAGCGGCAACACTGTAATAATTGAATAGAAGAGATACTGGATGATTGCAGCGTTGGCATATTTACAAATATTTTGAAGGTACAATAATACTGATTCTTAATAGAATTTTGATTTAAATTGCAAATTTTTACCTATAATTTGATTAAAAAATTCTTTATTATATAAAAATGTCGTCAAAGGATTAATAAAATTCTATTTTTCAAAAATTTTTACATATAAAACTGACAAACACTCCTAAATTAGTCTTTGACTTTAATAATGATTTTTTACATGTCAATGAAAACAATTTGGTATGTGATCTATTATTTGTGATGTTTTTGTATGAATTTAATTATTATACAAGGACAGGTCGAAGTTTAAGAAACAAATGTTCATGTTTTGAGCAACTCGTACGTCATCTATTTCAGAAATGTTGAGGGTATTAATTTAGAGGATAAAACTACCTAATACTTGTAGTATTATCGTTGGTACTGTTTTGTCCTCCATTTCATAACTTGCAATAACAAAAAAGAAGAATTAGGTTATGTAACTCGAGTGAGTTCTATTAGGCAAACTGGCTGCTGTGTGGTAAAAAAAATATTTTTTCGTATGTACCTGTATTAGCTTTTCTTGGTTTTTCCGGTAGTAAGTTGTTTTGTACTGTTTTATGGTGTCAAGAGAACTCTATAGAAATATTTAACATCTATTTTAGTGCAACTAATACAGCTGAAATCTAGTGTTTGTTTATCCCACAGCAGCATGGGCATCTGCTGATTTTGACAATTCGTTAGATCGCTTAGTACATATCAGTATTTTCGTATACGAGGAGCAAACGAGAAGTTTTCGAAAATATTATAAAAAAATTATTTCCATTATTTTTAAAATAGAAAAAGTATATGATGTTTTTTGAGAATATCGAAACAATGTAATGATTTTTCATCCAAAAAACTTGGTTTTTGAAAGATTAAGTGGAAGTTTTAATTTTTTTTATAGAGATTTTAGTTTAATGGATATATTAGCCCGGCGAAAGAAAAAAACTACAAGAAATTGATGAAAACATTTTATTTTTTATTGAAAAAAAAAACATAAACCACTCCAATATTGTCATTAATTTCATTTTAATGTAACATCAGCTGTATCCATCATCTCTCCATTACTTGACGCGTCACTATCCGTAGCAGACTGTCAACTACTTTGTCCGCTTTGTTTGTTCTTCTGCTTACAAGCGATAACGTAACGTTGCACCACAGAATGCGGCGGACTGTAACCCTCGGTATAATTAGGATCTTCAAATAATAATTCGTATTCGTCCATGTGCGTAGCCGGCGGTTTATTCACCAAAGCTTGATAAAAACAAGTCGTTTGAGGGAATAACGCCATTACTAACGTTCCTTGAGGAAAAAGAGCCTGAGGATCAGTTTCCGGATTAGCTCTCATCAAAGGTAAAGGTATAACTCTACGTTTGCTCAACGTATGTCTACCTTTTTGGTTCTGTTCTTTTAAAATATCGTCGATTTCGTATTTATTCGTGCTGTGATTGAAAGAAACTACTTCTGCTACTATCCAATTTTCGCCTTCGGAAGAATCTATTACCAAAGCTGCCACCATATCTCCAACCTAGTTTGCCAATATATTATATATATATTTTGATTCGAATAATTCAAATATTTCCATCTAATTAATGAATATTAAAAGTGGAAAACTCACCTTTGCAATATAACTTGGATCTGCTGGTATAGCTCCACATAACGGAGGCGGTTTTTCACCTATTTTTCCAACATAAAGTGGTAATGTTTGTGCTGAACTATATAACATTTTCATCCATATCCCTTTTCTCATAGATTCCTTATTAGACGAAATTCTAGACTGAAAAACAAAAATTCACCGCACAAAAATCATATTACAAATAATTACTTACTTGAATTCGTCTCTCATTTTTTATATTTCTAATTTCAGTAATTTTTTGTAGTGCTTTACGAATTATTTCTTCTTCAAGTTCAGTTTGAGCTATTGCAGTCTTATATAAATTCTTCAATTTCTTGAAAAAAATACATTATTACAAAATTTCGTTAAAAATATTTACGTACTTGTGAGCTTTGTCCGCCTTTATCTTCTTGCGTATAATTTTGAAGAGTCACAATGCCTTGTTCGCATTGTGTTCTTTTCTTTTCAATTTCGTGAATCAATTGATATAAAGCTCGTAAGCGTTCTTGTACTTGTTGAGCGGCAATAGCGTCTGCCGTAAAAGGCATTATTCAATCGATAATTAAAGATTCTCAAACTAAACCAAAAAACTTAAATTCGACTTTATAATATTAATGACAAACAAATTGAATGTTTATAATGTTAAAAAGGTATTTAAAAAACGCAACGAATACGTTTTTCATTTAATAATAACAACTATAACTCGTAACATTAATATTCATAAAAGGATTCATAACATTTACTCTTGTGAACAATTTGACAGATTGTCACGTCAATTGTCATATCAAATAAAAAAATCTTCTTTTTTATTTATGATCGCGTAATAACAAGTCAACATCTATTTACTGATGTTTAATTTTATATTTCAATACTTGGTTATTTTGTACTTAATTTTTATTAAGTTATATATATCTCGTCTATCATAAATCTTTATCACCATCTGTCATCCTAGACCATCAAAATTTTGTTTGATGCTTCCTCCTTTTTCTTTAATTCAATGGTAACTTCTTCTTATTAGAATAAAGTGCTTGTTAGATTCTGTGATATAATAGTGACATTCAAAACATTTCTTAACAAATGAATTATTATGAAATACGTGAATAGTTATTTGGGATATTTAATAGTCATATTAATAAACAGATTGTCTCATCAATTGTAATATCAAATAAATCTTCTTTTTCCTAATTGTGATCGTGTATTAATAAGTTAACATCTCGCTGTTTTATCTATGAAACGTTGTAATTTCCAATTTTTTTCTGTTTATTTTGGTACCCGATAATTTTGATTACATTTTCTTTATTTTTATATGGTAAAACGGATATTACTATTTTGTTGCATCAATCTTTTTTTTTATGCTCCTTCCTTTTTTTAATTCAATGGTAGCTCGGATCTTCTTTTTATTAGAATAAAGCGCTTGTTAGTTTCTGTGGTGATTTGACAGTGACAGATTCAAAACATTTTTTTTATAAATAAATTGTAATAAAATACTTAAAAAGTTATTTGGAATGTTTAATAGTCTATGAAAGAGATTAAAAGTTTCTCGTGCAGGATTCGTAGAATATTTGGAACAATGTCACGTTCCAGATCTAGATTTTTTCCCAATCCAAAACACGATTACAAAGGACCCGGTCAAATTACAATTCCTGTACCAGAAATAACGCAACGTATAGATGAAACTCTTGTAAAAATTGAGAATGGTCAGTATAATTTTCTTTATTTTCTACAAAATTACCGAAATTATATAAAACTGGTTTTTATATGATCGAGGCAATGGAAACATTATTTCCAGGTGTTAAACCAACTGAAAAAAACGCTAGTGAAGGAATATATCTAGGGACAGCTGGTATAGCTTACATGTTTTATCATCTCAGCAATATTCCTTCGTTATCATCAAAAAAATCGTTGTTTTTAAATCAAGCAATAATGTATTTGAAACCGGCACTAGTCGTGGCAGGTTGTAATAAAACCGAAGATGTAGCGTCTTTTATGCTGGGCAGCGCCGGTATTTATGCCGTAGCAGCCGCAGTTTACAAAAGTATAGGTGAATTACGTCAATCCAATCATTTCATTCAATTATATTACGATTCTGCCAAAATTGTTAAGAAAGAAAATTTTCTTAGTCACGGATCCGACGAGTTGTTTGTTGGTAGAACAGGTACGATATTTATTTAAAATATTACAGTGTAATTACCATTTCAAATTAATTTTTTTCTGAAAAGAAAATGATAAAAATCGACGTTTTATCTCTTAGGTTAGAATTTAATTTTATACTTATACGTTGGGGGTTTTAAGTATTAAGGATTGAAGTACGTGATTTTTAGGTTATATACTAGGAGCTCTGTGGATATCCGCCGAAACGAATACTCCTTTGAGAAAAAAAGAGATTTACGAAATATGCGACGTTATTGTTAAATCCGGTAAAGAATATTCGGAAAGATGTAATTGTCATTGCCCTCTAATGTATTCTTATTACCAAGTGGAATATTTGGGGGCGGCCCACGGTTTGTGTTCCATTCTACAGGTACTGCTAACGGTACCCGGATACATGGATTCTCATCCGAACGAAGCCAGAGATATTAAAAATAGTATTGATTTTTTATTATCGGTACAAGATCAGGAGGGTAATTTTCCTTCGGCCACAGACGAAATTGGTTACACGTCCGAACTTGTCCATTGGTGCCACGGTGCCCCCGGAATGATATTTCTCATGGCGAAGGCGTATCTAGTTTTCAAGGAATCTAAATATTTGGACGCTTGCGTTATTATGGGAGGGTTGATTTGGGAGAAGGGTTTGTTGAAAAAAGGACCGGGGATTTGTCACGGGGTCGCAGGAAACGGATACGTATTTTTAATTCTCTATAGATTGACGCAGGAGCCCAAATATTTACATCGGGCTTTGGAATTTTATAATTTCATGTGGTCAGGTGATTTTCAAAGCGGATCCAGGACACCGGATTATCCTTATAGTTTATATGAAGGATTAGCAGGAACTACTTGCTTTATGGCAGATTTGACTTGTCCCCTTCAAGCGAAATTCCCTTTTTACGATATATTTTGTGTGTATAAATAAAAATTTTTGAAAAGAAAAACCGAGATTTTATTTTTTTCCCAATTTCCAAAAGAAAATGTCTCGAAAATTCGTTAAAAAATTTCTATTATTCCACTAAATTATGAATATTGGGAAAATTTTGATGAAAACCCCATATTTTATAGTAAAAATTGAAGAAATTTTCTTCTGAAATACTTATTTCCTGTAATACCTTTACTATACTCAAACGTGGCAACATAGCCTATTAAAAACAATGAGAAATTTTCTTTTAAACTCTTTCCTATAATCTCTTTATAATAATTAAACAAGACAACACAGCATATACTTAGTATATATTTAGTCCGTATTTCGAAATGTACATCAATATATCGATGGTAATGACGTCATGAAATAACTGCCATATTGTGATACTTCTGAATTGATTTAACCCACACGTTTTCGACTTCACTACTTTTTATTTCAAGAATTGTTTTTTAATAAACGATGAATGAAGGAAATAAAATGGATTTTATTATACAAATGTCTAAAAGTGCTAACAGACTAAAATCAGTATAACAGTGATTTAAAAATGAATTGGCAACATTGTAGATTCCTGATTGACATATGACGCAACTATTTTATAATTTGTAAATGTCAGTTTTATTTCTCGTAGTTTCAAATTATCGTTTTATTAAAATAATTAGTGGATTTTCTTATTAGTCTTTGAAAAATAAAATAATTTAGTTTGTGTTCCATTATATTCTAGATCATATATTTTATTAGGGTTAGTATTTCATTTTGGTTATTAGTAAACGAACTATTAGTGTCGTAATAATATCAAGTATTACAAAAAAAAACAATGAGAATGAGAGGGTAAAAAAGTCATTAGTGTAGAAATTTTAGTGAAAAAACGTAGTGTTCAAATTATTATTTATTGGTACTGAAATTGTTTTTAATTTCTGCTAGAAACTTGACTTAACCTTATCTTGGCTATTACGTTGTTGAGACATTATTTTTGAGTGTTTCGCTTTTTGAAAGAATAGACAGAAATATAGAAAACAATCTACGACTTTTGTTGTGGTCATTAACACTGGGATTAGTGGATAAAAAATAAATGGGATAACAATAAGTGTAGACGTTAAAAAGGAATAAAACAAGAATCGATAATGTAAAATACTAACAAGAAACTGCTGAATTAATAAGAAAACATCATGAAAACGAAGAAAACAGTTTGGAAACACAATGGGGAGGGTTAAAGAAGAAAATGACAGTTTAAATGGAGAAATTGGGGACAAAATGTGAAAAACTTTAGAGGAAATCAGACAATAAACGATAAAATGGGAAAAATGGACACTAGAGACTCCTAAACCCTCATCCAACACCTGAAAAAGCTAAAGAAGACTAGATTTTTAGTTTAGGTATTCAATAATTAAAATAAATAGCAAATTTCCACAGCAGTAATGAAAAACCGAACAGAAAACTGCTAAACTAATGAGAAAATATGATAAAAATGAAGAAAACAGTTTGGAAACGCCATTAAAAAGCAATGGGGAAGATTAAAGAAGAAAACTACAGATTAAGTGAAGAAATTTGGGACAAAATGAGAAAAACTTTACAGTAAATCAAATGACAAATCTTAAAATGGATACAAGAGGCCCCGAAACCCTCATCCGACACCTGAAAAGGTAAAAGGGCGAGAAGATTCTCAAATTAGGCATTTAATAATCAATACAATTATCGAATATTATCATTTTATTGTTTACCTTACATTTAATTCTTTACATCTTCTTAATATTTTTTTAAATTAAATTTTTTCACCCAAAACAAATTTCCAAGATACCTGGAAATTTATTTATATATTAAAATGAAAAATAAACGTTCACCACCCTCCTTAAATCAAAATTTAGTAAATTAAACACTAATTTTCACTTAAAAGTTTTTTTTTCTTCTTTCCCGCTTTTTTTTCAATTTTTTTCGTGTATATTTGTTTAACAAAATAAAAAAAAACAATGAGGGTGTGTGTGTGTGTGAATTTTTTTTTGAATACGAATTAATATGGAGCAAAATATCCTCTCCTAAAGCCCCTAAAAACGTAGAGATCAGTCCATTAAAATAACGCTATAAATAATAACAACAAAATAGAAACAACATTCACAAAAAAAATTAGTGCTACAATAAACCTAAAATATTTTTCATTTTACCAAATTTAGTACATTCTAAACACGCTGTTTTACCATAAATTACACTTTCTGGTCCTCCGAGTCGAGTATACGGCTCGTATGAACATCAATA
Source organism: Diorhabda carinulata (assembly GCF_026250575.1). Lineage (NCBI taxonomy): Eukaryota > Metazoa > Arthropoda > Insecta > Coleoptera > Chrysomelidae > Diorhabda > Diorhabda carinulata. Next base: position 894,912 of record NC_079463.1, read on the forward strand.
GGTTTTTTTTTTAAATATCAATTTTAACAAGCTCTTTGACAAAAAAATCAATTATAACCATCAAAATTTGTATATATTTCTATCCAGTTACCCGGAGAATCATGGAAAACCACCTAGACCACTACGGTTGTCAATATATCTTAGTGATTTTACTAAAATCGATTAATTTTCTAATAAATTGAATATATTTTGTCATGAAATTGTTTTATAGATCTAAATATGGCTTTTTGACATGAATCGACACAGTGTACCATATCCTGAACACAAGAAAAACTTCAGGGAAACTGGTTACAACCAAATAACATCCAGACACAGCTACCATAAGAAAAAAACAAAATTACCTAATCCTTTTTGCATTTGCACGCATTACGAAGTCTCTTTATGCAAAAATGGTTGGTAAAAACTAATTTCATTCCTCATTCAGTTTAATCTAATCAAATTTTGATTCATTTCCATCTTAAAATCAACCAAGGAAGCATTAGAAGTCTCTTTATATCAAAAAATTGATTTATTCCATATCCAACCTGCATTTTTGCATTTGCAAGCATTAAGAAGTCTCTTCGTGCAAAAATGGTTTGGTGAAAATTGAATTTATTCCCTATTTAGCCTGAACTAGTGAAAATTCAACAAATTTACATTTAATGTCACCCAAGAAGTCAGAAATTAGAATTATTATGTACCTGAGTACAAATAAACTATAGTATCGATGTCCTGATAAACGATACACAAAAACCACATAATTGGTTGTCTTAGGGTTGCTTGGTTCATAAAAGAACATCCACTAGTAGCTAAAATGGTACAAAATTACTACCAGGAAGTAGAAATTGCAACTCTAGCTCTGCACACGAGTAATCCAGATAATAATCTCAAACTGGGCTAAGCTGACATAGGACAAAGAATAACCAAATTCATTTTTGCATTTTTATGCATAAAAACGTCTTTCTTTTTCAAGAAATAGGTTGACAGAAGATGAAATGATTCCTATTTCAGCCTGAACGTACCATCAGGAAATTACAACTCCAAGTGAACCCGTAATTCATCCAGACACTAACCGCATTGAATATGTGTTAAACGATACAAATTGCAATGTCAAAACCTTCATTAAAAACAATTTCCCTTAAAATTGGGAGCAACACACGATCCAGATGCTATTAGAAACATGGTTTTAAGTATATTTACAAGATATAAAGCGGTTTTCAAAAAAAAAATGATTTTCTACATATTTTCAGTTGAAATGTACGGCTCCTCGCATCTTTAATGGAACATTTCCTATATTTCAAACGCAATAAACCAAAAATTTAAAGGAGACATAAAAAAAACAAAAAATATTCTCGGAATTGTGCAAATATAAAAATTTTGTTGTTTCTAAGTTGTTTGAAGAAATATAAATACCTTGGTCTACGAGTGGGTCTGTATCCGGAATAAAAACCTCGAGTTGAAACACCGCGACTCCCTCTAAAAGACGCCCGACCCCTCGGCGGTCGATTCGTCGTCGAAATACCCGGTCGGTTAGTCCTTTTCGGCATCACCTATAAATAAAAAAAAAATAATTTAAAACACGACACAATATATGATAGAAAAACTTTTTACCTTGATTTGTCTGCCTCTAAATAAGGATTCGTCCATAGCCATAGCCGTTTGTAAGGAATCCCTATCACCAAACTCGATATAAGCGAAACCCTTAGGATGACCATCATATTTGTTGCAAAGAATAGTAACGCGATTAATCGAACCGCACCCGTGAAAATGCGCTTCTAATTCTTCAGCAGTTGCCCCATAATCGACGTTTCCTACATAAATACTGCGATTATCCACGTCCATCTTTTCTTCTAATGACATATTAAGGGGACTTGCTGTATAATAAAAAAACCTTATAACCGAAATCGCGTTAACTATGGGTTAACTACTTACTAAGACCAGGGGGACTACCCATATTCATCTGTTTATCAACTTCGCTCTGGAGTTGCTTCAATTTTTCGGCTTCTTCTTCCATTTCGCGTACCCTCGCTTTAATAGCTTCCAATTCGGGATCGTCTGCGGCTGTACCATCTCCATCTGTATCGTTTAATATGTTTTCGTCGTGCATTCCGTTTGTTTCGTCAAAGGAATCTATGTGATCGTCACCTAAACCCAAGTCTTCGTTATCAGCCATAACCTAAATTTTCATTATGTTTTTAGCATTATAGTTTAGTTCGTTATAAATTGAAACTTGGATGTACTCGAAGCGGTTGAATGATTTTAAAATGACAATTTAGCGAAAATTCCTCAAAAGTGGAGTATCCGAAACTGTTTTTTATATATTGGTAATAAACGAATGAAAATATAAATTAAAATGGATTACTTACTAATATATATATTTTTCAACTTTTTTCACTATATATATTTTTTTTTGGCTATAAATTACCGATTTATTTTCACTCACTTCGCGTCCTATTTCTTAAATTAACCTACAAACTAAAGTATCCTCAATGGTAATGGCCGAATCATTAATAATTACAGATAAAAGATGCAAACAAAACGATCTCTACCTCACAAAAAGTAAAACTAACTAAATTATCGAAGCATAGAATAAAATAGTTCTGTAGCAACTGTCAATAGAATGACAGCTGTTTGTAACAGTAGTACCAACAATGAAATAAATTATATCAACCAACCTCGTGATAAATTTTGTTATAAGAAATTAAAATTACTTTTTGTTTCCTTTTCGAAAATATATAAAAAAGCTTTATAAATCCTAATATTCGTAAAACAATCAATAAAAAAATTAAATCTATATCACTCTTTGTCTATGAAAATTTTATTTTGTACTAGTTTTCCAATATTTCTATCAAATTTATATATTTTCAAATCCTGTTTATTTTTTTTTATCAATATAATCAATTATATGTAATGAGAAAAACATATCAATAATTGGTTGAATTTAATAAAGAGAATAGCAAACATCTGTCAAGTTAAAAAAGAAGAAGTTCGCATTTTTATCTTTGTTTAATGTGTGTTTCCAATTTTGAGCTATAAAGGTTCAGTTTACACAAAAACAATGTTTCGTTCGTGGTCTACCTAATTATGGGCGATCAATGGTATTATGAAAATCTGAATTATCCTCCTCCAACACAAGCGAATAACGTACCTAACCAACAAGTGAATCCCGTTTGTACGCAGTGGTCTCAATCACAAGTATCCCCTAACATACCTTATTATCCTTCGGTACCATCTTACCCACCTCCTCATATTCCACAAAACCAATATATCGCTCCTAGTGTTACATCCCATCAACCGCCATATAATTATTCGTATCCCCAGCAGCAACTCCAATATCAAGATTCTGCATTAGCTAACGATTACGCCAAGGATTTAGAAAATTATAAGTATATCAAGTCGAGAATTGGTGAAACTAATAGTGATAGGCCAGTTTATAAATCTAGAGAAAGGTTAGTGCAATTTAGTTTCATTTAATATAAGTAATATTTATATAATTTTATCCTATCGCGGTACCCTCGTTTTTTGTCTCTAGACAGTCTGAAAATCATTTCAATGAATTATTGTTTGAAGTCTTTTTTTACGGCGGATTTATGAAAAAAAAAAATCGAAACTTATATTTATTGTTTTGGCTTTGAATGTTTTTGTAAATTTACTCATTCACGTATAATTGTTAGTAATTTTTTTATAAGTAATCCAATGAATTTTTGGTTAACCGGGGGGAGGCCCCATTCAAGTGTACTAACTAAGGTTATATTGGGTGTATATTAGTACTGAATACATAGTACTTATAGATTGTTAACTTTCTAACCGGTTGAGGTTTTAAATGAAATATAAAATAATAACAATCTAACCTAATGATGACTGAAAATGCTGCGCCGTAGTGTTACCAAATTTGTGTCAAAGTTTCGTTCTAAAAATGGTAACTGTGATAGTTTTTTTGAGAAAATTTCTTTAATCGAGACATAATTAATGATTAACGGCGACATTGTACACGTATGACACAATACAAAATGGCGTTTTATACGAGTTATGTAACTTTTGACATAAAACTAAAAAATACACATTTTCAAAATTTATTTATGTTAAATTTGTATAAAAATGTTAATTTTTTATGTTTTTACATCTTCAAATGATAAGATTTCCTCTCGTGTTGAATGGAATTGAGAATGGTAGTGTTAGGTTATATACATTGTTGCCAGATGATACATAATTGTTAGATTTTAACGTAAATTTGAACTTTTTCGATAAAATTTGCATAAATCGATAATTCTAATGTAATTTTACGCTGTTTAACCTTAGTACATCAAAAATTTACTGTTTTTTTTTTATCGACTGATATAATTTCGACAAGTATCTGATTATTTTAACAACATTTATTCGAAATTTCATCAAAGGTTTTCGATTTAGAGTCGAATCAGTAGTTTTTGACCCACGTTGCTTGATCCATCGCGACTAAATTTCCAAGAACCGACCACCACCCGCGCAGTTCCCTCTCATAACGTTCAAATTTGTAAAATCGTACGTTTTTTTTGGCGCACCCCGTATATTGTATTTTTTTTTCTATAAAACTGCTGTAAAAACAACGATTTTAAAAGAAAATTGATCGAAATCTGATATTTAGAGTCAAAAATTTGGAATTTTCGAAGGACCGATCATTTTAAGTTTTTCTCAATTCGGTTAGGCAGGACCGTACTCGGAACTGTTATCGGTTATGATATTTTCGTATCGAAAAAAAATTTTTTTTATTGTGGTTTTAATAACTTAATTCGTGCGGTTCTTTTTTCCAAAATTTGAACGTTTATATAAGAAAAACACGTACAATAGTATTATTCAAAGTTTCGCCGATCCGAAGCTATGAAAATTTTCCATCTTTCCGGCAATTCGTCGATCCCATCCCAAAACAACTGCGCCAAGAATGAATCAAACCAATTTGTGATGATATCCTGCTCTGATGTGAACCGTTTTCCGGCGAAAGCGTTCCGCATCGACCTGAACAAATCGTAGTCAGAAGGAGCAAGGTCCGGGCTATAATACGGGCGAGGTGAAACTTCCCATCCACTGTTTTTCGGATAGTTTTTAACCGGAATAGCGACGTGGGGCCGATTTTTTACGCTAGAGGTTGTCGTAACGGATTAATTTTTCATAATCGGTAACGATCCGATGCAAAAATGACGTTCCAGCGACATTTCGGACACGCAAAACCGTCTCTCGGCTTGAGTTTATGCGGAACCCACGTCGAATGTTTATCTTAATCGAGTAATACTTCCAGTTCTTCGTCTACAAACTTTTTTGGCTGTCCGGGACGTTCATCGCTTTCCAAAAACCCGAAAAACCGAAATTCGACGATTATCGGCAGCGTTTTTCTCTATATTAAAGTAACGAAGAAGAATTTACCGCAAAAACGCTTTTTCGCGAACGAAATTCGACATATTTGAGCGTTAGTTACGCCATCTGTTATCGAACCGCACGAATTAAGTATCGCGCATAATCGTCGCGGATCGGATCGATGGATCGGAACGACGAAATTTTGACTAAAACGGTTGAAAGTAATGAATTAACGGAATTTTTTTATACAGCATGGACCCGAATGGTAACGGCGTATCGGCGCAAAGCTACGCGGCCGATAGGAGCAACTATTTCGACGGTAGCGAAGACATCGATTTCGTTTACGACGATTGCGACGCCCACGCGAACGAAATAGCGGAATTGTACAGTTACACCGAACACGAAGATCTGCATTTGAACCTTTCATCGTTCGAGGATCAATTGGAAGAATTCGATATGCCCCAATTGTGGAGGCAGCTCTCCCCCAACAAAAGGCGCTCGGTCATTTTAAAGATACTCGATCAATTGGAATCGAGCGACAAAAGTAAAAGGATGAAAGGCGCCAGATGCATACTGTACGTAGCCCAAGGTAGTTGGTTGGGCGTGCAGAGCGATACCGATCAAATCAAATTCGCCAAAGAAAATTGTTTATTGTTATACGAATTGGGGGCGTTCGATTCCTTCGTCGATCTATTAAATATGGAAATAGAAACGAACGAAACCTCGATCAGCAGATCCTCGGTGTGCATGAACGATTCCGAAGATCTGAGAATCATTTTATCCGTCATGTACACCATAGTCGAAGTGATAAGGAGCGAAAAGGACAATCGTCCCGACGTCTATCGATCCTTTCGATCGGACGTAATCGACGCCGAGGATTTTCTGATCGCGAAATTGTTCAACATGTTGACGAAATTTTGCGCGGGATCCTCGTCGCATTTCCCGATAAAGAAAATTCTGCTGCTGCTGTGGAAACTGATTTTGGTGACGCTCGGCGGCGTCGACGCCGTCGACGCCCAGCGAGCGGAAATCAGGAAAAAATTCGATCTGCCGCCGTTCGAGGAGGATTTCGCGAAAATAGTGCGCGAAATGAGGCCGTCGTCTCCGCCGGCCTTCCCGCCCGACCTGCTCGAAGACCAAAACCAAAGGCGAAAGAGGAGTTTGATGAAACAGAGTAGTTTGGAGGACGGCGGCGAACCGCTAGACATGGAAATGTTCGAAACCGATCAAAATTATATGAAATACAAAATCGGTTCGAAGCAATTCGAAAGCGCTTTCGTCGAATCGGCGAAAACGGCGAAATTGCCGTGGAAACCGAAAGCGCATCGCAACGAAATCAACGATTTTCTAAATACGGCCCGCGAAAAATTTCTGGGTTACAGTTTGGAAGGCGACGAAACTACGATGTTCGGTCTACCGAAACCGATACAAGACAGCGTCCGAATACTAAATCGACACGTTTACACTTCGGTAGCCGAATTGCAAATAAAAAAAGAAGAACGAATCAATAAGAATCCTCTAACTATTAAAGACGATATCGAATCGTCGGTGGCGGAAACGTTGTATCGGACTCTATTTCCCAATTTGCCCCAATACATGATCTGTCTTTTGAAAATATTATTGGCGACGACGTCCCGAGCCAAAACCGGAAACGAATCCATAAATATATTGGGCGATATCCTCCCCAAAGAAATGCCCTTGACCTCCTTCCAATCGATGAAATTGGGCATCGACGTCAACCGACACAAAGAAATAATAGTCAAAGCCATATCCGGTATATTATTGTTGCTTTTGAAGCATTTCAAACTGAATCACGTCTACCAATTCGAATTTATGTCGCAGCATCTGGTTTTTGCCAATTGCATCCCACTGATCATCAAATTTTTCAATCAGGAAATTATGACGTACGTCAAAGCGAATAACGACATACCGGTGTTGGATTTCCCTTCGTGCGTATTGGGAGACGGTATGGAATTGACGTCGACCATCGAGATCGGTTGCGATACCAAATATTGTTGGAGGAACGTTTTTTCCAGCATAAATTTATTGAGGGTGTTGAATAAATTGTGCAAATGGAAAAATTCGAGGATTATGATGTTGGTGGTGTTCAAATCGGCGCCGATATTGAAACGGGCGTTGAAAATACGACATTCGATGGCGCAATTGTACGTATTGAAATTATTGAAGATGCAAACGAAATATTTGGGTAGGAATTGGAGGAAATCGAATTTGCAAACGGTCAGTTTGATTTATCAAAAAGTCAGGCATCATTTGAACGACGATTGGGCGTACGGAAATTTCCTCGACGCCAAACCTTGGGATTTCCAAGCCGAGGAAATCACTTTGAGAACGGCTGTCGATAAATTTAATAATAGAAGATATATTAAAAATAACGATACCGAATACGAACCGATCGATAATAGTTTGAACGGCGTTTTGGGACGCGATTACGAATTTTCGGAAAGTTTTAAAAAAAACTATCAACTATGGTTGGAGGACGAAGTATACAAAAACGAAATTGATTGGGATCAACTCCTTTAAATATACACACACACACACACATATCCCCCCACCCACACTCCCCCAATATAATATCTAACTACAATTGAATCCCTCCCGTTTTAAAATAATCCCTTTGCGAAAAAATTTGACACCCCGTACACGCTTTACAACCTCTAAAAACGAGTATAGTCGAACGCGTTCCAAAATTGTCTCTTATAATAAGAAATTCACTGTTCGGTCCACAAAAATGATTACCCGTTGAATAATTTCACGGTTGTTCCAAAAAAAGTCCATCGAAATTGTCCGGGACTCGAAATTTTGATACCGTTCCACCGATTACCGTCAGGTTTCACTCCCCCGTGTCGATTATCCGCTAAAAACCGGTTGCACCACGTCACCAATGTACCTTTCGGAATCCGTTAACGCCAAATATCATCGCATATATATCGATTGCCACCTAGAATCCGGTAGCACCGAGTCGTCTCATCCCTTGTGTCGATTACCACTTAAAATCCGGTAGCACCAGGTCTCATTTTCAGTGTAGATTCCCACGTCCAATCCGGTAGCACCAGTTTCTCTAATCCCTGTGTGGTTTAACCAGTTTACCACCTAGATTTCCATAGCACTAGGTCTCAACATCAGTGTGTCGATTACAACCTACAATCCGGTAGCACCAGGTCTCATTTTCAGTATCGATTCCCATGTCCAATCCGGTAGCACCAGTTTCTCTAATCCCTGTGTCGTTTAACCAGTTTACCACCTAGATTTCCATAGCACTAGGTCTCAACATCAGTGTGTCGATTACAACCTACAATCCGGTAGCACCAGGTCTCATTTTCAGTATCGATTCCCATGTCCAATCCGGTAGCACCAGTTTCTCTAATCCCTGTGTGGTTTAACCAGTTTACCACCTAGATTTCCATAGCACTAGGTCTCAACATCAGTGTGTCGATTACAACCTACAATCCGGTAGCACCAGGTCTCATTTTCAGTATCGATTCCCATGTCCAATCCGGTAGCACCAGTTTCTCTAATCCCTGTGTCGTTTAACCAGTTTACCACCTAGATTTCCATAGCACTAGGTCTCAACATCAGTGTGTCGATTACAACCTACAATCCGGTAGCACCAGGTCTCATTTTCAGTATCGATTCCCATGTCCAATCCGGTAGCACCAGTTTCTCTAATCCCTGTGTGGTTTAACCAGTTTACCACCTAGATTTCCATAGCTCTAGGTCTCAACATCAGTGTGTCTATTACCACCTAGAATCCGGTAACACTAGTTTCTCTAATCCCAGTGTCGTTTAACCAGTTTAACACATATTCCGATAGCACCAGGTTGCCCATGTAAATATTCTCCCAACTTCTTTGACACACCTCGTATTATAGCTTTATGAACTAATGTACAACGTATGTAATACACAATTTTATGCACTAGAGCGTAATAACAAAAATTCCCACATTGATTGCATTATAATTGTGGTTAGAAGACTAAATATTTAGAAATTGAACGTTTATTTAGTTTGTGAGTAGTAAAATGAACCATTAAGGACGTATTAGTAGTTTTTTTTTTAAAGCTTCAGCCCTGTATTAGAATATATTTTGAAATTTTATGTCTAACATCAAATTGATGACAATATAGCTAAATAAAAGACAAAATTATACATATTATGATGAACCCTGTATAAACTAATGTATACAGATTTTCTTTTATGGAAAATTTAAGGTTAGAAGACGAAGTGTTCAAAAATGAATGTGTTTATGAATTTTGTTTAGGACGTTTTGGAATTTTTATGAAATAATTTGAAATTTCATCTTAAATATTACAATATTCAATAAAAGGAATGCGTTTTATACATTTTTAAATCAAGTATTTGGAATTTTGAAAAGTTATTACTTATGATTAACCCTGTACGTATGAATTGTTGAAAAATTTGTAATATACCGGAAAAGAAAATATTTTTTGTGTTATTTAAAACCAATATATTATGTAGAACAGTGTAATGAAATGTATTTAATCTATTTATAATAAATATTCATACATACATAAAATAATAGATGTTTCTAAGAGTTTAATAAAAGTTTGAAACAACTAATTGAAGTTTTAATTTAAATATCTACCCACTTTTAACTTATAAATACCTGTCAGAACCCATGTTTTTATTTTCACTATTACTATTTCTAATTATATATTTTTTTCTTGAAAAATTTCATTGATTTAATTTGTTTTTGTAAAGAATATTTTTGACGTTTCGATCTTCAACAAAATATAACTGACATTGACAATTAAATCGATCGATAGATCAATTATCACTTGATTATCAAATTACAATCCGTAGTAACTTTACGAATTTTCAAATTGTAAACAAATTTAGGAAAAAATAACAATTATCAATAAATCCAAAAATAGTATTTTTATCTATTAATATTCATATATCAGATTAATTAACATTAATCAAAACAAATTACGAGATGCTAATCCGCCCATACGATACCAGTGTTACACACAGTGTGATGAATTCTTCGGCGGGAAATTTGAAATATGCATTCTCTCGAATCGTGCATTATTATTAGTGTGAACTTTTTTTATTAAGTAAATTCGGTTCGATTATTTTTTTTTTATAATAATAACTGAAATTAAAGTGAACTTTTGTTAAAAAGTCCAATTTATATCTGACTTATTCCAAAGTATACGATTTAAATGGACAAGTCTAGATTTTGACAATTCGGCCATTTTGCTTGGATGGTAAACAAAACACTTATACACTGTTTCGTTGTTGTTGTTGTTATAGTGTTTACAAAGAAACAAATAAAAAAACACGAATTTAGAGAATCATTAAAGATAATGGGAATTTTGTGAACACTATATATAAAAAGATATTAAAAAAATTAAATATATGAGAAGTGACTACTGTGCCGCAATACGTGAACTAAGGAACTGTTTACAGACTTAGTCGAGCTCCATCGCCGACTAGATGTAGAAGATCTCGAAGCAGAGAAAAAGATGCATATCAAAGAAGAGGGAGTAGTGATAGAAAAAGACGAGAAAGAAGTTGGACACGATCCAGATCAAGAGGTAATTAAACAATAAGCTTTTTATTGTTTTTTATATCTAAATATATTTTATTTTTCAGAAAGATCGCGTTATAGGAAAAGAAGCAGAAGTAGAAGTAGAGATTATGATAGAAGAAGAAGAACGAGAAGTCGAAGTAGGACTCGATACAACTATAGAAGCGCTTCGACAAGCAGCAGGTATTTTATAATATGTTGAATATTTATCGATATATTCATTTTATTTTACCATTTCAGATGTTACGTACCTCGAAATAGGGGAAACTACAAAAAAGATACGTCGGAAAGGGACCAACTTCTAACGAAATGGCGGCGAAATTACTGTACGACTACGCAACAACTAACCGATAAATTAGAAGAATTGGCCTCGATGTCGGTGGACGATATCCTCGAGAACGAAAAGAGCATCTGGACCAGATCGACTCCGGCGGAACTTTTCTACGTTAGAGACGACGATAATTCCAAATTGATGAAAGCCACGTCGAAATTGGAACAACTGTGCGACACATTTAAGGAAAATCTAGTTACGAGGGCCAAGAAAATAAACGAACGGAAACCAAAGTACGAACCGCCGCCGCGGAAAATCAAAGCGAGATTATGCAAACATAAATGTGAGTAAATAAGAAAAAAAAATTGTTTTCCGTTATAAATGACGCGGAATTTCGTTTCAGCCGAGGCCCAAAGTAGCTCGGACAGTTCCGAGGAGGATCTTACCGACGAAGAGGATTGCACCATGGAGGAGCTGCACAGGAAGCAACAACATCCGGATAGGTTGCATCCGGAAATGTGGTGAGTGAATTTCGGTTGAAATTGAGACGAAAAAATTGGCAAAATTAATTTTTTTATTGGTTAGGTACAACGAACCGGGAGAAATGAACGACGGCCCGCTTTGTCGGTGTTCTTTGAAATCGAGAAAATCCGGTATCCGACACGGTATTTATCCGGGCGAATCGTTTTCGATGCCGTGCGACATCTACAAAAATAACGCCGATCGATTGTACCATTACCGTATAACGATATCGCCGCCTACGAATTTTTTGATAAAAACGCCGACGATTATTCATCACGACGAACACGAGTTTATATTCGAAGGTTTTTCCTTGTTGTCGCATCGACCGCTAAAAAAATTACCGAATTGTAAGGTAATATTCATTATTTATCTTACTATCTACCTTTAACCTTCTATACCAACGTCTATCCGTCTCTTTTTTTGTCTCTTCAATTTGGTTTATCCGTCTGTCAATTTATTCGACTTACCGTCACTTTGTCTGCCATTTTGTGTCTGTCTTTCTATTTAACTGTCTATTTTCTATCTGTCTGTCAATTCATTCGACTTACCGTCACTTTGTCTGCCATTTTGTGTCTGTCTTTCTATTTAACTGTCTATTTTCTATCTGTCTGTCAATTCATTCGACTTACCGTCACTTTGTCTGCCATTTTGTGTCTGTCTTTCTATTTAACTGTCTATTTTCTATCTGTCTGTCAATTTATTCGACTTACCGTCACTTTGTCTGCCATTTTGTGTCTGTCTTTCTATTTAACTGTCTATTTTCTATCTGTCTGTCAATTCATTCGACTTACCGTCACTTTGTCTGCCATTTTATGTCTGTCTTTCTATTTAACTGTCTATTTTCTATCTGTCTGTCAATTTATTCGACTTACCGTCACTTTGTCTGCCATTTTGTGTCTGTCTTTCTATTTAACTGTCTATTTTCTATCTGTCTGTCAATTCATTCGACTTACCGTCACTTTGTCTGCCATTTTGTGTCTGTCTTTCTATTTAACTGTCTATTTTCTATCTGTCTGTCAATTCATTCGACTTACCGTCACTTTGTCTGCCATTTTGTGTCTGTCTTTCTATTTAACTGTCTATTTTCTATCTGTCTGTCAATTTATTCGACTTACCGTCACTTTGTCTGCCATTTTGTGTCTGTCTTTCTATTTAACTGTCTATTTTCTATCTGTCTGTCAATTCATTCGACTTACCGTCACTTTGTCTGCCATTTTATGTCTGTCTTTCTATTTAACTGTCTATTTTCTATCTGTCTGTCAATTTATTCGACTTACCGTCACTTTGTCTGCCATTTTGTGTCTGTCTTTCTATTTAACTGTCTATTTTCTATCTGTCTGTCAATTTATTCGACTTACCGTCACTTTGTCTGCCATTTTGTGTCTGTCTTTCTATTTAACTGTCTATTTTCTATCTGTCTGTCAATTCATTCGACTTACCGTCACTTTGTCTGCCATTTTGTGTCTGTCTTTCTATTTAACTGTCTATTTTCTATCTGTCTGTCAATTTATTCGACTTACCGTCACTTTGTCTGCCATTTTGTGTCTGTCTTTCTATTTAACTGTCTATTTTCTATCTGTCTGTCAATTTATTCGACTTACCGTCACTTTGTCTGCCATTTTGTGTCTGTCTTTCTATTTAACTGTCTATTTTCTATCTGTCTGTCAATTTATTCGACTTACCGTCACTTTGTCTGCCATTTTGTGTCTGTCTTTCTATTTAACTGTCTATTTTCTATCTGTCTGTCAATTCATTCGACTTACCGTCACTTTGTCTGCCATTTTGTGTCTGTCTTTCTATTTAACTGTCTATTTTCTATCTGTCTGTCAATTCATTCGACTTACCGTCACTTTGTCTGCCATTTTGTGTCTGTCTTTCTATTTAACTGTCTATTTTCTATCTGTCTGTCAATTTATTCGACTTACCGTCACTTTGTCTGCCATTTTGTGTCTGTCTTTCTATTTAACTGTCTATTTTCTATCTGTCTGTCAATTCATTCGACTTACCGTCACTTTGTCTGCCATTTTATGTCTGTCTTTCTATTTAACTGTCTATTTTCTATCTGTCTGTCAATTTATTCGACTTACCGTCACTTTGTCTGCCATTTTGTGTCTGTCTTTCTATTTAACTGTCTATTTTCTATCTGTCTGTCAATTCATACGACTTACCGTCACTTTGTCTGCCATTTTGTGTCTGTCTTTCTATTTAACTGTCTATTTTCTATCTGTCTGTCAATTTATTCGACTTACCGTCACTTTGTCTGCCATTTTGTGTCTGTCTTTCTATTTAACTGTCTGTCTTTTATTAATTTATTCACTTATCTATCTGTCTGTCAATTTATCTGACTTACCGTCACTCCGTTTATCTTTTTGTGTCTGTTCCTGTGTTTATTTCACTATTTTTGTCTAATCTTTTATCTTACGTATCTATTATACCTCTCGATCTGTCTGTGTAACTTTCCGTATGAACGGACTATAATATGTTAAATTTTTTTTAGGTTATCCGCTTCAATATCGAATATACAATTTTATATATAGAAGAGAAGATTCCAGAGAATTTTACAGTATGCGAATTAGATCTTTTCAGTGAGTTTTTTTTTGATTTACTCAAAATATCAAATTGGATTTTTATTTTTTTTGTTCCAGCGAATTATCTGTTCTACGAAATCTTGGAATTAGTCGATTTGGATTTCAAAGCGGCCGGAAATACCGAAGGATGTTCGTTATTCCATTTCATGCCGAGATTCGTTCGTGAATTACCGGAAAACGGTAAAGAAATATTGTGCATGAGCGAAGTGCTCCAATATTTATTGAACAGCTCATCGCTTTTGATAGAGAAAGAGGAATTGAGCAAAATGATGGAAATGTCCCAGTACGAATGGCAGAATTTCGCCGACGAAATCAAGGTAAAAAAAATCGAAATCGAAATATCTACGGGGTGTTACGTGTTATAAATACCTCGACGTTTTATTATCGATGCGGTTTATTGAATTGAATTTCAGGGTATGGTAGTGACTTACCCCGGTAAAAAACCGTGTTCGGTAAGGGTCGATCAGTTGGATCGAAATATAGATTTGCAAAAAGAAGGGGAACATAAATTTCCGGAAATTGTACATTTCGGTATCAGACCACCGCAATTGAGTTACGCTGGAAATCCCGAGTGAGTATTTTTGAGATTATAGTCCGTTCATACTAAAATTTTCAACTTTTTCTGAAGTTAAAGTCCATTCATACTAAAAATTTTCGATTTTTCCGAAGTTAAAGTCCATTCATACTAAAAATTTTCAACTTTTTCTGAAGTTAAAGTCCATTCATACTAAAAATTTTCAACTTTTTCTGAAGTTAAAGTCCATTCATACTAAAAATTTTCAACTTTTTCTGAAGTTAAAGTCCATTCATACTAAAAATTTTCGATTTTTCCGAAGTTAAAGTCCATTCATACTAAAAATTTTCAACTTTTTCTGAAGTTAAAGTCCATTCATACTAAAAATTTTCTACTTTTTCTGAAGTTAAAGTCCATTCATACTAAAAATTTTCAACTTTTTCTGAAGTTAAAGTCCATTCATACTAAAAATTTTCGATTTTTCCGAAGTTAAAGTCCATTCATACTAAAAATTTTCAACTTTTTCTGAAGTTAAAGTCCATTCATACTAAAAATTTTCTACTTTTTCTGAAGTTAAAGTCCATTCATACTAAAAATTTTCGATTTTTCCGAAGTTAAAGTCCTTTCATACTAAAAATTTTCAACTTTTTCTGAAGTTAAAGTCCATTCATACTAAAAATTTTCTACTTTTTCTGAAGTTAAAGTCCATTCATACTAAAAATTTTCGATTTTTCCGAAGTTAAAGTCCATTCATACTAAAAATTTTCAACTTTTTCTGAAGTTAAAGTCCATTCATACTAAAAATTTTCGATTTTTCCGAAGTTAAAGTCCATTCATACTAAAAATTTTCAACTTTTTCTGAAGTTAAAGTCCATTCATACTAAAAATTTTCTACTTTTTCTGAAGTTAAAGTCCATTCATACTAAAAATTTTCGATTTTTCCGAAGTTAAAGTCCATTCATACTAAAAATTTTCAACATTTTCTGAAGTTAAAGTTCATTCATACTAAAAATTTTCGATTTTTCCGAAGTTAAAGTCCTTTCATACTAAAAATTTTCTACTTTTTCTGAAGTTAAAGTCCATTCATACTAAAAATTTTCGATTTTTCTGAAGTTAAAGTCCATTCATACTAAAAATTTTCGATTTTTCCGAAGTTAAAGTCCATTCATACTAAAAATTTTCAACTTTTTCTGAAGTTAAAGTCCATTCATACTAAAAATTTTCGATTTTTCCGAAGTTAAAGTCCATTCATACTAAAAATTTTCAACTTTTTCTGAAGTTAAAGTCCTTTCATACTAAAAATTTTCGATTTTTTCGAAGTTAAAGTCCATTCATACTAAAAATTTTCGATTTTTCTGAAGTTAAAGTCCATTCATACTAAAAATTTTCGATTTTTCCGAAGTTAAAGTCCATTCATACTAAAAATTTTCGATTTTTCTGAAGTTAAAGTCCATTCATACTAAAAATTTTCGATTTTTCTGAAGTTAAAGTCCATTCATACTAAAAATTTTCGATTTTTTCTGAAGTTAAAGTCCATTCATACTAAAAATTTTCGACTTTTTCTGAAGTTAAAGTCCATTCATACTAAAAATTTTCGATTTTTCCCAAAGTTAAAGTCCATTCCTACTAAAAATTTTCGATTTTTCTGAAGTTAAAGTCCATTCATACTAAAAATTATCGATTTTTTCTGAAGTTAAAGTCCATTCATACTAAAAATTTTCGACTTTTTCTGAAGTTAAAGTCCATTCATACTAAAAATTTTCGATTTTTCCGAAGTTAAAGTCCATTCATACTAAAAATTTTCAACTTTTTCTGAAGTTAAAGTCCATTCATACTAAAAATTTTCAACTTTTTCTGAAGTTAAAGTCCTTTCATACTAAAAATTTTCGATTTTTTCGAAGTTAAAGTCCATTCATACTAAAAATTTTCGATTTTTCTGAAGTTAAAGTCCATTCATACTAAAAATTTTCGATTTTTCCGAAGTTAAAGTCCATTCATACTAAAAATTTTCAACTTTTTCTGAAGTTAAAGTCCATTCATACTAAAAATTTTCGATTTTTCCGAAGTTAAAGTCCATTCATACTAAAAATTTTCGACTTTTTCTGAAGTTAAAGTCCATTCATACTAAAAATTTTCGATTTTTCCGAAGTTAAAGTCCATTCATACTAAAAATTTTCAACTTTTTCTGAAGTTAAAGTCCATTCATACTAAAAATTTTCGATTTTTCCGAAGTTAAAGTCCATTCATACTAAAAATTTTCAACTTTTTCTGAAGTTAAAGTCCATTCATACTAAAAATTTTCGACTTTTTCTGAAGTTAAAGTCCATTCATACTAAAAATTTTCGATTTTTCCGAAGTTAAAGTCCATTCATACTAAAAATTTTCAACTTTTTCTGAAGTTAAAGTCCATTCATACTAAAAATTTTCGATTTTTCCGAAGTTAAAGTCCATTCATACTAAAAATTTTCAACTTTTTCTGAAGTTAAAGTCCATTCATACTAAAAATTTTCAACTTTTTCTGAAGTTAAAGTCCATTCATACTAAAAATTTTCGATTTTTCCGAAGTTAAAGTCCATTCATACTAAAAATTTTCGATTTTTCCGAAGTTAAAGTCCATTCATACTAAAAATTTTCAACTTTTTCTGAAGTTAAAGTCCATTCATACTAAAAATTTTCTACTTTTTCTGAAGTTAAAGTCCATTCATACTAAAAATTTTCGATTTTTCCGAAGTTAAAGTCCATTCATACTAAAAATTTTCAACATTTTCTGAAGTTAAAGTTCATTCATACTAAAAATTTTCGATTTTTCCGAAGTTAAAGTCCTTTCATACTAAAAATTTTCGATTTTTTCTGAAGTTAAAGTCCATTCATACTAAAAATTTTCGACTTTTTCTGAAGTTAAAGTCCATTCATACTAAAAATTTTCAACTTTTTCTGAAGTTAAAGTCCATTCATACTAAAAATTTTCGATTTTTCCGAAGTTAAAGTCCATTCATACTAAAAATTTTCAACTTTTTCTGAAGTTAAAGTCCATTCATACTAAAAATTTTCTACTTTTTCTGAAGTTAAAGTCCATTCATACTAAAAATTTTCGATTTTTTCTGAAGTTAAAGTCCATTCATACTAAAAATTTTCGACTTTTTCTGAAGTTAAAGTCCATTCATACTAAAAATTTTCGATTTTTCCGAAGTTAAAGTCCATTCATACTAAAAATTTTCAACTTTTTCTGAAGTTAAAGTCCATTCATACTAAAAATTTTCGATTTTTCCGAAGTTAAAGTCCTTTCATACTAAAAATTTTCAACTTTTTCTGAAGTTAAAGTCCATTCATACTAAAAATTTTCAACTTTTTCTGAAGTTAAAGTCCATTCATACTAAAAATTTTCGATTTTTCCGAAGTTAAAGTCCATTCATACTAAAAATTTTCAACTTTTTCTGAAGTTAAAGTCCATTCATACTAAAAATTTTCAACTTTTTCTGAAGTTAAAGTCCATTCATACTAAAAATTTTCGATTTTTCCGAAGTTAAAGTCCATTCATACTAAAAATTTTCAACTTTTTCTGAAGTTAAAGTCCATTCATACTAAAAATTTTCGATTTTTCCGAAGTTAAAGTCCATTCATACTAAAAATTTTCAACTTTTTCTGAAGTTAAAGTCCATTCATACTAAAAATTTTCTACTTTTTCTGAAGTTAAAGTCCATTCATACTAAAAATTTTCGATTTTTCCGAAGTTAAAGTCCATTCATACTAAAAATTTTCAACATTTTCTGAAGTTAAAGTTCATTCATACTAAAAATTTTCGATTTTTCCGAAGTTAAAGTCCTTTCATACTAAAAATTTTCGATTTTTTCTGAAGTTAAAGTCCATTCATACTAAAAATTTTCGACTTTTTCTGAAGTTAAAGTCCATTCATACTAAAAATTTTCAACTTTTTCTGAAGTTAAAGTCCATTCATACTAAAAATTTTCGATTTTTCCGAAGTTAAAGTCCATTCATACTAAAAATTTTCAACTTTTTCTGAAGTTAAAGTCCATTCATACTAAAAATTTTCTACTTTTTCTGAAGTTAAAGTCCATTCATACTAAAAATTTTCGATTTTTTCTGAAGTTAAAGTCCATTCATACTAAAAATTTTCGACTTTTTCTGAAGTTAAAGTCCATTCATACTAAAAATTTTCGATTTTTCCGAAGTTAAAGTCCATTCATACTAAAAATTTTCAACTTTTTCTGAAGTTAAAGTCCATTCATACTAAAAATTTTCGATTTTTCCGAAGTTAAAGTCCTTTCATACTAAAAATTTTCAACTTTTTCTGAAGTTAAAGTCCATTCATACTAAAAATTTGCAACTTTTTCTGAAGTTAAAGTCCATTCATACTAAAAATTTTCGATTTTTCCGAAGTTAAAGTCCATTCATACAAAAAATTTTCGATCTCTTTTGAAGTTAAAGTCCATTCATACGCAATTAGCATACCTGGTAGTTATTATTGACATATAAAATAGAAGTTAATATTTGAATTGTAGTTATCAAAAGGCTTGGCGCGATTACGTTAAATTTAGACACCTTCTGGCCAATATGTCGAAACCGACATACGAAGATAAAAGAAAACTCGAAGCCAAAGAAAATAAATTACAAGAAATGCGAACCCAAGGAAAAATGAAGAGAGATGTAACCGTAGCCGTTTCCTCCGAGGGATTCTACAGAACCGGAATTATGTGCGATATTATACAGGTAGATATAAAAATTTAAAAAAAAAAAAAAAAATTCAAACCGACGAATTTTTTTTTTTTTCTATTTCAGCACGCGATGTTAATTCCCGTGCTGGTATGCCATCTGCGATTCCATCAATCCTTGAACGTATTGGAAGAAAACATCAAATACACTTTTAACAATCGAGCCCTCCTCCAATTGGCCCTAACGCATCCATCTTATAAAGAAAACTTCGGTACCAATCCGGATCACGCCAGAAACAGTTTAACTAATTGCGGCATCCGGCAACCGGAATACGGAGACAGACGCATCCATTACATGAACACCAGAAAGAGAGGTGAATTGTCCCAAAATATATTTAAATTCATTTTTTGTCGATACTAAAGTCCGTTCATACGTTTGCATCGACGCTTCATAGTTAAAGTCCATTCGTACACAATTTTGCATACTTTGTAAGTATTTTCGAGGTTAGGAGCCACTTTTAGAATGAGTTTTATGATTTTTTAATAATTTAAAGTCCGTTCGTACGCTAACGTGGTGGCTTAATGGTTTATTTCGAAGTTATAGTCCATTCGTACACTATTTTGAATCATCTGTTGTTAATTTTGAAGTTGAAATTCGCTATCAAGATGATTTTATGGTAATTTTTCGAGTCTAAAGTCCATTCATTCACACAATTTTTGATTCGCAGTTATATTTTGAAGTTATAGTCCGTTCATACACTATTTTGCATACTTTGTAAGTATTTTCGAGGTTAGGAGCCACTATTAGAATGAGTTTTATGATTTTTTAATAATTTAAAGTCCGTTCGTACGCTAACGTGGTGGCTTAATGGTTTATTTCGAAGTTATAGTCCATTCGTACACTATTTTCAATCATTTGTTGCTAATTTTGAAGTTGAAATTCGCTATTAAGATGATTTTATGGTAATTTTTCGAGTCTAAAGTCCATTCATTCACACAATTTTTGATTCGCAGTTATATTTTGAAGTTATAGTCCGTTCATACACTATTTTGCATACTTTGTAAGTATTTTCGAGGTTAGGAGCCACTTTTAGAATGAGTTTTATGATTTTTTAATAATTTAAAGTCCGTTCGTACACAATTTTGCATACTTTGTAAGTATTTTCGAGGTTAGGAGCCACTTTTAGAATGAGTTTTATGATTTTTTAATAATTTAAAGTCCATTCGTACACAATTTTGCATACTTTGTAAGTATTTTCGAGGTTAGGAGCCACTATTAGAATGAGTTTTATGATTTTTTAATAATTTAAAGTCCGTTCGTACGCTAACGTGGTGGCTTAATGGTTTATTTCGAAGTTATAGTCCATTCGTACACTATTTTGAATCATCTGTTGTTAATTTTGAAGTTGAAATTCGCTATCAAGATGATTTTATGGTAATTTTTCGAGTCTAAAGTCCATTCATTCACACAATTTTTGATTCGCAGTTATATTTTGAAGTTATAGTCCGTTCATACACTATTTTGCATACTTTGTAAGTATTTTCGAGGTTAGGAGCCACTTTTAGAATGAGTTTTATGATTTTTTAATAATTTAAAGTCCGTTCGTACACAATTTTGCATACTTTGTAAGTATTTTCGAGGTTAGGAGCCACTTTTAGAATGAGTTTTATGATTTTTTAATAATTTAAAGTCCATTCGTACACAATTTTGCATACTTTGTAAGTATTTTCGAGGTTAGGAGCCACTATTAGAATGAGTTTTATGATTTTTTAATAATTTAAAGTCCGTTCGTACGCTAACGTGGTGGCTTAATGGTTTATTTCGAAGTTATAGTCCATTCGTACACTATTTTCAATCATTTGTTGCTAATTTTGAAGTTGAAATTCGCTATTAAGATGATTTTATGGTAATTTTTCGAGTCTAAAGTCCATTCATTCACACAATTTTTGATTCGCAGTTATATTTTGAAGTTATAGTCCGTTCATACACTATTTTGCATACTTTGTAAGTATTTTCGAGGTTAGGAGCCACTTTTAGAATGAGTTTTATGATTTTTTAATAATTTAAAGTCCGTTCGTACGCTAACGTGGTGGCTTAATGGTTTATTTCGAAGTTATAGTCCATTCGTACACTATTTTGAATCATCTGTTGTTAATTTTGAAGTTGAAATTCGCTATCAAGATGATTTTATGGTAATTTTTCGAGTCTAAAGTCCATTCATCCACACAATTTTTGATTCGCAGTTATATTTTGAAGTTATAGTCCGTTCATACACTATTTTGCATACTTTGTAAGTATTTTCGAGGTTAGGAGCCACTATTAGAATGAGTTTTATGATTTTTTAATAATTTAAAGTCCGTTCGTACGCTAACGTGGTGGCTTAATGGTTTATTTCGAAGTTATAGTCCATTCGTACACTATTTTCAATCATCTGTTGTTAATTTTGAAGTTGAAATTCGCTATCAAGATGATTTTATGGTAATTTTTCGAGTCTAAAGTCCATTCATCCACACAATTTTTGTTTCGCAGTTATATTTCGAAGTTATAGTCCGTTCATACACTATTTTGCATACTTTGTAAGTATTTTCGAGGTTAGGAGCCACTTTTAGAATGAGTTTTATGATTTTTTAATAATTTAAAGTCCGTTCGTACGCTAACGTGGTGGCTTAATGGTTTATTTCGAAGTTATAGTCCATTCGTACACTATTTTCAATCATTTGTTGCTAATTTTGAAGTTGAAATTCGCTATTAAGATGATTTTATGGTAATTTTTCGAGTCTAAAGTCCATTCATCCACACAATTTTTGATTCGCAGTTATATTTTGAAGTTATAGTCCGTTCATACACTATTTTGCATACTTTGTAAGTATTTTCGAGGTTAGGAGCCACTATTAGAATGAGTTTTATGATTTTTTAATAATTTAAAGTCCGTTCGTACGCTAACGTGGTGGCTTAATGGTTTATTTCGAAGTTAAAGTCCATTCGTACACTATTTTGAATCATCTGTTGTTAATTTTGAAGTTGAAATTCGCTATCAAGATGATTTTATGGTAATTTTTCGAGTCTAAAGTCCATTCATCCACACAATTTTTGATTCGCAGTTATATTTTGAAGTTATAGTCCGTTCATACACTATTTTGCATACTTTGTAAGTATTTTCGAGGTTAGGAGCCACTATTAGAATGAGTTTTATGATTTTTTAATAATTTAAAGTCCGTTCGTACGCTAACGTGGTGGCTTAATGGTTTATTTCGAAGTTAAAGTCCATTCGTACACTATTTTGAATCATCTGTTGTTAATTTTGAAGTTGAAATTCGCTATCAAGATGATTTTATGGTAATTTTTCGAGTCTAAAGTCCATTCATCCACACAATTTTTGATTCGCAGTTATATTTCGAAGTTATAGTCCGTTCATACTCTATTAAATTCTTTACAGGAATCAATACTCTGATAAATATAATGTCCCGTTTCGGTAAACAACAAGAAACCGAATCGAATATAACCCACAATGAGAGATTGGAATTTCTCGGTGACGCCGTTGTCGAATTTCTATCGTCCATTCATCTATTTTATTCGTTTCCCGATTTAGAAGAAGGGGGTTTGGCAACGTACCGCGCCGCCATCGTACAAAATCAACATTTGTCGGTATTGGCGAAAATACTCAAATTGGATCAGTTCATGTTATACGCGCACGGATCCGATCTATGCCACGATTTGGAATTGAGACACGCCATGGCTAATTGTTTTGAGGCTTTGATGGGAGCTCTATTTTTAGACGGCGGCATCGAAGTAAGTTAGTTTTAATTATTATTGTAGCATGAAAGAAGAAAAAAAAACAGATAAATAGGTAGGAAAATGGCAGACAGACAAACAAAAAAGGGATGTACCGACAGACAGAGAAAAGTTGAATCGGGCAGAAAGGTAGGCAGACAAGTCAGAAATAGAGACTGGCAGACAGACATACGAATAAAAAGACAGACAGGGTCACAGAAACACATTCTGTGAGAAATATGGGTGAAACAGGCAAAAATAAGGATAAGCAGACTGAGAAATAGGATAATAAACTGGCAGACAGTCATAATAAACTGACAGACTAATAATAAACTGGCAGACACTCATAATAAACTTTCAGACTAATAATAAACTGGCAGACACTCATAATAAACTGACAAACAGTCATAATAAACTGACAGACTAATAATTAACTGGTAGAGACTCATAATAAACTGACAGACAGTCATAATAAACTGGCAGACAGTCATAATAAACTGGCAGACAGTCATAATAAACTCATAATAAACTGGCAGACACTCATAATAAACTGACAGACAGTCATAATAAACTGATAGACTAATAATAAACTGACAGACAGTCATAATAAACTGATAGACTAATAATAAACTGGCAGTCATAATAAACTGATAGACTAATAATAAACTGGCAGACAGTCATAATAAACTCATAATAAACTGGCAGACAGTCATAATAAACTGGCAGACAGTCATAATAAACTGGCAGACACTCATAATAAACTGACAGACAGTCATAATAAACTGGCAGACACTCATAATAAACTGGCAGGCACTCATAATAAACTGACAGACAGTCATAATAAACTGGCAGACAGTCATAATAAACTCATAATAAACTGGCAGACACTCATAATAAACTGACAGACAGTCATAATAAACTGATAGACTAATAATAAACTGACAGACAGTCATAATAAACTGATAGACTAATAATAAACTGGCAGTCATAATAAACTGATAGACTAATAATAAACTGGCAGACAGTCATAATAAACTCATAATAAACTGGCAGACAGTCATAATAAACTGGCAGACAGTCATAATAAACTGACAGACAGTCATAATAAACTGGCAGACACTCATAATAAACTGACAGACAGTCATAATAAACTGGCAGACAGTCATAATAAACTCATAATAAACTGGCAGACACTCATAATAAACTGACAGACAGTCATAATAAACTGATAGACTAATAATAAACTGACAGTCATAATAAACTGATAGACTAATAATAAACTGACAGTCATAATAAACTGATAGACTAATAATAAACTGGCAGACAGTCATAATAAACTCATAATAAACTGGCAGACAGTCATAATAAACTGGCAGACACTCATAATAAACTGACAGACAGTCATAATAAACTGATAGACTAATAATAAACTGACAGACAGTCATAATAAACTGATAGACTAATAATAAACTGACAGTCATAATAAACTGATAGATTAATAATAAACTGGCAGACAGTCATAATAAACTCATAATAAACTGGCAGACACTCATAATAAACTGACAGACAGTCATAATAAACTGATAGACTAATAATAAACTGACAGTCATAATAAACTGATAGACTAATAATAAACTGACAGTCATAATAAACTGATAGACAGTCATAATAAACTCATAATAAACTGGCAGACACTCATAATAAACTCATAATAAACTGGCAGACAGTCATAATAAACTGGCAGACACTCATAATAAACTGGCAGACAGTCATAATAAACTCATAATAAACTGGCAGACAGTCATAATAAACTGATAGACTAATAATAAACTGGCAGACAGTCATAATAAACTCATAATAAACTGGCAGACAGTCATAATAAACTGGCAGACACTCATAATAAACTGACAGACAGTCATAATAAACTGATAGACTAATAATAAACTGATAGACTAATAATAAACTGACAGACAGTCATAATAAACTGATAGACTAATAATAAACTGGCAGACAGTCATAATAAACTCATAATAAACTGGCAGACAGTCATAATAAACTGGCAGACACTCATAATAAACTGGCAGACAGTCATAATAAACTCATAATAAACTGGCAGACAGTCATAATAAACTGGCAGACACTCATAATAAACTGACAGACAGTCATAATAAACTGATAGACTAATAATAAACTGACAGACAGTCATAATAAACTGATAGACTAATAATAAACTGGCAGACAGTCATAATAAACTCATAATAAACTGGCAGACACTCATAATAAACTGATAGACAAATAATAAACTGGCAGACAGTCATAATAAACTCATATTAAACTGGCAGACACTCATAATAAACTGAGAGACAGTCATAATAAACTGACAGACTAATAATAAACTGACAGGCAGTCATAATAAACTGACAGACAGTCATAAAAAACTGGCAGACACTCATAATAAACTGACAGACAGTCATAATAAACTGATAGACTAATAATAAACTGACAGACAGTCATAATAAACTGATAGACTAATAATAAACTGGCAGACATAATAAACTGATAGACTAATAATAAACTGACAGTCATAATAAACTGATAGACAGTCATAATAAACTCATAATAAACTGGCAGACACTCATAATAAACTCATAATAAACTGGCAGACAGTCATAATAAACTGGCAGACACTCATAATAAACTGGCAGACAGTCATAATAAACTCATAATAAACTGGCAGACAGTCATAATAAACTGATAGACTAATAATAAACTGGCAGACAGTCATAATAAACTCATAATAAACTGGCAGACAGTCATAATAAACTGGCAGACACTCATAATAAACTGACAGACAGTCATAATAAACTGATAGACTAATAATAAACTGATAGACTAATAATAAACTGACAGACAGTCATAATAAACTGATAGACTAATAATAAACTGGCAGACAGTCATAATAAACTCATAATAAACTGGCAGACAGTCATAATAAACTGGCAGACACTCATAATAAACTGGCAGACAGTCATAATAAACTCATAATAAACTGGCAGACAGTCATAATAAACTGGCAGACACTCATAATAAACTGACAGACAGTCATAATAAACTGATAGACTAATAATAAACTGACAGACAGTCATAATAAACTGATAGACTAATAATAAACTGGCAGACAGTCATAATAAACTCATAATAAACTGGCAGACACTCATAATAAACTGATAGACAAATAATAAACTGGCAGACAGTCATAATAAACTCATATTAAACTGGCAGACACTCATAATAAACTGAGAGACAGTCATAATAAACTGACAGACTAATAATAAACTGACAGGCAGTCATAATAAACTGACAGACAGTCATAAAAAACTGGCAGACACTCATAATAAACTGACAGACAGTCATAATAAACTGATAGACTAATAATAAACTGACAGACAGTCATAATAAACTGATAGACTAATAATAAACTGGCAGACAGTCATAATAAACTCATAATAAACTGGCAGACAGTCATAATAAACTGGCAGACAGTCATAATAAACTGGCAGACACTCATAATAAACTGACAGACAGTCATAATAAACTGGCAGACACTCATAATAAACTGACAGACAGTCATAATAAACTGGCAGACAGTCATAATAAACTCATAATAAACTGGCAGACACTCATAATAAACTGACAGACAGTCATAATAAACTGATAGACTAATAATAAACTGACAGTCATAATAAACTGATAGACTAATAATAAACTGATAGACTAATAATAAACTGGCAGACAGTCATAATAAACTCATAATAAACTGGCAGACAGTCATAATAAACTGGCAGACACTCATAATAAACTGACAGACAGTCATAATAAACTGATAGACTAATAATAAACTGGCAGACAGTCATAATAAACTCATAATAAACTGGCAGACACTCATAATAAACTGATAGACAAATAATAAACTGGCAGACAGTCATAATAAACTCATATTAAACTGGCAGACACTCATAATAAACTGAGAGACAGTCATAATAAACTGACAGACTAATAATAAACTGACAGGCAGTCATAATAAACTGACAGACAGTCATAAAAAACTGGCAGACACTCATAATAAACTGACAGACAGTCATAATAAACTGATAGACTAATAATAAACTGACAGACAGTCATAATAAACTGATAGACTAATAATAAACTGGCAAACAGTCATAATAAACTCATAATAAACTGGCAGACAGTCATAATAAACTGGCAGACAAACATAATAAACTGGCAGACACTCATAATAAACTGACAGACAGTCATAATAAACTGGCAGACACTCATAATAAACTGACAGACAGTCATAATAAACTGGCAGACAGTCATAATAAACTCATAATAAACTGGCAGACACTCATAATAAACTGACAGACAGTCATAATAAACTGATAGACTAATAATAAACTGACAGTCATAATAAACTGATAGACTAATAATAAACTGACAGTCATAATAAACTGATAGACTAATAATAAACTGGCAGACAGTCATAATAAACTCATAATAAACTGGCAGACAGTCATAATAAACTGGCAGACACTCATAATAAACTGACAGACAGTCATAATAAACTGGCAGACAGTCATAATAAACTCATAATAAACTGGCAGACAGTCATAATAAACTGGCAGACACTCATAATAAACTGACAGACAGTCATAATAAACTGATAGACTAATAATAAACTGACAGACAGTCATAATAAACTGATAGACTAATAATAAACTGGCAGACAGTCATAATAAACTCATAATAAACTGGCAGACACTCATAATAAACTGATAGACAGTCATAATAAACTGATAGACTAATAATAAACTGACAGACAGTCATAATAAACTGATAGACTAATAATAAACTGACAGACAGTCATAATAAACTGATAGACTAATAATAAACTGGCAGTCATAATAAACTGATAGACTAATAATAAACTGGCAGACAGTCATAATAAACTCATAATAAACTGGCAGACAGTCATAATAAACTGGCAGACAGTCATAATAAACTGACAGACAGTCATAATAAACTGGCAGACACTCATAATAAACTGACAGACAGTCATAATAAACTGGCAGACAGTCATAATAAACTCATAATAAACTGGCAGACACTCATAATAAACTGACAGACAGTCATAATAAACTGATAGACTAATAATAAACTGACAGTCATAATAAACTGATAGACTAATAATAAACTGACAGTCATAATAAACTGATAGACTAATAATAAACTGGCAGACAGTCATAATAAACTCATAATAAACTCATAATAAACTGGCAGACAGTCATAATAAACTGGCAGACACTCATAATAAACTGACAGACAGTCATAATAAACTGATAGACTAATAATAAACTGACAGACAGTCATAATAAACTGATAGACTAATAATAAACTGACAGTCATAATAAACTGATAGATTAATAATAAACTGGCAGACAGTCATAATAAACTCATAATAAACTGGCAGACACTCATAATAAACTGACAGACAGTCATAATAAACTGATAGACTAATAATAAACTGACAGTCATAATAAACTGATAGACTAATAATAAACTGACAGTCATAATAAACTGATAGACAGTCATAATAAACTCATAATAAACTGGCAGACACTCATAATAAACTCATAATAAACTGGCAGACAGTCATAATAAACTGGCAGACACTCATAATAAACTGGCAGACAGTCATAATAAACTCATAATAAACTGGCAGACAGTCATAATAAACTGATAGACTAATAATAAACTGGCAGACAGTCATAATAAACTCATAATAAACTGGCAGACAGTCATAATAAACTGGCAGACACTCATAATAAACTGACAGACAGTCATAATAAACTGATAGACTAATAATAAACTGACAGACAGTCATAATAAACTGATAGACTAATAATAAACTGGCAGACAGTCATAATAAACTCATAATAAACTGGCAGACAGTCATAATAAACTGGCAGACACTCATAATAAACTGGCAGACAGTCATAATAAACTCATAATAAACTGGCAGACAGTCATAATAAACTGGCAGACACTCATAATAAACTGACAGACAGTCATAATAAACTGATAGACTAATAATAAACTGACAGACAGTCATAATAAACTGATAGACTAATAATAAACTGGCAGACAGTCATAATAAACTCATAATAAACTGGCAGACACTCATAATAAACTGATAGACAAATAATAAACTGGCAGACAGTCATAATAAACTCATATTAAACTGGCAGACACTCATAATAAACTGAGAGACAGTCATAATAAACTGACAGACTAATAATAAACTGACAGGCAGTCATAATAAACTGACAGACAGTCATAAAAAACTGGCAGACACTCATAATAAACTGACAGACAGTCATAATAAACTGATAGACTAATAATAAACTGACAGACAGTCATAATAAACTGATAGACTAATAATAAACTGGCAGACAGTCATAATAAACTCATAATAAACTGGCAGACAGTCATAATAAACTGGCAGACAGTCATAATAAACTGGCAGACACTCATAATAAACTGGCAGACACTCATAATAAACTGACAGACAGTCATAATAAACTGATAGACTAATAATAAACTGACAGTCATAATAAACTGATAGACTAATAATAAACTGATAGACTAATAATAAACTGGCAGACAGTCATAATAAACTCATAATAAACTGGCAGACAGTCATAATAAACTGGCAGACACTCATAATAAACTGACAGACAGTCATAATAAACTGATAGACTAATAATAAACTGGCAGACAGTCATAATAAACTCATAATAAACTGGCAGACACTCATAATAAACTGATAGACAAATAATAAACTGGCAGACAGTCATAATAAACTCATATTAAACTGGCAGACACTCATAATAAACTGAGAGACAGTCATAATAAACTGACAGACTAATAATAAACTGACAGACAGTCATAAAAAACTGGCAGACACTCATAATAAACTGACAGACAGTCATAATAAACTGATAGACTAATAATAAACTGACAGACAGTCATAATAAACTGATAGACTAATAATAAACTGGCAGACAGTCATAATAAACTCATAATAAACTGGCAGACAGTCATAATAAACTGGCAGACAGTCATAATAAACTGGCAGACACTCATAATAAACTGACAGACAGTCATAATAAACTGGCAGACACTCATAATAAACTGACAGACAGTCATAATAAACTGGCAGACAGTCATAATAAACTCATAATAAACTGGCAGACACTCATAATAAACTGACAGACAGTCATAATAAACTGATAGACTAATAATAAACTGACAGTCATAATAAACTGATAGACTAATAATAAACTGACAGTCATAATAAACTGATAGACAGTCATAATAAACTCATAATAAACTGGCAGACACTCATAATAAACTCATAATAAACTGGCAGACAGTCATAATAAACTGGCAGACACTCATAATAAACTGACAGACAGTCATAATAAACTGGCAGACAGTCATAATAAACTCATAATAAACTGGCAGACAGTCATAATAAACTGGCAGACACTCATAATAAACTGACAGACAGTCATAATAAACTGATAGACTAATAATAAACTGACAGACAGTCATAATAAACTGATAGACTAATAATAAACTGGCAGACAGTCATAATAAACTCATAATAAACTGGCAGACACTCATAATAAACTGATAGACAAATAATAAACTGGCAGACAGTCATAATAAACTCATATTAAACTGGCAGACACTCATAATAAACTGAGAGACAGTCATAATAAACTGACAGACTAATAATAAACTGACAGGCAGTCATAATAAACTGACAGACAGTCATAAAAAACTGGCAGACACTCATAATAAACTGACAGACAGTCATAATAAACTGATAGACTAATAATAAACTGACAGACAGTCATAATAAACTGATAGACTAATAATAAACTGGCAGACAGTCATAATAAACTCATAATAAACTGGCAGACAGTCATAATAAACTGGCAGACAGTCATAATAAACTGGCAGACACTCATAATAAACTGACAGACAGTCATAATAAACTGGCAGACACTCATAATAAACTGACAGACAGTCATAATAAACTGACAGACTAATAATAAACTGACAGGCAGTCATAAAAAACTGGCAG
The DNA here is from genome assembly GCF_026250575.1 of Diorhabda carinulata. NCBI lineage: Eukaryota > Metazoa > Arthropoda > Insecta > Coleoptera > Chrysomelidae > Diorhabda > Diorhabda carinulata. The sequence goes on from NC_079463.1 coordinate 926,337, forward strand.
ACACTCATAATAAACTGACAGACTAATAATAAACTGGCAGACAGTCATAAAAAACTGGCAGACAGTCATAATAAACTCATAATAAACTGGCAGACAGTCATAATAAACTGACAGACAGAGATCTTTAATCATTTTTGACTTGTGGGACAGAGAAATAGATAAATAATTAGTGGTGAAGACAAAAAGGAAAGCAAAGATATAGATAGATGTTTTTTTTTTGCAATTTCAGGTTGCGGATAAAGTATTTTCGGACACGTTTTTCCACAGCGATCCCGATCTTCACGAAGTATGGAAAAATCTTCCTCCGCATCCATTGCAAGAACAAGAACCTCTCGGCGATAGACAGTGGATAGAAAAATTCGACATACTTCAGAATTTGGTGAAATTCGAGGAATCTATAAACGTCGAATTCAAACATATCCGATTATTGGCCAGGGCGTTTACCGACAGAAGTGTCGGTTATACGAATTTAACGATGGGTTCCAATCAACGGTTGGAGTTTTTGGGTGATACGGTGCTGCAACTCATAGCTTCCAATTATCTTTACAAATTTTTCCCGGAACATCACGAAGGGCATTTATCGGTGAGTTAACCTTTATTCTTCTTCTTTTTCCTCTTATATGTCGCTACGTTTTTCAACTTTCAGTTATTGAGAAGTTCTTTGGTGAATAACAGGACTCAAGCCGTGGTATGTGACGATCTCGATATGGCGAAATACGCCATTTACAATAATCCGAAAGCCGAACTGAAAACTAAGGATCGGGCCGATTTACTCGAAGCTTTTATTGGGGCTCTATACGTCGACCAGGTGAAACGCCCAATTTCCAAAAAAAAAAATCAATTCCGGTATAACCTAACCTAAAACATTTTTGTTTTTTTAGGGTATGGAGTATTGCGAGGCATTCTGTCACGTGACATTGTTTCCGAGACTTCAAGATTTTATCATGAATCAAGATTGGAACGATCCGAAATCGAAATTGCAACAGTGTTGCCTCACTCTAAGGACAATGGACGGCGGCGAACCGGATATTCCAGTATACAAGTAATTTTCATCTATTTTCTTGTCTAATTGATATTTACCGGTTACTTTTCGGTTTTATTCTGTTGTGATTTAGCCAAATTCTCAATAATATTAGATCTTTGTGCCGTTTCAGTGGTCCCAACCATTCAGTAGTTCAAATGTACCTCTTTTATAAGTAATATTTAGTTAAATCTGCTATATAATCAACCCCATCGAGTATTTGTGCCGTTTTAGTGGTCCCAACCATTCAGTAGTTCAAATGTACCTCTTTTATAAGTAATATTTAGTTAAATCTGCTATATAATCAACCCCATCGAGTCTTTGTGCCGTTTTAGTGGTCCCAACCATTCAGTAGTTCAAATGTACCACCTTTGTAAGTATCGAATATTGTGTTTATTCCACGAAAATCGCCACGAAATATAAATTGAATCATCAAAATCGTTATAAACAAGTTAATTGTTGTGTATAGACTACAATTTTTGAAATTCTAACCTTTTCAAACAATTTATTTCAACTTTTTTGTTACATTCCATCGAAAATTTAGTTAAATCTGCCATATAATCAACCCCATCGAGTCTTTGTGCCGTTTCAGTGGTCCCAACCATTCAGTAGTTCAAATGTACCACCCTTGTAAGTATCAAATACTGTGTTTATTCCACGAAAATCGCCACGAAATATAAATTGAATCATCAAAATCGTTATAAACAAGTCAATTGTTGTGTATAGACTACAATTTTTGAAATTCTAACCTTTTCAAACAATTTATTTCAACTTTTTTGTTACATTCCATCGAAAATTTAGTTAAATCTGCTATATAATCAACCCCATCGAGTCTTTGTGCCGTTTTAGTGGTCCCAACCATTCAGTAGTTCAAATGTACCACCCTTGTAAGTATCAAATACTGTGTTTATTCCACGAAAATCGCCACGAAATATAAATTGAATCATCAAAATCGTTATAAACAAGTTAATTGTTGTGTATAGACTACAATTTTTGAAATTCTAACCTTTTCAAACAATTTATTTCAACTTTTTTGTTACATTCCATCGAAAATTTAGTTAAATCTGCCATATAATCAACCCCATCGAGTCTTTGTGCCGTTTCAGTGGTCCCAACCATTCAGTAGTTCAAATGTACCTCTTTTATAAGTAATATTTAGTTAAATCTGCTATATAATCAACCCCATCGAGTATTTGTGCCGTTTTAGTGGTCCCAACCATTCAGTAGTTCAAATGTACCACCTTTGTAAGTATCAAATACTGTGTTTATTCCACGAAAATCGCCACGAAATATAAATTGAATCATCAAAATCGTTATAAACAAGTTAATTGTTGTGTATAGACTACAATTTTTGAAATTCTAACCTTTTCAAACAATTTATTTCAACTTTTTTGTTACATTCCATCGAAAATTTAGTTAAATCTGCCATATAATCAACCCCATCGAGTCTTTGTGCCGTTTCAGTGGTCCCAACCATTCAGTAGTTCAAATGTACCTCTTTTATAAGTAATATTTAGTTAAATCTGCTATATAATCAACCCCATCGAGTATTTGTGCCGTTTTAGTGGTCCCAACCATTCAGTAGTTCAAATGTACCACCTTTGTAAGTATCAAATACTGTGTTTATTCCACGAAAATCGCCACGAAATATAAATTGAATCATCAAAATCGTTATAAACAAGTTAATTGTTGTGTATAGACTACAATTTTTGAAATTCTAACCTTTTCAAACAATTTATTTCAACTTTTTTGTTACATTCCATCGAAAATTTAGTTAAATCTGCCATATAATCAACCCCATCGAGTCTTTGTGCCGTTTCAGTGGTCCCAACCATTCAGTAGTTCAAATGTACCTCTTTTATAAGTAATATTTAGTTAAATCTGCTATATAATCAACCCCATCGAGTCTTTGTGCCGTTTCAGTGGTCCCAACCATTCAGTAGTTCAAATGTACCACCTTTGTAAGTATCAAATACTGTGTTTATTCCACGAAAAACAAATTGAATCATAAGAATCATTATTGACAAGTGAATTATTGTTTACAAACTACAGTTTTTGGAATTCATTCCATTTTGTACCATTTATTTCGACTTTTTGATTTTGTTTTAGCCACTTATTTAGTTAACACTGCAATATAATCAACCCCATTGAATATTTGTGTCGTTTTAGTGGTCCCAACAATTCAGTAGTTCAAATGTACCATCTTCATAAGTGTCAAATATTGTGTTTAATCCACAAAAATTGCAACTAAATACAAATTGAACCATCAGAATCTTCATCAACGAGCCTATTGTTATTTATAAACTACAATTTTTGGAATTATGCCCATTTTGTACTATTTATTTCAACTTTCGATTTCATTTTCCCATTATTTCCATAAATTTGCTGCATCGCCATCCAAAATAAATCTCGTATCGATATTTGATAGTTAGCCTTCAAGTTTCCACTGAAAATTAAGGATCAAAGGATGTCATTCAAAATGAATTAACATTTTTTTCAGGGTGATAGAATGTAAGGGCCCCACTAATACCAGAGTCTACACCGTAGCGGTTTATTTTAGAGGAAGAAGACTCGCCAGTGCCATGGGACATAGTATACAACAAGCAGAAATGAACGCTGCCAAAAAAGCTCTCGAAATATCACAAGGTCCAAATAAAATCTTTTTTTTTGTATTACAAAACAAATTTTAAAGGTTTTTTATTGTTACAATGTTGTCAAGTTTCAAATAAGATTCAAACAACTAGTATCCTTTCGAAATAAACATTTTTTTTCGGTTTTTCAGATTTATTTCCTCAGTTGGACCACCAAAAAAGAGTTATAGCTAAAAGTATGAAGAAACAAAAGAAGGGGCGTAATTTTTCGAAACCTAGAACCGCATATCCAGCACCTAAATCGCCCGAACGATATTCCAGAACGAGATTCAGAAAATCCCGGTCGAAATCTAGTTCTAGCGATAGATCTTTCACTTCGGTATTAAGTAGAAAATCAAAATGAGCTGAAATTTTTTTAATAAGCATAGAAATAGGTTTAAAAAAATTTTTCTTTATTCAATCTTAACAAAATAATCGAATGTACAATAAAACTTAATCATACTCTTATTAATATAACAAGAAAAATGCGTCGTTCAACATGTATTGTAATGTAGGTACCGAAAAAACTCAAAAAAAATCAAATTAAGTAAAAATTAATTTTGTTTTAATGCCTCCTAACACCCCATAATTTGTTATCCTCAATCACATTAAATTATTCCTGTTGAATCCACATTTTTTTTTTTAATTATGCAAAAATAACAAGTGACTTAAGTCATATGCTATAAAGAGATCCGCTAATATAAAATCAATCAACTTAATGATTTTTTTTCATATTTTGAAGTTGCATTTCCAACCAATTTAAATCTAGTCTCTACTGTTCAGTAGTTCAAATGCACCACTAAGTACTAAGCACTGTTTATTCCATAAAATCGAATTATACACTATCTAATTTATCCCAATCATTTAAATATGAGAAAATTTTCGATTTTTGTTTTGTTTTATAGTTTTTATTTCAAATTTTGGTTCTATTTTTCCATTTTCAAGTTAAACCCGCTGCAATTTCAAAATTGTAACGAAATACGAATTAAACTGTGCCTACTTCATTTTCGAACATCTAAATATGTATTAACAATTCGTTAATTTCATTTTGAGTGAAAAATTTAAAACTTTGATTCATTATTTCAACTTTTCGGTTTTGTTTTCCCATTTTCAAGTTAAATCTGCTAAATTTTAAGTCAAATTAAATCGAATGCAGTTTTAAATAGTTTCTACCATGCAGTAGTTCAAATGTACTATAAAATCTATTTATTTTACTAAAAATTATCGACAAAAATGCAAGTTCCATCATGCATTCTTTTATTTTGAATCATTTAATTATGTAATAATTGCATTAAGAACTAAAATGTTTAGAATACGATTCGTTTCAGACTTTCTATTTCAAATATTTGGTTTTATTTTCCGATTATCAATTTGAATCTGCTACATTTTCAACTAAATTAAATCCTAGTGCAGTTTCAAATGATTATTACCATTCAGTAGTTCAAATGTATCACCTATATAAAGGAATACAAATTATGCAGTGCCTATATTATTTTTAATCAACAATTTTTGGAATTTCATCCATTACGAATCCTTAACTTTGATTTTTGCTTTTATTTTTCCATTATTTAATTAAATTTGTTATATTTTCAATAAAATTTGAATTCAGCGAGGTTTTAATAGTTCCTAGCATTGAGTAGTTCAAATGTGTCACACTAATAAATGACAAATTTCTATTTATCAAGAATTTGATTGAAGTACAGAATTTTACATATTCATTTTTTTATGCGCAACAAGACTGAAAGTGATTTTAACAATTTTTTAAAGTCTCGTGATTATTACAGGACAATTACTGTTTTTCAAGGACTTTATTATATATATTAATGAAGACAAAGACTTATTCCGAAGAAAAATTGAATTAAAACCACAAAATATTGATTTTTACTTATGATACAAGGAAAAAAATTAAACAAATACGAGTCCAGCAACAAAACTACGATTATAAAATTAATAGATATCAAAATATTGATTAATCTTTGAAATTTCAAGTAAATTTGATATTTATAAGTATGGTACATTTGAACTACTGAATAATATGGACTATTAAAACTTCATTAAACTCAAAATTCAATGAACGATACCCACAATAAATTCAATGTTGAATAGAACTAAAAGTAAATTTACAATGAAAATAGAGGAACAATTATAATTTAAAAAAAAATACTCACTGTTTTTTAAAACTTTTCAAAATAGGATAAATATTATCGAAAGCTTCGTAAATTTCCTGTCTAACTTTAGCACCGGTCAACACAACTTTACCAGACACAAATATTAACAAAACTATTCGCGGTTTCACCATCCGATAAATAAGTCCTGGAAACAATTCTGGTTCGTAGCTGCTGAAAGAACTGTGGGTGAGTACGAGTCCTTCGAGTCTGATAGGGAATTTAACGTCACAACTTCCGACCATGTTTTGAATTTTGAAATCCAAAAACTTAGCCGGAAATCCCAGCTTTTGGATTATTCTGGCGTATTTTCTGGCAGCTAACCTTGAATCTTCTTCGCTTTTGGCGCCGGTGCATACCATTTTTCCCGAAGAAAAGATTAGGGCTGTCGTACGAGGTTCTCGAATCCGCATTATCACCGCAGCGAAACGTTTAGGGTTGTATTCGGCGTTTCTGGCGTGTAGAGCTATTTTCTTCAAATCCAATTTGCAGCTCAGGTTTACCGTCGATACTATATTCCTGAAAAATGAAAGAAAATCAAAAATTAATTGGATTTATACACTTATAATTGTGCAACTTATAAATCTTGGGGATATAGCCAGGTATGGAAGGAAATTTTTACCAAATTCGCCCTCAATTGTTGAAATAGTCGAGATAATATTTCATAAGAAGATAAAACTGAAAATAATGGGAAAATAACACAAAATCGAAGTAGAAAATTATGAGAATGATTAAAAATTAATGTAGGTACAACATAATTCATATTTTATGATGATCCATTTGAACTACTGAATGGTTAACAGTAATCGAAAGTGTGGTACATTTGAACTACTGAATTGAACAGTATGGACTAAAACAAAAGCAAAAAATCGAAGTACGAAGTTTGAAATAGACATAGTTATTCCAATTAAAAGGAACAACAAATTAAAACTACTTACAATGTTAATTCTAAATGCATCGTTTTTGATTATACAATAAACTATTTATTTCTTTTACGTTTGACTGCAGTTTTTGCATACTAACAGTACTTTTAAGGTGTGACGGAAGATATAAAACATTGTTATCCACATTATCTAAAGATGAACTTCCTGTACATTCCGTTTCTGCAATTTTCAAATATTCCCTTATCATTTTTACTATTTCCTGTTATTGCGGTTTAAATTAATGGTAACGCTCAACTCCCAATCACAAGATTGGGGATTATTAGGATTTTATAAAGTTTACAGCTCTCTCGGTGCTTCAATTAAAAACCCAAAAAAATCACATATTATATATTTTTAAAAACTTCCCAAGCTCAAAAACACTAAAAATTCTTTAGCTTTGATTATTTCTCTTTTACTTTCTGTCTATTTTCTTCCATATTCTCTCTTTTCTCATATTCCGTTGTCCTCATTAATAAAATTTAAATAACTTACTGTAATTGTGGAATGATTCCTGGATCTGCAGAATGTGGTGTCATGGGTGTCATTGGAGAAGGAGTCGATGGTCCCATTGTTGGAGTTACTCCGGCTCCGGTAGTTACTGATCCACCTAAATTTATCATTGGGCTCATCATGGTATGTTGCTAAAATAGCAAAAATAAATTAAATATCAATAAATTCAAATGTTAAATTTTAACTAACTGGTGTTTGTGGTGCTACTGAATTCATGGGTAATGCAAATCCAGGTACGTATTTAGTTTGTGGCATGGACATTGCGTGGCCCATGCCCAGTCCTAGTGTTGGTGTCAGTCCTCCCATTGGAGCCAACGGAGGCACTTGAGAGTTACTAACAGGTATTTGTTGCTGTAGTTGCTGCTGTTGTTGGAGGGCATTAGGTAAGATTAATTGGTCTTCTTCTGGTTGATGAAGAGGTGTCCCTGTTATAAGATAAAATCGATTTTTGTAAATTACCACTAATTTAGCAGTTTATAAATAACATATTCATTAAGTTCCACATTTTTTCTGTTTTATAAGGGTGGAGCATAAAAAATTATCCATAATTTACTTGAAAGTTTATAAAAAGCGATAAAAAAGTGAAATAAATGAAAAAATAAAAATTGCAAACACATTTAAATTATTTCCAGTATTGCCAGAGTAGTTTCAATGTAAAAATTTTTAGATATAAATTAGAAATCAAGTATTTTCAGAAAAATATATCCTAATTTATAAAAAAGTAAATATTTGTATCAATAATTGAAAAAGATGATAAGCGACAAAAAAATTTTTAATAGTGATAAAGTAAAACAAATTGACTGGTAGAATATACAGAATCAGAACTTAATACACCAAACAATAGAAAATAAAATAGAGTATTTTAACTAAATAAAATGTAAATCACGTAAACCCATATATAATTTAATAACTTCACCTAACCTAAAAATACGACAATTTCATAATATACTTTAAATACGTATACGTATATAATTTTTGATTTTACATTTTTTTACTATGTATTTCGAAAATAACAATGAACGTTCAGCCTTTGATAATTTTATGACTTAATAATTACAAATACAATTACCAATACTAGGGATACTGAAGCCAGGGCTTGGTAACATTTGATCCATCTTGTAGTAAAAGCAAAGTATATATATTAATAAACCAATAATTTATTAATGCACTAAAACTATTCACATTATTTACCAAAATGGAAATATAAACATATTAATATACTTCTTTTATCAAAAAATTATAAAATTTCCGTTACCAAACGTCATCTTCTTTTTTATAACATCGACTCTAATAAGTTTCCAACCAAGATTACTTTGCCGAACTAGGTTTTAAAAAATAATAAAAATTAGGAATTTACTCAAGAATTTTGAAATAACATTTGAGACCTTTTTTGTGAACGATACATATTCAATTGCGAACTGCCATAGTTGCATTTTTAATTATCGTTTTTATGACCTTGAAATAATAAAAAATCTTTGTGGATACAAAATGAAGAAAGTAATGAAAATGAACGAATTTTAGTATTTATTTAATTGAAATCTAAATCAACTTTATATACGGGGGTATATTGTTAACTAAATATGTACCATTTTCATTTCTAATACATCTACCATTGTTGATTAAAAAACGTCACTAATAAACTATATAAACATAATGATATATACTACTATATAATAATTAATTCAAATTTTATTGATATATTTTATTATAAATAAGTAAACTTCATTGATACAATTCTTTCATAGATCCTTTTCGTGTACCCTCGTATGTTTCCCTGGTTCTGGCATTTGGTTCCATTCATTGCCGTTTCCTTCCTGTCTCTTTTATGTGCTTTAGTATATTATACAATAAAACAATTTCTAAACTTTTCATTGTATCCGTTGAAGCGGGTTTAGCCGGTGTATTAGTGTATTTTGTGAATTGATAGGATGCACTGAATTAATCGGTCTATATATACAGGTATGTACTAAATTAAATAATTCATTAGTAAACAATATATTAAAATAAACACGATTGATTTTTATTAGATAAATTTTTTTTGTTGTAATTTAAATTAAAAAAGTTTATTCACTGTTTTAATTTTACTATAGCTACAGGGTCGTTCTAAAAAATCACTTATTGTAGACTATAAAAAAGTTTCGAATAAAAATTGTGAGGTTAGGTTTGAAATGTACCAAAAAATCAGTCATTGACGCATTTAAATTTTGTAATAGTATAATTTCGATATAATCAGAAATCTTTTACACAAAAACTTGTAATTATTCCTCGTGATGAATCGCCTTGTATATATTTGCTACAGATATGGTTGGATTTCGTTCTTTAAAATCATATTTAATTATTTAGTTCAACAGATACGGTCAAGTAATTTAATGTTTATTCAAAGAGAGCGTCTGTACTTTTCCCGATTAATTTAAAGTGAAAACGTTTTGCCTTTAGTATAACGATCAGTGACGTATCATATAATTCGCGACGAACGAAATCTTCTATATTCTATCACTTTTTAATTGACGTAAATCATAATAGATGGCACTAACTATATATTTATAGGTTTTGTATATATTTTTGTCTATGAGATATATTTCCAATAAAAATAATTCAACTAATTAATTTGAAATGTGAATTTGTTAATACTGTTTTCGTGAATATTCGAAGTACACGATATTTTAAATAGACAAGCTACTTCCTGTTTATTTTTCAGTTACTGTTCGATGTATATTCATTGAGACGTACTTACATCTCATAATTGACTCGTTAATAAATGCAGTGAACCTGGGGTGAAACATTAAGATATGTGTCATTCAATCACTTAATCCATTTAATTCATTTATGTCTGGTATTTGTTGGTTGAATCTTCGAAAAGATGCTAAACACGTAGTGGATATTATCAAATATAACAAGAATAAAATAATAAAAGTGTTAAAAATGGCAGTATCTTTGGTCGGTAGTAAAATTTTGTTAGCAGTATGCAATTTTCTAATGTTGGTAAGTTTTATAAATTATTTTGAACCAAAAGAATTTTAGATCTAACATATAAAACATATTAACGAAGTGGCAACGTTGTATTAGTGAAGTCAATTCTGTAGCGGTTTTTGTGATCTGACGTAATTAACGTCGTCTGGCGCGAAGAGTGGATGACGTGTTAATATAATAATTAAAATCAAAACAAAAACATTAAAAACCTGATACTAAAAAAAGTATTGTACATGTATACAAACAAAAAAGTGAATATATATATATATGAAAAAATGTATATTTTTAGATATCAGGTTTTACACTTATCGTAGGAGGTATGCTAATTTTTTTCGACTCTGAACACGTGTTAATATCGAAATTAGTATCGCCATCGGGGCCGTTTTCAACGTTCCCTCATCCTCTTTTGTACTATGTTTCAATTGGAGCTTCGTTAATTGGATCGTTAATAGCATTAGTTGCTATTTTAGGTTGCTGGGCATCTTGTTTCCACAATTATTATTTATTAAGCATGGTAAGTACATATTATTAGTATTATGTGAAATGTGTAGATTTATTTGATTTTATTTTACGTTACCTTTGAAGTATTCACATTAAAGTTAATTCCAGCCATAGAATTAAATCTTAAAACTTAAAGTGTAAGTTAAATCATTACTCGGCGTATTCTAAACGTTGACAGCAGCCGTGCGGTATCGGTCTTCAATGTTGCCAGATTCACTTTTTTATAAATCATTCAATTATATCACAATTTCTTATACTTCAATTTCCTATTTTTTTATTTGAATTTTATAAATAATTAATTAATATTCTACGGTAATTATTAGTTATTCTATTTGAAATCATTATTGTTATTTTATATGGATTGAAAAGAGTGTAATAGTTGTAAATTAAGTATATGATTTTATGTCAACAATTGAAATATGACAACTATGTAAAACCAAATCTGCTGAATCATTAAAATATTTTCGTTATTAAAATAATTAGTTTTACATTTAATTTTCAGTATTTTTGCTTTGTAATGTTAATACTCATAGGGGAATGTGCCATTTTTATAATAGCGTGGATATGGCCTAGTTGTATGGGTCTAGGTATAAATAGCGAAGAATTGATAGATGCTTTGCAAAGAAATTACGGTAGCGAAAATCAAGATCAATTCACAAACGCTATAGATTTAGTACAAGCGTCGGTAAGAAACCAAAAAAAAAAAAAAAGTCTCGTTAATCATTGACTCATCTTTTAGTTTCACTGTTGTGGTATCGAAACGTCTAATGAATACGATGCCTCTTATTGGAGGTTACAATCATTGAGACCTTCACTTTCAGTACCTTTGACGTGCTGTAAATTATCGAATGATAATGACACTAAATCGTATTTGAATCCCGAACCTGTCAGTTTAGCTTTATGTCAAGCTTTGGACACGAACAGACACGAAGGATTCAGACATACGAGGGTAAATCGATAATTAAATTTCGAAACGTCGTATACAAGGGTGTTTTATTATTTTAGGGATGTCGAATACCTTTACAACGATGGTATAGGGATCGTTACATGGCGTTTCTCGGTATCGGTCTCGTAATTGTTCTCGTTGAATTTACTGTACTTTTAAGTTCGATAGTCACTTGTACGAGAATATATCACCATAATCAAGAAGTTGGAGAAAATTCCAAAAATTCCGAACGAGACGGCGATATCACTTTTGAACGCACTAATTCTGATGCTGGAGCTTACAGCAACGAAACGTACGCTCTTACAGGAAATTATAAGCAGAATTATAGAGTATCGGAGGCTACATGATGTATTTATGAGTCATAATTAAAGTATTGAGTATTATGATAATCGTAATATAATTTTTTTTTCTATAAAAATTGTTTTTTTTAACGTTTATTTAATCAAAGTCAAAGTATCAAAAAATCATAGTCAGTTTTTAACGACTACTCAATGATGTCATTAATTATTTTATTGATAAAACTGTCTTGCTGTCGAATGTTCTTATCGTGGTATTTGTTTTTAATGAGAATAGAATTGAAATAACAGGAATATTCATGAGTTAAAAAAAAAAAAACTAACCCGAATTAATACTAAATATTTCATTATTATGAGTGTTTGCTAAAAATCGACTTTGACATTGGCAACATTAAAATAATTAGAAGAAGAAAATCATAGAACTGTTAAACACAGAAATATATCATTTCTAAATGATGCAATGAACGAATTTTTACAGTGTTGTCAATATGAAAGTTGATTCTTAGGAAGTAGTTTAATACACTGGGAAAAAGGTAGGTAAGAGAAACTGCATTTTTAAAATAATTTAATGGAATGTTTTTAATAACACATTTTGTACATTAATCGTTATAATAAATTTATTTTTAAATATATATTTTATGGATATGTCACTATTTCTTTATTGTCATACGTTTATTTAAATAATAAAAATGATATTTATTCAAGGATATTTAATAAACTTGTATAGGACCCTACAACGAATCCAATAAATCCAAACAAAATAATCGATATATCTTTCCATAACATCCATTTGTTGCGTCCCAAACAATCCGGCCAAAAAGTTATAATTTCCACGAAAGGGGGAAATATGAGAGCCAGGGCCGAACTACTAAAAGCACCTACTAACGATATCACCGCTCCCAAATTAGGTATAGCTATGGCTATTATAAATGTAAAAAACACAAGTACGGCCCTCGTTATATATTCGGCTAAATCTTTAGATTTTTCCGTTTCGAAATTATTTCGAATCGACGGCCATATTATGTTAAATGGTACGTAAAACTGGATACTGTAAGAAAGGAAAATGGCCGCCGCCATCATCAAACGAACCGATTGCGCCAAACTAAAATAAAAATTTAACGTTGTATCAATTGTAGATTAACCGAAATGTAAAAAAAAACTATCACATAAATTAAACATTTTCAATTTAAATTATTTGCGTTGGAAATATTATTGAGAATAAAATTTGGCAACGTCGGCGCACATATGAATCCAAACGAAGTCTTCTGTCTAGGTCATTGAACTACATATCTGCAAAAACTAATGTCGACTTAGGCAACACGCACTGCTAATAGATATTCATCTCTCTCTATCTCATGTTAATTAAAAGCACTCCTGCTTTTTCTAATGTTTTTATTCGATACATTTTGAGTTGAGTTGATAATTTTAATAAAGAACGTGAATTGAACATAAGTATTGAAAGTAACGTTGCCAAAACAACGGAACAAAAAATATTTCATTATATTTGTATTACTATAATGTTTATACAGGGAATCGTAACAATTACCCATCTCAAGGACGTAAATTTGATATTAAATATGTAGTTTATCGATTAAAATTGAAGTAAAAGTAAAGGTGAGTGAAAAAAATAGCATTTAAATCACATATTTAAAATAAATTTATATATTTAAGTGTCTTTCATTTAAATCTATTCTGGTAAGCAGGTAAAAAAAAACGAATATTTGTGTTTGAAATATTATTGAGAATAAAATTTGGCAACGTCGGCGCACATATGAATCCAAATGAAGTCTTCTGTCTAGGTCATTGAACTACATATCTGCAAAAACTAATGTCGACGTAGGCAACACGCACTGCTAATAGATATTCATCTCTCTCTATCTCATGTTAATTAAAAGCACTCCTGCTTTTTTTAATATTTTTATTCGATATATTTTGAGTTGAGTTGATAATTTTAATAAAGAACGTGAATTGAAAGTAGTGAAGTATTGAAAGTAAAGTTGCCAAAACAACGGAACAAAAAATATTTCATTATATATATTACTATAATGTTTATACAGGGAATCGTAACAATTACCCATCTCGAGGACGTAAATTTGATATTAAATATGTAGTTTATCGATTAAAATTGAAGTAAAAGTAAAGGTGAGTGAAAAAAATAGCATTTAAATCACATATTTAAGATAAATTTATATATTTAAGTGGTAAGCAAGTAAAAAAAACGAAATATTACAGTTTTTATCTGGTTTACAACAAAAAGAGACTTCAATTAGATATAGGTACTTACAGTTCGTCGGGTGGAATCAATAGAGTGATACTGCCCAGTACTGCCCTTTCTCCATATTTCAGATAACCGAAAAAACCCACAGCAGTATACAGAGATGTGACTATAACCATACCAGTGTTCAATACACCATTCCACCCACTGAAATCTAGTGGATTTTTCATATTGTTTTCCAATGGCAAAACCTTAAAATATTTTCATATTTCTATTCAATTTTAATACACCGAATAATTCGATTAACTTTACGTTTTACTCGAAACAAAAAAAATTGTCTCTGCAACAATCCAATGCAACAAAATCTTCGTTAAAATCACTTTTAATTGCAAATTATTAAGTGAAAAAACACTGTAAAAACTAAATTAATAACAATCTGTCAAATGTCAATTCACGTGACCATTGCAGCCACTAAACAAAATCTAAATATCCAAAGTGTAACTTAAATCATTATTAATGTAACAGTGAAATCATATTTCAACGTTTGGCAACCATGTAACGTTGTTGTGAGGAAAAAAAACTTGTTTTTGTGATTTATTTTGTATTTAATAACGAATTAAATATTCCGCTCGTCATAACGAGTTACGTAAATAAAGAAAGTTTGTACCTTTCAGTATTCTTTAATATAAATAATAAAATGACAACGTGGCAACGATGTAAAACGTCTGTCTAATTATATTTCCGTTTATTAAAATAAATTTGTATTACTTACAACACCGATGCCTTCGAAAGCATAAATGGCAGTTCCAAAATACAGCGGTAACCTTTCCCACGAAGAAAAAATTTTCACTGTCGACATTTTCGGCAATCCCCCTTGTAGCAAATAGAAAAACGTTATCACCAAGCCGCTGCACGTTACGAGCGAAGCAAATAACGAAACCGGCGTTAAATATTTGAGGCTTTTCACCCAATTGAGAAGAATCAATGGAAATAACAAAATAAGCAGATACCAATGAACGTCGATTTCGAAAATATAATGTTTGACGACGTCGTGAATATTGGCGGCGACGAAAACGAAATAGACACAACAAAAACCCAGTTGTGTTATACACAGGAATATGTTTATTAATCTTCTGTAAATATAAAATGTTTTATAAGACATCGAGTTTCGTTATCCCCCTGTATAAACTTACTTGGCGACCTTGGAATATTGTTGTAAACACTCGGGACCGGTTTTGAACGAATTCTCTACGACTTCCGAGAAACTCATCGTTTGCTTCTGCGTTCTTTTACACAGCTCATGCGCACAACTAACCAACATGTGCATGCAATGTGTACAAATGAAACCCATAATCAAAGTACCGAATAATCCAATTAACCAACCGGAATTGCGGAAGGCATCCGGCATCGCTAATATACCAGTACCTTTAAAACAAATAATTATACCAAATATAAATCAACGAGTTTTATTCCTACCGATGTTGGCTTTTAATAAATGAATCATTGTGTCAAAATTGGACGTCGGATTCTCGATACAACGGTCCAAAACGGAACTTTCAAAATTAGTTGAAAAATCGGTTTTGGTAAACGACGGTTCCGATTGACCGTCGTTTTCGAGAAGATGTTGTTTTTCATCATTTTTAGACGTCGATGTTTTCGGACGACTTTCCTATAACAAAAATATACCCTTTTTTTTCCTCTATTTTCCACCATTTTGGACAAAATTAACCGACCCGAACCAAACCAATTTGTGTATACATATACGATCGTTCGAACTCGGTTATTTTCGGTCAAATGAATCAACACTAATAAATATATTTGTACGTTCGGTTGTGGTCTGTTAATTTTGATAAATATACAATTTAGAATCTACAAACAGTACGAAACAAAAACTTTTAACTAGTTAATTTGCTAGATGCAATAGGGACACACTACAAAATATTGTCATTACTAGAAACGTACTAAACTACCTACATATACATAATTGAAATTTGGCAACGTTGCGTTTCACTTTGATGCAAGTTTGAATTAATTTCCTATGGGTTTTAATGAGTCGACCTGAAATAATTGTACCAAAGTGATTAAAAACCAAGACAATATTTAAGTTCATTAAAAACGTTCCATAAAATGAATTAGAAATAAATAATAGAATGAAATTAATTTTCATTGTTTAATATTGACCATTATTGTGTCTATAAAATGTATTAAGAATGATAAAAGTGTAAAATAATAACAAAATTCCAAACGATAACTATATTATGAATAGGAAAAGTACATTATGAGTTTATTATAATTTGACCTCATTTGTTATATAATCCCTATATAAAATTTCCGATTCATTTAAATAGCAGATGTTTCAATTTATTAATCAAATCTGGTTTTTAAATACGAAGAATAATATCGTATGTGTTTCAAAAACCACATAATTAGCTGTAAAACTTTGTTTACTTTCCATATAACAGAGTTGCCAAGTTAAATATCTGTGTTTATTAAACAAAATCTAGAAGTTAAATTAAAAATAATTGAATGTATTTCATATTAAAAATCTACCATTGTAAGTCATAGAATGAGAAGCGTTAATAATTTTTAGAAATTCCAACTAAAATTTACTATTTTATAAAAAATTAATAACTAGCGTTGGCAACGTTGCTCTTAAACCCGCATAGGTGATGGAACCTTCAAAAATAAAGACTTGTCAAGAGTTTAATGTTCTATGATTAGATTTGGAAATATTATAGAGGTGGACGAACTTTTTTTATAAAATTACTTATTTTCAGTTCAGAATATAAATTCTAATTTATTAAAGTATTTGTGGATATAATTAAAACAATTTCAGGTGATTTTTATTAGATAAACATTTTTTCTGATTACCAGACATTTCTCAAAGGTTTTATCAATATTTACTTTCGTCTTAACGAGCAAGTGAACTATTGTTTTATAATGTTATCGTATGGAATTTGCCGCGGATACGTTCTTCTTTAATTTGAACTCTTCTCTTCTAATAACCGATAATCGTTTCCGTAAACTTAGATACAAAGCAATACATGATTCATTAAAATTAGGAAACTTTCGTCTTTATGATTAAAACCTACGGTGGATTGCAGGGTAAACGAACCTTACTTTATAAGTATACGAGGTGTGACTCAGAAATACGATGAATTTTTTGTTTTCCCGTTTTGTATGCAGAATAAACTGCGATTTTAAACAACTTATTGATCATAACCTAACAGAACAAATTGACACTAATACAGTATGAAATAAATTAAAGGAAAACGTATATAGAACATATTAAGGAATAAAAAATCCTAGTTCACAACAGAAGATGAAAAAATTTTCAGATTACAAACGGTTAATAATATTCTGACCGGCTAGTAACGAAAATCAGAAAGTACCACACCTGCCCATCTCTATTTTATGATTTTAACAGAACCGGATTAAGAGATGGTATAATTGTTGACGGAGGAAATAAAAATGTTTGTTATAAACTTTAACTCATCGATTGCACCTCGTAAATAAGTATCCGACGCATAATCTTCAGTATCTTGTAACAAAGTTTCTTGGTGGCTATTCGAAATGGACTTCGAATAAACAAAAAATATATTGTGGTATTTGGAAACATGCACAAAATGTTTATCTAGATTGATAAATTTATTTGATATACTTACGTTTACTGTCGTTACAGATATTGATCCATAAATTTTTTTCATGTTTCACATTAACGTCTATTGTAAACACTGATTTGATTTAATGTTAAAAACATTGAATAACTGATATCCGATGGATTAATCATATGTGTTAATAAATTTTTACGAGAGATACATACATATATATAAACACCTACCAATATGTCGACAGTGTCGTACGTACATATGTTGTACAATAAATTCAAATAACTTATTTTATAATATACGTTATAATTGCCGACCTAACCTAACTAAATCACTATTTGTTTTCAATATTCTAATAAAATTAACTTATTTTATATTTTAATTGAACTTGCTGTATACTATATCACAATTATAACACAATTCTAATTCCACTCATGCAATAATTTCATTGGGCTTTTTGTAATACTACTGCCCTTATGTATAACGTTGACTATCGAACTAAAATCCGATGTCACGAATATTCACGAACATTCATGAACGTGGTGATTTTAATAAAATAAAAACAAAACGTTGTATTATGATTATTTGATAATTTTTAAATAATTTCAATTATTTATCTAATATGTATGTTATTTTTAATCATAGAGAATTAATAAGAATGTTATAATAAATATATAAAACTCATATATTATATATAATTTAAAACGATAAAATAATTTTAATATTCGGTACGCCCATGGAAATGTGAATCTGTTCGCCAAATCGTCTACGAAATTTCATTATATTGGGTTAGGTTATGTCAACAACTTGACTGTGATTCTTATAAATTTGTTTTTAAACTTAATTTTATAAATGTATCGACTTTTTAATTATCGAATCCATGACTGGAAGTTTCTTTTATTAGTAATGTCAAAATCTTTTTTTACATCTGGCAACTAATTCGGATATAGAGAAACTGATCGTATCATGTTTCAATCGAATAAAACACGATCTCTAATTTAAACATTGAGTATTAAGGACGAAAAAAAATAATTTTTAACGTTTTAATATCATATTTATTTTACAAATATTGAATTATACATTAACAAAAATCAACAATAGAGAAGAAACATATTTCAGTTTAAACAATATACAATATATACAATCGATCGGTAAGTTCGCGTTTTGACGTACAGGGGTCACTACAAATCACATTTATTTTTAACGGAACCACGACTCACAAGGCAACATCGCTTTCACAGTAAACATCCGTGTTAGAAAACAGGTTAGACTTACAGGGTGGATAAGAATATATGATTTGTGGAGAACTCACTAATGTAGTATGTTTTTTAAAAGGGTATGTAGGCGAAAATTCGATCGGATTTGAATCTAATAGTTGAAGCTCTTATAAAGGGATTTGATAGATTTTTAAAGTTGAATTAGTAAAATTTGGGGTGATTGTAAGGATTAGAAAGGGGAATACTAAATTTTGATTAATATTTTTAATTGTAAACGTAAATAAAATTCCGGTATAGAAACTTTCTTAGCAAAACACATATTTTGACCAAATGGAAAAGAAGATTTCAAAAGAATAACCACCTCATATAGGATATACTTTGTATACACGTTGTTTTAGCGTTTTTGAAGTGGTACAATCCATTTATCGACGTCTCAGATGTCGGAAATTAGTACTTCCGGTTCACGGGGGCTATTTTTAGGAGAATGGGGTTTTATCGAAAAGTAAAAAGAGGTTGAGTAAGAAAAAAGTCAGAAATAATCGTTATTCTCCTTTTTATTTAAATCCCCATTGGGAACTTTCTCTTGTTGATGTTGTTAAGAACGAAGAACGTATCTATTTTTAGGTTAGGTTTACTTTAAGTAAGTTTAGAATATTTTAATCTACCTATGACGTCGATAAATGGATTATACGACTATAAAAACGCTAAATTAGCGTGTTTTTGATGATTTGATTCGCGTAAATTGAAAATTTAGTCGAGAAACCGGAAATTCGCCGATTCAATTATCGATAAAACCTGAAATGGCCATTTCAGACATTTAGGGCGTCGATAAATGGATTTTAATAATTCGAAAACGCCAAATTAGCGTGTTTTTGATGATTTGATTCGCGTAAATTGAAAATTTAGTCGAGAAACCGGAAATTTGCCGATTCAATTTTCGTTAAAACCGGAAATGGCCATTTCAGACATTTAGGGCGTCGATAAATGGATTATACGACTATAAAAACGCTAAATTAGCGTGTTTTTGATGATTTCATTCGCGTAAATTAAAAATTTGGTCGAAAAAACCGGAAATTTGCCGATTCAATTTTCGTTAAAACCGGAAATGGCCATTTTAGACATTTAGGGCGTCGATAAATGGATTCTACGACGATGAAAACGCTAAATTAGCGTGTTGGTGATGATTTGATTCGCGTAAATTGAAAATTTAGCCGAAAAAACCGGAAATTCGCCGATTCAGTTATTGATAAAACCGGAAATGGCCATTTTAGACATTTAGGGCGTCGATAAATGGATTCTACGACGATGAAAACGCCAAATTATCGTGTTTTTGATGATTTCATTCGCGTAAATTGAAAATTTAGTCGAAAAAACCGGAAATTCGCCGATTCAATTATCGATAAAAGCGGAAATGGCCATTTTAGACATTTAGGGCATCGATAAACGGATTTTAAGAATTCGAAAACGCCAAATTAGCGTGTTTTGGATGATTTGATTCGTATAAATTGAAAATTTAGTCGAAAAAACCGGAAATTTGCCGATTCAATTATCGACAAAACCTGAAATGGCAATTCCAGACATTTAGGGCGTCGATAAATGGATTCTACGACTATGAAAACGCCAAATTAGCGTGTTTTTGATGATTTCATTCGCGTAAATTGAAAATTTAGTCGAGAAACCGGAAATTTGCCGATTCAATTTTCGTTAAAACCGTAAATGGCCATTTTAGACATTTAGGGCGTCGATAAATGGATTCTACGACGATGAAAACGCTAAATTAGCGTGTTTTTGATGATTTCATTCGCGTAAATTGAAAATTTAGTCGAAAAAACCGGAAATTCGCCGATTCAATTATCGACAAAACCTGAAATGGCCATTTCAGACATTTAGGGCATCGATAAATGGATTTTAAGAATTCGAAAACGCTAAATTAGCGTGTTTTGGATGATTTGATTCGTATAAATTGAAAATTTAGTCGAAAAAACCGGAAATTCGCCGATTCAATTATCGACAAAACCTGAAATGGCAATTCCAGACATTTAGGGCGTCGATAAATGGATTCTACGACTATGAAAACGCCAAATTAGCGTGTTTTTGATGATTTCATTCGCGTAAATTGAAAATTTAGTCGAAAAAACCGGAAATTCGCCGATTCAATTATCGATAAAAGCGGAAATGGCCATTTCAGACATTTAGGGCATCGATAAATGGATTTTAAGAATTCGAAAACGCCAAATTAGCGTGTTTTGGATGATTTGATTTGTATAAATTGAAAATTTAGTCGAAAAAACCGGAAATTTGCCGATTCAATTATCGACAAAACCTGAAATGGCCATTTCAGACATTTAGGGCATCGATAAATGGATTTTAAGAATTCGAAAACGCTAAATTAGCGTGTTTTGGATGATTTGATTCGTATAAATTGAAAATTTAGTCGAAAAAACCGGAAATTCGCCGATTCAATTATCGACAAAACCTGAAATGGCAATTCCAGACATTTAGGGCGTCGATAAATGGATTCTACGACTATGAAAACGCCAAATTAGCGTGTTTTTGATGATTTCATTCGCGTAAATTGAAAATTTAGTCGAAAAAACCGGAAATTCGCCGATTCAATTATCGATAAAAGCGGAAATGGCCATTTCAGACATTTAGGGCATCGATAAATGGATTTTAAGAATTCGAAAACGCCAAATTAGCGTGTTTTGGATGATTTGATTCGTATAAATTGAAAATTTAGTCGAAAAAACCGGAAATTCGCCGATTCAGTTTTCGTTAAAACCGGAAATGGCCATTTTAGACATTTAGGGCGTCGATAAATGGATTCTACGACGATGAAAACGCTAAATTAGCGTGTTTTTGATGATTTGATTCGCGTAAATTGAAAATTTAGTCGAAAAAACCGGAAATTCGCCGATTCAATTATCGATAAAACCGGAAATGGCCATTTCAGACATTTAGGGCGTCGATAAATGGATGTTATGAATTCGAAAACGCCAAATTAGCGTGTTTTAACGATTTCCAACCGGACAGATTGAGAAGTATCGAAGAAAAAGTTGATAAAAACCATAAGAAATCTCCATCATATATACCAAGGACAAAAAAAAAGGTTTAAACGGAAAAAATATCGATCGAACAAGAAAAATTATCGGCGAAAAATTGTAATATTTTGAATCGAAATAGATAAAAAGGAAATAGGGTGGTCGATCAGACATCAAATCAAATATCCGACCAAATGACCGCCCTCCTAGACCTATCGACTGTGGCCAAAAAATTTCCGAACGGATTCCAAGACGTAGCCGTTACCGCCGAACCGTGTTCCTTGAGTATAGTTTCGACTTTCGCGCTATTCACGCCCCAAATATAAACGCTACCGTCCGCCGAACCGACGGCGACGTATTGACCGTCCGGACTAAAAGTCGCCCTCGAATAATCGCAACCGACTTTAAAACCGTCGCAAGCGAACAAAGTCACCACTTGATTCATCCTCAAATCGAGCAATTTCAACGTATCGTCCCTCACGCAACAAACTAGATATTTGGCGTCCTTGGTCAGATCGAGAGACGTCACTTTACCGTTAAGAACCACGTTGTTGGCGCTCGATTCGGACCGACAGTCCCAGAACCGGATGCTCTTATCGAAATGACCGCTGATTATGATCGAACCGGCGCTATCCACGGTCACCAAATCGTTGCAACTCGAACCGGCGAATTTCGTTTCGATGCAGGCGCGACTGCGCAAATCCCATATTTTCAAGGTGCGATCGTGACTTCCGGTCACCACTTTCGACGCCTCCCCCAAAAATTTCGCCGCCATCACTTTGCCGGAATGGCCGGTTAACGTGTGCTTCAATCGGTGATCGGCGATCGTCCATACTCTGGTCGCGTAATCGTTCGACGCTCCCAATATCAAAGATCCCGTCGAATCGAAGTCGATCGCCATCACGCACGCGTTGCTACCGACCAAAGTGGCTTTTTTCTCGCGGCAGTTTTTCGAAATTTCCCACAATTTGATTTTTCGATCGGCGCCCCCGGTCGCCAGCAACCTCTCCAACGGGCTCCACTTCACGGCGCTCACTTCGCCTTCGTGCGCGTCGAATTTGACGCTGGCGCACGCCGGCAGGTTCGACGTGCACAAAGGGCCGCAGCCTTCGGTCAACTCCTCCGGGGAATTCCTCGCGTCCTTGCACGCCTCCTCGATTTCCTTTTGTATCTTGGCGTAGCGCTTTTTCAGGAAATTGTCGTTTTCCTCGTTCATCCGATCGGCGTCTTTCGCTTTGTATTTTATCAATCTTTCCACCAATTGGCGATTTTCATCTTGGGCTTTGCGCAATTTGTCCTCCAACGAAGAGAACAACAATTGGAGGGATTGGTGTTCGTCCCTTAGGGTGCCCAACAAATACAAAACTTCGCTTTTCGATTTTTCCAAATTTTCCGCTTCCGTTTGCAATTTGATTATCGTCGCCGCGTTTTCGGCCAAAATCGCGTCTTTGGACGCTATTTTTTTGTCCTTCTCCTGCACCGCTACGTTCAAATCGATTATTTGCTGCGCGTTTTCCCCTTTCCTCCTATGCAATTCCGTCAGTTCTTCCGCTTGCGCTAAAAGTTTTCGTTCGAGCTGTTGGATTTTTTCCTGGTACCGGATGTCGCCTAAACTGGAACTTTTCGATCCCAAACCGCCCCCGCCTTTCAATTTTTCGATTTGGATCGATAATTGGATGTTTTCCGTGTGCAGCGTGTTGTAATTTTCAAATAATTTGTTGTGTTCGTTCACTAAATCTTGAAATAAATCCGTTTCCCTTCTATTTCTTTCTTGCAATTGAGATAGGATCGAATTTTTCCAGAAAACATCGTTTCCGTACATAGTTGCGTCCAAAAATTACGGTTTTAGATAATCTACAAAAAAAAAATAGAAAATAATTAATGTGATCACTCTAATTCACACCACAAATCACTTCACTTATATGAACACTCATTTTAACTCATCACCTAGAGTTCATAAACAATTTTTTACAATGTTCACTGTATATTACAATTATTCCAATTGACACTATTCGCAAATCAAATTATTTCAGAATTTATTCAAACATTTTGATGGTCACTGATCTGTCTAGTTATATTTTGTGTTCGTGTTTTTATAAAATTGAAGTTGAAATGTCAGTAAAATTAGGTTAAAATATTTCCCATGAACGTTTTTTTTATCAGTTTTTACAATTAATAAAGTGACTGTATTCCGCAAAATTGATTTACACCAATCACCAATCAATACCTTGACTATAATAATTACAAAATTTATTAAAACATTTTGTTGATCACTGATCAGTCTAGTTCTGTGGTTATATACTTTATACACCAATCTATAACACGTGACTTTGACAAGTCGGCCATATTGCCGAATATTAATTCTACGTTTGTTAATATTTCAAGTTTTGTTTTTGTGGCATTATGTGAATAAAATGGATCCAAGTGAATATAAGGCGTGTCTCATAGATAATATTCACTGTGTTTATTTTATAATCATACAAAAAAATCTTAATATTAAAAAAAACCATCTGTATTTTCTGACCTTGAAGAGTGAAGTAAAGTACTGACATGATGAGAATTATAAACAATTTTGACCCATATGCACTGCATGTTAAAGCTCTTAAACAAGCATTTCTTCTCACTTTCAACAAGTTACAACAGTAATGAAGCATTTTTAAATAAATTTGATCGAGATTAAGAATTTAAAAATGATAAATTCGCCAATTTTTACAAAAGGAACAAATTTTTCGAAAGAGATTGTATGCCACCCGGCAAAGATGGCCGAACAACTGTCAAACTGTCAATGATGATTTTAAAGAATGGACGTCTTCAATTTTTGTTAGTTTTGAAACTATTATATATCAATTTTTCAAAAAATGAACTATTATTGACATATTAGTTACTTTTATTGTCAAAACCTTCAACCAAAACATCAAATTACAAAAAGATGTAAGTATAATATCAATTTTAATTCAAAAAGTTAAATAAACAGAAAGAAATGAGGTTAGGTAGTGAATATCGTACTTATATTGTTATTAAAATATTAAATGATTGAAGTATATTTACACCTGAGAGATCAATTTCAGCAACGTTGACAGATTTTGAAAATAAAATAAAAATTAGGGAAATCTTAAATAATGAGTTTTTTTTTAAATCAAACAATAATAAAATTGTTATGTTGTAATTTTTGCCAATAAGCAACAAATTTTCGTAGGAGAGAATTCTTTAAAATCTATTTTCAATAATTTTAGTTTTATATATAAAACCTATTATCAAAAAATTGATATGGGATGTCATTATAATGAATCATCATCATCCTTATTTTGTTATTTATGATAAAGTTGAGTTGACTCATTGAAAATAAATATACTTAAGCTATCATACTAAAAATATTATTAATTTTATGTAGAATATTCAAATAGAAAAGTTTAAAATGACCCCCAGGGCGATATTAGGAAAGTTTTGAGGGGTTAAACACGTTTTTATGACAAACAGAAGCGGTAGGAACAGAATTAAAAAATATTAAACAAATTTTATGTAAAAAGATCCTATAACAAGATAAAATTCAAATATTTTCATCGAAAGAATAATTCTAACAAACATAAATGATGATGTAAATCTAAAACTCGAATAAATTATAACAATTCTTTCATTATTTAATAATTAGATGATAGTTTTATCTTATTTTGGCTCTAAAACTTATAGTATGTATTAATTATTAATTTTTCAAAGTTAATTTGTTGCAAAAAATAAAATTTATATAAAAAAAACACGAAAATACATTCAGTATACTCTATTATATCTTAAAACAAAGTGCCCATGCTATTTTTAAAGTAATTTAAGTCAGTTATCATGTATTTTTGTCAATTCGGTGGATTTCCTCTCAATCTTATAAATTTACACCAAGTTCTATTAGTCAAAATATGAATTAATATAAACTAGGTACTATTCGAGGAACTATATACAGTTAAGTAGAAAAAAAATCGACATTTACCTGCACTAAGCTGCATAATACAGTGTAAACATGTATTTCATGCAAATTATATAATTTGCTGAACTTATCCATGCAACAGAAACATGCGATACTTTTAGGAATGAATATTTACAAAATTCGACTTTAATGGTACTGCAGATATAGTAGTCATTGATAATTCCTTGAAATCACTGCAACCTACAATATAAAATACATTAATTTTAATGCTAGGACTCGAAAAACTAATTTTTTTTTTCTAGATTTGATAAAAAAATAAAATTAAAATGAGTAGTTTGTACAAACCACGAAGATATCGTTCTATTATCGGAGTTGTTTATTTGATTTATACTAGTTTTTATCGGTGTTTTGTTAGAATAATATACCAAGAAAAACTTACTGAGAATTTTTTAGAACTTTGTTCCTCTGCTTCTATTATACACGACTTTCTTTTCAAAATCTCATAAAAAACGTGATCGAAATATTGAGATTTTCAATATTTTGACTAATTTTGCAAAGTATTGTCAAATATTTTTGACATCGATCAATGATTATCAACATTTGGAAGTTGCTCTGTTCGTTCCATTAACACGGTGTATTGCTTCGTCTTCCTGTCATTATACTCGATGTATTTGACATACGGTTTTAAATAAAAAAGAAGAAGAAATAAACTAGGTGGTAAAAAATTATTAAGATCTGATTTTTAGTTTAAAATGGTTTGTTACTGACTTTAATAAACGTTCTAATTATTAACAAATTTTAATTTTAGGCCCTAAAAAGTATATCTTCAATGTTAAATAAGAAACCGATATTGTATTTAGATATAATTCGTAAAGCTACAACTAGTACACAGGAACCAGCCAGAATAGAAAAAAGTTAGTACAAATATTAAATAGTTTTTTGTTGTATTATATGTTTTATTCACGTTTTACAATTTTACTATTAAGTGTTTATTTGTCTACTTTGTGTAATTTTTAATCGAGAATATTGATTGTTGATATAATGTTAATATTTTTGATTAATTACGTACTGATGTTATCTATTCTATTTAAGCAATAAATTCAGTTCAATTGCTTGGTAGAGTAGGGGCAGATCCTCAGAAAAAAGGTACAGAAGAACATCCGATTGCAGTTTTTTCTTTAGCAACACATACTAATTATAGATACGAATCCGGCGAATTTATGCAAAGGACTGAATGGCATAGAATAGTTTGTTTTAAACCAGGTCTTCGAGAAACTATACTCAATTACCTAAAGAAAGGTCAGAGAGTTCACGTTAATGGTAGAATTACTTATGGAGAAGTCCGCGGTGAAGATGGAAAACCGAGAACAACAACAGCTATAGCAGCTGATGATGTTATTTTCTTTAATTCACAACAATAAAAATATTTTTAGAAATTAGTTTTTTTTATTAATAAACTCTTTTATTAAATCAATTTTTTTATTCTGTTTGACCCTTTTTTTGTAAATAAATGATTATTTTAATTAAAATATGTCCATATTTGGAACATCACAAGCCCTTAATTTTATAGACGGTTTACGTAAGTGGCTTTGATTATTCTACTTTTGGTCGGTATATGATGATTATTTAGATTTCTGGTTATTAATTCATACACGTTTTATTATTGATTGAAAGCAGTATTGACAAAAGACGTACAAGAATAAAAAAGAAGAATGATAACATACGTTTCTGTTAAAAAGTTGAGAAAAATAAAACAAAATAACAATTTTCACTATTCAATCACTGAAAATTCACTAATAAAATAAAATTCGAAGCTATAATTTTAATTTATAAGTTTTTCTATGACTTGTGTTTTTATGATATTTCTCTATTGACATGTGCCAAATACAAGTATTCTATGGTTAAATTAAATGTCAATTGTCACGTATAATCATATGTAGTGTGTCAGTGTCATAATATTAATTAAATAATATTATTTAATATAAAATAATGTCGGGTTCTTTAACGGGTTTGATAACTCATAAAGCGAGAGTTCAAAGTTTGTATAAAAGGTCTCTTCGCATGCTAGAAAATTGGTACGATCGTAGGTATATAAATATTAGATCAGATTATGTTATATAATTTATACACTGCTTTTTATTTTTTTTAGAGAAGTTTACAGATACTACGCTGTATTGATGAGACAAAGATTCGACGAAAATAAAAAAATTTCCGATATCAGAATTGCTAAAGATTTAATTGCCAAAGGAGAAGCTGAGTTATTTGACAAACAACACTGGCACCCACGAAAATGTGAGTTATGATTCTGTTAATGTCGCTTTATAAGTTTTTATAGGAATAATGTATTACAGTTCCCGAATCTCCTGGAGGTGTAGCTTATGGAAGAGAAGTACCACCTCCGGATTGGGTATTAGACTACTGGCATCCTCTGGAAAAAGCTCAATATCCTGAATATTTTGCCAGAAGGGAACAGAGGAAAAAAGAATATGTCAAACTTTGGGAAGAAAAATATGGAAAAGATTCAACTTTTAGTCCACATTAAATTTATTTAATATTTGTAGATACACGTTAAATAAACGATTTTAAAACAAAACTTTTTTTTATTATTGGTAATATTATAAAATTATTTCTGGTTGTTTGCTATTTTTCTTATTCCCAACAAAATAGTGATTATTTAAAAACTGATTCATATACGAGGTATATCCATAAAATTATGTCTCCATTAATTTCATCATGGGGAACATTTGCTATCAACTATGACGTCATTTTAAGCTCGATCATAGACTTAGTATTACTACACTGCGAATTCGATGAAATTGGTGTTCCAACATAAGAACCAGATATAGTTATCTCTGTCAAATGCTTCTTCTATTCCTTTAACTCATTCCACCAATCAACGTACAGTAAAACTAAAATATTCTATCTTGGACCAGGGGCTTTCTCTTTCTAAAGTTGGCAAAACTTTTCAACATAGAAAATATACGTATAAGTCTAGTACTATATTTCTATGATCCTACAGCTTATACCTTAAATATATGTTTCTAAAACGTTAATTAATTTATAGTTGGTAATATTTCATAGAAATTTCATCTAAATAACTTATTTTTGATGTATGGATTGTATTAAGTAGAAAAGTGATCAGATTAAGATCACAGATAATAATCTACTATGTCTATGGGTTCTTTATTAATTCTGAATTGATTCTAGCCGTTAAAAACAAATAATAACCAAGCACGTTACAGCTGTATTTGAAATAATTAAATTTACTAGATACGCTATTGAAAAATAACTTATGATTAAATTAATCAACGAAGATGATAAGAAACGATATCAAAATCGTTTTCATATGTGGAATGATTTCTGTAGAATATAAAAAGTAAACCTGGCAACATTGCTTAAACAATTTAAAGAAGATAAAAATCGTAATATAAATGTTCCTTTATTTAGGCCAATTTATAATAAACTTGTGATCTAGATTATTCTCGTTGTATAATACGAACAATAGCTCAATATTTTTTCTTTATTAGAAATTAATAATAGTGTAGATACAATTTTTAACAGTTCCCGCGCATTGGTGAGTGATTCCATATATATATATACCAGCAGTTTGGGTAGTCGCTTTGACATTGAGTTTGTTTGCACTGTTTGTAACATCTCACTAAGCGTTAAGCGAATGTCTTTGAATTGCACAATTACTTTTTTAAGAGATCGACAATTTATTTTACGAGTGAGTGGTTTTTATTAGTAGTTTAGTTAGATAAATAAGTGTTTTATCGTGTGCAAATTCTAAACTACATGAAACGTGAAGTTTTAATACTATTCTTTCAAAACAAATTTAAATAACGATTTTTTTAGAACGATATATAAGTGCTTTAAAGTAATAAGGTGAGTAATTTTACGTATTTATTAGAAATAAGTTGTATTATAAGCGTTTTTAATTATTCTATAATTTAAATTTCACTTTTAGTTTCAACTATTCTTCTAACGGTAATTATATAGAACAAGCCTTTCTATTTAGCAAATTAGGTTAGTTAAACTACCAAAAATCACAATCTCTGGTTAATATTATAAATATTTATTATGTACATCATTTTTTTTATCTTTGGTTATATAATTTTATCTTTATTTTGCTAATAAAATTGCCGAATCGATAAACGATATCAACGATTTACATCATCGTGCAGTTTTTTATTTGCTATAAAAAATTATTATGAAAACAACATCGTTCGAATGTAATTGTTAGATCTATTGTAAAATTACACAATTTAAGTTTATTTTCAGTATTAATATTGAATTATTATCATGTATTGAAGGTTGAAAATGTGGAAAATAGTTATTGTTATTAAAGAAATTACGGAAATATTGAACTCAAAACAAAATGAAATCAGTACCGTTATTCCCATCTCTATACTTGTAGAATTTAGTTAGAAAAACTGTTATTTTTAAACACGTACAGGTGCAAGTAGAAATTCCCATCTCTAGACATACCAATCAGTTATTTTATTAGCGTGAATCATTAAATATTACCAATTTCTTCTATAATGACAAAGGCGTAAAGATTAATAGATTTATTTATTAAATAAAAGTAATTAAACGAATGATTTAACTAATTATAGCCGTAAACAGATTTAAATTACTATTTATGCAACGTTTAAAATCAATATTTACTTTTTTATTGGTTATTTTCTGCTAGTAATACTAATTAAATAATTTCGCGATGATGCTGAATAAGGGTTTTGAAGTAACGAAAATTACACACATACCGTTACCAAATTTAACAATAAATTATTGTATAGATAAAACTTGTTTCAATTTATTTAATGTAGTAATAAAACTTTATTATTTCTGATTACAGGGTCAGATTTGGCCCATCACAACATGGCTGTGAAATTTTTGAGGTTATATATTGAAAAACATCGTTTTTGAGTACTTTTAGATAATAATGTTTTGGAATTTTCTTTTTAATTGCATCCATTAGTAATCCTTTGAATGTAATTATATGTTAATAAATGTATTGTGGCGATTATTTATTTATTTTGTTGAAAATTTGTAACCAGATATTTTCGAGTATGAAAAAGCAACAATATATCATAACAGTATTGAAAATATAGTCAGAAAAGTTAGTATAAAGGAACATAATTGATAAATTTTGTATCTAGTGACGTAAATTTTAAATTGTACAAATTCAGTGGTGGTTTTTTATTGCAGATATGGGATTTCTACTTTACACTCTAGTTTTAATCACATTCCTGGCAATATTATGGAAAATAAACTCTGTCGCGAGATGTGTATTGAAATTTACTTTTTTTGGAATAACCAGTATGATATTTGCTTGCGCACCTATTCCGTTAATGCTTCTAAAACCCCGTGATAGTAAAAATGCTTTGTAAGTATGTAAATACGGCTCTGTACATTATCGATTTTTTTACATATTCGAATGAATTACGTAAAAGTTTTCTTAATATTTCAAAGATCAACAAATCATATCCGGTCAAATATCTAATTTACATTTTATTTCGCATTTTAAATACTTGACTAATATATTCAAATTTGTGACCCGTCATTGTATACGTTTTACCTTGTGTCTATTCGAATTATATTTACAGAAATTGTATATCTATTTTACTACTATTTATAGGTATACTTCATATACAGGATGTTATTGTTAATAGATAACAAAATGCTTAGTTGATTCCTGAGTAATAATGAAAAATTTGACATTTTTTAAATTTCGATAATCAATTCCTTGGATATATACGTTTTATTCGACGTTTCGATCCTCAACTTTATCAAAATATTTACTTCAAAATTTCAATTTCATTTTATGCTAACAACTAGAAAAGAAATAAAACGTGGCAACATTGTAAAACATCTGTCATTTATAGTTATAATTTATCGAATTGTTTCGTTTGAATTATTTATTTATTTTCGATTCTATCGATTACAATATTAGTTTGTTTCATAAAGTTTTTATAATATATAATAAATATTTTTTTATAATGTGAATTTAGTAGATTTGTAACGTTTCACGACATACTTTCCAATTATAAACTCATTGACGTTTCAACTAGTATTTTAGTGATTATAGACCTCGAAAATACGTACTAATTACTTCTATAATAAGGAACAAAAAAACAATTCGAAATTATATTAAAACTTTCTATCATTCTAAGTACATAATAGTTGGTTTATATAACACCAGACAGCGCTAATGTGATCAGAACAAATTGTCGAATCATCTTGTTATCAGCACCATAGACATAAATGCTCTGCTCTTATATCGTACTCTAGAGTTATGTGGGAGTAATACTGGTCATAGATAAAGTAGATTGTTATGAGTAATGTTTGTTTAGTATTTATTTATACTGATTTAGTTATATCGTGGTTAAATCTAGTAAATGTTTTATGTAATAAATAAATTTCGTTACATGGGGAAGTGATATTACAAGTGAAAATGTAATAAAAAAGTGACTCTAATTGTAATGTTTTTTAAGAATACCTGCTGCACTTCTAAGAGCCACCGAAAGAATTTATGGTCTCTCTTATAATGTGGAAGGAACTGAAAACATAATTAAAGATAGTGGTTGTGTAGTTTTAATAAATCATCAAAGTGCTATTGATCTATTTGGTGAGTAAATTCAATATTATTTAATTTAATTAATAAAGACTCTTGTTTTATTGTTAGTTTTGGCTTATCTTTGGCCATTAATGCCAAATTCTACTGTGATATCGAAAAAAGAAATTTTTTATATCCAACCGTTTGGTTTAGCGTCGTGGTTATGGGGAACTATTTTTATAA
Organism: Diorhabda carinulata; assembly: GCF_026250575.1. Classification (NCBI taxonomy): domain Eukaryota; kingdom Metazoa; phylum Arthropoda; class Insecta; order Coleoptera; family Chrysomelidae; genus Diorhabda; species Diorhabda carinulata. The sequence goes on from NC_079463.1 coordinate 959,092, forward strand.
ACAGGGTGAATGCGAAAGACGCACAATCAACTGTTAATCAAACTGGAGAAATTATTAGGAGACGAAAGGTGATTTTGTTGGTCTATAACTTCGGTTTTCATCAACTTTAACTGTTTATTTGTATTTTCAGGCTCGTGTAATGATGTTTCCTGAAGGTACTAGGAATTTAGGAAATACGTTGTTACCGTTTAAGAAAGGGGCTTTTCATTTAGCTATCGCCTCTAAAGTTCCCATTCAACCAGTAGCTGTGTCTAGATATTCATTTTTAGGGAAATTTAGATTCGATTCAGGTACATAATTGATTGTTTTTAGTCTTTTTTTATTCAATTTGTAAACGTTTCGTGATTTTATTAATGTATCAACTTTAAATTGAGGTTAACTCATTGTTTATAACGTGAAGAGGTCCTAGGGGTGTTGATTGATGGTTTTTTAACAATTTTCAGGGCACATAACAATAAGAATTCTTCCAGCTGTTTCTACAGAAGGTTGTACGTCTGATGATATACCAAAATTGATAGATAAAACTTATAAAATGATATCAGAAAATGTCAATGAAATTTCCTCAAAAAATAACGTGAAAAACAATTTAAAAACTAGCTGAGTGTTCAATATTTGAAAAACAATTTTTTTTTATTGTTAAATTTTTATTCTCATGTTGTGTTTTAACTAATTGTAGAAGATTTAATTTTGTTTATTTATTTTAAAATAAATTTTAATTTAATTTCGTTACGTTTTTTATTTTTGCATTATTTCATCCTTGGGCACATGTAATTTCCAATGAAAGAGCGTTTAAGATGTATCAATTGAATAAACCGGAATTATTTTAAATAATGACTATATATAAATAAGAAATAAAGTTTAGTTTGATTCAGCAACGTTGTCAACTAGGGGATATAAATTGTAAAGCAAATTGTAACCTACAACTCGACTTTTATTTTGTTTTTGGTGAAAATTTTAAATTCAAAACTAAACTTATAAACTATAATAATAATAAATACAAAAATAACAAACCTTAGAATCCTATTAATTACACTGCGTATAAACATTAATACATATCTGGGGTTAATAGTCGGTAAATTGAAAAAATATAAACAAACCTTTAGCTGTCATTTGTCATTGTAGTATACTACTTCGTTCAGTTTCATGACTCCAATGAAAATGATCAGGATCACTTTCCTAACATCAAATCAACTCGATCCAAGGAGATGAATTTTTAATGGAAAAATATTTGAATTGGATCATAGTTTCTGAAAAAGCTTCTAGAGAATAACGTAGTAATTTGAAAAACGTAAAATAACGTTCACCTTTTTCAATACCTACCGAACGATTTTCTGATTCTAAATTTTTTTTATTAGTTCTATGCTCACGTGTCAATTCTAGATCATAGATCTAATTGTTACAATTGGATATTGATCTACAATCACACTGAATTGATCATTAATATAATGTTTATTTATATTCAAAATAATAGCTTTGTTATATTCATTCGAATCAGAAATATTATTACTGATTTGTAATTAATAATTAATGAAATCGTTGTGACCCCTGAACTGTACCTGGCGATTTAAAACTGAACTAACCTTGAACTACAATGAAAGTACACTTTTGATCGGTTCTAAACTGATCATCGAAACAAAGCTATGAATAGAGCATTAAACATAAACTAATCAGAACTGTTTGAGATTAAAAAAAAACACGAACGGATAGGTCTATTGGTTCGTACTTTCATTTTGGGATATAAAAGGTGACAATAAAAACAAAAATTTGTAAAAAATAATTTATTTACAATTATAAAAAATATTAAATATTAATTAGGTGTAGTTGAAAGCTGATCTACATTATCCGACATAGTCTTGTAAGTCTCTTCAATAAGCCTGGGAATATCTTCTATTGTACAATTATTTGTCGGTATGGCAGGCAAGATTCTAATTTTAATTTCCCCTGAAAATTGTGATAAAGAAGTCACTGGGGAGATTAAAATCGAGTTTTTATGCTAACAAGAGCTCAATTTAAAAAGATTGGTGATACTTATACGAAAACGAGAGGTTTTAGTCAATAAATCAACTGAAGGTAGTTACATACCTTCTTCAAATTTATTTGGTCCCAAAAATGTAAATCTGGATACCGCTACAGGTTGTATGGGACATTTGGAAGCTACTGCCAGATGGAAAGCGCCTTTTTTAAACGGCAGTAGTTTGGGACCATCATTTCTTGTCCCTTCAGGAAATATTAATACTCTAGACTAAAATAAAACATTCTACGGACAACTATATTCATTGGTCAATTGAAATATATAAACAATTAGTGAACAGAAATATATATTTGAAGAATAACTGTTTGGAAATAGTCTGAATTGAATAAAGAAAATGAAAAATACAATTTAAAGATTGGTAGAGATGTGGTATTAAATGTAATACTTACATTGTTATATTGTATATCAAATTAATCGTAGTGATTTCTTCATGAATTTTTATACATTTCTTTGATTTTTTTCTAATTAATAATCAAATTGTTAATAAAAATGTTATTACAATGTTCATTCTAAGGTTAAAGCGATATGTCATAACAATTATCTTCTTTTTTATTTCTGATAGTTAACATGTCACTTGTCATATTAGTTTCACAGAACATATTATGAAAGAACAGTCATAGATAAAGTATTAATATATAAAAGTTGATTGTGCTGTTAATGAAATAAATTCCTTTATTTAACGATTATTTCAGAATATAGTATTCCATCGTGAAGCTACGGGAAATGAGGTCAAGAGCCATGTAAGTAGATAAAAATGATAAATTACAGAGTTGCCAGAGTTCAAAGATTTTCTTGAAGTTGAAATATTTAAATGTATATTCAATGGATATTTCTGTACTTATAAAAGCAATTTTCATGTTTTTGAAATTAATTACTTGGAAAGATATCTATTTTCGTCAGTTACAAGATGAAAATTTTTTATTTTATTGTACTATTTTTAAGAAACTTTTTAGTCGCTTGAAGAAAGGTCGACAAAAGATCTGGCAACACCGAGGGAATGAATAAATATTTTTAGATCTTTTGTGCAACCACTGTTGTCATTGTACACCCACTATTATACGAGTATGTAAATGTTGATTGCAAATATTGAAATTCAATGTTTTTAACTACCTTTGTTTTTCTAATAATTTCGCCGGTTTTGTTAACGGCATTTTGAGCATTCGACGATTTAGATCTGTCAATAAAAATAGTTCCACACAACCAAAAAGACAATCCAATAGGAACATAATAAAGTATCTCTTTTTTTGAAATAACCGTGCATTTCGGTAAAATTGGCCATAGGCACGACAGAACTGAAAATAATATTAAAAAAATGCGATGTTGTCAAATAGTTACAATTTTCCACGGATTTTATTATTTTTCACCTACCTATTAGATCTAATATACTTTGATGATTTATCAAAACAACGCTGCCGCTATTTCTAACAATATGTTCTTGACCTTCTATACTGTATTTTAGACCTAATATTTTGCATAAACCTCGAAAACCAGCCGAGGGAAGTCTAAAAAAATAAACTTAATTAAACAAAAACCATAATTTCTACCCAGATTAGAATCCCTACATTACTACACTCTGACAACACTGTTAAGTTTCAAACATTGTGCCTGCTGATACTCTTGTGTTTCAAGGTTTCCAGTGTTGCCGGCTGGTTCTGTTTCTCCCTTACTTAATGATACTTTTAAAATAATTAAATTTCTGAATGAAACATCTTGTTAGGATATCGTCTGTTTTTTTTTGTAAAAAAAATGTCTACTTGTTATCTTTTTTCTGAAGATTAAGGAAACTAATTTCTTTTATAAAAATATCTAAGTAAACAAGATAATTGTATTATTTGATTCTTATCGTTATAATAGGAGGTTTAAATATGATTTTAAAGTCTATGCTGTAGGTTTGTCTTTATACGAGGTGAACAAGTATTTCAATGGTATTTCTGTAAAGTTTAAACTTACAATGCATTTCTGTAGTCTTTCGGCCTAAATAACCAAATCGGTATTAAAAGTGTAACGGCGAAAGAAAACGCTATATATATCGAAAATTTTATCCATTTTTTACCTAAAGAACTTGATTTCCAAATAACTGGCAACAGGACTATCGATATAAACAGTAAATACAACCACATTATTTCTGAAATGACAAAAAATTTCGATCAAAAATTTGACCCAACGAATAACTGTTAAATTTAACTAATTTTTACGAGGTGTGGTGAATAATTCATGAATAAATTTTTTTAACGACAGGAATAATGTGGATGGGAATAAAAAAATTAGTAGGAAGCAATATAGGGTGTCCTTAATTAATTTCAAACAAATAACTGTTAAATTCAATCAATTTTTACGAGGTGTGGCGAAGATTTTTCCCAAATTTTGTTAATTTCCGATAAATCAACGTATATAACAATCACTAACCTTTAGTATACGCAAATTCTCTAATTTCTTTTCTAGAAAATGATCGAAATATTAAAAAATATTGCAATTGCTTTTATTTTCACTAATCACGCTCACGATAAATTAAAAACTGAGCATGTATGTATTCTGGTCACTAACGAAATTAAAGTTCACATATCGAGCGGTAAATTTATGTACATCTATTTAGAGTAGGGGTAAAACTAGTTTGTCGTCGTCTTCGAGACTGGCGGCATACAGTACGTTCAATAAGTATGGAATAAACATTAGAAATATTTAAGGTTGTTATTAAAATTATTTAGTTTAAGAATAAATCAATACAAAATACTATAACCTCTACGAAAGTTTAATATGGTGAAATAAAAGAACAGGAAGTTGATAAAAACGTTGATAAAAGCATTGAATTTACGATAAAACGCCCTAAATAAATAATAACTTGTATAATATATAAACTTATTGAAGATATTTATCAAGGGAATTTAACGAGTAATATCCTACTAAATTCTAATGAAATTATTCCTTAATCAATAATTAAAATGATATTTTGGAAAAATATAAGCCCAAATAAAACATTTTTTACAGTTAAAACTTTACATTTTAGTTTTTCAAATACCTAACCGTTTGATAGAATACTTTTTCGGCGACATCGAACTTTTTCCCTATCTTATTAACTAAACACAAAATTTTTTTACTCACCGTTTAAATTAACATCGAATGTCTCTCAACAAACTTCACTATCGAAGTGCGATAGTAATATTTAGATCTATTTATATAACCGGCGACAAACATTTGTGTAACAATACTAAGTCATCCAAAAATTACTTAGAACAGTATCAATTTTTGTTATAGTCTCTAATTACACCTGATAAATATCGTTTGGTAAACATGTTTACAAATTAACCGATGTATTAAGACTACAATGTATTGTATCAGAAGAATTTCTACTTTATCGGCATTAGAACAACGTGGGGAGTTACCATGGTTACCGTCGTAAGATGCGGCCATGTTATGATGAGAGATTATAATCCCGCCTACCCTATATTCCTAGTTACAAGTTGATGCGTTAAAAAAACAATAATGTCTTTATAAATATTATAAATGATTTAAATATAATAATTATATCAAGTTACAATAATTATCAAAGTGATAAAATGTTATATTAATGACAGATAACAACAGCGCAAACTCAAATATCCTTTTAAAATGTAATAAGACGAACAAGAATGTAATACGGCTATATTTAAACCTAATAATAGACAACCAGTAATACCAGATTGGTTTGTGAATAATATCAATTAAAATTTTAGGCCAATCCTTATGTATATTGATATAAATTAATGTTGTCAATTTATAATTATAAATAAGTAGTTTTTGAGCTAGATTAATCTTCTTTTAGGGTGTTTAAAGAATATTGCATATATTAAAAACCCCTGATTATTATTATACAAAATTTATACTTTTGATGCATTTTGAAAGGACTTTTCATCTTACAAGATGTTTTTTTAGATATTTTGAATAATTAGTTATAGTTTCGTATCAGTCCGGTTTAGGATCATAATAAAACATGTTTGTTTAATATTTTCGAGGTGGAATAATACATTTATCGTCGTTTTGTTTTTTTGAAGAAAGTCAAAAATAATTGTTAAAATTTTTATTTATACAACTTTTATTTACATCAAAATATGGAATTATCTATTGATGTAGACAAAAGTATGAATTCATTTTTTTGTCAGGTTTCTTTGGGCTTAGTTTAGGTTAAATCTACTCTATTTCAGTTTAGATTAGGTTAGGTTTACATTAGTTAGGTTAAGATTACTTCAACTTACTAAGGTTGGGTCTTAATTTGCCAATATCAAATATCTACCTTTTTACGAGACAATCTGTATAAGAGTAATGATAAAAATAGAATATACGTAACGAAACTAATAGAAAAATAATTATTAGAGTTAGAAATAATAAAAAATGATCAAAACTGATTTTAATTCGTCGTGACATAATTAATATTTGTTCCAAACACCTAGTAACCGTACTAACCTCTTGAAAATAAATATCTAACCTAAATTTTTTATAGATAACAATGTGTACTGTGCAACAGAACGAAAATTAACAAAATACTCGGTTAACGAATCTTGTTTATTATAAGCTAAAAGCAGATCATGGTGTGGTTATCTTAAAAGTGCTTAAAACTATAGTCCCATCGTGTATGATTCATTCGCGACTCGGTAGTCATTACAGAACGTTCGACGATTATTGAATTGTTTATAATTTATGTTTTACTGTGAAATAGTTGGTGATTTTTTTCTTCTAAAGACACAATATGGCGGGTAACGCCGGTATGGAACATTTAATACCGATCGTGAATAAGTTACAAGATGCTTTTACTGTACTGGGTGTGAACTTAAGTCTCGATTTACCTCAGATCGCCGTGGTGGGGGGACAATCAGCTGGAAAAAGTTCCGTTTTAGAAAATTTCGTCGGAAGGTAGGTCCAGAAAAATAATTTTTTATAATTATGTCGTTGAAAAGAACCCGTTAATTATTTACGAAGTATTTAACCTCACATTTCTCCGTTTGTTTAAATACAAAATGGTTTTTTTTTAATAATGGAGTATGTAGAGAAGTGGGAATTGAAAAATTTTAATCATTTATATCGAAATGTGTTAATTATAGTAAAAAAAAAGTGCAGTAAAAATTATAAACGATGTACGCGAAGTTGAACTTGTGGAAATTGTTGTTTTTTGAAGGTTAACCCGCCATTACTATATACAGGGTCAGACGTTATAAAGAACTTTGATTTATTAATATTTTGATTTAAGTAAATTAAATTTCGTGTAATATATAAAGTTTTTACATCAATATTATCATTTTTATGTATTGTACATACAGAAAACCCCGTAAATTTATCTTAATTCTCACTTTAGGTTCAAGAAACTGTTTATTAGTATAAATTAAACGATATAATTAACGCAGTGTATTTTTATTGGTAAACAACAGTTGAAAGTGGAATGAATAACGATGTTTTTATTCTGAACACACTGTATATTACTAACAGTAAACCGGGCTTGTCTGGGCGAATGGCTGTGTGAAATAAACCTACACAAAAGTCTTATCAAGAATTCAAATAACAACAGGAAATAATAACAAGTACATATCGAATGATTACATAACCTCTAATGACACATACGTTGATTAAATACCGTTAACAATGAATTAAAAACAAAAAAATGTCGTAATTGTCGTTGAAAACTTTTTTTTTGAGTTATTTATTGTACACAAACAAAATCCGGTAGATTTTTCAATGTTTTATAATCGAAAATAGCATTTAAGATTAATTTTGAGGTTATGGTACATTTTTCCTTTACAAATCATACGAGGTATGGTCAATAAACATCGACTAAGGTTTCAAATAGTCCTATATCACATAATCCTAATTGATTAACCTCGTACATTGTCATAAGTTGATACAAGGTTCATAGAAAAATGTCAAATAACTTGAAATATACGAGATACGGCCAATTTTTAAGAATGCAGCGTCTATGGCTACTGTAAACAAATCCCAGTCACGTCGTGGTTGTATTTGTTGCATTATTTTTGCAACCCCTTAGCATCGAGTGGATTCAATTACTAATGACATCTCTAGTGACACTTTTTTTTCGTCTTGCTCATCTTGGTATCGTCACAACTGATGTATATTACTGGTACTTCGCCAAAATTACCTTTCTGGCAAACCAGTAGACGTTCTAAGAGTAGTTTCCACTCCCGTCTGGTCTTTTTTTGATCTTGGTGTCTTCATTGATGGTATAGGTCACTAATTCCTTTCAGAAACTGCTCTAGCCGCCTTCCTAGTGACCAACAGATGCTCTAAGAGGAGGTTCTACTCTCTTCTTCTTTCTTATTGATCTTGGTGACTTCCCTGCTGGTATAGGTTACTGATTCCTTCCAAAAGCTGCTCTAATTGCCTCTCTGGCAAACCAGTAGACGTTCTGAGAGTAGTTTCCACTCCCATCTGGTCTTTTTTTGATCTTGGTGTCTTCATTGATGGTATAGGTCACTAATTCCTTTCAGAAACTGCTCTAGCCGCCTTCCTAGTGACCAACAGATGCTCTAAGAGGAGGTTCTACTCTCTTCTTCTTTCTTATTGATCTTGGTGACTTCTCTGCTGGTATAGGTAACTGATTCCTTCCAAAAGCTGCTCTAATTGCCTCTCTGGCAAACCAGTAGACGTTCTGAGAGTAGTTTCCACTCCCATCTGGTCTTTTTTTGATCTTGGTGTCTTCATTGATGGTATAGGTCACTAATTCCTTTCAGAAACTGCTCTAGCCGCCTTCCTAGTGACCAACAGATGCTCTAAGAGGAGGTTCTACTCTCTTCTTCTTTCTTATTGATCTTGGTGACTTCTCTGCTGGTATAGGTTACTGATTCCTTCCAAAAGCTGCTCTAATTGCCTCTCTGGCAAACCAGTAGACGTTCTGAGAGTAGTTTCCACTCCTATCTGGTCTCTTGTTGATCTTGGTGTCTTCATTGGTGGTACAGGTCACTAATTTCTTTCAAAAACTGCTCCAGTTGCCTTTCTAATGACCAACAGACGCTCTAAGAGGAGGTTCTACTCTCTTCTTCTTTCTTATTGATCTTGGTGACTTCCCTGTTAGTACAGGTCACCAATTCCTTTCAAAATCTGCTCTAATTGCCTCTCTGGCAATCATTAGAACCTCTGAATGCCTTTCCAGTAACTAGTAGACGGTCTAAGAGGAGGTTACATTCGTGTTTTCCACTCCTAATCAATATTTTCACTTCCATTTCATATATTAATTAAAAATAATGTATAAATCGTAACTTTTAAAGGTTTTTAAGACGTTTCGTTATGTTTATTATGTCTCTGTACTTATTTATTTTATATAAGTACGTCTCTGTTTAAGAAATGAACGTTTTTAATATATATTTTTCAAGGTCAAATATTCAAAGGCGCTTTCTTTATACAATTTATTAAAAAAAAAAACAATTCAAGTCCAAATATTTACGTACAGCGCCAATTAAACTTGAAAACGGATAATTAGTGACGTAGTTTTAAATAAATATTTTGTTACAGAGATTTTTTACCGAGAGGATCGGGAATCGTAACCAGGAGGCCGCTTATCCTTCAACTGATTCATTCCAAATTTGGTGAGTCAATATGTATAATTAAATAGTTGATTAATTTAATCAAAATAAATGACCCATCCTGTATAATACGTAGCAATCGAAGGCTGGGTGTCCCAAAATAATATTTTCTATTATTTTTATAGAATATGCCGAATTCCTACATAACAAGGGAAAGAAATTCACCGATTTCGATGAGGTTAGGAAAGAAATCGAAGCCGAAACTGATAGAATTACTGGAAACAATAAAGGAATTTCAACGCTTCCCATAAATCTGAAAATTTATTCCCCGCACGGTAAGTTTTTATTCCAATTGGAAATAATCCGAACTTAAGAATCACCCTGTATACATATATAGTTGATTTTTCAATAAATTTTCATTTTTACGAAATATTTCTTTTGGAATTACCCCGGTATAATTTTTTTTTCAATATTCATTTCAGTCCTGAATTTAACACTGATAGATTTACCGGGGATGACGAAAGTACCGATAGGAGATCAACCAGCTGACATCGAACAACAAATCAGAAATATGATTTTGCAATTTATCAAAAAAGAATCTTGTCTGATTTTGGCGGTAACGCCTGCCAATACCGATTTAGCGAATTCAGATGCTTTACAAATTGCAAGAGAAGTTGATCCGCAAGGTAAAGAGAATCTAATTATACTCACTACTTTCGAGTATACCCTCGTAAACATAACGGATATTATCACGTGACACACAATCCTAAACACAAGTACAAAATAATAAGATTGTTTTTCTCGAATGACTGTGTCTATAAAGATTTTCTTCTTTTTATTTTTTTAACTGGCCTTGATCCTAACGATTGAACAGTCAATTTTTATATGAAAGTACATCATCTAACATATTCTTAGAATTTCGTCTGTCAAAATATATTGAAAATAGATTTAGCGCTGTTGTCATGTTTCAGTATAATAGTGATTAACTTTTTATATAGTGAAAAATCGTATGTTTTCGCACTTTTAAATTAAAATTTTAATACAATATTATTTATATTTTTTTTATCACATTTAAAGCAATAAACTTTTATCTCTACGACTATTTTTCATAAAATCTTATGAAAAATTAATTTTAGATTATTATTATTGATAAAACGAACATTACATTATATTATACAGTGTTGCCATATAAATAGATTCATCAGTAAATCTACTAATTTTCAAACAATACTGTTTTCGTTACAAGAATATTGATTTTTATTGAATTTCTCAATATATATTCAGTTTTATGATCAAATTTTTCGAAAAATTTGTTGTGTAAAATTGATTAAACCTCCAATATAATTAGCAACGTTGTCAGATCAGTTGTTTGTTTTTAAGGATATCGTACAATAGGAGTGATCACAAAACTAGATATTATGGATGAAGGTACAGACGCTAGATTAATTCTAGAAAATAAATTATTACCCCTAAGACGAGGTTATGTCGGGGTCGTAAATCGTTCGCAAAGAGACATCGATGGTCAAAAAGATATCAAACTCGCTTTGGAATCCGAAAGAAAATATTTTTTAGGGTAAGATTTCGAAGATTTGCTCATTTAAAATTTCGAGAGTTACTCAAAGTTATCATAAGAATCAAAAATTCGTTATAATTTGATATTTTTTCTAGATACTCCCTATTTCATGCAAAATTTATTGTTTTTTTACATATCATCAAGAAATTTTTCGACTTCCCTCTGTATATTTGCTTAATACAGTAACAGATCGTAACAAAAATATTTTTTTCCATTTTGTTTCGAATCTATGCAGGGAAAAATCATTCAATTAGGACATTATTTTATATATATGTAACCTAAATACAAAAAAACAGTTTTTAAGTAAAATTTTTTTCGATTTTCTTCTAGTAGGTACGATGGTTTTTGATATTTTTTAGACACCCAGCTTATAGACACATTGCAGATAAACTTGGAACGCCATATTTACAAAAAGTTTTGAATGAACAACTAACGAATCATATTAGAAACACATTACCCTCATTGAGAGATAAATTACAAAAACAAATGATCATTTTGGAAAAAGAATTAGGAGATTTTAAGAAATTCAGTCCGGACGATCCAAGTTTGAAAAACAAGGCGTTGTTACAGTAAGTATTAAGTTTTGAATCAAAAGATATTTATACGTGTAAATTTGGCAACAGTGTATTTTGTTTAAATGAAAAAATATTTAGTTAAAAAGTTTACTAGTAAATTATTTTGCTCTAATAAATGAATATAATATATCAAATTTTTGTTTATATATCGTTAATAATTTAATGGCGACTCTTCAAACTTACTTTTAAATTTTATTCTATTCGAATCGTTAGTAAATTGAATTTTATATATCAAATGGAAGGTTTATTGGTTAAAAATAGAATAAATCACTTACCATAATGTTTTTTTCGTATTTTATTCACTCATTCAAAGCCAGATTCATGCAATTACACAATATTCTCACTTTCAATACCATGAACTATCAACAATCTTCTTTTTTATATCAAGTGACTCTATTCTTTCAGTATAACAGCTACAATGTTGAATATACATCTGGCAACTTAACTACTAGTAGGCTCGTTCACATAAAAGAAAAGGCGTAGTTGCCAGTTTTTCTATTATGTATTTATAGTTCGGCTATTTAATCGAATTTTTTTATTAATTATCAGAATAAGGATAAATAAAACGGGTTTGGAAGTGTTTTTGATATGTATTTGTTTTATGGGAAAAAAGGAGAATGCCTATTTAATTTAAAAATTTAAACAAAGCACAAATATCACATATTTTAAAATCGAAACTTGTATTATTGTATTTATTTTAAAAATTCTTCACACAATATGACAACGTTGTGTTGTACAACAATACAGCCTACTAAATTCGAACCAGTGTTGCCATAATTTAATTATTTCTACGCGTATAGGAAAATATTGATAGAGATGTGATAAACTATTAGTATTTTTTGGAAAAATGAAATTCTTAAATATTTTCTTTATAATTGAGCTTGTGAAAATGATTTTATTACGCTGTCAAAGGTCATTTTTTTGCAAAATTCTACTTTAAGACTTTTTTTTTTGGAAAAAAGAGCTCAAGTCATAAGTGGTTCAAATAGGTAAACTTTGAAAAGCCGTTTTCTAATGAAATTACATTTCTATCAATATTTTTTTTAGAAAAAAAAATTTTACCTCAACTCTATTTACCGATATGACAACACTGGTTCGAATTATAATTAAGGTGTATTGTTTTTACGACGCGACGTTGTCATATTGTGTGAAAAGTCTTAAAAATATATAAATTAATTCAGAAAGAAATGATTCTAGATCTTATAGACGTATTTTGACATATTATAATAAACGTCATATTTGTAATATGTATTTCGTAAACAGGTGACATTAAAATCGATAAATTTTTTAAACAGACTCAAAAGAATGAATACTCAGGAATATTTAGCCGAAAGTATCAGGTAGATACCACGAAAATATGTCATTTTCCATTATTATTACTGTTTAATAAATTTTCCGAACCAAAATTCCGTAAACGAAACTGGAAAATTTTATAGGATGATCCAACAATTTGCGTTGAGTTTCGAAAAAGTGTTAGAAGGCTCTAGATCGGACGACGTCAATACGACGGAACTCTCGGGTGGTGCCAAAATTAATTGTATATTCCACGAACGATTCCCTTTCGAAATAGTCAAAATGGAATTCGACGAAAGCGAATTAAGACGAGAAATAGCGATCGCCATTGCCAACATACACGGAATCAGGGTAAAAACTTTGTACACCCTGTATATATAATGCCGTTTCAATTAGAGAAATGATAATAGTTTTTTTATAGGTTAGAATTCCTTCTTGAAAAAACATTAATTTTAATCAAATCTATTAGTGTTGTATTTTTCATTGCACACCCTGTATATATATACTCGTTATAATACTTTTTTTATAGTATTTCAACAATTTATCATTTCTGTAATTTACGATCGTCTTTTACTGGACATCCTGTATATATTTTTTTCGTTTTAGATCGGGCTTTTTACACCCGATTTAGCTTTCGACGCTATAGTTAAAAAACAGATAGCTAGACTTAAAGAACCGTGTCTAGAATGCGTCAACCTAGTAGTAACCGAATTAATAAATATCATTCGTACGTGTACAGATCAGGTACGGCAACACTGTAAATGTAAAAAAAATTATCTCTACAAAACATTTAATAATTCTCGTAGATGTCGAGGTTTCCGAGATTAAAAGAAATAGTAGAGAGGATAATAACGAATTATTTAAGACGAAGAGAAGAATTTTGTAAAGACCAACTTTCGGTTTATATACATTGTCAATTGTCATATATGAATACGAACCATGAAGACTTTATAGGATTCGCTAAGTAAGTGCATATTAACCCCGTATAAATTTTTTCAAAATCGTTCCAGGAAAACATTTAATTTCATAGTAACATCGCCCACCTCTAACAAATATCTCACTAATAACGTCAATAGTAGGGGAAATGTGTTGCGGTGTTGCCAATAGAATAAAAATTATTTCAGTGCTGAAAATCAAGCTAAAAAATCAGTTCCGGTCAGCAACGATCATTTAGGTAATCAAGTGATTAGAAAAGGTTATATGACGTTGCATAATCTAAGTATTATAAAAGGAAGAAGCTTCTGGTATGTTCTGTCTTCGGATAATTTGGCGTGGTACAAAGATGAAACGGAAAAGGAAATTCAGTACATTTTACCTTTAAATAAATTGAGATTAAGGGATGTCGGATCTGGTTTTATAAATAAGAAACCAACTTTTGCTTTATTCTTACCCAACGGCGCTAATGTCTATAAGGTAAGATGACCTGCTATAATATTTATATTTCGATGTTTTCTTTTTCAAGTTTTGAAGATTGAAATGGATTCAAAAAAATGTTTATTCTTTTTATTTCATTTTCAAATTAATTTATCTGTTATTGGAAACTAGTGTAGACCCTGTATAATTTCATTTTTAATTCGATTTCAAGACTGCTACGAACATACGATGATGTCATTGTAATGGAGGCCAAGCAACATCTCTCTCTCTCTTTTCGCGCCAAGTAGTTATGCGTTGTTGCCACTTTTATTAAAATTTCCTTGACAAAATTTTAACATTATATTATATATATAAAAAGGATTACAGCAGAAAAATTCCTGCAAATCACGATGAAAACCAGGCTAGGGAAATTCTTGACGGAAAATTCAAGAAAATTGCATTTTCCGGAAAATTACACATTTTAACCGAAAAGTAACATGATTTTTAGAAAAAACAACAATAAAATCCAGAAATTACAAAAAAATTTAACACGCTTGTGTAAGACATTTTATATTTCGGCAGCTATTTGAGATATAGTTTCATTTTTGACATGAATCAATTGAGAAAACGTCTGTCTAAGTTCCTTTCTACATTGTATTCCTTCAGTTCCATACTAGTGACTAATATACAGGGTTGAAGTTGGACTAAACCTTTTTTTCACAAAAAACACTGTATAAAATAATATACAGTATCTACAATTGTGAAATGGCAACGTTGTAATACAAAAAAATTGTAAGAGGAACGTTGATACTATCATAGAAAAAACACAACAGCCCTTTCGTGATCATACAAAGCCAATTAGATAACATATGCAACAAAATTTCAGATTTCAAAGTTTTTTAAAGATATTTTATACAACATGACAACGTCGCTTCGTAAAAACCATATAGTCTAGAGATAAATTCGAACCAGTGTTGTCACAACTAAATTATTTCTATATGTAAAAGTAAAAATTGCATTATGGATAGATTAAAAATAATGTTCGCGACGATAACAAAAATATTAATATTTTTTTAATATACTTTTATGTTTATAGCTTGTTTTCGAAGTAGATTATTAAATTAGAATTCAAACCTTAAAGAATTTTTACATATGACAACGTCGCGTTAAACGTTTATGTATTTAAACCAGCGTTGCCGGTATTGAACTATAAACTTCTAATAAGAAAGTTTTCGTAACAAAAATTTGTTTACTAAAACCAAATTAAGCCATTAAGCCAAATTCAGAAATTATTTAATTTTAACAGTTAACTCAATTTTTATCATAATTAGCAATTTTATAAAACAAAATACTAAAAAGAAAAGTCGATAAAAAAGCCTGGCAACACTGTTTCGAACTAATAGACTCAGACAGCTGTACTTTTATAATATGGGTTTGTCTGGGTTTTGAATAATTGATATTTTCGAAATTATAATAGAATGGTTAACAATTATATAGGGTGATTCTGAAGAATCGAAGCATGGGATTTTAAATGTACCCAAAATTGAACTAATTTTGCGTCTATTTGGAATTTATATACGAATTAGGGGGGAGTTGTGCAAACTTATGTTCTCTTCAGAGCAAAATTTGTAGGATTACAAACAATTGGAACTGAGTTGTAGTTCGTTAGACGATATGAATTCGTGGAAAGCGTCGTTCTTAAGAGCCGGCGTTTACCCCGAAAAGCCGATCAACGATGAAACAGAAGAAGATAACGCGATAATAGATAACGACGTCGATCCTCAACTTAAAAGACAAGTTGAAGTGATAAGAAATTTAGTGGAAAGTTACATGTCGATAGTGAGCAAAGCCACCAAAGATTTAGTTCCCAAAATAATCACGAATTTAATAATTAAAAATACAAAAATGTTTATATTCGAAGAGTTACTCGTCAATATTTATGCTCAAGAAGATCGGGTGAGTGGAAAATAAACGGGAATTACGAAAATTTCTCTTATGGAATTCGAAATTTGTTTTTATAGATTAATTTATTAGAAGAATGTCCGGCGGAAGTTAAAAAACGAGAAGAAAAAATGGCGATGTTTCAAGCTTGTAAATCAGCTTTAGATATAATAGGTGACTGTACGATGAAATGTTCTAGTAATACTTTAATTAATAAAGAAGAAGAAAATCACTATTCCATATCAACTGTTTCTAATAAACCGACAATAGCGACTAAAAAAAGTAATTTTCAATTTATATTTTACTATTTAGAACAAGCAACGGGGTTAATTTTTAATACTTTTACTCACATTTTTAAACTTAAAAATTTAATTGTTAATTTCCAGTCGATAACTAACACTCAACAAGCACTCTGCCGAACACGACTGTCACAGAACACAATCGAAGAGTAACTGAAGTCGGTGGGGGTATATCATCAATTTATATCGATAGACAGTGTTGCCAGATCCACTGTTATAACTTATTTTCTACGTAATTTTTTTATAAATCTTTCTGTTGCTTGATCTAATTATTTTCCGAAGTTTATAATTAAATAATAACAAATTATTATTACTATTGATCATTTAAAAACGTTTTTAGATTATAGATTATCAACACCACCTCCAGTATTTTCTAGACCAGCTCCGCCGCCGCCTCCAGGTACGCCACCTTCATTACCAGAACGATATTTAATATAAGATTATATTTATCAAAAAAATTTACAAAATATTTTTATTTACCGTTTTTTTTTTATATTAACAATAAAAAAATATAAAATGTTGGCAATTGTTGACTTCCACCTCTAACCTTGAATCATTTAATTTTTCAGGAAAATTGAGGAAATATAAGAGTGAGAAAAATATTTCTGAACCTCGGCCTATAGCAAATTCCAATTTGATTCCAAAATTTTATATATTATCAATTCCTTAATATCCACTTGATCTACATCTATTCAGTATTTATTGTATGTATACAAGACTCATGACGTAGCTGCTTTTATCTTTTTAATAATTCAGAACTTGCTATAGCTACAAATCTAAAAATGTTGGTGTTTATTTTTACAGAGATGGCAATTTCTATTTACGAGTTAAAAAATAACTGAATAACTTTATAAACAGAAGTTCCCATCTCTACACTTAACACTACTTACAGTTTTCTGGGCAACTTTAAACCTTATTATTTTAGGTTTATTTTTGAAAGTATAGATGTCGCTTTTAATTTTAAACGTCTGTGATTTTAGATGCTTTAACGCATGTCATTGTGGCTTGTTGTGTTGTGATGATTTCACTCGTTCCAAATGACTTATCGTATTTTATGTTTTCAGGATCAGTTAGCAGTATTATATTTTGTCAATCTGTCGACTAACAAACTAATCGATTGTGTTGTAACAAATTTTATTTTTCGTTTTGAATACAATAATATTATTTTTGTTTGAAATGTTTGTGTTTTTAGAACCCACCGTACCTAAATATTTCATCATTATTTAATTCGGGATCAATTTGAATCGATTTTAAATCGATTACTATTAGTATATTGTGTTCTATAACATTACACAGAAAACTAATATCGAAATGTGACGTTTAGTGAGATCTGTGGAACTTGACAACAAGTCTAAAACCAAAACAAAATGGAGGAATGTATTTCTATTATAATTTGAGGTCATTACACAAAAAGATAGATTTTTTTTTTCAATTAAATACAAATTAAAGAAAAATTAAACAAAAGGAATATCATTCCACAAAATAAAATGTTGTGAGTTGTTGTATTTGACATATTTGTAAATGTAGAGGTGGGGAATCCGTAGAACAAATGATTTTTCTTATTGAAATAATAATTATTTTATAAAAAACTAAGTAAAGTTATTTATTTCAACACTTACGTCACTAGTGAATACTTGTAGTATAATTTTTCGATTTTCCAATATTTTTCATGCAAATAACATACTTAACGTACTGAATTAGGACAAGATTTACAAAATATTTAGTTACATTAGGAAAATAAATAAACTTGGCAACACTGCAACTTATTCCACCAGTGCTTGATATGACAGTTTTTCATAGGTTAGGATAGAATTTACGGCAATTACATAAAATAATTAGTATATACGAGTTTCTTTTAATATTTCCGACACCAATTCTATCATATATTGTATAATTCCACACCGATGATAAGTGTTTTATTCTCTTTGAAATGAGATATCATTCTCGTTGTCTTCTCCAAGTTTATCAGATTTTATAACAAGCCGTGTTATGTAATTTTATTGATTCAACAGCCGTAGAAATTTTAAACAACCGATATATCTCTTCAATACCTTTTTTCATCATTTCTAAAGACCTTGAATATTATTTTAAAGGGGTCTCTGTACATAGGCGTACGTAAATTACTTCAACTACAAATTATTCATAACCAAAACGAAGTAAATCTAATTAAAGTTGGCAATACTGTGGATTTGCGATTGGCAGCATTAAAAATTTAAAATAAATATACAGGGGTGGATATAAAAGTTTATGTAAATGAGAATTATTTAATTAGAAGTTTATAGTTCGAATCGAGATATTTAAAAAGCTCTTAACATTAAACGGTTATTCAACAGAAAAAAGTCACAAGGATTTGAATCTGGAAGACTCGATGTATAGATTTAAATTTCGTAGCTTGACGCGAATTAAATTGTATGAAGACAAATATTTTTGCATCGTGATTTGACTTTTCGTAATATACTGATTGTACTTCATATTTTTCAAATAAAATAGGTTGTAGCCTATTGAATTTATTTTATAATAAATTATTTGTTGTTTGAGTGAACAAAATTTGTTTGAACAAATTTCAATGCACGCCACTGGCCAAAAAGTAAGCGAACGACTCGAGTTGCGAAGATTCATCTTCTTTTTCGTTAAGTTTATTTTAATGTTAGATGTTTAACAGTCACCATGTGGTCGTTACACGTTCTTTTAACCGCTGCCGTTCTTATTATACAGGGTAAGTACAAAAATCGATTTATCTCCCAAATATTCACGTAATTTATAAAATATATTTTTTTCAATAATTAGACAGTATTTCGATATTGATTATTTTTACGAATTTGAGTTTCGGAATTTTGAAATAACTTTACAGTGAAAGTTAATATTGAAGAATATTATGAACCAATTAATTGGACAACCTGTATATAAGTAATTCGAATACACGTCACGTTTCCTTATTACGCAGTTCAACCTATTTTTAGACTAAAAAACTCACAATTTTCGGAATAATTTCGATAGTAGCTTGTTAAATTGCCTACATAGTTTTTATACGAGGGTTATTCGAAAAATTAGTCTCGTTATATTTGCAGATATCTCGGACAGCTTAGATCGTCGCATCGAATCGTAACTGTTGTTTAAACGTAAAGTAGACACGTCAATTACTACAGGGAAAACTCTAATTGCTCCAAAAAAAATGTTTGAAAAACGATTGCGATTAGACACTTTCCGAATAACCCTCGTATTTTACTGAAACGAATCATTGAATCAAAAATAATATCTTTACAAGGCTGTATTAAGGACACGTGATCGGAATTTTTATATATTCGATTACATTTAAATAACCATAATCTCAGATTCGATATTCACAAGAATATTTAATACAGGATGTTGTTTATAATGATTGAAGATATTAGTAGTGTGGAAAATGATTTTTAAAGATTGGAAAATTTATATTTTCGTTATAACAATTAATTAGTTAGTCATTGGACGTCATTAAACAGCTAATTATGACGTAATAATATTAATATGTTTGTTATATATCTTTCGCACCCTGTATATTGATGACATTTATATTGATTAGACGATCACGTGACAATCCCTCGGCAATAAACAATTTTCTCAGTTGATAAAACAGGTAATTAACTAACCTACGGTTACCTTGACATTTTGAATCCTACAGTATATTCTTATAAATATAATATTCTCGTGAAAGTTTCAATTTCGAAGATACGCCTTGGGTGAAAGAAAAATTACGTAACTCGTTTTACCAAATCGATTGAAGTATCGAAAAAAGTATTTTTGCACTACCTCGTATGTAAATCAACGACTGATTTTTATATTGAGTTTAAAACTGAAAACAATGCGTTGAATATTTCAAAATTAATATTATAAACGACGATAATTATTAACAAATTATTTATTGCTTATTTTTTGAGATCAATAGAGAAAGTAATAATCACGTAATCGATTATTAGTTAAATCATAATTATCATCGATTCTACTATTTTTTTTTGTTAAGGTGTGAAAAAAATGTAGGTTGATAATGGGACATAAATTTTTAATTCATAAAAATTAAAATACACCCTCTCATACGAATAGGTAGAAAATAAATTTTTACAATTAAAAATATTTCGTTTTATTATTAAATGGCGGCATGTCCGGTTTCGGCCGAATAAGTACGAAGATCGAACCGATCTCTTTAGTGGTGATGATGTGGCCAACATTAATTCCCGCTCAAAAACAATAAATATAAATCCGATATTCTCATAAAGTTTACTTAAAAATGATACTTTTCAGCCTACAGCCAAAATTATCGACAACCAATCTACCAAAGTGATTTTGTAAGAAATACACCACAAGTTGCAGTAAATTCGAGAGCTTGTCCAGAAAAAAACGGTCGTTTCCCCACTAGCACTTGCGATGGGTAATGATATTTAAAAATTGTTTATCTTTTATATAATAGGGCATTTTTCAACAAAAATTAATATTACTTACATATTTATCTGACAATCCCGAGAAAAATTACGATATAGGTAGTACATACAACACTCCACAGCACAAACAATAAAATTATTTTACACACAATAACTATACCCTGTATTTACGTCATAAAATATATTAAAAATAACACGTGCAAAATTTTTCATAACTAATTTGAAAAATAAAGAATCAAACAACGCCAACTAGAATGAAATTGCATTTTAATAATGCTGTCACTTCTACGCAACCTACAATACAACTAATAATAATCTAGTTCGGCGGAGTTGCCAGTGTTATCGCAAATAGTGGAAAAAACGAAATTAAATTTCATTCGAAATTCTATTCTACAGATACATAGAATGCAAAGATGGAGTTGCCGAAGAAAAAGTATGTCCGGACGGGCTTCTATTTAACGCTGCGTCAGACATATTCGCATTCCCATGTCAGTATCCCATTGACGTAGACTGTACAGGAAGAGAACAAACACGTAAGTCGGTTTAATAATACGAGGTTATTTTTTCTTTTCTTTAATTATTACGAATTTTTGTAGATCCCGCTCAACCAACAGACGATTGTCCCCACCAATTCGGTTATTATAGAATGGGAGACGAAGCTAATTGTGGAAAATTTATAAATTGCGTCGATGGACACGCGTACGTATTCGATTGTCCCGAAGGATTGGCGTTTAATGGAGAAACGTACAGATGCGATTGGCCCGATAAAGTATCAACTTGTAACGCTGAAGGTAATACCATCAATTTACGGAATACTGATAATGTCTGACAACAAGGTATTGAAATCATGTGACTTTCGCCATTTTGGAACTAGTAACTTAAATCGAGAGATAGATATATTACAGAAAATATTATTTATTCGTCTTTACTATTCAATTTTGATTTTTATATAATTATTTTTGACATTTTCTTAGAAAAAAAAATGATATTTTTTTAGTCATACATCAATGAAGGAGGTATACTAACAATAAAATGCGAAAATTATCGCTTCGTTCGTTTCAAACACAATACATTGTTGCCAAACTCTCTTTATTTTAATCGAACTTATGAATTTTCAGCTTATTTGGGCTTCAGTTGTCCCCCAGACGCTAAATCGTTGGGGTTAGGTTTAGGAGACGAAGAATATAGATATTTCAGATCTCCTCACGATTGCCAACATTATTATCTTTGCATTCAAGGAAAACCAAGGATATATAATTGTGGAGAAAATCAAGCGTTCAATGACATCACTAATAGTTGTGACGCCATTGAAAATGTTACGGGGTGTGCTATACCCGTTAATAATTATAACGAGGAATTTAATTCTAAAAGAAAACCGGTATATAATACGAATTTCAGACTTTCTGGTTAGATAGAATTGTACACAATGTTTTTTTTTATATTTGTACATATTATAATAAAGAAAATAAAACAAAAAAATCGTTTATTTATTTCAAAAAACCATTATTCAATCATTATAAGATAGAAGAGGAGAAAGGTTAATATAGAGATGGGAATTTCCACTTCTATCTCTATGAAAGTAACGGTTTTCATTGAAATAAGAGAAATTGACTGTAGAGATGGAAATTTCTACTTTTATTTCTGTGAAAATAACGGTTTTTATCGACATAAGAGAAATTGAGTGTAGAGATGGGAATTTCCACTTCTATCTCTATGAAAGTAACGGTTTTCATTGAAATAAGAGAAATTGACTGTAGAGATGGAAATTTCTACTTTTATTTCTGTGAAAATAACGGTTTTTATCGACATAAGAGAAATTGAGTGTAGAGATGGGAATTTCCACTTCTATCTCTATGAAAGTAACGGTTTTCATTGAAATAAGAGAAATTGACTGTAGAGATGGGAATTTCTACTTTTATTTCTGTGAAAATAACAGTTTTTATCGACATAAGAGAAATTGAGTGTAGAGATGGGAATTTCCACTTGTATTTTCATGAAAATAACGTTTTTTATTGATATAAGATGAATTGAGTGTAGAGATGGGGATTTTTACTTATATTTCTGTGAAAATAACGTTTTTTATTGACATAAGATAAATTGACTGTAGAGATGGGAATTCCTACATGTATTTCTATGAAAATAACAGTTTTTATCGACATATGAGAAATTGAGTGTAGAGATGGAAATTTCCACTGGTATGTTCATGAAAATAACGTTTTTTATTGACATAAGATAAATTAAGTGTAGAGATGGGAATTTCTACATGTATTTCTATGAAAATAACAGTTTTTATTTAAATAAAAGAAATTGAGTTTAGAGATGGGAATTTCCACTTGTATTTTCACGAAAATAACGTTTTTTATTGACATAAGATAAATTAAGTGTTGAGATGGAAATTTCTACATGTATTTACATGAAAATAACAGTTTTTTTTAAATAAAATAAATTGAGTTTAGAGATGGGAATTTCCACTTGTATGTTCATGAAAATAACGTTTTTTATTGACATAAGATAAATTGAGTGTAGAGATGGGAATTTCCACATGTATTTCTATGAAAATAACGGTTTTTATTGAAATATAGTTACACCTTGAAATAATATACGAGGTGCTTCAAATAAGTAGGTGATTCTTAGCGATGTTTTCAACAAGATACGTTTTTTCGTTTCACTCTATATACAGTTTAAGGTTATTTCGGCACTTTGTTTAACATTAGTATTGTTGATGTCTAATTTCACACATTCACCTAGTAATTTATCACGAAACTCCCTCTAAATTCGTATGCACATTTTTTATAATACAAAAAAACAATATTTCCCTCAACACATTGTCAAAAATAATACGTTAGATGAACTCGATTGAGGTTATGGAAAAGGATTTGACACAGCGTTGCCAGATCGACATCAATACCTTTCTCACACAACTGTTAAACTTTAAACAGGCGTTTTTACTGATATTAAGAAGTCTTTAAATTGAAATAAACCATCTACTTTATCTTTTTCACAAATCTTTTACTTTAGTTTTTTTTAAATATGTTTTATAAACTTACAGACAGTATATAATTGGGCTATTACAGACCTGTAATGTTTTAATACATTGTAGTTTCTATTTGATTCTTAGTATACTTTTTATTTCTATGAAACAACATTAATAACAGTAAAAGACATCATTTAATACTAAAATATAAACTATAGCTTTGATTTAAACTTAAATATATATAGTTACTTTTTTTATTTTTTCCATTCACATCACTATTTTTCAATATTTCAATCTTCTTTATTTAAATATCGTCTCATTTTTTCAATAACTAATATTAAATTGATATTCAAAAAACAAAAATAAATCAATATCATATTTTTATATTAATAATCACGAGATTTAATAAAATTCACCCTAAATAACCTCAATTCAGATTAAGTATGATATAAATTACAATAAAAATAAATATATTGAGAAACAACTAAATTAAATCATAACTGAAACGGATAGTACATAAATATCTTACCTTTTAAGGGCCCCTTGAATGAATTATTTAAACCAACCGCCAAAATGACATCGCATCACCTGTCGACAACCGGAGCACCCAAGGAAAGGGGCCAGTTACGCGCAGCTCTCATACGTCCGCCGTTTCTCGGTGTCAGTTGTGTTCGGAGGGCCAGCGAGGTGCCCCACGGTTGTCAAGAACGCTAACAAACAACTGACGAAGTGTTTATATGCTACTTAATTGAGGTGTAACGTTTAAAGTGAGTGACGATATCTTGGGGGCAACATTATTTGTTTTACCTAGTGTAAATTGAGAAAAATATGGAGTCCTGGAGGAGTTACGCAACAATTTGTAGATTATGCTTGCAAAAAGACGGGTTTATGTTGGGCATTTTCAATCATATCCAAGGTAAAGATAAGAGTATTTATAAGAAGATAATGGATTGCACTGCACTTCAGGTAAAATTCTTGACATTTGACTTGACACTAAAATTTATTCTAAATAGATTTAATAATTTAGTAACGCTTATTTTATTCA
This sequence comes from Diorhabda carinulata, assembly GCF_026250575.1. NCBI lineage: Eukaryota > Metazoa > Arthropoda > Insecta > Coleoptera > Chrysomelidae > Diorhabda > Diorhabda carinulata. The sequence continues at coordinate 984,088 of NC_079463.1, forward strand.
TGTTTATTGATTTTTTGCTTATCATTACAAAAAATTTATTGTTTATTATTATATTTTATTTGTTTATAATATTTATCTATTTCATTCTTTTATATTTCAAAAGACAAAGAAAGCACTAAAACACGTGTTTTGTGAATCAGCCTTGAAATTGTATTATCGACATTTTGACATGATGATTTAGTTAGGTTAAAATTTGAAATTTAAATACCATAAACATAATTTAAAAATGATTTTTTTAGATATCTTACGGTGACGGTTTACCGAACGTAATTTGCCACAGGTGTTTGTATAAAATAGAATTTTGTCTGGAATTTCGTCAATTATGTTTTATGTCGGACGCCACACTTCGTCAAATAAGTTCGGCTGCAAAAGAAAACGGATCGGATAGTTTAAATGGAAATTCATCACAATTTTCCGCTTACGAACAATTAGGAGCCCAAGAGAATGGAGAAAATGTGGTTATGGTGGTGGATCCGAATACCTTCGACTACGAAACTGACGTAGAATCCGAGAAAGAAATTGTTATAAGCGATACAGAAAACGGGGAATCTAACGACGTCGAACCTGAACCCGAGCATGAATCTGAAGGAAGGGGAGTTAGTATGTGCAAATACTGCGATCACGCGTTTACTGATAAAAACGAATGCCAAAATCACGAAACTAATGCACATAATAGCGAAACTCCCTACAATTGCGGTAGTTGTTACATGAGTTTCGCCGATAGGGTCGTATATTCCGCCCATTTGAAAAGTGTCCATAAGAACGACAAACCCTATAACTGCCCCCAATGTAACAGAACATTCGCCAGGTAAATGCTTGTTTTTAACACTATTCCCATCGATTTTTAACTGATTTCTTCTTCAGACGATCGGATCTGCGTAAACATACGATAGTCCACACGGGCGTTAAACCTTTCACTTGTACCATTTGCTTCAAATCCTTCTCTAGAAACACGAATTTATCCAAACATATGAGAATCCATTCCGGTTCCAAACCGTTCGTTTGTCCCAAATGCCCGAAAACCTTCACTTCCAAAGGAGATTTGTCCAGACACGCCCTAATTCACAACGGACAGAAACCTTTCAGTTGCAATTACTGCCCTTTGAGTTTTGGAAGAAGGGACAAGTTGCAGAGACATGAAAAACGTCATTTTCCGCAACACACTGAGGATAAATCTCAAGAACTGCAAATGATGAGGGAAAATCTGTCGATTTTTTCAACTGTTATTGAAAAGAAGCCGGAAGAACAAACGGAAGGTGAGTAAATGATTCATTTATTTGTTTTATTATACAGTGTGGGGAAAAAAGTGATTAGAATTTCAAGAACCATTACAGGACAACAATATATTGACTATATTTCCAGTTAATTTAGTTTGTGTATCAAGTTTTGAGGTTTTTTAGCCAAAATTGTTAAAAGGGACTGATTTGGTGAAAGATTTATCTGTTTTCACAGTTAAAATTCGTAATTTACTAGTAGGAGGACCCCGATGTGCTAATATATCAACTTTTGCTTTCGGTTTACCCCAAATTAGTAATCGATCAGTTTTAAATTCACATTTCACTGATTTTTCTGTTAAAATTCATTCGGGATGTTGGAATAACCGTTCAGAAATAAACCGTTGAACAAATATACATATTTTGATATGTCAATTATGCCCAAAAATAATTAGGGGGGTATATAAGGTTCATTTACCGTTTTTTCTTTGTGCTCGTCAAGGATCCTCGGAAAATATGGTGATAAATTTGGATCCTTTCAATCACAACGAATACAATACGGAAACTACTCCGCAACGAGGGGGAAATACCGAAATTGGACAATCGATGGAAACGAAGAAAGATGAGACCGTTCCGGTTGAAAACGAACCCGTTTTACAGGAAAAACCTTTCAGGTAAACGATATTTCCGGGAAAAAGCGGGAAAAAGTTTATACCATAGTGTGTTTCAGATGTTCCCAATGCACGAAACGGTTTTCCAAAGCCGAAAATCTGTTGTCCCATCAAGCGATTCATTCGGAAGATAGACCGTTCGGTTGCCACATTTGTAATAAATCTTTTATCAGGAAAAGGGAGTTGGACAGACACGTCGCCACACATTCTGGCATGAAACCGTTCAAATGTCCGAGGTAGGTGGTTTCGATTAGTTTTTATATGATTTCTGCCGGTTTAAAGTTAGGTACGGGGTGGATAAGAGGCGATCCAGGAAGTATTCGATACATCGAAAGTAGTAGAGAGGTCCTGGAACATAATTTTACACTTTTTATAGCCATTTATTGCGCCAAATAGCCATTAACTGTTGGAAAAACTTTGGGGATTGATCTGGGGGACAGAAAACGATCCCAAAGGGGACATTTTCTCTCTATATACTTTTTATAGCCGTTTATTGCCCAAAATAGCCATTAACTCGCTGATATTCTTTACAAATCTTTGGAGATTGATCTGGGTATGTAAAATCATCCCTAAGGGGGCTGATTTTTTTATTTTCACATTTCTTAATAATTTTCTGCGGTTTAAAAGTTTTCTTTTTAGCCCTTTATTATTTAAAATAGCCTCATATCGCTTGAAAAATATTAAAAGACTAATTTAGGGTGCAGAAAATCATCTAAAAGGAATAATTCATCGTCTGTACACTTTTCCTATCAATTTTACTTTTTTTATAGCCCTTTATTACTCAATATAGCCATTAACTTTAAGAAATCTTTTCCTAGCAATTTTACACTCATTATAGGTCTTATTCTAAGCCCTTTATTGCTTAAAATAGTTTCATATTCTTTGAGGACTGATTAGGGTGAACTTATTCTCAAAAATGAAAGAAAATGGCGAACTTGTTGTCAAAAATGAACAAAATTGTGAACTTGTTGTCAAAAATGAACAAAATGGCGAATTTGTCAAAAATGAACAAAATGGCGAACTTGTTGTCAAAAATGAACAAAATGGCGAATTTGTTGTCAAAAATTGAACAAAATGGCGAAATTGTTGTCAAAATGAAAGAAAATGGCGAACTTGTTGTCAAAAATGAATAAAATGGCGAATTTGTTGTCAAAAATGAACAAAATGGCGAATTTGTTGTCAAAAATTGAACAAAATGGCGAAATTGTTGTCAAAAATAAAAGAAAATTGCGAAATTGTTGTCAAAAATGAACAAAATGGCGAATTTGTTGTCAAAAATTGAACAAAATGGCGAACTTGTTGCCATAAATGGCTTTAGATCGGTTTAAATGTGTTTTTATTTTTCTCTCTCTGTAGATGTAGCAAAAGTTTCGGTCGCAAAGATAAAATGATGAGACACGTTCGAATTCATGACGTAAATAAAACGTTTACTTGTAAAATTTGCGGTAACACGTTCAATAGAAGAGACAGTCTTCATCAGCACATGAAGATTCACGCTACCAAAGAGACTGCGGAAACCGAAATTGGACCCGAATAATTTTTTCATTATTTTTTATCGATACAGTAAGTGGCCTTTTTATGGAATTCATATTTTTATTGTCAAAAATGTTCCTATTTCTAATAAATTTGAGTAAAAAGTTAGTGTTTCAATCATATTCTTGAATATACCTCGATATTGAACCTGTTTACCCTTTAAAGGTAGTTAATACCCGGCTCGAAGGACCAAATACTACATTTTTGACTATTATTGAACATAATTGTTTGTTCGAACGGACTATATCTTCAGTAATTCATTGACTAGATCTTCAGAATGAAAAGAATACCCTCTAAACCCATTTAAAGGGTGATAAGTCACCCCCAACAGCTAAAACCCGTCTATAGGTGGTTTATACCCGGCTCGAAGGACCAGATATTTATTTTTGATTTTAAAAATGAACGTAATTGTATGTGTGAACGGACTATAAGTTGAGTAATTTTTTTAATAGATAAGGAGGGTTTAGGAACGAAAAAAAACTCACTGGAATTTTCACAATTTTTATATTTGCAGAAAAAGTTTCCATATACGGTACAAAATTACTTTATAATTTCACCACTACATAGAATCAGTGTATAAGGCACAATAAATGGTAAAAATACATCAAGAGGACGATTTTCTCATTAAAAAATAGAAACAGAACGAAATTAAATTACTTAAAATACAGATAAGTACGAAATAATGAGCAAAACAAATAAAAACAGGGTGTCAAAAAAAATAAAGTTACCTCCTACTACCATACATTAAAGACTTCCTGTATATAATATATATATATATATATAAATAATTTATTCGAATTTTAAAGCAAATAATTTCTCCTTTGTTTTTACTAAAACATTTCCCATTACCCCTGTACAATCGCTCAATATATATTAAAAATTTACATTTGGCAACTACGCTTGTATACAAATTTATATAGAAACCTGTAAAAATTGCATTTGCCGATCGAAAATGTTCGTGATATCACCGACAGATGGCTGAAAATTTATTTCCGAATAATCGTTATACAAAAATGGCCGATATGCATAAAAGAAGTGACTAACATTCCGCAGCACGAAGCGCTACACAAAAATCCACGATCGATATATACAGGAAGCTTTTAATATATTTACAATATATAAGTTTCGTTATTTTTACAGGATGTTTGTAAAAATACGCAGTTTTTTTAAACGCTTACATTAAAGGCAGCTATAATTGAAAGGTACGGTAGATATTGAGCATTTAAATAGTTTCTTATATAAAAATATATGACAAGGCTAATTACGTAATATAAACACCCCTAAGCAACAGTTTTTATCTTAAAATCGCAATTACACCGAGAAAACTTTCAAATTCCTCGTTTACAAATAAACAAAAGAAAATGACCTTGAAATGTAAGGAAAAGAGATGGGACTGTACGACTCGACGTTATAAAATAACTGTAAAGTAAAATCTTTAAAGGGGTCTTAAAAATAATGAGAATTTTTTGACATAAACAAAAATCAGTTGCTTAGAAGTGTCTACGAACCGATGAAGCGTGCGCGAACTTCAACAGGAACATACATTGTATGATAAGATGGAAGTGAAGCGACGAAATGACAAATTTGAGCCTATTATTACGATGTACGGTTCTGTTATATATATAAATATTTCACTGTTAAAACATTGATTAAAGATCGGAACCACACGAATTATACAGAATGTCTACATACATCACAAAATTATAGGTGGGAAAATGTTTAACATTGGCACTTGGTATAATATACTAAAATAACGTGAATATATTAGGTAAAATGTTGGTTTGATGATGAGATTCACTATTTACCGTGTTTTAATCATAATTCATCACCCAGAGGAGCGATTCATGTGTAAATCCCTTGAAAATTGTTAAATCAAAACCAAAGGAAAGAAAAAGTTGAAGAGTCGGCCATTTTGCTCTTGATTAGACGGTTTTTAGAAACAAAATGATTTATCAATAAAAACATATTAAAAGATCTATAAAATAATAAGTTGAAAAAAAAATTATCATTTGTATACGTCTCGCGTAAATTTAGCCAGAACCAAATTTTTTAAAAACATGTTATGTTTATTTTGAGAATAGGTTAAATTAAATTTCACGTATCACATCAGTTTAACCAGATCTAAATCACTACAGACACTATTTGATTCGTTAGACAATAATTAAACAAAATAAAGATAAACAAGATGGTGGTTATAATACAAGTAAAACCACATCCACTCCAAACGACTTCTAATGATAAACTGATGACTCGTGCGCAAAATCCGACAATGATCGAAAGTTCAACGAATATAAACGAGGTTTTAAAATAGCGAAGTGAAGTTGTCTGTACACCATTTTAATCGGTTAAACTCGATCATTTTCGTGAGTAAAGTTAAATTAAAATTTGACATAATAGGTTATGTTTATTTTATAACGTTTTGGATTATTTTCAATCAAGATGTAAATCAATTTTGACCTATAATTTGTTAAGAATTTTTGATTTTTATTAGAAAAATTATAATTTTAAGTGAATTTATGTTTTTTAGTATAGTATAACGTGCTAAAATACCGTCATACGTAAGTATTTACAACTATATTTTGTCGTATTAAAATTTGGTTTAAATTTTGATCAAAATTGTTTGAAATGGTGTTTTAGGTTATACAAATTGTTTCATATTCATGATATTTTGAGAAAATTTTAGTTTCATTGTTTAATTTAGTAATTGCATCTTAACGTAAATAAATTGGTATATATTTCTCGTAAAAACTTTAGTTTCGTTATTATATCGTTTTAAATGGCTATTTAAGTGATTATTATTTGTAATTAGAACAATTAGGGCTTAAAATGAGTACTAAAATCAATTTATTACGAAAATCGTGAACCGAAAAGGTCCTTAAGTAATATGTCTGACTAAGTTTAACACGATTCCATACATTTCACGATTAATTGAGAAGATTTACGTAAGGAAAATATAAAATGAGCTTTATAATATACAGATTGTGTCATAATTTCTGCTGAAATTATTAGTAAACCTTTCACTGCACTATGTAAATCACAAACTAATTATTTTGACAAATGAATTCGAAATGAGTAAAAAATTTCGAAATTTTTACCATCAAATTATTATACTACAAGGGATTTGTTTCAAACTGCCTCTGAGAGTCAAATTATGTTTCCGCACGAGGAATGACTTTGAATAAATGCTTTAAAAATGATTTATCTCGAAAAAGTGCTTTTTTCGTAACACATACACTCAAAAAATTCCACACTAAATAGATAAAAGCTAGATATATGTATAAAAAGTTTTCGTATATACAACTAGGAAAATATACACTTGTAAATAAATAAGAGAAGTCACGATTAAAATTTTATGGTGGAAAATATTCCGTAAATCCGTTTTTCGTGTTATAAATCAAAATTTACAATTACAAAATTGATTCTGACACATCAACCTACTTTTTGGCATACAAAAAATCAGCTATAACTAACAAATTGAACCAGGAAGAAGACAATCTTCAAATTTTCATTATCATTTCTTACTAGCAAAGTGGATTCGATAAATATGTCCATCATGAACAATTTGAAGTACAATTTTTGAAAAATTACATAAAAGAAAAGAAAAAACATCTGCTTTTGGTAACAAATCTCGTTACCAATTCAATTGTCTCGGAATTCTTAAGAAATTGCACTAAAAAAACATCCGGGAAGGGTTTAATTAGTCAATATGGTTACAATATTCAAGGAAATCCACTAACAAAATGGAAAAAGCATGTGGAAAGTCTTGCTACTGGGAACAAATCACTCCAACAAGTCTCTTATGTCAGAATTTTCAAGGAATCACACTAAACAAATGAAAAAAATACATCGAAAGTGTTGCTATTGGTAATAAATTGCTTTAACAAGTCCATTTTGTCAAAATTCTGGCAAACTACGCCAAAGAAACGAGGAAATGCCTGAAGAGTCTTGGCATTGATAATCGATCACTTTAACAAGTCAAAACATTCAATAAATTACTAAAAAAAAAGGGAAAACACCTGGAAAGTGTTGTCGATGATAATTAATTAATCCGATACATCAATTTTGTCCAAATTTGTAACAATGTACTATAAAGAAACGAGAAAACACCTAGGGACACTAGTAATAGACATTTAATAGAATGTTGCTGTTCAAAACAGTCGAAAATAGATAGAATACCATAAATTATCATCTGTGTATGTTGGACTGGTATAATTTCATTGAATATCAGCAAAAATTGAGTAAAAATTTCTATTCTTTGGCCATACGGAACAAAAATGACTGTATTATAAGTTTTTAGTACTTAACGACATTAATTTGAACAGAAACGTAGGTTATTTTTAAAACATTTACAAAATATTTCCATTTTTTCTGCCTAAGAAACAAATAAATACTTTTCGGACTTAAAACTCAAAATATTATGGCAAGACATTTATAATGAAAAATGACAGCCAATATAATTAAATAATACTTACAAAGAACATTATATAGAAGTAATGCGATGTAATAATAATAAAAAAAATTGATCACAATAATTTAAAATGAAATATAAGAGTGTCTAAAACGACTTAAAGTTCAGTATTACCTTTGCATTCACATGTTTGTTTAAACAGCACAGCCTTTTCTAACCCCGTAAAGGACCTTTAGTTCTGGGAAAATTATTTTATTGATGAGTTGATGGGTTTTCCCCGCCAACATTGCGCGTCTCGGATCTTTCTTGTAGATCTTGATGCCCGGTTTGTGGACTAGGAAAGCGTTGTCGAGAATCATGAAGTCGTAATTCAAAACACACAACGCGTAACCCTAATAGGGATAATAATAACATACAAACTAATTATTTAAACAAAAACATTCGAAAAATAACTATAAATATCATATTTATACAATGAAATCGTTAATATTTACGAACTGTTGTTGAACTTGTTGAAATTTTAACATCGCGTTTTTTCTTAAAAATGCCTACTTTTAATTATTTTATATTATGTAATTATAATATTAAACATTTTTTTCTTCATTTACAAGTAATACGAAGTCTTTAAACCACTTAGTTTTATGAATTTTTTCAAAATTACTTTCGTAACGGTAACAAACACTCATTATTGAATAGAGGTTATAATGGCTGTCAATGAGAATGAAAGAAAGTTGATCAATTACACCAACCGTTAAAAAGTAAATATCACTTATATGCTATGTTGCCAAGATCAATTCTATATAAGAGATAATAGGAAATTTATATAAATAACGATTAAACTGGATATTAAGGTATTTGAATGTTACTTACCTGTGTCATTTTATCCATCTTTCCCTCCCAACTGAGTCTTTCGTCGTATAAAGGATCAGCATGGGTTCCTATGAATATCGGTTCCCAATGGACGAATTTCCCGTTCCGTTTACCGACGTGAAACACGTGCAAACCTTCAGTTTCGTTAGCGGATTGCCATTCTTTAGCTTTGGGAACGGTGTGGCAACCTGGACATAATTTTTTGTGGAACGGTATAGCGGTACCGTTAGCCAACATTTCGCGGAGCTGAGTCTTATTTTCTGGTACTTGTTGATTGGCGCTTACTTCGAATATCGTAAGAGGGAAAACCTTTAAATTACATACCAATATTATCTGAATGCACGTTAATTGGTTTCATATACTAATTATAGTCCGTTCATCCGTAAATTTGTTTTTAAATATTATAGTCCGCTCATATCCACAGTGAAATTGAGTCATTTCCATATATACTCATATAATATTGTTTAAAAAAATTAATATAGTCCATTCATACTTAAATAGGAGATAAATTGTTTGAATATTTGAGAATATAATTCGTTCATATACATGGGCTCTTTTTATATAAAAATATCATAGTCCATTCGAACATATTTAGAGGTGTATTTATTTTATAAATATTGATATTATAGTCCATTCATTTTTTTATATATATTATTATTATAGTCCATTCGAGCATATATAGAAGTGAGCATTATTTAAATAGTGATATAGTCCGTTCGTACATACAATAAGGATGATTATTTAGATATACTCATATTATAGTCCATTCATACTCATAGGGGTGTCGATTCATTGGTATTATAATCCATTCATAATAATAATAATAATAATGAAGAAAAAAATTTTCAAAATACAAAATTATAGTCCGTTCATACACTTTGTCGAGTTAATTTCATTCATTAAGTCAATTTTATAGTCCGTTCATACACTTTGTCGAGTTAATTTCATTCATTAAGGCAATTTTATAGTCCGTTCATATAATTAGTAAAATTATAGTCCGTTCATACACTTTTTAGAGTTAATTTTATCCATTAAGTCAATTTTATAGTCCGTTCATACACTTTGTAGAGTTAATTACATTCATTAAGTCAATTTTATAGTCCGTTCATATATTTAGTAAAATTATAGTCCATTCATACACTTTTTAGAGTTAATTTCATTCATTAAGTCAATTTTATAGTCCGTTCTACACTTTGTAGAGTTAATTTCATTCATTAAGGCAATTTTATAGTCCGTTCATATATTTAGTAAAATTATAGTCCATTCATACACTTTTTAGAGTTAATTTCATTCATTAAGTCAATTTTATAGTCCGTTCATACACTTTGTAGAGTTAATTTCATTCATTAAGTCAATTTTATAGTCCGTTCATACACTTTGTAGAGTTAATTTCATTCATTAAGTCAATTTTATAGTCCGTTCATATATTTAGTAAAATTATAGTCCATTCATACACTTTTTAGAGTTAATTTCATTCATTAAGTCAATTTTATAGTCCGTTCTACACTTTGTAGAGTTAATTTCATTCATTAAGTCAATTTTATAGTCCGTTCATATAATTAGTAAAATTATAGTCCATTCATACACTTTTTAGAGTTAATTTTATCCATTAAGTCAATTTTATAGTCCGTTCATACACTTTGTAGAGTTAATTTCATTCATTAAGTCAATTTTATAGTCCGTTCATATAATTAGTAAAATTATAGTCCGTTCATATATTTAGTAAAATTATAGTCCATTCATACACTTTTTAGAGTTAATTTTATCCATTAAGTCAATTTTATAGTCCGTTCATACACTTTGTCGAGTTAATTTCATTCATTAAGTCAATTTTATAGTCCGTTCATACACTTTGTCGAGTTAATTTCATTCATTAAGTCAATTTTATAGTCCGTTCATATATTTAGTAAAATTATAGTCCGTTCATATATTTAGTAAAATTATAGTCCATTCATACACTTTTTAGAGTTAATTTTATCCATTAAGTCAATTTTATAGTCCGTTCATACACTTTGTCGAGTTAATTTCATTCATTAAGGCAATTTTATAGTCCGTTCATATAATTAGTAAAATTATAGTCCGTTCATACACTTTTTAGAGTTAATTTTATTGATTAAGTCAATTTTATAGTCCGTTCATATATTTAGTAAAATTATAGTCCGTTCATACACTTTGTAGAGTTAATTTCATTCATTATGTCAATTTTATAGTCCGTTCATGCTTATAATGAATTTAATTCATTTGAATATCTCGATATTATAGTCCGTTCATACATATAGTAAAACAAATTAATAATTGAACCATAGATAAATGAATTTGGCACTTACCCTAGGATTTTTGTTGAGTAGAGGTCCTTTATTTTCAGCAATCATCGCTAGGAACTTTTCTATTACGTTAGGACTAGGATACAGTTCGATATCTGACGGTAAGATGAAATGTGTTTGAGCCATTTCTCGAGCCACGTTCCTACCGACGTTTACGGGATACAGAAGCTTCTTCTGAGCCTTGTACATATTTTCGCTGGAGAAATTCATGAAAGGAGGGACCAGCGAACAGTTGTAAGGTTCCGCGAATAAGGAATCTTCCTTGGGAACCTGATACAAAATGAAAACAAAACCGAGTGACTATGAAAATATATAAGTGGAGTATTCTGTTCCATTTACCTCTTTCGGAACGTGTTTCGTACTGAAATAAATGTGGAAAGTAACCAATTCTTTCACCATGGGCGTGGTACAATCCCTGAGGTATGCTATGGAGTCGATAGTATTTTGAAAATCAGTTCCCGGAGCGTGTAGAGCTATACTGATTGGCCCGTTCCATCGTTCCAGCAATGGCACCAAGTTATCCATAAAGGAAAAATCAGCGTGAGTTGTGTATGTTATACTTTCATGGCATCTGGAAGTTCACGTCAAATTTGCGTCACAAAATTTAGTAGGTTATTGATTTGAAAGGGGAAGATTTTGAATTTTTATTTTTGAAAAAATAAAATTGGATCTTTCACATCATATAATTTCTACAAATACGAATTTGATTAAATCGTTTAACATCAACTATTTAGGCACACCTTTTCCCTATGGAATGAGATAAGATAAAAATCTGCATTTGCTATAGTTTCAGAATTATTAATAATAGTATGAGAGCTTGTCAACTATTTTTATACAAGTCTGTTATTTTCAGTTTAAAAGAAGTTATATTTTGATAGATATGATACGTAAAGATTTAATCTATTGTTTTATTCATAACATAAACGTTTTTGTTTTATTTTTCCCTTATTTTTCAATTCCAATCCCATAGATGTGAATGCTACAATTTTTTCAATATCAACCTAAACTTTTGTTACAAAATAAACCATTTCATCATGATTCAAAACTGGAATTTAATGAAAAATTACTGAATGTGAAGCTTGAAATAATGATTGAACCTTTTAAACTCAGTTTACAAGTTTTTTTCAAATATTTACGTACTAAAACAGTAACTGAATCACCTAAACTCTAATCAACATTTTATTGTAAAATGAAACACTCATAACTAATCTGAAACCAAATCTTTACTAATTAAGCATACATTCCCGCTACAAATTATTTATAATCACACATATTGTTACTTTAAAATTAATTTTTTAATTAATTAACTGAAATCGAAGGTCATTCACTACTACACTTTATTTCACTACTAATCTCGTCACTATATCAAATAACAAATTGATTTTTCGTTGATCACTTTTCAGATACAGTGTAATACACAAAGTTTAATGATTTACTAACTTGTATTACGCATTATATTAAATATTTCGTTATTTAAACTTATAAACAAACACGACATTAAAAACGTTTTGACATTAAGTTTGGCGCTAACCTCACACCAACTTTCGATCTTGACAATTCTAAAATGCGATAAACGCGGAACCGTTACTAGAAACTGTGAATTCAGATCGAGAAAGATCCATGCGATTTGTGATTGAATCGAATTCCATCGAAACACCGCACTGGATTAACATTAGTTAAAAAGAGTTACGAGATAATATAAAAGAGACGTAAATTTTTAAACTGTGGTCGTAAATTACCTGTGACTTATTTCGGCTGTTATGTAATTGTAAAGGACCCAATAATCGCCTCGTTGTTGAATTTTCGGTACCATAGGTTTGTCTACGCATTTTGTTACCTCCCTTACTTTATCTATGATTGATGGAACGGGTTTTGATGGTTGTACATCCATCACAACCTAAACAAAATAAGATTAATTTGTATTTCTTCTTCTTTCACTTTTTATTAGGCGTGTTAAATAATTTCACTTTAGACAGGGTCGTATTCAGGATAATTTTAAATAGAAATTTGGAATTTTAAAACGTTTTTAATTATCTATTTCAGTTATTACAAATTTTAACTGGAATATAAAATTATATATCGAGAAAAATGTTCAAGGACAAAAAATACAGTATAAAATAAATTTTTATTGGGTATTAATTCTAATTTTAAAACAAATTTATATTTGACGTAATATCCTTGAAACAAATTTTTTTCTGTATCGTAATACCTGAATAATATCTGTTTACCTGAGTAATGTGGGAAGTTACTTACATTTTGATGGGTTTCTATATAATTTTTGATCGGATCGACGGCGGGTATTATGTCCTTGACAGTAATATCTTCGAAACCTGATGAACCGAGGTTGGCACTACCGAGAGCGGCAAGATTCCTACCGGATTCTTGCATTTCTCTGATAACGGGTACTGCCGAGTTGGTAAAAACGTGAACGAATCCATATACGACGAATACTACCAGCAGTAATTTTAAAATGTAAGATTTTCGGTTGGTATACATGTTTATTACCTCTGTAAATAATAGCAAGACTTATATTCTATATACAGTGTGTCCGAAAATGTTGCATACTTAAAGACACTCTTTTTATCGTAATTATTAGGAAAATGTGAGTGTAGTATGAATTTGGAGTACAACATGGATGAGTAATAATGAATTGTTACGAAATTGTCATTTTTATAACCTAAAATTTCCGGTATGTTTCTGGAATTATCGTTTTATGTACAAAAATTAATATGTGGAATTTATATTTTTTGATATACCTCGTATACGACCAAAATTGTAATTATTTTCCCATTATATCAAGATAACAAAAAAAATTAAAATCGCCGTCAACCACCTTTAATTAAAACCTATGCCGGTCCTGTATTCTCGTGCTTAACAACGAACGTTTTTTATCCGCTCTTTCTCATCGCTGGTATTTGCAATGTTGCCATCGTAATATGTAAGATTTCCTTATAATTTTATCGTTTATTTAGTTTTTTTTTTCAACACGATTCGTGAATAATTTTTGTAAACAAAATGGAACTTGTAAGAATGTCATTATGACATATCGAATTAAGAAATATTTTCAAATTTTATCAAATTTTACTTACTTTTAATAATTACACGTGATATTTCTGATGACTACAACCGAGTTCACACTATAAATGTATCGTTAGGAAATTTTTTACCTTACCAGGTAAAATATTTATCGAGTTAATGGGACACACGAAAAGGTATGTGTGTCAAACATTTAAATAGATATCTTGAATATTTCTTCAGTTATTCACGTTACTTGAATCCACTAATCTATTTGTTATATTCATTTTTAAATTTTAATGCCAATGAACCGTAAAGAATTTCGAAAAAGCGGGTTACCTCGTAAAAAACAATTCAATCTCGCTTAAATATAGGGAAAAAAATATCAATTGGCATCACTGTAGATTGTAGAATACAGCGCAAGTAATAAACCGACAATTACCGAACACACACGAATAAAACTATCAATTTTTATTTCATATATATACAACATAACCTAGTAGAGAAAAATTAAAAACAGTGAAAAATAATTGTTTTTACTCACGCCGCTACTTTTTTCTTCCTGGTGGTCTCGAACGAAGGTAACTTTTCAAATTTAAAAAGCCCATTGAGCAGGCGGTAAACCCTTCATGGAGATTATATACTAAAAATTCGTTGGCATCTCACTTCTTTCTGAAAATAAATATTTCGACATTTTTATCAATAAATAATTATCGTTGTGTTCAAAAATATACGATTCCAATCGTGTTTTTATTCAAATTACCACCGTCCAATTATTATCATAATATCCTAATTATGTTTTAGAGCTGGCAACACCGGTTCATTGTTTAAGAGGTTACGTTAAATCATAATATTTTCAAATACAGTTTACTAATCTTAATTAATTGTATTAATTTTTCAAAAATCCTGTTTGGATATAGTATATTTACACAAAAATATTAATTACATATTTAAAATTACAGTTTATTAAAATCACGAACTGATTACCAAGACTGAATATAAATATATATAAAACACATAATACGCAGTAGTATTGCGTATTGCCTAACTAATAGGTTTACATGGATCATCGATGATCGATAAAATTTGTTTCTTCTACGTACTCAAAGGTTATCTATGATTATACGGTATAATGGCCGTTAACCTTGTTTTTTGATTTGTTACGTTTAATATATTTTATTTTACATTACTACGAAATTTCCATTTATTTTTAGGTCCGATTTAATGAAAAAAAATTCCCGTTATTCGTTTATTAATTTCAATTTCGGTCCTGTTATGATCGTTGATAATAATAGTTTATGTATAACAGGAAATCATGAATGATATTAAACTCATTTCAATGAGGCTTCCAAGAGATTAAAAAAAAACTATTAAAGCTGATTTCCTCCTCAGTTATCTTCAGTTATATGAACGTAGGTTTATGTATCGCGAAAAATGATAAATTTGTTCCTGTCATTCTACTAGAATTTGTTATGGATAATCATCGAAATGAATGATTGTCAAATTAACTTGTTTGAATTTAGCGCGCTTTAGTGACGGTTGTTTGGAAGATGGCGGGTCTTTACATTATTATATATAAATTAATCAATTTAGATAACTGTTTTTGAACGATAAATTGCATGTTATAATTCATTTAAGCTATTAAAAATTTATATTTCACTTTATAATTACTGAAATTAAAAGTTACCTCATTGCTTTTCCTTAGCAAAGAATCTTAACCTTGAAATTTGACCTTGTAAATTCTTATACTTCCTAATTTTTTTTTTCTCGTAAATCGGTGTGTGTGTGTGTGTAATGACAATTAAACAATCATAATTCAATATTTACTCACAACGACCTTGTCGTTAACTATTTTGATTAATCGGCTTCTAATCAAAACGACAATAATGCATATTTTAATTTAGCTAATATTAGATAGATGAACAAAATTATTAGTCATTTATAGATGTATTAGTCATATACGAGGGTTGTCGCAAAATGTGGTTTTACTGAAGCGTGAAATATTAATAAATTGCGGATTTTTTTAAAAAAAGATGATCAAACCTCAATTATATTTATCAACTATGAAAAAAATAGTTTTTTCATTACAATTATACAAGGTATGACGTGAAAATAATGCTGTGACAGAAAAATTTCCCATACAACCCCTCGTTTCTGAGTTACAGTCCTTTAAAGTTGCAAATCAGAAATTATATCAAGTCTAGGATCATCCTGTATATTAGTTTAATGAATTAGTGAAAAACTTGATATTTAAGCATAATTTTCAATTCTGATCGACTTTTTTAATAAAAAATTTTGAATATAAAGGCACTTTACTATTAATAAAAAACATATTTTTTGATATACCCCGTATACTACTGGAAAAATTTCTTTTTAAACGATTGTATTTTAGATTTTAAATCACGCACGACATTTTCTCAAAAATAACTTTTTGTACCAAAATTGATAATAAATAACGTTTGCACAGTAAACAAATTCCTAACCTCAAATTTCATCTAGTACTTTACGTCTATTTCAACGAAAATCAGCTGATCTGTTGGAGTAAAATTTGTTACCATCCCTCGTATACCAATAAAAATAATTATCTCACGATAGTATATGTATTTTTAAATTATGAAAACATATTGTATATGTCGTAAAACCAATAATAAAAAAGTTAATTCTATTATCAATTTTTTTACGGTATAAAGAAAACCGTGAAATAAGCTTTTCACTATAATAACGCAAGGAAATTTACATGTGACTCACCGCACCGATACGAATAACGCAAACACCATTTTTCTTTTCAAAATCTTTCTCAACGTGATATGGCGACTGAATTATTAATCTATTGCACAAAACTAACAATGGTTCTTTCTTTATGAAATCCACGTCTATTGTTTATGATTTATATTGCTTCAAATAAGGAAAGTGATAGACTAATATTTACAAAACCGAAATTAAAAATCGTTGTTACCTATATTTCATAATAAATTAACGTTTCATTAGTTTTATTTATACAAAATATTAATTAATAAACAGTATTGGAAACGTAGGAATATTAATGTTTAATGTTACTAAAATCCAATCTACCAGTGTATTTTTCAATAGAACGATTCGTCGATGTTTATTTTAATAAACTGTTCCACTAGGATTCAGACTACACTTTAGAGTACACTGTAATGATGTAGTTTGATTAGCCATTGATACCAACCAAATTTTATATTTCATATTTTAGAACAAAATCATTTAACGTGTTATAATTAGATAACACTAAAATTGATATACAAAGTGATTTTTAGTTATAGAACGCGTCATATATACGTAGTTTTATAAAATTTCGTTTATAATATAACCGATATTATAATGATATTTACATAGTTGCCAGATTTTTAATTTTCATGAAAAAATAATGAATTTTATTATATCTAATAAATATGAAAAGAATCTGTTCATATAAATGAATTTAACAGTTAATAAAATTATTTAAGTATATTTCGTGATAATTAAATACAAGTTTACTAACGACATCGTAAGTTAAAATGTAATTTACAACAAGAATATTCCAAAATCAGGACACGCCGTATATTACAAACAAACTGCAGATAAATATTGATAAATTAACGAGTGGTTTCATAAATTAGAACATGAAAACATGTTAGTAATGATATAGATAACCGTGTTCTGATTGTATAAATCATTATACAAGAAAAATCAAGAACAGCTGATGAATATAAAATTTCAAATTTAAAAATGAGAATGAAGTTGTAATAACCTCGATTAAGTGTGACAAATAACGTTAAAACAAGTAATAGTTAATACAAGGAACGTCAAGTTCTAAAAATGTTGTTGGAGGTCACAAAAAATCTTATAATTGTTTTGATTAAGATATCACAAGAACAAATAACTATAAAAATCAATGTTTTCACTCCAAATGACTCAATTTGAATTAAGCTAAGCGTTAAGAAGGTATTGAAAAGGTCAAGGTCAATGGCCAGCAACGACTGATGGATTTGCAATGATTGTTTGTCATATTTATTTATAAATTTCAATTAAGGATCGTTTAGTAGCATCCTGACTAGATATATATATGAAAAATCATTAATCAAAAGGAATTTATCAATCAAAAAACCACATATCGAATTTGATAATCGACCAAAAATGACCATAACCTCAAATCAAAACGAAGTAGCATTTCAGGTACGTATATTTGAAAAAGATATTTTACTAATTGCTTGCTAAGCAAAACGATCAATGAACACGAGTTATAAATTACTGATTCAAACGGACGTCGATTAATATGGATATATATATAAACTCCATTATGCGAATTCATTTTTCATACGCTAGTCTAATTGCTGTCAATTAAATTGCAACAATTAACAAACAGATACAAACTATTCATTGTTTTTCCCGTGAGAGGTATCACGCGGCAATTAAATAAAAAGGGAAATTTAACTCAAAGAAACAGTTAATATTGTCTACGATGTTTTTTTATACGTCGTATTTTAAATCCTAAATGCGACGTTGCCGGACATATTTCTTGTTCAATCGACTATTTATCGATGTATATTCCCGAATTAAATATAGTTGTTTATCTATTTTCTTAATGTTGATTACTCAATTTATCCACTTTTTTTTATATATATTTGCTGAAATATTGTATATTTAGTAAAAAGTAAACATTCGTTTTAAAATTTACGGCAGTCTAAATATAGTCGATAGAATAAACCATTTTTTGCATCATTTAAATAGCCGAGGCAATAGTAAAAAATGTAAACTAATCGCGATTATCATGCCAAGAAAGTTATTATTGAAAAAATATTGTAAACAAGTTTTTTTTTCATATTACAAATCCACGAAGTGCGTTTTGTTTATTACCCGGTATATTAAAAGATGGCGACGTGACGTCACCGCCAAAGAGGAATATTACTACGCGTTAAACATGGCGATTACCACGTTGCCAAGATGTGATCCTTGTCTGTTGTTTTAAATCTTATTTATTCAATTTATGATATAATATTAATCATGATGGCTTGCAAAAGATTAAATTGCGACCATATGTCGAAAAAAAAACGATAATCAGTAATAAAATTACGACATAATCTACAATACTTTTTCGTGAATCGAATATACAAATTGAATAGTTAATTACTTGCATTATCTTCAATTTATTTTCGACTTAATGTGGTTTGATGACCTACCTTTTGAAAAAATAATACACAGTCGAGAAAAAAAGAAACGTTCGATTTAAATTTGACGAAATTAAATTGCCCAATCTGTTCTGTATTAATTTACATTCTTTTCAATTTGAATTTTTTTTTCCTTCAACACAAATTATATGAAAATGGTTTTAATACGCTTTTTTTTTAATACACCTGTACCGATTCTCTAATTTTGCTCATATCTTCTGAACTATTGAACGCACAGCTCTATAAGGGAGCTCTATCGAATCAGGAAGAATTGTTTTTTGATCTGTACAATTTTCATGATCCACATATAACTAATTACTGAGATACACGACTACAAAGTTGCTCAATGTTTTGACTATACGAAAATGTCAAGATACTATAAAGTTACTCATATCTCTTGAACCGTTAGAGATAGAGTTTTATACTGATATTCTATCGATTAAGGACGAATTGCTCTCCGAACAGTCAAATTTTTACATTTCCCCTGCAATTATTTTCCGAGATACACGACTTCAAAGTTGCTCAATGTTTTTGAGTAAGCGAAAATGTCATCATCCAATAAAGTTACTCATATCTCTTGAACCGTTAGAGATAGAGTTTTATATTGATATTCTATCGATTAAGGACGAATTGCTCTCCGAACAGTCAAATTTTTACATTTCCCTTGCAATTATTTTCCGAGATACACGACTTCAAAGTTGCTCAATGTTTTTGAGTAAGCGAAAATGTCATCATCCGATAAAGTTACTCATATCTCTTGAATCGTTAGAGATAGAGTTTTATACTGATAATCTATCGATTAAGGACGAATTGTTCTCCGAACAATCAAATTTTCACATTTCCCCTGCAATTATTTTCCGAGATACACGACTTCAAAGTTGCTCAATGTTTTTGAGTAAGCGAAAATGTCATAACCCTATAAAGTTAATCATATCTCTTGAACCGTTAGAGATAGAGTTTTATACTGATATTCTATCGATTAAGGACGAATTGTTCTCCGAACAATCAAATTTTCACATTTCCCCTGCAATTATTTTCCGAGATACACGACTTCAAAGTTGCTCAATGTTTTTGATTAAGCGAAAATGTCATAACCCTATAAAGTTAATCATATCTCTTGAACCGTTAGAGATAGAGTTTTATACTGATATTCTATCGATTTAGGATGAATTGCTCCTCAAACTGTACAATTTTAACATTTTGCCTCCAACTAGTTTCTGAGATACACGACTACAAAGTTGCTCAAGGTTTTTGAGTAGACGAAAATGTCTTGATCTTATAAATTTCCTCATATCTCTAGAACTATTGAGGCTAGAGTTTTATACGGAGGCTCTATTCGTTTGGGAAGAATTGCTCTACAACCCATATAATTTTTAACGCTCACTTACACCTACTTTCCGAGATGCAGGTTCTTAAAGTATATGCACTTGATTTCTCGTACTTTAACACTCTATATTTCAAAAATACCGGATTTTTATGTTACTACCCCGTCCCCGAAATCAATATCTTCGAAATTATTAATTCTCATATATCCAATTCCCAAAAATTAAGTTTCTTTTATTAGTTCATGTCGGTTCTAACCTATTATTACTACCATCAATCTAACTGTCCGCCTCGCGATTTCCCCGAAGTTAATTTTAGATAAACACACCTTTCTCAAATAACAATTATTTCTACCACAATTTTCGTCGATTTGACCGACCATACCGGTCCTGTTGTCTACCACAATAATTTAATTTAACCCAATGCAAAAGTCGAATTCGTTAACTGTCTTTTGTCTGCAAATCTTTCGAGACAAAATTCGATCCATCGTTTTAAACACGATTAGAATTATAATTAAGAATGAATGAATCGCCATTTTTCCAATTATAATTATGGAAATACCATATTTGGATAAATCCAACTCAAAATACTATTAATATATTCCAAACTAATAAATATTTCGTATTGATAAATATTCCTTATAAATAACATGTTAACTGCGTCTGCGCGACTGAGATCGTTGAAGTATATGAAAACCAAAATGGCGTGGCAGTGATTTCCGTCCTGTCTGTGTCCGAAATTCCATCCAAAACTCTGAGAACAAAACGCAATCATCCATCTCCCCAATAACCATGTCTTGATGTTAGTGGTAAATGAAATTTCGTCATTCTGGCAACTAATTTTCAATTTCCACTAACTTCTTGTATGTGCAACTCCTCGAAATATCCGTTTCTAACGAAATACGAAAGATATAAATACAAAGTTGAACGTTAACAAGTTGCTTGGCTTTCTTAAGTACAAGGTCATATCACTTTTTTATCCTATAGCCGTTCGATTATTTTGTAACAGTTATGCGTTCTGAATACGAGGCGTTTCTAAGGAGATTTGTTCGATTAAATTTTTATCTCACATATACAGTATGATGTGAAAATATTGTGTGTCAAAAAATTCTCGGATTTAAAAGTTGTTGAAAAAAAGCAGGATGGTACTACATTGAATTAAAAAAAAAATACACAGAAAATAAATTTGAATTAAAAAGTTTTCGTTACTAATAGCAATACTATCAATATGAATATATTTTCTGAGATATACGACTATTAAGTTGCTCAATGCGGTTGACATATGAAATGTCACGATCCTATAAATATGACTATAGCTCTTAAACTATGAGAGATAGAATTTTATACTGAGGCTCTAATGAATCAGAAAGAGTTGATTCATAACACGTGAAATTTTCACATTTCGAATGTAATTATTTTCTGAGATATACGACTATAAAGTTGCTCGATGCGGTTGACATATGAAATGTCACGATCCTATAAATATGACTATAGCTCTTAAACTATGAGAGATAGAATTTTATACTGAGGCTCTAATGAATCAGAAAGAGTTGATTCATAACACGTGAAATTTTCACATTTCGAATGTAATTATTTTCTGAGATATACGACTATAAAGTTGCTCGATGCGGTTGACATATGAAATGTCACGATCCTATAAATATGACTATAGCTCTTAAACTATGAGAGATAGAATTTTATACTGAGGCTCTAATGAATCAGAAAGAGTTGATTCATAACACGTGAAATTTTCACATTTCGAATGTAATTATTTTCTGAGATATACGACTATAAAGTTGCTCGATGCGGTTGACATATGAAATGTCACGATCCTATAAATATGACTATAGCTCTTAAACTATGAGAGATAGAATTTTATACCGAGGCTCTAATGAATCAGAAAGAGTTGATTCATAACACGTGAAATTTTCACATTTCGAATGTAATTATTTTCTGAGATATACGACTATAAAGTTGCTCGATGCGGTTGACATATGAAATGTCACGATCCTATAAATATGACTATAGCTCTTAAACTATGAGAGATAGAATTTTATACTGAGGCTCTAATGAATCAGGAAGAATTGATTCATAACACGTGAAATTTTCACAATTCGAATGTAATTATTTTCTGAGATATACGACTATAAAGTTGCTCGATGCGGTTGACATATGAAATGTCACGATCCTATAAATATGACTATAGCTCTTAAACTATGAGAGATAGAATTTTATACTGAGGCTCTAATGAATCAGAAAGAGTTGATTCATAACACGTGAAATTTTCACATTTCGAATGTAATTATTTTCTGAGATATACGACTATAAAGTTGCTCGATGCGGTTGACATATGAAATGTCACGATCCTATAAATATGACTATAGCTCTTAAACTATGAGAGATAGAATTTTATACTGAGGCTCTAATGAATCAGGAAGAATTGATTCATTACACGTGAAATTTTCACATTTGGAATGTAATTATTTTCTGAGATATACGACTATAAAGTTGCTCGATGCGGTTGACATATGAAATATCACGATTCTATAAATATGAGTATAGCTCTTAAACTATGAGAGATAGAATTTTAAACTGAGGCTCTAATGAATCAGGAAGAATTGATTCATTACACGTGAAATTTTCACATTTGGAATGTAATTATTTTCTGAGATATACGACTATAAAGTTGCTCGATGCGGTTGACATATGAAATGTCACGATTCTATAAATATGAGTATAACTCTTAAACTAGAAGAGATAGAATTTTATACTGAGGCTCTAATGAATCAGGAAGAATTGATTCATAACACGTGAAATTTTCACATTTCGAACGTAATTATTTTCTGAGATATACGACTATAAAAACAGAGTTTTCTAGTCATGCTTTATCGATGGTTGTGACCGCCATCTTGTTCAAACCACACCTCCATTACGATTAATATATCTAAGAGTCCCTCCTTGGTTTCGCTAGTGTACAAAAAGATCCCGTAGATAAAGTTCAAAATGAGCTTAAGCCGGCCCTGGATGTACGTTTATGAAAGACCGATTTTTTAAATCAATGATTACGTCAAATGTTTGTTAAAATGATGACTGTTACTGTCATCGCTGCTGTTTATCACGCATCTGTTTTATATCGGTTATGAAACTAAAAAATATACTGGGCTACAAAAAAAAGTATGTTTAGAAATGTTTATTTGAATCGATTAATGCTCAAAATCCTGAATGTCCTCTCCTCCTAGTACCCGGACTATTTTTTTATCACCCCTCGTATAATCTATACAATATGTTTTATACACTATGTGAGTATTTTGTAGTGAAAACCTTCCCCTTTTCTATGTAAATATATAAAAAAATTATTATACAGAATTCGAAGAAATAGTGACAACACCGCACTGCAAAGAAACCGATGACGTGACAACTTTAAGCAGTGTTCATTGACATTTAAATAGGGTGGTTCATCGACGTCTATGAGGTTATACAAAATAAAAAAAGTAATGAATATTTTTCAGGATACTATAATGTTAATTTCTGGGAATTAAGTTAAATGAAATAATTTTTCGAAATGAATCGTTTATTTACCAAGTTTCCGAGTTAATTTATTGGTTTTAGAATTTGTTAACATTAAACGTACTTCCCGCCATGTTTGTATAAAGTCTGTTGTTCGACGAAGGTCCTTGACCACTATATTTATATGTGTGCAGATTTCTGTCAGAACTTATCTGCTATATGTTAATCGGAAGAAAGACTCGCATGTTAAAATACTCAGACGAACTAATAATAATAATAATTCAACGATTACTGCATTTAAATGTGGCAAGACGAGAACTTGTATCCAAGTACACAATACTAACTTCCGAATGGAAATTTCTAATTAATTTTGTTCAATTATGTATACAATAACTGAATTAGTTGATGTAATTTAAAGTTAAAAATTTGAATAGAAAACAACAGAATTTTAATCATCCGGTTAAAAGTCAATTTCAAAATATTATTTGCCATTCCTGTCTATTAAGGCGCGTGGTTACGGATCGATATGAATCGATTCGATGCAGTCGAATGAAAAAAGATTGACGTGTTCGACTGTAATTGATCGATAGTATTAAACAAAATGGCTGCCGTAATATATGGGGTGAAAGTAACAAATTGAAAATAACGAAAATAAATTAGGCTTTGAATTTCTAGAAGAAAATTATACAGGGCTTCAGAAAGCTTCGGATTTTTTACTTTACTTCATTCCCATACAATAGTAAATACTCATCATGAGTGATACCTACTTGGGTTGTTTTTGCCCCAAATTTTGAAAAAAGTATTTGATATTATGCAATTTCAATATTAACTTCAATTCAATTTGTCTAAAAACCTGAAGAAATTTTTGTTTTTATATAGGAAATTTCACAAAATGTTTGAAAGAAAATTTTTAACGAATTGGCATCACTGCTTTTCCCACGTCAATTTTTATTTCGATCTTATGTCAATTCAGCAGTAGTTTAACGACGAGAAAGTGTAATAAAACAAACATATATTGGTTTAGTTCATAATAACGTATTTTACATATATTTACATTTCGTTAGTCAGATTTTAGTTATTAAAATTAATAAAAAAACGATATTTACCGTATTTTAATAAATATATGTTAAAAATTATATAAACATATAAAATTATGTATTGTTATGAATTAAATGGTTGAGAGGATACGTAAAGTGAGGTTATGGAGTAAAAAGACGTATTTATGTTAATTCTTCTTCATAAAACAACTGAAAAGTAAGAATACACTTTCAAATAGAAGAAATATACAAGGTATAATCGAAATATACGGTGAAATTTGATTTTAAATAAAAATTTAGCATAACAGACCGACCCCAACGCGTAAAAGTGCAAACCCAACAGAGTGAAAAAATTGACTGATTACGTCAGCAGTATACTAGGGTCGTGGCGCTTGCGCAAGAAGGTTAAAATTTAAAAAATTAGTCATATATGACGTTTCCTTTGACAGACATTAATCACGGGAAAAATAAATGATAATTTTGACAGTTTTATATATAAAATCGTCAAATATGAATTAACTGTACGAGGTTGAATGTAAAATTCGATAACCGTTGAAAAAAATACAGATTATCTTTGATAATAATCAATTTGTTGGTTGCCAATAATTATATTTATGAATTTTAAGACACCTTGTACACAAAACTCACGCCGAATGTTGTCGTGCAATGTGTCCCCCAAGAGTCGTTCAGCAGATAAAACCATTCAGAACCACAAACAAAGTTAAAGATTTATTTTTAACATCGAAAACTAAAGTCAAACTTATCTAATCAACAATACAAATAACAGGAAGCTGTTAAAGCAAACGATACTACACACAATCCAATATTAAATTACCTGTTAAGATTAACAGTCACAAATTTCACTCGAAAAAACAATCACGCTTATCCCGCCGAACTGATGCACACACTGCCATCGTTTAAGCTAGAAGAGTAGGAATTTGGTGTTTGGCGAATATATAACCGAGTGGGGAATTCTTATTTTATTTTCAGCTTCCTTCTACAACTCTCGATGAAGGCGACAGTCGCCAACACCACGATCTTTCCGCCGCGTTTCGCTAAATATGATGACTACGCTATGTCTTCGGACCGTAGAGACTCTTTACATCATACAATTTTTTTTTCTCTTTTAATTTTTCGGTTTACACAACTTCTTGGAATTCTCTTCAACGATTTATAGATACGAGGAATATTACTTGGGCGTAGATTAGGCAGGGACGTACTCGGAATTTATTTTAGCATAACATAATTTTAAATAAAAAGTTTTCGACTTCTTTTATAGGTTTTAACGCCTTTTGAAAATCTAATATAAACAGATATGACAGAAAGAATATCTACGATAGTCTAAATATTAAATAAATAATAGTTTTATATATCTCGGAGTGTCTAATAATCAGATAAGACGTGGACATTTAATAAAACGATTTTTAGGTTAGGAAACTGACATCTTGGTTGAGAAAATAATATAAGATTAGGCAGGGACGTACTCGGAATTTATTTTAGTATAACTTATTTTAAATAAAAAGTTTTCGACTTCTTTTATAGGTTTTAACGCCTTTTGAAAATCTAATATAAACAGATATGACAGAAAGAATATCTACGATAGTCTAAATATTAAATAAATAATAGTTTTATATATCTCGGAGTGTCTAATAATCAGATAAGACGTGGACATTTAATAAAACGATTTTTAGGTTAGGAAACTGACATCTTGGTTGAGAAAATAATATAAGATTAGGCAGGGACGTACTCGGAATTTATTTTAGTATAACTTATTTTAAATAAAAAGTTTTCGACTTCTTTTATAGGTTTTAACGCCTTTTGAAAATCTAATATAAACAGATATGACAGAAAGAATATCTACGATAGTCTAAATATTAAATAAATAATAGTTTTATATATCTCGGAGTGTCTAATAATCAGATAAGACGTGGACATTTAATAAAACGATTTTTAGGTTAGGAAACTGACATCTATATATATAAATAACGATTTTTTATTTGCTTCGTTTATTTTTTTTACAAGATACAGTCAAAGGGAATAAAAAACGATAGAAAAATATCTAGGACAAGAAAAATGAGCTTTTTCGTAATTTTATCTATAGTTCTTTGACGTAAAACTTATTCAAACTCCATCTTTTGTTAAAATTTATAACTATTTTATATATCTGTTTTAACGTTTCATATACAAATGGTTTGTAATAAGGAAAATTATGCTCATACACTCCCACATATAATTTTGAAATCAATATACTGATAATACAGAAATAGCAACATACAGTATGTCCTAAAAAATAATATACAAACGAATTAATCTTTTATAATCAATTTTTGTGAGTTTAAACCCAAGATGCAATTATTAGATATAAGTCGTGTACAAGGTATGTCAAAAAATACTCAAAATATGTTAATACATATATCTTAAAACTTATATTTTTCGATATACCCCGTATACGACTAGAAAATAACACGTGATTGCTATTTTTTGTGCTAAAATAGTTTTTGAAACACGCTATAGATGAAATTTGTATATATTACAGAATTTACGGTAAAAAAAAATAATAAGTATTGTTTTTACTTTCCCTTCTACTAATTACTGCAGTAATTTAATTAATTTCAAATTTCTCCGGATTCATATCACTTTCCATAACATACTAACAATGAACTTGAGAACGAATAAATAAAATAGTTATAATTACCTTTCACTTTCTTAAAGATCCTTTTATTTCGGGAATAATGCCCCCAAAAATGTACATTTTGTCATCCTTTTACCGACACCACAACACAAGAAGTAAAGTTAAAACGTAAATTATAAATTATCAGACGACAGATGCTCAAAAAACCGATTAAACAATTGCTCGCACTCTATATATTGAATTCTACTCCACGTTTCATATTCTAGCAAAATTTGAAGGGGAATATCACAAACAAATCACTTCTGACAACGAACATTTCGAGAATATGCGTAAAAGGCACTTTCTAAACTGACCATGGCAACAGTCGTGCGCTAGCACAGGGTTGAATTGAGGGGATGGAAAACGTATTAAATTCCATACACATTTATCATATATTCATACAAATATTTCATAAAATCATTATTTAAATGTGGTGGAAACCGTAATAATATTAACAAGATTGGATAGAATATAAACCAATAGTCTTATTCTATAAAATACATTAAATAAACAAATCTATTACCACTGCTCTCTAGTGGTCGAAGTAAGTATTTTAAATCACAGAGTACAGTCATATCGTATATAGAATTCTGTAATTATAGATTCCAGTAATAGCAGCACGATAAGTATTTCTATTAATACATAGAGGGCGCTAATGCCGCGCTTGTCAGTGGATATATATCTATGGTAGATTCTTACACTAGACCAACACTAATAAATCACTGTCTAACGCGCGTCAGTAGTAGGGTATTCGGAATCGTAATCTATAACAGTTCCCAATATTTCAGTTTAGTACAGACAAACGACGCGGGATTATAGCATTGAAGTTATTGTTGAGAATGGAAATTAGCGTGTTTTCAAAGTTATCCATTGTGTTTATGTTTACTAATAAATTATATTATGAATTATTTTATCCTCGTAGTTGGATAATGCAATTTGAATGTCTGATCATGTTGAAAATAAGTTTCTGTCATGTGATTCCAAAATGGCGCAGGTTTGAAATAAAAGACGTTTCCATTTTTGAATATATTACGATAAAAAAAAGCAAAATAATTCAAAATTTAAATATCACCAAGAAATATACATGAATAATACTTGAAAGTTGAATAATAGGAACTATGATATGATATAATCGAAATGATATTCCTAAAATATATTGTAAAAAATTCAATTAGTGCTGCCATCTTGTAAGTAACGTAATTAAAACACGGTAATCTGTGATCTTATAAATTGAACTCGTTCTAATCTCAGATTAACGTCGTTTTATTTTCATTATGTATTTTAGGAATTCATTTTCGCACGATTTTTTTGCAAATATAAATAAAATAAATTAAATATAAAAACTATTTATGTCGAATTCATAAGATTTTTAATCAGGAAAAGAGTATGTTTCAAATAAAAACAGTTAAAAATTATTTCTTTACGTAAAACATATTGAATTAATGGTCAGAGACGCACTCAGGTTGATATACATAATGAAGAAAATTGTGATTTATCCTAAAATAACCTAATTTGGTCTGAAATTTTTTTTATTTAATACCACGTGAAGTTGAGTTACTAGTGAAAATATACAGGGTATCAAAAAATTCGTAATCTACACGGCAGTTGACGTTTTTGCCCTAATTTCGAAAATTACTGCATTTGATGGCGAAAAAATCTTATAATTTCGACATTTTCGAAATGTAAAGAAAGTCAATTTTATCAATAAATGGATAAATTGTGTAATCGATGTATTAAAAACCATTTATTTCATAGTTTCGACCCTATGCACTAAAAAATACAAAAGCGATTTAAATTTTCATTAAAAATTACAAAATCTCCTACAATGGAAGCCCAAATCGTGGTAGTGGCGGCGTGAACAATCTACTTTAGGCTCCGTAATTTGTTCGAAAACCGTTGAAAAAAAATTCATACAATTATCCGTTCAATTAAAATATTTTGACATGCGTGAATTGAAACAACATGAAATGGCGGCGATTGCGCGCGAAATACACGCTCGCGCCGACGCAACACGAAGTTTCCCGAAGCTGAAAAATTAATAACGTCGTGTATACCAGAGGTTCCCAACTTTTTTTTTTGTAAGATCACTCTTGGAATACACATTTTTAACCCAATTTCAAAAATGGCATTAAAACTAACGATATAAATTACTTTAGAACCCTGGAATCGTTTTTAGTGTACACCGGAACATAGAAATAGTGAAAATTTGACAGATGTCAATGTCATTTACGTCATTTTAATATACATAAAAGGTTGGGACGTGTAAGGAATAACTTATTTTGTTTTTTTTTTGATGTTTCTATAAATTTTTTCAATTTTCTTTTTTTTTCGTTATTAAACGAGCTGTATGGATATTTTCAAAATTTTTTTTTGTTTTTTAATTTGTAAACTATATTTTCATGAAAAATTTCCCAAAACGTTTAATAAAATTATACCATGTGTTTTTAAAAAAAAAAATTAAAAACAAAAAATTTCGTTTTTTACAATTAACTCGCAGATTTTAAGGTTATGAAAAAAATGCTTTTCACAAAAATTATTGATTTTTGAATAATACACAACATTTGTATGAAAAAAATTTTTCGGGTAAGTTTAGTTTTTCCGTAAATTAAAAAACAAACTTTTCTCGCCCCTTTTCAACCCCCTAGCGGAGTAGTTATACCGATTTGGTTATACTCAAAACGTGATTACATTTACCCCACATATTACCACCTTCAGGAACCAAAAAACAGGAAGGAAGCGAAATTTTCCAAAAACGAAAAATTGTATGAATTTTTTTCCAAAAAAATTATTTTTTCGATCGTATAAAAATGTCACAGTGCGATGTATCGTGCCTAATTATGATAATTTTTTAAAAAAAGGCACATTCTATCTATACTTTACAATTAGTCAGTTCTAACAAGATATGCTTCTACTGACTTAAATTTTTTTTTAGAAAATCGCTACGAAAATTCTTATGAATTTTTCACCAAACAATTGACAATAACAGGGAGATCGAAAAAATCGTAACAAAAAACAAACACTGTACAGGATATTCATAATAATAAACCATATAGTCGATGATTCGAATTCAAGCCGGCCCTGTGCTGTTGGCGAACGCTACGAGTTAGATGTTGCCAGCGCCACGAATCTCAAGATTTTCAAAGCAATTTGGCAACATGGGAGGAGTATTTAACTCAAAACAAAACGAAACGAAAATCTCCACTAGTTGACGTCAGTTGTTTTGCCACATATACCGGGTGGAACCGAAAAATTAGTACATCAGGTCAATAGAAAAATCGCATCCACCGTAACTGCACCTGATGATGTAACTAGTAGAAACTGGTGATTCGCAAACAAAAAAAATAAAACGTCAACAGCTGTGGACTACAATAATAACAGCTAGCAATTTTTGAGGACTTTCAAAGCTGTTGAGATCACGTTCAAGCTGGTATGGGAGTGCAAGCAAATTCTAAACGTTCCAACTAACACAAAGCAACCATATTGTGGATGGAAACCTCCAGATTTCGGACCAAAGTCTTACTGTAGCTTCATCAGATGACACGTCAACGGAGAAATTGAAACCAATCCGAAAACTCATAACCATAGCTAAGGACCTGCCCAGGATAACTGGAAATGACATAAAACTAGTGATCGGTATTCCAACACCCTGTCCATTTCAACAAAAAGATTGTGTACCTCAAAGGACTAGTCCAAATACCTCCAAATAGATAGTCCCCTTTCGGAGGAGTCTATTTTGAACCATATACAAGAGAAAAAACAAAAATTAGACGATTAAGGGGTTGTAAATCGATTAGCTTCGAGTATTGACCTTGAAACGTTGGAAAAACTCCTAGAAAAATAATCCCCTGAAACGTGTTTGAGCAAAATTAATCCTGTACAGCATCATATGCTTACTTTCGCTGTAAACATATAACGAAATAAAAAGCAGTAGTTTGTAGGGATCAGAAACAGCTTCAAAATGTTTGTTACTGATAAAACAGCAGCTTCTAATGAAAATTGATGTGGTATCGAGCACGGTTCGATTTTGAATTATAATTTTCTCCAGACAGGTACTTTTCTAAGTCAAATAATCCAATAACGGACGTTGTCACTGAAGAAAAACGACGTTTAGTTATGAATGAAATGCATCTGGGTATTGTAAACAAATCAGTATAGCCCTAACCATTTTCTTTTCTTAATTTTTTAGAAAAATTCGAAATTCGACTGGTGACTGGTCTTCTAAATAGAAAAGGGTCATCTAGAGGCACAGCGGATCATCTTAATTGTAGAGGATGCATGGAGGATGTAGAAACTGCAGATCAAGCCCATCGATGAATGGTCAAGAAGAGTTGGGCCAGCCTTATAAACAACCAGCAAAGATTTTAACTTTGTATATCACTCGTGGCAAGATTAAACTGATGTTCGATGACTCTTTTCAATAGGATTTTTATGAAAAATTGATTGTAAACAAATAATGTTTAAGGTTAAACGTTTATTTATAGGTTATGTTGTTTCTGATCCCTGCAACTCTCTACAAAATACACAATTTCAGATACCATTCTAAAATATAGTAAAAAATTCTAATTTCATCGAAAAGGGCTTAGGAAAATTAGCCAAAGTCCTTTCTTTCTTCAAATACATTCGTGAGCAAAGTTTGACTAGTCTATTATTTATTTTTGTTTATATATAAAATAAATAAATTGTATTAAACCTAATAAAACTAGGTAAAGTGTGTATTTAATTTCAATATACGTATACTTCGTTATTTTATATTACTGAACAATTTTTTTAACACCCTTGTATCTAATTAACAAGTAGAAATTATATGAGTTGTTAAAATGTAGATTTATAATAACTTCCAAATCATGAAATATATAGAAATACAATATTTTTTTCACTTTTTCGAAACATTTATTCCTTTGAAATATTGAATATCTTATCAATTATAATAGTTTAATTGATTGTTTAATTATTTTAATCATCTATAACAACAAAATACGCGAGAAAAATGAAATATAACACTTTAACTGCTGATCTACGAGATTATCTTGGATAAACGTATATTAGGTTATGTGTGAAATTATAAAATACCGAAAAATACCTAAACACTACATGTTCAAAACTGAACATTTCATCAAAAACAACAGATAATATTAAAAAATTACTTACCAAGTAATATTATTAATTGATAATTTCACAACACGTTAATTTTAATGTTTAGTAGACTAAAGGCACAATTGCAATCAACAACGCGATGTATGATGTTTTTATATAAACAGCAATGGCGTATCAACCGGGTAGTAGGGATGGCTTCCGCATTAGAAGAGTTGTATAACGTTGCCATTTGATCACGATTTTGATACTAATATTTAAAAACTTCATTTTTTTATTAATATCAGATATATACAAATGTAAACGACGTAATGAAAAACGAAAAAAGGTATTTTAAAACACGATTCTTGTGTATTGTGAGCAAAACGTCATTTCAACAATGGCCGCCGATAGAAAGAAGTCGCGCCATTTTCAAATAGATAGGCCACTGATCACGAGAAAATAATTTTAAATTGTTTATTAAGTTTGAAAAAATTTAAAAATTTTGGAATTTTTTCATGGTTCACATTAATAATAAACAGAATTTTATAGTTTTATATTCGTTAATTATTGTTAGGTTTGGTTATTATTATATTTCGTAATTTTTTTTATAATTTGCACTTAAACTTCTTGTTTACTCATTGTAAATCAAGTTTTTAAATAGAAATTAAAAAAATTGTCAGTAATATTTGTATAAAAAAATGACTTATAGCATTTTTTAGAAAATCCATTTCATTATTGTTATCACTGGCTTTACAACTGCATAAAAGCAATTAAAAAGAAAACATCGTAATATTTTGTTAAACAAATAAAATATATTTTCATAAAAATGCAGTTATCACAGTGATTTAGTGAATAAAATCAACAAATCTTAATCAATTGATACTATACGAAGTAAGGGGGTTAAATTCTTTCATATCTGTTACATTTTTAGCCCTAACGTACCCCCATAATTTCATAGCTTCCTCACAAGCTTCCTCGATGTTTTGAATTTCCGTGTAATCGAGATCAGCTTTCCAATGGAAAGGGGCACTTTTAGAATCTCTAAAAGTGCTGGAAACACCACCTATATCGAATTTTGTATGGGTATTCAAAAATTTCTCCACGTCTTTGTGGAAATATAAACCCAAAAAGTCGAACAAATCTCTAATTATCACCGATGGATTCAAAGATAGATCTTCATAACGTAGAACCCTATTAAGAAAGTGAAAAAGTCTTTTTTTAGACAAATGAATGTTAATTATAATGGTTTTAAGTCAAAAAATAATATTTTAAAAAGTTTCAACCGGAAATTGTCGTCTAAAATACTTCCAATCACCTCTAAAATATAGTTAAGAATGGCAACGTAGTTTTTAAATTATAATACATATTGAATGTTAATTATTGTAATGAGGTAATTTGATCAAATTTTTAACAACATACCATTCACCTACATTACTATTTTTCCGCTACAATATTTTTTTTTCAATCACAGTGTATTTTATAACGAAATAAACACGAAAACATTCACTATATCAAAACACACAACAAAACTGTTTACCTCGAAACGCCATATTGAATCACGTGGTTTAACGAGCACTCCAGTGTTACTAGATTCTCACTGCCTTTTTATTACAAGTAGCTTATAGCGTTGCCAAGTTGGAAAAATTACAAACTTTCATCGGAAATTTTATATAAAAAGATTTTACTTACCTGAATCGATCAGAGTAAAACATTTGAAGAGTACCAGCTGCCTCGTAATCGGAAATCAAATCTTTACATAAATTAGACGGTTGATCACAGTCGGGCACTCCAGGACACCAGTCTCTATGTTTTCGGGACTGCATAGTACCACGAGGATCTCTTACCAATAATATTACCTTAATATTTAAACTAAAATAACGAAAATTTTCACAAATATCTTCGAATGTATACGTCTCTCGTACGAAAATGACTTTTCAATCGTAATATACACTACCGGTCGAAAGTTTTTACCCACATAACCTAACAAAAATAAAACAGTCGCCCGACCTTATCCCGATTGAGTTCTTGTGGGACAAACTATAGGGTGGGCAAAAACTTTCGTTACGAGGTGGAAACAAAAATATATTCAATTATTTTGACTAAATTTTTTTTAGAACGGCTCTTGCTAGCTTTATAATGACCTAAAATTGTTCTCGGAACACATACTTATAAAAAAAAAACTTGTAATAAAGCATATCGACAAAATAAAGAAAGTTTTGAGCCTAGTACCTAGTATCTAGTACCCCAAATGAACAAATTCCTTCATAATTTATAAATTTGAGTTTGAAGAACGTCCCCACAATCCCCTAACCTCAATTTATTCATTTCCATTTCACTAGAAACAGATTTAAACATTTCCTGAAGATACTTGGCGGTTTATTTGTTAATTTGTAGCAAAATTACGAGTTTAAACGGGTTTAAATTAATCAATACTTGTGAAAATACATCAGGGTACGAGTTTTACTAGTTAAAATAGGTTGCAGTATAGTTGTTGAACGTATTTTTTGAATACACCTCGTATGAAAGTTTTTCGACAAAAATCCTCTTATCATTTTTGTTGACAAAATTATTTTATCTGTTTTGATATAAATTTAAATCCATTTGATGAATTTTATTGTTTTAAAAGTATAAAGTAAATGTTATAAAATTATATTGTCGAAAACAAAGTTATCTATAATCTTTTAAATCTAACGATTAGTTAATAATAAAATAATTTTCTCAAAAGACGAGATATTCATTAATATTTATATTAAAGAAAAATGTAAAAACTCACTCGTCGTCTTGTAATAGTTCTTCAGCCAGAGCTAATCTTAACCTCACACTTTTCATACTTTGGAATGGAAACAATTTACAAAATTTACTCAAAAACGTAGCATTCCAACAATATGCCGGGTACAACTCGCACTGGTCCCATAATCTGGTGTTATGGGTGAACAAATAAACATGAGACATCCCAAAATTCAAATAACTATATAAACTACTATAATCACAGTGTAATAAACTTTTTAAAGTATCGAGTGCTTGTCTCGCCTCGGGATTTCCTCTAATTTGAGTTATACCAAATTCTAACAACGGTTCGTAATGATAGTAGTTACCGGGTACTGCATTAAGTATATCACCTAAAAACGTCGATCCTGATCTCCAAGTAGTGATAATTACCGTACGTATAGGCCTACCACCAGTTGAAAGTGTATAATCTTCAAGACTAGTACCTTCTGGAAATTTGTAATTAAATAATTCTTTCGATAACAAAGAATTTTTATTAGAAATCACATCGTCAATGGATGGCACCGTATTATTTGTATATTTAAAACTATCATCCAAATCTAAATACTGCTGATATCTGTGAGATCTTTGATAAGTGGATACGTCTTTTTGACTGAATCCGATTAAAAGAAGGCATACTATAGCAACTATAGAAATACCGAAGAGTTCACTTCTTCGTACCATTGTGCTAACTTTCTGTCCTTGACATGAATTTTTTTTCTAAATATAACTAACAAAATAACACGTCACTGGTTTAAATACATTTTTTCTACATTTTATAAAACAGTACACTAATTAAATGGTTGGATTTAATTAGGAATCATTCACGTTTGCACCGCCACATCAAACAACAATACAGTCACTATGACAGCTCAACTTGTATTAAATACATGTGTCCAACATATGCGCAGTATACTCTTAATAAACAAACAAAAATCAGGTGTGGATCAGTATCAATAACTGAATTTAACAATAATAAAAATAATAGATGAATAATGAAAATTCTTTATGTGTTTTAAAATATATATTTCAAACATTTTCACGGAACAAAAACTTTTATAGTCTCTAGTTTAATTATAATGTTTTATGTTACTAATGCTGTATAAACCATAGATAAAACATTCTATATTAAACATTTCATATTAATTTGTATAATGCTGTATTAATGAGGCAGAAGAAAAAAAATTATAAACAATTATATTTTAGATCTAAAACTAATAGAAAAACTATCCATACAAAATAATTATTTTGAATTTAATATAAATAAGTCAACTGTCATAATATATTGATGATAAATGACGTTGATATATAAATTTTAATTACAATTATTGATTTGTCGTCATAATATCATTAAATGATTATTTCTTTTCTTAATCTCGTCAATGTAATAATTTATTGATTTTGTATAAATTAGGCCAGTGCGTCCTTAGATAGGACAACAATACAAGTGATTCAATAGAAAATGCCGCTATTGGTCGCACATTTACCGCCGAAGTATTTTTAAATATTTCCTCCAATAGAAACGCTTACTTCATTCACCACCGCAGTAGATTGACAGAAAAGAGAGATGTAACAATTTTCAATCAAGATATTATAAATTGAGTTTGCGCATTAATAAATATCATTACCTATGACAAATAGTCATTTATGTTATTGTTGGTATTAAAAGTGTTTCCATATATTTATATAAATTAATTACTGAAGAATTGAATTATATAACTCGAAATGGCTCTAAAAGCTTTAGTGGGACAAAGTGAGTACATGAAATCAAATATTTTTTTTCTATTTTGACAGTAGGCGGTAGCCGATCAATCATTTTCATTACTCATTTCTTTTAATTAACGACTATGGATTTTTATATTTACTACTTTATAATATTATATATTATAATTAATAATAATGTTTTATATTAATAATCTCACTTTTTTATTAAAAATATTAGTTTTAAAGTTTACCAGGGATTTACGTTAATTACACTTTAGACTGTTAAGATTTTACAAGTTTTTAAAGTTTACGAGGGATTTACGTAAATTACACTTAACTTTTAGAGATAATGAATGAGGTGATTAAGTATAAGGCAATCAAAAAGAACGGTCCTGCTACTGTTCAACAGCCTCACGGAGTCGAGTGGAGAATACTCGTCGTGGATCAACTCGCGATGAGAATGGTTTCTGCTTGTTGTAAAATGCATGATATTTCTGCGGAAGGAATAACATGTAAGATTAACCCCTCTAGCTCACGACTGCGATAAATATCGCTAATATTTTTAGTGGTAGAAGATATAATGAAAAAAAGAGAACCGCTTATGACTATGGAAGCCGTGTATTTGATCACCCCTTCGGAGAAGTCTATTCATGCCCTCATGAACGATTTCGAACCTCCTAGACAGATGTACAAGGCGGCACACGTATTTTTCACTGAAGGTATTGAATTTTTTCACTTTTCCACTTGTCGTATATCGCACGAATCGAATCGTATTTTGATTTTTGAATTTTTATTTTCTCCAGCATGCCCCGACGAATTATTTAACGAATTATCTCATCATTCGGTAGCGAAATATATAAAGACTTTAAAAGAAATCAACATTGCATTCATTCCGACTGAATCTCAGGTATTGAAGGCCGTTTAACCTAATTGTGATGGTTCGCTTTATAAACAAAGGTGGAATTAATTAATTTTTACGTTAATATCCTCCATCTTTGTTGATTGTCGATAATTCTTACTAATTGTGCAACTTGTAAATTTGTTTTCTAATATTACTAACAGCTTATACAGGGGGAAATCAAATTGGTGGATTGGTTTTAGTTTTACTCGCCCGAATGTTTTTCATGAACTAAATTAGGATTTGATTCAAAGGTTTTTGGTTATTTTTGTATCAAATTTGATGAATTTTTATCAGTATTTAACAAAACGCAACGTTAACAACGTCACTTTTCCCTAATATCAAAGTTGGGAACAAAACAAACTTTTCAACCCTTGTTTTACTAGGGGTAAATTGATATTTTGCTATTAAAGTTAAAAATACTTATTCTTTTAATATTTTTTAACAATTTTTCTTATTAACTCATTGAACATAGATCGAATCGAATTGAATTTTTTGAGGTTAAGTTGCCACAAATTTTTTATTTTGTATATATATGAAATAATTTTGGTATTATTTATTGAAGTTCTATAACAATTATGCATTTACTTACCTTAAATCGTATAAATTCTTATAAATTACGCGGGAAAATTGATTTTCTTTAATATAAACACTAATTTAGTATTTCATACTAATGCAACATATAAAAATGATGATATAATATGTTTTAAGGATGTATGTCAATATATCTGGATCAATTTTAGAAAAAAATATTTCATTTATAATTATCTCGAAGTAAAATGAGTCATATAAATCAACAGTAACAAACAAACAAAATTTGGCAACAACTATCTTAATTTATCAGGGTATTGACCTATAACAGTCAGTGATGCCAACTGATTAATTTATTTTTCCCCAAACAATCTATGAAATCTTGTGTTAAGAGTTATACGAGGGTTATTTATCAAGAAAGAACATAAGTTCCCAAAAAAATTATCAATAAAATCAATTCTTTTCAATATTTATCATTTTCCAAGCAATTCTTATTAAATTTTCAAGTTTTAGCAACTTTGTTTTTATATTTTTCAACAATTTATCTTAGAACTTATTATTATTGACTATAAATCGAATCAAAATAAATGTTTTGAGGTTAAGTTGTTTTACTATTTCGTATATGTGAAATAATTTTGGTATTATCCAAATCACGTTGTAAAATTACTGTTTTCGGTAAATAAACAATGCTCTACACTAATTTTGTACATTAGACTAATACAGCGTATAAAAAAAGGTGAAAAACGATAATATAATATGTTTTAAGGATGTATATCAATATATATGAATCAATTTTGCAAAAAAAAATTTTATTCGCTTTAGAAAAAATCTGGCAACAACGCGTTGCTTAAATATCTTAATTTATTCGGGGTATTGACCTGTCAGTCAGTAATGCCAATTGGTTGAATTGTTTTTCCCTAAACAAATTATGATATTATCGTAAATTCCAATTCTTTTTTATAAGAAATATACGAGGGTTATTTAATAAGTTAAGAAAATTCGTAAGTTTTGGTGGCAGATGAAACTCTAGAGGGGTTAAGTCAAGGTTATTTGGTGATTTCATCAAGTTTTCGTTACTAGTTGGTTATTTTGGACATGATACTCGTAATTATAAGTGTAAACTCAAAAAAATACATTTTTTTTATTAAGTTTCGTATTTGGATAAAAATCCCCAAGTTGGCATCATTGTCAGTTATTCCAAATAAATAGAAATGTCAAATTCCTTAACGACTTGATATTTTGTGTCAAAATGAAAAATTATTTTAAAATCTTCTATATAACAAAACAATTACTATAAATACAAATGAAATTCGTTGTTGCTATGGTGATTACTTCCAACGAGACCCGTCTTCGCGACGTTGCCAGAGTTCGTATTTATTCATGATATGTTTTTATAAAATTTATTATCCATTATTTTTTTCTTAAATCAATCTTATTTTGTTTTTCTATTGGTATTACATCCTTAAAGGATAAAGGACTGACTAATAAATTGCATTGTTGGTCTGGTCCTTACTTTAAATTTTTTGATTTTAATTAAAATACGAAATTTTCGAAAAAAAAACTATTTATCATTTCCCCTTCCGTGAAATCTAATTTCATATAATTTTCGTCGGTTCCAAAATCCAATATATATATATTATTGTATCACACTGTATATTTTATATATGTACATAATTATTTTGTGTGGTAGTTTGTCCTGAAGAGCTGTTCAATGAGCTGTGCAAGTCATGTGCAGCTAGGAAAATTAAAACTCTGAAGGAAATCAACATTGCCTTTTTGCCGTATGAGTCTCAGGTGTGTGTTACGTGAAAAAAGTGTCAGCAAAATGTCTCTTAACTAATTATTTCGACCTATTTCACAATAGGTATCCACTGACTTATGAAACAATTGAAATACCCTGTATACGCCATTCAATACAGATTTCATTGTATAATTTTGTTGGAATTTTTTCAAAATCTGAACTTCACTTGATACAACTCCTACCACAACAAACATTATACTAACCTGTAAAATAATAATGCTGTGGTATTTATATAAACTTTAATACTGCCGAAACTACCCGAAATCCAACGAGCGTGGCAATCGGAACGTCTAGCGAAATTTTACATCTGGAGAGATATAGAGATGGGAAAGTAATATAAATATATCGTTACTGTAGTTGAAAGTATTTATAGTGAAAAAAATCGATATTTTGATTACTTAGTATTACGAGTTCCAATTTTTTACTTAGTGTAATGCTTCTCTTATTAACTATAATTCTGTGGTCAAAAGAAAAAGAAGAATTTGACTTTTTGAGGTTAGTAGATCCTATAGAATGTGATAACGTGAAATCTTTTTTTCCATTTAATTAACTTATAACACTTAAAACATTATAAATAAACTCGAAAGTGGAAAAAACGTATTTAGTAGTTTTATTACTAAAAATATAAAATTTAAAGCGTTACTTGATATCGTGACGGGTCCCATCTCTATAAAATGAATATATTTCAAGTTAAATGAATATTTTTTTTTATTTGACTCGATGGGAACTATTGCTTAGAAGAAAAAACAGACCTTCTTTAGGTTATTTTGTTTTCATGTATAATTTGAATAAAAATAAAACTAATACAAAATAAATAACAAAATCAATTACGTTTGAAATTTGATAACAAAATATTAGTAATTAGTATGAAGGTCAAGCGTCATATTTCTGACATAGAATCCAAAATGGTGCTATAGCTTGACATATATTCAACAGTAACTATATGAAATGTTCGTTTCGTGAACTGAGCAGTTCAGGTGTAGTTCGTGTTTGTTATCGGATTGCTTGGAACGTTCATGCGAATCGACGC
This sequence comes from Diorhabda carinulata, assembly GCF_026250575.1. Lineage (NCBI taxonomy): Eukaryota > Metazoa > Arthropoda > Insecta > Coleoptera > Chrysomelidae > Diorhabda > Diorhabda carinulata. The sequence continues at coordinate 1,025,634 of NC_079463.1, forward strand.
CATAGATCTAATTTATTTTTAGAATATACAAGATATACCCAACTTTAGGAACATACCGTGCCAGATCACGTGATATAAAACGTAATAAAATGTTTATTACGTATTCCAGAACTGAATTTGACTCGTTTTAATATTCTATTAAAGATATTTTGCCGGCACTTTTTCTTATAAAGCTTTCTCGTAGTGTTGGAGCTTATTATTTCATATTTAGCTTTTTATTTAACTAATATTATATAGTAATTGAATAAAAGTTATTTGTTTTTGTTTATGTGCAATTAAGTTTCAGTTTTTTTGGAAACTAAACAATCAAAGTACATAAATACGCGTTTCTTTAGGTATTTTCACTAGATTCCCCAGACACCTTTCAATGCAGTTATGATCCGACATTCGCCGCTGCTAGAAACGCCAATATGGAAAGAATGGCGGAACAAATCGCAACTTTATGTGCAACATTGGGAGAGTACCCCCACGTTAGATACAGAAGGTACTTAAATCGTTAACGAAATAACGTTTTCATCAAATTTTAACGTATCGAATCTCCACTTAAATCTGGCAACGTTGTTGAAATACTCGCTTTTTTTTATTGGTTATAAAAATTTGACAGATGTCAAATCTATAAAGAAAAAAGGCGACCTCTACTGTTTAGACGGGAAAATGTGATAAACGAAAGGCGGGTAGCAACTACAGTGTTGTCGGATGGTTTGCGGTGTTGCCGATGTCGTAAAAATGTTTTGTTTTCGTTGATACAGTGATTGGGAGAGGAACGTTGAGTTGGCTCAATTGATTCAACAGAAATTGGACGCTTACAAAGCCGACGAACCGACGATGGGCGAAGGGCCGGAAAAGGCGAGGTCCCAACTGCTGATTCTCGATCGTGGTTTTGACTGCGTGTCCCCTTTACTTCACGAACTCACTTTTCAAGCCATGGCCTACGATCTTTTGTCCATAGAAAATGACGTGTACAAGTAAGATTCGAAAATAAAATGATAAAATTTTTTTCCTTTTAATTTATTTTTTTTTAGATACGAAGCATCGGCTGGGGTGTTGAAAGAAGTTCTGTTGGACGAAAACGACGAACTTTGGGTGGAATTACGTCATCAACACATCGCCGTCGTGTCCCAAAACGTTACGAAGAATCTGAAGAAGTTCACAGATTCGAAACGTATGACTCAAAGCGATAAACAATCGTTGAAAGATTTATCCGCCATGATTAAAAAGATGCCGCAATATCAGAAAGAATTGTCCAAGTACTCCACTCACTTACATCTGGCCGAAGACTGCATGAAATCCTACCAAGGATACGTCGATAAACTTTGCAAAGTCGAACAGGTATGTTTATTTCAAATTAATAACAATAATAACAATTTTTTATTTTTTTTTCTGTTTTTATATCTACAAATATCCAAAAAAATCGACGCAACCCCAAAACAACATCGTATAATCAGAATTTAAAATAAAAATGATAAATATCAATATACCCTCGTATATATTGACCTACTTATCGGTTTTAATATTTTATTTACTGCATTTAGGTATGTGCATTTAATAACTCTGACAGTTCGGTATCGTTCGACAATCCACTTTCGGTTATATACTTTTTTGAACACTCTGAATAAGATCTCTATGATCCTAATCTTGTTAGAGTGCTCTCAAAATCGTTCAAAAAACAATTTGTGTACTTCCATAAGACTCCACATTTCACTATATACTGTTCTGACCAGCTGACGTCAATTCGGCAATTACCATGATCACGTTATAAAAATCGTTCTGTTCCGCGAACAACGTTACCGAAAGTAACTCTAATATCATCGAATTAATAGGACTGTAAGTTCGTTAGACATTAAGAAAATTTAGCTTATTTAAGTTGGCATAAGTTAACTCAACTGTCAGAACAAAATAATGGAAGCTGTTTATTGTGATAGTATTTTTCGTGTTTTGTTTTTAAAATTCTTCTGATAGTGATATTGATGTGTATAATTTAATTATCCAACGTAATTATGTGAATTTATTAATCAATTTTTATCATAATTGTGATGGAATTATTTTTCGTCGTTAATATACAATCTGATGTTTGTTAAAGAAGTTAGGTAATAAAACAAAACAAATTTCTTTACAAATCTTTTATTAATTGGAAAATAACATTTATTATTCAAATTAATGGCAGTTTTTTTATTAAAAAATAAGTTTTACTTCGTAATTATGGATCTATTAATGACTAATCGTAATAAAAATAATTTGGTCCCAAATTTTTGTCTTACAATATATAATCGTTTTTTTTTTTTTATTAAAAAATATATAGAAAATAAATTAAATGTTAGGGTAATAGGAGTTTCGAATTATTTTTAGGACTTGGCTATGGGTACAGACGCAGAAGGTGAAAAAATAAAAGATCATATGCGTAACATCGTTCCGATCCTGTTGGATCCGAAAATAACGAACGAATACGATAAAATGCGCATCATAGCTCTGTACGCCATGACCAAAAATGGTATAACAGAAGAGAATTTATCGAAATTAGCGACCCATGCACAAATCAAAGACAAACAAACAATCGCAAATCTTCAGTTGCTTGGCGTCAACGTAATTAACGATGTGAGTAATTTTACTGTATCTTTATACGGGATTTTCATGAATTTTTTTGTTATCAAATAGAATCTGTTCAATAATAAGACTGAACATGACTAATGACATCTGAAAAGGTGAAAAGAATTATTTCACTAGTAATAATAACGCCATTACAACAAAATTCTGTTATTAGGTATAACTTGATATTGACAATTTATTTAATTATTTCAATCACTCATTATGTGAATATTAAAATGATTATGTATATTTTGAGAATTTTTCTAATGAGTTTTTACTTTAAAAATGATCTACTTTAACTACCACCTTGGTTTTCATCTAAATATTTATAACTCCTTGTTTTCACTATATTTTGTTTATTTGAATTGTAAGGATTTCTACATTACTATTACCATTTTCGACTTTTCATTATTGTTTCTTCCAATTTTTCCATTATGTTGTTTATATTTTGTTTTAATTCTCTTCACTGTCATTTAGCGATGACAGTAATCGATTACATTCTCTCGAATATCAACTTCTTTATAACAATCAATCAACTAGTATTCAGAAAAATCGAAAGTAGAATTAGACATGGTTTTCCTAATACAAATCGATTCTATATATATCGATAAATTCATCATCATAGATAAATAATTGATTGAAGTAAGAGGGATAAAAAAGAAGAATGATCATTTGACCTACCAGTAGTTCATAGTGATTGACAGTTTGATATAACCTAATTATTTACTTAATATGATAAACCGTTTATTCAGTAAATAAAACTTATTAAAAATTGTGAATATTTTATCAACGTTTCACATTATTGTAAAACGAAACATGAATATTTATTTACAAAACTGAAAATTTAATTTATTCGTTAAGCTATTGTTTTCTATTTGCTATTTGTTTTCCAAAACTTTACAAACGTTTTTAGAGATAAAATATGAATTACTTGGATTAATAACTCCAATTCTCGATTTCAATGTTGATTTACAGGGTGGACCAAGAAAAAAACAATACACGGTACCAAGAAAAGAAAGAATTACCGAACAAACGTACCAAATGTCGCGATGGACACCAGTGGTTAAAGATATCATGGAGGATTGTATTGAAGACAAATTAGATCAAAAGCATTTCCCTTATTTGAGCGGCAGGGCACAATCTACAGGATATCAACCAGCTCCTTCGAGGTAAAATTTAGAGCTTCAACAACTGTGAATGTTAATTTTTCATTATTCCAGCGCCCGATATGGACAATGGCATGAAAAAAGGGGACAACAAGCCGTTAAAAACGTTCCTCGTATTATAGTATTCGTCGTTGGAGGTATATGTTTTTCTGAGATTCGATGCGCTTACGAAGTAACAGCCGCTCAGAAAAATTGGGAAGTAATCATCGGTTCGTCACACATACTCACCCCCGAACATTTCCTTAGCAATCTAGGCTCGTTGGCCGGCTAGAATCAGATGAAAAAAGTCACTTTCAATATACCAGAATGAATGTATTGTTCCGTTAGTTGCAGAAATGTTTTCCGGTACGTAACAATCGCAATTTTTTTTATATAAAGTTAGTTTCCTTCTCAATTTTTGAATTTGTTATCAAAAATTTGTCGAAATATTGTTTTTTTTCTTTAATTTTATATATTTTTGTTGCTTTCTTTTCTGGTTGGTTTTAAAACTATTTTTCAATTTAGTAGCAAAAATAATGTATGTCGGATATGATGGTTAAGATTTCATAGATTTACTGAGAAATGTACATTTCTGTGGTTGATTTAGAAAATTTTAACAGACAAAACTTTTTTATCTTCAAATTTACTCTGTTATAACTTGTTATATTCAATCATTTGAAGAAATTTGCTAAAAACTGCAAAAATTTTGAATGGTCAACACTTTAATTCACATCTTGAATTAGACTGACGTTTTATTTACCTTATTGATAAAATTGTACTTATTCTTTTTGTTCTTTATCAAAAACTGAAAAAAAAACTTCATCAATGTATTGGAAACAACCACGGTAAAAGAAATTATATCCCATATTGATTTACTCACCACATAAATACGTATCTCTACTCGCTAATTGTATTTTTCTTGTCCTTTTAACTATTTAAATAATGTTTATACTTAATTTTAAACATTTATTTACACATTCCGTTCAAGTGGTATAAAAATTAATGCCGATTGATCTAAACTGTTTGAGATCATTTGTATCTCATATAAAAAGGTTCTATGTGTCCCTTTTCTTGTCCACAGCACTAATGATGCTTAAAGATCTCTTAATCCCATTCCTTTAGAAAATTTTGAATGTGGGATGGCTCTAGCTCCAACAAAATTGATGCCGATTGATCTAATTAGATTGTGATCGTGTGTATGTCATATACAAAGGTTCTATGTGTCCCCTTTTCTTGCTGCAACCCTAGGGATGCTTAAAGAACTCTTAACCTCATTCCTTCAGAAAGTTTTGGATGCGGAAGGGATCTAGCTGCAAAACAATCAATGCTGATTGATCTATTTTGATTTAGATCAAGTGTATGTCACATAAAAAGGTTCTTTATGCCCCATTTTCTTGCTACGGCACTAGAAATGATTAAAGATCTGTTAATCCCACCTCTTTTAGAAAGATTAGGATGCGGGATGTTTGAGATCATTTGTATGTCATATACAAAGGTTTGATGTGCCCCCTTTTCTTGCTACGGCATTAGGTTTGGGATGCAGAATGGCTTTAGCCGCCAAATGTCTTCTACAGATGCTCTCATATATAATTCTCTGGAGTTATGTATTGAGAAAAAGTGGAGAGGTTCTGTCCTCTACTTATCAGAATCTGCATGTTGCTGGATTCAATAGAGGTTTGAGTTCATACGAAACGGATAGATTATGGATGATAAGCAACAATTTTTATGTTATTCCAAAGAAAAGTTGTAAAAAATGTTTTCTTTCTCTGTATCTATTTGAAATTTTGAAATTGATGGAAAAAATATACAATTGTCTTCTAAAACAGATATAAGTTCAAAATAATTAACTAGTCTAATCGTGATTGAAATAAAAATAATTATTTTGAAATAGTTTTATGGTGATCGATTAATATATTATTATGTAGAATAGAGTATTAAAAAAATATGAGTAAATATATTTAAAAATAAAAATTTTACTGAAAAAAATAATCACAGCTTTGTATCGATGTTTAGAAAACTTGTATTATATTCTTAGTATTCTATCCTGAACTATTTTTTATATATAGTGTATAATGAAATTTCAATATAGAAAAAAGTTTGTCAGAGTCGCGTTTTCCACCTTCAAGATAAATGTAAAGCTTTCTGTTACTTTAATTTATATTCGTTACAATTACATCTAGATATATATCAAAAAGTTTTATTAATTTGAAATGTATATGATGTCAATTGAAAAAAATGTTAAATAAACATTAGTAAAACAGCATTTTACTATTTTATTTGCCTTCCACATTTTTTCCTAATTCCCCTGTATTTATTTCACAGTATAAACGTATAATAAATAATTGTTATCACGAAAAAAAACTACTTACGGCTGATTATATAGATACTTCTAAAATGGCGCTTGTATCATGACTTCTTTCAACGATATTTGACTACTAACTACAAGACGAGTAAATATGGTTCTTAATCATTCTTCTTTTTTTTAAATAGAAAGGTCTTAGCTGCTAAGGTAATACGGCCATTATGTTATGTATAATGGAAATTTATATGTGATAAAGATCAATCTTCTTCTTTTATATTAGAAAGGACTAAGGTACTAATGCTACTCGGTCGTAACTTATTTCTTTTTGACTTCTCAGACCTTTTTACATGTTTATTTGATAAATCTTATTGAGTTTAGGCCTTTTTTGATAGAATATTATATAAACACAAGGATTAAAATTGATGTTTCGACCTACTTCGATTTTTACCTTAGAACAAAAAGTTGTACTACTTTTTGTTCTAAGGTCTTTAACCAAATATGACTTGACATTGACAATTTGCATTTTATATTAATCAGCAAAGATTATATACAACATTATATATAATCAGTTCCAATATGAATATCATTATGCGTATATGATAAATAATTTCTAGAATGGGGTAAATAAAGTAGCCGCTTTCAGCACTTCCTATTATCCCTTTCAACGATATCAAATTATCAACTCCCGTAACAAAATTAGTTATGACATATGTGTTACATCGTTGCCAAGATGTAAAGTTTTTCCATTTATTTCTCAAGTTATATACAATTCAATAATAAGAAATCATAAAAATATTTTATAGTATGTATAATTTTTGTTTAAAACTTTGATTTTAACGTACTACAACGTAATTTAATTCAAATAGTTATGAAAATAACCGATTTTTGTATACACGAAAAATTTGAATTGTCGACAACGACGCCATATATTATTCAGGTAATGGTAGAAGAGAAATTTTAAATTGAAAATTGGCAACACATTTTCGTTCTGTGATGATCAGATCAGGTACTATAAATTTGTACTTATGTCTGGGACAATCGCTAAAAAATGCCTGATTTAACCCAAATACAACGGGTATATCTCTCTCACTTTCTCACGTCGAGACTGTGTATTTAGTTCTCACTTTAATAGTTTCGGGAATAATGAATAGGATTATTATCAATAAAGTTGCAGATATCGAGAAAACACTTTTATTTATTCATTTTTTACAAATTTACTTTTATGTAGTTGTACATAATCACATTTAGAATATTGAGAATGGAAATAAACTAGGAAAATTCGTTTATTAATATTTTCATTGAAAACATTTCTTCTAATACTAAACAAAATCATCGACAATTTCAAAAACAAAACCTCAACCGATACTGTACAAAAAAACGAATCGATATAGTGAGATCCTTGAAAAATCCTCGTCCTCGGTACTGAAAACAAATGTTATGTCCTTAATTAAGGACTAAAGAAAACAGTTTTTTATCAAAGCACAAATGAATTGTACCAAATTATTTTTTTTTTTCGAAAAATCAAGTCCTGGGAACATTTTATTACCCAAACATGATGCATTCTTTAATCACAACACGAATTCTTGAATAATTTTCACACTTTTCGTGTAATTAGAAAATCTATAACTACAATACTATTTACATTTGTTAAATTAATTTACAACAAAACGAAAACAACACATTCTCCCAATTCATGGATGTCCAAAAGGCTTTCGACTACGTTCGGTACGTCAGAATGTACCAAACTGATATAATCACATCCAATCGATACCAATAAGTGTCGAAATCGTTCATTTTCAACCAATAACCATTCCACTGCCACATTTATTGATATTAATAAAGCTTTGGACTACTTGTGGTACAATAATTTTGTTAGGAACCTTCCGAGATCTGTATTAAGTTTTCAGTATAAATATAACTTAAAATTCTGACCGAATTGCTTCGAAATACAACCAACAAAACATCTCGTGGGTTTATGTGTAAAGAAAATTGTATTGGGCCATCCTGTATATACTCGTCAAGTTGATTAAAGTGTTTACTTTGAAATTCCCTAGACGAGCAAAATTTCATCCAATACAATATAATAAATGCACTTTTTTTTATTATTTTTTCCAGTTATTATATGATATACAGTATGTCGCATTTAAAATGAACACATCTCCATGTTATTCGTTCGAAATTTATCAGAGAAGAAGAGGTTATGTCATGTAACCAGCAATTGGATTGAAATCACTTTTATATTTTTTCAGTCAAAGTTGTCAAAATTTTATCCAAAATAAGAAGCTTCTAATTTTGTAATAACAAAGTTAGATGATTCTATTTATTAACCTTTACAATTTAGAATATTTTTGTTAAAATTTTCATTATAAAAAATGTAATTAAACTTTTCACAAATAAAATTAAGCTAGTAGTTTTTTTCCACTCTGTATAGACGCCACGTAAACATCGGAAAGCGATAATGCACTGCGGCTGCGCAATTCTCGCACTACAGATTCCGCCATTAAAGTCAAACGTCAGTTGGCATTGTGCTACCGACTTGTAAGCATGGATGCTGTTCATCTCTTTATATATTTTATTCAAAAATATGCTTAAAACGGATTTTTAAAGGGAGAATCGTATGAAAAAAGATTTATAAAAGCGCCATATGTATTTATCGAGGGATAAAATGATTTTTATCAAAATAAATAAGTTTTTTTAACAACTAAAAAGAGGTAAACAACTTTTTTTGATTTAAAGTGATTTTTAATGATTCATACTACTTCAATTCGATCGCAAATATGAAATTTTATAAGATAGCAATTAATTATATCAAAAAAATATGATTAAAATAATATTTTTGTTGTTTGTTTATATATTTTTTAATACTTTGGAACTTTTTTGGTTTCAAAAAGCTAACAAGTTGAGTATACTGAATATTTTTGCTTCCTATCTGCAAATAGCCATAGGAATAGAAAATAGTGTTCTCAAGAGCTGTAAGGAAAAAAAATTTGTTGGTAAATCTCTGATAAGTCGTGAAAAAATAATTTTTTCATCACTACTATATTAAATATTTTGTTTTATCATCCTCATTAATGTTCAATACACCACAAATACAAAAAATAATCATATAAATACACTTTATATTCGTTATTGTGAACTTTCAAGTAAATAATTGGAAATTGTAAAGAAAACGCTAAGAAATTTTCGCTTGGAGCCGATGTTTATCAAACTGCATCATTATTTAAATCAGTGATTCTCAAAGTGGTCCCCCCTATTGTTTTTATGTCAAGATATATAAGAATGGATATTTACAGCTTCAAATTTGGATTATCTTCGCTTTAAATTCGACACACTGTATATGGAATAACTGAATTATTCGTTATCAGATATGCGACATGAAGTATTCAATGATTCAACTATGGAATTTATCTTTTGCGTACTATTCGACCTCATAATGGATAATATATTTTCCATTTTCTTCTGTTTCTTCCTCTTGTTTTTCTTTTTCTTGTGTTTGTCGTGTTGATCCATTTTTGTCACCGAATGTTTCCTCTTTTTGATATTAACGAATTTTTCTTCTTCATCACAGCCGTCCATTTGGTTTTTAGTATCTGATTCGTCACTATGTAGTTTTTGTAGAAATAAACCAGTCGAAGTATTCTGTTTGGCTTCTAGTTTCCTTTTCTTCTTCAATTTCTTCCGTTCGGCTTTAGAGAGATCATTTATGTTGAATTGTCCAACTTCGAAGCTCCTGTGATTGTCTGAGTATTCGTTGTTGTTATTTTTCATATCTTGTTCTATACCTATAAGAAAATCCTTCAAATAATGAGTTTTATTTATATTTTTGTGGATATACCTTCATCTGAACCGCTAGCAACGGCTTCAGTTTGTGTTTCATTCCTGTAGTCTCTTGTTGAACCTCCTTCACTTTCAAAACTAGTATCAACTTCCACGTTATAAATCGGAGCTACTGTAACGGTCTCACTGAAAGACACATTCTTTCGTTTTTTCTTCTTAATGAGTCCGTTAGATGAAGTACTCTCCATACTATCTTCCACTATCGGCGTATACTTTTCTTGATTTTGTTCTTTTTGTTTTTTTATTTTCTTCAATTTTTTTTCCATACAAACTTTCTCTTGGTTACTATCTGATAGAGAAATTTTTTTCATTTTTTTTAATAGTAACTTTTCCTGTTTTTCAATCCTAGATAACTTTCCACCTATGAAACAAAAAATAATCCGAAAAAATAATTATGCTTGGGTAAAAATCTTACTCAATTTTAAACCGTGACGAGCTCCTTTATGAGCCGTTCTTCCACCACAAGCTGCAAATAATTCTTCATCCGTAAGCGATTGGAAACTGTTTTTATTTTCATTTAATTTAGGAACTTCGTAGTGTTCCATACTATTCCCCGATAATTTTGAAGTTTTTAAAAACGAACCATACTCCAAATTACTATTCCTTTTGAAGTCTCTAACTGAATACCCCTTTGTTGTAATCTCTACTGCATCAGGAGACTTGAGCTTCATTCTAATTTCTTTATTATCAATTTCGATATCTATATTATCAGATGCGTTATTAAATATTTTTTCCCACCAATTATTCGTGAATTGTTCCCCTACATTATGACCTACACCTGTGTTATCGAATTTGAGTTTTGGTTTAAGTGCCACTGATATTCCATCTTCGTTTTTACCCAAACCTTTACCTTAAAAATTAAACAACTTATCCTCGATGGAAACTAATAATTATTTACTTACCTTCAGACCAACCGTATTTTTCTAACTGCTTACGAGCGAAATCCATGGCAAAAATTTTATGTCTAATTACTCAACATGCTGTTTTTTTGCATTATGTCAATTGAAATGCAAATGGAGATGACAGTCGGGTCCATAGACAAAATAAAAATGAAAAGTAAAACATTAATAGAAAATTATTATTTCAAGCAAAGTCAAATTCGTTAAATATTATATTATGTCCAAAAAAGCAGCTCCTGAATAGTTTAAAACACACTTACATTGCAAATAGGTATTGTAATGTCGTAGTTTGATCATAAAGCACAATTAACGATCAGATTATTTTGAAAAACTATCAGAATACATAACAGACATACGTTTGTCAAATAAATAATTTAATACTTTCTTTGACGGTAATTCACTATCAATATTGCTTAATTATAAATATTTTATCATAAAATAAAAAAATTAGAACATAGAGAAAAACTAGACGCTCTCTATAACTGTGGTTGTAAACTAATAATACCCAGACAAGGATCAAACGTCAATGTCATTTGTCAATATATCTAATAATACAGAAACGTGTCTTTTTAGTATTCTTTTCAAAATCACGTTTCTATGCCTTTAAAATTGTTGGGAATTGAATTAAAACCAAATTTAAGAAATATTTCCTTTTATTTTAGTCTTAATTTATCAATAAACTTGTAATATCAATCTTCGTACACCCAAGTTTTAGCAGCCGGTGTCCACTGTACTAATTCCTTCTCGTTGAACCACAAATTAATTTCTTTATTTGCGGATTCCACGGAATCTGATCCGTGGCAGATGTTACGTCCAACTTGAATGCAAAGATCCCCTCTGATGGTCCCGGGGGCGCTGTCGGCTGGGTTAGTTGCACCAAGAAGGACGCGACCGGTTTTGACTACCCCCAAACCTTCCCAAACCATTGGTACCACTGGACCAGAACTCATATACTTGACTAGACCAGGGAAAAATGGTTTGCTTGATAGATCGGCATAATGTTTTTGGAGAAGCTCTTCTGAAGGCTGGAAAGAACGACGCGATACTTTCTAGTATTGAATGTGATGAATAAATGTTGAAAAATGTTATGAAATTGTTTTTGGTGGACAATTCTTACGTAATTACACGGAAATCGGAAAAATTAATAACAAATTTGTTGAAAAATTATAAAACAACTCTAGAAGCTTTAATATAAAATGCACAGCAGTCAAATAAATCTAATAATCCAAATAATTCAGATATGCACTAAACTCATAAATAAAATAAATTTACATAAAATAATCTAAAGATTTACTAAAAAAAATCCCAAGTAGTGTATAAATATCTTCTTATTCATCCCAGAAACTATTGCCCACGATAAAAAATTATTTAACTACTTTTTATTTGATGTTTTGTTTTATTGATTCACTTTGTAGAAACATTAAATTTAGTATAAATCAATATTCAGGAGAAAAAAATGAAATGACCTTGCCACGCCACGCCGGCTATTCTAATTAGAAAATAAAAATGACTTACCCATAAAAATTTCATTGCTACTAGACGGAAGCCTTTCTGTTCAAATTTTTTTATTATCTTACCAACAAGACCCCTTTGGACGCCATCGGGTTTGATCATAATAAAAGTTCTTTCTGAATTGCCAGCCATTGTTTTAACAAAAAAATAAAAAATATATAGAAGAATGCCGATCATACAACCAAGAGAATCGGTAGGAAAGTGGAAGTGAATTCTATTTGTGAATAAATTTGTTTGATAAAACTACTCGACTATACGACACTGATGACCTTAAGATCACCGCAGTAGAGCACATTCGATGGAAGTAGTTCTGTGATTATGCTGACATTTAAGATGCGTTCCATTAGGTGTTCACAATGTCCGATCTACTGTACTTGACGAAAACTATAACATTAACAACATTTTCAAAAAGTAAAGAAACAAAAACTACAGCCGTGAAACTTGATAACGACAAGGGATACTCCAGTTAAAGTGAATGTAATTGTAGTTTAACTTAATGAATAAAATACACTGTTAAGACTAACGAATTATAACCAAATCTATTTAGCTTCATTTTTTTGCACCTTTTTTCTCAATATTTACTTAAAACTGATAACGTTTCATAATCCATTCAATCTATGATTATAACTCTTAGGAATAAGTTGAATGAATAGATCGTTCGTGAGTGTATAGTAGATTACACTTTTTAATTCCAAACATGACCCACAAACATAATTTTGAATGACACTTTTATTATGTTCTAACTATGTTTCTGATAGTACTTAGTACTTATAATTGTGGTACGTTATGTTTGTTCTGTGAAAGATTAAAATAGGTTATGTTGTGTTTACAAATGTAACATACAGTTGAAAATTTCACGATTTAAAAAAAAACTTTTGCCCTAAATAGTTTTCAGATTGAAATACTATCATCATGGAATATGACCAAGAGCTTTCCGATGATGAAATAGTAACTCGAGAAAAATTTAGTTTCCGACACGTTGATTAATTTCATAATTTTAGGTAGTGCAGTGTATCAACAATTGTTCATTTCAAAATAATCCATCTGAAAGATTAGCCAATTTTTATAAGGTTCAAGAACTTCTTCTACGAAAAAGCCCCCATTTAATTTCTAAATATCTACCGAATGTTCTCAATTTCACAACAGATAAAAACGCTGATGTTAAAAAGGCTTTAGTTGGTTTTATAGAAGAATTAGTGTAAGTACAGGATTGAAGTTATATAAATTACATTTCGTTATGATTTATTTTATAGGAAAGTTAGGGAAATTTTCATACCGAAATTGATGTTGAGTCTACATATGCTTTTATGCGACGAATCTATACCCGTACAAAAACGTGTCATTCAAGCTACGATTACGATCTATAGAAAAACTTTAGCGTGGTTATGTAGATCTTCTACTACTACTCAAGACATGGAAGACGCCTGGAAACAACTTTGTACAATAAAATTAGAAATTGCCAATATGATAGACAGTGATAACGATGGTATTCGAACAAGTTCTGTCAAATTTTTAGAATGTGTGGTTTTATTACAAACTTATCCGGACGAAAACGAAAACAAAAGACCAAACGACTTTTCTTTAGATGATGTCCCACTTACATTGAAAATTGCAAGAAGAAGACGACTAGAAGAGGAAGCTAGGTGAGTTATTCAAATCAAAATAGTACCATTCATAATTTTATTCGTTGTAGTAATCTTTTTGAAGTTTTAATAAAATTCCACGGATCTCCGCATATCAGCAGCGCCAATCTATTAGCTTGCATCGGTGTTTTATCTAATATTGCTAAAAATAGGGCTGAATTTATGTTTAGGGTAGTAGAAGCTTTAGAATCATTATATAATAATTTACCCCCAACTCTAACTACTACTCAAGTCAGTTCTGTTAAGAAAAAACTCAAAACTGAATTAAGTAGTTTGTTAAAACATCCGGGATCTTTCGATTATCACAATACAATTTCAAAGATTCTATTGGAATTGGGTAAGGTCTTTATAATAGATGAAGATTATCGTATTCCAATGTGATTTTTCGTTTTTGAGGTTGTTCCCAATCTGAAATTAATAAAATGGTTCCGAAATCTGACGAACGGCGTAAATATAATAAAAGGCAACTTTCGTCTGAGTCGTTAGTAGTTCAACATAACTCAAAGAGGGCTCGTTTGGACGAAAATATTACTAACTACGTCGAAATGGAAAACAACTTTGATCAGCAGCTGACGCCGCAGGAAATCAACGAACAATTCATTTTGGAAAATTTAACATTAGAGAAAGTCGTTTACCTCATTGTTACTAATATTTCTAAATTACCAAATCAGGTAAGTTCGCAATTTCAGGATGATTTCAGATATAAAAGAGATCTACGGGGAATCAGAACTATGGAAATAGTGGAAACTGAGCGTTGTGGAGATTCTTTTCACTCTTCTCCTTTAGTAATACAAAACTAGCGTTTTGTTTCATAAAAAATTGTTTTTAAGTAATTTTTTACGTCGTAATGACTTAGCTTGCACCAATTTCAGCCCCCATCCGAATTTATAAAAGAATACGCAAAATATGTTGAATCTGGCAACATTGGTAAAATATTTCTTTGCAACATATTGGCTAAGCAATTCACCGACGCACACGTAGGGCCCGGAAAATCGACTGAAAAAGACAAGGAATTGGAAAATAAAAAGAAAATACGAGAAGATGGAGACAAGGAAAAGGTTAGTCACATTATTTCAATAAAAATAATTATTTTTATATCGTTTCTGGTATATCAGTTACGTTTGAACTATTAATTTGCAGCCCGTTTCCAAAAAGGAAAAAATAAAAGTCTTAAGGATCAAAACATTGAAATTACAAGAGATCACCAAACCGTTAGACCGCGATTTGAAAGAAAAATTCATGATAAATACTGTCGAACGTTTGTTGATACCTCATAGATCCGCTAATAAGACGCTCCACCAAAAAATAATCACCACTTTAGCGACGTGCTTCAGTTCAGTTGTCAGAGATCGAATATTAGCACATCTCCTCAAAGATCTTAAATCATATGTAGACATAGCATTGGCTTGGTTATTTGAGGAGTACAGTATAATGCAGGTGGGTACAAAATGAACGTGAAAATTGTAATTTTTAAACGTTAAACTTTTTCAGGGTTTTTCTAGGGCTCCTCCTCTTCGAAAAGACGGTAAATTAACAGACAGTTACAATTTGTTGTTATGTAGTTTCATCAATGTTTCGGCGATGGATACGTTAATTGTATCACGTTTACTTTTGGAAGCTCCTTTAGTTACCGACGACGCTTTGGAAGAAGTAAGAATCGTTTGTCGAGACGAGAGACGATCTGGTAAGTTTTCATTATTTAATAAATAAATAAATACAAACTCTTGTGTGTTATTCCTTCTACTTGGATATTACAACGAATATTATTTATAAATAAACTCTTATTTAGTATTTTTTATTAATTTTATAACAATTATTCACCTATAAGAAACTTAACCTTTAGTATATTTATTTCAACAACAACTACTCTTCTTTTTTTAACAACGTAACATATGCCTACTATTTGATATTTTTTCTTCTTTTTTGTTCTTAATTGTTGACTCTTCTTTCCGGTTAAGAGTCATATTAACCTAATATTCAAGTATATTAAATTTTTTATTTACTAGTGCTACTACTATATAATAGTTTTTAAAAATAATTTTACCATCTAGGAGGTTATGAATTGTATTTTTTTTTAATTTCAGGTTGGGCTTTAGGGCTTATAAGAGATTTGGTAATTAGAAAACCCCCGAAGCAACTGCTATTTTTGAACACCCTTCTAGGATATACAACGTACGAAAATAACGTAGTTCGAGATCACGCTATCGGTCACGTTTTAGAATTACACAAGAGATTCGATTTGAGATTGGTGATAGAAGAATTCGCTAGAATGAATTTGGGTTTTTTGAAGTTACCGAAACCTCCAGAAAGTTTGTGCGGTTTGAATCAAGGCAGATTAAAAAGCGAAAATTGGAGCGACGATTTTATAAAAGCTTGTTTACTACCTTATATATCGTTAGTTCCCGCTAACGAAACCCTCATACACGATTTAGCTAAAGTAAATAATAAATCAACCCCCTCATTACTGTAGTAACGATATTCAATTACATATTTTTTTAGATATACGTCGAAACAGGAGCCGATATAAAACGTGTTATCCTCAGACTTATCGATAATCCCGTCAGAATTATGGGAATGCAATCGAAGGATTTGTTGAAATTGGTCGAGGATTGTCCTAAAGGATCGGAACCTCTCATCACTAGAATAATTCACATATTGACGGATAAAGGAGCACCTACTCCGGAACTTGTGGCAAAAGTTAGGGATCTATATAATACAAGAATATCCGATGTCAGATTTTTGATTCCTGTACTTAACGGACTCACAAAGAAAGAAGTAAGTATGAGAAATAGGTAAATAGAGAGTTGAAAGAGAAAGGGAGTTACAGAGAGGAGAAAAAGACACATAGAGGTGAGAGAAATGAGAAAAATGGGACGAAAAACAAAGAAAAAGGAAAGTAGAGATAAATGGAAGATTAAAGAACAAGAGACATGAGAGAAATAGCACATATAGAGAGATAAGTAAAAGAAAAGGGCATTAATAGATGAAAGTGGGAGAAAAAGAGAGGTAGAAGTGAGAGAAATGAGATAAAAGAAGAGAGAACAAGCGAAAAAGAAAGAAAAAAACCAAATAATTGAAAAGAAAGAACAAATAAGAAAGGGGGAAAGGAAGAAAAGAGATAAATAGGGGGGGGGAACAAAAGGTATACGAACAGAATGTAGATTAATGAGATTAGGGGATGAGAATGTGACATAAAAATAAATACAAAGGGTTCGAAAGATGTTGAGGGTATAGTGATTACTCCACCGGCTCCTGTAATTCCTTGGGGATAGAAAAAATCAATTTTCGGTATAATTTTTCAACGATTTGTTTCAGGTAATGGCGGCATTACCAAAATTGATAAAATTAAATCCAGTTGTCGTACGGGAAGTGTTCAATAGACTGTTAGGTATACACGGTGAGAGTCCGATTAGTCCAAGTGAACTACTGGTGTCGCTGCATCTGATCGATTCCACCCAGGCGGATTTGAAAACGGTTATCAAGGCGACGTCTATGTGTTTGCAGGAAAAACAGGTGAGTTGCGACGAGACAGTTGATAATTAGTGCGTTTGGGGTAGTTTCAACTGTACGGGGTACGTTATACAACACTATAATTCTTCATTCACTTCTTTTACTTTATTTTCCTATTTTTTCTTTGTAGGTTTATACTCAAGAGGTTCTAGCAGTGGTACTACAACAATTAATGGATCAATCCCCTCTACCGACTCTATTAATGAGAACCGTTCTCCAAGGTTTATCCAGCTATCCGAGATTATCCGGATTCGTGATGAACATTTTGCAGAGACTCATATTGAAGAAAGTAAATAGAAATAATGGAACGTTTCCATCGATTTAATCGTTTAATTTCAGGTTTGGAATCAAAAAGTGGTGTGGGAAGGGTTCATCAAATGTTGCCAACGCACTAAACCCCAAAGTTTCGCTGTTCTAATGCAGTTGCCACCGTTGCAACTACAAGAAGCATTGAACGTTTGTCCCGACTTGAGGGATCCCCTTCGAGAACATTTGTTGACGTTCACCGAAGCCCAAAGAGGACACATTCCATCGGCTACACAAGAAATTATACTACAAACTTTCCCCAACCCCAACGAAATGATGGCTATGAATATGACCGGCCATATTGGGATACCTACAGCGGTACCTCCGCCTATGGGTGTACCGGCACCGATGGGGGTTCCTGCGCCTGTTGGAGTACCTCCTCCGTTAGGGGTTCCAGCACCTGCAATACCAATTGCAGAGACTCCGGTAAGTATTTTAAGGAATTTTAATTAATCCAAAGCTGTACCAGCTGAAAACTCAATTATTTAGACAATGGGGTCTAGTTTGGGTTTCCGGTAAAGGAGTTTGTTGATCCGGGACCTTTTTCTAACAAGGATATTCTGTAATGGATCCTACTAGGACTGTATCACTTCAAAAAGTTCCTTCAAAACAATCTCATCTGGATCTACACGTTGTACATACTCCTTACAGGATAGTACTGCTCCAGGAGTACCTAGGAAGAGTATGAGAAACTCTCTCTGGGGTAGAATATTGAAATTGGGGGACGAACTGTAAATAAGGGATCGTAATAGCCTTTAAGAGGTTGCAATGTAACTTTACCCCGTATATATAATCTAATTCTAATCTGCCAATAGGTTATATTGAACTTATATTGTGTTCAGATTGATTTTGCTTTATAAATATTGTTATCGAATCGTTATATATATATACCAGATATTATTTTTCGGTTTCCCTGTACTATATAAGGTCTAATAAGCTTTTGTTGTTATAGTTTATGGTACAACTTGATGATGGAAAGATCCAATTTGATTATACAATGCAATATTTTTTCTTATGAGCGTTTTGTAGATCTGAAATATATATTTTTTTACTGTACTAGGGGTGCTAAGAACAAAAATTTATTTTTTTATTTTTTACAGGCTGTAGAAGAACCTAGTGCACCACCTCAAACGGAACCTCTACCTCCGGGAATGGAATAAATAGTAAATAGCTTCAAGTTTAAGAAAAAAAAATAATGGAAAAAATGTGAAATAAAAAATGAAAGTTTTATACTACACCCTTTATATATATATTTGTTTTTAATTAATTTTTAGTGAAACTAAAATGGGAATCTAATTTCTCATACATTTTATTCTACATAAAACGCACCATTTGTTAGATTTTCAAAGCGAGTTCGATTTTATTCAATGATACATTTGAACTACTGGAATCGCGCGAAGCAGTGGATCTCTGAGTGTTCTGTATTTCGGTGGAATTACATAAACTCGGTGTCGATAGAGTAGAATAACTACTGGGAGTCTTTTTATTTTCGGGCAATTCCAAATTATTTTCCGTTAGATATTTCGTTATCATCGGTGACATTTCGGGATAGGTTATCGTAAATTCCCTGAACTGGTCCAAAACTCTCTTGTTCGTTTCTTGTAAATGACGAATTTCAAAGTCTCTCTAAAATAAAGGTAAAAACTAATAACTAATCAGAAAATTAACACCCCAAAATTATTTTTGAGTATACTAACAATTAATTGAATATGGGTCAAAAGGATAGTGAGCTTTGGTACATTTGACCTACTGTAGCAAACAATGGAATATTATGTATTATAATGTAGTTTTATTGGAAAATGAGGGTGGATTTTTCTTCAAAAAGTATATAAGAGGGTTGAAAATTGCCTTGTACAGATTATTGGAATAAATCACTCGATATGACATCATATAAGAGCTAGAAGCATAATGGGATATATTCATGAATTAATCAAGGGTTGGTGAATTTTAAAATGGTACATTTGACCTACTGCAATAAACGAGGCAATATTGTGTACTTTTATGCAGTTTTATTGAAAAAGATGGTGGATTTCTGTTGAAAAAGTATATAAGAGGGTTGAAAATTGCCTTGTACGGATATTGGAATGAAAATATGGAAATAAATCACCGGAGATGATGTAAAAGAAGATCCAGAAGTTCATACATGAGTAATTTGAGATAAAAAATGAAATAAAGGCTTTATCGATGGAAAAATATCCTACAGGATGATAAAAGGACCTGTTAATCAATCCAATAGTAACAAAAATGATAAAATATAAAAAAACTTACGTTATATTTGTATAAATCTTGTTTATCTTTTTTATCTAGTTGCTTTACAAGTTTTTTTAGTTCGCATTCGACTCTTTTTAACTTTTCAGTTTTATCCAGTTCTTGTTTTTTGACGTTAAAAATTTCGTCTTCCAAATTTTGCACAACCTGTTCGTGTTGTTGTACTTCGCCCTCTAACGTTTGAAACTGTTGTTCCAATTCTAAAAAAAAAGACAAAAAAAATGTGTATTTTCAGACTCATTTGAAATTAATTTTCATTTATCTGGTACTCATAGAGCATTATTTGTTATAGTTTCCCCTTATTTTGCTTATTTCACTTTTTCAAGCATCCCCAAAGCAGCTTGGATCTTCTATTTGCAATAATTCCTTTCCAAATTGATCTAGATACACTTTTGATTACAAATTTCTGGTTAAAATATACTTGGTCGTATCACAAAAGCTTCTAGAATGTTTGGGACTGCAGATTTCGGGTCTTTTTGTTGCTCAGAGGGCATGAATATACCATTTAATGATCTCTTTGCTTAGTTTTGGGGTTTTCCAAAGCTAAAGTGAGTCATATTCCATATTTGAATATTTTTCGAAGAGGTTTTGGTGATTCCTTCTATAAACCATTCCATATTTCATTTTCCTTTACTCCAATGTGTCCAGAAACCTTCTTACCTATCCCAATTAACTTGTCCAGGCATCCCTAAACCAGCTAGGATATTATGTCGTTATAGCTCAGAGTTATAATGACTTCTTGGCTTAATATTCTGATATTTCTCTTGGAACAATAAAAAAAAACCTTCATAGTGGGATCCAATTGGATTTTTTCGTAAATATGATCCTGTAGTATCTTTTTAATGCTGCTCAAAGATGTTTCTTCGTCAAGGTAAGTTGAAAAATTATATTTTTTAATTAATTCAGAGACGGTGATAAATTTTGAACAAATTTCACTCGAGAACAGTTTTTATAGTGCTTTTTGGAGGTCAACGATGGAAGTTATGAAAAATAATTGTAAACAAAATGTTAATTAGTCAATTCTATTCAAATCGGAAGTAAATATGAAATTTTTACCGCTAAATTCCTTTTGTTTTGCAGCTAGTTCAGTTTTATGTAATTTCAGTTCATTATTCGCAGCTTTCAATTGGTCTTGTAATTCTTTCATGTCTTTTATTTCCGGATCTGGAAAAAAAACATTATTTTTAGTTTACGAAAACGATTTTATACCAAAATATGTACATACCGGTGTCTTTAACAGGAGAAAGGCTGTTCTTAAACGAATTATTGGTAATATTTATAATTTTCAAAGTATTCTCCAGTGCTACTATCTCCTTTTCGGCGGTTTTTATCTTTTTGTCCAGCTCGTCACCTTCTTGTTGAAGGAAGAATTTCTCCTGAGCATTTTTTATTTTGAAATGCGTTACGGACATCGTTTGACCTTCTTCGTCTTTTCCTAAACCGGTTAACGCCAGATGGTATTTTTTTTGGTACTGATCGATTTTTAATTTCCTTAGGGAAATATCGGCTTTCAATCGTCCCTTGTCCTCTTCCAAGTTTCGTTTTTTCGTTTGCAAAATCATTTTTTGGGTATTTATTTCTAGTTGTCGCTCTTTCATCGCCTTAAATCATTATATAAACAATAATCATTGACTAACCCAGCACTGTACAGTGATCATTTTGAAAACTGGACTTTCACTCATTTATTTTTCATTTTTTTCGAAATATAGGTGATAAACTATAAGGATAACAAGATTTGTATTACTTATTTTCAATTCAAATTCATATAAAAGTGCTAAAAAATAAGAAAAATATATTATTAAAGTATTTTGTTTCATTTTTAACTACTTCGAAGTTGATAACATCCTTTTAAATTAAGATATACAATTTTTTTAAACTGATTCCGAAAAAAGAAGAGTCTATTAGACAAGTGATAAGCGCTCTTTAGTGCGCGTTCGTAATGTATATTCATATATTCAAACTATCTCCAGTACTAAAAGAAATTCGAATTATTTATTTTAAATTTAAATTAAAGTTAAAAACTATTATAACTTTTTTTTATTGGAAAAGTTGAACGTGAATCATTCAAATATTTTCAAAAACGAGTTGCAAATAAGATAGAGTCGAATGGACAAGTAAAAAGCGTTCCTTAGTGCGTATAATAGTTTATTTTCCTTAGTAAAGTGTGAACAATTTTTACGTCAAGTTTTGATATATATTCCAGCGTAAACAAAATCATTACTCGTGTATCGGAGGAAACTAAATTTTAAACGTTGGTAACAGTGTAGCGTTGGTTTTGCTGTCAAAATCAGTCAACTTCTAATTTTTGTGTTGTGTTAGTAGTTGAATGAATAAGTGAGAAAAATTGAGTTTTTGAAATTGTTAAACAAACTGCAACGCAATGTATAAGTTTTTATTAAGTGGTTGTAACGAGATTTTAACATCTCTAATAATACTTCCAGTTCACGGCGGACTACTAATTCCAATTACTTAAGAGATGTAAGTAGTAACAAACTGTCTGACAGATATAAAACATAAAATTTTATATATAAACGTATCGTAAAGTGAAAAAATTCTTATTTTAAGTACGTTATTGTAATTTTCAAATTTATAACAGTTTTTTTGGTATAATATTGCCAGTTAATTATTGTTAATCACGCAGTTTAGTATTAAAATGTTAGAAGGAATATGGATGATACAGGGGAACTACAAATAGTAATAGTTTCATTATGAGATGAAACATGTAATTTCTTTTAAGTAATATGAAATTTTTTTTTCGATTATTTAGTAATACTTGAAGATAAACAACAAAATCAATTAATAAACATGTTTTACCTGATCTAGATTCAATCGAAATTTCTCCAAATTGAAAATTTGTTTCTCCTCTTTCTTCTTGTCTTTTTCAATTTGATTTATCCGGAGTCTCATCATATTTTCCTCGACTTGTTTTTCTTGAATGGATTTTTTAGCGGCAGCTATTTGTTTTTGACTGATCTCGTACACCAAAAGGAAATTTTCGCATTTGTTTTCCAACGCTTCCAGTACTTCTTTATCGGCGGCTATGACAGTGGTTAATCTCCGCATTTCCTCGCGTAATCGATCCACTTGATTTTGGAGCGAATGTTGAAGCTGGAAAATCGAAATTTTCAATCTTGTACGTATCTACGAGGCGTTCGGCGAATTACCTCTTTATGATCCGATAACGTTTTTTCTAATTCTTGGATTTTTTGTTGTTTTTCCTCGGAAATTTCCACGAATTTCACGTCAGACAGCTCGTAAAGCTTCTTCTCGCATTCGTCGATTCGAAATTCCTATTAAAATGACTGGTATAAAGCGACAAGTGGGAAATTAAGTATTTTACCCACCATTTCGTAAACAACTTCTTTGATTCTATCCAATTCCTTCCGTTCGGATTGAATGTGTTTCCTTAACTGCGCAGTCGTACAAGCTCCGGTGTTAATTTCTATTTCCAAATTTTTTCCTAGGGCTTTTTGTTCTTTTAATTGCTGTTCGGATCTGAAAAGTACGCCGTTGGTTTTTTCGGTGTCGGCCAAGCTGATGTTGTACAGTTTTTCTTCGTGTTCGATCATTTTTTCGATTCGTTTTATTCGATCTTCGGACGTCATTGCACAATTTTTTGTTTCGTGTAATTTATCTTCGAGAATTGCGACTTCGTCGGCGTATTTGGCGCACAAAACTTCTTTTTCCGCGAAAACTTCGTCCATCCTTTTGGCTTTGAGACGTTCATTTTTAAGGTGGTGTGCAGCGGCGCTGACTTGTCGTTTTAAAGTGTGATACTGAAAGTTAGACGAGCTTTTATACAAAACTAGCGTTATTCTATCGTTTTTGTTTTGAAAACGTCCCTGTATAAAGTGAACTAAACACAAGAAGAAATATTCATATTGGTCAATCTGTTTGTAATTTTTGGAATTTTATTTTTACACGTAGTTGAAAGGTTGTATGGAAATTGAGAAACTATCTCCCGTACTATAAAAATGTCGACACTTCAAATTTTCCCAAACTATGAATAAAAAACTATCTCCCGTACTATAAAAGTTTCGTAACATAAAATAATACAAACTTTCTCCCGTACTATCAAAATTTCCATACCTCAAATTTTCCCAAACTTTGAATTAAAAACTATCTCCCGTACTATAAAAATTTCGGCAGCTCAAATTTTCCCAAACTTTGAATAAAAAACTATCACCAGTACTATAAAAGTTTCGAAACATAAAATAATACAAACTTTCTCCCGTACTATCAAAATTTCCTTACCTCAAATTTCCCCAAACTTTGAATTAAAAACTATCTCCCGTACTATAAAAGTTTCGTAACATAAAATAATACAAACTTTCTCCCGTACTATCAAAATTTCCTTACCTCAAATTTTCCCAAACTTTGAATAAAAAACTATCTCCCGTACTATAAAAATGCGGACAACTCAAATTTTCCCAAACTTTGAATAAAAAACTATCACCAGTACTATAAAAGTTTCGAAACATAAAATAATACAAACTTTCTCCCGTACTATCAAAATTTCGACACTTCAAATTTTCCATAACTTTGAATAAAAAATAATCTCTCGTACTATGAAAGCTTCGAATCAAAATGTTCACAAACTTTCTCCCGTACTATTAAAACTTCGCCACCTTAAATTATCCCATATTTTGAATAGAAAATTATCTCCCGTACTAAAAAAATGTCCAAACATGAAATTTTCCCAAACTTTGTCTATGAAAGTTTCAAAACATCAAATTTTCACAAATAGAATATAAAACTATTTCCCGTACTATCAAAATTTTAAAACTTCAAATTTTCCCAAACTTTGATTAAAAAACTGTCTCCCGTACTATCAAAATTTCTAAACATCAAATTTTCACAAACTTTGAATGAAAAATTATTTCCCATACTATATAAATTCCAAAACATGGAATTATCCCATACTTTGAATAGAAAATTAACTCCCGTACTAAAAAAATGTCCAAACATGAAATTTTCCCAAACTTTGTCTATGAAAGTTTCAAAACATCAAATTTTTACAAATAGAATAGAAAACTAGGTAAGACTGTCTCCCGTACTATAAAAATTTCTAAACCTTAAATATTTGCGTATGAAAGTTTAAATATATCAAAAGTTTTAAAACTATAAATAAAAAATTATCTCCCGTACTATAAAAATGTTGATTTTTATATTTTATATATTGATCAAAACATGTAATTTTCCCAAGCTTTGAATGAAAAACTATATCTCCTCGTATTATTGAAAGTCTTGAATAATCATCAAAACCTCAAAATTATAAATTAAAAACAATCTCCCGTACTAAAAAGTTTTAGAATTATTAAAAGTTCCAGAATGTTAAATAGAAAACAATCTCCCGCACTACACGTTTCGAATGGCGCTTTTTTTTATCAGCTGACCTATTTAAATACGTCACGGTTCACGTTAAAAGTTTGATTCGTCGTTGCTAAGCAACGCGAATCGATTCGTCGATAACTTCCGACAAGTCATTAACCTACAAATACCAAGAAGAACGATTCCTCTCGAAATTGTCATGCAGTTGCCAGATGCGATGCGCTGAGGTTTACCAACAGACGTTTTTGTACGTCTAATTTTTTTTTAAACACGAATATATTTATAAAATTCAAGTTTTACAAAGCGTACAATGTGAAACAGAATGTCCCGAAAAGGTTTTTTGGTGAAAGTCGAGTTCGACGTGCAAAAAGTTACGTGTCCGGGAGTGTGGTTGTGTTCGAACGGAAAAGTTTCTTTGCAAATACACATGTTCGGATCTGCCGTGCAGACGAGAAACTGCAAACCCGCATTTCCTTTGATAATTTACGAAAAATTCGTATTTTCCAAGATTTTCCATCAAGACAGAAGATTGAACGAATTACAGAGACGTCTCAATAACGAGTGGTTCTACGTCGAATTGATACAATGGAAATCTTGCGACGAGGGCCGCGTCCTCGCCACGTTCAGGACAACTTTAGACGAATTGTTGTACCCTACGTCCTTCAGAAATTCAATTATGGGAGTAAATATTGACCTTTTAATGGAAAGCAGCGAGATATTTCCTGGGAAATTGGCACCGAAGCTAGAAATTAGTACGAAAACAACTGTAGAAGAAACAATATTCGATTCGGATTGTCAACATTCCAATGTTACCTTAATCAACCCCAAAGCAATTTTTTGTAAACCGTTATCCGATGAAAATAAAGGGGTACCCAGAAAAGTATGTCATTCCGTTGGGTTTAGCAGAGCTCAGAGAAATATACCGACGAAGAAGAAGAAATCGCGACCACCTTTTAAATATTCCAAAGTTTCCGACGACCTCATATTACGTAATAATCCCAATATTGTGTTGAGATCAGAATATCAAGTTGCAAACAAGAAAAAACCTCGTTGTTGTTATTGTACGAATCGGGTAGTACGGCCCTGTACAGAATGCGATTGCAAATTCGAGGGGACGTCCCACGAGAAATCATGCGCAGTGTGTTCCCTTTATGACGGATATTTTACCGAAACCAGCGCCGCCGCATCCGATAAACCGCATAACATTTCAACCGATTACGAATCGAAAAAATTATGCGATTTTTGTAAAAAAGATTATAAAAATATCGGTAAATATCACGTGACGTCCAAAGATGGTTTTCCTTGTGATTCGGACAGCGATTTTTCGGAGAGAAGTAGAAAAATATGTTTGTGTTTACCGGGAAATCGGACGACATCTTTGGCACAACAATTACACGAAAGATTATCTAGAACTCTTGACGCTAATAGCAGGGTGTTGCAACATTGCGTCGATTGTAGAACGTAAAATATTTAAAAGAATATTGTAGTAATATTATTTATATCACTTTTATACACCACGTGCAATAAATATAAATTAATATTCAATAATCGATTGCCAATATAAACCTGCTGAATAAAAGAGAAGCTCATAGTAGGGGGGATTGGGACGTTTTTTTTTACGCGGGATTAGTTTTGTTTTTAATAATGATTTTGATCAACAAATTAATTTTGGTAGTGGCTATAAAAAGGAAGTGACTACTGCGCTGAAGTACTTGATTTTATTTAGACTTAGAAAAAAATTTTTACGAAAATAAAACAGGGTAATTGACATGTTTGTTGAAAATTTGGAGCATTGTACAGGGTGGGCTTGAATTTTTTTAAGAAAAATAAAATATTTAATAAGCTTCGTAATTCTTCGAGGCAACTATACAAGTCGTTTAGAAATATACAGGGCGTATTATTACTTATGAATAATCTATTATCAATATTTGTCAAATATATATCGAAGATTTTTTTAAAAAGAGGGAATTTTTGACAAGTATTAAGCGGCGTTCACCTTAAATAACCCAATATTCGACTTTTATTTAAGTACAAGGACAGAATAAATGAAATACGACCAAGTTTTGAAGTAAAAAAATATTCAAAACTAATATTTACGTAAATTTTCAACGGTTTCTTTATCAATGAAGTCTTTTTTCGATCAAATCGTCCTCGTATTTGTAATTTTTCGATTTCAACAAAATACTTACGTCTGTGTTCATCAACAACAACATCTGATACAAATCCGCCATCTCCCGTCTCAATTTCGAGTTAACGTTATTGGCTTCCTGTATTTCCAATTCCAGATTCCGGTTATTTCTTTTTTCGTTTTCCAAAAATTTATTTTCTTGTTCGAGTTTCTCTTCCTGTTTCTGTATCATCTCTTGTACGTGATACATTTCCTCTTGGGTTCTAATTATATCGTTGTCTCTCTGCTGCAGCATCTTCACCGTGTCTTTCCATTGGTTTATGAGGGCGTCCCTTTCGACTGTCAATTGTTTGATAACCTTTCCTGGAATAAATCCGTTGAAAAGTATCTCGGGTGATATATTCAGGGCACACTTGACGTTCGGTGTAATACTATAATAATCGATTTATTTTCACTCGAAGTTTATCGATTTTGAATCGATAAAATCACCTTGTAACATTCCTTCCGTACTATAGAGTCTTAAATGTGCAAAAAAAAATAAACAAATTCCTACTTATTAAAATAATTGAGAATTATCTCCCGTACTATAAAATTTTTGAAATAATTTGAAAATTTGTAAGACTGTTGATTAATAATTATCTCCCGTACTAAAAACGTGGATTCAATATAAAAATTTTCAATATTATAAATTGAAAATTAGCTTCCGTACTATACGATTCTTTAATGTAACGAATAAAATGAAGAAAATGGAAAAAAATGATTGAAAATATTAATTTTCTCGATATTGTACGGTCCCACTTCCAAACATTACTATTAAGAATTATCTCCCGTACTATAAAATATATCAAAAGTTCTAAAACTATAAATAAATAATTATCTCCCGTACTATAAAAGTATTGATTCAATATGGAAAGTTTTAATATTATACATTGAGAAGTAGCCCCCGTACTATAAAATATTTCAAGAGTTCTAAAACTATAAATAAAGAATTATCTCCCGTACTATAAAAGTGTTGATTCAATATGGAAAGTTTTAATATTATTAATTGAGAAGTAGCCTCCGTACTATAAAATATTCGATCATTAATTTTTTGATTTTTTTACATTTTCCATTAAAAATAATCTCCCGTACTATAAAATATACGAAAAGTTATAAAACTATAAATAAAGAACTATCTCCCGTACTATAAAAGTGTTGATTCAATATGAAAAGTTTTAATATTATTAATTGAGAAGTAGCCCCCGTACTATAAAATTTTCGATCTTTAATTTTTCGATTTTTTTACATTTTCCATTAAAAATAATCTCCCGTACTATAAAATATATCAAAAGTTATTAAACTATAAATAAAGAACTATCTCCCGTATTATAAAAGTGTTGATTCAATATGAAAAGTTTTAATATTATAAATTGAGAAGTAGCCCCCGTAGTATAAAATATTCGATCTTTAATTTTTCGATTTTTTTACATTTTCCATTAAAAATAATCTCCCGTACTATAAAATATATCAAAAGTTATTAAACTATAAATAAAGAACTATCTCCCGTACTATAAAAGTGTTGATTCAATATGAAAAGTTTTAATATTATTAATTGAGAAGTAGCCCCCGTACTATGAAATTTTCGATCTTTAATTTTTCGATTTTTTTACATTTTCCATTAAGAATAATCTCCCGTACTATAAAATATATCAAAAGTTCTAAAACTATAAATAAAGAACTATCTCCCGTACTATAAAAGTGTTGATTCAATATGGAAAGTTTTAATATTATAAATTGAGAAGTAGCCCCCGTAATATAAAATATTCGATCCTTAAATGCGTTAAAAAATGAACAAAATAAATGGTTGGAATTATTTTTTCGATTTTTTTACATTTTCCATTAAGAATAATCTCCCGTACTATAAAATATATCAAAAGTAAAACTATAAATTAATAATTATCTCCCGTACTATAAAAATCCGTTATCATTATCTTTCATACGGTTGGAAAATCGATTTAAAATCGATAAATCATTCGTTAACTTCAACAAGTGCATATATTATTTTTATTACCAGATCTTTCTATCATGTGTTCACAGTTGTCACTGTTGACCGCCAATTTAGCCACTTTCCCCCTCATCGTCGCAAGTTCCGCTTGAAGATGCTGCCTTTTAGCTTCGAGCTGGTTAAATTTCCTATCATCGTCCTTGAAAAACTTCCTCAATAATTCGATGTCTTCGTCTCGTTTTTTCAACGCTTCTTCCCAAGCTTTCAAAGCTTCCGCATCCCAATCCATTTCCGCTTTAAGTTTATCAGCTTTAGCGACTTGTTTAATGAGATCATTTTTCCGTTGATTCTGCATTTCCTCGGATTCTTTCAATTGGTTTGTATTGGTTTTGATAGCGCGTATTGTATTTTGATTTTCCGCTTTAGTAGTATGATAAGCGTTTTCCAAAGCGTCGTAATGTTGTTTATGCGCCGTGATGAGTTTCTGAAATATTTACATAAAAATCAAAACTATTCAATTACATTATTCATTTATAATATTTTACCTGCGTCTGTTCATTTTCCTGTGAAACGTATTTGAAATGTTCGTTTAATGCTTGAAATCTATTGTTGACAATGTCCAAACTCGTTTTACATTTCTGTTTACGTAAACTGAGTTTGGCTAATTCTTCTTCCAACGCCTTATTTTCGGCATTCGCGATCGGTATTTGAAAACCGTCCGTCCAACCCAAATGTTTGAGTATCTCCTCTATATTCACTGACATTTCTTTCTTTTTAAAATTTATATATCGTCAACTTGCATTACCTTTCAGGTTAGGTTTTAATTTTTTTTTATCGTTGTCATGGAGATTGTTGAATCGATACGAATCATTATTTCGTTGTTATGGTAACACGAAGAAATCGGTTATCTGTGTTCCGAGTCAGTTTTTCACGACGTTTAGTATTTAGAACTAATACATTTTATATATATGACGTAATGTATTCTATTATGAATTTAACGTGAAAAACTCCCTAGTAAGACGATTGACGTTTCCAATTTATAAAATATTAATGATACAGGGTGGTAGAAAATACAGAATAAATAATTAATCATTGTTTATTATGAATTACCTATATACAAACTTTAGTGATGCTAATGAAATTCGTTGGCGTTCGCGTGCTTTATAATCTAGAGTCGTCCCTGGCTATCGAAATATCTAAAAATACTCCTCGTGCTCCCAAGACATTCGTAAATAATCAAGATCAAAAATAGAATCACGCCGATGCAATTATTAGTCAAAATCGGTTTTCCAAAAGTAGTGGCCATATTGTGAAGATGGAAATTAAATTATTATCGTGTCCGGTGTGTTTGAATCCACATTTCAATTGCGTCGACGCCCTTAGGGCTACGTTAGTACACGTTGCAACGAATTTAGTGTCTTGTCCGGTCTGTTCGGAAACTTTGTTGGGATTGGATAAACTTACAATACACCTTTTCACCCACATGGGAAATTCGTCACTCCCCAAACCGATAGAGGATAATTTACGAAAGGAAATAGACACGAAAATCGAAAGTGAAATTAAAAACGTTTCAGAAGAACACGTCAAATGTGATATATGCACTTTTTCATTTACCGATAAATATATTCTCGATATTCATCAAAAATTACTTCACCAAACGCCCCCCGACGTCGAAACGGGCACCTACAACTACCACTGTCATTTGTGTAGTAAAAAATTTAAAATGAGGGGTAGTTTAATGGTGCATTTGAGGGTAGCTCATTACGGTTTTATTCGTACTACGCGGAATTTGGAAAACAACGAAAAGAAAAAGAAAAAAACTCTAGTTTCTGAAAACGACGATACTACCAGTGCCGAAAAACGACAAAACGGAGGAAAAACACAAGATAACAAACAATGGGAATGCGACGTTTGTTCTAAATGGTTTACCACCAAATATTTTTTGAAGAAACACAAAAGATTACATACAGGTAAGGGGAGATAAAGCGAGAGAGACATACAGAGATGAAAAAGAGAGTGAGAGAGAGGAAGATAAAGGGGTGGGCAAAGTGAGAGAGACGCATACAAGAAAGATAGAGAGAGAAATTGTGAAGAGAGAGAAAGAGAAAAGAAACAGAGTTCCATAGAGAGAGAGAGAGAGTTATATAAACTAGACAGAGATATACAGTAAAATGATATGAATATACCCAGAATTAGAGAGAGGGAAAAAGATTCAAATATAGATACAGAGAAAGAGATAGAGAGATTCAGGAAATGAACAACAATTTTGTAATTTCATATTCTTAATGACATGTTGGGTGTGGTGTAGGGTGATTCGAATTGAACGAAAACGCGGTGTAGATTACATAAAAAAGAAGTAGAAACGTTGTAACATCTTTTTTCGACAAGGTTAGACAGATACGTTATTTTTTTTATAGGAGAAATGCCTTATTGTTGCACTTTGTGCAATAAATCTTTCACTTTTCAACAATCCTATCACAAACACATGCTGTACCATTCATCGGAAAAGCCTCATATTTGTAACGAATGCGGTAGGGCCTTTAAGGAGCTATCGACTTTACAGAATCATGCTAGGATACATTCCGGAGAAAGACCCTTCATATGCGAAACGTGCGGTGAGTTCTAGATCAGAGAAAATTATTAATAATTAGCGTGTGTGTTTTTATTTTGTTTTAGCTATCATATTTTTATAAATACGTGAAAATAATTTCACCAATTTGACGATTATAAATCTTCTTTTTTATTATTTCCGGTTCTTGAAACGAAGTGACTAATCCCGCCTAACTTAACCTCAAAAAATTCTTGTAATGTAAACAAACGTAATATTTCGTTTATTCTCGAGTAAACTGTTAATTTATTGTTTTTGTTTTTAGGTAAAAGTTTCAGACAAAGAGTATCTTATTTAGTTCACCGGAGAATCCACACGGGAGTTATGCCCTACAAATGTAACGTGTGTGATAAAAGTTTTCGGTACAAAGTTAGTCAAAAATCTCACAAGTGTCTCACGAATATCAGTTGTGAACAACAATCCAATACACCAGCGTCACATTCTACCTCTAGAAGTATAATGAACGTCGATTTGGACACGGGAAATATTAGCGTTGTACGACAAGAGCCTTTAACCATTTCGGATAATTCTTTGGTACAAAAGGAATCGATTATATTGAATAATAACGAACGTATTGAAATTAGTTATAAAAAAACTGATTTATGTACCGCTGTGAATAATATTACAACAGAACAGGTTATTGGCGAATCTCCAGGTATGTATTAACCAAAAATTAATAATTGAATCCGTTAATTGAGAATTAATACTTCAGTAGTTCAAATGTACCATACGTAAACAACATTTTGCAGCTTTGTAAACAATAATGTTTCCACTCTTGTTTATATAAAAATGTTATAGAAAAGTTCTTGGAGAATATTAATTTGACTAATACATATTATACAGTGCGAAACAAAATGTTTCAGTAGTTAAAATCATTATTTTTCTATCTTCTAATGTGATTCTTGTACAGAATGATTTCATTACTTTCTATAAGAACAGAGTACTGGTTTAGAATAATCTAGGACTGAAAGGGTGAATATAGATAGAATTAATGCTCTTAAAATTAAAAAAAATATGTATTTAGATATAAATTTTCACAGTTTGACGAAATTCAGAGGACGTTCGTTTTGTTTTAGCTGTATTTTGACAATTTCTTAAAACCTGTCAATATATTTGTTATTAATTTGCTTATTAATTAACAGATTTTAAAAAAAATTTATATTTTTATTTCAATTTTAAGTTTTTTTACTGGTTTTGAAAATTTAATGATTTGCCTAGGTGAAATAGAAGATTTACTGTATACCCAGCATGAAAAACCATCGTTTTCACCGATTATCTCAAACATACTACCAGAAGTGGAATCATTATATTTAGACGGTTCTCCAACAAACATGCAAATTCAAACCGAAGAAGAATCGATAAACGATATGAGGGAAAAGTGTCTTCAAGAATTACTAAATGAAATCGAATATGTTCCGAATAAATAAAATGCGATAAACGCTTCATCCTGTAACTATGTAGTTATAAAAAGCTTCTACAGGGTGTACCAAGTTGAATTGATTCGACTTATATATAGAAAATTATTGAAAATTTGCATATGGGAGTTTTACGATGAGATTGGTTCAGTTGACTATGATTTCAGGTTAGATCTGGTTTTATTTTATCGAATTTTTCAAAAATTTCAGTTATTAAATCTCTACTAAAACTAGTTGATTTAGATACAGGGTTGTAAGGATAAAATTCCCTTATTTTCAGTGTAAAATCCACTGGTGGAAAAAAATTGAGTTTTTTATTGTAAATACTGTAAATATTCAAAAATTTAATCGTTATTATGACAATTTTCTTTTGGTTTCCAAAATTAAATTGTTTTTGTTTTTACATTTGGAAAACTGCATCTTGAAATTTAAAAAAAACTTGGTACGATATATCAAATACCAAAATTCATAGTATATTTTGAAAATGCAATTAAAATACAGTATGTTTCATTAAAAAAAGACAAATTTTGGATATCTCTTCGTTAAATACTGGTTTTAGTTGTTACAACGTACCATTAATCAATAATTCACTGTTTTGACGTATAAAGGTCACTAAAAATACCAAATACCATCTTTCAAATGACAATTTGAAAATTTTTGGAACCATTTCCCGCAACAGTTTGTTTTTTTTGAACTTCTTGAAGTAAACAGCAACAGATTCAAATTTCCAATCACCCTGTACAATATTCTTATAAAATTTCCCAAAAATCAAGAAGCTTGGGTCGCTATTGTGGTAAATCCTGATCAATTATCGTCATAATTTTCTACATTTTCATAGATATGAACGATTTAAGAAGAAAATTCACTTTCACGAAGATATAACCTCAAATACAATCAAATTCAATGGAATAACCTTCAAATTTCCCACCAAATTCTCCAGATCTAACACTTAGTAACTACAGGCATCAAAAAAGTCCACCATAGTCTCCAGATCTAGCCCTTAGTGACTACAAGCTTCAAAAAAGTTTCAACGAAATGAATATCAATCATATAATGTAGTTATTGTTGAATCGGAAACTTATTTTGGAGCTAAAGAAAAATCATTACATAAAATTGACTTGGAAAAGTTGGAAAATCGTTTTTCTAGTTGTGAATTTTCGAATAAAACGAAATTTGGATAAAAAATTGTTTTAAATAGGGGTTGTGTTGATTATTATATGGTTTGACATAATTTTGATCATTGAACTCATCTTTGACCTGTACAGGGTGTCATTGGGGGTTGGGGTGATGTAATATTACATGCTTGATAAGTTTCCAAGATTCTGGGGAACAAAAAACTGACCTAACTTGTATTAGAAGACTAAACCTTGAGGTATAACCAGAAATCGTAAACAATTTTAAGGAAATTTTCAGAAAACCCTCGTATATAAATTTGAAAAAAAAATATCTGTAGTTTTTTGGTTTATACATCCATGGTACTACTAAAAATACCTTCTGGTTATTAAAAAATAACTTTCCACTGTTGGGTATTAAGGAAAATTAAAAAAAAATTATATCGATTAATAAATTAGTATTTATTGTGAATGTATATTTTCAAAATGTACATTATTTTCAAAATACTGCAATAAAAATATCAAAATTTGATCGAATTTATTTAAAAAAATACGATAAAACGAAAGCAGTTGTATTAAACCAATAACGGATGTAAATAAAAGTAAGTTAAATCTATTTCGCATTCTAATGTTCATTTTTTTTAGTTTGTGAAAATTATTTTGAAAAAATTTCCTGTAGAATATGATTATCTTATAATAAAATACAATGTCTCGGTGTTGGTTTTCTGTTTTTACTTTTCCGATACACTCTTATGGCTTCAACGAACACTTCCTCCAATCCCTGATTAGCCAAAGCTGAACATTCCATGTAACTTTGAGCGCGAACTTTCCTTTTCAATTTTTTACCCTCCTCGGGAGTGTAACACGCCAAACTGGGATCGTTCCTCAAATCTATTTTGGTTGCTAAAAATACAAATTAAAAGAATATTTGAGATAAAAAAATGAGCCAAAGTTACATTGTATCTATATCCATCAATAATACAAGTAGAAACGTTCAATTTTGTCAATCTGCTAATACAGCACCTGTACGAGGTAAGTTTCGTTTGAAATTAAAAAAAGGGGCCCGAAAAAAACTCACTAAATGTGAAAATTTATATAGTGACTCTCGGGATTATTTATAAGTGGAAATAAATCAGTTATCGATAGAGAAAACAATTTTTTGATGCCAAAATATGAAAACGTTGATAATTTTGTTAGTTCAGACAGGTAATTACTTATTTAAAATCTTAAAGAATAAAGATATGAGCCTGAAGCTTTGTTTTTATCATGAAGACGTACAATACCACAAAATATTATTGAAATTCGATTTTTTTTACATTAAAAGTCCACATCCTCCTTACTTACTAGATTTAGCACAATGTAACGTCTGGCTTTATTAAAAGATTTGGTATTCAAAAGGCCACAACAAATATGAAATTCGTTTGAAAAGAAACCTTGTAGTTATTAATTTAACGTTTAGAAACTACTAAATTATAAACTAAGGGCATTAAAACAGGTTTTGTTTCCTTTTCGTTTTGAACTGAACATCTAAAGTAAATAAGTAAATGGTACATCTTACCTACTATAACGATTGGTACATTTGGACTAAAATGCCTAACTTCTGGTACCCATTTTAAGGTTACGTTGTCGTACGAGGCCAAATTTTTATCGACGGAAAAACAAACCAGGAAACAATTTGTCTAAAAAATATTAGAAATTTGTAGTTATATTTCAAATTTTAATGAAACTTATCGAAAAAATCTTCTTTTTGTTAAAAATAAACTCAAATACTCATAATTGTACGAAATGGTTGTGTAAGTAGGTAAACGAGTCACATCGCCTTTTGTGAAGATCCGGTTTCTTTTACATTTGAACTACTAGACGTGTACTACGTGTCATTTATAACTTAACTGTAATTGTGATAATTTGTTTGTTTGGTAAAGTTTAAATAATAAATAATGAATAAATGAATCTAAAGTGTTTATACCCATATCCTCTTATAAAAATAGGACAATTTTATAAGATTACTGGTAAACATTAAAAACAATCAGGTATTCCACATTTCATATATAAAATTTTCATTAATCATGTGTGCCTAATTTGATTTGGAAATAATTTATTTTTTTCTACCTTTTGCCTTATTTTTATCCAATTAATAAATTGTAACTTTTCATTGAAACTATTATAAACAAATCATTTTTTGTTTTGTCGAAATTTCGAGAAGCGTTAGTGATATTCATTTCAAACACACTGTTTACACTACCACTACACCAACATCCACAATTACAAATTCATAAGGTTAAGACATAGGCGTAACATAATTATTATTCTGTATATTTATCACACTTATTGAGTTATCTAAGTCTCTTCCAAGGTGATAATTCTAGTTAGAAATACTTATTATAACTCGTTTTATGAATCCATATAAAAAATTGAAAGCAAAATTATGGATTTGCAAAAAGGATTATTTCAAAAGTTAAAAAAATTCGAAAATTGGAAAATTATTTGTTTAGAAAAAAAAATTATGGTAAGTTTGTTAAAAGTAAAAACTCACTGTTAATAAATACGAAAATATATAAAATTATGACTCATACTATGGAATAATTGATAGTCTTTAGCGAAAAACTGTAAAGACAGAAAATAAAACATAAGTACTTTATATCCCTTGTAAGTAATGCTTTTGATATTATGAATTATCATGAAATAAGTTATTTCAATTAGAGAGACGAAAAATACGATGCTCCATGACATTATTCCATTAGAAAAGCATAATATTCTTTTATTATAAATAGTTTTTGAAATTTTTTCAACATTACATTCAGTTTTATTTGTAAAAATAAATTTAGTGCAAATTATATTGAAAAAACATTGATTTTATTATATTTACAATAAATGTTTTTCGGAATTCTGTTCATTTTTTAATTATTTGCTATTAAATAATTTTTATATAGCACGCCTATGGTAAAGCGGATATCACCGTCCGCCATATGCAATAACCATCTTGGGCATCAAACTTTTGTCTATTCCTTTTTACTCTTAATTCAATGCGTGTCCGTGATGAAATTGGAAAAACTAAGAATAACGAAATCAGAAAATACTAAATAAACTTTTGTGTTATATAAGATTTAATTATCCATTTATATGATTTTAATAAATCCCAGTTATTGTCGACCTTCATAGTAGTCTTTGACTAATGTATAACAATGTAAACAAAAGAAGTAACAAATGGCCGCTACCTGTCAAAGTTATTCTAAGCATTTATTGCCAGTAGAGTTTGATACTTTGTTAAGGTGTGTGAAAGTGTAAAAATGTCTAAATTTGAGAATATACACGATTTTGAATCGTTCCTCGAGATGTGTACCCACGCAGTACAGGTAAATATTACTCCCTTAGTACTAATTAAAATTAAATATCTTACATGCGGATAAGATAATGGCCTAAGTCTTTCATAATCTTCTTGACCAGCAGTATCCCATAATGTCATGTCGTATTCAATATCATCAACGGTTATTTTCTGCCCATAATGTTCAAAACTAAAAAAATGATATTAAAAATAATAATTGTGTGTGATTCGTAAAAAATGAGGTTAGAAAACCGGTAATTGCATTTTACTCAATTACATATCTAATCAACGGTAATGAGTCAATGAGATAAAGTATTTTTTTATTACATTTGAGTTTAATAATAGGTGTCGCTATGTTATATTCCAAAATATGTATACTCACACTGTTGGTACGTATTCTGCAGGAAATTCACCAGTCGTATAAGTACTTAACATACAGGTTTTTCCTACTATACCGTCTCCGACAACGGTTATTTTGACACTATTACTCATAATGAAGCCTGAAAAAAATTTATTATATTTTGTAATACCAGGGGGGTTGATATATTATCACAAATTATAATTGTGTGTCATTGAAACGAATTAGTGTAAGGAAAATACATTTACGACAACCTTCACTTGGTATTAATTTTATACACGTACGTTTAGATGCGACATTAAACGTGTGCCGCGCTTTTGAATAAACAATACACACTGCCAATACCTATAAGTGATTGAATCGTTGGAATAAGCAAAACATTTGCTTTAAGAATGCTAATTAACGTTTTATTCAATATTATTATTGTTTTTAAGGATATATTTCCGTTATTTTTAAAATATTTAATAAAAAGGTGCGATTGTTTCGAATAAAATTCGTTAATATAATACAGGGTGGTGCAGAGCTATTTATCTATATTGAACTGTTCAAAAAATAGTGTAAATGTGATTGTTAGCAGAATAAATCCAAAAGATATAGTAAAAAATACTTTTTATATGTAGAAACAAGTATTTTCTGTTTTTTTGTTGCAAATTTAACATTATATTTCAAGTAAAGTTTGTATAGGAATGTATTTGAATATATAAATCGAAATTAATATGAGAAAAACTAAAAAAATTGTAAAAACTGGACACTGTAAGATCCTAACCTAACTTAACCAAAGAGGAAAAGTTAAATACCAAGTAAAACAAAATTTATATAGTTTTGGGGAATTGAAAGGGGAAAAAAGTTACTAATAATGAAAAATCAGTAGTAGGAACAATAAATAAAAGTTAAAAACTAAAAAAATTTCAATAAATGGCTGCGATATCATGCGACATATTTCTAAGGTCATTGAACCCAACCAAAGAAGGAATAGAATATGAAAATCAAACAGAATATGTAGAAATCCGAGTGATATAATAAAAAAAACACTTTTTAAACAAGAAAAACGAAAATAGGATCTGTAAACGATAAAATTATCATGGAAATTATTAAGATCCCATGAAATATGGGAAACTAGACCAAAAAAAAAGAACTTTACGATGATATTTTCACTATGAAACAACTAGAAACTACGAGAAGAAGATTGAGGTCGAGGTGGATATGGATTTGAAAAGAATATGGATGAGAAAATAGGAAAAAAAGCTTATGGATAGACAGAAATGGAAAAAAGTTATCAATAATTGTTTTTCACGTTTCACACGAACTAATATAAGTCTAATTTATTTTAATCCTGGTTTTTTTTGTAAATCCGAATATTTTAAAAAAAAATTATCGAAATCGGTGAACTTTTCGAGTTTTTAGAGCCAAAAAACGATATAGTAACAATAATATGAAACTACTCTTATAAAAACATACTTTTTTCACCACCGGTATACTTTATACCTAATTTTGAAGATAACTCGTTATTTTTATAAAAAAAAACTCCCTCCCAATCCTCCATTTTAACTATCTCGAGTAAACAATAAAATCAAATGTGAATAAAATATCAAACACTCCTCGTATATAGTAAATTCTCAAAATCAAATCGAACGTCAAATATTGTCGGTTGAATATAACGTATAACGAATTTGAAATAAAAAAAAATTAATTCGGTCATATTACCATTAACACATTGTAAATCACATCATCATATGATGGAAATGCTAATTTCCAGCCTGACAAAATATTTACGATGACGTAAACCTAAGGGCGTACAAATTTCATTCGTCATTATTTGAAACGATTCTCGAAAACATACATATATATACAAATAACTAACCTTTCTATGGAGCATCAATATCACATTATCTCTTTAATATCCCAATTTTTTTGAGTAACAAAAAAAAACAATAATCGCATTGACACTATACACACATCTCTACGTTGAGGTTATAACTAAAGGAAACGCTTATCTTTCCTTATCAATTTGTCAGTTTCAGTTGAGTTCCCGATAACGAAATGGAATTTTTGACTGACCGAGTACGTGTGACAATTAAAAGAGATTAAAAGTGCTCGGTTAGTCATTTGTTAGGTTAATACGTGAAACAATTTAGGTAATTGGTTCAATTTAGCGCGCGGGAGTTCATGAAACGCTCTCGATGGCGGGTTTTTTCGTTTTTATGGGCGCTACATATGACATACAGAAACTGGAATTATGTTTTTATTAGGAGTGGTTATAAATATCGTTTGTTTCTGTTTACATTTATTTATGCGGCTTTTTCCAATTATTTGTAGTTATAGTAATAATCGAAATGTAAAGAAAAACATCGGAATTAATTCGGAACAAGATGGCGATAAGAAAGCATATAGAGTGTCGGCGGTGTTGCCATATTTATTTATTTTCTTGAGATTTCCCTAGTTTATTATCTTTCTTTAGAGGATAAAATTTATTATTTAGTATACAGGGTGATTCGATGAAATTTCTTATTTTATTTTTTATTCTGATTAGTTTTAATGTATTCCGATATAAACAACATCTAAATTGAAATGCAAAGAAAAAAATCTGAAATAATTAAGTGAAAGGCAGTTGCCTGGAAGTTTATGGTGATTGCGGTGTTGCCATATTTATTTATTTTCTTGAGATATCCCTAGTTTATCATCAATTCTTCGCGGATAAAATTTATTATTTAGTATACAGGGTGACTCGATGAAATTTCTTATTCAATTTTTTTCGGATTAGTTTTAATGTACAGGGTGATTCCGATATAAACAACATCTAAATTGAAATGTATAGAAAAAAATCTGAAATAATTAAGTGAAAGGCAGTTGCCCGGAAGTTTATGGTGATTGCGGTGTTGCCATATTTATTTATTTTCTTGAGATATCCCTAGTTTATCATCAATTCTTCGCGGATAAAATTTATTATTTAGTATACAGGGTGACTCGATGAAATTTCTTATTCAATTTTTATCGGATTAGTTTTAATGTACAGGGTGATTCCGATATAAACAACATCTAAATTGAAATGCAAAGAAAAAAATCTGAAATAATTAAGTGAAAGGCAGTTGCCCGGAAGTTTATGGTGATTGCGGTGTTGCCATATTTATTTATTTTCTTGAGATATCCCTAGTTTATCATCAATTCTTCGCGGATAAAATTTATTATTTAGTATACAGGGTGACTCGATGAAATTTCTTATTCAATTTTTTTCGGATTAGTTTTAATGTACAGGGTGATTCCGATATAAACAACATCTAAATTGAAATGCAAAGAAAAAAATCTGAAATAATTAAGTGAAAGGCAGTTGCCTGGAAGTTTATGGTGATTGCGGTGTTGCCATATTTATTTATTTTCTTGAGATATCCCTAGTTTATCATCAATTCTTCGCGGATAAAATTTATTATTTAGTATACAGGGTGACTCGATGAAATTTCTTATTCAATTTTTTTCGGATTAGTTTTAATGTACAGGGTGATTCCGATATAAACAACATCTAAATTGAAATGTATAGAAAAAAATCTGAAATAATTAAGTGAAAGGCAGTTGCCCGGAAGTTTATGGTGATTGCGGTGTTGCCATATTTATTTATTTTCTTGAGATATCCCTAGTTTATCATCAATTCTTCGCGGATAAAATTTATTATTTAGTATACAGGGTGACTCGATGAAATTTCTTATTCAATTTTTATCGGATTAGTTTTAATGTACAGGGTGATTCCGATATAAACAACATCTAAATTGAAATGCAAAGAAAAAAATCTGAAATAATTAAGTGAAAGGCAGTTGCCCGGAAGTTTATGGTGATTGCGGTGTTGCCATATTTATTTATTTTCTTGAGATATCCCTAGTTTATCATCAATTCTTCGCGGATAAAATTTATTATTTAGTATACAGGGTGACTCGATGAAATTTCTTATTCAATTTTTTTCGGATTAGTTTTAATGTACAGGGTGATTCCGATATAAACAACATCTAAATTGAAATGTATAGAAAAAAATCTGAAATAATTTAGTAGAAGGCAGTTACCCGGAAGTTTATGGTGATTGCGGTGTTGCCATATTTATTTATTTTCTTGAGATTTCCGTAGTTTATCATCTTTCTTTCGCGGATAAAATTTATTATTTAGTATACAGGGTGATTCGATGAAATTTCTTATTCAATTTTTTTCGGATTAGTTTTAATGTACAGGGTGATTCCGATATAAACAGTTTATGGTGATTGCGGTGTTGCCATGTGTTTATTTTTTTACTTCGACGTTATTAGTTTCGTTTATTGGAATTCCAGGAAGGGTCGATGGAAAAAAGAGACGAGCCGAAATCCGTTTACGAAAAATTGTATAATTTCGTAAAGAATCAAGAGGATGAAATACAGCAAAAGAAAGAATCTTTGCGAGAATTGCAATTAGCAGAAAATAGATTATTTCAAAAAATTAATAACGCCTATCAAAACGTCTATGGTGTAATTGAACAGATCAAGAATTTACAAGACACCATAAAAACGAACGCGACAGAATATTCACAAAACTAGTATGTAGAATTAATTTTTTTTTTTTCGAAAAATCCCCTTTTTTTATATTAAAAATTCTCAAAATTGTTTC
The DNA here is from genome assembly GCF_026250575.1 of Diorhabda carinulata. Taxonomy (NCBI): domain Eukaryota; kingdom Metazoa; phylum Arthropoda; class Insecta; order Coleoptera; family Chrysomelidae; genus Diorhabda; species Diorhabda carinulata. The sequence continues at coordinate 1,068,514 of NC_079463.1, forward strand.
TTTTGTCCGCTTTTCTAAAAAAAAAACATGAAAATTCACGAGGAAAATTTTCTTCGTGTTCCAGCGATGAATATAATAAGCAGACGACTAAACTTCAAGAAGAACTGCAAAATCTCACTTCTAAATTGGTAAGTTGACTTTTTAATCTCTCCTGGTAACATATTTTCCATTAAAATGTCTTAATTCAACTTTTAACTTCTCCTGGTAACATATTTTTCGTTAAAACGTTTGAATGTAACTTTCTAACCTTCCCTGGTAACATATTTTTCAATAAAATGTTTGAATGTAACTTTTTAACTTCCCCTGGTAACATATTTTTCGTTAAAACGTTTGAATGTAACTTTCTAACCTTCCCTGGTAACATATTTTTTAATAAAATGTTTGAATGCAACTTTTTAACCTCCCCTGGTAACATATTTTTCAATAAAATGTTTGAATGTAACTTTCTAACCTTCCCTGGTAACATATTTTTCAATAAAATGTTTGAATGTAACTTTTTAACTTCCCCTGGTAACATATTTTTCGTTAAAACGTTTGAATGTAACTTTCTAACCTTCCCTGGTAACATATTTTTCGTTAAAATGTTTGAATGTAACTTTCTAACCTTCCCTGGTAACATATTTTTTAATAAAATGTTTGAATGCAACTTTTTAACCTCCCCTGGTAACATATTTTTCGTTAAAACGTTTGAATGTAACTTTTTAACCTCCCCTGTAACATACTTTTCGATAAAATGTTTGAATGTAACTTTTTAATCTCTCCTCGTAACATCTTTTCCAGTAAAATGTCTTAGTGCAACTTTTTAACCTCTCCTGGTAACATATTTTTCGATAAAACGTTTGATTGTAACTTTTTAACCTCCACTGGTAAAATATTTTTCGATAAAATATTTGGATGCAACTTTTTAACCTCCCCTGGTAACATATTTTTCGATAAAATGTTTGAATGCAACTTTTTAACCTCCCCTGGTAACATATTTTTCGATTAAATGTTTGAATGTAACTTTTAAACCTCCCCCGGTAACTTATTTTACGTTAAAACGTTTGAATGTAACTTTTTAACCTTCCCCGGTAACATATTTTTCGTTAAAATATTTGGACGCAACTTTTTAACCTCCCCCGGTAACATATTTTTCGTTAAAATATTTGGATGCAACTTTTTAACCTCCCCTGGTAACATATTTTTCGATAAAATGTTTGAATGCAACTTTTTAACCTCCACTGGTAACATCTTTTCCAGTAAAATGTCTTAGTGCAACTTTTTAACCTCTCCTGGTAAGATATTTTTCAATAAAATGTATGAATTCAATTTTCGAACCTCCCCTGGTAACATTTTTACTAATATATCTGTATTTGTCCAATATTTATCGACATAACCTCAAAAAAAATTCGAAATCTTCATTATTTTTCATTTTCTTCATTTCATCAAAATGTCTGATTTTGTTGAATATTGTTCGACATAACCTCAATAAAAAACACGAATATTAATTTTTCGTTTTTGAAATTTTGTTAAAAAAATTTGTTTCCAACGACAAAAAGTCATGATTTGTCAAAAGAAATTTGTTTCAGTATAAAATATCCTACTATTCACATTTTTCACATAATCACCTGTACTAATATTTTATTACTAAACATTTTTTGTATCTCACTGTATATTTCATGACACACGTATATAATTTCATACTTTATTATCATAATAAAAACATCTTATATTATTTTATATTAAATAAAATAAATTCTTACCTTGTATATATACCAAAACACGGAAGAAAACTGACTGTGTGTGGATTAAATTTTGTTATAAAATTGATATTATTTCTTATAGTTATACAAATGCATTCTTATCTGTTTTCAAAGTAAATCATTAAAGTATCATTAGTAAAAATACACAGAAATATCGTATTAACAAAATATGTAATCTTGGGGACCGTATTTAAAATTTTTCTAAAAAGAAAAACTATTTTCTGATTTCGACTAACGCCGGCCATATTGTAATAGTGGATAAACGAAGTTTTTTTTATTCGTGTATAGAAAATCAATTATTTGGTCGCTTTTTTATAAAATGAATATTTTCGGTAAAAAAAATATAAAACACTACTGGCAATAATAATTTTAATGTAAGTAACGCAATGTTTGCCCCCCCTGCTGTGACATCATCCGGAAATGACCTATACGTCACTTTTTCATATGAATAAATTTTTATACTTCTCAAATAATAAAAGTTTTATGATATTCCAACAACCAAATAATTTAAATTAGTTGTAATAAAATAGCAGCTCAGCGATTTATGTGTGACTCAATCGATATAGCACGATTTACAAAAATTCCGTTCCAGGAAGAAAATTCGTTATCTGATCAAATTCGTGAGGTATTGAAAGAAATAGAATCATCCCAGGAAAAGGAAAGAGAATTGGAAGAAGAAATAAAAATGATTCTTTCTAATCGGCGTACTGATTTTTATCAGCCATCGGCTGTATTACGAACGATGATTGAGGAATTACGTGAGATCGATGATATTGATCAAATCACCAATATGATATCAGAAAAAGAGAAGGATGTAAAATATCTAAAAAAGCACATAGAACAAAGAAATATGTACTAGAATGAAATTTGAACGTACCTACTAATTGTTTCCAAATTTGTTAAATATTTCATTAAAATGTTCTAATAAAATAATAAAAATTTGTAAATTTTTCGTCGTTTATTCAATTTCCTCTGATTTACCATAAAAAATCAAAGCTGTCGTTACGAATGTCCGTTTTTTTATATATATAATATGAAAGTGTGATATTCATTGAAATATTTTAGTTCTATGGTTTACTATACTGTAAATGCATTTTTGGTGCGTGATCTGCTTCACGTAGGTTTAGCCAGAACCAAATTCCCATACTACGTTCTAAATTCATAATCTATAAGTTCTATGGAAATTATGACATAGATAAAAAGTTTTCAAAAAATGAATTAATTTATCCAAATATATAAACGAATAGTGTGTAATAATGAATGTGAAAAGATAAAATAATTTTTTTAGTATTAAATTTTCTGTTTTATTCACTGTTATAGTTTTCTGGTGCAGTATGACACTGACAGTTCAAACGAACGCTATTCTATCTTAACGTCAGCTTGTCATTTCTATAAATTGGCGGGATAATATGTGTAAAAGTAGAAAGTTGTGATAAAAAAATAAAAATTAATATCTTTTAAAATGAAATTACGTTGCCGAATATCTCCACAAGAACGAGAAGAAGAAGAAAAACGAATTAAATCGGAGAAAGAAAAAATCGCAAGAATGAAAGATGCCAGACCTTTTATAAAATTTACTGGAAAAATTATATATCACACCGATTTAATAGATATAGCTTTAATAAGTGATAATTTATTAGAAAAAGCGAGTGTTTCTAGTGATTCTTTTGTTATTGGGTTCGATATGGAATGGCCATTTTCATTCAAAACTGGCCCCGGTAAAACTGCAACAATACAATTAAGTTGTGACGAATTAACGTGCTACATTTTCCATGTGAGTCAAATTAAAAATCTACCGAAAAGCCTAAGTGAATTATTAGTGCATCCAAATGTTAAATTAATAGGTAACAACATAAAAAATGACATAAGAAAATTAGCGAGGGATTTTAAAGGTTTCGATGGTGATAAAATAGTAAATAACTGTTTGGATTTAGGTGTTTTAGCAAACTCTATTCTTTCTCGTTCGGAAAGGTGGAGTCTTGAGAAATTAGTAGATCAGTTGTTGGATTTGAAAATTGACAAAGACAAAAAAGTTCGAAATAGCCAATGGCATGTTATTCCTCTATCAAAAAGACAAAAAGAATACGCGGCTACCGATTCCTACGCCTCTATTCTACTATATCAGACTTTAAAAAACCGAGAAATTGAAATGAATTCTTGTATTTCCTCTATTTAAATACTCACTAAATCTTTTTTATTTCTTATTATCTATAAACTTTATTCATTGATTTTTTTTCAATTAATATAAAATAACAATTTATTTCATAGTTTACACTATGCTGGGCATTGTATACTAAAATTTTTATAGAAATTTGTACATATGTAACACTAACTGTATATCACATAAATTGATTTATTTTTTTCCCATATTTATTCTGTGAAAACGTGATAACTTCCTCAAATATCAAAAAACTGAGTCATTGGGTTTTTATTGGATTTTTTTATAAAAATAAATGATTCCAAAACTTTATTACAAAACAATGCCTCTTCTATAGAAATATTGATTGTTGAACTCAATTTAATTGCCTAAATTGTGTGATTTTTAATTCTAGTTCATTTTAAGTACTGTCGACGTGATTAGCTAGATATCACAACTAATTACTTACTAAACTAAGACCACTATGACGTCAATATTGGGTCGATAGCCCCGCCCAATGTCAAAATGTAATGTTAAAGTAATACTTTCTGTGTCTTCCTTGTATAAATGATTTAAGTCTGATTTTTATCATAAAAAAACAATTATTTTTCATTCAATATCATATTTATTTAATGTCAACACATGATTTGATATATAATTGTACAAAAATTTAAATAAAAATAGCAATTTACGTTCTAAGACTGGTCGGACGTGATTATGGTTTAGTTAGTCCCGCCTACTGTCGTTTTATGTCAAAACGTCTATTAATTTCTATACCTTCCTTGAATAATTTATGTATGTGAGATTTTTATCTTAAAAAAACTTCATTTTTTATTTATTTATTGTTTATATATTTTTACAACATAAAATAATATATAATTATACCTTTGGGACGACGATATGGCGTCGTTAGCCCCGCCCACTGAAGTTTAATGTCATATGTCTATTACTTTCTGTATCTCCATTGTATAATTGAGGTATGGGGAATTTTATCACAAAAGAACTTTATTTTCCATTTATTTGATGTTTACACATTTTTATAACATAAATTTATATATATAATTGTAAAATCAATGGAGTAAAAGTAGCATCTTGTCTTTTTAAGATCGTTTAGATGTCAATATGGCGACGTTAATCCCGCCCTCTGTTGTTTAATGTCATAAGTTTATTACTTTTTGTACCTCCCTTGTATAATTTAGGAATACGGGATTTTAATTATAAATAAATCGTTATTTTTATATTTAATTACATATTTATTGTATTTTTACAACTTAAATTAATATATAATTATACAAAAATCAAAATAACATCATTATTTTATCTCCCAAGAGAAATTAATTCAAGTCAACTCAAAATCAGATAAACTATAAACTTTTTCAACGCATTTTTCCGAAATTTCCGATTCCTGCATTTCAAAAAACACTTTTTTCCTAACCAAAGATCCTTCTGCGGCGACATTTTTCATGGAGCTCTTTCGTTCCTTCTTTTCCTCGTCTTCTACTGACTCGATCACTGGGTTCGTATCAGAATTTGTGATTGTTTTTGAAAACTTTGCTTGCAACTCTTCAATAACCGCATCGTGAACCTGTTTCTGTTCCAAATTTTCTTCTAATTTGAATTGTTTCGGTAAATACGGATCAAGATCAGCTTCACTGTCACTATCGTAAAAGGATGGATCCTTGATCTGGATAATCGCCTTCGATTTTGACCTACAAACACAAAATTATTTATTTCAAATTAGAAGTTCATCAAAATACTTACTTGGGTTGTTCGTTCTTTTTAATTTGTATTTTTAACGTCTTGGTATATTTGGTATCATCCTTGGGTAATTTTTTCTCACTTTTTAGTGAGTTAGTCCTTACTAACTTTTCAATTGATTTTTTTAAGGAATCATATCGTGGAAAACTCTAAAAAATACAATAATAAATGAAAATTTTTGAAATATCTAGTGACATTCTACCTTTTTATTAAGATTTTCTTGGTGTTTCACTATTTCCAAAGATTTTTCAAAAGTTCTTTTCGGAATTCCGTGCCACGTTGGGTTTATTCCCATTTCTTGAAGAGCATTGTTTATTGTAGCACAAATTTTTTCATTTAATCCCGTTTTTAATAAATTGATATCTTCAATATCATTCGTATGAGATTTTTTTTGTTTTTTCGAAGAAATCTTCGAAATATTACAATCCGAACTAATAGATTCTGATTGTTTTCGATTACCTAAAATATAAACATATACATACAACTAAATGTCTACAATTCGTGGAATTGTTTTCATTAGAGTTGATAGACACAACAATGAGGATTGAAACGAAACATTTTCAAGTTTTATGGAGCTTTTTAGCACTGGAGTCATACCTGGTGAACCGGTTCACAAGCCAAATGGACGACGATAGGGAATTCTACAACTGAAATAATCCCAAATACTGTTTGGTACCTCATAGTGGCAATAGTCGGATACACACTAAGCAGTTAAAGTAAATAACAAATCCTAAAATCATCCCAATCACGTCCCAACGAACCTCTTTCACTCTAACTACTCAAAAGGCATGTTATATGTTAGGTTAAGCAGCTTTAATAACTTGTCAGATAATTTAAAATTCGGTAAAAAGAAGAAGACGAAATATGGAATAGATGAGTTTTTTCATAGATTCTATATTAAAGATAGAGTTGCATGATAGATGGAGAAAGAGCATCGATTTACCACTATCTCTATATTATTTCTAGTAACGTGATTTGAAACATCGGACACATCGTGATGGACAAGAATTTATTTTATTTGTGTATACATTTTTTTTTCATAGACATGAAAATTTTTGTCAAAAAAAAAATGGAAATAAAATACTGTCAACCTAACCTAAAAACAATTACAAATTTTTCCAAACTCAGTCACTGCAGTGTTTTATTATGTTGTTTGAGTACATTTTACTATAAAGAAACGTAATTTCGTGTAATTTGTGACGTAGGAAGATAGATTTGATTAGGTATTAGGTCCTATTACTTTATGTCTCCTCGTTTCATACTTTGTAATCTCTATTTTTAATACTGACTCTATGATATATTCTACGAAAACGAAAGTCAAGAGGTCTGTTACATATTAGGATAAGTAGCTTGAATTGTCAGATATATTAGAATTTATAATTAGTGACCACGTATTTAAGAAAAGAAGAAGATGAAATATAAAAAGGTTAAGTTGTCAAAACGTGTTTTATTAAAATTCAGGAAAGAAAATATAAATTAAAATCAAATTTTCTTCTGAATATGAATAAAAAATGATAGAAAGCACATAAAATATTGAAAAAAATTCCATTGTTTTATAAACAAAATTCCAAATTCAAATTTTTATCACGTAAAAATGATTAATAAGTCAGATGGTAAAAAATCGTGATATTACTTTATAAAAATATAAAAATAAATAGTAATATTTACCTTTTTTGATGATAGGTGAATAAATGACAATATTGCTTTGTTTTTTTCCACTATCAATAGTCTCCTTGGTATCAGAATCGCTTCCATTATCTCCACTACATTTTCCACGTACAAAAGTAACAACAGGTTCTTGTTGTGGAAAATATTCACTCTCAACAACTTCTTTTTCCAATATCGATTCGTTTTCTATATTTTTAATAGGTGAAATAGAAATTAATTTACTTCGTGGTTTAATTTTCGGTTTTTCCTCTTCTACATCCAAAATTTCCGTTTGTACAACTTCTGTAAGACGTGGAGTTGAAATTTTTTGCCAGAAAGTTTGTATTTGACTCTCTATGTTACTTAATCCCGTTGAAATCTGAAATTTATAATTTAAACTCGACCAAATTGATTTTCGTATATCTCGCTCACTTTGCTTTCAATATTTTCCTCAAAATCATTAAACTTCTTCTCAATTTTCTCCTCGATATCTTCCTGGGGACGCAAATTTTTTTCTTCAAAATAAAAAGTGTTGTCATCCCTAATCGTATGTATCTGTAAGTGTTTTTGTACTTTATCTGTCTGTGTACTGATATTTTCCACGTTACGTTTTTTTTCTTCTGTTATATGCATTCCTCGTTGTTCGCGTTCGACGTTTTTATACTGCAACACAATTTCAAACAACTTGTCGTATTTATCCGTAAAAAAATTCTTCTCCAACTGCAAACTCGTCATTTTTTCCTCTACTTGTTTCCTAAATCTATCGAAACTTTCTTGTATTTCCGACACCAATTTTGTTGTTTTATCATCTTTTCCCTCGTTTATCGGTTTTTCTTGAATGAATTTCTCGGTGTTGTTCAATCTTTCTTTCAATTCCTTTATTTCCGAATGTAATTTGTCTGCTTCTAAATTTATAGGTATCGACATATCGTTTGTACTGTGTCTCCGTTTTATATGGGAATTTAGATAATCCTCGGTGCTGAACATTTTTAAACACATTTCACATGTAAATCTCGTCATTAAATTTCTCGAAGGGGATAAATGGGAAACCAGCTCTTCCGTGTAATTTTTTGTTTCTTTAAGTTGCTAAAAATGACAAATTAATCTTATACATTTATTATTTTTAATAAACATTACCTCTTTCATTTTAATTATGTCCTTTTTTAGTAAAACAACAGTTTTGTCCAAATATTTTTTACAAAACAACAAATATTCTACTGATAGCTGTGCCAAACGAAATAGTTTAACAAAATTAGAATCCAAAACTTCGGCTTGATCGTTATCCAAAACAAACTGGACTACTATTGAAAGGTTCCTTTCAACTGAAGCTACATCTCGTTCTTTAATGATACGATCAATGTCAATTAAACCTAAAAATTTAATTCATAAACTATTATTATATAAAATGATTTTGATTACTTACAAATTTTATTTTTATCCAAGTTGGGGTATTTATATTTATCGAAACAAAAACCTGTATCCCAAGCTAGACGAGCATAATCGTAATGCCAATAATAATCGTCAAACATTTTTGTATGTATGTATTTCTAAATTCATTTAAATTATTGTCGGTTTGTTTGTATTGATGCAGAATTGCGAATATCTCACTTTACAGCGGGTATATTTGTAGTAAAAATGGGTTGAAAATAAATCGTAATTAATTTTTATAAACTTATAATATTAAAACTTATATTCTTTTTGATAATTATTTATATTAAAATACGCGCGGCTAACCTCTTTCAATAATATAGCCTCTTTCATCGTAGATATTTAGCTACCATATTTTAGCCAATCGAATCGATGAAAAGATAGTTATTTATCATTAACCAATGGAAAAGAAGCAAAAATATTTTCGTTGGATTTAATATGACATATAGTAGATACAATTATTAATAAAAAAATTTTGTAATCAACACTAATAGAAGCTTTATTCACGGTAGATAATTTAAACACATTCCGAATATCTTCTGGACACGTCAAATGTTCAGAACATTAAAAATTATAATTTCAATTCAAAACTAGCTAGGAGAATAAAATGTACATATTTAACTAGTCGAAGGTTTATTCTTAACATTTGTGAGTATAAAGTCAATTACCACGTTTTTTAAATACAATTACCTAGAAAATTACACTGGCTAGAGTTGACAGAACACGTTCAGGATATCTGCAGCGAACAAAGCTAATAGTTCATTTACAACATTTGTAATAACTAAACGAAAAAGAAGAATATTATTGTTTCAACTAACATTACATTGTTATACTAATAAAACGTTTTTATTTAATAATCTTATCAAAAACTATTTGAAGCATAAACAATGAGTACTGAAGAATTATCGCCCGATCAAAAGAAATTTTTAAAGGAATGCGATTTAGAATTTTCCGAACGTTTTACAGACAATGATTTGGAATTCAAGAAAATATTAGATTCTGATATACCTGCTCCTCCTATTATATCACCGTGGTATGATAGACAAAGATTTAATAACCGAGATCGAGACCGTCCAAGTGGTAGTTACAATAATTATAGGAATTTCAATGAAAATAGTTATAGAGATAATAGAAGAGATAGATACAGACCCTACTGAAATTAAGACGTTTTCATGAATTTAACTAGTTATGTAAATAAGGTGTATTATTAATCACTTAAAAGTTGTTTGACATTCTCATTTTGTGTGAGATTTTGATTACTGTTAGAAAATAAGCTTTGATTTTTCAATTGGTACAAGTTTTTGTCTCCACTTGGAATTTGTAGAATACAAACGGTGCTTTTATTTTATTTTCCCTATTTCTGACGTTTTCAAAAGATACAGGTTTTAATAAAACAAAATGTCTAAAATAAGAGAAACTTTATTAAATAAACTAAAAAAATAATCCAATTATTCCAAATTTAACTAGATACCATAAAATTTATATTTCCATCATAAGTAATTAAATTTCTGTAGTCAATACTAATTTTTATATATTTTTTACACGTTATTTTAAATAAATATAATAAATTTGCTACATTTTTATATGATTATTTAATCTTGTACTTCCGATAAGGTTTATAACTGGGATTAAGTTAGTATCACGGTATTTGTCATTTATTTACGACGTTATTGCACATAACACAATCAATATTTCTTTGGATGTGATCTAAAATCATACTAAATAAAGCTAAATATCACAAGACGATATCAGATGTTGAATTAGTGTATAACTCTGCATATAAGGGACAATAGGGACTAGCAGGACCACCCCAAGACCAACCGTTTGGTATTGCCAGATGAATCAGCCCCTGTTTTATCACGCTAGTCATACCAGTCAGTTGTTTCCCCATTTTACTGTTATACAATATGTTAGCGGTGTGGGCGTTGGATCCTGGAATAGGATTAACGAAAGTGGTATTTGTGTTTGTAGAAAACGCCGCTTTCAAATTCCCAATCGTGCAATAGTCATCTGCGAAATAACGAATAATTAATCAACTGATAATTAATCGCAACACAATTTTTTTTACCTGTCATTGTTCTGATACCTGTAAAATCGATAAAGACTAGTAATAGATCACTTTCCGATGTCAACTCTTTGAATTTTTGATCCAAAAAATCGATGTTTGTACTTTTGTGTAACATTAAATTAACTAATTGTAGATTTATATTTCCTACTCTGAACGAGGCTACTAAAGCTTCGCATTCGGTTTTAGTGTCACTAGGGCCTTCGTTTAAGGACAATAAATCAATTGGTACACCTACGAAAAGTGTTAAATTTATTTAGTACAAAATATGTTTTTAATCGGAAAAGAAATTAAGGACACATATTAAGATGAATACATCAGATAAAACGAAGAAGTGTTTAGAGAAAACTTAAAAGGAAAATTGGAAGAAGAAGAAAGAAGTAAATCTAACTCTAAATTGATAGATAAGTAAATGGAGGGTGTGAAAAAGCTAAAAATAAGAAATTTGAGAAACAAATATGGAAAAAGAAAGGGTAGTCAAAATAGAACAAGTTTTACTCCACCAGTGGGGCTTAAACTAACTTAAAAGACCAGAAACAGAAAGTTGACACTAGGAAATTTGAGTTTTTTCCAAATTAAACTCCAGATAAGAACTAGATTGAACTTTTAAAAAGTATTTCTCGAGCAAACTGAACTTAGGTGAGATGATTATCACCAAAATAAATAAAGAAAAGCCTTTTAAATAAACTAAAACTGGAAATCCCATTTTGGATCGAATTTAGACATTTTTTTGGACAATATGAACCAATTTTTAACCAAATTAGTAAAAAAAAACAAATTTTTGTTTGAAGTTTGTCATTTTTTCAACCAATTTGGATCGAAAAATACCATTTTATGACTAAAATAAGGTCAATAAGCTTAATTAGAATCCTTTGAAAGTCAAACACAGTATTTTTGAATTCAATATTCACTTAGAACTAAACCTTTCTCCCTAATTCTGATCTTGAATCAAATTTAAAATTTTCAATTCAATTTTCACTCAAAAATGATCCTAATTTTCTAAATTAATGCAGAAACTCCTATCATAACCAAATTCAAAGTAGTGAAAACCATTTTTGTGCCAATAAGACCCACAAAAACAATTTTTAATCAAATTCAACTAAGAAATACCAATTTTTGACCAAATCACAATGGCAAAAATAGTTTTATCAAAAATCTGTATTTTTGAATTCAATATTCATTTGAAACCAAGCATTTTTCCAAATTTACACAGAATATTCCATTTTAGAAAAATTTACATTTGTAAAATTATTTTTGGGCTTATATAACCTGAAATAACCAATTTTTGACCAAATAAAGTTCAAAAAAAATCATTTTTTTTATAAAACTGACTTCAGGAATTTAAAATTTTGATTAAATTAGTTCAAAAAGTCAAATTTGAATCCGTTTGAAGTTAAACACATTCAAAAATTTATCCTTTTTATCAAATTAATGCAGAAAATAACATTTAAAGTTTTAAAAATTCATTTTTGGGCTTTTATGACCAGACTTAACTAATTTTCGACCAAATTAAATTTGAAAATTCATTTTTTCACAAATTTGGTTATGTTAAGATCTCAAACGCCCAGTTTTTTCATCACTAATTAATTTATAAACAGAGTTTTAGATAATAAATAAATTACCTCCATCAGAATCATAGATGAATCCTAATTTTGAATCATGTATATCCAACATACAAAAGTTCCAATTATGATGATTATTTTGATTCCATTCTTTAACCCTTTGTAATTTTGGGTTATTCAACTCGTCACAAATTAGTCTTAAAGCCGTTACATTTAATACATCTTGAATGGCAATAATCGAAAACCTACAAATAAATAGTAATAATGTTTTACGCAATTTGTGAAATTTCAATTATAATTACCCGTTTTCTAAAATAATCCTACAAACAACTTCCTTAACACCCAAATTCCCAACTTTCTCATAAGAGAATTCGTGTAAATTCCAAGAAGCTACTCTCACAGCTGGTTCACCGTTTCTGGAAAAATTGAAAATTTCCTTCACCACAGGCCTAGGAGAATAAGCTGAAAGTAGTTCAAATATATCAATAGCTCTAGAATTACTAAGACCGTTCCTTATTGGTAACTTTTGGGGCATGCCATCAGTTCTGAAGCTCCTCTGATTCGGCATAGTATACCCATTAGTGAGAATACTGGGCCTGCTTTCTTCCAATTCAGAAATGTCATCGTCATCATTTTGCGTTGTCAAATATCTACCAATACTAGCTAATCGTATATTATCTATACATTTAACCTTTATCATATCCTCTATCTGAAGACACAAAAAACTTTAATAACCTACTATCTCTAAAAGTAGTAACATACCTGTCTAAATTTTCCTTTCTTAGTTCTATGATGTACTATGGCTGCTGCGATCTCCTGTGTCACTCCATTTATAGTTTGCAATTCAAAAACACTAGCTTTGTTCACGTTAACTAGCTTATTAGATCTCACAGTTAACCTCGATTCGTAACTTTTCAAGCTATCATAACTCTGGGCTCTCGATGAGGTATAGCTCAAACTTCTCCTTGATGAAACACAAATTTCGGGTTTTAATTTTTGTAACCTATCAGCACCAATACCTCTCACTACTGCTAGATCTTCTATTTTACGAAATCTTCCTATCGCTTTCCGATGTTCCACTATACTTCTAGCTATTTCCCTGTTTACTCCATCTAATGTCATCAGTTCTTCTTCACTGGCTATGTTAATGTTCAATCTATCTATTCTATCATCGTTTTCGCTCAAACTAAAGGTGTGACTCAAAGATTTTGGTTTAGAATGAGTTTTTTTCATAAAAGAACGTAAAGATCTCCGTCTACCTTTCGGTAAGCTAGAATTTTGACCCATTTTTACAGCATTTTGTACCATTAGCACACCAACGTTGATATCGACGATTAATTTATTATAATTCAATCAGTTACGTACAAATATTACCTCATTGTCAGTGGTTTGATAAAAAAATTAAAATATTCAAAGTGCAAGGTACAAAAATTGATATTAATGACATCTATTTACCTATTATGGCATGATAAATGATTTACACCTTTGACCTTATAAACTACAATTAAACCCTTCTATTGTCTATAAATAGAATCTTTCTAACACGTAACAATAAAGGTAAATTTAGATATTTCGTATACAATTATTTTATTTTAAATAAATATCATAGGCATAGTATCTTAATTGCTAGACATACTTTAGATGTCAATGTCAAAATCATATGTTTTTATTTCTTCTTCTTTATTACAAAGTATTTGATCTACTATCAAATTTATAGAACTTACAATAAAATGATTCGAATAAATCACTTGTGGATATCAAATTTTTAGTTCTATGGAAAATAACCATTTTTAGATAAAAATTCTTAACTACACATTATATATAGGTTATAATTTGTAATTGAAATACGTCTCGGTCAAATGTGAATATTATTTAAAAATTATCGTGAATATGGTGGTGAGATAAATAATAACTATATAAACAAATATTCTTATTATATGACATTTTAGAATATAATATTAGCTGGATTAGGACTGGCAGCTGTAGGATTTGCTGGTAAATACGCATTAAGGCAAATACCAAATGCCGCTAAAACTTTTAACGAAGCAATGAAGAATCTCCCGAAATTTGATTCGACTACAGTGGCAAATTCTAAATATTATAAAGGAGGGTTCGATCAAAAAATGAATAGGAGAGAAGCAGCATTGATATTAGGTAAATTTTCCATTTATTTTTGTCTAATAGCCAGTTAAATTATTTCTTAAAATGGAAAGTGGTTATTGTAGAAAAAAAAACGAATTTTATTAATGCTTGTTAAAAGTGTCTTCAACCACATTAAAGTTTAATTTTTTCAGCTTTAGATTGATAATTATCGAAAAGATTGTGTTTGTATTTTTTTTTCATATTTTGTCATAATTCTATTCAAAATTAAGAAACAATGTTTATATTATAAAGAGTGTGTATATGTTCTTCTTCTTTTCAACGTAATTTAGCCTTTGTGTATACGATTATGTAGTTATGGAATATTCTGTGGCCTCTTAATGGCTAGAGAGTTGTGGATCTTGATTTGAAAGGCATTTTCTACTTGTAGGAATTTCACCGAGTGCGAATAAGGCAAAAATTAAAGAAGCCTTTAAAAGAGTGATGGCTGTTAATCATCCGGATAGAGGTGGATCTCCATATATTGCGTCGAAAATAAACGAGGCGAAGGATTTTTTAGAAAAACATTCTAGGAATTGAAATAGTTTAATGAATTGTACATATATATATAAAAAAAAGTCTTAACAATAAATTACGTGATATAGACTAGAGTAGTGTGCGTGAAATATTTGAAAAAATTCAATTCTTTATTTGTTTAATCCTATATTTTGTTCTTAATCTAGAAATAGTAGAATTCGATAAATTTCCAGAAAGTTTAAATACTTCCTAAAACAAAACATAAAACTATATAAATCGATCTGTTCCATGCGTAGAACTGTCAAATGTCAAAAACAAAGATGCGTTGGTGAAGTTATGTACTACAAAGTCGAAAAGAATGAAACTATGACTTCATACAGCAAAATATTTCCAATTTTAATTATATTGACACAACATAGAAGATTATATTGACATTTAGTAGTAGTTCCTTTCGGTTTATGTGAAAATTGTTCTATGCGCAGAACTGTCACTGTCAAATGTCAAAAACGAAGGTGCTTTTGTAAGGTTATAGGCTACTAAGTCTATGAAAAAGTGAAATTATGACGTCATACACTCCGATCGAGATTAGAATTGTCTGTAAGAAAACTTTTCAGGTTATGAGAATATAAAAAATTATCAGCTTGTTAATTGTGTTTAATTTTCCATTCTAAACATATATCAGAAATAATTTTAAATCGATTATCAATTTCTAAGAGAAAAAAAGAATTGGAAGGAATCGATTATCAATTGCTAAAGAATCGGAATGAATTCAGATCGATTATTAATTTCATAGACAAAAAAATCGTTTCAAAAAGTATTGCGTCACTCGAATGACACTAGAATTGACAGCAGTATATTTCTATGATCCAGAGTAATACAGAAATTTGAAAAAAGTGGAAGAATGAGGTTATGTTTTATTTAATATCAACGATATATAGCAAAAATAGATTCTTTATTCGGATTTGTAAAGAATTTGTTTTTATTTTCGAAATTTTTATTCATTTAATCATTCCCTATGGAAGAAATATTATTATTAATAAAAACAATAGGACGTCAACTCACTTATCAACAATTTTATATCGTGTTTTGAGGGTTATTTTACTCAGAATCAATAAAAACATACATTTAAACAATTTGTTTGTCATATTGCAAGTTTTCCCACTAAAAGTCACCTGTCAAAATTATGTGTATGTGAGGTTAGGTAATAACAAGTCTATTGTAGAACGAGGTTATGTTTTGTACAATATGACGTTGCGCACCATGATCTACGCTATAATTATTGAAAATATTTTGTTATTCAATCTGATAAAGTCGTTTGAAGATCCAAAGACAAATTTTTATGATTTTTTTTAATGGAATTCTTAGCTTATACACCCAAATAAATAAATAAACTTACTTGCATAAATATATGACAATTGATCACAGATTCGTGGTTTCTCATGTCTCTAAAACACCCGATCAATTCTCCCAATTCACTTGTCCGTAAAATTTTGTCCCTGTGCAATCTAATTAACGCAATTGCCACTCGAAAAATGATCTTTGATCCTTCGTTGAACAAACAATCCCATATTCTGAACACAGTCTCTGTAGGCAGTACCTGAAAAACTCGAAATTAAGTAACCAAGTGGAGATACCTGTAACGGTTACCTCGGAATATAAACAAATGAACCATTTTGTAGTCCCCATAGCCCAAGGCATACCGATATTATGTATATGGGCATGAACTAACGGCTCAAAATTTGAAACTAGTTCATCTAAAACATCGAGATCAATTAAAAGCCCAGTCATTGTAACTATATAGTATTGAGGTAGAATTTTTTCCACTAATGCTTTCAATAACCAAAAAGTCGCTTCTTCGTCTTTCGTGGCGAGCAAAAGAAGCCCCGCTATGTAATTAAGCCCCTGGCAATAACCAACTTCTTGGTTTTGGTGGGCAAAAGTACCCAAAACGTTAAATAACTCTTTCGGCAGATACTCGTGGTTACTGAAGTAAATATTTTCTGGAAATGTAAAAAAAATTAGAAATATACAGCAGGATGGCCCAAACCAAGTTAATTTACAATTTACACCAACAGTACAAATATTAAAACTATCAAATGAAAAAATTCAAATATTTACCAGGGAATGTTCTTGGCAGATCTATTTGTATCGTATCAATGATGTGTTGGTTATTGATTTTTTTTCTTAGAGCACTATAAGACAATTCACTCGAGTTTTTTAGATTTTCTGCACCAGATATTCGCATCCAGACAGAAGTACGACGATCACTCGGAATTCCCTTTCTTATAAACCTTTTCAAAGTACTCGATTTTTGGTAAATATCACCTTTAAATGTACTCCATCTCTGTGCTCTTCTCGTAAGAGTTCTTATATACTGAGACATGAATTGTTCGTATATATCATAATTAAAATTATCTGGACGTTCAAAACCATATTCATCGACTTTACTACAAGTTTTAATACAGGAAAAGTTGTTTTATTAAGAAATTTTTCGCGATATAATCTAATTTTTAATCCACTATTTATGTAATACAAATAGAAATACCTGAATGTAGATTTAGCCATAATTTGAAATCATCTCATCAACACATTTCACCAACTACTGGTTTAAAAAGATGATTCATATTTCTGTTACAATTACTGTTAAATTGGTACTGGGTTAATCTAAAGTATGAACTTTAGAATTACTTTATAAAAGAACGGTACTCATTAAATTTAACCTAATTAAATAAGACCTATCCAAACATTATACATTACTACGTCATTTTTTTGGTTTTTTTAGGAGAAAAATTTTCCTAGAAATAAATACTTATAAAACAGATAATGTAATAGCATAAATATATTTTTATTTTATCAAGACAAATTTGAACGACATTTTATGTCATAGATAAATCCATATTTAATTATCTATGTTTACGAATTGGTTCGGAGTCTGCTCGTGAATAGCTTTGTTCGTTCATCGCGTTCCGAATTAAATGGTCACCAGTTTATTATGAATCTATACTCTACCAAGAGGATCAATTCGTAATCAATAATTAAAAGTAACAATGTTACCAACAAAAAATAATTACTAAAAACTAAAACTGATCTTACCGTAATTTTGATTGCGCGCGTGTATTTGATCCCTAAACTGATTTGAATTCAAATCTACTAAAAAACGCACCTTGAGGTAATTTTAAGATATTAGTTTTGTTCGCGGTAGTTAATTTGAACATTCCGAATAAATACTGTTTTCTTACGTCATCGGTCATGTTAATTGGAACGTATTCTATGTCAGTTATATTTCAAAATAAAAAACAGCTGGAAATTGAAAATGATAACGAATATCTCTAAATATTCACAATTTTACAATGATGATATGGAAATTATTCAATTACTTATGTATCTCTATAAAAACCATGTTAAGCCCTAAAACAAAACGATTAGCGGAACGTACAGTATGTCACATATGTCAAAGTCAAATGTGACAGTTATATTTCAAAATAAAAATCAGCTGAAAGATGAAAATGATAACTAAGAACTTTAAATATTAAAAAACATATAAGTGTAGTGGAATAATGGCTGTCAACGTAAAAATTAACGCCGAAACACAATTGCAAGGTAAATACATATTTTACTAATTATCTGTTCTATTTAACTTGAATATTTTGTAGTCACTATCGGTAGATTATTACAATCTGTAACCGATAAAAGCTATTTGGTGTCAGAATCTGTAAAATGTTCTTTAAAAAAGCTATCGGATAAACATCCAAATCAAGTTTTAAATTCGTGTTGTCAGTTTATTAATAAAAATCCCAAAACACTACCCGAACACATCTCATCTATACTACACATAATGGAAATAGTTTGTTCAGATCATTTAGTGAAAATTAATGGAGATACAATAATTTTAACAGTAGATGTAAGCTTATCGGTTATGACTGAAAATATTTCGTACGAGCCGATTATACAAACTCCCGCATCTGGTGTACTCGTAGCTCTCGGACGAGAGCACTACGTCCAAGTGAGTTTTTTAGCTAATTTATTTTTTTTCTCGTCATCGTCGTATTTTTTTAGATAATAGATTCACTTCAAGCAAAAATGCAACCTGGTGTAATCCCCCATCACATGATTCCGTACACCATGGGAGCCCTGGCGAGTGTTAATGCTTTAGCTATTGTTCCCTATTTAAAAGATATTTTTAATATAATGCTACCCCTCCTTGGAGGCATAAAAACTGATATTTTAAAACAAGCTTTTTCATTTGGTAAGTAACATTATTTATTTAAAAAAAATTATGATAATAATTAATTTTACAGCTTTGGGGAATTTTTGTGAAGCCCTAACTGAATATATATCAAACTGTGAGAAAGTACCAGACACTACGATCGATATAGAAAATTTTGGTACTGAAATAAGCACCGTTTACGATGTTCTATTTTCCACATGGATCTACTCTCGAGATTCGAAAACAACTGAAAGTGTATTGGAGGCGTTAACGTCCATTTTTCCAATAATGTCGATAGAACGAGTGACCCAACAAACTACGAAAACCATACAAATACTCATTAATCTCTATAAAAAACACGTTAATCCCTATAACATAACCAAATGTTTAGGTTCTGTTATACAAAAAGCGGTTAAAGTCAATGGAATGTTACTGGAACCTCTACTACCGAATATTTTAAGTAATCTATTCGATTTGGTGTGCGTTTCGCCGGATTACGCTCAACCTGGTTTTTTAAAAAGTCATTCTGAAGTACTGAGATGCTACGAATCGTTCGCTTTGCATTTCACTGATAATACAATCGATCAACTATTATCTCAACTGAAGAATAATAACGATAAAGAGAAAGTAAAATCTCTGATTGTTATAACGCATTTGGTTTCGCATTCCGGGGATCAATCCATCAAAAGAAGATATAAGGATATAGTGAGATACATCAATGAACTATTAAATGACAATAACGTGAAAATTAAAACGTCGCTTGTCAAACTAATAGTAGCTCTGTCCTGCAAGAACGTTATCGTAGATAAAGGTTAGTACATTTCCTTCAATTTTAACCGTTTGCGGGTTTTATGGACAATAGAAATATTTCCTCTGCTAGCAACCCCCTTATTAGGACTCTAATATCACTACCATTGATTTAATTTTCATTTTAAACTATTTAACGACTTTATTGGGATCTTTAGAAGGCTGTGGTCTTATTTTATATCACTTATCATCACCTAAAGAGACTCTGTTATCAAAATATGTAATTTACATTGAATTAAAACCTAATTATTTCCAGATATAAATCCAGACGGTCCAGGAAAGTACATGGAATTCATACTGAAATTGAGCTGCAAGCAAATTTTACCAAAAAATCACAACATCGACACCAAAGAATTGGAAAACATACAAAAATCTTCAGATAACACGTTGTACATGCTAACCACTTCGGTACCGGATCTAGAATCATTCCTGTGGGATTTATTATTGAATAGTTTCCTGAATCCAGCTTTCGACGATGCCATTATAATCATTTTGAGATGCCTCACTCATCTGGCTTCGAAAAGGGACACGATCCAATGTTGCGATACTGCTTTCGTAAGGTGCTTGTCTCTATTGGCCAATCCAGTTCCCGATTTCAGGGGTTGTTTCATTTTGAATTTCCTTAAAAATATTAAACCGTGCAACGTCGAAACTTATAAAAGTGTATGGGATACGAAGATACCACAGTTGTTGAAATACCTCGAACAAAATTTTGAAAATTTCCACGTTTCAGAATGGCACGATTTGGTGTTTGATTTTTTGAATATCCTCTTCGAAACCACCGACAACACCCTGTTTACTGAAATAGTTGTCACCAATACGAAGAAGCAATTAGATGTTTATAATAATACCAGGTGAGTACGAAAATTTCAAATAATTCTTTTATTTTGTATTATTTTCACGAAATTGGGGTAAATACAAATAATAGTGTGGGTTATTTAACATGTTTTATCCATTTTCACATTTTTTAGTGTATAAAATTGTTTATTTTTACCTCCTATTACATTTCTTCATAAACTTTAATGGTAACATATTATTGAACACCACCCTGTAAAAACTGTTCACTTTGTTCTATTTTTGAAATTGTTCACTATTTATTGCACTTAGACACTATTTCATCCTGCAAATTTTTGAAAAACAATAAGTTCGTATTAGTTGCTAATATTTTTTGGAAAAAAGTATCATATTATTGAAACACCCTGTAAAAACTTTTTAAATCACTGTTAAACTCCTTACAACATTGTATTTTGTGAATTTTTCACTATTTATTCCAATATTTTACTAGGCAAATTTTGAAAAACAATAAATTCGTATTAGTTGCAAATATTTTTTTGAAAAAACAAATTTCAATAATGGCAGGAAAAAAAACGTACCCAACAAAATTATCACGTTCCCACCTCTGCAAATTTCATTATTTACTTAGTGTTCCTAACTAAATAAATGAATAATGTGATATTTTCTAATTTTCACCATAACCTCACAATTTCCACCGTCAATGCAAGTTCATTCACCTCCAAGATACTTTTTATTGCATTTCTTATAATATTATTGAACACCACCCTGTAAAAACTGTTCACTTAATTGTAAATTTATTCTATTTTCGAATGATTAATTTGTATTCGTTGCAAATATTTTCTACAAAAAAGTTGTTTTTATTTAGATTTCCGACGTAAACAATGTTATTTATTAATAATAACAATAATTGTTATTGTTGTTTACTATTTTATACACAGATTAGTTCGAATGGTAAAATTATTCGTTGTTATTAACAGTTTTGTTGAATTCGAATAAACAAATTTCAAATTACACTTTACAATTGGAGATAAAAACGTCCTCATATAAATTTTTACACTTTCATCACTGGAAATTTGTTATTTATCTAATTAATCCCTTTAAATACACGAGATGTTTTGTCGTTTTTAATATAACCTCACAATGTCTACTACATACTACTGTAAATTTATAGACCATTCTAAAAACGTGACTTTGACAAGTCGGCCATTTTGCACGAGTGGGGTTATTCTCAGTTTGTTAATCGTCGTAATTGTGTTTATCGCATTGTTATTTGACAATATTTGGACAAAATAAATCGAAATGATTAATATCCGACATTAAAAGGTGGTGAACTTGAGTGCCGACGTGATAAAAAAATAGAAATTACAGACAATATTTACCCCAATATAAATAATGTTTTTCGAACCACGTGATTCAATATGGCGTTTTAGGATAAACAGTTTCGAGGTGTGAATTAGAGTTGTGAACGTTTTTGTGTTTATTTGAAGCATTTTCGAGTTTCGAGATTGAAAGTAAATATCCATTTAACAAAAATTAGGACGTGAATGTTTAAAAAATTGTTGCCGTCATTTTTTAATTGATTTTCACAATAAACTGTATGATCTAGTCGTCTGGAAATTCGATTCGTTCAAAAATGGTATTTTTTTGAAAATTAGACGCGTTTTAACGTAAACTGCAATTGATTCGGGAATATTAGCTTGCAAATATACAGTATGTTTAAAAAATAATTGTTATTTTTTATAAATTGAAGGCGAATTAATAAAAATTGCAGTTGAAAATTATTTCTTTAAAATACAGGGTGTTTAAATATAGTGGTACGATAAAAGTTCTTGTGATAGTGTATCTTAGCTCATTAGAATTCAATAAAATTGAAGTTTTCGAGAAACTAACCTATAAAAACTTGTGTACTAATAGCTCCACGGACAGATACCATAATTTTTCCATTTCAGATATATCGCTAACCAAAATGGTGTATATCAAATGAAACAATCGGAAAAACATTTCTTATTAAAATGTCTCGCGATAACTCTTTGTTATATAAAAGATAAAGAAACCGTCACCCAATCTCTAGACAACATTCTCAACAACGTCAAATTGACAGATTACATGGAATGTCACACATGCGCAGAAGCAGTCGGTATCTGTTCCAGATCTCATTTGCAATTAGTCCTCGACAAATTGGCCGTGATACGAAGAGACGTACTCACGAAAAAATCCTCGAAATTTATGATTTTCCTCAAAGATCAAAAACACGAAGTGGCCCTCGACCGTTTAAGGTACGCGGTACTTTGCAGTTATGCGCAGGTCTGCAACGAAGCCCCGGCCGATAAACTTTTGAGAGTTGTCGAAAGTGAAATTTTGGATTACGCCGTTAACGAATTGAACAACAGCAGGGATTTTTTTTTGAAGAAAATTTGCTTGAAGACGATACACGCAGTCGCCGACGCCATGCACCCCAACAGAAATTCCTTGCATATTCGAATGAACGAGAGGGATAATGTTATAAGGTAAGTTTTTCTTTTTACAACCCCCTTTTTTGTCCTTCGTTAAATTTATTTCACATTTTTCGCCCCTCGTATATTTATATATACCATATATCGTTCGCTTAACACGTTGACTGCCGAGGCAATTTTCATAATTTTATTTAATCGTGTTGTATCATTAAAAATTCCAATTTTAATACAAAGTTTGCACCAAAAGGTATGTAGAATGTAGAATATTGAAAAAAATATATTTCTCAGTTGAATTAGGTAATTTTAGACCCCCTGTTTGCCGTATTTTGGTCTATTGGACTTTTTAACTATTAATTTCATGTAGAAATAATTATTTTTGGGCAATGGACCCTCCTATTTCCTGTATTTTGTCCAAGTGAATTTTTTAATACCTAATTTTCGGAAAAAATAACGATTTTTGTTTTAGTTTTATTGTACCTTATTTTTCGAAAACCCTGTATTTCATACGTCGATGTAAAATTATTGTAGCAGCGGATAATCTCAAAAATATACTTTTTATATGTTTTTAATTAATAGGTTTGTGATTAAAACGTAAAACGACGATGCCTCGTATATAAATATTTATTATAATTCCAAAAAATTAACTTTCTAATTAATTAATATAGTAAATAAAAGTTTTTCTATGATTTTGAAATTTACCGCGCTTCAATCGATAAAAAAGATTTCGTGTTAACCGACAGAAATCATGTTTTCAAAATGGCAACAAACTTGTGGTTATATTAGATTGTGAAGTTGTTTTTAAAATAATTACATACGAAAAAGAGAATGTCTATTGTGTTTGTGTGAAAAAATAAATAAAGTGAATAATAATTTTATAGTGGTGATGTAGTTTTCCATGGAATTTTAACACGTATGTACGTTTTTGTACAATTTCTTCATTATATATCGTAAAAACAAATAGATTTTTCCATGAATCAACTTTGAAACTATATGTTATGTGATAATGATCAATTATATCAATTGATTATGTGTTTTTTGGGTTCGTTAATCATTTTTATTTATTAAAAATCTACATAAGAGAAAACTATTTACATAAAACAGCTGCTACTTCTCTAAATTTTTCATTTTGTGTTTCTATTTGCAATAGAAAGTTAAAAATATTATAAAATAAACAATGTTACAACGAAATTATTAGAAAGTTTATTTCTTATGGGTTTTATAAGGTGAAAATCGAAATTTATTCAAATTCATGCAATAAATTAAAATATTGCAAACAAAAAATTATATTATACTTAATTAACAAACATCTTTTTTATTAAATGTTGTGTTGTTGCTACAAATTTGTAATTAAAATAATGTTAAATATAGAAACTTACCCCGATTTAAGTTGGAATTAATGATATTCGATATACAGGGTGGATAAGAGATCAACAAAAGAAAAAAAGTGAAAACAATGAAAAGTTGCAGATAAAGGTTATGATTTCTACATATAGGATATTTAAAGATAGTTTTCTGCAAGATAAGTTCACAAATTTCTGGTATAACTTCACAAAAACTTTGAAATTCAACAGAATATAATTTGTTAATATGATTTATATACAAGACACTTGTTGATTTTAATTTTATTCTCCATTTTCCCAACATATATACAGTGTGTTGAATATTCATACGTGGTTTTCGACAATTTTAAATTAAATTTAAACTATTTTAGGTTAGTTTCGTCTCAAGTCCAACTACACAACGGTCCGGAATACATCGAACTCTTCCCTCTCATAATACCAACAGTAACGGCTCTAATAAGATTACCCCTTCCCATCGAATCCGCCGAAAGAATCGATTTGCTGAAATTATTTTTCGATAATGTTTACAACGCAGCCATAATTTATTGCAAAATCAATCAAGATAATGTCGATAAATATTACGGTGACTTGAAATTGGCGCCGCACGTTACGAAAAGTTTTACGGAATTGAATCAGTTGGTGAAAGATTTGCTTTTGCAAAATTTGTCGCCCGCTGCTTTGGACGAAATCGTGACTCTACTAGAGCCATGGCTTGGTAAGTGATTCATTTTACTATAAAAACAAAATTAATTGTTAATAGGGGGAGGTTTCGTTATTTTCAGACCGTAGAAATAAATTCTTTTGGTTCGCATAAATATTTCTTCTACGGCGCTTTTAATCATTGGTTCTACTACTACTTTCATCGATTTACATAAACCATAGATCTAACTTGATTAATTTCAATGACTAATTCAAACCATAGAAGTATCTGTTCATAAAATTTGATTTACACTAACCATAGAAGTTTCTTTGTTTTTTGAATGACATGCTTCAACCATAGAAGTATATGTTGTTCTAAATGATTCGTATAAACCATAGAAATGAATTTTTTTGTTTATTTGATGAAACCATAGAATTATCTTTATTATTTTCATTGACAAACGTAAACGATAGAGGTTTCTATATCGTGTTTTCGATATAAATCATTTTAGCTTCTTTTTTTACGTTTAGTAGTTCAAATGAACCATAGAAGTTTCTTTATATCCAACAGCCAGTTAAAACCATCGAAATAAATTTATTTCAGTGATTAATATAAACCATAGAGGTTTCTTTTTTGCTAGTTTCGATCATTTGATGGAACCATAGAATTATCTTTATTATTTTCATAGACAAACGTAAACGATAGAGGTTTCTATATCGTGTTTTCGATATAAATCATTTTAGCTTCTTTTTTTACGTTTAGTAGTTCAAATGAACCATAGAAGTTTTTTTATATCCAACAGTCAGTTAAAACCATCGAAATAAATTTATTTCAGTGATTAATATAAACCATAGAGGTTTCTTTTTTGCTAGTTTCGATCATTTGATGGAACCATAGAATTATCTTTATTATTTTCATAGACAAACGTAAACGATAGAGGTTTCTATATCGTGTTTTCGATATAAATCATTTTAGCTTCTTCTTTTTTACGTTTAGTAGTTTAAATAAACCATAGAAGCTTCATTTTTATTCTTATAAATATTTTAATTTGAAAATGTCGAAAAAAACTCGAAAATTACTCATTAACAAAAAAAAATGGATCTAATCGATCTGAAAAATTCCATTTTGGCGATCGAATCGATATTTAAACGATCGAAGGTAGCGATATATATATAAAAAAAACCCTTCAACTATGAATTAAATGAAAAATTATCGAATTTCCAGGCAAAAAACGACCGGAACAGAGGTTACCCGCCGCGGAAACGCTCAGATTAGTCCTCCAATCGTACTTAGACAACATGAAATTCGCCTACGAATGCCCGACCACCTTCGGCCAAACCGGTTTCCTCTTGGCCAAAGTCGTACCGAGATGCGCGGACCCGAATAAAAATATACGAAAAGTCGCCGTCGATTGTTTATGTCTCATACTGTGTATAGCGGCTCGATACGAGGGTCACATGAGAGATCACGACAAAGTTTTGAGTAATTCGCTGCAACACATCCAACAGAAAATCGATTCCGACGAACCCAAGCAGTTATATAACCTCACTTGCGATTTGGCTCACGTAATATGCGCGAATCTCCCCGCGTTTCAACTAATACATTGCGTCGATGGATTATCCGACGCCCTTTTGGATTGCGAGGCGTCAAGCTCCAACGGGAGCGGCATAGTACTCAATTTGATATTGAAAACTAAAGGTACCACTTGTCCCGGTGTAGTATTGTTTTCGTCTAACGCATATTTTTTCGTTTTTCTAGGCGGGGAGCTGTTGAGTAACGTCGTACCAGTACTGGAAAAGCTGTTGAGGCAGTTGTACGAGATCCGGTGCCCTCGGACCAAATCCTCGACGTATAGGGCAGTTTTTAACCTGGCGATGCACCATTCGAAGACCGTTTGCGGGGTTCTACTGAACCAACCCCTACCTTACGATAGGTTTTTATTCGATTTTCCACAATTTCGTGTACATTTTCTTTATATTTGTTTATATTTTCAGCTCTATATGTGAATGTTGGTCGATTATATCCACCGATCCAACTTTGGCGGCCGATTTGATGGACCAATTGAAAAAATCCATCAAATCTACTCCCCTGTACGAAGATCAGGGCGGCGGAGATATGAAAGTGGCAAATTTGCAACCGTTGCAAGCCGTTTGCGCTTTCCACGAAATTTTGAAAAACCCGCAACTCAAAGAAATTTGTCTGCAACAATTTCCCGATTTGTTTACGTTGTTTTTGATTTGCGTTTCGTCTTATATGAATACCGTGGCGCCGTTTTGTAAGAAAAACGACGTGTCCAATGAAAAATTCACGTTTACGTTCAACAAACAGGCCTATAAGTTGGTGCCGAGCAAAGTTGCCGTCGAAACTTTTAGGTCGTTTCTGTTGTGTTGCGAATTCGAGAAAATGGCGTCGGGATTATTGATCATGAATAATTCCGAGGCGTTAGAGAACGTCGAGGTGTTTCTACAGGTAAGAACAAGGTGTAAACATCAAAACCACAGAGCTCTATAATAATAAATGAGAACCACGGATCGTCGTTTTGCACTAACCACAGAGGTTTCTTTCGACAATCATTATAAACCATAGAATTATCTCTTAATTCCAATAATTAATGAAAACCATAGAATTATCTCTTAATTCCAATAATTAATTAAAACCATAGAAGTTTCTTTTCGTACAAACCATAGATGTCATGAAAAATGAAAGATTCTTCTTTCCCTATCAATGACAAGCGGAAACAATAGAGGTTTAAACATTGTTTTTATCGTTTTACACTTACCATAGAAACTACTTTATCTTAATTCAATGTTCGAAATAAAATTTAGACGTTTTTCTTTGCCTTAAACGTTTCATACGAACCGACAATATATTCCTCTTCTTTTTACTTTTTCATCGACGTATAAACCATAGATCTAATGATTCTTAAATCAATGTTCGTGGTAAACCATAGATGTTACTCTGTCAAGTAAGTTTTGTACATTTTTTTATTGACATATGAGCCATAGAACTCTCTTATTTTCTATGATTCACGTAAACAATAGAGGTTTCCCTTTACTTTCAATGATAACTCAATTTCCGATGGTTAATACTTCCTCTTTATTTTTGTTTATCTATGAACACGGGAAAAATCACGAATATTAAATTAACAAATGAAAATATAATAATGAAATAGAAGATTTTTTGAGGTTAAAACACGAAAGAAAATGCGAAAATCAGTTGATAGATCAATGACAAATATCATAGAGGTTTATTTCTGTTTTTACTATTTCGTGTCACGCCGATTCGAGATTCGTAACAAACTCTGTTATCGAACAATGATTGTTTCAGGTAATTCAATTGTTAGTCGAAAACGTGTGTCTGGAAACTTCTCAATCGCTCTCGTGGTTAGTGGCTAGTTTAGGCCCGTACATTAGAGCCGATTTGGATCCGCAACGGATAGCTACAGTTGCGTTCTTTTCGCATCTGTTACAACAAAGTTACACCGAACAAAACGTCCTCACCGAAAATCTCCTCGAGATGATTTTGGACGTGCAAGGAGACACTAATTGTTTAGTGAGGAAATTGGGGTTGCGAGGTCTCGGTTACGCCGCCGAACATCTCAGCTACGAATTAGTTTCGAGACACTGCAATCCCATCCTCGGCGTTTTGATGAACAGTTTGGATTATAACAATATTGGGTAAGTATATAACCTAACCATGAGAGTGAAATCATAAAGTTTCATAATTTCTATGGCTGACAGAATTCATAATTTCTATGGTCTCTATGGCTGACAGAAATCATAGAGTTTCATACTTTCTATGGTTGACAGAAATCATAGAGCATCATAATTTCTATGGCTGACAGAAATCATAGAGTTTCATACTTTCTATGGTCGACAGAAATCATAGAGTTTCATACTTTCTATGGTCGACAGAAATCATAGAGTTTCATACTTTCTATGGTCGACAGAAATCATAGAGTTTCATACTTTCTATGGTCGACAGAAATCATAGAGTTTCATACTTTCTATGGTTGACAGAAATCATAGAGTTTCATACTTTCTATGGTTGACATAAATCGTAGAGGTTTCTCAATATAAACCATCGGTTATCTTTATTCGATTCATTTTAAATACAATTTAATTTCAGAGTCGAAAGTGCCGTAATTTTGGAAGGCATGTTGAGTTTCTCTAAATTACTGACGACAATGGAGGGTTGTAAATTCAGTTCTTTCCAAGTGACCGCCGCTGTTAGGATAAAACCGTTATTGGATCAAGAAGACGTGAATCTCCGTCGAGCGGCTTTCAGGTTACTCGGCGATTTAACGCAATCGATCAACTCGGAGGGAAATTTGGAAGCGTTCAGAGAACAAATTCACGGAAACGTAGTTACTTTGCTTCTACATTTGAGTGATCCCGATATTTACGTTGTAAAAGTATAAAAGAAATCGTTTAAATTCACAATTTTCTCGATATAATTCTTATTTATTTATTTTATAGGCTTGTAAATATACTTTAAGGAAAATCGGACCGTATTTGGAGGGTTCGAAAGTTAATTCGATGATTCAAGAGCATTTGATCGACGAGGCTAATTTGCACTTCAATGATTTCGTCAGGGATTTCATCAAACTCATGGTAACATCATTGTATAAGTGTGTTGACTTACGTCATAAATGACGTATGTCAATTTTTATGACGTTTATGACGTGCGTCATTTTTAGGCAGCGGATATGCAAGATCTGTTTCCGTTATTAATAATGACGTGCCTTTCTTATTTCAAAAGTCAATGGGTGGAGATAAAAGGTAACGCCGCTTTAATAACTGGTGTGTTGTATTCCCAGATGATTCCCGAAAATAGATCTAGAGTGTCTTTGGATACGGTCTGTGATAGATTATTGAGACTTATCAACGATGAAAATGAAGATGTTAGGATTAAAGCGGTTGAGGCAGTTTCCTACTTATTTATCGATTGAAATTCCTTTAAAGTTGTTGTAATACAAAATTATTTTTTTATATTTTAAATATATTTAAGATAAAATGAAGGAAAATAAAGATGCACTTTATATATATATGCGAAGTTTTTTTAAAAATATCATCGTAAGAACGGTTACTTTGAATGTTTTGCGAAAGTAAACGCTAAAAAACGACTATTCATATTAAAAAAATGACATTTCCATGCCGGTTTATTAATAGTTTTATTTCATATAATCCAAGGTGTGCATTACAAGCTTGTAATGTCAAAATATCGATACTTGGTACCGTTACTACCGATAATTCGAAATAATGAGCTTGAAATTTTTGTAAAGATTACAATTCAAATGAATTAATAAGACTTTGCGTCACTAGTGACTTTAAACAACTTTAAAGTTGACAATTCGATGAAAAAATGACATTTGACGTCTGGTCATTCGTATGTCATATAAATGAAGTGTCAAAATATTGATTGAAATCGATATTTCTCGATCATTCTAAAAAATAAAGAGTTTGGCAAATTTTTTGACTCGGGTGAAATAACGAGACTCTGTGACTAGTCGCTTATAAACGACTTTGAGGTTGACAGCACTATGAAAAATGACATTTGACGTCTGTTTATTTGTATAATATATAAATGCAGTGTCAAAATATCGATTGAAGGCGATTTCCCGATAATTCGAAAAAATGGGTTCAAAGATTTTTGTAAATTTTAACTCTGACGAAATAATGAGATTTTGCATGACTAGTCGCTTATAAACGACTTTGAGGTTGACAGCAATATGAAAAATGACATTTGACGTCTGTTTATTTGTATATCATATGAATGAATATGATTAAAATCGACATTTTTCGATAATTCGAAGGATTCTAATGATTTTTAGTCATTTAAAAAATAACACAATAATTAAAATATATTTTATTAATATTCCATACAATCTTCGTTTTGTAAACCTTCTTCGGTTATGGAAAAGCTGCACCTTCCAGTTGGTACGTCCGGTGAAAAAACCACTTCGAATTCCCTTAACGTGCTGTTGTTATTTCTTGTTATTTGACATCTATAATTGATGCTGTTAGTCCAGACAAGGCCAAGACAAGGTTCCGTTTTATTTTTAATAATATCTTCAGTCACCTTTATAAAATATACTCTAATTATATTTCGAATCGCAAAAAAATATAACACAGATGATGTCTGAATGTTTATAATGAAACTTGAGGAATTTAAAGGGAAAACATGGAATCAACGGAGAGAAGAATAAAGAAAAGAGTGGAAAAATGGATAGAAAAAGACTGAAAAGAAAAACCCCAATACTTTTATATTGAAATGAGCACTAGGTATTCCTCTATGATGAATAAACAATTTATTAGAAAAATAACGAAACGTTCTTACTTGATTGGTGCAAACAACAGCCGCCTTAAATTCTTCATTGATTATTTTCAATTTAGTAACTAAATCAATTATCTCTCTACTTCTGGCCAGCACTTCATTTTCGTTTTCCCCACGAAACGGTCCTGCTATAGAATCAACAACGACTAAACCGATATTTTCCTTCCTGAACAAAATAGGTAGCTCAGTTGATAAACAATTTTGTAATTGTTGAATATCTGTAACGTGTTTCAGGAAAACCGAACTTTCAAAATCGTTTTCTGATAAATTGTGTTTAGCTTTGAAAATATTTGCGAGGTGATGAAACCTTTTCGAAGGGAAAACATCTTCTGTGCAAATATAAACCACCCCTAAAAATGGTTTATTGAATGATGGAACCTAAATTTTCTGTCCAGTAAACCTGTTTCTAATCCGTTTTTATGTAAAGGTAATTGAGCTTGAAGAGCTAGTTGGAGGCAAAACTGAGTCTTTCCGACGCCACTACAACCG
The DNA here is from genome assembly GCF_026250575.1 of Diorhabda carinulata. Taxonomy (NCBI): domain Eukaryota; kingdom Metazoa; phylum Arthropoda; class Insecta; order Coleoptera; family Chrysomelidae; genus Diorhabda; species Diorhabda carinulata. Next base: position 1,100,536 of record NC_079463.1, read on the forward strand.
AATATTTCTATAATACCATTCACGGGGATTCCGCCTCTAATTAGAGAGTTTATAGCGATACAACCCGTACTTAACCGTCTCCAAGGTACAATATCAATAGCTACGATTCATTGTAGATATAAAATAGTATTTATTTAAATAAAATAATAAATACCTCTGATTATTTTATTCGGATTGTGTACATTTTTGGAAATCTTTATTCGAATTTCTAGTAACTCTTCACAAGATAAATCGGTGATTTCTATTAATTTTTGAATGTCTGTTATTAAGAATTTTAAAGTTGTATCTATATTATCTGCAATATAACATCCTATAAATACTTCATATTATCAATTTTAATGTTCTTACATTCAATTAGTTTTTTACATACTTCGGGAGAAACTATTCGTTCTACTTCATACATATTAAATTTTTAGGTTACATTTGTTTTTATCATAGATAACGGATGTTTCTTCTGTTTTAATTTTACGTGATAATTTACCCCGCTTATTCAATTCCTGTCTTGCTAATACTAATAGATAATAGTTGAAAATTTGTTGGGAAGGGACCTAAGTTAGTATTAGAAATATATAGATTCGAATTTCCTAATATTGAAATCATATTTATAAATATATAATACCATGACGACATCAGATAGAAATGGCTGGTATTTCTCACAACCGAGATCAACTCCCGTTGACGGTGACAATTGACAAGAGGCGCCAATTATCTTTATACTTACCCCTTTTGGACCCGTTACGTAACTTGATTGTCAAATTTGTTGATCAGATTTTCAATTTATCGTCTGTCAAACAATGCATTATATCCAAATAGCAATTTCCATGTTACTTCTCACCCAAACTATCGCTTTATTTGGTGATTCATTGAAAAAGCTTCGTCAAAAGGCTTCCGAGGTTTACAGGACTCAAAGTAGTGAGAAATCTCTAAATTTTTTAGGACATATCGCTTCAGATTATCCAGGAACGAATCCAAAATATTTAAAAATCAACGAGGACTTATGGGAAAATTACTATTCTTGTTTAAGAGCCCAACAAAATTATATCGGAGATAATTTGTCGTTATGTCCAGAAGCGATTTTGGGGTTTGAGGGTGGAAATGTGAAATTAGAATGTAAAATATGCGTTAGTCCTCTAGAAGCCGAACTAATGGAATTAGTTGTTTGGCAATGGGCTGCCAAAGGTTATAAACTCAGGTCATTGGTAGATTCATACCTCGTCCTAACCTTTCTTTGTATATTTTTCTAGACGGTTTACATTTGGAACCAGTTGAATTTCATGAAAATATTATACTATCACCGAAAGAAAAAACTTTACATATTTATAATTTAGACAGCACTCATTCTGGTCAATATATGTGTACTTTGGGCGAAGCCGCTACTGCTCCCTATTTTTTAACAGTGATCAGTGTTAATGACAGTAATTTTGACGCCGTACACAATCAACGAGCACCGCTTGGTCCTTATCCCAAAGTACCCGAATATTTAAACGAGTACAATTTAGTTTTAGATACTGAATGGTCTGATTGGTCCACGTGTAGTACTTGCGGAATTGTCGGTAAAAAACATAAATTAGGTAAGTATATATGAATCATCGATCAATAATATTAAACTTAATGTTACCACCACACTAACTACACTATCCGAAGGCCATCGAACTGTACGAATATCATCAAATATTACATAACATCCATAAAGCTCACTTAATAAATTATTCACTCAGTTCTGATGTTTTCTTCCATATTCGCGTCATATAGATTCGATCCCTAAATTGATTCTGTTCATATACATAATTTAGAGTTGACGCGTTTTACACAGCCCTACTCGTTCGAAATTCATTTTAATTGTAATCCACAAACAAATCTGTCAATACAATCATATAATTAATTGTTAGTTCTATGGTTGCCGTGCTTGTCATAAAAATTCCGTCATTTTGCTAGCAACTTTTTTGACATTAGAGTTGTTTGTTGTGATTTATGTAATATTTTGTTATTGTTTTTGTTGTTTTAATTAATAAAAATTCCATCTATATTATTAAAAGTATGTGGATATAATTTGTGAGATTATTTAACCAACAAAATCAAGTTTAATATGTTCAAAATATTTGGTAAAATGTTGCTTAAAAATTTTCAACGAGAGACATTATTAAGGTATGTTGTAATTCTGATTATCTACAACTTTTTAATCTAACCAGTTTTAAATATTTGAAGTTAATTCATCATATATTAGTTGTCATTGTATTCGAAAATGAATATCTACAGTGTTTTTCAAAAAGTGTGTTGTAGTTATACTTACATGACTTTTGTATGTACTTACGTAATCTCCTCTTGATCTTAGCCCCATTAGAAACTCCAACTTGATAAAAGTTTACAATGTATGTTGATAAGAACTGGATTTATCTGTTTTTGATCTCTCATCGATTAAATAAAGTGTAAGAATTAAAAAAAACAGTCGTTTTGAAATATATTTATATTTTTATTGGTTTCTTAGGTTATTGTAGCGTTTATTCAAAAGAAACTAAAAGTACAACCTCAAAAGAGAACGAAATCAATACTAATTTCAGCGTTAGTCATAACAAAACTATCAAAACAGTTCAAAATGCAGATTTTGAATTATTTAACGTTTTTAAATTTGGCATACCTTGTAATTCTCACATAATGCCGATAAGTATTGGTGAACTGCCACCTGTACGAACAAGAAACAACGAAATAATCACCGGGTTTTGTAAATTAAAGTGCCCCACGAATGAAATTTTTCTAGTTAAGGATAAACATGGTAACGTCATAGAAAAGGTGATTCAAATTAGACCAAAAATCATTCAAAAATGTGATAAATTTCTAAACACCTATTTCAGGCTAATAATTCGGCGGGTATTTACTCGATGTTACAGCCTCTTCCCCCACTGGAGCCCCCGGTAGCAAGACAAGTTATATACGGGGTGAAAGGCAAAAGTATAATATTAAGTTGTCCCGGGAGCTTGAACACCGATTCGCCGATTCAATGGCAAATCGGTAGTAAAAAGTTAATACCGGAAATAATATCTTCCGAATCTAAAGGGAGGATTTTTATTACAATCACTGATAGAATTCGTATTAATCAAGCGAAAATATCGGATTCGAATGTTTACAGTTGTTGGCAACATGACGAACTGGCCGGTACAATAAGGCTCGTAGTGGAAAAGAAGATCGAATTTAATTTCAATCATACAGTTATGTTGATAGGGATTGTGGTTATTTTGGTTGTTTTTTTGAAAATTTTTGTGAAAGCAATCGTTGGGAGAAAATACGCTAAAGTTTAGTGCAATTGTAATTTAGGTTATGTTGATTTTTGAAGAAAAAAACAATAAAAACTATCGAAAAATTTGTTATTTATTTTTTCCTCGTATAACTACCCTTAACTTCATTCATGTTTGTAATTAAGTCGATTTAAGTATTAAGAATTTAAAATAAATATTATTCGTTGTAATATTTATCTCCAAAAATTCTGTTTAAAGCATAAACGATATTTTAAATCAAATTTTATAAGAAATTTCGAGATTTTAAAACATAATATAATGTATAGGTACATGATCAGTTGATAGTACGAAGTCCAACTAAAAAAAAGAAGAACTTAGTATCAACCAAATGAACTACAGCTTCTATTGAAGTGGCTCTTCGAATTTATCTAAGCATGAACAAATTTAAATAAAAATGATTAGATATAATATTAATCACTCAAAATGTTTTTGTATATCACATATTTTATAAGAAAGAAAAGATTTCAAATTCAATTAAATAATTTCGGGTAGATGGTCAACCTCCAAGATCGATGTTTACTTACTAAAAAAGAAGAATCATAGATGATTAAAATTAGACAATATAAGAAAACAGCTGATCTGAACAGTTTAAAGCAAATACATGTAGATCTGTGGTTACGGGTACTAAAGGTTTTAAAAACGTTTACATAGCGGTGTTGCCATAATTTAAAATATTTTTATCATACAAAGGATTTTGGAATGAAACTACGAATTTGAAATTTTTTATTGCATTTATTTAAGGTAGATATTTTTCGTTGGGACATATTTTATACAAAAATAAACAGTACTTTAGATTAGGATATTCGTTTTTCTATGAACTTTATCTTGGCAAATAAAATCGAAGGTCAAATTCTGCTATTTCATAACCATTTATCAATGCACTCAAGTGTTATTTATATTATTTACAAACGATAAAAAAATTATTAACTTCATATAGAGTGTTTGTTATTTCCTCTTATAAACGAAATAACTTGAGTTGGTAATATACAGATTGAAATTTATAAAAATCTAACTTTTAGATAACAACATAACCATTAATACAATTATAAGAAAAAATTTCCTCATAAATGTAAAGAATTTCTGTTTAATCATGTGAGCAGACGATAGAGGGGTCAGAAGAATTACATAAACAAATTATTTATTAAAAGATATCAAGCGGGAAGAGTTTTCATATTGACTCCACTCTGTATATCTTACGAATTAATTTTTCGATAATGATGCATCATCGGGGGGAGATAAAAGTGTGATAAAAACAACTTTTTATCATAATATTTTCGAGTAATTATTAAAAATTAGAGTAAACACCATTCAGTAACTTAACCTGGATTCATTAAAATATAACAGATATTTTCAACTCGAACTTCGTCTTAACAATGTTAAGGTATGTATCAACGATTGTTATTTAATTATTATACGAAGTAACAAACACATAATTCAGAAATATTAAAAACTATGTCAAATAAGCATGTTGTAAACTACATACCTCATAATAAATTAGTCCATTTTTTTCCTTGCAGGTTATTAATGCTCGTATTGTTTCTTAATTATGGTTCAACAGACATTTATAAATCATGTAAAGACATCAATTTTTGCAAGTAAGTCCTGAATAATAAAAACTATTGCTCTTGAACTATGAAATGAATCTATTAAAATGACTTTTACTTCAATAATAAACGGACAAGTGCTATACTTCTTCTTTTAAATTAGAAAGGCCTCGGTTGATAAGGTTATTCAGCGCTTATGATTGGCTTTTTCAGACGAATAAATATCATTATAAACATTTTGACTATCGGAATATGATTTTTATACTGATTTTATTTTTATTCCGTTATAAACAAAATTGAAATTAAACGATAAATACAAAATTATAATATGAATGATCTTGAAATGTTGGTTGCCTACATAGTACAAATATGTTTCGAGGAAATAAGACAAACGATAAAAGAGAAGAAGAAAAGTCAAACTATGTTTTAAATAAATTCAGTTATGGAATATTTTCTTTAATTAGTTATTTAAAACATTCTAGAGAACTGAGAAACATTGAACCAGTGCAATTTAGTCCCCAGTTTGATGAAATTAGTGAAGATAACAATGTGGTCACAATTCCATTAGTTAATAAAGATAAACAAGAACTTGATTTAAAAATAACTATCCTTGAAAATTATACAGTAAGAGTAAAGGTTACGGAAAAAAATAAAACAAGATATGAATTGAAAGACGTTTTATTTAAAGAACCAGATGTTTTAGAGTAAGTTTGAGCATGAATTAGTTTTTATATTTCTTTATTTATCAGTTTAGTTCGCAATACCAAAATAGGGTAAACACAAAGTTCATTTTTATTAAATAAATACTATTTAAAATAACGAAAACTTTTTTTATACGCCGTATAATGTTTCAAAATATTACTAGAGTCGTCGTAGACAAATCAAACGCCGATTTAGTAACATTATCGCCAAAAGATGGATCTCTCAAAGTTGTTATAACATCAGGAACTTCGTTCAAGGTAGAATTTTATTATGAGGATATTTTGGAAATAGTTTTCGTAGGGGAAAATTTGGTATTCAGTCAGGTAAGTACATTTTAACACGCTTATATTAGCTCCACCTGTACGCGGGTTTGTTCGTAACACTCCTTTGGACAACCTTACCAACTACACCGTTACGGCTCGATACAAGTTTCGACGAGACGGTGGTGGCAATTCAAAAATTGAAAATACAAACAAAACATCATCAACAGTACTTAGATGATCAAAAACCAAGTCATTAAACTCGATAAGAGTCATAAAACAATCGAAGAGCGTTTACATTAAAGCAAAAAAATCTGTTAATGGGTCGAAAAACGATGTTGAGTTCAATTTTTTCAATTATCGGGCACATAGCAACAAGAATTTTGCAATTTACCGCCATTTTTTGTTGTAACGCATTAATCGCCTGCTTACGTCACCAGCGCCGATAGAGTTTCGCCCGAAACTACAGCAGCATCAACATCCCGTGGTTTTACCGTTATATCCGGTTGATATGGGGTTTTATTCGCTTCGTGTCGTATTTTTGGTCACGATATCGAAGTCTGGATCGACGAAGGTTCGTTATAAATATTGAATGGTGCCGAAATTTACCAACAACACGTACTTTAGACGCTACGACAAAACCTTTGCTCTAATTTTATCAATAAATCAACTTTTCGAGGGTCAAAATGGCGTTCTAGTCCATTCTGTTTTGTCGTACATAATTGCAGGTGGATAACGCTTTCGGATTCGTCGCCGAATTTTCCGATATCATCCAACTGTACGGTCTCCACCATCACGCCGTCAAATTAGAGTTACCAGTCACGAAGGATTCGTCCGGAAAGGTTTTATCGGATCCTTACAGAAACAGAAATTCGGATAACGCCAATTACCCGGCCAACGGGCTCGGCCCTTTATACGGAACAGTTCCGGTCGTTTATGGACATTCGTGAGTGAACTTCGATGATAACTCGCTCGACCGATGTGTACTAAATCGTTTTCGTTCCAGCGAAAAACACACTTCCGGTATATTTTTACACAACGCCGCCGAACAATGGGTGGATCTGTGGTACAATTCGACTTCCGGTTACGTTTATTTCATGGCGGAAAGCGGCGCGTTGGATTTGTTCATTTTACTCGGCGATACGCCGAAAGCGGTCGTTAGACAGTTTACCGGATTGACAGGCGTCGCGCACATGCCTCAGGTACCGAAATTTTTTTTGTTTCCGATCGCGTTTTCACGATATTTCTCCTTCAGTTGTGGACCCTCGGTTACCACCAGTGTCGTTGGTCGTATTTTACACAAGAAGACGCTTGGAACGTCGTCACTTCGATGAGCCGGAACCATTTTCCGCTAGACGCCATTTGGCTGGACATCGATTACACCGACGAGAAAAAGTATTTCACTTGGAATCCGGTCAATTATTCGGATCCGATCCAATTCCAAGCAAACATATCCGGAGCGAATAAAAAGTTGGTGGCGATTATTGATCCTCATATTAAAGTCGATGTAAATTATCCAGTTTACGAAGGAGCCAAAGATAAATATTTCGTACAATGGTCGAACGGAACCGATTACGTTGGTTAGTACATTTTAGATCGATCGTGTTGCGCGCAGTTTTCAAAATCTAATAAATTTCTATCAATATCCAACGGCGACTATCAATATCTATGAATATTATTTTTTTTTTCGATATCTGGCAATATTTGTGAACGTTTTCTTTGTCTATCAATGTCTATAAATCTTTCTAGGCGTGTCTATCACTCTCTATAGATGAGCCAATGTCTATACACTCCCACCATTTTGTCTCAATATTAATCAATGTCTATAAACATTTCTAGAAGTGTCTATCGCTTTCTATGAATATCTGTCGATGTCTATAGACTTCTACCACCTTCTGTCAATTTTAATCAATGTCTATGAACATTTCTAGAAGTGTCTATCGCTTTCTATGAATATCTGTCAATGTCTATAGACTTGTACCATCTTCTGTCAATTCTAATCAATGTCTATAAACATTTCTAGAAGTGTCTATCACTTTCTATGAATATCTGTCAATGTCTATAGACTTGTACCACCTTCTGTCAATTCTAATCAATGTCTATGAACATTTCTAGAAGTGTCTATCACTTTCTATGAATATCTGTCAATGTCTATAGACTTCTACCACCTTCTGTCAATACTAATCAATGTCTATAAACATTTCTAGGATTGTCTATCACTTTCTATGAATATCTGTCAATGTCTATAGACTTCTACCACCTTCTGTCAATTCTAATCAATGTCTATGAACATTTCTAGGATTGTCTATCACTTTCTATGAATATCTGTCAATGTCTATAGACTTCTACCACCTTCTGTCAATACTAATCAATGTCTATAAACATTTCTAGGATTGTCTATCACTTTCTATGAATATCTGTCAATGTCTATAGACTTCTACCACCTTCTGTCAATTCTAATCAATGTCTATAATCATTTCTAGAAGTGTCTATCACTTTCTATGAATATCTGTCAATGTCTATAGACTTCTACCACCTTCTGTCAATACTAATCAATGTCTATAAACATTTCTAGAAGTGTCTGTCGCTTTCTATGAATATCTTACAATGTCTATAGACTTCTACCACCTTCTGTCAATTCTAATCAATGTCTATGAACATTTCTAGGATTGTCTATCACTTTCTATGAATATCTGTCAATGTCTATAGACTTCTACCATCTTCTGTCAATACTAATCAATGTCTATAATCATTTCTAGAAGTGTCTATCACTTTCTATGAATATCTGTCAATGTCTATAGACTTCTACCACCTTCTGTCAATACTAATCAATGTCTATAAACATTTCTAGAAGTGTCTGTCGCTTTCTATGAATATCTTACAATGTCTATAGACTTCTACCACCTTCTGTCAATTCTAATCAATGTCTATGAACATTTCTAGGATTGTCTATCACTTTCTATGAATATCTGTCAATGTCTATAGACTTCTACCATCTTCTGTCAATACTAATCAATGTCTATAATCATTTCTAGAAGTGTCTATCACTTTCTATGAATATCTGTCAATGTCTATAGACTTCTACCACCTTCTGTCAATACTAATCAATGTCTATAAACATTTCTAGAAGTGTCTGTCGCTTTCTATGAATATCTTACAATGTCTATAGACTTCTGCTGTAAATGTCATTGAATCTGTATATTTATATTAAAGTCTACCGGCATTAATATGTGTCATCCTCGTCTTGATGTCGAATGGACAATTTCAGGTAGTTGTTGGCCCGGTCCGTCGAGTTACATCGACTTCCTCAATCCGGAAGCTCGAAATTATTACTCAAGTTGGTATAGCTACGACAAATTTGTGAATTCCACCTCGACTTTGGCCGGTATTTGGAACGACATGAACGAACCGTCAGTATTCGACGATTCGACCGAAAAAAGTTTGCCGTACGACGTTCTACACTACGGAGAAGTTCAACACAGAGACGTACACAACATTTACGGTTTACTTCACGTACGAATTACCGTACTAATAATTTAAATCGATTTATACGCGGATATTAATTGTAGACAATGAGTACCCACAAAGGATTGATGGATAGAGATAACGGTACGATTAGACCGTTCATTTTGACGCGTTCCACTTTTGCCGGAAGTCAACGTTACGCCGCCATGTGGACGGGAGACAATACCGCCGATTGGCCGTACCTACAGATCAGTTACTCCGAGTGCCTCCTATCAAATATAGTCGGTTTAGTTTTTTGCGGAGCAGACGTCGGTGGGTTTTTCGACGAACCTACCGCGGAGCTACTTCAAAGATGGTACCAAGTGAGTTAGGAACAATCCAGGTGACGCTCGGATGGTTATAATTTTGTTTTAGGCCGCTATATGGTTGCCTTTCTTCAGAGGACATGCCTCGAACACCGTCGGACGAAGGGAACCCTATCTATTCGAGAAAGACGTTCAAAATGTTATCCGGAACGCTATGGAAGTGAGATATAGTCACATACCCATGTGGTATACTTTGTTTTACGAGCACACCATTTCTGGGGATCCAGTTATAAGGCCTATATTCTACGAATATCCAGGAACTACAAATCAGGACTATCATATTTTGTTGGGTGAGTATATTGAATGTATCCGGTAGGAATCGGTGAGTTGATGAACAGCTTTTATGAAAAAATATGATATTTGTAATATTTTTTTGAAAATTAAGTGAAGTTGTTGATCTCTTTCTGCTAAATGTTGTTTCCAAAAAGGAAAAACAAGTTGCAAGTAGTGATTTATAATCAAAAAATATCAAAAATGCCAAAGAACAATAAATAACGTAGCATGTTTCGTTAATAATTGAAAACATTTTATTTGTCAAGTCTTGAGGTTGAAATATTGAAATTTCTTGAACAAATTGAACATTCGAAATCATTTTTTGCGGTTTACAGTCCCTATCAAACATGAGAAAAACGTAGCAAATAATTTCAAAGTACTGGGTACATGAAGTTTTTAAATTTTTCTAATTAAAACAACCTGCAATTCATATTCCATCTCAATCTCAATATTTTAAGCTCAAGTTGAAACTTTTTCACTTATTTAAGTTACATCCTGTATATAACCAGTTATAGAATCAATTTTACTAGTGGAAAATCACATGGAATTTCAGTTAATACGTAAAAATCATCCTTATATTGTAAAACTGATATAAACTTCCAATAAGCACCCTTATAGTTGTACTTTTTTTAAATAAATACTATATAAACATTTCTAGACATAATAAACATACAAATATATATGATTTTTGTTTGTGTGAAATTAGTTTTAGTATTTATGAAGTTTTTAAATTTTTCTAATTAAAACAACCTGCAATTCATATTCCATCTCAATCTCAATATTTTAAGCTCAAGTTGAAACGTTTTCACTTATTTATGTTACATCCTGTGTATAACCACTTATAGAATCAATTTTACTAGTGGAAAATCACATGGAATTTCAGTTATTACGTAAAAATCATCCTTATATTGTAAAACTTATATAAACTTCCAATAAGTAGCCTTATAGTTGTCGTTTTTTTAAATACAAAACTATATAAACATTTCTAGCAATAAACATACAAATATATATGATTTTTGTTTGTATGAAATTAGTTTTAGTATTTATTTTAACTAGCTAATCAATATAAATCATGTTATTATAATTTTTTATTTGACTTACGGTTGATTTTATAGAGGTATTTGAAATCCAACTCCAATTTCGCAATTCAAGAAAGTTTTTTCAACAATTTGATGGCATAATATGTATAAAATACACAAATCTCACTTATAAACTATCTGAGAGTCTTAAAGAAATTAAAAATCAAAAATATTTGTAACATAAACGACTTTTCTAGAAATGAGAAATATATAACGTCAATTGTCAAATATCATAAAACGGTTGCCAACATAAACCATAGTTCTACGCTGGTCATAGAAAAATTGAAACTTTTCAATTTGTCAATGTTTCTACTTGATGTGGCTTATTTTCTACTAAACGGATTTTAGTTCAAATTAGCGATAGTTCAATCATATTTAGAGGTTACGTTTATTATTTGTTTATAACTTTGGTGGAAATACTTTTGATTGTATTTAATTCAAGCAAAAATGTTTAATATTTTGAAGGCTCGTCTATTCTGGCTAGACCTGTTATGGATAAAGGAGCTAAAAGTGTAAATGTGAGTTTCCCAGGTACTAAAGATGTTTACTGGTACAGGTTAGACGATGATTCTTATAAAATATTCTCCGGTGATAGTTCGACGATTATTACTGTTGACATGATTACAGTAAGTGAAAAAATATTACAATTCAATTGACTATTTAGAAAACAACACAAATGATATTTGTTTTAGTCGCCATATTTCTATAAAGGAGGCAGTATTATAGCAAGAAAAAATGAAAATCGATACTCGACGACTGATATGCAGTCAGATCCGTTCGATTTATACATTACCTTAGATTCTGTATGTATTTTAACAACGTTGCCAGACGTTTAAAGAAGAAATACTCCGCTAGAATTCTAGTTTCTTTTCTTTTCAGAATGGAGAAGCCGAAGGGACGTTGTACGTGGATGATTATACAAGTTTCAAATATAGAGACGAAAAACTTTATTTTTATGTTCGTATAAACTACATAACGGAAACCGGGGGAATTTCTATTGAGTAAGTACTTTAAAAAAATTTATCTTTATCAGCAATTTTTTTTAATTGTATACAAGGTATGTTGAAAAATCTGAATTTTTTGTGTGAAATTCATATTTTTTAACAAACCTTGTTTACTATATTTTAAAATTTTACAAAACTTGTCACGTTATAGTAAATAATAAAAAGAATCTTGATATACGAGGTGAGTTTAATATTTGTTTAGATATTTTTCGTATTTTTTGGAAAATAATAATTTTGAAACAAAAGTATAATCTTTCTATAACTACGAGGGGAACTATTTTTGATCTTGTCGATCGTAAGGAGAAAGGCATAACACGTCGACCGATTTCGATCTTCTTGGATCTCATCAGGAGAAGGCAAAATAATCAGGTACCTTTTTTTTGATAACAAGGAAAACAGTACAAACTATCGACCGATTTCGATCTAATTAGTTCTCGTCAGTAAAGGGCAATATACTCACGTTTGTCTTTTTTTGGCAACAACGAGAAAAGAACACAAACTATGGACCGGTTTCGATCTATTCGGATCTCATCAGAAGAAAGCAAGGTTGTCACGTTTTTCTTTTTTTTTATAGCAACAATCTATCGACCGGTTTTGATCTGATTAGTTCTCATCAGTAGAAAGTATAAAATCACAGTTTTGCTTCATAATAAAGGCCTGAACGTGCTTTTTTTTCGATCCTTGTTCTTCTGAAGACTCTTATTGTAGCAAAAATTCATATTTTTTAACATTTTTTTTAAAGGAAAATTAACGGTGGAGAGGGGGACTTTGTTGTGAACATCAAGCAAGTTATAGTAGTCAAACCTTCAAATTTAGGTGAGGTTATTCGAAAAATATACGTAATTGTTTGGAAGTTTCGATCATATCAATTTATAGAGAATATAAACAACAATTTATGATAAGAATATCGCTATATGTAGTTCAATCGATATACCTAGTGATATACAGGGCGTTTTATTAATAATAAAAATGTTTCTTTAAACTACGACCGAAAACGCCACGTCTTAGATTCTAATTTGTCATTTTTTGACGTTTCCTCGTAAGTTTTTTTCATATTTTCAATGGATTTCCCTTTATTTTATTTGTTTGATCAAATTTTTATCGATTTCCTATCCCCGTTTCTTAATTCTGCTTCTTTTTCAAATAAATTTCTCTAAATTGATTGATTGGAACTTTCGAATCACCCTGTATAGATAAATCAATTCTATTTATTTTCTTCTAGGCACAAATAAATACGTTTATGAACATCTAGCTGACGGTGCGGCATTGAAAAGTGTTGATTTGTGTCAACGATTAAAAAAAAATCGAAAAGTCAGTTTAGTATTTTAATTTTTGTAAAATAATTTTATTAAATATATTCGATAGCATATCAATGTGTTTACACCCCATTTCCGACAAGTTTTATCAACTAAATTTGGCAATAAAACTCGGAATTATTAAGAAATCTCACTAATGACAGTGATAGAATATGTTCTCTCGTATATTGATTGTGTGACGTAAAAAATCTCCAGTAGGTTTTGTGTCCGTATGTCGTTGGGTAGATGATAATTTAATGGCTTCCCTGAGCTTGAAACTCCGCCTTTTTTAACGACAACTCGCCACTCCTTCAAAAGTTTCGGGTGTTACCGGTCCACGTAATCTGACGAACTATTTATCTAACTGCCAACGTTGCCAAACCTACATCTATTTACGGAAAACTAATAAATTCAATCCGATATCACCTAAAACGCTAATAGATTTACTTCTCGCGAAAAGTGGCCTAAAAATAAATAGCGAATATTTTATTATTAAACTTATGTATAAATTTAAATTCCCATAGAATAAAAATGGCTACAACAGACTAGGAATGTTGCTAATTCAACTTCACCTCTTGGGAATCAAGTTATTAATCTATTTATATTTGTTATATTAATTTTCACCTACACTTCTTTATTCGGTTCACAAAAAAATATGCAATTTCTACGTAATTTTCTCATCAACCTACGATTTTTATAAAATCCGAATTGGCAACACGGTAACTGCCTATTTCATCATAGTAACAAAAAATCTAAACGCTAACGGTCATAATTTGTCCGACAACTAATTTTGCTAGCAATGTTGCCAAATTATCTATAATGAAAGTAGATGTGGTATTTTCCATATTATGTTAATTGAAAAATGAAATTTATTTCTCCAGAATGAAGTTTTGTGATTCGTGTTTATTTTAATCGAATGATGGGTAACATAATCTCGCAGTTTTCGCAATTGAAGCTAATAACATTTCTTTCTTCTATAAATTATATAATGACTAAATATTTGATTTTTTCGGTACTTAGTTAGTTTTTGGGTGATGCTCGTGAAAATTACACGATTCATATAAATTTGGATACAATATTTCAAATTTTTTGTATCTTCTTTGTCTAAATTAACATAATAGAACTTATGAAACTTGTTTATTTTGCAATTATTTATTGACAGTAATTTAAAGCTGGCAACGTTGCGTTTCTCTTCCAGCTGATTTATATTTCGTGACGTGGCTGTTTGAGGTCATTAAAAAATGAAATATCGTAATTAATTGTCCGGACTTGCGGGATAATAAGAAATTTAGCAAAATTCTTTTCCTCAAATTAAATATAACTTTGTGTAAAAAGTTTTCTGAATTAAATACACACACACAAATATTACCGATCGACATTTGGTCGATATTTTTATCAACCATAACCTCACTAAATTCAAAATATTAAGAATATACATTTTTTTTAAAACTACACCCTGTATACATACGAAACACGTAAATAACAATGGAATATGAAAAGAAAAAAATTATAGAAGAACAAAAAATAAAACGTCTCAAGTTCATTCAAGTTTAATAGACATATTAGTATGTTTCCCATTAGAGAGGTGACCTTTGAAGAAGCGTTGTTTTGCACATACAAAGCGATGTAAAATTTCCTGCATCGGGCGGCATTTCTAGGATATTATTCACGTACATACGCGACATCATTACCAAACAAGCGAAATATATATTGTTAGTTGAAAATTATACGATTTATGATACCGATTTCAACATTATTCAGAATTCAAACTCGTTTCTTCGTTGTAGTCGGTTAAATATAATGTTTATGAATCACGTTGTTCGCAAAACCCGACTATTATGACGAATAACAATTTTTTTCAACAACAAACTGTTAGAGACGATCGAGATTCAACGTACAGGGTGACCAAATAAAATTATTAATCAATGGTGAACAATATATTCAGTAATTTAGTTCCCAGTGACTATTTCGAGTTTTCAAACATAAAAAAGTAGCTCGGGGCAAAGAAATTTGATTCCAACGTATACTTTTTGATACGATCGACAAATTTGATGGTTTGGAAAATGGAATAGAACTCAAACTACGAAATTTCCAACAAAAAAAACTTTCCAGTAGTTTTCGTTAATTATATTGATCGTGGTACACCCTGTATATACACAAATTTAGATATGAGATAGCATTTTTATAATTACAATAATTTTGAATTAATTGAAGTTTTTTTTTTGGAAATATCAAAACATAATTGCTAGTAAAAAAAACTATGGAAACTTTTATAAAATAGTAAACAAATTATAATTTCGTTTTTATATACAGGATGTTGTAAAAGGTCAAAAATGACGTAAAATTAACTGGATTTAGAAATATTTCGACTGAACGTTACTTTCAATTCGAAATATTGAAAAATCAAAATGGTTCATTGACCTATGGATTTCTGGGTGATCAAAATAATCAGGAGTTAGTTCATACAGGGTGTAACAATACATATTTAGGTATATGGATTATTTAAAAAACTTTACCAAGCAAAATAGTAGGTAAATTTAAAATCCATACTAAAAAACGGCCGTATATGGTTAAGAATAAAGTATTAATACACCCTATTCGACAGATTTAGTCCCCTCGGATTATTTTCTGTTCCTACACTGAAAAAAATGAATCTGTGGTCGAAGATTTTCTCCAGTTAAATCGCCCCGTTGATTAAAACCGCCTTTATCATAAAGTAGGTCATAGAAAGAGCGCGCGGAATATCTCATATCAATAATAATGTAAAAGCTCCGAGGGAAAAAATATTTTTTTCGTTTGATTCGGTACTTTTCGAATCTCCCTCGTATCGTAACAATTTTTGTACGATGCTTAAACGCTCAAACAAAAACAATATTATTGTAAACACTTCGTCTCCCACCTGTTGTTGAATAGCATCGGCGGCAAGGTTTACACGTGCACCTCCAAGAATTATTTTCAAAACTTAATATACTTTCGTTGTGGTATCAGAAGAGCGAGGTCAGTTCTTCATTCTACACTGTTATCGTCGAAAAATAAAATGATAGACGTATTCCCGAGGAGGGTAAACAAATTTTTTGTGGTATTTTTCATTTTTAATAATTGGGTATCGGGTAATAGCGATACAGGTTTATTAAAAAATATGAATAATGTTTCTGTGTATGTGGAATTGCCAGGTAAGCACAAATTTGATATTAATTGTTTATAAATCGATATTCTGTGATGAGGTAATCAATTGGGATTTACCCGATGCGTATTCAAATTACTATACACGTTGTCCCCCGAAGAAAAAACTAGTTTTATTTCTAATTCCATCTTATGAATGGTATATAAAGTCGAAATTTAGTATAAAACTTTCATTTATTAATAAATGTAACGTATTAGGGCGATTTTAGAATTTATTATATCGTCAAAAGGGTTAAAATCGAATTATTAAGGCTCAAAATAAAATAAGGACATTTTAAATAAATCTTAATCATATAATTTCAAAATTAATATTATGTAAACAACATATTATCCTAAATTTTCATTTTAATGTTGATAATAAGAATTTAATAAACTTGTATTGGGTCATAGATGAACTGAAATGTCAAAAAACACGGTTTTCAACCAAATCTATTTGTTACAAACTTATTCTGACGTAATTGACGAATTTCTATTTTCTATAATTCAATAAATGACCCTGTCCTTTCATGTTAAATCATTTAAATTCACCGTTTCGTGTGAAACAAGCTTTAACGATAAAAAAATCAAAACATTTATCTTATTACAATTTAATATGAAGTAAAACAAGTGAAACCTTTAAAAACATCCATTCTTCAGAATAAATTCAAGTTCAAAAACCGAGATTTAATTATGCCGACAATTACTGATGAATAAATAAAGTCATTAATTACAATCAAAGGAAGTGCAGTTGAAATTTAACAAAGTGTATTTGGAGGTAATATCCTTGAACGTTATTTTTTACGTCTGGTCATATAGGCAATACACTATTTTAATATCATGAAATTGAAGAACGCCAATGAAAATTTTGATAATCGATAAAGTAAACAATATTAAAACATTCTATAAATTATAAACGCAATCAAAAACTAGTTTGAAATAACGGAAACTCAAATTACTATTTAATTATATATACATACTCTGTACGACTGTGTCGGAATTCAACATGAAAATAATGAACTGTTGTCTTCGCATTCTTTTACACTCACTTTTGCACAAGAACATTATACATAAATATAAAATAAAATAAAAATAACGTATAACGAATGTCGATAACGGATAACGTAAATGACATGACTTTTCTTCTTCTTTTTTATGGTTGATTTCTTCTTGACGCTAGTTGGAATCTTCTACTAAATAGACAACCAACATTATCGTTTTATTTGTTTTAAGGTAATAATTTGACGTATTATAATGCGGAAAATAATGGAAATGTTGAACTTAATTCACCAATAGCTACTGAAGAAACGGAATATATAAATTTCAACGCTAGTTTCCAAATAATACAAGGTGCTATCAAAAATATTTCAAATCCTGATTGCGTTAAAGATTTTAAATACGTTTTAGAAGCCATAGGGCGAAAAGAGAGATGGGCATTAGAAAGTAAGTTAATTTATTTGATGATAACGTGGAAAAATTATATAATTTCGTATTTATTTATAATTTATTTTGATTATATGAAATTAACTAAAAGAAAATGGTATACATACCTACTAGTCAGGCAACACTCGATACTGCCACGTATTGCATTAAATCTACATCATTTTGAACATTTAGAGATAAAAATCTGTTTTCTTCGGGAAATAATTTGAAAAAAAATTTGATTTTTAGTGATTGATTCGTTTTCTAAGCATCCGGAAAATATTTTATACGGAAACTATTACCAGCTTGGTAATTTTGATGAGTGCATCAAAATAAATGATTATGACGCTAGTATCGTTAAAGTACAGTACTGTTTGATTGATATTTATTTGAAAAAAAATTTTGTCGATCCTTCAAAACATACTAGAACCGAGGATATGGCGATGGGGGTATGTATAAATATTATATTTACAAAGTTAGTACCATTTTTATAATAGTAACATAAAATGTTTTCCAAATACAATGTTTAGTTTCAAAAATTGATACCAGGGGTGCCCGTTCATCTAAATCGACTGAACCCTACGATTAAATTTACGAAAAATGTCATCTTTTGATTATAATTACTTTTTAAATGTTCTTTTTAGAGAAATAGATCGATTTTTGATAAAAATTTCCTGCATTGGTCGATTTGTTTACCATCTTCTTGTTCTACGCACGATGCAGACATATTTGTCCGCAGTATATTTTCTTCGTTCTCCCCAAAATACGATGTTTTTATTGATGATAATCTCCCAACATGCGAAACTGATAAAATATTACCAATAACAACTGGAGAAATAATTTATGGGTAAGTCAAGTTTTCGTCCATTTAAAATTTAATTGGAACCACCCTGTACATTTTATATATTAATAAGATCCCCCTATGAACGCAACAATTGTACAACCTTCTGTTTATTTTCATTCAAACGCCGTGGTTTATCGCGAATCGACAGAAGTTCGGCAACACTGTCGAAACATATTATCGTGTTCGTGCTTCAGACAGTTGTGTCTGGGTCATTGAACTCGCCGCTACCAAATAGTTCAATTTTTGATGAATGATATATCAAATTATTGTCCAAACAGTTTTTAATTTCTGTAGAAAAGGGATTTTTGATACGAGGAGTTCGAAAAATATATCAGCTTCTCGGTAAAAAAATTATTATAGGAGAAAAATTCATGAAAATTGAATTTCTCGGAAAACTATACATTTGATCTGAAAATTAACATGATTTTTGAACTTTTCGTACAAAAATACATGATATACATAATTTTTTATATTCTTTCAATATAAAAATGTATAATTAAAAATTATCTCAAAAAATCGACAAATTTGGGAAAAAATTTTGACACGCTCGTATAAAAAGTTCCATATCTCGAAAACCAGTTGAGATATCGATATATTTTTGACATGAATCAATTGAGAAAACGTGTGTCTAAGTGACTTTTAATATTGGATTCCTTCAATTTCACAGTTTTGAGAAATATACAGGGTTAAAGTTTATAATAGTTTTTATACGTTCGAGATAAACTGTTTTCACCCTTAAAAACTCTCCCCCTTCCCCATCCCGACCTCATATACCCTAATTTCTTATCATATTCTCTTCCTTATCTAATAATTTCAAAAATAATATACAGGGTGTATCTAAATTAATACGATAAAATTCAAGAGGTGATTGCTTCGAGATATCACCTTTAAAAGGTGGTGACTAATATTCCGGTTAAGGTAGAAACTTTAAATTCTGTCATTTTCGCGGAATTGTAACTGAAAATCCTCGTTTTATTTAAAAATATTTTTTTTATCAAATTTTTTCACCGAAAGTAATATCTGCTATTTATAATTTATTATTTTTTTTTAATAAATTATTAGAACTAATCACCTTTAGCCAAAAATACGTGTCATGGATTCCCAAATACGTTTATAAGAAATCTTGGAAAGGGGCGGACTGAGGAAAATTTGTTCTGTCGCATAATATAATTTGTTATTTATAAAATTGTTTTTTCGTTATTTAGAACTATAGTTGGGGCGTTTTTGACATTCACCGTCATGGCGACGTTTTTCGATTGTTGGTGTCTATATTATCATCGAAAAAACGTCGACGCCAACTCGAATTCTCAACTACAAAAACAATTTAATACCGTAAAAGAAACGCTTGTCTGTTTCTCTCTCATAAACACAACTCGAAGATTTTTCCACACCAAACCGAACCAACTGAATCTGGAATCGATTTGCGGTATAAAATTCATATCGATGTTCATTATTTTAGTCGGTCATTCGTTGATATTCATCTTCGGGGGACCTATTATCAATACGAGTTTCTTTCTCGAGGTGAGTACCTTCGATAAAGACGTTTAACGTCACTCAATAAGTCGTGTAACTGACACACAGATGGCGCTGTCATTGTCAAATCCATATGACGTTTATGTAGTACCAACATTTAAGTGACTCTACTTTTATAGTATTTTCAAAAGTGCACGTAGTCCAAGTACACCAGAAAACATCAAAAAAATCCAAATTTAATCGTAAATTTAATTTCTGAACGGATTTCAGTCGGTAAACCACGTCCAAAAACACAACAATCAGCTGTGAAGGTCATGGCTTCGCTATTTTATTTATTACATTAGTCTTTATGAAAAAAATCGATTTTTGGTGAAAAAAACGTGTTTTTCTTACTTAGTCACACGACTTATTGAGTGATAATATATTTTTATCCCGCAGCCATAAAAATAAAATCGACATAACATCATCTGTCAACGGCCATATTTTTTATAGAACACTTTAACATACATAAGTTGCTTTATTATATCTCAACTACTCATATTTATATAAAATAAATGAATAAATTGATAATAATATTTGCCCAGATATTGAATTATTAGTCATAGTTTTTACCTATAATAATTGAGAATACGTGGCAACACTGAAATGGAACAATCTACAACTATATAAGGAATAAAGATAACAATCGTTGGTGTACGTCTAATAGAAAGAGATAGTCGATCTCTAAGGCGTAAAAAATATGAAATAGCCTCGTTCTCAGGTACCAAATGGTTGAAAATATTTACGTAAAGTTCTAGCTTGAACCCAAAGCCCTTTATATCTATATCTAAGTAGTACCTGGTACTTTACAGCAACGTTCCAATTCATATATATGAATTTGACATATTGAAAACTAAACGTGAGATTAATAATAAAAATATTAAGTTAAATGAGCGGGAAACCGTCTTTACAAGCGGTGTCGTGCTTCGTGTGTGGCAATGGGGTGGAGTAGAGCAAAAAATTTTATCTGTTTTAAAATCGTCTGGTGGTTCCCAAAAAAGGGATGATTTAAAACGGTTGGTTTATCGAAATTTCATTTTTTCACAACAATGAGTAGTTTTCACACATAAAAAAAAAATCACGCGGTAGATTTTGAAAAAAAAAAGGTTAAATATAACTTAAATTCAAATTTTAATGTTTTGTTTTACGAAATTCCACGTCTTTTTACCATCAGTGACTGGACTATATTTCATTTCCTTTTGTTATGTAATTATTATTTTTTAGACGGCCACGAAAACAGAGCACGCAATTTTTATAAACAGCCCTATTATCGTCGACACGTTTTTATTAATTAGTGCCTTTTTAATGTGTCGACTTTTATTATTAGAACTGGATAAAAGAAAAGGGAAAATTAACTTTTTAATGTTATACATAGCCAGATATATCAGGTGAGTTTCGAATTAAACAAAAATGAAAAACTGTCATTTTTTTACAGCGTTGCCACAACAAAAATATAAATTTTTCAGACTGACGCCTGCGTATGCGGTTATATTAGGATTATACGTCACGTATTTACCTCGAATAGGTTCGGGACCGTTATGGAATTCACGTGTAAGCTTAGAAAAAGAAAGATGCGAAAATTCATGGTGGCTCAATCTCCTATATATTAATAATTACGTAGGAACCGATAATCTAGTGAGTCAAATTAAACAGCCTACTAAAAATGACAGTCTAGCTTCTAAATTTGAACGGGAGGGTTTTTTAGCGTTTCTTTTTTCTAGTGTATGTTTCAATCTTGGTATTTAGCAGTGGATTATCATCTTTTTATACTTGCTCCGTTCGTGATATACCCTCTATGGAAAAAACCGAAATTAGGAGAAGCCATTTTGTTCTTCTGTTTCCTAGCGTCTATTTTCGTACCTTTTACGATTACATACATCGAGGGATTAGATCCAACAATGATGGGTTATCCGCCGTAAGTGTAGAAGCGAAATTTTAAAAAATTATATGAAAAAATTCTTTTATTTAGTGATTAATTTCAGGGAAGTAAATGATCTTGGAAGGAACTTCTATTTCGTAAATTATTATATAAAAACTCACATGAGATGTAGCTCCTACTGTATAGGATTATTTTACGCGTATATGGTGCATAAAATACAAAGCAATTCGTGAGTACTCCAATTAATTAATACATTAAATCACTTTAAAGTTAACACATCCACTCAATGTTGACACTGACACTTCGATCACGGTTCTGTCTCTCGTTTCTTCTCGTTCTTGTGAAGTTTATTCAACTCGAACAGCGTTGCCAGATTCGTCGACGAATTTCATACAAGTGAATTATAAATATTATTTAACTGATTAATTTGTTTTGTTACTAAAATTATTGATTTAAAAACAATTTTGCTTTGAAATTTTTCAAATTCTAATAAAAAATTCCAATCTCTCGGTAATAAAATTTTAGTTAAAGATCTTTTAAATTAAAGGAAATATTTGAACTCTGGCAACAGCGAGGTGATACACGAACAGCTGTGTATTCGATTTTTTATAATCGGTTATATTCGATTAACTTCGTTATTAAGTTGTGGTGTACATACTCCATACCGAGAACATAGAGTTATTATAAAACATAGAGTGAACAAAATATGATGTGCCATGACGTGGAAGTTTCTCTTTAATATTAATTCTATTTATGTAAGCCTAAATAAACTGTCATCTGTCAAACTAATGCCTCATTACCGGTTCGGTACGACTTGGGGAAACTACACTCACAACTCTAAGTGTTGTTGTAGTGGTAGTGTAAATAGTGTGTGGAGTATAATATACAGGGTGATTATTTTTTGTTGTTATTATACAGGAACCGCTCAATTTTCATTTCAGTGAGAAGATACCGACATACGCGAATGTGTTGGGGTGGATTTTCGCTATAACTTGCGGAGCAGCTTCAATTTTAGGGGTTGGCGTTTTTTACGAATCAGATCATGTTCCGAATATCATCGAAAACGCTTTTTACTCGGCTTTGCATAGAGTCGGTTGGTCAATTTCAGTCGGATGGACACTTTTGGCTTGTGTTACTAATAACGCAGGTAAAATGTTATACCCGACGACCTCGCATCACTCTTATATTGAAAATTACACTAATTTTTTCGTTTATTTTAGGTTTAGTTAATAAATTTTTATCCCACAAATTTTTTATTCCGGCAAGTAGGTTGACGTATTGCGCTTATTTAGCGAATGGATTAGTCGAAGTTTACAGCGCTGGTATAATGAGACAACCTGTATATTTGGGTATATTCGAACTGGTAAGTAAACATTGACATCAATGTTTCGTTTTAAAATTACATTTTTTAAATATTTATATCGGGTACGATTTTTTTGCCGGTCGGTGTATAACCACCTTTAGCTAATATTTTATATTGTATGATATTGTTTTAGTGAATTTATTTTAGGTTTGTAAAACGTCCGGTCACGTCATAACAACTTTCGCTATGGCATTTTTATTGTGTATAGTTTTTGAATCTCCAATTCACGGAATGGAAAAGATTTTGTTGAGGAACGATACGAAAAAAAATCAAAAATCACATCAAAATGGAAATTTATCCGCGTGAAAATCGGATGTAATTTATAATAGTGTTAATTATTTGTATTGGAAAAAAAAATGTGATAAATATTTATTTAATAAAGTATACGAAAACGTTTTTGAGTTTTTTTCTGATAGTCAACTATAGTAAAAACTGGAAAAATAATACAACGTGGCAACAATGGAAAACAACTGTTTGCAAACTTAACGACTGAGAAAGTGAAAAGTTGGTAACACTTATTTGTTCGAAGTAGATTTTGTACTTTTCTAAAAGCGTATGTTTAATGCCAATTTTAGTATTTGAAAATAATAAAGTGACTGTGTTATACCTTATTCTTGGAAATTCACATTGGGATCTATACGTAAACATATAAAAGTAAATGGTGAGTCTATTTTAATTTAAATAGTTGAGAACAAATCGAGGTTAAGGATTGAAGATATGTATTCATATTATTTGTTAATATAATAACTAATAGGTATTAATTAATAATGTTGTTTTAAAAGGTAATGTTTTTTTATTGGTTATTTTCACTGAACAGTAAATACAATCACAATTTTTTCTAATTTCGAAAAAGATAGAAAAGAAGACGTATGACAGTAAGGAAATTATACCAACAAGACAAAAAATTATCAACTAATATTTAAAACTTCTTCTTTTTTATTTCACTAATTTTTGTGTAAAAGAACTACTTTTTGTATTGTTCTTTAGTAAACTATTACAGCATAATTTAATTTAAAATTATGTAAAAAAGTATACTTCTGAAACATAGACACGTTTTTTTAGACTTTCAACATTTCTTTTGCTTTTTTATGCAAATTTCACAACTGTATAGAGTTTATTTTCGAAAAAATAACTGTACATATTTAGTAAATTTTTTTATACTACTTCACAACAAACTAGAACAAAAATAAACACAGATGAAAATATTAGAAATAATAAAGTGAACACAGTTTATTACAAAATATAAACGATTAAGATAGAAACTTCTTTAATGGAAAAAAAACATGCAGAATGGATAGATGAGGATCGGTTTGCTAAATACTAAATATTACATAAAACTATCAGCTAATAGGCTTGCGAAATGTATATAACAGCATGTAAAGAGAACAAATGACAACATGACCGGGATCTTATTTCAACAACTGGACAATTGCATAAAAAAAGGACAGATAACAAGCTTGTGTCTACAAGGGAGGATCTTGTGTACATAATGAGATATTGACAGGACTTTGGGTGATCAACGATTAGGAATTTAAAGGATCTTGTGTCACAATTGGACAGTGGCATCCCATAAGGTCAGATAACAGAAAATTGTGTCAATAATGGGACAGTAGCATCACGTAAAGGCAGATTAGAAGCGCCTGTGTCCACAAAGGGAGATTTTCAGGACTCTGTGTGGTCAACAATTAGAAATTTAAAGGATCTTCTGTCATCGAATGGACAATTGCTTACATAAGAGCAGATAACAGAAACTTGGGTCAACGATTGGACATCAGTATTACGAAATGGCAAATGGTGTCAAAACACAAGAAGACTTAGAATATGTGGAAATAGAAAAAAGTCGTCTGAAACGAAAAAATTTTATATTACATCCGACATTACATCAACAACAATATATTCTGGTAGAATAAATACTGTATATCGCAAATGCCTAACTGTATACAGATTGAAATTAGTCGATATTAAACTATGTGTGAACATTTAGGAATTACACCGATTAATGCTAATTTTACTGCAGTTGCGGCCGCCGCTCCTCCTGCTACTGCCGCCGCTGCTCCTCCTGCTACAATCGGTTTTTCACTAGTATCCACCAAACGATCAGAATCTGGCATCATCTACAAAATAACGATCAAATCTCTAACGACATCCGGTATTTATATGGATACTTACTTTATCGGCAACGTGTTTGATAATCTGTCCTTCGGAATTCACATAAAATATAGAAAATCCATCATACCAACTGTAATAAACGAAAAGAAAATATATGTGAACAACGTTCCCTGACTTTTGAAAGAAATTTGATTCAATACCTTTCAGTTTTGTCGAATAATTCTTTTATATCCCATAATTTATATCTCCAAAATGTCATCATCACTTTTAACGCCGATATACCCCTTATCTGCCACCTAACTTTAACTGAAGAATCTTCCGGATGTTTGGTTATTTTCAGTATTTCAAATTTCACGTACGCAAATTTCAAATGCCCTACCGTCCTAAGCAACGCTACTTGTTTCACATAATTATACAATCCTCTATAAAATAAATAAATTGACATAAT
The DNA here is from genome assembly GCF_026250575.1 of Diorhabda carinulata. Lineage (NCBI taxonomy): Eukaryota > Metazoa > Arthropoda > Insecta > Coleoptera > Chrysomelidae > Diorhabda > Diorhabda carinulata. The sequence goes on from NC_079463.1 coordinate 1,126,549, forward strand.
AAGTATCCCATATATGTATGTGAAGTCTGTTCAATTCCGTTTTATTGTGTTCCCATAATTAAAAATGTGTTTATTTGAAATACTTACACAGTTCGTATGTTTCTAATGTTATCCTCAAATATAATATCCGGATGGTAAATGGTATAGTCTAAAGGTTGTATGAATAAGTTTGGTAAAGATTCAGCAAGGATGTTGAATACTTTCGACAACTTTTCTCCACTAGGTTTATTAGGATTGTCGTCCTGACTTTGATTACTATACTGCTGTTGGGGTTTCAGATTACTATAGTGATCTAAATTGTTATCTAAAGGAGTTGTCTTATCAACAAATCTAAAAATTCGCTAGACATTTAATCATAAAACTAGTTATTTAGTAACTTACCTTAAGTAACTTAATCTATTTGGATTTTTATCTAAAATTAATACGTTTTCTTTAGTAACTAGATCATTATCACTTTCTCTGTTGTCTACTAAAATATCGATTACTCGTGACTTTCGACTATTTTCATCAAATTTCTTTTCGGCTTTTGAAAAATACTAAAACAAAATGTCAAACTCCAAAATCCTCACGTGCATAGATCTAGTTCTTGTAAATCAAGTGCTCTATGAAGCTTACTTTATGCAGCCAAAATTAACCTTAAACTAAACTTTTTCGATGGTAATTTTTTATTTTATGGAGTGAATTAAGGATAATTATAAATTATGTGGACCAATAGAAATTTCTTGTATGGGTCCTTTTTGTCACACAAATGTGGAAAGCTTCTGACACTGTCTATCATTCGATTGTTTAAAGGACATTACTGACTTTCAAACATTGCTTTTTCATAGTTTTTTTATATCAGTTTTAAAAATAACCACTCCGGAAATCAGCGTTATAACCCAAATAATATTCCCAAAACCAAAAAACAAGGATTTCGAAAACAAAACAATACCATCAATACAGACTGACCTGATGTATTCTGTGTTCATAACTTCAAAAAATTAAGGAATTAAACTAAGAAGTTAAAAGTTAGTGAACTCTTAGTTTAATTTTAATTTACTGTTTATTTTCTACATGAACCACAAGTACCATTCCAGTGTCTAGTAACAACTAGTAATTTAATTTTGTTGATTTAATTTTTGCTGCATAAACGAATTTTGCGTTTCTTATACCAATTAAATATTAATTATTGTAATTTCCTTACCTGTTGGTTTATTTGTATAATTTGAATTTGAGGAATTTTCTCAAATTTAAATACACTACTTCTAGATGCGACTAAACTAGAGAAATTAGCAAACTTTGTAAGTTGTCGGAAACCAATGGCCATTATTATTTATTTCAGTGCACTAATATTTTAACGTAGAATATTTAAGAAAAGCAAACATTTCGTTTTTTAATTAAAAGGAATTTTTTTGACAAATGTCCATACACGCGTGTTTTTGACAAGTGACACTGTAAGGAAACCATTACAAATGTTTATTTATAAAATTTGCACCACTAAATATTCTTAAAAGTACAGATCACTTTATATATATAATTAATTAATATCTAGTGAGAATATTTCTGATCTCTAAGATATCAGTACTTCAATTTTATTGAAACTGATCTTACTAACCTAGTACCTACCCTCTTAACTCAATACTATAAAAACATAATCCGCTTTTTTGCACTGTCTGATTTCATATTATGTTTACAAATCCTAATCCCGATTTTCGTATGGATAAGAAGAAGATAAAAAGAAATGACATCCTGTCAAAGTATTGACATGTCCAGTTTGTGATAGGGAATACAAAGAATTAATTATTTAGAATTATAGATTTGCCTTATGTCTACATTGAAACAATTTGTCGGTTAAATTTTTTTATATAACTGAATAAAAGTAATTAATATGTGGAAATGCCATAAATGTCACAAACCCGTATATTTTGGTAAGTTTATTCACCCCTTGTTTTTTATATTGTTCTTATCATGAAAGGTGGGAACAAGCAAATAACTGTAGAGAGGAGCCTGAAGTATGGTTAACTTATGGTAAGATATAACAGAACGTATCAGTTTTGATCAAGTTTTCGTATAGATCACGTCATACTAAAAAACATTTAACGTTCAATTTTCAACTTGAAAACAGTTCAGTTCTAGTATTATTTTGGTAATATTGCAATAAAAAATCAAGCTTCTGTTATAATATTTATAAATAGGTAAGTTATAAAAAAATCTCAATTATTCGAATGTTTAAATTTAAAGCTTGGGAATGTTATTGAATTATATGGGCAGTACTAGTTTGAAGTGACGAAATTTTTATTTTTATATGCAATTTACTTCAGATGTATTCTTACTTAATAACTTACCTAATTAAGGTAAATATATTTGATATATATTTCCAATATAGAAAATGTACAGGAATGCCTTGCAAATAAACTACCATAATTATGATTATTTATTTATTTATATCTAACATCAAATATTGTTCGAGATAGGACCAGGTGCGATAGATGGCATCACAATATTTTACGAATATTCGTAAAAGTGTGGATTGAGACAGCAGAATGAGTTGATCGTGCTTCGAGGAATGCTCGGGATCGTTGTCATGCTGAAAAATAACTTTTCTGCCGATCAGGAGTTTACCAGAACATACTATATTTTCCTGTCCTTTTTAGCCGAAAGAAAACAATCATTGGGATATAATTGGCATCCGGAATGTTTGAGGTGTGAAGAATGTGGAAAAAGATTGAATCCCGGTCAGCATGCAGAACACAAAGGAGTTCCTTATTGTCACGTTCCTTGTTATGGGGCCTTATTCGGTCCTCAATTATTTGGACATGGTACTAGGGTAGAGTCTCACAAAAGTTTTGGTGCCCAAAAAGATCCGCCGAAGCTCAGTAATGGTCCTGCACTTCCTAGATCTCATTTGGAAACGAAAATTAAAGTATTTACCATATTAACGAAGATATTTTTGTATGTAATTGAATTTTTGATTAATTTTAGGTTTATAATCAATTTTATGAAGGTAAAAGCGGCGAAATTCGTTCTAGAGAGGTAAACGGTAGGTTTATATTGGAAGGTTCGTTGCGTATACATTGGGGTATTCACGGAGTCATTCACCTTAAAGAAAATGACGATCAACGTACAGTAGTTACTGTAAGAAAGAGGAATTCTTATAGATCTTCTAGTCCTGAATACGATACAGACGACGATATCCAAAATATTTCAAGAGACAGTAGTTATAATGAGATATCCACTTGCTCGGATGATCTTACAAGGTATTATACACTTATTTCCTTTGAAAAAAAAACATCCGGTGATGCCATGTCTTGTAGATCTGATACAGGTATAGAAAGCGGATCGGAATCTCTGGATTCCAGTGTGACTGATAGTAATTCTCCCCATAATGTGATCAAAAGTGTGACGTTGCCTTCTAAATTGGACGTTAAATCTATGGAATGGGATGAACTTGACGAATTACTCCGTGTCGAACGAAAAATCGACGTAGCTGATCATTTGTATCAAACAATGCCGGTAACTTTACCTTCTCAAACCAGCCTTGAAAGTACCAGTGGATCTAGCAGTAGCACGAAAACCGAAAGGTAAATACACATTTTTTTTTTTATTTTTATATTTTATTTAATTAATTTTTTTTACAGTTTATCGTTAACAATAAAAAATGATGTGTCTTCAATGGTAACGGACGCTGATAGTACCTTGAAAGCTTGCTTAACTAACGGTACCACTAGTGAAGACAAAATCCCATTGATATCGCCGTCTTTGAGTAAGGATGATGCTTGGTTGTTGCAAGGTAGTCATCTAAACAGATCTATGTCTGGTCCCGATTGTTTGGGTCGAATCAGAGATGCCCAATCTCCCGAATTCGACAGAAGTAGCATGAACAGCATGGATATATCGACTATGTCAGAACAACCGGAAGAAGTTGTACTAAGAAGACCACATAAAGGTTGGTCTGCCAATTTTTTTTCTTCGTAAAATTCATTTCTATATCAAATCAATTTGGTTAATCCCTCTATAAACTAAAATTTCACTATTTGGGTATTTTGAACCAGATTTGAACCCAATAAAGGCTATAGGGTTGTAGCACCATGTGTAGAAGTAGTTTTTGGAGGTATATATAGTTATCGCATCATTTACTACCCCTATTTGTTAAAAATTACACTATTTGGGTATTTCGAACCATATTTGGACCTAGTAAAGACTATAGGGATGTAGTATTATGTGAAAAAGTAGTTTATAGGGAACCCTTGGTGGTATTTATACTTATCTCATAATTTACTACCCCCATATATTCAAAATTACACTATTTGGGTATTTTGAACCAGATTTGAACCCAATAAAGGGTATAGGGTTGTAGTACTATGTATAGAAGTAGTTTTTTGGGACCTATTGGTGGTAATCATACTTAAAACCTCTTTTACTACCACTACAGCATTTAATATACACCATTTGGGTTTTCTGAGCTAGATTTGAACCTAGTAAAATCCTGAAAGACTTGAAAGTGTAATTAAGGGTAGTAATAGTATTTAATATAAAGTTCAGATGTACTTAATTATTTTTAGGTTCTACTGCAATAAAAAGAAGACCAGGAAAACGTTTATCGAGAAGTAAAGTCAAAAGAAGATGTTCAATAAACGGTCATTTCTACGACCGTGAGACCAGTTTCTTTACACCACCCCACGGTAGTCAAATGAGTGTATGGGTAACGTCTCTAGTCAATACCAGTGAAGTCATAAATTTATTATTAGAAAAATATAAAGTTGAAAGCGATCCTCAACATTTCGCTTTATTTGTCGTCAGAGATAACGGGGGTGAGTTTGTGAATAATTCAATTTCAGTTTCCTCGTTATTGATAATTAAATTTTGAAGAGCAACGTAGGTTGAAAGATGACGAATATCCGTTGTTGACCAGGGTTCTGTTAGGACCCCACGAAGACGTTGTCAAATTGTATTTAATGGACAGTCACAATACTCCGGAAGTTAGTTGCGAAGTTGCCCAATTTTTGAATCTGACTTTAGCCGAATGTCGGGCTATTCTTTCGCAATATTATTCCCAGGAAGAAAGAGAAGTGGCCAGGATAAAACAAAAGTAAGTTCACATATATTAATTAATAATTAATTATTTTGTATTGCTGGTGGACCTGTTGGTGAAAATTTTTAGTTACGGGGTACCTGTGTTTCAGGTAGGGGGATTAGAAACTAAATTTTTTAGGGGGTTGATAGTTTTTCGAATCTTTTGCCACGTTGAGTTTGTAATTAGGTCCAATAAACCATCAACTAAGGTACTTCTCCTTATGCAGTACTGTAATATACAATTTTTTATTAAATTGCTCAATGTGTATTCTGATAAATCTTTTGCTCACTTATTATTCAAAAATTCTCATTTTTAGCTTATTTTCATTCTTTTTAGCAAATTTTTTTGATTAATATTTCCATTTGGACTTCATAATTCAACGAAAGATCATTTTCTAAATATTTAGGGCCTTGATGTGATTCAACAATATTCTTCTTAATGAATAGTCGAAAATACTTCATAAATTTTATTTCAATTTCACATTTCAAACGAAAATTCAACTACAACTTGGATTTTTCAATAAATTAAAAATGGTACATTTGAACTACTATGATCAATTACCTAACCTATACTGAACTGAGTTGGGGTTCAGTTCTGTGTCTCCCCCATACTGCAGTACGAATTTTTGGAGGTTCTTAAACATTCTGGACAACCTGGAATTTGTACAACGTTCTGGAAAAAGTCTGGAATTAGTTCCATTTTCCTGGAAATTCATTTTTTGTCCTGGAACTTCACTTTCTTCATTTAAATATTGGTATTTACAGTGTTTTCCATAATGTACCATAAATTTTTCAATCAAATAATTAATTTTTTGGGATGGAACTTGGTTTGCAGTCATTTTTTGAGTTTTTACCAGAAGTAAAAGTCATTCGATAACAATTTACCAAACAAGCTATCAAAGGACAGTAATTAAAAGTTATAATTGAGATTTAACTGAGTAGGGGTTGGTCATTTCAATGTTTTTTTTACTTTACTGCAGTGTGGTGGTTCCTAAACTTTCTGGACGACCTGAAAAAAGTCTGGAATTAGAATCACTGTCTTGGAGTCCTGTAACTTCCTCAGAAAAATAATTTTCCATCATTAAATACCACATATCAGTTAAATGTGTGCAGCTATGTGTTTCTACTCCCTTAAAGTTGATCTTCCCTTACTATTTCTCAGATAATACATCGGAATTTGGTTTTAAATAAATTTTGAGGTATAATTTCATTTATTTGAATCTACTTTTGGTTACATAACATAAACAGTTCATACAGGGACAAAAAAGCATCATTTTCTACCAGAAATCTCAGTGTTCGATAACCAAAAGATTATCCGCAAACCAAACAACTCAAGATTTATTGTATAAGGTTAGTTTTGAACCTTTATTTGTTGACCAAATTCCTCTGAAACATCATCAATGATTATTTTCTGTTATTTAATACTAGATATCAGTTAAATGTGAATAATACCTGGTACTATTGAAAAATTTATTGATTTCGAAGAAGACTGCAGTAAATCTACCCCCTGTATAATAATCTCTTTCTATTTGTGATTTAATACTTTGGTTTTCAATTTATTGTGAGATTAATTTTTTAATAATTCATGTCAGAATGGAAAATAGAGTTATTGGACCGTTTTAGATAGTTTCCGTTTTCTATTTTTGGATTTCCTACATGCATTTCCATGAATATATATGTAATTCATAATCAAAGTTTTTTAAGGGATGATTTTATGTAGTGTGCAGTGCAAATACTCATTTTTATACCACCCTGAAGAATTTTGGTATATTTAAATTGCGGTAATCAGTTTTCGGTTTGAGTGTGGAAGCAACAAGAATTTGCTGAACGGTTTGGGGTCAATAATACAGTTTCTCAATTTCAGGTACGAAGAAATGAAGCATAGAATCTCACATAAACTAAACGAATTGAAATATGTAACTTCTTGATGTTTTTTATTTTTTAATTATTCTTCTATATATTTTTACATGTTTTAATCAGTATATATTATTATTAACTATAGTTTCAACTCCTATTTTATAGAAACCGATGAATCTAATAGAATTTAAAGTAAAATTCTTTCATATATATATATAATAAATATGCTTCGTAAACTTATTCACATCGTTAGGATTTATTAAAAACAATTTGCAAATTAATTTTTTGTTCACATTCCTTCTTATTTTCATTTTTATCTCCACCAATGTGCCTTAATGTGATTTTCTACTCAATTTATTCAATATTTTCCTCTACTTACAATTTATTGTGGATAAATGTAGCTTCAGACATATGAGTGTTTGATTTGAAGTACATAATGGGGATCCCTGTATGATTCCGTAGTGTGTCACACTTTGAGAGAATGCAGATAGAGGTTTCGTCCTCTAACTATAGCGTCTTCAGGTTTCCATTGAGGCGACAGTGTCCCAACACGATTCATGTTAGTATCCGTAGGTTATACATCCAGGTCTTCTCCGTTTATAGTTTCCCAGGAGAGTTTTTGCTTGTAGATTGACCCAATAACTGGTTTTACTCCTATTTCGTTTCCTTCCACTGTGTTGTACCCCCATTGCAGGGTATGTACAAGGCTTAGTCATTTTAATTCTGACAATAGTGAATGAGTTTATGAAATTTTTTTTTAAATTTATGTTGGATTTTACTCTCAAAATGTTTTTTAAAGATTTTTAATGTTTGACTTTATATGTTTTTTTTTTCATGTAATCGTGTTTCCTCTTTTTTTATATTGTTATATTTTTTATACTTTGAAATCGTATCAGATACGATTTAGTTTACAAAATTTTCAATCGGTCTATCGAAATCATTAATTTTTCAACGTTTCGTAACAAGACTGTAATAAATTATAAATAATTGTGGAATTGTAATAATAAACTTACTAAAAAAAACGTTAATCTGTGTTTGATTTGTAATTTATACACAATGGGGTGTGAAAATTGAACTGAATTGCAAGATTTTTCATTAATACTAAACAAAAATTACTTCAAACTAAAAAAATTTGTTTTTACAAAACTCAAATGAGTATTTTTAAAAACTAAAATCCTTCCGAATTGGATATTTTAGAAAATTCCATTTGTTTATTAATTTTTATTAATGTATTTAGTCAATTCAAAAAATTCTATCAGTGACACAAAGTTAAAAACAGAACTAAATTAATTGTTAATGCATAAAAATTAAGAATTTTTTTGTTAAAAATGTATTTACACTCGATAATTCAAAAATACAATTACATATCAAGAAAACTTATTTATTAATTATAAAATGGATTATAAGTGACCCAATGAGCTCTATCCTGCTCTTTTTCTGATTGATGACTGGTGAATAAAGATTTATATACATTAGAAACTTGTTTGTCTTTAGCCACACTATAATCAGGTTTGATTTTCCTCAATTCCTCAGCTTTTGTCACTTTCCCAACCGATATCATATTACCAATCTTGGAATGAGATAAATTATCCTGAACTTTAAGTTTCTTCGATGAATTTTCGATTGTAGACGGACCAGGATTTCTTTTAACACTTTTATTATCTGCGGTTATCGTTTCTATGTTTGTACTTTCTGGAACTTCTTGTTTGATTTTTTTTACTTTGTTTTTCTTCTGATTTTGACGTCTCTTTTCCATTCTAGATTTCATTAATTCCAAATCTTCATCGTTTCCATTTATTACAACGATGTCATCGTCTTCGAATGGTTTGGTGCATTTATGACAATTTTTAGTGCCGATTTCTTTTAAAGCACGTTCTGAAAACACGCAACCACACGACCAAACTGCTACAAACCTAAATTTTCCACTCATTTCCAGTCCCAATACGGGACAAATATACGGAGTCACTCGATCATCTAACGATCCCTCTTTCTTACTTTCTTGTTTTAAAAACTCTGGATTCGGAGTAAGTTTCAAATCTTTTACATCTTTCAAATTCTTTATATGTTTAATGGATTCGGATATAGTTCGTCTGTCTAGTAAAGCTTCAATTAGAGACGTCTTATTGTATAATTTCCCCAAATGGCACACGACAATCGGCTCTTGTAAGGATTCTTGAGTAATAGCACAACATTTCCATTTAAAAGCAAGTTCGGCATCTTTATCCTTTGTTTCTGGCTTCTTTTTAACTCTAACGAGTTCGTCTCTTCTCGGAATAGTACCTCCGTCACAACCCATTTTACTAACAAGATAATATGTCTAAAATGAAATATTAATTTCTCTAAATTGTCATTTGAATGACAAGTGACAAAAGCCAAAATGACATTACTGTCAACCTTTGTAACGGAACTCTATTTAGAGAATTAGAATTCTGTGGTTTTCGTTTTACTACCAGATCCCTGCTAGGAATAAAGCTTTTGTTTAACGTTGCGTTCCGCAGATCTTTCGAAACGTATAAGGATTCTTGTGTAATAGTTTCTTATATAGGCTTCTTTTTAATTCCTAAGGAATTCGTCTTCGAATTTTAAATTGTCATATGAATGACAAATTACAGTAGCCAAAATGACATTACTGTCATCCCTTGTAATGAAACGCGATTAAGAAAATTAGAATTCTGTGGCTGTTGTTCTACTACCAGGTACTGTATAGGAACAAAGCTCTTATTTAATGTTGCATTTTGTAGTTGTTTCAAAACGTGTAAAGTCCTCGAGTAGAAGCGCAACATTTCCATTTAAAGGAAAAATCTTTTGTCTCTGGCTTTTTTTTAACTCTATCTCGGTCCTTAAGATTGTCGTAAAATTAACAAGTGACATTATTTTAAACTCTAGAAAATTTGAATTCTATGGTCTTGTACTATCAGATCCATGGCTTTTATTACAAGTTGCGTTCTACAGTTCTTTCGGAACTATTCGTTGACACTCGAATCAGTTGGACCAAACATCAGAAGTAAATGAATGAATGAAACTAATAAATTTGTATTGGCAACTCTACTTGCAAGATCACGACGTGCCTGTAAAAATAATTCTGTACGTCAACAATTAGGAATTTCTTAAGAAATCGATTTTGAAGAGTTCTTATAGTGTAGTTTACTTATGTGAAAAATAATATATTCCTTTTTGGTTAGTAATATTTAGTGACAGATATTTTTAGAACAATTTTATTTCTTGATTTTGGGGCGCCATTTTGTATATGCCGGTGGATTTTACGTACGACTGTCAAATAATAAAGGTGTCGGGCGATAAAAAACTATTATATAGACTTTCTAAATACTAAGTTTCCACGAATACTTATACAAGTGGTTAAATTATGCATTTAGAGGTGAGAAATGTTCGGATAAATCCTTTATATCGCAGGCTGTCATTTATGTCACTCCCATTTATTTTCAGCTATAATTTACCTTTAATTTCCCATTTTTATCACTTTATCTACAAAATAAACTTATCCTTATATCGTTTAGTGCACATTGTTCGAGTACTGCACTTGGAAAGTGCTTCCCTTGGTGGTGATTTTCAAATCTATACATTTTTCTAGTTGAGCCTACAATGTTAATTTGAAGACAGATCAAAATATGACTATTGCAACTAGGACTCAAGGACTTACAGGAGACTCAGTTGATACACAAGTAAGTGATTTATTTCTAGGAAAAATTCCGTTTTTGTACCCTAAAATTAAATGTAGACGTTCGTTTATGAATTTTACTATTTTTTCAAGTATGAAGGGGGACTATTTACTAAATGATTTGATATAATGTAAGTGGTAGTTATTATATTTATTATTTATATTTTTATAATCATAATTTTTATTATAATGATACTATTTATTAGTAAAACTTGAAAAAAAATTAGCATACTAGAAAAATTTCAATTTTGTATTTAATCTTTTTGTATTTGATATCTTTGTGGTATTGACAGGTAAATATATATTGCACGGTAACTGATATAGTGTTTTAAGTCAAAAAAACAAACTAATAATTAATTCTAATTCCATTTTTCACTTTCCGGATGATTTTGTAATAAGAATCGTAAAGCTCCTCATCTTTGACCTTTTCTTAAAGCCTGGAAACAGAAAATAATCCGAGGGGGCTAAATCTGGCGAATAGGGTGCATTAGGTAGCAATTCAAACTTTAAATCATTCATTTTGGGCGTTGCAATAATGGATGTGTGATCTGGTGCATTGAACACTTTCTTCCTAGCCAAATTTGGTCTTTTTTGCTTGTTTTCTTCACTCGAATTATCCCAAAAAACCGACGTTATGATTTTTCCTGCAGCTGGAACGGTCTTTGGTATCATTTCTTCGTTTTAGTCTATTGTTTTGATTATTTTTTTTGTATCGGCTCAAAAAATCGGTTTTATTTGTGTCAACTGTTAACAAACACCTAATAAAAACATCTCCACGACACTGTTTTTGTTCAATTGTGAGCATAGCTTTCTCAATTTCCAATTAATATGGGAAGTACCGCACTTTTTGAACTACATACTATGTTTGTTAGCTGGAGCATTTTTAATCGATGGTTTTTGTGGATTTTCTCGAGTCGTTACCTCATTTGGTCGATCATTGAGGATCAGTTTGCCTACCAAACAAATACTTTACAACGTGGTGACTTCAAACTTGAAATATACGTTCTAGTACGGTGGTATGAAGTAACTACCGTCATCTCTAGGTCAAATCAGGTACTTCTAGGACCATCCTCGTGGTTATCGTCTAATACTTTAAATATATAAAATATTAATCCAAAATTATTTTAATAGGGACCTTCTCCTGGACCGTCCGAAAACAATGCCGAAGATATTCAAGATGAAAATTTCGAACCAGATTTTCCCAAAGATAAATTGGCTTCTTTAGATGAAAAAATATCGAATCTGCGTTGGGTGGTGCCGGTATTGGCCGATCAAGAATTAGAATGCCTCTTGAAAGTATCCATAGATTTGGCGAGAAAAAATCTCGACACGAGATCGGAACCTTGTCAGAGATTCTTCAGGGAAGGACTGACGATATCGTTTACGAAAATATTAACCGACGACGCCGTATCCAGTTGGAAACCGAACATCCACGCCTGCATCTACCAGAACTGCCTCAAATTGATCGAACTGTGCGTCGCCAAACTACCCCACGATTGGTTCCCCCTGCTCGACCTGCTCGCGATGGTACTGAATCCCAACAACAAATTCCACAGCTTCAATTCGTCGCGGCAGAGCGACACCGCCGGCCCCAATTCGAATCTATCCGAAGAGGAAACGTTCGCCAGACCGTCGAGCGACCTACGAAACCCCAGAGGGTGGCTGGTGGATCTGATAAATAAATTCGGCGAATTGGGGGGGTTCCGGATCCTATTGGAGAGATTCCAAGGCGGGAAAAATCTGAGCATATCCATAGTGTTCGCTTTGCTGAGGCCGTTCGGTTTGTGTTTCGAATTTCTAACAGTGAACACCATCGATAAATTCATATTGCCGATATTGGAAATGATACCGGGGATATTGGATAAATTGACCGACGAAGAATTGAAGAAGGAAGCGAAAAACGAGCAGAAGAGCGACGTCGTTTCGGCCATTATAAAAGCGTCGAAAAATTTGGCGTCGCGAGTGCCGAATCAAGAGGAATTGGTCAGAACGTTGGAAGGGTTCAGATTGACGATGATATTGAGACAGTTGCAGATATCGAGTTTCAACGGGAAAATGAACGCCTTGAACGAGATCAACAAAGTTATTTCCAGCGTCACTTATTACCCGAACAGACACCACGGTATGGACGAAGAGGAATATTTGACGCCCGAACGGATGGCAAAATGGATAAACGAAAATAAAGTGTTGGAAATCGTGTTGAGAGATTCGCTGCATCAGCCTCAGTACGTGGAAAAATTGGAAAAAATCCTGCGGTTCGTGATAAAAGAGAGGGCGTTGAGTTTGCGCGATTTGGACGCCGTTTGGGCGGCCCAAGTCGGCAAACACGAAGCCATAGTGAAGAACGTGCACGATCTGTTGGCCAAATTGGCGTGGGACTTTAGCGCCGAGCAATTGGACCATCTGTTCGAATGTTTCCAGAACAATTGGACGTCGGCTTCGAAGAGACAAAGGGAACGGCTGTTGGAGTTGATACGACGCTTGGCCGAAGACGACAAGGACGGCGTGATGGCGCACAAAGTGTTGACGCTATTCTGGAATCTGGCCCACGCCGAGGACGTCACCACCGAGATAATGGATCAAGCGTTGGCGGCGCACGTCAAAATATTAGATTACAGTTGTTCGCAGGAGCGCGACGCCCAAAAAACCGTCTGGCTCGATAAGTGCGTGGAGGAATTGAAAAACGGCGATAAATGGGTGCTGCCGGCTTTGAAACAGATCCGAGAAATTTGTACTTTGTACGAACAAAACACCAACGGCGGACACACGCAACGCACCCACCACATCTACTACCGACAAGAAGTGATCGAAAGATTGCAGAATCAACATTCGCTAGTTATACAAGTTACCAACAGTTTGTGCGGTTATATGGAAAAATTGAGGGAATTGTATAGGAATAATCGCGAATTGACGAGCGAAACGTACGTGCCGGACGGCAGGTACTGTCACGCTTTGCAAGTGCAAGAGAGATTGAATTTTCTGCGGTTCCTCCTCAAAGACGGACAGTTGTGGTTGTGCGCCGAACAGGCCAAACAAATATGGCAGTGTTTGGCCGAAAACGCGGTATTCCAAAGCGACAGGGAGGCCTGCTTCAAATGGTTCTCGAAATTGATGGGCGACGAACCGGACTTGGATCCGGGCATCAACCGAGATTTCTTCGAAAACAACATATTGCAAATCGATCCCGTATTACTCACAGAAAGCGGCATCAAATGTTTCGAACGATTCTTCAAGGCCGTCAATATAAAGGAGGGCAAAGTGAAATATAAGAGGAGGACGTTGCTGACCGAAGATCCGGACCTCATCGGACTCGATTATCTGTGGAAAGTGGTCACTTTGTGTCAAAACGATATAGCCAATAGGGCGATCGAATTGTTGAAGGAGGTTTCCACTAATTTGGGCGCGAGATTGTCGCAAGCGCGATTGGTCTTCCACGAGAATTACATAACGGAATGTTACGATCGGTTGCGCGCGCATTACGACACCTTGACGATACTACAAAAAACTTTGTGCGACGACAAAGATTTCGATTCGGCGCAATTGCAAAATCGCATCAAGGCCGAAGCGGTTAAAATATGTCGAGTGCTCAAAGTGCTGCACGAATATATCGCCGAATGCGACAATAGTTTCGTCGGCGAAAGGAAGATACTCCCCTTGCACAGGGCCTGTCACGGCAAACACTTGACGCTCGTCGTCAGATTTTCGAGCCCGAATAGGCAAGTGGAAGATTTGGAACTTTACACGCATTCGAACGATACTTTGGCATCGTTGAGAAAATACATTTTGAGGAGGATAAAACCGGGCGTGCATTGCAAATTGGAATTGTTCGTTAACGGGGAACCGCTCGAACCGACCGAAGATAGAAAATTGTTGTCGCAGATTCCCGTCAGAGATAAAATGGTAATTCGATATATAAATGCCGGTCGATACGTTTCGGTACATGTATTAATTTGAGGTTAAATTTCAGTTGATATCCGCCAAAGTGGTGCAAGTTAATTCGAATATGGCCTCGTCGCAAGATAGTAGTTCGGATAGTTCGACTTCTTCGCCTCACGTCCATCCGTACGACGGACCTAACGTCGAAGCCGAGAATCTATTGCCGGGCGTTCTGATGGCCCAACAACCGTTTTACGCCCAATTCTTTTGTCAATTGATGAACGTCGGTAGCACTTTACCTTTCCCCTTACTCAGAGATATGGGACATTCTCTACTCCAATTGATGCCTTGCGACATAATGACCATGGAAAAATTGAAAATATTGTTTTCCTCGCCCGGAGAACAGAATATCACGATGGACAATACGTTTTTTAATGCCACTCCCGCAGAGGTAATTATATACACGCCTCTCACTCCATTTTTCCTTCCCTGCGCCCCGTGTTCACGTTCTATCAACCTTGTAAACTACGAGAACCGTTTTTTTTTTTTTTTTTTTTTTTTTTCAACCTCCGATCTCTCCGTGCAGAAAATGCGCGAGCGGAAGAAACGAGAGACGTAGGCGATCGCGCACTACGCACTCCGCCATTTTTGACAATCGGACGTCAGTCGGCGTTGGGCTACAGCCGCGTGTATGGGGATGGTGTGGTGCGTGAATGTTGTCGAAAGTTTAAAGATATACGTTATGAAGTACGCCTAGGACGTAAATCTGTCGTTTCGAGTGACTTAGTTCGAAGAATTGACTTAATGGTTAAAGAAAACCCGAAATTAATCATTACTGAATACATTCGAGGCAACTTTCTTTGCGTAGAATATCAAAAATTTGCCGATAGATATGACAAATGTCTCGAATCTCTCAGGTTAGTAAGTGTACCAATAATTTTGGTAATAAAATTATCGTTTTAGCTTATCGGAGGTTGAAAAAAAAAACACGGTGCTCGTAATAGTTGTCCTGTGCGAACAAGTACTTGTTATTAGGTCTCCTTTTGAAAGGATTAGGAACAGGATTAACGTAATAATAGTTTGGAGGTTTTTGCTTAAGGTAATCGATCACCGTTTGTATCTTAACGAGTCTTTTCTCCGGCTAAACAACCCTGGTCCACATATTGTACGTCAAACTAAATATTTTCTCCAGAAAACTGGCGTTAATAATTAGTTTTGGTTACCCCGATCACTAAACATGTAATGGGGAGGAAACTGTCCAATCTGCACCACCCTCCATACATTTTGTAGCAAAAATAGTGTTGCTTGAAATGGGGTACCACAAGCTGAGGCTGTATGGGTGTCCACAAGTTGTTTTTCCAGTTGAATGATCCACGTCCACATTTTGTACATCAAACTGATCAATTTCTTCGAAAATCTGGTGTGTTTATGTTTTGCTTTAGTCTCCCCAGAGTCATTGGACATGTGATGGAGAGGAGATTGTCCAATTTGTACCACCTTCCATAGACTTTGAAGCAATTAAATTTGTAAAAATAGAGTTGCTTCAAATGGGGTACCAAAAGCAGTATCTAAATGGGTGTCCACAACTTTTTTTGTCGGTTGAACAACCCACGTCCACATTTTGTACATCAAACTGATCAATTTCTCCAAGGAACTGATGTGTTTATGTTTTGCTTTGGTCTCCACAGTCATTGGACATGTGATGGAGAGGAGACTGTCCAATTTGTACCACCTTCCACGGACTTTGAAGCAATTAAATTTGTAAAAATAGAATTGCTTCAAATGGGGTACCAAAAGCAGTATCTAAATGGGTGTCTACAAGTTTTTTTGTCGGTTGAACAACCACGTCCACATTTTGTACATCAAACTGATCAATTTCTCCAAGGAACTGATGTGTTTATGTTTTGCTTTGGTCTCCACAGTCATTGGACATGTGATGGAGAGGAGACTGTCCAATTTGTACCACCTTCCACGGACTTTGAAGAAATTAAATTTGTAAAAATAGAGTTGCTTCAAATGGGGTACCAAAAGCAGTATCTAAATGGGTGTCTACAAGTTTTTTTGTCGGTTGAACAACCCACGTCCACATTTTGTACATCAAACTGATCAATTTCTCCAAGGAACTGATGTGTTTATGTTTTGCTTTGGTCTCCACAGTCATTGGACATGTGATGGAGAGGAGACTGTCCAATTTGTACCACCTTCCACGGACTTTGAAGAAATTAAATTTGTAAAAATAGAGTTGCTTCAAATGGGGTACCAAAAGCAGTATCTAAATGGGTGTCCACAAGTTTTTTTGTCGGTTGAACAACCCACGTCCACATTTTGTACATCAAACTGATCAATTTCTCCAAGGAACTGATGTGTTTATGTTTTGCTTTGGTCTCCACAGTCATTGGACATGTGATGGAGAGGAGACTGTCCAATTTGTACCACCTTCCACGGACTTTGAAGCAATTAAATTTGTAAAAATAGAATTGCTTCAAATGGGGTACCAAAAGCAGTATCTAAATGGGTGTCCACAACTTTTTTTGTCGGTTGAACAACCCACGTCCACATTTTGTACATCAAACTGATCAATTTCTCCAAGGAACTGATGTGTTTATGTTTTGCTTTGGTCTCCACAGTCATTGGACATGTGATGGAGAGGAGACTGTCCAATTTGTACCACCTTCCACGGACTTTGAAGCAATTAAATTTGTAAAAATAGAATTGCTTCAAATGGGGTACCAAAAGCAGTATCTAAATGGGTGTCTACAAGTTTTTTTGTCGGTTGAACAACCACGTCCACATTTTGTACATCAAACTGATCAATTTCTCCAAGGAACTGGTGTGTGTAATGGGGAGAAGACTGTCCAATTTGTACCACCTCTCAAAGACTTTGAGGCAATTAAATATACAAAATTGGGGTGCCTCAATTAGACATCGACTCTCTTCGTTTGTTTTCGTTCAGACCAGTGTACAGGAGTGTGTTCAGCCATGTGTTGTCTTCAAACAAGCTTCCAATACAAAAAATTGAAATGTTCCGATACCAGAAACGTTTTTTTTTTTTGTTTAAAATTACAAACTAGCCAACAAAAACTAGTGCGAATGTAAAATTTTTGGAATCTATTATAACCGATGTAACAATTTCAGGTGCTCTACAATTTGGAGGTTCTTTATTCGATGTTGATGCCGGCTTTAGACGCCACCTCCGAAAAATGTTACGAATTCCAATACAATTTTCTAATATCCGGCGAAGCGCACGTTTTCTTGGAGATGTTGACCAAAAATAATTTCATGTCTTCGGCGGACAACGTAACCAGACGATCGGCTTATTTGGTCGTCCTCAAAATCTGTAAATTGATACTCACTTCGGTGGCGCACGTGCTGGTGAGATTAAGCGAAGACCACACCCCGCCAGAAAACGAACCCCTCAACGAGAACGCCACCACCCCCGGAACTTTTTTGAGGCAGGCTCTAAGAAACGTACCCGGACATTCCGACCACGTAATATTCCGCCAATTATGTTTTTTCTTTTTATCTAATTATCGATTTTTCAGTTGCTGCGTCAAGTGTCCATCAAACTAGCCCAAGGTTTGGCCCAACTCATGGTGGCCGAAACGGGCAACACCGGCCAGGCGCAAGCGCTCTTCAGTCAAGCCTTGAATTGGGAATTGCCCGACCTGGCGACCACTCTGGCGTTGGTGCGGCTCGTTTGGGCGGCCAGCAGCAACAATTTGGGCGCGGTTAACGCTTCGTTGGAAAATTTACACGCTCTATCCGAGGCTTGCAACAAAAATACCGTGGATCTAGTCAACGACGATGTTTTGTTATGTAAGGAAGCCCTAGAATTGCTCAGTACCGCCGTCGTGTTGAATCCGAGCAGTTTGCAACATCTCTATCAAGATAATTGGTGGCCTTATTTCGTTACGGATCTGGTTCTAGTTAATCCGAACGCTTCTATAAGAGTAGCGGCCGCCGAACAATTGATCATAATTTGTTCTTGCGGAGCCGGCAGCAGATTGGCCCTACAACTCATAATGCCTCTGCTATTTTCCCTCATCAACACTATCGTAGTGGAAAACGCCGGCACTTCTCACGAATTCTTTCAATTACTGTGTAGATTAGTTAACGTGGCGTACCTCACCGGATGTCCCATAAACGGCGTAGAAACTTTGCTTTCCAATGAAGTTAGTACTCGAATTACGCATTTCCGTCGACTATTTTTAAACGTTTTACCATTTTTTTTAGGTGACGTGGTTGCGAAAGGCTCGCGATAAACACGAAGTACTCATTGAAGGACACATCCTTCTAGCCAAAGAACTGCTTCTCCTCATACCCAACGAACAAAAATGCGAATTGGGTAGCGCCGAATCCGGTAGTTTGATCAAAGAATTATTGGAAGACTTTTTATTTCCCGCCAGCAAATTGATGTTGAGATTGAACAAAACCGGTCAATTGGGCGAAGATCCGGCCATTTCGATTTGCGATACGCCGCAAACGCAAGCTGCCGCTTTCGATCTTTTGATAGCTTTGTGCTTGAATTGCGTGCAGAACTATAAACAGCTAGTCAATATGTTAACGGAAATGTTTTATAGCGGTAAGTTAGGGAATTAACCCCGAACGACATAAATTCCCATAAATAAATTATTCTTACCCCTTTGGCGCTGGGAATACTCTTCATTTATTAATCCCTCTCCTCGTAGGAAGGGCGGATGGCTCTACCGACCGAAAACCTTCATTTCTATTTTTATACATCCTCATATAATGGTCCCTATACGGTTAAAGCAAAGATAAAGTCCAATCGGACCGAGTCCAGCACCTCCGCCTTACAGGATCCGTGTATTTGGTCCCTAGTAGGACTCTACTGGGTCTCCCACCTTCGGATCTCACTGAACATCTTCCACATTGAACTAAATCACTATGGAAAAATTTGGACGCTACTGTCCGCGGGGGAAAGTCCAATTATTTTGACGGACAGTGACCAAGTGGCGTCTACGACCATTAATAATAAGGGCTCGGAGGCCTCCAAGCCTATTCTAAAGCTCCAGGATGAATGGCTTAACCGGAGCAGGTTTCTTAAGGGCATACTCCAAAATATGCGATTTTGGGAATAAGTTACCGCCTTCCAGGCAGTTTTGGAATAGCGAGGTTGTACTCTAGGCTAGTAGTGTAGTGCAAGAGAGTCCTACAGAACCTGGTGAGTGGTGGCTGTAAGATTCTGGTGCACGGTCACTCGCACTGGAACCGGCAAATCTACCAAAAGCCCCAGAACTCTTTCTTGGTGCAACCAAAAGCGAATCTTTTTTTATTTGGAACCAAGTACCGTCTTCCAAACCACAGGACATGATGATTTCAATCTATCTAGACAGTAGAGCTGCCTCAACGGCAGAAAAGATGTGCTCTAGACAAGATCCAGTTCGTCGATAGGTCGATAGAGACCTCGTGCGTTAACTAAACAGACACCAAATCCGACCAGTGACCGCACACTGTCATCTACGACGATCCGGAGTGCCGTTGGTGTCCGGAGGAGGACGAAGCCGCGAACCAAGTGCGATTTAAACATTTGGACAAGCCTAATAACATCAAAGTGTGCAAGCCAAACCGCCTGATCGGCATTTGGTAACGTCAAGTGTTGTACCTGCAACATAGGCTATCTTCTGCTATGCTATCTTCATTCTAAAGGCCCCACTGACGATCCAGGATGCCGCTGGTGGATGGAAAAGGAAGAAATTGTGGACCAAGCCATCAATGAAGGTCCAGTTTTCGCACGAGCGCGCTTCAAACATCTGGTCAAGCCTCACAGTTTGTCTAGTGACATCAAAAGGTTCCAGCCAAAGGATATGGGCCTTTGATACTGTCTCCCACACTTTTAGGAAGTGTGCTAAACCTTTTGAATCCGAAAGGACTCAACAAGGAGTATCTTCGCTGACTCAAACCTTGTAGATTGTTCCAATAACTGAGAATTGAGAAATTTTATATAATGATTCAATTATTTTTAGATCCGGAAACGGCGATTATGGAATGGGATTACCTTCCGGCGGTTGGCCCTCGTCCGTTTCAAGGATTCGTCGGTTTAAAAAATGCCGGAGCCACTTGTTACATGAATTCCGTTTTGCAACAGCTGTACATGGTGGAAAGTATAAAGGAGGGTATATTGGCAGCGGAGGGCGCAGCTAACGATCCCAACGAAGATTTTACCGGGGAAGATCGGTTAGAATTGGATGTGGATTGTACAGATGATAGAAATAGTTTGGAAGATAATAGGAAAGATTATAACGTTGGTATTTTGAAGCAGGTCCAAGCGATTTTTGGACATTTGGCTTGTTCGCGTCTTCAATATTATGTGCCTAGAGGACTTTGGAGACATTTCAAACTTCAAGGTGAGTTATTAGTCAATGGGGGCTATTCGAACCGATAAATTTTGATAGATGTAGGCCACTTTCCTGGTGGTGCGTTCATTTTTTTTTTCTATTTTTAGGCGAGCCTGTGAATTTAAGGGAGCAACAGGACGCCGTCGAATTTTTTATGTCTCTTGTTGAGAGTTTAGACGAAGCTTTAAAGACGTTAGGACACGAACAAATAATGTCTAAAATACTTGGGGGCTCCTATTCGGATCAAAAAATTTGTAAAGAATGTCCCCACCGATATTCCAAAGAAGAACCTTTTAGTGTAATTAGTGTAGATATAAGGAATCACAGTAGTTTACCGGATTCGATGGAGCAGTATGTCAAAGGTAAAATGAAATTTTGTCATTTTTAATACATAGTTTGAACTGTTTCGTTTCCTTTTTTTACATTTTCAAGTGTCGAATAACGATTCTGATCCTTTAAACGCAGTTATTTAGACTTTGTTCTTTTTTTTTCTCCTTTTTGGTCTTTTCCATTGTTTTCCACTTTTTCTTCTCTAATTGATTATTGTTTTGATTATTTTCTAATCTACAATTTATCCTACTTAGTTTTTCCTTTTAATTTCCCATTTTTTTTTATTAATTGGTATAGCTTAGTTTGGACATTCTGACATAGATGGCGCGCTCGGTATTATTCTAATAGTTCCTCCATTTTTCTATTTTATTTAGGTCATGGGTTTCCTTTTTTATATTTTCAAGAGTCGAATAAGGATTCTGATCCTTTAAACGCAGTTATTTAGACTTTGTTCTTCTTTTTTGTCCCTTTTTGGTCTTTTCCATTGTTTTCCACTTTTTTTTTAATAATTTCGCTTTCTCTTCTCTAATTGATTCTTGTTTTGTTTATTTTCTACTCTACACTTTATCCTACTTAGTTTTTCCTTTTAATTTCCCATTTTTTTTTATTAATTGGTATAGTTTAGTTTGGACATTCTGACATAGATGGCGCGCTCGGTATTATTCTAATAGTTCCTCCATTTTTCTATTTTATTTAGGTCATGGTCAATTTATGTCCATTTATCTTCACTTTTATTTAATTCTGCTTCCGTTTCTTCTTTTTTACTTTTTTTTTAAGTTTGAGGACACTTTTTCCGTCATTATTTTGTTTTGAACCACTTAAACGTTTAAATCAGGGTAAAAACTTTTATAAATGATAAGAAATGAGGAAAAAAATAATCGTAGGCTGGAACCTATTGGAAAAGAAGAGAAAATCATAAAAATGAAGGGGAAGATAATTTGCTGGTGATCTGAAGTTGGGAACGGTAAGGAGGGTGAGTTTTTAAGGGTAAAAAACGGTTTCTCTTAATTTCCTGGAAAACTACAAGTTCTATGGAAAAAAGTCGAATAGCAAAGTTGTGGGTAATGAAAAGATCTACAACTTTTGTATTTACACTTTTTTCACATAACCTCAAAATTTATGTAAAAAATTAAAATAACCAAAATTTTTTTCAAAAAAGACAAAATCATAGTGTATTTACGACATTTAAAGATAGTTTCAACCAAATTTCGTGATTTAAAAAAATATATTTTTGCAAAAGATGAAAATAAAAACCAAAAACTTGTTTATTTGAATTTTTCACATAAATTTTGAGGTTATGTTAATACAAAAGTTGCAGATCTTTTCATTACCTACAATTTTGCTATTCAATTTTTTTCCATAGTTTTTCCAAAATTGTAGCTTTTCCAGAAATCCAGAAAAATCGTTTTTCACCCTTACAAACTCACCCCTTTCTTCCCTCCTTTTCCAACCGGTCTCATCCCACAATTTATTTCGTTTCGATTAATTTTGATCCCTGGTGAAGTAATAAATTTATCAATTTTTTTTTTAGGTGAATTATTAGAGGGTGCTGATGCGTACTACTGTGAAAAGTGTTCGAAAAAAGTAGTGACCGTTAAGAGACTTTGTGTTAAAAAACTTCCCCCGATATTAGGTATCCAATTAAAACGATTCGAATACGATTTTGAACGGGTATGCGCTATTAAATTTAACGATTATTTCGAATTTCCCCGCGAATTGGACATGGAACCGTACACCGTATCCGGCTTAGCTAAAATTGAAGGAGAAATTATAGACTGTGATTTAGATCCTAGTACTAGCGATGTTTGTACTAAATATCGACTCTCCGGTATCGTAGTCCATTCCGGACAAGCTTCCGGTAGGTCATCCCTTCACAAATTCACCACCAGCCTCATTAATAATAACAAACGATTGATTATAGGTGGACATTACTATTCGTATATTAGAAGTAGAGACCTTTCGGGTGAGATAAGATGGTACAAATTCGACGACGGCGATGTATCGGAATGTAGAATGGGAGAAGATGAAGAAATGAAGGTGCAATGTTTCGGTGGTGATTATATGGGGGAAGTTTTCGATCCCATGCTAAAAAGAACGACGTACAGGAGACAGAAAAGGTGGTGGAACGCTTACATGCTCTTTTATACCAGGCACGATGTTGAAGAAGAAAGCGCTTTGAAGATGATGAACATGTTAACAATGTGTAAGATTTTATTACATTTTCGGTATCATTCATTAAGTTTTCCTTTTATATTCACGTTAATTACGATAAGAGTTGAATTGTTTTAGGAAGAAATCTGTTCCGCTGCTTATAACTATAGTTTATTCATTCTAACCTCGAAATTTTAGTAGTTGATACCATAAATCCGTGGATGTTTATTAAACTGAGATGTTTCTCTTAATTATTTCGTGCTTTCAGGACTCGAACTGGTCTTTTCAAGTCCTTAAATCACTCGGAATTTCGTATAAACACCGAAATCGAGGTTTTCCTCTTCTTCTGCCAAAGAAGTCGTTGGGGTCTCGTAAATTTTATAATATGGATACGATTAACTCTAATTACCACAAATATACATCTGGTGATCATTTCATTGTAATTATAGAGTGTGTTTTGTCCTGATAGGTCAAATTAGGGTCTTCTGAAAATTGAATTTAGCTTTAAAAAAAGAAGAATGGCGAAAGTAATTGAAAAGTCTATGGTTCGAATCGATTTTTGACAGATGTCGATAAAGGAATCGAAAATTCTCTTGAAAATGAAAGAGGAAACGGAAATGAATGGGAAATTCTTCAAAATAAGAAGAAGAATCGGAAACTAAAAGAAATATTTTTATGATTCGAATCGATTTTTGACAAATGTCAACAAAGCCGATTGAAAATTCAAATTAGTGTCTTCTAAAAATTGAATTTAGCTTTAAAAAAAGAAGAATGGGGAAAGTAATCGAATTGTCTATGGTTCGAATCGATTTTTGACAAATTTCAATAAAGCGTCCTGTCATCAGGACCTCGGTTTTTCATGGTAGCAAAGATTTTCTTTGTTATCCTGGCTCCTATCCAGCAAAAGTTTCCGAAATAATGGAATCTTTGGGATTTGGACTCTACTACTCCAAATTGTCCCATACATTCTTCAAATCACATTGTTTTCTGGCCATATTAATCGAATTTCACACCTATTGGTCATACTGGTCGAACTAATATCTACTAGATCTTCAAGTTTTCTCTTCTTTCTAATTAGGTCGTTAAAATATTTACAGTTACTCTGCTGGTAGGGCCTTCTTCTTTTTTCACCGTCCATTACCCCTTCTACGTTCTTTTTATTGATAATTCGTCCCGATTTTCTCCAAAATCTTTTTTCAAAAACCTCAGTCTGCACTGTTACACCGACACACAATTGTATAACCTTCGGTTTTGGTTGTTTTCCAGCTGGTACTAGGAAAGAAACCCATTTGAAAATGCCAGTGGCGATAGAAAATAGCATAAGGAAACAAAATATCAAATTTCTGCATCATAGGAGCCAATTTTCATTGGAATATTTCGCGTTTATAAGAAAATTAGCGACCAGTTCGGCCCAAGGTAATACGAGGCTTAGTCAACCGTTACCGAATGACCAATTAGAGCAACAGTATCTACTCAGTGTTCAACTAGTCAGTCATTTCCTTTTCCACACCGGGTGGCATACGAAGAAAAACCTCAGGGGACCCGCTATGGAATGGTAATTATTTTTATAACACGAATAACCTCCGTTAAATGACGCTAAACTAATTTTAGGTGTGACGTATTATGTCTGCACTTGCGTACTTCGCCAGTGATAAGATCCTGGTTCGCGCACAATATGCTATTCAACCACATGGGTCGTTTCTGCGAATATCTATTGACCTGTCCGAGCAGCGAAGTCCGTTCGGCGTTCATCAAAATCGTCGTGCTGTTGGCTCATTTTTCGATTAACGACGGCCCTTCGCCGCCGCCGGCCGCGTTCAATAACAACGATACCACCGGCTCGTTGAGCGACCATATACTATGGGCGTTACTTAGTCTTTTACAAAGGGAAGTTAGCGAACACGGTCGACATTTACCCCATTACTGTACAGTTTTTCATATGTACGCCAATCAAGGTGAGTATTACCACCCACCACCCCACCCCTTCCTCCCGAAGTGTCCGGTATGTAATTGGGGTTTGTTTGTTTCAGGTGTTCAAGAAAAAACTCAGTTGTTGAGAATGAACGTTCCGGCGACTTTTATGATGGTGGCGATCGACGAAGGCCCCGGTCCGGCTATTAAGTACCAATTCACCGAATTGGGTAAACTAAATCAGTTGGTTTCGTGTTTGATTCGATGCTGTGATGTGAGCAGTAAATGCCAGAGTAGTAACGGGGGACCGGTCTTACCTAATCCCTACAAAGATCCTACTATACAAGATTATATCATGCCGATATCCTCGCAAGCGGCCGATATTCTCTTCAATAGGACTACGTGAGTTGATTTGTGATTATTTTCGATAATTAATCGACCCCCATACCAGAATTTAATAATTTCCGATAAATTTTCTAGGTTAGGACACTCGAAAGTCTTTCCCGGTGATATCTCTTTCGTTTCCGCTTGTATAAGATAATTGTGGGCATAAAAATTGTGGAAATATTGTAAAAATATCCAATGAATATAATACGGAAATATAGAGGGAATGTTTTCGAGAAAGTTATTGTTTTCAAATTTTGAAAGATCAAAATGGCGGCCGAAGAAACTGAATTTATACATATTCATCTAATTTTCAAGCTGTTGTCTCAATTCGATCAGACAGCAAAGCTGCCAAAACCACCATTAAACCTAAAAATCATTTTTGGTGTAGCCACTACGTTCCTTAGTTCGCAGGACGAAATCTAAGGATAGGTTAGGAAACACCTGACACGATACAAGCTTAGGTACACAAAGAAAAGGCCTCTTGCTATCCGCACCAATCATCTACTGCTTTTAAACAAGCGCGAATTCTACTGGTGACTTGCCTTTTGACTGGATACGGTCATTTAAGACGCTAACTTCATTCTATAGACATCACTGACAATCCAGGATGCCGCTGGTGGATACATGGAAACATTTGACATGATACAAGCTAGGACATACAAAGAAGGAGCCTCCTGCATGTCTTACCGATCATCTTCTCCACTTAAACTAGCGCGAATTCGACTGGTGACTTGCCTTTTGACTGGATACGGTCATTTAAGACGCTAACTTCATTCTATAGACACCATTGACAATCCAGGATGCCGCTGGTGAATGGAAAAGGGAGAAATTGTAGACCAGGTCATCGGTGAATGGTCGCATATAAGAGGTTACAACACTTGGGCGAGCCTTACAGCTAGTGACATTAAAAGGTCTTAGCCTTTTAGCCTGATTAACTTTTCAAAGGTCATCTGCCTTTGGTTAAGTTATGACCCTATCTAGGAGTCCAAAAAAAAATCTTTTTCGATAAAGATTCATCTGTAATGGATTTGAAAGCTGCTCTGCTCTATTCTCTATTTGTATTATCTTCATGAGTTAGCTGCGGCGGCTCTCGAACGCTTTGCAGAAGTTTTTGATCTCGTTTATTTATCAGAAGGGGTTAGGTTAGGTGCAATCTCCAGTGGTCCGTGTTATCTTGGAGCTGTAGGTGTGTTTAAGTGTAGATCAACTCGACTACGAGGTTTTGTTTTCGATTGACCGGTTGTCCAAGTTTTTGTTATTAATATTTTTGTTTTTTATTTTCAGTTATATCAAGAAAGTGATCGAAGATACCAATCTGACCGACGACGCCATCAAATTTTTACAGTTCTGTTCGTGGGAGAACCCCCATTTTTCCAGAACCGTTCTAACCGAATTATTGTGGCAAATAGCTTACGCCTATTGCCAAGAACTTCGACATCACATAGAAATTTTATTATCGATATTGTTGATCGAAGATTCTTGGCAAACCCATAGAATCCACAACGCCATCAAAGGTAAGCGAACAAATATTAAACCGGGCTGATAGTAAATTTGGATATTTGCAGGGGTACCGGACGAACGCGAAGGTCTTTTGGAAACGATAATCCGCGCCAAGAACCACTACCAAAAACGAGCGTATCAATGTATAAAATGCATGGTCGCCTTATTCAATCGGTGTCCGGCGGCTCAAACAATTTTGATGCGCCAAGCGGACGTGAGGCGTTCGTGGGCGTCGGCAGTCGCGTGGCTACAAGACGAATTGGACCGGAAGTACCCCCCGAACACTCAATACACTTACAACACGTGGTCCCCGCCGGCGCAAAGCAACGAAAACTCCAACGGGTACTTCTTGGAAAGGTAAACCGGACGGTAAATATGGCGTCTGATGTATTTCAAACTGAATTTTGCCGTAGATCGAACAGCGCGCGGAAAACGTTAGAAAAAGCATTGGAACTTATGCCGGAAACGGAAAGGGAAGACGAAGATCTAGTCGATGAGCATTCCTCGAATCAAGAGGAGCCCCAACAAGGCGAACAACAACAGCAAACTATAACGCAAAGTAACGAAAATTCTCCGGTCGAGTTGCCGGACGTAACGCAACGTAACGAAAATCAACAGGACAGGTAAAAATCGATTTTTTTAGAGGGGACGACGGTCGAGCAGCGTTTGAACTACTTTCGATTGCCTCATGCGCGTTAAAAGAAACGAGCGATAGGAATGTGATATGTATGTATATATTATATAAAAACAAAACGTGAAGTCACGCATTTTATATGGGTAGAGAAGCATTTTTTTCTCTCGAGAGCATGTTCCCCCCCTTTTTTTTTAGTTTTTTTTAAGCCCGCATCGTTTATTTGTACATATAACAGGCTTGGACCCCGGAGATACAAAAAAACAAAGTCTGAATAACCGATTTTTTTTTTTTTAAATTTTATTTTTTATCGTTGCTTAGTGCCTCTATTGACTTTATTATAAATAAATAATTTTAAGTACACTCGATTTGCGTAAATCTAGGGTCTGACCCAGTCACTTTTCTATGTAAACACCGTTTTGTATAAGAAACAAACATAAAAATTGAATATTAAGTTACTTCGAATTGAATATTGAATGATATGGAAAATTTTGAAAATTTCAAAGAAAATAAAAAACTAATAAAAAAAAATTATAGCTATAGCGCTTTTTTAGCAACTATTATGTACACCAATTAACGCAAACTCTTGTGAGAAAGTTCATTGTAAATATCTAGCAAAAAAAATTATCCACTTTATAGGGCGACGAATAT
Source organism: Diorhabda carinulata (assembly GCF_026250575.1). Classification (NCBI taxonomy): domain Eukaryota; kingdom Metazoa; phylum Arthropoda; class Insecta; order Coleoptera; family Chrysomelidae; genus Diorhabda; species Diorhabda carinulata. Next base: position 1,154,927 of record NC_079463.1, read on the forward strand.
CCGAGAAGAATAAAGAAAGAAAAGAAAATTTTTTAATATAATCTTATACTGGGTGTAACATTTACTAAGACCAACCCTTATTTGTCGTACCGAAAACCACTTGGTGTGAAATCCGGTTAACGTGGAGGCCCTGTTACTACCAAAAGAACTACCACAAAATTAGAGACCAAAAACAGCTTTGGAGCAAAAGTAGTATATAAATATTTGAACCAGCAACTGCTCCCATCGTTTTTTTGATATGAGTAGGTCATTTGGTAGTTCAGATACCCTTAGAAGACCCTAACCTATCCTAACCTAACTATTAGCGATTAAAGAAGTTATTGGAAACTATCTTCTACCAAATGAGACGCTAGAAATAAATGAAAAGCAAAAATAGGAAATGTCGATTCAAAAAATCAAGTCAAGCATTCAATATTTGAACTAGAAACCGCCTCGATCTGTTCTTGGGTCAATTGGTAGTCCGGGTGCACTAATAGGATCCTTTGTAACCCTCCATAGCTATAAATCAGATGGTATGAGGTCTGGTGAACGTGGAGGGCTTGTAAAACAAGCTGTCATTGCTAAATGAAGTTATTTGGTTATTCTTCTACCAAATGGGGGACTAGAAGAGCCAAAAGAGGTAGAATTACTGAAATAGTTGTCTCAATTCTGTTTCTTGGTTTTGGTACGTCAACTACTAGTCCTTATAGACTCATATGATCATTTATAAATCTCCACGGTTATCAATCACATGATGTTAGGTCGGGATAACATTGGGGACATTCGAAACAAACTTTCTGTTTACTCAATGAAGTTATTCGATTTTTCTGGTACCAGTTGGGGACTAGTAATACTTATAGAGCTTCGGGATGAGTAATATGAGTTGAAATATCTAATACAAGCGTTTATTACTGGAATAGTTGCTTCAATTTTAGTAATATCAAGTCTGGTTGTAGTCGAGGGACCTTTTGGTACTTCTACGGTTGGAAATGATATTTCGTGAAGTGGTATTAACGAAGAGGGTTTATAAAACGAATTTTACCATTATTAAATGTAGTTACTTATACCGAAAATTACAATCTTTATTCTTCTGCGGTAGATTCGTAAATCTCGTGCGGTAGTTTTCTAATTTTGTGATATTTTTTTTTGTGATGGCTTAAAGTGTTTTTGTTTTAAATCAATCCAAATAATATTTAGATAATGTTGACGCTAGAAGCGCTGATTCGGTTGTTTTTAAAACGGGACACCTTTCAGTCGTTATACAGCATGAAATCGAAAAAAAAAAAAACACAAAGTCATAACGTAATTATATTTTTTTTGTTCTGTATTTTTCCGATCACTTTGTAAATATTTCCTAAGTAAGGAAAAAAAAGCTTTTTCGTATATATATATTTTTTTAATTATGATAATTATCAATTTATATATTGGAGGTTATGTACATACCCGAAGGAGTTGTGGAAATTTCGTTATGACTTTGAAATTTAGAAAGTGTGTTTCTATGCACCCCTATTTATTTATATAAAAGAATGACTGTTTATATTAAATCTGAAATTTATTACCCCCCTCCTGTCATTTATGTTGTGTAATTTGTAGTTTAGGAAAATTTCGGAGGGAACTTGTATACTTACCATAAAAAGCTGTATTTTTGTTTTAAATGTGTCTCATTTATTCCTTAAATTATTGCTTAAACATAAGCTTACTATACATTTTGTTTGTATCATAATTTATAATTATAAAAAAAATTAATTAAAATTTTACATGATGGTATTTTGTTTTTCTTTTAAAATGAAATATATATCAATTTTAGGCTGCTATCTGCGACACCAAATTCGACCAAAACTCCGAATAACCTTTCAATACAGTTCCCCTGAAAGTACAAAAAAAAAAATTAATCGATAACTATGACCATAGGTATATCATAAAACTGTGGAAAACCGTATTAATTCAAAAATCACTTGAACACAAATATTGAAACTTTTAAAAGCATATCTAACAGAAATGTGGCTACCAGGCAATACAGAAGCAGACAATCTTTCCGAAAATAAGGCATCGGCTCCATACTTTAGACCAGAGTCCTACTGCGGCTTCACGAAATGCCACATCAGATAGAAAAACACTCTAAACCTAAAACAATCCAAAAGATTCATAATTATATCAACTAAGAAGTTTGAAGAACTTCTCGTAATGACATCAGACTGAAAAGCGTGGCAGAGAGGGAATTGCCGAAGAAAAACCGTCCCTAAATAATTACTAAACCTGGGACATGCTTCACACATCACTCAATAAGTCGTGTGACTAATTTTGTCTGTTGCCTCAAAATAAGATCCAGTTTTAGCAATTGCTTCTTGATTTGAGCATTTTTTTTGAGATCAGCGAATAGCTAGATGTCACCGGGGACCAGTTCTGGACTATAATGTGTATAAGGAAGCAATTTGTTCAATTTAACCATCGTTCACATTGACTTGTGAATTGGTGCATTGTCTTGGTGAAACAATGGTTTATATGAGAATTTTTTAGTGGAGATTCTTATTTACTTACGTGAAATAAACTTGTCCTCTGGAATTTTTGGGCGCTTGCCAGACCAATGTTGCTGCTTGTTTAGGTTTCGGATCGCTATGCGTGATGGCACTACATTCTGGGTGAATCTTCGTATTTGGTGTTTCCACCCACTGTCCAATCCATTCATTTGTTACAACGTCCCTAGCTTGTATTAAGAATCCTTTAAAATTGGCAACTCCTTGGATTGTTACTAAAAATTTTGAAAATTCATCGCGATGTACATGAAAATCTCGTAAACGAAAATTTTATTGAGATATTTCCCACCTGTTATTTGTGTGCCGGGTCCATAATCCGCTGCTGATTGTAATACTTGGTAAGGGCTAGTTTCCGGGGGTTGAGATCTAGCTTGACCGTGATGGGGTTGATTTACTCTTTCTTTTACGCAAGCGTCAACCGGAGCGCCGTCTGGGAATGTACTCACCCCCAATATCAAACACATAAATATAAAATATTCGGTGCATTTAGACATTTTTGAAATACAAAGTATTCGATCTTTTTGGTTGACTGCGCTGGGACTAAATATTGATTATTTCATTTTATTTTTTTTTTTTAATATTAAAGAAAAGAGGAGGAGAGACGCAAAATCTTGTTTCATTTCGTGATCCACTTTCACTTTGCAAATACGAAATAACAAAGGTTACGTTGAATTTTTTTTGTCTATACTTTTATCCATAGACGGCGAAGAGGGTAGAAAATGACTTATTCAATATTAACATTTTTTTCATGATTCATCAAAATTATATTTACTTACTAGTAATTTTATTTATTAGTACTTTCATTATAACAATTTACAATGTACCATGTTTTCTTTCACTGTTCTCTCTTCTTTTTTATCTTTTGACAGAACCAAAACTAAATAACTATAAATGCACAACTTAAAACTATGGAACACTCTTTTTTTTCTTTTCTTTTTGAAGCTGTCGGCGATTTTTGACTACAATTCTGACACCATGTTTCCTTGTTTAATGTTCAATTTATTGTCTTTATATATTTTATTAAAACTATATTTATCTACTAGTATTTTCATTATCAGTTTACAAGCTATCATCTTTTTTATCACCGTCCTCTCTTCTTCTTTTTTATCTTTTGACATAACCAAAACTAAGTAACTAAAAATGCTGCATATTCCCTTTGGTCGTAGCAGTTCTGAACCAGTATTTGGGCTTCAACTAGTGCCTGTCTAGTACCGAGACCGCTTCTAAAATCGAATATTCGCATCTCATGGGAATTCTGGGTATTCTAGTATTCACGTTACTAATAAAATGGCTTAGAATTTATATAAATTGAATTACTGAACAAAGTCCTTTCGAATTATATTAAGTTTATGAAAATCGGATGAGCAGAACCGAACTCCGACATTTTTTCAGGATAACGTTCCCACTCTCCCCCACCTCGATTCGATTATCGTATATCAAGTACCACTTAATTGGGTAACTTTTAAAAAGTTACTATTTCAGTTTCATATTTTCAAGTACGTCCTTTAATTCTAAAATTATAAAAATAATCAACGTATTTATCGGGGCCACTTTTCCTCTGAAACCGTAAGATAATCCGTTCATGAGATATGGCCGACGCCAGTTATCGTTACCCACCCTGTACTCGTCTACCATTTAAAAGTTGATTTATTAATTACACTATTTCACAATATTATTTTTTCTTGTTATAAAGAAATGAAAGTAAGAATATTTCTTTAAACTAATCCACACAACAAGAACTTATATAATATAATAAGAAATTATGTCGATAGATACATATAAAGTGAAGTAATTGATACAATGCGAAACAAATAAGTAGGTTATAAATCGGGAATCTTCACTCAACTAATAAAATTATTTTTTAATTTTATGAATTGTGCATAAATTAATTTAAAAGAAATAATTAGATTCGAATTTCATGAATTTTTCATCTTAAAACTAATTACTTGACCTAATTTTGTGTCTGAAAAGTTGCGAGAATAGATCAAAAATAATATAGGGTCTCATAACCTCTATTTACAAAATCGAACACTTTAAAAGACGTTAAATCACTAGAGGCGTTATAATATTGTTCCAAATACACACATAGGGATAACAATATAACTATAAACAAACAAAACAACGTCAAACTAATAGTAATTTAATCTCTATTATTATCAATGTTTCTGTAACTTTCTTTTTATTTTCTACTAATAAATCTGGCATTACGTAATATAGAAATAAATATTTTTCGATACTATTTGTGACAGAAAGAAAATAAAACTTACCGTAACTTTCACAGATGTCAATAAAATGTTGAAATTTTCTTTAAATTGAACCATTTTGTGTAACTTACACAACCAATTATTGAGATAATTACATTTCTAATAATAATATAGGAAAATTACTAATAACATTTCTTTGAATTAATAAAATATTGACATAAGATTGTTTTGGTTGCATTATTCTTCTTTCCTCTATGACCTGGCCTTTGTCTCTATAATGAAACATGTAATTCTGTTACAGGTGTATACTGTTATAATATAACTTCCTTAGTTTCTATATTACTCTCAAAACCTGGCTACGCTGTTCATTTATACTAGTTTCAATGTATATGTCATTTTTTTGCTCTTCCTTTAATATTTTTTTTTGTAAAGGACGAAAAAAGGATGAATTTAAACACAGTAAAAGAGATATGTTTCATTTATAGGAGAAAAATATAAAATCTAATAATTACAAACAATTTTTTGGTATACAGTTAATTCGATATTTATCAAATTTACGTTTTATTTAATAAACATTTTTTTAATGACCAAAATAATAATAATACTGTAACAGAAATGAAGTAAAAACTATCCACTACCTTAAAAATGTATTATGGCAAATACAGAAACCATTTACATAAATAAAAAATTTATTTATGTCGAATTGTTAAACTAAACGTCTCATTCTGTCTAACATGAACTCAATTATAGTGTTAGGATACAATCAAATCTAAGAAATTTTCTGTAAGAAAATTATTTGGAAGCAACAATGAAAATAAACTGAACTATTAGTGCTAAAAGCACAATTAGATGTTATATTTCTAACCTCGTAACGTATATTGTAAGTTGTATTCGTTTTCTTTCATTTTGATGGCTTTGTTGACCTTCACACCGTGTTTACATAAGAATAGAAATTTTATTTTGTATACGTTGAAACACAAGAATGTTATTTATGTAGATAAAATACTATTCTCGCCTTATCGGAAGATAAGGCGAGGGCTGGAATGCTAAACATTCTTTATTTTTAAAAGGGGATGTTTGTGTTACACAAAGGGTAGATAAGGTTTCAGTTAAAAATTGGTTCGACATAAAAATTCGTTTTACGAAATGCATTTATATAAACGAGTTTTATTTCTACATTATTAAGTGGTAAGTTTACGAAATTAATTAAAATTAGATAATAACAAAGCGATTTAATATTAACCACTTTGTTGTTTACCAAACTCTTCTTCTTTTTTTTGAAATCTGATGTTCGAAAATAAACAAATTATTTCGTGAACGGTAAATTTCATTCAATATTTTTATAAAAATTTATTGAGCTACTACATAATAAACACATTTTTATATAGGAATACAAATTTTATTGAAAGCGCAGTCTATTTTTACTTTGTCTATGTTATTAAAAAACCTCTATGATATTAATTTGTTAATGATACGGCGAATGATTAATTAAAAAAGAAGAGAAAATAACCTCCAGGTTGTTGATCAATGTTAAAAAATTTATTTCGTTTAATAAGCCTACAAACATTTCGAAATAAACTGAGAGAAACAGGTATATGAGCCAGAGTGCCAGCTAGATGTCCACGTCTTACCAGAGAACATCAAGTAGCAAAATTGGAATTTGCTCGAGAACACGCAAATTGGAATATTCAAGATTTTATTCAAGGATGAATCAAGATTTTGTCTGTATTCATCAGATAGGCGTGTACCAGTATATAAGCGACGTGGTGAACAGCACGATCTGGTTAATTTTTGTCAAACTGAAAGCTTTGGTGGTGGCTCTATCATGGTTTGGGGAGGAATTTCTTTCGAGGGTCGCATGGAGTTAGTACCAGTGAATGATGGAAGACTAAATGATGACAGGTACATAACCAATATATAAAGCACGATAATGCTCGTCCACATGCTGCTAGAGTGGTTCGGCAGTACTTAGAAGAGGTAGAGATACCCACCCTGAATTGGCCTGTACGTAGCCCGGACCTTAAGCCAAAAGAGCATGTCTGGGACCATCTAGAATGACAAATTCAGCAACATCCAGCACCAATAAGAGCACTAGATGATCTCCAAACTGTTGTTTTTAACTTCTGAGAAAACATGCCGCAAGGATACGTCCAGAACCTGTTTAGAAGCCTTCCAAGACGAATGGAAGCTGTAATTAGAGCGAGGGGCGGCAACACACACTATTAGAAATAGCGTTCATTTTTTTGTATAGATGTTTTGTACGATTTTTTTGATATTTTCTATGTTTTGGTAAATCAAACTTTTTGTCCTCTGTAGATTAAACTGATATAAAATAAATGTCGCAAAAGGCGTATCTATTGGTGTTTTAATTGGTAATAATAATAAAATTCGAAAAATAGGCAACACATTTAAAATATAATGAGTGATGCGATAATTTTTATGGGGTGTATATTTAATTTTGTTTAAAAAAAAGACGAAAAAAGGGATTTTCTGCTTTATTTTTTTTTATAAATTTGGAAAATATAGGCGTAATGAGATTAATTTGTTTTTAATCACTGTAAACTACTTTTTGTGTATTTAAATAAACTATTGTATGAGTTTGAAGCACATTTTTTTTGTAAAAAAGAAAAAATATTGAATAACTATTCAATATTTTTACTTTCATGGAAAACTTTCCTTTGAAATTGAAATTTTTGCTATTTGACTAATTTATCAATTTGCAATTTCCGAAATTAATAATATTATTGTTCTAAACGTGGTTCAATGAAACAGTGGCGCAAGCAAAACAACCAACGAACCAATTTAGAAGAAAAAAAGGAATTTTTGGTACCTGTACACACTAATAACACTACACCGACACACATACAACCAAGTTACCGTCTTCATAGAATGAAGATAAAGAATTTACGTTCAGTCCCAGAAGAATAATTTAATCATGCAAACGCGTATTTACCTTCTCTGAAGACGTTAATATAGTTATCAAAACGTCAGAAAAAGTAATTGTGAACGTTGGTGTAGTGTTAGTGTAAATAGTGTGTTTAGAATAAACAAAATAACCTCAAATTATTTATCCAACAAAACGGGAATCTTAGAGAAGGAAACACACCAAAAACCACCAAAATAAAAAAGCCCGAACTGAAATTGTGAAGTGAATAATGCGAAAAAACAGTTTGAAAAATGATAGTAAAACATGAAAAACCTTGAGTTATGGAAGTTTCTGCATCATCTAAAAATATATAAAATTGTAAATCCAAATTATTTCTGTGGAAATTTTTGGATTGAGAGAGCTGTTTGATCCATTGCTTTCCTTATCTTAAGAGTCAATTGAATATAAATTTTATTACATACCCTGTCTTTGGTTCTCAACTAGGTAGCTAATGTAAAACGTTCAACTAAATTAGCTGCTTTTAAATGCGCCTTATTCTTTTAGCTGTGGTAGGAGTAACTGTAATCGGACTGGATTTTCCACTAGATCCGGAATCGTCATTGGACTTCAAACTTCCTCTGGTCGGTCTTTTTGAAGGTTTTGGGGTATCTTCAAACTTCGATTTTCCACTCTTACTTTCGTTATTAGACGAAGTAGAAGTTCTTCCTTTAGCAATCGGTTTCGCTTTTTCTGGCTCTTTTTTAATCTCCTTTTTAGCAATGGGATTTTTATTATTATCTTTCCCTTCTTTACTGTCTCTTCGTTCTTTTTGATTTTTATTCGGAGTTTTTTCATCTTTCTTCGCCTCTTTTACCTACAATAACCTTACAAACACACAACAAAATATATAGTATACTACTTACTTGTTTAGTTGCATTTTCATTAATATTTTTAGTTAATTCTTCATCTTTTTTAATAATGAGATTTCCGTATTCAGATTCTGGTAATTTGAATTCAATTTCGGTATTTGGGAATGGTATAGATTCGCATTCATCTAACGCTTCGAGGTTATACATAGTTTCTAAATGAGACCATATCTTTCTAGAATCGATGTCTTTGTGGACATGATCGACAAATTTATCACAAATAAAGGCCATTTGAAAATATTTATTCACTCCTGAAATGTAATTCGAATGCAATGCAGATATTTTTAAAAATTTCTACAAATACAACTAACCGACTGGTTTGTGTCCCACCATCGCATCTAATAATTGCCCCTCATGAACAACGTTCCACTCGAATTCGTCATTCATTTCGTAAATTATAGTTTTATTCATTAATATAGACAAAATATAACAAACACTTTAATATTAAATTTTATCTTCTAATATAAACAAAATAAATGAACTCTTTTTTTTAACATACATATACACTGTTCTATCCTTTCAGTGTACATGTCATAGTCTAGTACTAGATAATATCTTAATAAATATTGAAATTATTAGAAGCAGAATATAAAAGGATTGGGATAAAGTGCTAGTACTCTGTATTTACTTATATTTGATATAAACAATTATTTTTCAATTATAATTGTTTTCAATTACGTGATTCCATAGAACTATACACGGGAATCAAGGGTGTAATTGACTCGTCTAGATCGAACAAAGTCAGTAGACATATTTGACATTCCGTGCCCGTATTCGAATAAGTCAAAAGTCCATTTCATTAATAAATAACGAAGAAGAAAAATTTTTGTCAAAATATTTTTAAATTGTCAGTGTAAAGTTATGACCCGAGGAGTGCATAATTCCATAATTCAAAATTTATTGAAAAGGCTATCTTTATCAAATGGAGATATTCGTTTCTATAACTGCATCGGAAACACTACAGTGACAAATAGTTGTTCTAATACAAGGATATCTGTGTTTAATAATAGAATCTTGTCAAACAATCTGTGTACAAAATACTTTATTAGAGAAATGGCTACGCAAGTTGATTCTTCAACCTCTGATTCGAAACGTGCAAATCGTTTAAAATTAGAAAAATCGCCGTATTTACTACAACATGCTACAAATCCAGTTGATTGGTACCCGTGGGGGCAAGAAGCTTTCGATAAAGCGAAATCCGAAAATAAATTGATATTTTTGTCAGTTGGATATTCTACTTGTCACTGGTGTCATGTTATGGAAAAAGAATCGTTTGAAAACGAATCGGTAGCAGAAATAATGAATAAATACTTTGTGAATATCAAGGTCGATAGAGAAGAACGCCCCGACGTTGATAAACTATACATGTCGTTTATACAGGCTACAGTCGGAGGGGGCGGTTGGCCAATGTCTGTTTTTCTTTCACCCGATTTAGAACCAATAGCAGGCGGCACATATTTTCCTCCCGAAGATATGTTTGGCAGACCTGGATTTAAAACGGTTCTATTAAAAATTGCCAAACAATGGGATAGTAGCAAATCTATTATGGTTAATTCTGGTAAAAAAGTGCTAGAAATAATGAATAAATTAGCCATGAAAGATACTGATCAGGTAGAAAACGTACCTGGGGAAGAATGCTGGAAAAAATGTCTCCTTCAACTATCAACACATTATGAATCTGATTACGGTGGATTTAGTGCCGCTCCAAAATTCCCACAACCGACAAATTTCAATTTCCTTTTTCACATATATTCCAGAAATAAAAATAGCGAACAAGGTTTGAAATGTTTAGAAATGTGTCTACATACTTTAAAAAAAATGGCGTACGGTGGAATTCACGATCACGTTAACAAAGGTTTCGCTAGATATTCAGTTGATAATAAATGGCACGTGCCACATTTTGAAAAAATGCTGTACGACCAAGCCCAATTAGCTGTATCTTACTGTGATGCTTTCGTACTTACACAAGATGAATTTTATGCTGATATTGTTAGAGATATCCTCGAATATGTTTCAAGAGACTTGAGTCACGTACTTGGAGGATTTTATGGAGCTGAAGATGCCGATTCGTACCCTTATGAAGGTAATGTTACTAATTTGAAACAAATTGGAAGCAAATTAAATTTAATTTAATTGTACTGTGTATCATCACTTAATTCATCAAGTTTCTTCTATAATTCCAGTGTATTTAGGTGAAATTTCATTTTAAGTCACTTTTTCTCAGTAGAATCTCAATAAATCATATACTAAATTATTCACCCCATTCTTATAACAGTTAAATCAACTCTAATAGAGACCAAATCTCGTAACCTCAGCTACAAAGGTGGAAAAATTTCCCCTTCAATACTTTTTGGTCTACTTTAGGCACATTTTATCATTTTTTTTAAATTATTTCAAGTACCAATGGGTATAACAGCCAATTTAGTGTCGATTTGCTTTAAAATTTACGTGAAATCCAATAGGAATGTTACTAATAGGAACAAATTGGAAGCAAACTGAATTAATTTTAATAGTCACTCAATTTACCAATTTTCTTTCACAATTTGTTCAAATGGAACAAAATCACTTCAAAAGAATGGAAAAAGTGGCGATACGAAAAGGAGAGAAGCCAAAAAAGGTCAAAAAATTAAATTAAGGCAATATGGTGAACCTAAGAAGCCAAAAGCAATCAAAAAACAATCAAGAGAAAGTAAAATGTGATATTATGGAAAGCTAGAACAGGAAATGAAAACCGAGTAGTTCAAATGGAACAAAAAGATTTCAAAAGAAGAGAAAACAAGGCAATACGAAAAGGTAGAACAGAAAGAGAAGCCAAAAAAGGTCAAAAATTTAAATTAAGGCAATATGGTGAACCTAAGAAGCCAAAGGCAATCAAAAAACAATAAAGAGAAAGTAAAATGTGATATTATGGAAAGCTAGAACAGGAAATGAAGACTGAGTAGTTCAAATGTAACAAAGACTTCCAAAGAAGGGAAAGCACGACAATATTGTAAACTAGAACAAATAGGGGAGACCAAGAAGCATATGGAACCAAGATACAACAAACATATTTCAAAAGGAATGGAAAACGTGGTAATGGAGGAAGCTAGAACAGATGTGGATTCCAAGAAACTCTTTAAACATTAATAATATTTAATAAAGAACGATAAAAAATCAATGCGGGAAAATAGAACAGGAAGTAAAGACCAATCCCATTTCACGAGGAAGATTTTTAGCTACAAAGTAGGGAAAAATGCCCCTTTAATAATTTTTGATCTACTTTAGCAGACTATTACCATTTACACATTTTCAAGTACCTACCAACCAATTAGTACTACTACTCGGTGCGAGCTCCCCTTTTCGACAACTGGTCTGCTCTTCAATAACGTTCCCCATCCTGTGTCAATTAAAAGTCTTCGTGAACTTGATCTGAGACATCCTGTCTGCCCCTTTTTCTACTGCTGTATATTTTGGCATCCATGATTCTCTTAAGCATCCGCTTATACTTCAATCTTAGAATGCGTTTGGGCTTTAATGAATCTGACGATGTTTTCATTGTTTACGATTCTCTAACCTGCTTCTTCTTCTTCTTTTATTAAGACTTGGTCTTGTCTCATGTGCTATTCAGCTTCTTAAGTAACGATTGGTGTTATTAGAGCCTTGTAGATTTGTTTTAGGTTAGCGTTGATCTAATTAGTGGTCATTTATTTACAGGTGCTCCTCATAAACAAGAAGGGGCTTTTTGTGTATGGGAATATGAAGAAATATTCAATTTACTCGACGAGAAAACCGATAATATCTCCCACGCCGAATTAGTCGCTTACCACTACAACGTACAAAAAGACGGAAACGTTCAACCTTCCCAAGATCCCCACGGGGAATTGAAAAACAAAAACGTCTTAGCATGTTTCGGTTCGTACGAAAGCACCGCAAATAAATTCGATATTAGCGTCGATAAAGTAAAAGAAATCCTACGGAAATGCCACCAGGTTTTATACGAAGCCAGACAGAAAAGACCCAAACCGGATGTCGACACTAAAATACTGACAGCTTGGAACGGTTTGATGATTTCCGGTTTCGCGAAAGCGGGATTCGCTCTAAAGGATCAAACGTATATAGATAGGGCGATTAAAGCGGCCGATTTCATCAAAAAATATCTTTACAACGAAAAGGAAAAATATATTTTGAGATGTTGCTATAAAGAAGGATCCGATTCGATCACTTTGGGCAATTCCCCTATCGCCGGTTTCGTGGACGATTACGCTTTCCTTATAAGGGGACTATTGGACCTTTACGAAGCCTCTCTAGACACCCAATGGCTCCAATGGGCCGAGACCTTGCAAGAAATACAAAATGCGAAATTTTGGGACGAAAAGGAATACGGTTATTTCACCAGTCCGGCCGAAGATAAAAGTATAGTTATCAGGGGGAAGGAGAACCAAGACGGCGCCGAACCTTCGGGGAATTCAGTTTCGGTACATAACCTCCTAACCTTGGCGGGCTATTTGGATAGACAAAATTTCCGCCAAAACGCCGAACGAATATTCAAAGCCTTCGCGGAAACCTTGAAAAACGTACCCATAGCCTTACCGGAAATGACGTCGGCTTTGTTGTTTTACCACAACGCGCCGACGCAGGTTTTCATCGCGGGGGCGAAGGAAGACAGCAACACGCAGGCCCTTCTCGACGTGCTGCGTTCTAGATTCATCCCCGGGAAAATTTTGGCCGTCGCCGACGGTCCTTCGGGCGCGGCCGGTCTTCTGTACCGACGCCACGAGCACTTGCTGCACATGCGGCCGGTCGGAGGTAAACCAGCGGCGTACGTGTGTAGGAACTTCGCTTGCGCTCTGCCCCTCACCGAGCCGGACGCTTTGGCCACCTCCCTGGACACCGGCGACGGTTTCGAACAAAATTGTGATAGACAATAAAAATCGAATCTCCGACAAAAATAGATTTGTACAGGTCGTTAATCTAAAGGTTGTATAAAATGGTTTTAATTATTGTTAGATTTATTTACAGTTGATAAATATACTCGGTTATATAATGAAATAATTTTTTTTTTTTTAATACAAACTTAGCACCAATAACGGGTAATAGATTTAGGGTTTTTTAAAAAAAATTTTCCAATAGAAAAAATGGTTTAATTAGATTTGATTTTTTTTAGAAATTGTGGTATCGTTACGAACAAGAGTAAGAACTAATGAATCGAAAAAATATTGCAAAATTAAGGAAGAACGAGGTAATATAAAGGAAAGGACCGAAGAGTTCAAAAAGAACCAAAAAAATAAGTAATACGAATAGATAGAACAGAAAGAGCCGTCTAAAATGATCAAAAAATTAAGATACTATAAAAATATTAAAAACAAGACATTAAAAGAAGCCAGAATAGTTGAGATAGACCGAAAAACAAAGATAAAAGGAAAATATTTAAAAAGAAATCAAAATATAACAAAAAGGAAGGACTATATGAGAAGGTATAACATTAAACGAAGACCGAGTAGTTCAAATGAACCAAAAAGACTTCCGACAGATGTAGAAATATGGTAAAATGGAAAGCTAAAACAGAAAACGAAGACCGAGTAGTTCAAATGAACCAAAAAGACTTCGAAAGAAGTAGAAATATTGTAAAATGGAAAGCTAGAACAAAAATCGAAGACCGAGTAGTTCAAATGAAACAAAAAGACTTCCGACAGATGTAGAAATATTGTAAAATGGAAAGCTAGAACAAAAATCGAAGACCGAGTAGTTCAAATGAATCAAAAAGACTTCCGACAGATGTAGAAATATGGTAAAATGGAAAGCTAAAACAGAAAACGAAGACCGAGTAGTTCAAATGAACCAAAAAGACTTTGAAAAGGGGAAAACATGGCAATACGAAAAGGTAGAATAGAAAAAGAAAGCTAAAAAGGTCAAAGAACTAAGAAACGTTGAAAATATATAAAAACAAAGTGATATAGGGTGCTAAAACAAATTAGACTGAGCTAGGACCAAAGATAAAATGAAAAAGTTGAAAAATAAAGAAGAACAAGGCTATACAGAGAAACTGAGAAGGAATAAAAGGAATACAAATACAACAAAGGAAAGGAAAAATGTGACTATATGAGAAGGTATAACAGAAAATTAACACCGAGTAGTTCAAAAACAACAAAATTGTTAAGTAGAAGACCAATGAGTTCAAGGAATTTGAAAACAACAAGAATATTTTCAACACAAAGGATAATTAATACAATTCAGGGCGATAAAACAACAATGGAACGAATAAGAAACTCATGAAATCAAAATATAACAAACATATATCACGAGGAACGATAAAAGTGGCTATTTGGGAAGCTAGAGCAGATGTGGAGTCCAAGGAACGCTAAAACAACAGAAATCTTTCGAATAGAAGACTGAATTATACAATTTGAGAAGCTAGAACAAATGGGGAAGACCAAGAAGCTCATTGGAGCAACATACAACAAACATATTTCAAGAGGAATGGAAAACATGGTCACAGAGGAAGCTAGAGCAGATGTGGAGTCCAAGGAACTCTAAAACAACAGAAAACTTTCGGATAGAAGGATAAATGGTACAATTTAGGAAGCTAGAGTAGAAAGGAAAGACCAAGAAGCTCATGGGAGCAAGATACAACAAACATATTTCAAGCGGAATGGAAAACTTTGTAATAGAGGAAGCTAGAACAGATGTGGAGTCCAAGGAACGCTAAAACAACAGAAATCTTTCGAATAGAAGACTGAATTATACAATTTGAGAAGCTAGAACAAATGGGGAAGACCAAGGAGCACATGGAACCCAGACCTGACAAGTACATGTCAAGAAATGTAGGAATATTGGAAGCTAGAACAGATGGGGAAGATCAAGGAGTCCAAGGAACTCGATAACAACAAAAAAATGTCCGAAAGGAACGATAAAAATTTGACAGGGAAGGAAAAACGTGATAAAGGAAAAAAATAAAATGGAATTCACCTAATAAAGGTACAGGAGGAAGGTTTATTGGAATCTTGAGGATCCAAAGTTTTTTAGATTGAAAAAATTTGATTTACCCTTTTTGTAAATTTTCAGTCGCCACTCGCCACTAAATCTATTACTCTACAAAAATAAATAAATAAATTATAACCTTAAACAACTAAGGAACACATTTTCCGTATCGAAATTCCACCATACACTTTGGATATATTTAAACCGAACTTTTCTTTTATCAAAAACACCCCCCGGAATACCATCAACAACACGAACTATTGTCATCCATCAAATCAGCTCCATCCGAATACTTGCATTCGGGATATCCACACTTGCAAGTGAACGATTTGTATTTAGCTAACCAGAACTTCTTTCCGTAATCAAAACTGAAAATGAAATCAATTATTTATCGATCCTTGAAAAATAGGATACAGGATATTATAGGCTTACCTCAGTTCTTCTCCGATGGGTATATCCCTCAAAGCGAAAAAAGCTATCCTAGGGAACCGCACATCCTGGTGATCCACGAACACTTTGATGGGACGCAGATTAGGGCTACAACTGTGATTTATGAATCTAGTCAAGTTACCGTAGAATCTGGCATCGACGCAAAAATTATCCGTATCCTGAAATAAAAAAGACCAAAAAAATTACTCTTGTCTTCTTAGACCATTGCCAAGGTCATAATAAGGACAGTGTTAACCAGATCTCTGGTAACAGATGGATCGAAGCTGTTGGGAAGTCCAGAGCAATCCCCCTTGGCACACTATCGATGGACACACCTCAGAAAGGTTTCGGGATAACCCTAGACAGTAGCAGATCACCACCATCAATACCGATCTTGAAGCAAAATGAATTTGAATGCAACGAAGACCCAAGCTGCTGTTTTTTTACAAATGAGGCTAGTTTTTCGTGTAAATTCTTCTATTTATTTGAGGAACAGTTCCCCGTTTTGTTACATTCATAATTAGGGCTACTTTAGTAACCAAATTAATGATATACGATAATATTCTTAATAGTAGTTCATTTGTACCACAATTCATGCTTTACTCATTCTTCTTATAACAAACATTAAAGTAGTTCTTTTGTACCACAATTTGAGTTTTAAACATTCTGCAGCTTATTCTTCTTATAACAAACATTAAAGTAGTTCTTTTGTACCACAATTTAAGTTTTAAACATCTTGCAGCTCATTCTTCTTATAACAAACATTAAAGTAGTTCTTTTGTACCACAATTTAAGTTTTAAACATTTTGCAGCTTATTCTTCTTATAACAAACATTAAAGTAGTTCTTATGTACCACAATTTGAGTTTTAAACATTTTGCAGCTTATTCTTCTTATAACAAACATTAAAGTAGTTCTTTTGTACCACAATTTAAGTTTTAAACATCTTGCAGCTCATTCTTCTTATAACAAACATTAAAGTAGTTCTTTTGTACCACAATTTAAGTTTTAAACATTCTGCAGCTCATTCTTCTTATAACAAACATTAAAGTAGTTCTTTTGTACCACAATTTAAGTTTTAAACATCTTGCAGCTCATTCTTCTTATAACAAACATTAAAGTAGTTCTTTTGTACCACAATTTAAGTTTTAAACATTCTGCAGCTCATTCTTCTTATAACAAACATTAAAGTAGTTCTTCTGTACCACAATTTAAGTTTTAAACATTCTGCAGCTCATTCTTCTTATAACAAACATTAAAGTAGTTCTTTTGTACCACAATTTAAGTTTTAAACATTCTGCAGCTCATTCTTCTTATAACAAACATTAAAGTAGTTCTTTTGTACCACAATTTAAGTTTTAAACATTCTGCAGCTCATTCTTCTTATAACAAACATTAAAGTAGTTCTTTTATACCACAATTTGAATTTGAAACATTCTGCAGCTCATTCTTCTTATAACAAACATTAAAGTAGTTCTTTTGTACCACAATTTAAGTTTTAAACATCTTGCAGCTCATTCTTCTTATAACAAACATTAAAGTAGTTCTTTTGTACCACAATTTAAGTTTTAAACATTCTGCAGCTCATTCTTCTTATAACAAACATTAAAGTAGTTCTTTTGTACCACAATTTAAGTTTTAAACATTCTGCAGTTTAATGTTCCTATAACGAACATATTAGTAGTTCATTTGTACAATAATTTAAGTTTTGAACATCTTGCTGTTCATTGTTTCTAAAGCATTTGTGGTTTTGGCAGAACTTTTCCTCAATTTTTTTGATACAATTGAAAAATAAATTAGAACCAAAAGACGTATTTAGACACTAATTTAATGAGCTACCTCTCACCTTGTTTCCCAAATCGAATAAGAAACTATCATCCTTTCTAGCATCGGCGTCTGTATCAGTCAATATCTCTCCTACGTATTCGCACACGAAATCGCCTTTATATATAAATTTGAGGGTCCTTATGCCCCAGCCTTTTGAATCAGTCTTATAAAGTTGGAATCTCTGTTGGGCGCCTTTTTGCACGACTCTGTTACGGCAAGTTATAGCGTTACAAGAACAGATATCCGAACACTCAAAAATCACAGGTATATCTGTAAAAATAGAGAAATTGGTGCGAAACGTTTTAAAATTAAATAATTCGATTCGACTTACCGGAAAAACTTTCGTCTATACACACTTTTCCGTTTTCGTCGTACCAACATTTTTCCGATAGATTGTTACAAAAACAGTCTTCTTCTGTACACCTCTCTTTGCATTTACAACGTTGCAAAGTTGACGGTCTGGTTTGCAAATCGACACCTTCGGATGAAATTATCGATTTTGTTATATAAACATAATCCCTTGGTACTTGATTATCGTCGACGGTGTTCACGCATTGTACAGGATTTGATTCCCTACCTTTCGATATGTCACTGCAAGAAAATCAATCAGATTAGTGAATTCCACCTCCTATAATAACCGTATCAGTCAAAAAACTTGAAAACCCATTTAAAACACAGTAAAAAACTTGTGTAATACCCTAGAAACTTCATAAAACTTCTTTATTCCCAGTAAACCTTCCAGAAACTCCATTTCTTCTTTAAAGACCTCTAGAGGCTTATCCAAATGTTCTGGAGACTTTTCTATTTCTTATAAATCCTCTGAAAGCTTCTTCACTTCTTTTAAGACTTATAGAAACTTCCTTACTTTCCGTTAAACATCTGGAAACTACTATCAAACTTTCTGGAGACTTCTGTATTTCTTGCAGACGCTCTAGAAGCTTTATTGAATATTTAACCACCTCTGGAAACTGTTTTGTTTTTTGTAAACACTATATATTGCTTGTAAACTCCTTCGGGACATTTTTAATCCTTATAAACTCTCTAGAGCCTTCTGTATGTCTTATGGAGTCTTCCGGAATCTTCTTTATTCCTAGTAAACCCTCTGGAAACTCCAATACTTCTTTAAAGATTTCTAGAGACTTCTTAAATTATCATTAAACCTCTGGAGACTGCTCCCAAACGTTCTGGAAACTTTTCTATTTCTTGTAAACCTTCGGGAAACTTCTCTATTCCCATTAAACCCTCCAGAAACTTAATTTCTTCTTAAAAGACATCTAGAAACTTCTTTTATTTTCTTAAACCTTTAGAAACTGTTCTGAAGACTTCTCCATTTATTGTAAACCTTCTGTAAACTTTTTTATTCCTAGTAACCCATCTGGAAATTACATTACTTCTTCTAATACCTTTAAAAACAACTTTATTTCCTTCAGATCCTATAGAAATTTCCTTATTTCTCATAAATTCCATATAAACTTGTTCACTAGTTTTCTTTAGCAACTACCGTTGGAGTTATGAGGTTAGAACACTAATTATCAAAAAACTCACTATTCCCGGCATTTTTTCTCCCCAAAATAAGTTACGAACACTCACAAAAACGATTTATATTTGATACTTACTCCGATACGATGGTTTGATATTGCCCCAAACTCCTTTTGACCAATGATTGCAATTGAATGTTCAAAGCAATCGGACCGTAACATGTCCCATCATCGGGTACGCAATTCAAAGGCGATTCATTATTTTTATTAATCGAAAACACGTCAGCTCCACGTGCTATTAATACAACCACGCAATTGTATCTGTCTTCCCTCGCAGCTATATGTCTAAAGGATAAATTAATTTCTATAAAAATGAAACCAAAGTATAAAGATTATCTACGAAAGATTCAAAATAAAATCACTTACAAGGGAGATTCTCCATGTGCGTTGAGGGTATTAACATCACATCCCCTATTTAGTAATAACTCCACTATATGAGAGCACCCACTGAATGCGGCCCAATGAAGAGCTTCGTTATATTCAACGTCTCTTAACCTAAAAATATAGAAAACATAGCCGATTCTAGCCTAAATTGTGAAATAAACAAAATTAGGATATTAAAACAAAAATCTATATCGTACTTTGGATCCGCTCCTTCGCTTATTAAAAAATCTGTTATTTCAGAAAAACCATTTTCGCAAGCCCAAACGAGCGGTGTCCACCCACCGTCGTCTTGTGAATTTATGTAATTTTTAATGGAAGCCCCGGTTTCTAGAAGGATTTTACAAGCTTGCAAATTACCACATTTAGATGATACGTGCAAAGCAGTCATACCATCTGTACCCTATAAATGGAGTTCGATGTAAATGACGATGCTTATAAAACCAATTGAGAATAATTTGTAATAAAAAACATTATCCACAAATGTCTTTAGACGAACAAAACGAATAAATTGTATACTTTTTATAGAGAACTTCTTATAGGTTAGAGACTTTTCAAACTACTGATCGATTCTTTTGGCAACAGTCATAAGTTGTTAGAAGCATGCGCATATCCAATCTGATCGTTATTGGATTGTTAGATAAATTTATGGATTTTTTTTCGTCCTTGGAATTTGCACTGCCTAGTTTACGATGTTGCAAGATTTACTGATATAAAAATAAGATACTTGGATTTTTTTATATACATACGATATTAAAAATGTCTGATTTTATTTCCTATTGGTTAACTGAAATAGATCAATATCACAGAACAGAAAAAAAATAGAGAAAGAGCATCGTTTTACTACTTTCCTCCCACTCTCTCTCTAGTCGCCAATGTTAATCTCCTCCTTTGCCACTCCCATCTGCCATCAAGGCGATCCAATGAAAATAGAGTAGAGAGAGATATATACTGATGTTCTTTCTCTCTCTACAACAGTCCGGGTTCACTTGAACAAGATTCAATACCTCAGCTCCCTGTATCTTTTTGGTTTGTTCAAGGGACCCTAAAATGTTGATAGAGAGAGAAAGAGCATCGATATTACACTATTTTTTCTAGATTGTATCACGATTATACGTCAAAATTTCGGATAGTTGGAAAGGTAAAGGGTAAAATAAAAAGTTTTGATTCTTATAGCGAGTTAAGACAGATAAACAGTGATAAATAGATGCTTTTTCTCTCTTCCAATAGTACTATAGACTACAGGAGTGTTAACGTCACACACCGCCATTGTTAGTTCAGGTCAGGGATCACTTTCCAAACTTCGTTGACGATCGTTTATATGTTTAGCGATTTTTTCGTATTTTCTTTGATAAATTTTCGTTTAGAAAGTGAACTAGAACAATATGGCGGCCGTGACGTCACGGTCCGGATGTCAATTTAATTGCACAAATTCTATGAACGTCAACATACGATATCATAACCGGAAAAAAATTACAACGTGGCAACGATGTAAAACATCTGACATATGTATTGTATTTTTTATTGAGTGTTTCGTATACGTCGATTGTCGGTTATTTTTTGGTGAAAAGTTTTTATTAGAGAAATTTTTGTGAACAAATTATTATTATTATTATTATTAATAATATAACTATAATTTAGGAAAAAGAAAAAATTTAAAATAAAATGTTCAACCATAACAATGATTTATCGAATTATATAAAGTTATTACAGTTTCGAAGGTTTTGAAAGGTCATTAACCTATAAATAATTTGAAACTCGTATTTTTATAAAACAACGATAAAATATGTATCTTTTTTCACTTTTTATCGATTAATAATAAAATATTCATCGTTATTATGAGAGTTGTGTGTTAAAACGTTGTTTTACGTGAAAATAAACGTGCACTTACCTTTAAAGTTATGTCAGATCCGGCTCTAACCAAATATTGTACGACGTCAATTTTGTGCGTAGTGATTGCCAACATTAAAGGCGTATTTTGTTCTTTATCTAAGTCATTTATAGGAACCCTGAGGGATATTAATAAATGACATATTTCAAGATATCCTTTATAAGCTGCGTAATGTAACAAAGATCCTTCGTTGAATTCGATTAATTTCATATTCAAATCCAACGAACTTGAAGCTGGAATTGTAACAACGAAAAAATATCATTTCGGAAGTTGGGGGTTGGGAAGTTCGATAATAGCTCGGGGTTGTTATTTACTTACTTATAATGGAAGTAAGTGTCTCTACGTCATCATCGGTGATAGCTCCGATAACGTCCCCTTCGCTGTATATTGTTCCATTGGTAAGAGTATTTTCAAAGGGTTGGACGGATTCTAGAGAAATCAGAAGTGGAGTGGAACAACGAATTTGATCTTTGATTTTCGAAAATGATATTTTAGCGGTTCGGCTAAAATTCAAACACGTGAAAAGATTTCGTTTAAAATCGATAAAACAATTGGCAACGTCGTAAGTTTGGTAAGTGAATACGTAGACATTATATTTTGATTCAAATTAAAATAATCGAACTAAAAATATTTATTTATAATATAAATTGAAATAATCGGATTTTTTTTTATTATTACGTATCATATTTTTCACGATATTCCTCAAAAATAGGTAAATCGAAAAACTTTCACGTAAACGCTCACTGGAAGTTTGGCAACTCTGTGGCGACTGCATTTGATGAATGATGAACGAAAATCCAAGGTTGTTAAAGGATAGGTTGACCGATAGTTACACGTGACGTCATCCGTTGAAAAACAATGTAATAACCGATGTGCTTATAATCAGAAAGTATTGAGGGTAGAATGGGGGGTGAAAATGGGAAAAAAATTAAAAAAATATCCGACTGTATACGATAAATAACGTAAAAAACCACAAATAAAACTGCTTATTCATCGGATTGTTTACAAGTGACGTAAACTACGTTATTGGGCAACCTATCCTTTAAGAACCTTGACGAAAATCGATAACATTGTCGATAAGATTCGATTAATTTATCTCAATCTATTATTTTTAATTGACGTTATCCATCAGCGGCCATATTCTCTTGGAGACACACGAGATAAAAATATTGTTAATAGTATTTACCGATTGTTTTTTTTTTGAAAATTTGAAATATATATTCGTATATAAATTAACGAAACGTTTGTTTGGTTACAATTCCGTATCTGCCCGGTTTAGTATCATAAAATATTAGTTTAGCATTTTCGAAATCGTAGAATCCATTTATCGCGGTACCATTTATCGGAAATTAATGGGAACTTTTGGTTTTAACGAAAATTGGTTTCGACTTTTCGAAATTAATTCATAATTTTACCAGAAACTTTTATTTTGGGGAAGGGGGCTATTTTTAGGAGATGGGGGTAGGAAAAAAAGTCAAAAATAAATGTTCACGTCCTTATTTATTCTTTTTTTCTATGAAATGAGACATGTTTTCATTATCGAGTAGAGCTGCCTTCGAGTAATTCATAAATTTAGATGAAAAAGCCAAAACCGGAAGTCAACAAATCCAATTATCGGTAAAACCTACTAATTTCTATCAACTGGGAAATCGATAAATGGATTTTGCTACTTCGAAAACGTCGAATTAGCGAGTTTTATTTATTCTAAACCAGGTACATACGAAAGTATCAAGTTTTATGGAAATGTATTAAAAAAGCCGTTTCAAAGTTTGATTCGAGTTTCAACACGAAAAAAAGAAAATGATTTAAATATAAATTTGTTATCTTACCGTACAGATTTTTGATAAGGTAGGAATACGGGATGATTCGAACATTGAAATTTAAGTGAAATATCTTTACAAGGAGTCGATATTCCGCAATGCGGACAATACTCTCTATTACCAATGAACAAGCGACACTTTTTATGGAATTGATGTTTAGCCTCGCACTGCAAGAAATTGCCCTAAAAAAAACATCATTTTCACTACGTTATAGCACAAAGAAAGTTAATATCGTACTTGTGTGCAAAAAATTCCGCACGTCGGACAACAATTGTGCCTTATCATCCTATTTTTGTGCAAATTACATAATCTCATGTAGGGTACGCTCCTGGAAGGTCGCAATAACGGGGAAATCGGTACATTTACTTCTTTTGAACAACCTACCAGCCTTTCGTCGATACTTTCGACGGCTGAACAGTAAACGACATCTAAAGATGGAAGAAATTGAAATATTTTGATTATAATTAGATAAATAGTTGATAAAAGATATTCCTTAAAGCATTTAAGTGAATAAAATAAAAAATAATCAAGAATTGCGGTCGAAACTATTGAAGTTGATTTTTTTTTTTTGTTAACGTACCTTCACTATCATTAGATGGGTATATGTTTGTTTTTTGTGCACATAAACAAAGTCTGGAATTTAATTCGGCATTTTCACTTATCTCGGAAGAACATATCTTAGAGATTTCTTCTTCTTCACAAGTGATGTTAATTTTAGAATCACAAGAAGCTGATTGCTGACTAAAATATTCAAATACAAAAAATATATAATAAATATTGTATTTTTTTAAATAGTTCTAATTAAAAATGAAGTTTAAAAATAACTAACCTTGTAGATGTTTTATTTATCGTTTCATCCTGTGATAACGCTACCATTTCATCACTATTTTTCGTTTTTTTACTTTTTTTCAAAATTTCGTCATTCACATCACCATGTATCACTTTAATTTTAATTTTTTTCATATCCTTAGCTTGTGCTATATTCTCTAGAACTTTCATCGTCGGTTTTAATTGTCGTGTTAAACGTTGTGGTCTACAAGGTTCGTTGTATGATTTCACTTTTCTTGCTATAGCATTTTGTAAAACTGATTTTTTGCTATTTTTTCTCCTCGACGATCTTTTTGTACTTTCATCTTGTTTCTCCTCGTATACGATTTTTTGTCTATTCGAACGTCTTCCTAAAAACAAATGAAAAAACAATTTGATTTAAAGATGATCATTTTCAATCTACGTACCTGGTGAAATCTCATTTTTTTCCACAGTAATGGATTCAACTGTTTTCTCCGTTTTTAATTCTTTCAGATCTTTATTAATTTTAATTTTTTCATTTTGTTCATCTGGTTTATTGAATTCAGTTTTCATTTCTCCCAATACTTGATTAATAAAACTGTATTGATCATTTTCCGTTCCAGTTATAGGATTCATCATATACAAAGATAAGACTGACGACCTTCGATATTGTAGGAATTTAAATTGTTAGATGTTTAGGGACTTGCCTAGACAACAGTCCCTCCGATTTACTTTGAAGTTTGCGCAGAAAACAATGTAAAAATGTCAAATAAATGACATATAATCACAGAATTCACACCACTAGAGTCCCCAAGTTATTTATTTCAGTTACCTTATACATCAAAATGACACTAGAATAGTTGATTCACAAGAAAAAGATAAGTTATGATTAACAGTCATATTTTATGAAAAGCTTTTAAATTTACTTTATTTTTAGTAGAAACAATAATTGATGTATTTATTAGTAATAAATATAGATAATAAAGACTAAAAATAAATATTATGAATTGGTATAAAAGCATTGGAAACAACGATCTAATGTAGGCTCTCGTAAATGAAATGTTATTTAAAAAAGAAAAAATACTTTTCTAGTACATAATATATGGCTGACTAACCTTACCAGCTTAGTCCTTTTGCAACTTTTCTCCCATATGAGATACTCTTCTTTTTCTCTATCCCCCATAACTCTAATAAATAAACTATTGACTGAATAGCCTTGGTAGCTTACTAGCTCGATACTTTACAATTTAAAAGAAGAAGAATGATAATTTTTACAGAAACGAATGGTTATTACATATTTTTCAAATATATCAACTAGAAAAAAGTATTTGTGATTAAAACAAATTTTTATATTCATGCTGTAGGTGTTCAACTGCTTTGTATGACTATGCAAATTGTTAATGTCGAAATAACAATTTTTATCTGTGTTTTTCTCTATCACTATCAAAAGAAACCTAATTCAAGACGATTTAAGGAGTGAAAATTTATACGTAATGGTTGACTAACCTTTTTAATTTAGAAGAAAAAGAATTATCGTTATTATATATGTAATACATACATTACAAATATGTGTATAAAATAAAGGCCGAATAGCCTTGAAAGCTGAGACCTCTCAAATTTGAAAAAAGAAGATTGACTTAGTAGTATAGTTTATAAAAGCCGGTAAACGTTTATTTTATTTAAGATTATTTCGTTATGTAAATTTATTTATTCATATTTTATAATTATTTAGTATAAACAGTCTAATTTATAGTTTGAATAGGTGATAAATACAAAAACTCTCACTGTGATATATATTTTAGTATTTTTCATAATAATTATGGTAAGTTTAGTCATTAATATAGATTTTTATTAAATTCATACGTCAAAACTGTAAAAAGTTTTTGTTATCTCTAATATAAATTCAAGTTTTTAGTATACAGGTTGTGCTCAAAAAGTTATACGTGTATCATTACACATTTGTGTTCAGTCTCTCTTGAACTAAATATTTTAACTGCATGAATATCGTACTAAATTGATAGTTTTTATTACTTACATCATTTTATTTGAAATTTAGATATATATTTTTTATAACTTGTCTTTAGCCTAAGAGGTTATGCAGTTGTGGAATATTCTAGGGCGTTTTTAGTGCTCTGAAGGTAATAGTAGAGGTTTAGGTGCAAAATTGATGGATAAATTTAAAAAAATTTCAATATTTAAAATAGGTACACGAACACTTTTGCTGTTTTTTTTATTAGATTCTTCAGGGTTGTCAAAAATTCTTGACTATTAAGCCTAAATTTAATTTTTAGTTATAAATTTTCTTAAATTTTTTAAAATTTTATTCGAAAATTCGTAAAAAAAGGGGAAATAATCGGGATACAATAAAAAAAAAGATTCCAATTTAATAATTTATTTCAATTCTAAAAAAACCATCCCCATACACAATCCCTAAAAATAAACCAACCACATTTCAAAAAAATTTCGTATTTAACTCGTCTCGAAAGGAGGCACGTAGCCACCAAAAGCTTTTTCCAATTCTTTAGCCACGGCTATACACAAATGATCTTGGTACGGCGCCGCTACAACTTGGATACCAACAGGTAAACCGTCACTCAACCCCAACGGTACTTGTGTCACCGGAAACTTAAGTACGTTCCATAGTACGAAAAAATTAAAATTCCACGGTCGTAAATACGAAGCGTGGTGGTAACTAGCAGTAAACGGCGCCGAAGGATACAGAAGAACACCGTTAGTACCTAATTTACCCTAAAATAAACAAAATAAACCTTCACGTTTAAGTAGCATCGCGAAAAAACGATTAAAACAGTCACTTGTCATCCGTCACATCACAAACTGCAGCATTGCCAAGTTGTTATAACTGGAAAGATATCAAGTGAAAGAAAAAATAATTAACGATACTCACTATGAGTTGATTTTTTAATTTTTCTGTTTCTTCTTTCGCCCATTCGTCTTTGGGGCAAGGTAATAATTTATTTATAAAGTTAAATATCGTCGATAACGTGTAATCGTTACCTACAGTGAAATATTTGATCGTATCTATCACAGGGTGTGCCTGAAAGTGTTTAAAATGAAATTAGTCCAACCCCTATTTATTTTATGAATAAAAACCACCTTCCCTGTACGATCTGTAATGTCTTTCATAAAATCCACACCAGATTCTTGAGACATCCAGTATTTCCATAACTTTCCACTATATTTAGTACCTTCTAAATGCAATTCCTCAGGTTCCGTACTGGATATTTCACGAAAATAATTCACAACACTAAAAAAACGAAGAGTATACAAAATTAAACAAAAAAAAACAAAAGAAAGCATCGCAAAGGTTATAGTAGAATGAAAATGGCGCAGTCAATAGGATAGTTACATCTCTTTCAGTCATATATCGACTCCATTTTGTAAGATTCACTTCCTG
Source organism: Diorhabda carinulata (assembly GCF_026250575.1). NCBI lineage: Eukaryota > Metazoa > Arthropoda > Insecta > Coleoptera > Chrysomelidae > Diorhabda > Diorhabda carinulata. Next base: position 1,182,482 of record NC_079463.1, read on the forward strand.
TGGTTAATAAAAAAGGAATATGAAAAGAAAAAAGCAACAACAAAAGAAAAACCAAGCCGTAAAGAAAATTAGAAAGCTCCTAATATCAACCGAAACAATTTCTACTACAAGTACTACGAATATGCGATTATTTACGATACAGTATGGCCCAAAAAGAATAAAACAGGTGTCATGATGCAGTATGAACAAAACTAAAGCGAAGGAATTTGTAGTTTATATAACTTCCTACCGTAACCAAATATTCTTGACGTTTTCCCTAAAAACGCTAACGAAGCAATCCCTGGGATTCGATATATAGAAGATATTTATATTTTTTATATCGATTGATTTGTCTAATTTTAATTGGGCGTCGTTATCGCCCACCAAAACTTTCAGAATTGATGATAAATCTTCGGAGTATTTCGTTAACGGTCCTATATTAACCATCGTAGTTTCCTCGTCGCCATTTCTAAATCCTATTCCTGTAAATATGGGAAATGTGTATAAAACATTAAAAATTATCCTTATAACAGTTGAAATATGTTTTAAAAACTTTATAATTCATCTTAATTCACCAATAAAAAAATTCTCAAGTAATTAGGAATTACGATTTCACTTATCTTATGAATAAACAACTGATAATTCTCAAAAAGTCTTCTAGAACACGAAAAAATCTATTCCGTTAATAATTTTGTATAACGATTGATTGATTTGGACCGAAACGTGTAATTTTTGAGTTAAAAGTGAATTCCCCCACGATATAATAGAGAAAATATAAAATTCTTCCTTTAGTATCAACAAATGTACATAAAACTAATAATAAAATACCAAATTTGAAGCGAAAAACGTGGACCGAAGCTCTAGAACGGGGCCCTCTAAAAGAGAGCTAACTAATACAGTTTTTCAAGGCAAATAAACTATTATGTAGGTACATATTAGAATTGGGAGGTAATAGAATTGATTTAATTCACGAAAAATTTATGATTTCACCGGTTTTTTAACAACAAAAACATTTTTATCAATGTTGTAATTGAATATAATGAGTATAACGTCAAAATCCTACTATTTGTGAGCTTAAACACTTTTAAACATTTTATATTGTATCTAATATAACACTTATACTTTAATATCAATTGATTTTCTGTATTAAATATAATAATTTCAAGTAAAATGTTTGAAAATTTATTAGAAACACCTTGTAGATACGTTTACCTTATTATTTTCAATTTGAGGTTATTTTTCGATTTAATAACTGATAACATTAATATCTTTCCTTATAAACACTATTTTTTGCACTAAAAACACTACGAAGTTGGATTTTACACAAAGTTTTTCACTGTAAATACGAGCATAAACAAACTACAAAAACCCCGTAAATCGCTTTAAAATTATAAACGACGTACTCGAAATGAATTATTTATATACTTTGAAATATAATTATCCATTAATTATTTTAAAATTTTATTAATTCTCTTCTTAAATACTCTAATTGAATTAACGAACTTAATAACCCTATAAACTTCCATGCAAAATGGCCGACTTCGATATCAGCTGTTTGAAAATAATCAGATGATCACTTTGACGTTTCGTTTATATTTACAAATGACGTAATAACATGGCGATTGATGTTTCGTTTTTATTACGAAAAATATTTTTTTTTCTAATTAAAAATTTTTAAACGAATTATAAAAAACTAATTTTGTGAATTAAAATTTTTCAGACAATACAATACTCTATTAAAGAAGGTGGAATATATAGGGTATTTCAAAAATCAAATGATCACTTTCTTTGACGTTTGCGTTAACTTATGACGTCATAACACGGCGATTACTGTCATTATAAAAAAACAAAATTAGGAAGTATGGTTTATATAGGGTGTTTCAAAAATATTGATCAAAATAGATACAAAGAAGACATACATGATTTTCAGGTAACTTCATTTATATAGGGCGTATCAGAAATACCAATAAATATAAAAATGAAATTACGAAACGTGAATTGTACGGGCTGTTTCAAAAATATAGACGACGACGATGAAAAACATAATATTCAAACGATTATACAGGGTGTTTCAAACACACTCATCAATATAGAAGTGGAAACAAAGTACATGATTTTTAGGGCGCTTCGATTATATAGGGCGTTTCAAAAAATACTGATCAATAAAGACAACGATGAAAAACACGAATCTTCGGCGATTATACGGGGTATTTTAGAAATACTGATCAATATAGAGAAGATGAAATTGAAAACCACGATTATATAGGGTGTTTCGAAAAGATTGATGCATACAGGGAGGACGATAACTTCGATTATACAGGGCGTTTCGAAAATACCGATAAATATAGAGATAAAAATGAAATTTGATCGCTTCGGCTATACAGGGTGTTTCAAAAAATACTGATCAATAAAAACAACGATGAAAAACGCGAATCTTCGGCGATTATACGGGGTATTTTAGAAATACTGATCAATATAGGGACGATGAAATTGATTACCACGATTATATAGGGTGTTTCGAAAAAATTGATGCATACAGGGAGGACGATAACTTCGATTATACAGGGCATTTCGAAAATATTGATAAATATAGAGATAAAAATGAAATTTGATCGCTTCGACTATACAGGGTGTTTCAAAAATACTGATCAATAAAAACAACGATGAAAAACGCAAATCTTCGGCGATTATACGGGGTATTTTAGAAATACTGATCAATATAGAGAAGATGAAATTGAAAACCACGATTATATAGGGTGTTTCGAAAAAATTGATGCATACAGGGAGGACGATAACTTCGATTATATAGGGCGTTTCGAAAATACCGATAAATATAGAGATAAAAATGAAATTTGATCGCTTCGACTATACAGGGTGTTTCAAAAATACTGATCAATAAAAACAACGATGAAAAACGCGAATCTTCGGCGATTATACGGGGTATTTTAGAAATACTGATCAATATAGGGACGAAGAAATTGATAACCACGATTATATAGGGTGTTTCGAAAAAATTGATGCATACAGGGAGGACGATAACTTCGATTATATAGGGCGTTTCGAAAATACCGATAAATATAGAGATAAAAATGAAATTTGATCGCTTCGACTATACAGGGTGTTTCAAAAATACTGATCAATAAAAACAACGATGAAAAACGCGAATCTTCGGCGATTATACGGGGTATTTTAGAAATACTGATCAATATAGGGACGAAGAAATTGATAACCACGATTATATAGGGTGTTTCGAAAAAATTGATGCATACAGGGAGGACGATAACTTCGATTATATAGGGCGTTTCGAAAATACCGATAAATATAGAGATAAAAATGAAATTTGATCGCTTCGGCTATACAGTGTGTTTCAAAAATACTGATCAATAAAAACAACGATGAAAAACGCGAATCTTCGGCGATTATACGGGGTATTTTAGAAATACTGATCAATATAGGGACGAAGAAATTGATAACCACGATTATATAGGGTGTTTCGAAAAAATTGATGCATACAGGGAGGACGATAACTTCGATTATATAGGGCGTTTCGAAAATACCGATAAATATAGAGATAAAAATGAAATTTGATCGCTTCGGCTATACAGTGTGTTTCAAAAATACTGATCAGTAAAGACAACGATTAAAAACACGAATCTTCGGCGATTATACGGGGTATTTTAGAAATACTGATCAATATAGAGAAGATGAAATTGATAACCAAGATTATATAGGGTGTTTCAAAAAGATTGATGCATACAGGGACGACGATAACTTCGATTATATAGGGCGTTTCGAAAATACTTATAAATATAGAGATAAAAATTAAATTTGATCACTTCGATTATACAGTGTGTTTCAAAAATACTGATCAATAAAGACAACGACGAAAATCACGAATTTTCGGCGATTTTACGGGGTATTTTAGAAATACTGATCAATATAGGGACGAAGAAATTGATAACCACGATTATATAGGGTGTTTCGAAAAAATTGATGCATACAGGGAGGACGATAACTTCGATTATACAGGGCGTTTCGAAAATACCGATAAATATAGAGATAAAAATGAAATTTGATCGCTTCGGCTATACAGTGTGTTTCAAAAATACTGATCAGTAAAGACAACGATTAAAAACACGAATCTTCGGCGATTATACGGGGTATTTTAGAAATACTGATCAATATAGAGAAGATGAAATTGATAACCGCGATTATATAGGGTGTTTCAAAAATACTGATCAATGTAGGCGACGATGGAAAACGTGATTTTTAAACGATTATACAGGGAGTTTCAAAAATACTCATAGAAACAGATATGAAAAATCTGATTTCGTATTCGAGACAAGGAAAACCGTGACTGGAATACAATTAAAATCGTTTTTCAGTTAGAAATTCATCAAAATTGTCGAAAAAATACCAAATTTCAATAGCAAGTCGTAAAAGAAAACCGATCAACTCGAAGAATTATACAAATTTATAGAATTACCGAAGCGGTAGCTGGTTACAAAGCAGTTATAGCGAATTTCCGAGCAATTTCATAACCTTTGCGATATAATTCGAATTGGAAACTAAAAAAATGTAAAAAAATGTACCGGTCGAATATTTTCGTCATGTCCTTTCGAAAGGGACTAACGAAAACGTCTTTTGGATCCGTTATATAATTAATTTTGACATTTCCGACGTTAACCGACTCGTCGAGTCTCAATTTCGAGGAGTTAACGTCCGTCAAAACTTTCAACAAAGGCGTTATATCCACGGCGTGTCTCGCCAATATGCCCATAACCACGATTGTTTGTGCTTCTGTACCAAGTCTAAAAGTGGTACCTGGAAAAATATACGGAGACGATTTTTTTTCCTTTTTTTTTCGGACAAAACGAAAAAAATTTCCTCGCTAATATATTTACCTTTCGTCGAAATTAGATGCGAAGTGGGTTTGTGGCCGAAGACGCCGCACATGAAAGCGGGAATTCTGATGGAACCCCCAATATCCGTACCTGAAATTGAAATTGAGTCATTTCGATGCGAATTCGACGCCGAATTTAATTTCGGAGTATTGAAATGATGGGAAAACACCTCGTAGATAGCTATTGCCTCGAAATGAGGTGAAAAAATAGATTTAGGATAGAAAATAGCCTAAAGATCCACAGTAAGACTAACTAATAAAGCTCCTAACTAAAAAAATGTCGAAAAACCTCAAAATTGTGACTGATATTCAATAAAATTTAATAATACAAAATCAGCAGACCTGAAATGAGTTGGATTCATGGTTTTAGGATGGAAAGACCTTAAAAGACCATAATAAGACTAACTAATAAAGCTCCTTAACTTAAAAACTGTCTATAAACCTCAGAATTGTGACTGATATGTAATAAAAATTAATTTTACAAAATCAGCAGACATAAAATGAGGTGAAAAAATGATTTGGGGCCAAAAAACTATACAGAACGATAGTAAGACTAACTAATAAAGCTCCTTAACTAAAAAAATGTCTATAAACCTCAGAATTGTGACTGATATGTAATAAAAATTAATTTTACAAAATCAGCAGACCTAAAATGAGGTAAAAAAATGATTTGGGGCCAAAAAACTATACAGAACGATAGTAAGACTAACTAATAAAGCTCCTTAACTAAAAAAATGTCTATAAACCTCAGAATTGTGACTGATATGTAATAAAAATTAATTTTACAAAATCAGCAGACCTAAAATGAGGTGAAAAAATGATTTGGGGCCAAAAAACTATACAGAACGATAGTAAGACTAACTAATAAAGCTCCTTAACTAAAAAAATGTCTATAAACCTCAGAATTGTGACTGATATGTAATAAAAATTAATTTTACAAAATCAGCAGACCTAAAATGAGGTAAAAAAATGATTTGGGGCCAAAAAACTATACAGAACGATAGTAAGACTAACTAATAAAGCTCCTTAACTAAAAAAATGTTTATAAACCTCAGAATTGTGACTGATATGTAATAAAAATTAATTTTACAAAATCAGCAGACCTAAAATGAGGTGAAAAAATGATTTGGGGCCAAAAAACTATACAGAACGATAGTAAGACTAACTAATAAAGCTCCTTAACTAAAAAAATGTCTATAAACCTCAGAATTGTGACTGATATGTAATAAAAATTAATTTTACAAAAACAGCAGACCTATAATGAGGTGAAAAAATGATTTGGGGCCAAAAAACTATACAGAACGATAGTAAGACTAACTAATAAAGCTCCTTAACTAAAAAAATGTCTATAAACCTCAGAATTGTGACTGATATGTAATAAAAATTAATTTTACAAAATCAGCAGACCTAAAATGAGGTGAAAAAATGATTTGGGGCCAAAAAACTATACAGAACGATAGTAAGACTAACTAATAAAGCTCCTTAACTAAAAAAATGTTTATAAACCTCAGAATTGTGACTGATATGTAATAAAAATTAATTTTACAAAATCAGCAGACCTAAAATGAGGTGAAAAAATGATTTGGGGCCAAAAAACTATACAGAACGATAGTAAGACTAACTAATAAAGCTCCTTAACTAAAAAAATGTCTATAAACCTCAGAATTGTGACTGATATGTAATAAAAATTAATTTTACAACATCAGCAGACCTAAAATGAGGTGAAAAAATGATTTGGGGCCAAAAAACTATACAGAACGATAGTAAGACTAACTAATAAAGCTCCTTAACTAAAAAAATGTTTATAAACCTCAGAATTGTGACTGATATGTAATAAAAATTAATTTTACAAAATCAGCAGACCTAAAATGAGGTGAAAAAATGATTTGGGGCCAAAAAACTATACAGAACGATAGTAAGACTAACTAATAAAGCTCCTTAACTAAAAAAATGTTTATAAACCTCAGAATTGTGACTGATATGTAATAAAAATTAATTTTACAAAATCAGCAGACCTAAAATGAGGTGAAAAAATGATTTGGGGCCAAAAAACTATACAGAACGATAGTAAGACTAACTAATAAAGCTCCTTAACTTAAAAACTGTCTATAAACCTCAGAATTGTGACTGATATGTAATAAAAATTAATTTTACAACATCAGCAGACATAAAATGAGGTGAAAAAATGATTTTAGGATGAAAAAATCCTGAAAGACCATAGTAAGACTAACTAATAAAGCTCTTTAACTAAAAAAATGTCGAAAAACCTCATTATTGTAACTGATATTTAATAAAAATTAATTTTACAAATTCAGCAGACATGAAATGAAGTTAAAAAAATGATTTGGGGCCAAAAAACTATACAGAACCATAGTAAGACTAACTAATAAAGCTCCTTAACTTAAAAACTGTCTATAAACCTCAGAATTGTGACTGATATGTAATAAAAATTAATTTTACAACATCAGCAGACATAAAATGAGGTGAAAAAATGATTTTAGGATGAAAAAATCCTGAAAGACCATAGTAAGACTAACTAATAAAGCTCTTTAACTAAAAAAATGTCGAAAAACCTCATTATTGTAACTGATATTTAATAAAAATTAATTTTACAAATTCAGCAGACATGAAATGAAGTTAAAAAAATGATTTGGGGCCAAAAAACTATACAGAACGATAGTAAGACTAACTAATAAAGCTCCTTAACTTAAAAACTGTCTATAAACCTCAGAATTGTGACTGATATGTAATAAAAATTAATTTTACAACATCAGCAGACATAAAATGAGGTGAAAAAATGATTTTAGGATGAAAAAATCCTGAAAGACCATAGTAAGACTAACTAATAAAGCTCTTTAACTAAAAAAATGTCGAAAAACCTCATTATTGTAACTGATATTTAATAAAAATTAATTTTACAAATTCAGCAGACATGAAATGAAGTTAAAAAAATGATTTGGGGCCAAAAAACTATACAGAACGATAGTAAGACTAACTAATAAAGCTCCTTAACTTAAAAACTGTCTATAAACCTCAGAATTGTGACTGATATGTAATAAAAATTAATTTTACAAAATCAGCAGACCTAAAATGAGGTGAAAAAATGATTTTAGGATGAAAAAATCCTGAAAGACCATAGTAAGACTAACTAATAAAGCTCCTTAACTAAAAAAATGTCGAAAAACCTCATTATTGTGACTGATATGTAATAAAAATTAATTTTACAAATTCAGCAGACATGAAATGAAGTTAAAAAAATGATTTGGGGCCAAAAAACTATACAGAACGATAGTAAGACTAACTAATAAAGCCCCTAACTAAAAAATGTCTATTAATCTCAAGGCTATGGCTAAGATTCGATAAAAAAAATTTCCAGCTTCAATTTGTGAGACAATTAGACCAGTTTACATACCCAAATAACAAACGAGTTTTCAAATTCCTATACACACACACTTACCAAGACTAATCGGTGTACCTCCGGCAGCTAACAAACTGGCTTCTCCACCAGAAGAACCCCCAACGTTTCTAGTATTATTATACGGATTACTGGTTATGCCGTATATAGGATTATGAGTTTCTTGCCACAGGTTTAATTGTGGCACGTTAGTTACCCCTAAATAATAAAAAAAAAAACACTAAATATCCCATTATACCCAAATAAAAGCTATAACAATGTCTAATTCTTGAAAAATTTTGTGCGGTAGGTTTAAGAATCAAAATAAGATCAAGAAAAATAAGTACGTATATAAAACAAACAGTTTTTAGCCCAATATTTTACTAAAATTCCATTTTCAAAACATTTTGGGTACAAAAAAATGAATTTATTTACCTAAACAAATAGCTCCGGCTTGTTTCATAAGCGCTATATGATCAGCATCGAACAAAGCTTTCCTTCCCTTCCTTTTAACGATTCCAAGAGTAAAAGATAAACCTTTAACAGCACTTGATTCTTTAGTGGTAAACGGTACACCTAAAAATGGTTTTTTTCTGAAATCGGCGTAGGAAATGGTACCATTATTGATTCCCTCATCGATTTTTCTAGCTTCCTCTAAAGCAGCTTCGTATCTCGAGTCCACGAGCGCGTTCAAAATAGGATTAACTTCCTTTATCCTGTCGACGAACGCCTGTACAACTTGTTCAGACGTATATTCTCTTTTCCTTATTTTTCTTGCTAGCGCTGTAGCGCTTTCTAGTATTATGGGATTTGTGCATTTTTTAATTGGTACTCTTTTTGAATCATTAAAATACCCAAATACGCGATCTATTAAAATATCTACGTAATATCGTGTGAATAAGAAGATTTTTAGTAAAAAAGATTTTACATAATCGCAGAAAACTCTCTTACGAGCGTGTTTTTTAACCTAAAATAAATTTTATAACCTAATTTCAACTGTTTTTTCACATTTATTTTATAATAAATCAATTTTTTTCTAATTAAAAGTACTAACCTCTTCATTTTTTTTATTACTCATCTTATTACCTGTTCTTGAACGTTAAACTGACCTACAAGAATCACAAGGTCTACACATATATATAAAAACGTCTTAATTATTATATTTACTATTATAAAATACCAAATTCCACTTATAAATATGCCTACCTTTTACCACATATACAAAACAACTAAAGGTATAATTATTTCAACATTAAAATCGATTTCCCCACTCTAAAATATATATATTACAATACTTGAAAGTATATTAACATAATGAGAAGTTTTTAATTTAGTATTATGCAAAATACGTGTTGATATGTTTGATATACTATGTAAATATAGACGTATACAAATAAATTATGTACTTACTGATAAGCAGGATATAGGGCAGACTTTACAAACACAAATTTATTTAGACTTAAACTTTAATAAAAAATATCGAAAAGCACTAAGCTTCCCTAAATTCGAATTTCTTACTTTTTACGTTTACATTCCCAAAATATAATTAGTTCATTCGCTTGTAAATGGTTCGATTTTCAAAGAACACATTCACATTAAAAAATTAAAAATCATTTATGTTAATTTATTTACTTTTGATGAAGAGGTCAAATAAGCTGACAATTGCTTACGTATGATTTTATAAATATTTATTTGTCGATAAGTCAAAACCATCGACCTTAAATGTAACTGAACATCATAGATAAACTTATCACTGATTGTTTACAACTTCTTAACAAATCTAAACAACCTGATATTTCATCGTAAAAAGAGAAAACTAAACGCATAAAAGTTATTCTACATTTTCCTATCGAAAACGATGTAATTATAGATATTAGGCCACACAGTAACGTCACGAATATCTATAAATACGAAAATTTTAACGTAGTCGAATACTTAGTTGATTCTGATTTGTTATCATTTGGACGTTATGGAACGCACCCGAAATGAACGTTCAATGTTTCATTATTAGCTTTGCTCGTATCTCTAACCCCGAATCAATATAGAGACAGATCTCATATGAACTTTCAAAATGATTGTAGTTCGAGATTCCATTTTAATAAAAATTCCGTATAAAGATTCAGTTAATTATTAATTACAAATCACTTATAACAGTTTTTTTGGGCTTTGTTAGGACTCAACGTTACTACGGTAAAGATTAATTGAGCTCTATTAACTGAACGGAGCCAAGGAAACGAACAATCTATTTTGCTTTTAACGACGACGTTTGACAAATGACAGCTGTACACAAGATAGGTTAACTCTAAAGATTTGAATTAGTCTATAGATTTTTGGGCGTCAAATATTTGAATTACGTAATTTCAATAATAATAATGGGAAATTTAAACGAAAAAGTCGATGCAGCGTCTAGTAACACAGTTGAAGAACCAGCCGAACCGAAAAAATTGAAGCCGTGTTGTGCTTGTCCAGAAACAAAAAAAGTTAGAGATGCTTGGTAAGTACTTTATTTTTATTTATAAAAATAATGTATTTTATAAAATTATATATATATCAGAGTAATAAAGCACAAAAATTCCTTATATTCAGGATATAATTCAATAAAAACATCTGTACAGTGTGGTTAAATGTTTATAAACGGAAATTACCCGCTAAATTTTTTAGTATTATAGAGAATGGTGAAGAGAACTGCCAACAATTTATTGAAGCACACAAAGAGTGTATGCGAAAATTGGGTTTTAAAATATGAATAACATGTATATATAAGTGTTAGTGTAAATAATAAATATTTATTATTATTTTGTAGTTATACTTAACCTCACTCTTAGTAATTTAGATCTATTTACGAGGGAAGTAAATAAAAAGGATAAAAAGCAATAACAGTGTACTTTTTAAAGATTTATTCAATAAATATCGTGCATAATTGAATATTAGCATGAGTGTATGTGTGAAAAAGTTAATTTATCTACCAACGTTAGACATCATGGTATAAAAGGAAAATGCCACCCTAAGTACCTACAAATTATACGTAATATAAATGTTAATTCAATTATTAAAATTAATTTTACTTAAAAAATGTCAGTTAAAGTTATTACCCTTAGAAAAGACTCCATATTCATATTATATAAACCATAAGAACTAAACTGAGGAACTCTTTGGGAATGCAACAATATAAACATCAAATCTTTCTTCAACTTTGTGTCATCTAAATTCTGCCAGTTACAACAGAATATAGAATCTGGTAATAAACTTCCCTAAGAAAAATCCTGTTAAATAACCAACTTTACATGCTGTCGTACAAACCTGATAGAATAAATACGTTCCAAGGTAACAATCGATAGCTAATTGGAATATATACGCAGTGATGTAATAAAAACTACTAAAAATGTCTGCCGAATTTATGTTACCCTAAAATTGGGACTATGAATACAATATATCTGAAACTATATTTTGAGTTTAATTACCTTACTTGTTATTCTTAATATACCAAAACATATAGCGATTATGCTAACAACTAGTTGACTTAGTTCCAATGGGTTTAAAGTCGAGTTCAATTTTTTAGTAAAACTGAAAAAAAATGCATATTTTTTTGGTAATTATACATTTTGTACTGGTGTGGAGCGAAATCTTACTGCCTGATCGAAGTTTAATAAAATGTACCAAATAAAAATTAGTATAACACTCATTTTATCCTTCATTTCAACAATTGCACAAAAACTATACATCATAAGTAGTAAGTAATTACGAAATTTTGAAATATTCATTCGTATTCTAGATCATAAACTTATTATTTGTATTTTGGCGCCATAAAACAGCTGATTACGACATTAGTATAGAGTACTCTCGAGCTATTTTAAAATTTTGATTCTAGTTCACTTATATATGATCGAATCAGTTCATTGAAAACATTCAGATCATGAGTTAACTCAATCATAATTTCCGAATAGGTTTTCACTGATTATTATCCAACAACTGATCTTGACAGTTCGCCATTTTGTTTATGATATGATTTATAAGATTGTTTTCTAATTTTTTTATATACTTCTAAGAAAAATAATTATTTACCTTAGAAGCATATGATGTTGTCGAACGCATCTATACAAATATTCTTTTCTTTCGTCGTATTTCAGTTCCAATTTATCACCATATTTTTTTCTGAGACTTTTGTTCACTTTCAACATAACCTCTGTATCGAATGCCGCGAAACTGGATCGTAAAATATAATATTGTTGTGAAACGGCCAATAAGAATGCTAGTATTAATATATCGTTTCCCGCTATGGTGAAATGTATGAAAAATTGAAATGTGAAACAATGTATAAAATACAAAATTTCGTAACTGGGAGATGAAGTGAAATTATATAATAATGACGTGGGAAAAGGCAGAGATTTCTCATCGCTAAATACTGGTGTTAAAACCATCATACCGCAGTAGCAGATTCCTGAAAATTAATTATATTTAATCATCTTCGAGTCAATAAATTAATACATTTTTAAGTACATTCGGTATAATAAAGATATCATCGATTCAGATGATGTCATAATTGATTCTATTACTCCAATCAGTTTCGTTGTTAACACAAGTCAAACAATATTGTTTTTGTTAATGTTCCGTAAAGTTCTATGGTTTTATAAAAAAGAAGAAGCTTTATGAAAGCAAGTCAGCTGTTTAGTGAAACAATGAAGGTTTATAAAACTCACAGTTTGTTCAGTTTCTGTTTCAATTTTATGTTTATAATTTTTATAAGTGATTATAATAAAATTTTTTGGTACGTACCTATGAACAATAAAAAAAACCACGATAAATTATGAGCATAGAAGCAATTTTTAAAAAAAGGGTCTTTGTTATTTATCAGATCGTATGGCCAAAACTTTATCATTATTTCGTCCATTAGATGTTTCAACTTTTTGCTATCGTACAACATGTATAATAATTTGAATAATGCCTAAAAAATTCCAATTATGTAATCAGATTTGAAACTTTGATTCGATATATTTTGATAAATTTACCGTAAACGGTACGTTTAACACGCACACCCCGTATGAGGATTTGTTAAAATCATTTAAATTGTCCAAAATATAACCAATAATACACAGCATGGCAAATAACATTGAAACTACTTGAATTGATAGATAGAGTTTTCTTTTCAAATCTATTTTTATCCCAGGCCACAACTGTATTGGATTTAGAAAAAAATATGCTCCCCAAAACACCATTTTTCCATAATCTTTTGTTTTTACTAATCTTGAGCCGATATCTACAAACTCCTGTCGATTATATACTCCATTAGAGTAACGTGGTAAGTTATGGTAGGCCTTATACACTTATAATAAGAGGAAAATATCAAATTCAAAATAACTCAATATATTTTGTAAAATAATCTGATACACCCTGTAATAAATTAACTATATTCTGATTTGTATTTATGTATTTGAAAAAAAACATAAATTAGAACACTAATTTTTGTACTCCGCCCATCCACGAGGAAATGCTGCGTTGACAGCTCTTTAGGATATTATTTGAATCTTAAGAAAGTTGAGCAAATTCTAAAGAAAGAGTAAAATTTTATTAAAATAATTCGAACGGCGTGACAGGGTTGTCAGTTGTCAAATAAATTTCGTCATAGCTGAATTAATTATTTTAAAAGGTGGGAAATGTGAAATCTAATAAATAAATATCATTTCATTTCCAAATAGTAGATTTCCTTTATATTATTGAAAACACATCGCTTTAATCTTATAAAAATTCGATTTTAAATAACTTGATGTTTCAAGTCAAAGATGGCGTTTGAGATATATGTGAAATGTGTTGCCTATACGGAATACTGGTTGCGACTGGGAAATGCTGATTACGTATATCCAGGTTTGTATTAATACGATTTAAGTACATAAATAAGTCAAATAGATTATAAATCAAAAATTTGGATAGAAATTGTTTTCATTGACCGGACTAATTAAACGAATTCGAGAAAATGAAAAGTTGAACTTACTATAAAAAAACGTGTTCGCATCAATCATTTTATCAACAAAATTCTAACGCGTACTAACAAAAAAATTATCTAAACTGATTTTATATTTCGTCAGACATCTTTATACCTAAATTAATTATGAACTACATAGGAATATATTTTTCAAATTCAAGATTATATACATGCTTTAATTATATAGTGTAAATCCAGATGGTCTTTTTTATCGTATAAATTATTAATTTCTTCCCATTTTTTTTTCGATAAATTAAACGTAAATCACTTGACTTTTAACCTATATTTATCACGATATTTGTTCTGTTCTACATCCGTATCAAACGAATAGCTAATTCATTTATAGGTAACGACCAACTGTTCAAAAAAAAGAAGAATGTCATTTCTGCTTAGTAGTAGTTCATGACTAATGTCTAATTTTAGTAATTCTCAATATCTACAGAGCGATTTATCATTTTATACATAAAATCCTGGTTCCAAAAGATTAAAACTAAATTAAGAATAAAATATCTTTTTGAGATACCGAATTTTGTCTTAAAAGGTCGTATTTTGGTGAAGAAGTAGCGTGTTATATCCTCTATGACTTAGCATGGATTTGTGTGGTGTAAATTTCCGGCGCTGTTGCCAAACTTAATCGGTTAATTATAAATATATTATCGTTAAATAAAAAAAGGTTAGGGAAGAAAAATTACAAACAATTTGTGTTTATCTTTAATCATACTGTATAAATAAACATGTTTTATTTAATAAATAATAAAAATTAAAACAAATTACATCGAAATTTCGTCTAAAATGATTCAAATGTCCATTTGTAATATGCTGGACTTCGTATTTTTTCTAACAAGCTTCGCATCATCGCCATCTTTAATTGTATTGAGTTTTCGTAGTTCGCAGTCGTTTTTAGAATAAGTTCTGGAAACTAAACCCGAATCTTTATTATACAGGGTACCTCCGGATTGTTGATAAAATCGACCTCCATCGTTTTTACGAAAACATGTATCGAATGCCCTACGGAATTCTTTACGAAATTTCCCTGTAATTGAAAAAAATTTTTTTTCGATTCTCATATGTTTTTTTATTGGTTATGGCGATATATTGTTAATTAATTAACGTTTCCATGACAACGAAAAGTATACTGATGCCAAATCACTGCTTTAACCATTTTACATTATTCTTATTTCTATTTTTTGTAATATTAATAATTTTGAAAAGCTTCTTTCTCAAAAAATCACGCAAAAAGACGTTTATGTCCACTTGTGATTTCAATTCAAATCGTATAAAACTATTGACAACATCGCAATCCATTTGCCGCGCCCTTGAAAATAAAAAGTTTCATCTCCCCGCCACTCGCTTGATTATCTCATATCATTGTTGCCAGATCACATCTAACTATCAGATTTTAATGTAATATTCAACGTGTTTGATAAAATGTTAACGTAGCTGGATAATTTTGTAATTTTGACGAAGTTTTTCAATTTACAAATAAAATATAGTGTTGTTATAGTATAAATTTGAGTTTATACATTTTTAATTTTCATTCTTGAAATATTTTAGTTTATATATAGATAAACAAATTATATTACCTCAATGAATATCTTTGTGAAAATATAAGATTAAAATTGTATGTGTTTACAATAATTTTTAGTGTTATAAACAAAAATTTGTACTTTTTTCCAAATAAAATACAAATTTTCACTCGAGATAAATATTTTAATATCATTTCGAAGAAAACATAATAGTTACGGCAACACTGTTTCGTCAAAGACAATACTGTCTTATATTCGAGTTCAAGAATCAGTGCAAATATTATTCTATGATCAGTGCTAGTATTGGACTCGCTTTAATCGTTTGATTTTGTGTATTTATACATCAATTTGTGAAAGTGTGCATATTTTTTAACAGGAAAGTAACACGATCGTACAAAATTAGAGGTTAGTATTTATTCGAAAACTAAATTGTCGAGAATTAAAATTAAAAAAAACCTTCTACGTCAAACTTTGACAGTTCAATATCGAAAAAACGCGATTCTAATAACAGCCATGTTGCCATTCGCTTTTCTAGTTTATATACAGTAAATAAATTAATTATAGTACGACAATAGGACATTTTAATTATTATTTTCACGGATTTATATCTATATTTTACTTACCGCTCATGAAATTATAAATTATAGGGTTAATTGCACTATTGGCGTAACACAACCAATGAGATATCAAAGAAAATGCTTTGTTCGGATCGCTGTTACTCAATTGCACTGTCATCCTGTAACAAATAGAAATATTCCGATGTTTGTTTATATTTGGATCAATTTTTGTGTGGCAAAAAAGGGCACTAGTTGTTTTGTTTCTGTATTAATCTAATTTTGGTTGCTATTTTCAAAATTAATGAAAAATGCTTCATTTTTTATGCGATTTTAATCTCTAATCGAAATGACAATTGTGTTATACAGGATCACTGTCGATGGCGCCACTGCATTCAATAGCACAGGGCCGTATTTTGAAAAATCATATAATTAGTAGAAAAAAATGGTTTGTATGTATTTATTATGTCATTATTATAGCTTCCATTTTGTTTTTCATCCACCTTGTTGTGCTTCCACTTTTCCATACCCACCTTTAGTTCCTAGAAAGTTATTAGGATCTGACTTATGACCCTATTTCTTGCACTAAATCCACCCCTGTAGTTCTCAATATTATTGAGGTTAGGATTCGCGATTTTTTTCACAAAAGTTGAATTAGAAATGCAAATATATATACAGAATGTCCAATAAAGTATGGACAGTGTTTATTCTTACCTGAGAATTGATAACAAATACACTGGAAAAAAGCAAATTGCAAACATTGCAACGACAGCCACCAACATTTTTGCAGCTTTTTTTCTCGATCGTATTTGTCCCTCCGTGCTAGTGTTCATATTCATGGCGAACGTATTTAATTGACCCGTACTGTTATTGAATCTAGTACCAGTGAATTCTGCAACTTCGGATAAATAAATTCTCATTAGTTCTATTCAAACTTATCCAATAATTCTTCTAAAGGAAAGAAGAAGAAAAATGTTATACAAAAGCAATAAATCATCGAATAAGCTTGTAGTCTACTAAATTGGATATCTGCTGAAAAGAAAATCTCTCTAATAAGTTTTTAAAAGGTTTGTGTTTCATATTGCTACCAATATCGTGGTATTTTCGTTCATATAGGAAGTAATAAATTGGAATTAGATTTATTACTTGCAAGTTTAATCAATTATTTCAAACACTTAAATTATTCAAATTCGTTTCAATAATATTTACGAATACGTGAAAGGTATGCAACCGACAGTTCTCCAACAAGTTCAATGACACGAATAGAAAAATCACTCAAATATGTACGAGTTTCCTTGAGAATTAACCCGATAGTTATCATCAACAAATACAGAATAATTAATAATAAATTAATCTGATTAAAAGTCTTCAGGTGTACATTTACAAAGTTCTCACAAATTTAATTGAATTATGCGTATAAACTATGACATTTACAATGTTGCCGTGTTGTAACCGTCGACAACTGTTTTACGAAATAAATACTAAAATTATTTTTTTTCCGATATAATAACGTTTTCAACTATAAATATATGAGAATTTTATTTTCATATTTATCACCATTTTATGGTTCCGTATCTCTAACTTTTTATTCTATCCACAATTTATGATTATTAAACTGTTACTTTGTTTCTCTCATAGATACAATTTTTTTTAATAAATTGGCAACGTTGTACCTGACACGATCGGTTTGTACAAGGCTGGTAAAGGATAGGTTGCCCAATAACGTGGGTAAGTCAAACGGATGAGGGAAACCGTTACGTCATTTGCTGGAAACTATTCGAATAATAAACAGTGTTTACGTTCGATTTGTGTCATTTATGGTTAATTCTTACTAAGTATCCGCTTTTTTAGTAAATTTCTATTCTAAATTTGATGTAAACAGTAGTTTAAGTTGAAGTAACATCATAAAAAAAGTCTGGCAACACTGGTTTATAAAGTGGAGATCGACTTGGCGCGCTTTAGTATGAATTCAAGTTATATAGTACAGTCAAATTAATGTTATTTTAGATCTTTTAATTGAAAATTAGGAAAAATATAGATATATTTCAAATTAGTTACTTCGTTAAAATATGGAAAAAATAAAAAAAATTATAATTACAAATCGAAGTTACCATCTTTAAAAAGATTATGTCACGGGTGGATTGGGTAACCTATCGTCTTCCAACCTTGATGTTTGTACACTATTCACATAGACAAATAACAAAAATCTCACCTCTTTGTTGATACGGTACTTTTCCAGATTTCCAAAGCACCCTTATTATGTGTAAATAAGCTACCGACATAAACACCAAAGGAATAAAATAAAAAAATATCATTTTAATCAAAAAGAATACCAGATCCGTTTCCGTCGACCATGTTGGTTCGCATTGTGTTAAATATAAGTACGTTTCGTGATACGGTACAGCTGTCAAGTAGAGCGGTTCGGGTAGTTCTGAAACGTCATTATATAAACACAGTTTTCAATTAATTTTGAGTATTTTCGCTCACCGCACGCCATTGCTATTATCCAAATAATTCCGATGGCTGTTTTGGCTCTACCCGTTGTAGATTTGAATTTTAACGGGTGACAAATAGCGTACCACCGATCGATCGATATGAAAGTTAATGTTAATACAGACACGGTCACCGATAGGCTCTGTAAAAATACACTGCTCAAGATGGGGAATTATTTTCGGAACGGTTATCAACACGTACTAGTTAAATAAGATAATTAAGGAAGAATTTTGTTATGTAAGGGGAAACAGGGCAATTATATAAAAGATATGAATAAAATAATATGAGTTACTAGTAACAATTGCAAATATAAATATACAGGTTGTCTCATATATATAATGTCGGTTTTGAATGTTTACATTTCAAATCTAAAGATGGGGAATTATTTTCGGAACGGTTATCAACACGTACTCGTTAAATCAGAAAATTACCGAAGAATTTTGTTATGTAGGGGGAAACGGGGCAATTATATAAAAAATATGAATAAAATAATATGAGTTAGTAGTAACAATTGCAAATATAAATATACAGGTTATCTCATATAATAATGTCTGTTTTGAATGTTTACATTTCAAATCTAAAGATGGGGAATTATTTTCGGAACGGTTAACAACACGTACTCGTTAAATAAGAAAATTACTGAAGAATTTTGTTATGTAGGGGGAAACGGGGCAATTATATAAAAAATATGAATAAAATAATATGAGTTACAAGTAACTATTGCAAATATAAGTATACAGGTTGTCTCATATAATAATGTCGTTTTTGAATGTTTACATTTCAAATCTAAAGATGGGGAATTATTTTCGGAACGGTTACCTGCATGTAAAGTACGATTTTGCATAACGCCGTTCCGAACCACCAGGTGCTAGTCACGTCCCAGATAACTGAGGGAGGTAAACAGAATAAAATCACCATGAAATCAGCTAGTGCCAAGTTGACTATGAAGTAGTTTGTGACGGTCCTCATACTGTGATTTCTGTAAACAGCTACGCACACCAAGCAATTTCCTATCAGCCCCACGACGAAGACGATCGAATGGAAAGCAACCAACACCCAAGTCCATACCCGAGGCTGAATGTATTCTAAGTATGCTTCAAAAGTTATATTTGTACTCTTATTCATATAATCTACAACATATTTAATAACCGAATAAGATTGCTTGACGTGTAGCAAGGTCAGTAACCTTTCTATACACAAATATTACCTGAAATTATCATTTTAATCACTTTACCTTCTCTATCCACTGAAATAATGTCACTAGATTCGTTCTTCATAACAGATTCAACGTTATTTGATACAATATAGTTGACAGCAACTGTATTTGTTATATTTAAATTAATCAAATCCAAATGCGATAAAGAAATTTGACAAAATAAAAGAAATAAGACAATAAATGGATAAAACTTTGGTTTCATGATGCTCTAATTTATGTAGTTAAACAGATTTTTCCCATTTCTACAATCCTGAAACAAACAAAATATAAAAAATATAAAATTTGTATCTATAAAAGATTTTTTATTAAATAAGCGCCCGTACTATTGTATTATATATTGGAATAAACCAGATGAAACCAGTTATTGAGATGGATGTACAGCTTGTAACAGTGTTGCCAGGAAGAATATTTTCAGTAGTTAAAGGTTGACGGTTTTTATGCGGATTTGGAGGATTTCGGAATACAAATATTAAATTTAAATAATCAAATGAACGATACTACTAAAATGATTTTGAAAACTATAACACAATCATTTATTAACTTAAAATGGTGAATTTGTTATCATGTCGAAAAGGCAACACCGGAAATCAAGTTAGATGTAAGCGACGGTTTTTATTTGGTTTTGGTTCAATCAAATATTATTTTCTTACTATATTATTTTAATTAGGGAGACTGAATTTTCTATTTAAAATGGCGTTTCGTGTACATTTGTTAAGAATAAGAATTTAAAAATTGAACGTCGTGTGTTACGAAGGAGATTTATGCAAAGAGCATGCGCGAATGAGAGAGATTCTTTCGGAAGTATCTATAATGAAGTATGACGTAGTAGTTTGATTGGTTGCATACCCAATAGGTTAATTTATCAAATAGGATTCTAGTTCGAATAGTTGAAGTAATTTATATTTCGGATTCTCCGTTTTATCAATAAAATTCTACTTAACATACAAACTGTGAAGAATATTTAGTGCTAGACGACTTTTTTTTATATATTAAGAGCGATAGAAGGGTATTTTATGTAATTTTTATCTGAAGTACGTTGAGACTGTTTACAACAATTTTTGTCCAACGTTATTTCTAACAACTATTACATCTTTTTTGTAAGAATAATGAAATTGGAAGAATTAGAAGAAAAATTACTATAATTTTTATCTTAAATAGCTGAAATTAATGATAAAATTCCATTCACTGGATGAATTACTTTACTAATTTTTGTTCGACGTTATTTCATATGAATTATTGTCCCTCTAATGGAATAATAGGAAAGTTAGCAGAATTTTTTTTATTATTTTAGTACTACAGCTGAAATTGACATTAAAATTTCATTTTCTATACGAATTACGTACAATATCTTTTGTACGACGTTATTTTTAATGAATTATTGTCCCTTTTTTCGAGATTTTGACTAATTCAAGCAATAAAAATGAATATTAAATGTAATGAAATTGAAATTACCAACAAAATATCATTTTCTATACGAATCAATCAAAATATTTATTGTACGACGATATTTCCAATGAATTATTGTCTGTTTCTTTGGAATTTCAAAGAAATTAGAAGAAAATTGAAAATAATATTCCATTTTCTATACGGATTAAGTACAATATTTTTTGTACGACGTTATTTTTAATGAATTATTGTCCCTTTTTTCTAGATTTTGACTAATTCAAGCACTAAAAATGAATATTAAATGTAATGAAATTGAAATTACCAACAAAATATTACTTTCCATACGAATCAATCACAATATTTATTTGTACGACGTTATTTCTAACGAATTATCGTCTGTTTCTTTGGAATTTTGAAGAAATTAGAAGAAAATTGAAAATAATATTCCATTTTCTATACGGATTAAGTACAATATTTTTTGTACGACGTTATTTTTAATGAATTATTGTCCCTTTTTTCGAGATTTTGACTAATTCAAGCAATAAAAATGAATATTAAATGTAATGAAATTGAAATTACCAACAAAATATTACTTTCCATACGAATCAATCAAAATATTTATTGTACGACGATATTTCCAATGAATTATTGTCTGTTTCTTTGGAATTTCAAAGAAATTAGAAGAAAATTGAAAATAATATTCCATTTTCTATACGGATTAAGTACAATATTTTTTGTACGACGTTATTTTTAATGAATTATTGTCCCTTTTTTCTAGATTTTGACTAATTCAAGCACTAAAAATGAATATTAAATGTAATGAAATTGAAATTACCAACAAAATATTACTTTCCATACGAATCAATCACAATATTTATTTGTACGACGTTATTTCTAACGAATTATCGTCTGTTTCTTTGGAATTTTGAAGAAATTAGAAGAAAATTGAAAATAATATTCCATTTTCTATACGGATTAAGTACAATATTTTTTGTACGACGTTATTTCTAATGAATTATTGTCCCTTTTTTCGAGATTTTGACTAATTCAAGCAATAAAAATGAATATTAAATGTAATGAAATTGAAATTACCAACAAAATATTACTTTCCATACGAATCAATCACAATATTTATTTGTACGACGTTATTTCTAACGAATTATCGTCTATTTCTTTGGAATTTTGAAGAAATTAGAAGAAAATTGAAAATAATATTCCATTTTCTATACGGATTAAGTACAATATTTTTTGTACGACGTTATTTCTAATGAATTATTGTCCCTTTTTTCGAGATTTTGACTAATTCAAGCAATAAAAATGAATATTAAATGTAATGAAATTGAAATTACCAACAAAATATTACTTTCCATACGAATCAATCACAATATTTATTTGTACG
This sequence comes from Diorhabda carinulata, assembly GCF_026250575.1. Taxonomy (NCBI): domain Eukaryota; kingdom Metazoa; phylum Arthropoda; class Insecta; order Coleoptera; family Chrysomelidae; genus Diorhabda; species Diorhabda carinulata. The sequence goes on from NC_079463.1 coordinate 1,205,309, forward strand.
ACGATATTTCTTACAAAACATTGCCTTTATTGTGAAATTTCATTTTATTTATGAATTGTTCACAATAGTTTCTGCCAGACGTTAAATTATTGTAAATAGAGTCTAAAATGATGAAAACCATTAGAAAAATTCCATTTTATATATTATGAGTTCAAAAAATATAATATGTACGACGTTTATTTTCGAAATATCGTAAAACTAAAGTTTCCTTTACTCACGGATTGCATACTATGGTTTTTCTACGACACGAATATTAATATTTCGTAAGTTTTAAAAAAAATGAAAAAAAAATCAATTGAAACGGAGGGAAATTGAGAAAAAGTAGTCGTTGAAAGCTTATATAATGTCTCCATTCCTAGATATTACGAAATATCATTAAAAAATTACGTCCGCAAGGCTTATTTCGTAAATAACGTGTATTTAAAGCGAAATTCGATAATTAAACAATTTTCTGAGTGAAAATTTTCGTATTTTCTCGAAAAGAAAAACGTTCCATTGATTCAATATATATTACAATAAAATTTTAGTACTTAAAATAATTAATTCCGGCAGTAAAATTGGCCATAACATTTCACCTTGAAATAACCAACATTAATATGTCTATGTGAAATACAATGAAAAACTAAAATTATTGAAAACTATAAAACTATATGAATATTATCCCAATTTTAGAATTTCTACCTGTTTCTATTAGAATTATTTCCAGTTTTCAATAGTTGGGTGTGCACACAATTTTACATCCCCTCGTAACTAACACACATCAACGGATGATGTTTAATAACACAATACTAAATTTCAATCACTGTTATGATGATTTCCATTCAAGAAAATCGTCGATTTATACACTGGAAAACGGTTATTTTCCCGCGACACTTTGCAGAAATCAACACGAACTTTGTGTGGAATAATATTATACGTTCGTATATTTGATCATCGGCGCATGCGCTATGCATATTTACCGACGGTTTCTGTACACGTGAATGTGGCGACAGTGTTGCCAGAGCTAGTACAATTGTACAATTTTAGTACATTTTAGTGTATTTTATACGCTAGTACATTTTTCCTTTTTTCTAATACATTTTCTCTGTTATTTTATATTTTCGTTTAATAAAATAAACTAGAAATTGTACTAGATTGTAACAATAATTAGAAAACAGAGCCAAGTTGATTTATATTTAGATCGTGAGATTTTTGTACTGCATTGCTAATTTTATCGGTAAACTTTATATAAATTTTTCATCCTTAAAATAATAATTGACACAGTCTATAACGTTTTTGGGAAAAAAATTTAACTTAAACTTATGTTTATACATCTTTCTATAATTTTATTAAATTTGTTTGAAGTTGGTACAGTCTAGTACATTTTCTAGTTCAATTTTTACATTCAGCTTTTAAATTGTGGCAACACTGTGTGGCGACTTAAATAAAATTTATACAATTGTTGAAATAATACGGGGTATTACTAGTGCCTAATTAGAATTTGTTGGATCACATGTTTTGTTTATAAAATTATGTATATACGAGATATTTTGCAGGTATTTATGGCTTTGTAAACAGAAAATTCAGGTTCTGAGTAGATCAAACTGAGGAAAACAACTTTAACTCGGAATAAGTAAATTTTTCATTATAATAAATTTATAAAAACCAATTTTAGACGAATAAAGGCTTAGAAAAACTAATTTTTATCGATTTAAAGCCAAAGAATCTAATTTTTGGCGGAATAGAACTAACAAAAGTCATTTTTCACTAAATTTGAGGTTAGGGAATTGAATTGTTCACCAAATGAAACTTACAAATACCAATATTCGATTAATCGATAAATTGAATTAAGAAGAAGAAACTTTTCACCAAGTTTAGGATAGAAAATGAAAGTTTTGGCGATATTAGGCTCAGAGGAGACAATTTTTATTGGTTAACCAGAAAAATCCAAGTTTGGGCGAAATTAACTTGAGAAAAATGATTTTCACTTTATATAAAGTCAGAAAAATGTATTTATAATCAAATTCAATTTAACAATTCAAAATATGACAAAATAAAACTAAGAAAAGCGATTTTTAATTAAATTTGAGGTTAAATATATGTATAATGAATAATACGCTATTTTCTTTCGATTTTGACAAATTGTTATCAGTATTTACTGAAAGATTAAATCATAAAAATGTCAGTTGCAGTCCCTCATAACGGTTAACCCTGTACTTTTGAAATATTACAATACGAAATAAAATTTCTCTCTGCAAAATCATTAAACTGGTAAGGGAGGTGGACTTAACTAAATATAACCTATTAAATGTTCTAAATATTTTCATTTTGAAATACTAACGATGATAGTTTTAGTCTGTATCACATTAGTGTGTTAAAGTTAACACAAAATTATTTTTCCGAACTCATAAACGATTTACCATTACTAAAAACATCAAAATTGTTTTTAAATTCTCTCCTTTGTACTAACGGTAATGATTTTAGAAATAATTACAACAATGGATCGTTTTAAACACCAAAATGACTTGTTTGTTAAACAATTGCCTATAAATCACACAATCTTATAAGTACGTACGAGTGCGAACAAGAAATTATTCATTTAAGAATTCCGTTTATATTTAGCCGGTTAAGCTATTATAAAACTTGTTAGTAATCACAATTTTAATTGAATATCTAATCAATCAAAATATGAATTAATTTACTGGAGTATTAATCTTAAAATAGTTTGGAAAACGTTTGGATGAAATATTTTTATAAAAACTGGTGTCTGAAAGTACGAATTCATATTTGATCGGCGTTGTCAGACTTCGGAAATGGTTAGAAAAATTAGTAAATTTAAATGACGTCGAATTTACTATCATTAATCGATTATGGGTTTTCTTGTTGAACGTATTTTTACCTGGCATTCACCCGTGTAGTTATAAAATGTTGATTAAAGGATTAAATCAAAACGTATTTTTTGTGTAAAAATTTATTATTGATTTGGAACTTTAATTATAAAATATTGTCAGAAAAATGAATGTTTAATAAAATTCAGATGATTCAATTCAGTGTAACACCGGGTTTACTCTCGTTTGTTCATTTTCTCTGAATAATTAAGATCGGTGTGATACGAGTGTACACTTATCCTCGCACACAATACTAAATAACAAAGTTTGTTTTAATGATTTTAAAGATTGGTATCACATCCACGCTTATTCATAGTTACCTCTGTATTTTCTTTTTTTTCTAATATCAGTACACTTTCCCTCCCATGAACTACCGATTATATTGACAGATGACTTTGTTCATTGTTTCAAAATTCATAGATTGTTAGTTTTTTTAGTATTAATGCTACGAATAGAATAACAAATAATACCGTTCGTCGTCTTTAGAGACAGGAGTACACTTTTCGTAAATTTCTCATAATGATTCTGTTCACTTTTTCGGAACTCATGGCTTGTTCGTTTCACTAGTGTGCTCGATATAAGTGTACACTTTGTCTTCATAAAACTACTGATTCACTGAAATCACGGACTGTTCATTTCGCTTAGTATCGATGCTCCGTGTAATGAAGTGTACTTTTCATAAACTATATATTTAGAATGACAAATAACTTCGTTCGTAGTCCTTGATCTTCAAGAGTCCGGTCTATATCTTAGAACATAGAGTAATTGAGTTATTTAAAATATTAATTTCATTTTATAGAAATAGTTTTAAGCCGGTTAACTGTCCTCGGCGTAAGAATCCTTTATTACTATTTTATGTTCTAAGGTCTACACTCTTCCTTGTGTACACTTGGACTTTTATAAACTACCCATTGGCATATGACTTTTTTCTTGGACTATCGGATTGTTAGTTTCTCTTAGTATTTTTGCTCAAAATACACTTTGTCTTTAATAAATTACAGATAACTTTGTTTCTCGTTATTAAATTCACGGTTGGTCTGTTTTTTGGCATTAAAGCACAGTGTACACTTTAAAAAAATTACAACTATGACAGTTGGCTTTGTTCATTGTTTCTGAACTTATGGTTGGTTTGTTTCTTAGTATTAATGCTCGGTGTAATAAAAGTGTACACTATTTTTCATAAATTGCATATTAAAATGACAGGTAACTCCGTTCGTGGTTTTTGAACTTTCGGTTTGTTAGTTTCTTTTAGCATTTACTCCTGAATTCGTGAAAGTGTACACTATAACATTCTTTTGACTTACGACAATTTGACAGATGGTTTCGTATCGAACCAAATCAAATGAGCGGGATATTTGAACGAGTATCAACCAAACGTTATTAAAGGTAAAAATAAAACACAAAAAATCACGAAAATTTATTAAAATTCTTCAAACATCGAATCTAACTTGCGATTGGGTACCGGTTTGAGGACGATATTTCATGTCGTGAAGGAGAGCTTCGTATTGCCTTATAGCCATCGTCAGTTTCTGTATATTCCGCAATATTCTCATATTTTTCTCTTCGGTTTTTCTAATGACGTCATCGGTAACGCTCATCATTTGATCGGCCTGTTCGTTCAAAGTATTTATTTGGGCCGCCAGGAATTTTCCACGTAACGCCTCCTCCTACAAGACAAAAAAAAAAACGATTAAATCGAAAAAATACGTCAAAATGGCGCGACGAAAAATAAATACGCGTACTTCGACTTTCTTCTGGGTATTGTACATGGCCTCTTTCATCTTCTCGTACATCTTGGAATGTTCCGGTAGTTCAGCTCCGGTCGCTTTCTCTTGTCGCTTTTCTTCGGTTACTTTCTTGGTGTATTGGAGCTTGACGGCTGCTAGGACGGCTTGCGCGTTGTCGCACGCCCTTTCCGCCTCCTGAAACCGACCGATTAAAATCAATATGTCCGCCGGTTTGTTTTGTCTATACCCCCACCTCGGCCATTTGCTTCATCCGTTCCCCTTCTTTCCTCAATTCCTTCTTCATCTGACTCACGACGTTCTCGTGTCTCCTCTGCATCCTTTGCGCAATAATTTCTTTATAATCCGATAGGTATTCGACGTATCTGGAAATCGAATCGTCAAAAATTAAAAAAAAATTTTTTTTTTCGAAATTTTTTTACTTTTTGATCAAGGGTAATGGATATGCTTGGAGCAGTCTTTCCATGAGTTTTTTATTTGGCGCTCGGTCGATCATCTGTTCCCACATGGCCGCCGGTAATTTATATTTATCTTCGGGGGTCGGTTCCGAAACGTCGAAGAAAGATTGTGGCGCTATTAGTTTCTCTTCGACGTCGTCCAATATTTCTTCTCTTTTAGCCACCTAAAAAATCGATACGGATTCCGAAATATTTCTACAACTAGATTTTGAAATTTTGTTTATAAAAAAAAAATTGAAATTTGACGTAAATTTTAGTTGAAATAAACATATTCATTAATAAAAATTAAAATTAACAACAAATTGTTTTTGTACCTTAATATAAATACTATTTTTAAACTATGGCAACGTTGTTTTATCTACTCTGTTATGTATAAATATTTAAAAAACTCGTACTTACTTTGTCTCTTCGAATTTTGACTCTATCGAACAATATTAGCAACAATTCTACTCTTCTATCGCCTTCTTCCATTGCTTCGTATTGTTCGTAAAGTCCTTTATCGGTTAAATCGTGAATAAGTTGGGCCAGTAGACCTTCTATAGTTTCGTTTTCTGCTGTTTCCTTACCTTTAATCCATTTTTCAAATTTAAATAACAAAAATATTGCAATAATTTGTCTGAATAATCTTTACTTAATATTAAATGAGGTATAGATACAATTTTTATGATATTATTTACATTCAGAAGAACACTACAAGTTGATATTCCACCATCTTTAATAATTTCAAACAAATTTCATAGCTACATTGACCTAAGATCATAAAAAAGTGTGGCAACACTGATTCATAAAGTGGAGATCGAGTTTGCGCGCGTACAAATTCAACTAAATATTAGACGTTCTAAAAACATACGATTTGTACCAGTGTTGCCGATACCGAAAGATTTTAATTAACACGAATGATTTTGTACTAGATATTTACTTACCAATAATTTTATTAGAACTTAAAATATTTTGAATGTATTTGTGTATTTCGCTGATTTACAATAATTTTTCATTTTATTTGCATTATTACGAAAGTTTTACGTTTATATATAAAAATATTTCAGTAAAAATTTTATTTTGACAGCCACTTGACCGCCAATACCCGTTTTCAAGTATATAGAAGATTCGAGTTGAGGAAAATCATAAAAATTATTCTGGCAATTCTGTTATGTTTGATATATATAAAGAATCAAATCCAAAACGTTATTTATGTTCATTTTTATTAGTTATAATAATCTTTTTTGTATTGTTTTTATTGTTACCAAAAATTCCAATCAAATTAAAAATATTTTTGTTAAAAATTTTGTTTTATTAACCACCAAATCCCGCTTAGAAATTTTTAAACGAATTTCATAATTACGTTGAAGTAAGATCATCAAAAAAGTCTGGCAACACTGATTTATTAGTTAGAGATCGACGTGGCGCGCTTTAGTACGACTTCAAGTTATAGTAAAGTCAAATTAAGTTTTAGTTTTTTCGTGATGAATCGTCTTGATTTTATTGATGGAAAATTAGTTTCAAAATAGATAAAAATTGACGTTCCGGCTTTTTCAAAACGATTCATTCACATAAAAAATTATAAACATAATATTTCATTCCAGTCATTCTAAATTCAAATTAATCATTTATAGAAAATATCAGTATTTGAAGACCATTTCCAAATTAAGACTTTTATCCACAAGATGAGTAATTTAATGATTAATTCCAATTTCATATATTTTTAATAATTTCAACTTTGAAAAAAGGTTATAATTTCTATTTAAAGGGAGCTTGAGAAAATTAAGCACGTTTTAGATGCGATTGAAAAAACTAATGATAATGAATTAGTATAAAAAATTGTTCCATTTAATCATTTACACATTTTTTTCAATTTTAATTTAAGAACGATAAAATTTGACTGGACTATTAAACCATATATCCACTAGTAGTTGAGCCAATGTTTTTAGTTTTCATTTTAATACCAGACACTGGAGATTTTTTAGGTTAAGTTTTTTATAACTATAATGAAGACGTCGTGTAATTATAAGCGCTGTTGCCAGATTTTTTTCAAAAGATAAAAATTTGTTTACGATGAAATAGAGTAGAAATTCGGTTTCGAACACTACTTTAATTCATGTATATTAGTAGAAATTAAAATAAATTAGTCACAAATGTTTGTTTTTAACGCGTAAACTGCTGGATCTGCAAAAAAAATTAGATTTTGAATAATATAAACTCACCGTCTAACTCATCGGCTATATGCTGCATTAATACATCGTAAAAATTCAATACTTTCGCTCTTTCCCTCGGATCTTTTCGTCTGGCGAGAATTTTTTCCATTTCAGTTACAGGGGGAACCATTTCTCTATATCGTTCCGCTAAACCTTGGTCGAAAGAACTGAAAATTTTTATGGAAAAATGACTTTTTTAAATGTCATTTTTTTTAATGACGTTAATTTTCTTCACCTTTCGCCGGCTCCCAACCACATGGGTTCTTCATTGGTAAGAGATATACCGATGTAAGCGAAAGCACCTTGGCCGTTCGGTAACGTCCTGGTTGCCATGTACGTTCTTCCTTTTTTTCCTTTCTTAGGATCGGCCTCGGTTTTGGAAACGTCCATTTCGGTGTCGTTCAACCATTCCGGAGGCTACAATTGTTTTGAATAACACAAAATACTGTTCCTTTCGACAACTTACTTCGACGGTGTCTGGAATGGGCCCGAAAACGTCATGTGCGTTCATTATATCGGCGTCTCGAGCGGAATCCGTGAACGGTTTCTCCAAAACGCCGTTTTGCATGCCGACTAACAGATTGGACAAGTAAATATTGCGACATCTTTTTTTTTGGATGCCTTCACACGGTTCGCCGATCAATTTTTCCAACCAAAGCTGGTAATTTAATTTTTTAAATGGGTTTTAAGATGCATAAAAAGTATTAAGTACCTGAGCTCGCCTCAGAATTTCTTCGTTTTGGATACGTCGTAAGAAAGTATTCGTAAAATTTAAATAAAATAAAAAATCTTCGTCTAATTGGGCTTCCAAATCCATTTTACTGAAATTTTGTGATTTTTTGACGTTTATGATTCAATTTGATGTTTATAAATATTTTATTTGTCATTTTTTTTATATATTGTTTATCCAATTTCAGTTTTTCCTAAATTTTTTAATCAAAATTTTAATTATTCAATCATTTTAAATGCATACAATCGATTCATTTTTAAAGTTACCTATAAAAACGTAAATTGGTTCAATAGACATAACCTTTTAACCTTAACATCAATATTAGTATACTAAATCAACATATTTTAGTCAAAATTTTTTAAAAACACGTAAATAGGTATGATAGACACAACCTTTTATCTTTACATCAATGTCAGTGTACTAAATCAACACCTTTGAATTCAAATTATTGAAAATTCTTAAAAAAACACGTTAATAGGTTTAGTAGACACAACCTTTCATCCTGTCATCAATGTCAGTGTATTAAATCAACGCCTTTGAATTCAGAATTATTGAAAATTCTTAAAAAACACGTTAATAGGTTTAGTAGACACAATCTTTTACCCTTATGTCAATGTCAGTACTCTAAATCAACGTATTTGAATTCAAATGTTTGAAAATTCTTGAAAAACACGTAAATATTTTTAATAGACACAACCTTTTATCGCCTCGTCAATAACAGTATAACAAATCAACGTATATGGATCAAAACTTTTGAAAATTTCTAAGAGACAGGTAAATAGGTTCAGTAGACACAACTTTAACCTTTATGTCTACATCAGTATTAACTCCATCTTGAGAAGCAGAAATATATGATCTAGATTCTACCTACTTAGGTTAGGTTATTCTTCTCTCACCTATAATTTAGCACTTATCCATTGGATTCTGCAGTTCTAAAATATTTTGAAGTGTTTTCAAAACTATTGGCATATAAGAATAGAAGGGAATGTCAGATGGAATTTAGAAAACATTTTTAATAATAGTAAGCAGTAAAATTAAGTCCTTGAATCTTGTTTTGAGGTATGCAAGTAATCAATTTATGACTGGGTAACTGGACATGAGAATACGTTAAATATTGAGGCAATTGTCACAATAAACATATTTTCTTTAGCGTTTAAGACCGTTTTTTTTTATTTTTTCACTCTATATAATATTTACTGTTGATGAATTTTACTTCTATAAGAATAGTCAATAAACCAAATATCAAACTGTTCCCAAAGCACAAGCTTATAGACGTTTCTTAGTAACAAATCACGAAAGAACATTTTCGAGAACAAACTATCACAAAAACTGTCAAAGATGATGAATAACTCTTGAATTGTTGAAAATAAATGAATAATTTAGAAGAAAAATAAATTTATAACAAAATGGGTTAAAATCAAAATTCGCTTTTCATATTTATATGAAGAAACTTTCAAAACCACTATAAAAAAATTTTAGCTATCAATAATTAAGAAGTACCAAAATGCTCCTTGTAATTTTTACCTACTCACGTTTAATACATAATATAAAAAGTTAAAACAACTTTATTTGAAAATAAATATGAGAATAATGAAAATTTCATTATAAAATTCAACTAGCAAATAATATATATCCAAACAAACACCACATTAACACTCATTGATAAATCTAAGTAGATACCAATATAATCTCCTACCTTTTTATGGTATTTTCTACCAATTTTACCATAAAATACAGTCAGAAATTTTTGTTGGTAGTGTGTTACCCTTGAAATCTTATTTCTAAGACTGTATTTTTAAATACCATCATTCCAATATCATTTCTTAGATCTGTAACAAATTATCAAACATAATACATAAATAATATATTATTTGAATAAATTTACCTTTATAACAACCAGAGGGTTAACCTACAAATACTAAATCAAAGATTATAAATACTTTCACGTGAAATATCAAGTATCACAAAGTACTAAATCAAATAAATTATATTTTTGTGTAACATCTACATTTTTAAAACAAGTAGTTGTCTTATTATGTATTTCAAATAAATGTTTCATTATTTTCCATGTCTTTTTACTCTTGAAATTAACAAATACTGAACTACAGATCACATATAATAACCCTTGAATTTTGTAATGACAAACGAGTGAACATTCGATATATTTGCATCGATACACCAATCATTCATTCGATAAACTAATTTATTAATAATTAGAGACGACACTTTATAGATAACAAAACTTAAATCGGAAGATCAAGTTAACTTCATTCAAAATAATTATAATAATCAACGTCACAATCGTCAAACCATCATTCAATAATAGAAAAATTAGGCAACACTACAATCATCTATTGTTCGAGTAAAATAATATTGAATTGAATGAAGTTCTCGATATACCATAGATATAGATAAAATGTCTATGGAAAAAATCGAGCACTAATCTCGGAATGTTTATTTATACTATTCATAAAAATAATAAGAAGATTAATTAATACTTTTCTAATTATTGGTTTCTGCTTTTTATAGTTGAAACGTGTTAAGGATTCTCCAATCAAAAATATTTCGTTGAAATAATTATTGGCATGAAACCGGAGCATGTGAATGTTCGAATGAAAACGAACAAGAACGACTATTACCGACACCCTTCCCTTTGTGATCGCCGGTTATAAACGAAGCCATCTTGTTTCCATTTGACATTAAAAAGTTAGCGTTGGAAGGTGCAGTGCTTGTTGAAAATTGATGTTTGGTGCTTTATTTGACGTTAACATATCAAAATGTGGAATGAAGATGTGTGTAGACTATGTTTATCTAATAAAGAACTTGTTTGTGTATTTGAAAACCAGAAGAATCAGGTTAATAATTTAAAGCAAATCGTGTTTGTTACTACTGGAGTTGAGGTAAGTGTGGAAATTAGAATTGAGACATGGGGTGACCCAGCTTTCGTTCGCGATTATGTAATTAATTTACACGGATATATAAATATTGGGTTTTATATTATTTGGTGTTTTTTTTTCTAAAGTTTAGTGGATATCTGTTTGAATTAATTACTTTGCATAAATATTTATAAGAGGTAGAGCATGGCGATTAAGCGCAGGCTTGACTGGTAGTGGGGCGCACGATCTGTGTTCGGCTCCTTTCGATAATTAACGATCATTATTAACAAGTTTGTCTCTTATATCATGTTTCCAGTTTTTTTATACAGGATAGTTAAATTATACTTAGAATATGCAGACACAATCACGCTTTGAGGGCATGCAAGTCACTTTGTCAAGTATATCATACATTTTCCGAATTTTTTTTTGAACGTAGTCCAATTTAATGTAAATATTCGATTGAATTATTAACATATTCTTGCGCAAATTTGAAATTTCGTATTAACAATTTTCATAGATTAAATGTTTTACGTAAGGAAAATAAAATTTTTTTTGGCAACAGTGCATACCTCCAGTGCAAATTGCCATTTGCGCATAGCAATCATGTTTTTCAGATATTATCTGCGTAAACTTGCCGTGTTTATCGATTTGAGGGAATACTTTTCTTTCACTGGGCTCCTCACGCTGTGCATGTCAATTATTTTGCGCGAAATGTTGAATTTGGTGCATAAAATATCTTTAGATATTTGCGCCAGAATTAGAACTTTCACATCATAATATTTCTATAGATGATTCTCCTCGGTAATGTTTTGTGTTGGTACCATTTTGATAAAATATTTTTACATGTTTAGTTTTACCTAGCGTATAGATACTTTGCGCAAAATTTAATATTTTTCCATTCATAATAAAGGTATTCGTACATATTGATTCCTTTCACTGTATTGGTTTCCTTTATTTGCTTTTGCGCACCTTTATTTGCAATCGCGTCAATAAGTCTGCGAATAATTGCGCAGATGACTGAAAATGACTTATTTCGCTATGTTTTTGCATGTTATAAATGCTACAAATTTCTTTTTCATAAAATTACACATTTTCTGCGCAAAAAATATACATTTTCAGATTTTTGCGTATCAAAACATTTATATTAAATTTCAGAATGTATTTCGTATAATTTTCACGTAATCGCGCAAAATGCGAAATACCTCATCATTATTATTGTTTACATAAGAGATATTCGGTCACGCGCAAAACTTTTAGCTATTCATAAATTTCAAATTATTTCTGCTTTATATTATTTAGTTTTGCGCAAATCATCGCGTTTTGGCTCTAATTATTTATAATTATATTCAGTTCAAATAATTTTTGCGCAAATTCGATTCATTTTTATGTAAATTTTCTTAGGTTCAAATAATGTTTGCCCCAACTTTTTTTCGTAAAAATAAATTTTGCAAAAATTATCTTTAGTTCAAATTAGTTTTGCGCAAATTCAAATCATTTTTATGTTAATTTTCTTAGGTTCAAATCATGTTTGCCCTAACTATTCTAAAAACTAATTTTGCGCAATTTATCTCGTTTTGGCTCCAATTATTTTTGCGCAAATTCTCTTGAATTCAAATTTTTTTACGTAAATTCTCTTAGATTCAAATTATTTTTGCGTAAATTTTCTTTTGCGCAATTAACTTAGTTTATAAGTAACTTAGTTTAGCGTAAAGTATCTTCAACTCAATGTAGTTATGCGCAAATATTTTTTGGCTATAATTATTTTGGTGGAAATTATATTTAGTTCAATTTTCTTTTGCGCAAATTATCTTGGTTTCGAATTAGTTTTGCGCAACGTTTTTGGTTCAAATAACTTTTGCGCAAATCCTTATTAGGTCAAATTATTTTCTCTCGAATAATGTATGTTAATATCGCGCTATTTTCATTACAAAACGCTCAAATACGTTCAGATCGAAAAGTTGCGCAAATTATCTCGTTTTGGCTCCAATTATTTTTGCGCAAATTCTCTTGAATTCAAATTTTTTTACGTAAATTCTCTTAGGTTCCAATTATTTTTGCCTAAATTTTCTTTTCAAATCAGTTTTGCGCAATTAACTATAGTTAAAATTAGTTTAGCGTAAAGTATCTTCAACTCAATTTAACTATGCGCAAATATTCTCTTTTATCTCTAATTATTTTTACGCAAATTTTATTTAGTTCAAATTCCGCGCAAATACGTTCAGATCGAAAAGTTGCGCAAATTCTATGTTTCACGTATCTATTCTTATATGATAAACAGAACTCTCCGCGGTGGCGCGTTACGTTTCCCGCGCGACTTTAACCGCGCTAGTGACTGCGATTGTTCTTGTTTAGTGACAACAATTGATACGTGGTAAGTTCGAAATTATAATTTTAATCATCCCACACCTCTAATAACTATTGCCCACGAAATGTTTAATATAAAGCTGTCTGCGCACTATACCGTAATCGACAAGGAAAATGACGCGCGCGTGACGTTAGACCACTAAAATCAGCGCTAGCTGTCTGTCGGTAGTGTTTGCGCAAAGTCGGACGTCACGTATCAGTATCGACAAAATAATGTTGATACTGATGATACGCGACGGTGTTGTTCGGTCTAATGTTACGTTAATAGCACGGCGTAGTGGGCAGACACCTTAAGACCGGCCCTTTCCAATCGATTACCTTTCCTTTAAAATTCGTATCCACAATTTCCCCGACGTCTTTATTGCCCGCCCTCAATATATAATTACTTATTTCATTTAATATAACATTCAAAATGAAGACGTGGAGCGTTTGTTCCCTACTATGTACGTTTAACCTCAAAATAACGTTTATAAAATAGGAAAACGCCATACGAAAAAAGTTATGGCGAAGGCAGTTGTGTGAAAAGCGCGGGAAATTCGTCCGAGGCGTGTGACGATGCTCCAGTCCACGCTGCTTCGATTTCCAAGGCGAATGTCCGCGAATGTTGCTTCACAAAGATTGTACACCCACCATATAGTTCCGATTCGGCCTAGTTCGACCGTTTTTTGTTCGTAAAACTGAAGATCGCGTTGACGGGTGACAGATTTGACGACGATTAAATTGAACAGGCGGGATACGAACTTTTTATACGGAGTTTGATTTGATTTTATTGGCTCATACAACCGCATTCTATACAATAGTAGAATTCGACTGTGGAGTGAAATTGCGCGATTTTGGTATGCGATACAAATTTATTTGGCGCCACTGCATTTTAATCGCTAATTATCGTAACACGTAACATTTTATTTCGTTGTTTACAGATTCTCGAAAACGATGTCGTGTCTCGGAAGATTTGCGACCATTGTCGTAAAGTTGTTTTAAAAATGATCGAATTTAGAGAAAAATCTCTTCAGACCGATTTATACCATAAGGTATCGTATAAATTCCACATCTCGAACGTATCCGGATAATTTGTTCGTCTCCGATTACGTAATTATATATTTTGTTTCAGGACCAACACGCGCGACATTCCGAACAATTAGAACGGAAAAATGCCCGAACTAAAAATATCAAAAATACCATCGATTGCGAATCGATGAAAAAATCATCGATTGAACCGGCGATATGTAAAGTCCGTAATGAATCGATTAAGCCGGCGATATATAAGAAAGCGATTAGGATCCATCCTAGCGTATCGAGATTACGCACAACTTATCCTAAAATTAAAATACCCAAGAAGGTGTTGCGTCTCGACGTTAATCCGGAAGTTAATTTGAAATCGGACGCCGTAAAAAAATATTTCAAAGAAAAAAATTTGGATTTGAACGAAGCGATCGGGATAGCCGCGAAATCAACGAAAAAAACGATCGAAACCGAAAGAAAAACCGCTAAAAAAAGATGCTCGGACGATAGAATCGCCAAAGAGAACGAAGGAAAACGTCGAAAAATCGATAATAAAGAAGAAAAATCGCCCGACGATAAACGTGCGTGTAGATTATGCGGCTCGGTACGAACGAACGCGAAAAAATTGAAAGAACATAATAACGAACATTTCCGTTGCCGATATTGCAGAACCGAATGCCGCCTTTTTGTCCGCAAACAAGAACACGAAGCGACTTGTCTCGTTAAAGAATCCTTAACCAGAAAATTGACGGTGGCGTTAAAAAGAATCGACGTGGATAAGTTCGGATCGAATAAAGGAAACATCGAATCGAAATCTACTTCGAATTCGTTACCGCTAAAATCGATTACGGCGCCGATACGACCCGAATTGATAATCGACAACGACGAAATTTTCAATTCGATCGATTTCGCCACTAACGACATCGATTTACTGAGAAAACTATTGAAAACGCAATCGATTATACCTCGAAAAGAATCGATCGAAATCCAAACGCGTACGGAATCGGCGGATAGTCTAATAGTCGAAGGTGTTGGTGGTAACGGCATCGTCTTCAGAGGACTGAAATCGATGTTGTACTCCTTTAAGATACCAATCGAAATCGTAAACGGCGTATTCAACGTGAGATGCGTCGAAAGAGATCGATCGTCACCTGAAAAAAATTTTGATTTATGGTCAGATATACCCGCTATCGGTTTGAAAAATACCCCGTTGCCCCTACTGATGTTGCGCAATAATAAAATGCTCTTATCGACGTCGATTCATCCTCAAATATCGCTTGTATCAATTCCCCCTAAAATCTCTCTTATATCGACGTCGATTCATCCCCAAACCTCGTTTGTATCGAAGCCGGTTCCTCCCCAAACCTCGTTTGTATCGAAGCCGGTTCCTCCCCAAACCTCGTTTGTATCAACGTCGGTTCCTCCCCAAAGCTCGTTTGTATCGGCGTCGATTCCTCCCCAAACCTCGTTTGTATCGGCGTCGATTCCTCCCCAAACCTCGTTTGTATCGAAGCCGGTTCCTCCCCAAACCTCGTTTGTATCGAAGCCGGTTCCTCCCCAAACCTCGTTTGTATCCGCGTCGATTCCTCCCCAAAGCTCGTTTGTATCGAAGCCGGTTCCTCCCCAAACCTCGTTTGTATCGGCGTCGATTCCTCCCCAAACCTCGTTTGTATCGAAGTCGGTTCCTCCCCAAACCTCGTTTGTATCGGCGTCGATTCCTCCCCAAACCTCGTTTGTATCGACGTCGATTCCTCCCCAAACCTCGTTTGTATCGGCGTCGATTCCTCCCCAAACCTCGTTTGTATCAACGTCGATTCCTCCCCAAACCTCGTTTGTATCGGCGTCGATTCCTCCCCAAACCTCGTTTGTATCAACGTCGATTCCTCCCCAAACCTCGTTTGTATCGGCGTCGATTCCTCCCCAAACCTCGTTTGTATCAACGTCGATTCCTCCCCAAACCTCGTTTGTATCGGCGTCGATTCCTCCCCAAACCTCGTTTGTATCAACGTCGATTCCTCCCCAAACCTCGTTTGTATCGGCGTCGATTCCTCCCCAAACCTCGTTTGTATCGAAGTCGGTTCCTCCCCAAACCTCGTTTGTATCGGCGTCGATTCCTCCCCAAACCTCGTTTGTATCAACGTCGATTCCTCCCCAAACCTCGTTTGTATCGGCGTCGATTCCTCCCCAAACCTCGTTTGTATCGGCGTCGATTCCCCCTCAAAATTCTCTCGATCCTCGACCAGCTCAGATGTTACCGAACCAAATTTTAATCAGAAATCCTCCCGCCAATCCTTCTGACGATCGCGAGATATACCTGCCATTGACTACCTCGAAAAATCCGCGAACTTACGCTAATAAACATAATTTGATACAACGTCAGACCCCGATCGTCCCGAACGTTGCGCGTTTCCCCAATACTACATTCAATCAAAATCTAGTTTTCCCGCCGAAATTCTCGATAGTGAATAACACTAATACTTATCTGTCGAATAGTGTGATATCCAATCGTCCGAAACGGACGTACCCCCCGAAAATTCTTCCTAATGTTGGCGTTCAAAACAAGCAAAATAACGTCGCCCCCTTGGATTATTCCCTGGTTAATAACGCCGCGGGTACTACGTCTACTACGCAATTTTCGGAAAATTATTCAATTGATTTGTCAATTGTAGAAAATAGAAATCCGAATACTAATAATGTCGAGAGATTAATCAGACCTATTATTAGAGTTAGGAATATTTGCGAATTGAAGTGAAGTTTTTTTATTTTCCTTGTATTTTGAAAATAAAATGGTTTTGTATTATTTGGTTTTATTGATTTCCTTATACCCCAATAGCGCCTTATGCGGGTGCACCCCCTTTGGGCAAACAGTCGCCTTAGAATGGAGCTGGAACAAAATGCAAACGGCGCCTTATGCCAGAGAACACCTTTTAGGACTTTCGTTGCCATAGAAGGCACCTGGAATAGTATGCAAACGGCGTCTTATACGGGGGAACACCTTTTAGGACTTCCGTCGCCATAGTATAGACTTGGAATAAAATGCAAACGGCGCCTTATGCGGGGGAAACACCTTTTCAAACTTCCGTCGCCATAGAATGGACCTGGAATAGTATGCAAACGGGGGAAGCACCTTTTCGGACTTTCGTTGCCATAGAAGGCACCTGGAATAGTATGCAAACGGCGTCTTATACGGGGGGAACACCTTTTCAAACTTCCGTCGCCATAGAATGGACCTGGAATAGTATGCAAACGGGGGAAGCACCTTTTCGGACTTTCGTTGCCATAGAAGGCACCTGGAATAGTATGCAAACGGCGTCTTATACGGGGGGAACACCTTTTCAAACTTCCGTCGCCATAGAATGGACCTGGAATAGTATGCAAACGGGGGAAGCACCTTTTCGGACTTTCGTTGCCATAGAAGGCACCTGGAATAGTATGCAAACGGCGTCTTATACGGGGGGAACACCTTTTCAAACTTCCGTCGCCATAGAATGGACCTGGAATAGTATGCAAACGGGGGAAGCAC
Organism: Diorhabda carinulata; assembly: GCF_026250575.1. NCBI lineage: Eukaryota > Metazoa > Arthropoda > Insecta > Coleoptera > Chrysomelidae > Diorhabda > Diorhabda carinulata. The sequence continues at coordinate 1,223,066 of NC_079463.1, forward strand.
CTTTTCGGACTTTCGTTGCCATAGAAGGCACCTGGAATAGTATGCAAACGGCGTCTTATACGGGGGGAACACCTTTTCAAACTTCCGTCGCCATAGAATGGACCTGGAATAGTATGCAAACGGGGGAAGCACCTTTTCGGACTTTCGTTGCCATAGAAGGCACCTGGAATAGTATGCAAACGGCGTCTTATACGGGGGGAACACCTTTTAGGACTTCCGTCGCCATAGAATGGACCTGGAATAGTATGCAAACGGGGGAAGCACCTTTTCGGACTTTTGTTGCCATAGAAGGCACCTGGAATAGTATGCAAACGGCGTCTTATACGGGGGGAACACCTTTTAGGACTTCCGTCGCCATAGTATAGACTTGTAATAAAATGCAAACGGCGCCTTATGCGGGGGAAACACCTTTTCAAACTTCCGTCGCCATAGAAGGGACCTGTAATAGTATGCAAACGGCGTCTTATGCCAGAGAACACCTTTTAGGACTTCCGTCGCCATAGGATGAACCTGAAATAAAATGCAAACGGCGCCTTATGCGGGGGAAACACCTTTTCAAACTTCCGTCGCCATAGAAGGGACCTGTAATAGTATGCAAACGGCGTCTTATGCCAGAGAACACCTTTTAGGACTTCCGTCGCCATAGGATGAACCTGAAATAAAATGCAAACGGCGCCTTATGCGGGGGAAACACCTTTTCAAACTTCCGTCGCCATAGAAGGGACCTGGAATAGTATGCAAACGGCGCCTTATGCCAGAGAACACCTTTTAGGACTTCCGTCGCCATAGAATGGATCTGAAATAAAATGCAAACGGCTCCTTATGCCGGGGAAACACTTTTCCGGAATTGAGTCACCGTAGAATGGACCTGAAATAAAATGCAAACGGCGCCTTATGCACGGGAAACACCTTTTCGGACTTCCGTCGCCTTAGAAATGACCTGATATAAGATGAGTGACTTCAAGTTTTCGATTTGCACACACAAAAGTTCAATAACTAACGATTAGTTCTATGGCTGCAACAACGCAGTATTCTCGAAGTGACGTACGAAACCATCGAAATGAATGGAACAAAAATCGTGTTCGGTATCCATAGATAATTTGATTATTCAAATCTCAAAATATAACGTAGTGTTTTTGATATATTTGTTGTGGAATTTGTTTATTTTTCAATAAAATCAATCAAACTGAGGTACTACGGAAAAAAATATTTTTTTTCTCTTGCAGATTCTCAAAGAGGAGGAAATTTCCCGAAAACTATGCGGACACTGTCGTAGGGTCATTTTAAAAATGTACGAATTTAGAAACAAAGCGTGCAATACGGACAAATACCTTAAGGTATAGTCAAATTAAGACCTTAAACATTATATTTCTCGATATCTGACCCCCTTCACCCGAGATCCTGCCAAACTTCATGGACGAGGAGAAATTCTAACAGTTGGTTTTTGTTTTTGTCTTCCTGCCGGCGTAGTCGTCAATTTTCTCGGACGGTTGAGATATTTACTCTTGGAATCTTCTTCTGACGATGTTGTCTGTTATTTCTTCTATCTTCTGGTCAAACTCTCGATATATCTATAGGGTCGTGATGCACTAAGGATGATCCCGTTGAAGAAAATGTTGGTCTTCCTATAAGTCTTCTTCAGCAGTCTCTAGGAGAACCTCTAGTAGTTAGTTCTTCTGATTGTCTTCCAACTGGCGCAGTCCGTCAGCTGGAAGCCGGAGTAAGTCTTCAACTGGTTGAAATCTTCATCTGGCCATGTCTTCTTATCTTCTTTCGGTCGGAATCTTGACAGATTCACTGAATCTTGATGACGATTGACATAAGAATGAAAGTCTAGCTTGCATTAGTTGGTTTAACATGTCTTCCGGATTTGCGTCCTTGGTAGTTCAGGCAATTTCGTTTCGGAGAACTTTGCTTGGGTATTATCGGTATTGATGCTGTTTTTTAAATCGTTCATCGATTCATCTGCGTCTTTCTGATCTCTAGCCGTTATATTTGCTGTTAGCGCCGAAAATATCGCGTACGCACCCTCGCCGTTGACACCAAATGAATTTATTTGAACTGCCCTTTCGTTCGATGCATAAAATATAACTACACCTCCATTACTATCGCTATAATTTTTTCTTTTGATTTCCAGGAACAGTATGCTAATTATTTGAGAATGAAACGGAGGAATTACTCGGAAATTCTCCATAAAAAATCGATCAAAACGAAAATCGAAAGCGTCCATCCGACGGTTTCTGAAGTCTATTCTTCCTTCCCCGATATCAAACTACCTCACAACGTTTTGTCTTCGGATATTTGTCCCTCGGTTTGTATGGAATTAGGCGCCGTTGAGAATTATTTCGCCAGCAACAACCTGGATATGAACAAATCGGTACGAATGGCGGTGAAATCGATGAGAATGTTCGAGAAAAACAACCTCGAAACGAAAAAAGCACCCAAACGCCAAATTAGAGAGAACCCCAAAATCCGAACTAAAAAACCGAAAATCTCGCCGGACAACACGCCGATTCCGACTCTAATGGATACCCTCCAGCTCCAGCCTAAAATTAACGCTGGCCAAGGTTCCAAAACGGTCCGAGATTCACCCGAAACTCCAAAAAACCACACGGAGGAACATCCGCGTTGTGAATTCTGTAAAAAGGAATTCAAATTACAAAACAAACGGGACCATGAAAAAAGTTGCGTGATTAAACATATTTTGACTAATAAAACCTACGTGCGGTTGGAAATTATCGATTTGGATGAAGAAAGCGGTAAAAAACAATCGATTGTTGGTCGTCTGAATCATTCGAAATCTATGGAAAAATCGAATGGTGGCGATTTATTATCGATTGTTGATCGAAATAAATCGAAATCTATGGAAAAATCGAAAAGTGGCGATTTATTATCGATTGTTGGTCAAAACAATTCAAAATCTATGGAAAAATCGAAAGTTGGCGATTTATTATCGATTGTTGATCGAAATAAATCGAAAGGTGACGAATTATTATCGATTTTTGACGAAAATTATTCAAAATCGATGGAAAAATCGAAAGTTGACGATTCATTATCGATTGTTGGTCAAAATAATTCAAAATCTATGGAAAAATCGAAAGGTGACGATTTAATATCGACTTTTGATCCAAATAAATCGAAAGGTGCCGAATTATCACCGATTCTTGATCAAAACAATTCGAAATCGGTAGAAACTCCCAAAGGTGGCGATTTATTATCGATTCTTTGCCAAAACAATTCGAAATCGATGGCAACTTCGAAATGTAACCATTTTTTATCGATTCTTGGTGAAAATAGTTCAAAAACTATCGAAACTTCGAAAAGTAACGATTCATCATCGATTTTTGATCGAATTAATTCAAAATATATTGAAGCATCCAAAAATAACGATTCATTATCGATTCCTAATCAAACTAAATCGAAATCTATAAAAACATGGAAAGATGACAATTTATCATCGATTGTTGGTGAAATTCATTCGAAATCAATCGAAACATCGAAACATAACGATTCTTCGTTAATTGCTGGTCGAATTTCTTCGAAACCGACAGATTTATCATCGATTGTTGGTCAAAAACATTCGAAATGCAAAAAGGCATCGAAAGATCGCCAAAATCATTCGAAATGTTCAGAAAAATCGGAAGATGTTGATTTATTATGTACGGAAAGGATCGGATTGTCCGATGAAGAAGACAAATCGGGTACCAGCACCAAAACCAAAGCCGTTCCGAGTAGTAAACCAAACCCCGAACCCCCCAAAAAATCGGTTATAATCCATTCGAATGTAGCGGTAAATTTGAACGTCGAATCATTCATTACGTCATCATTAGTCCGACCCGATCTGAGAATAACCGACGACAACGTTTTGAATTACGACAAAATGCCCGCCAACGATATGGAGCAATTCAAACAATTGTTGAAAAATAACGTCGATAACATAAAAATATTGGTCGAAAACCGAACCCAAATAGAGAACCCCGACAATAAAACCATAGTTAAAAATGCCTCGGGGACACTGGCTCGCTTTAAAGGCTTAAAGTCGACTTTGTACTCGTACAGAATACCAGTTTATATAACAAACGGCGACTTCAACGTCGAATTCACCGAAACCGTTAAAAATATCGAAACTTCCAATAAATTTTGGTCCGATTTGAAACCGATCGGTTTGATTCAAAGTGATAGACACACGGGAATTCAACCAGCGCAATTTTTGGACCCGAAATCGAAATCTATCGACGATTTGTCGAGTTCGAGTAGCGAATCGAAATCGAGACAAATCGATTCCGAAAACTCTTCGGATAATATTTTGACAGTCGACAGTTCGAAAAGTGTCAAGACTGATTCAAATTGTTCGGAAAAAACGTACAAACCCGTGATTAGAGTTAAAGACATCAGTAATTTGAGATAATTTAATATTAATTTTCTAAAATTGTACCCACCCCTTATGCCAAAAACGATCACGAATATTTTGGTATTATCCCACAACATAACTAACCCCATTTTTTAAATTCTCTTTTTTGAATATTTTTTTCGATGTCTGTATTTTCGCTGTGTCGTCGTTCCAGTTTCTATTTGGTAACGACAACAATTTTATTGTTGAAACAAAATAGAGTTGGTACGATATCACTGGGTAAGGAAGTGATTCTTTGAATTTGTCCATTGTCCACTGGGGTTATAAGCGAGGTTTCTGGAAGTATGACGATGCAAGAGACCGATACATCAAAGTGAACTTATGCAAATGTGTAAAATAAATCTGCTTGTCTAATTTTTATACTTTAAATTAATTTTCTGACCTAACCATCCCTGGTCGTAGATAAAATATAGTATTCAACAATATTCTCGCACGCTAGTCTGATTTTGTTGCAAATAATCCAACTGTTATATTTGCTAGATAAAAATAAAAGAAATCAGGTTCATATTTATTGAGTAAACCTCGTATAACTTTAAATTCATTTTATGACTAGAGGTCACTAGATTTTGATAACCTATTCATGTATAAATATGTAGTTCGTTTTTGTATTTATTTCTGGATAAAATAATAAGACTTGAATAGAATTTCTTTTCTTTTAATCCCAAAACTTGTTTTTTTTCTTTGGAATCAATATAAAAACATCTTTCTTCGTGTAAAGCGAATAAAATTGTGACGTTTTTATTGAATTCTAAAAAGCTAGTATTGCAACTGATAGCACGTCCTGACCAAAATAAAAATTGATCATTAGTAGATGGTAAAATACCAAGAAGCGACCGATTTCACGGAAAACAAAAATGTTCGATAATATTTGTAGATTGTGTTCAAACGCGCCGGATAAATTGGTTTCCGTATTCGATAAAAAGGAAATTAAAAGTCTACTGAAATTCAAGAAACCACTACATTATGTTATTTTCATTACTGCTGGTGTTGAGGTCAGTTTTCAAATATTATTATAAAAAATTTAACCGTCAACTAAATATAAAAGAAATCGTTTTGAATTAAATATTTTTACATGGGACAAGTTTATTCAAGGTTATCTACCTGAAATTCCCTTAAATGTTCCTTGGAAGAGAATCGAGACAGTCTGATTCGTCTATTTCCACTTTTAAACTCAATTTCTTCTTATAGAAATTACCAAAAAAAATTGTTAAAGGCGTTTAATTTTATTCTTGTTGGTTTCAATCCCAATTGATAATTCATTCGGGTTAACTCGTATAATCATCGGAAAGTCCGCTCACCAGTACTGCCAATTATCTAAATATATATAAGTATATATAAATTTTTTCGTTTAACGTTTATTTCTGCCACAATTTCTTTGAATATATTTAAAAATAATATTCAATTAGAATTTTTATTATTATGTATTAAGATAAATAGCATATTCGAAGTACACGACGTTGTTTTTATTTGGTTTAAACAATTGGCAACTCTGATCGATACGTCAGTGATTTTGTATACAGTAACGTATCGAGCCAATATGTACATTCAGTCCGAAGTTATATTTATAGTGTTCGATCATAAACTTACTTTTTATTTGAGAGTTTTATGGAATGATGAGTTTGAGGTGTTTGTGCGCATGTCAAAGAAAAATAAGATGTTAGATCAATGTGTAATCCCAACTGAAAACACGGCGGAGGCACGGTGTCGGTTTGGGTGTGCTTTGAGGGCGACTGGAGACCTGGTAAAAATTCGTACAATTTATTTTTATTCCCCATGGCAGAATACGAAGTATTTGAGTATATACAACGAGAAGAACTGTTTTAAATTATCAATAAGAAAAAAATCTATCCATTTTGTATAGATAAAAATATCCAAAAACTTTTTTTCGTAGAAAAAATATATTTTAATTTTTTAAGTAATTGTGACGCGATTACTATTATTTACAAACCGTCCCTGCCTTAAGTGAAGCAAAAGTTTCTTGGAAAAACTCGGTTTTGAATAGTGACAAAAAGGGCCGATTTATGACTGTAATAAATGAAACAGCCTATGAATCTGTATACTAGAAACACCAAATAAAAAATCTTTTACAACAAGCTAGATACAGTAGGTAAAAAAACCCCGTAACATACAAATAAATAATTAAATTGTAAAAATTCGGAAATAATAAAGGAGATACAAATAATTATATTGTAAAATTATATATTTCCATGTTAAATTTACGAGACAATCACGTGGCGGCTCAGTAAAACTGCCAAATCAGTTGAAATGGTTTACGGCGCATGTCTTCGGCTATTTTTAGAATGAAGAAATTCATATCGTGTTCGAATCTTGTTCTCCAGACGGAATTTGCGCCTGGACACCGCGTGATCTACATCGATATGAATGTTGAAAGTGTTTGTAGACTGTGCTCTTCTAACAGTGAAAACAATAAACTTTTTTGTGTTTTTAGTTGTTATGTTGGAAATAAAAGGAAAAGTGTTAGGGATATTATATCGACAATTATCGGAATAGAGGTGAGTGTAGTATTTTCGACAGGTATTTAAAGATGTCGCTGATGTTTTTGATTTTGGTGGGGTGAATATTTAACTTGCATATCTATATTTATAATTCAGTTGTATTAAGACATTGGAAAGTATTAGATCGTCCATTTTTGTGTCAGTTTTTGAAGTCTTTAACATTTTTCTTGAATAAAATTTATGTGAAATAATTCTATTCTCACTTAAAGAGGCAAATAATACTGGATGTATTACACAATATTTTTATACTTCTTCTTTTTTATTTGCTCTCCTTCCTTTGTTATATATAGCTGTCATCATCTTTCTTATTCCTTCTTCTTCTTTTTTATTGATTATTGTTGTTTCCATCGAATACTTGTCTTATTAGGATTTTGTACATTTTTGTTTTGTTTGGGTTAATATTAGACAGAAATAAAATGAAAGATATATTCTGTAACTTAATATGTAGTTAAAGTAAATGCATATTTTTGCATTGTAAAGTTTTATTTATATATTTTTAATTATATTGTTTTCTTGTTATTCAAATGAATACGTTGTATAAAAAAGTAGAATGTCAGCATAAATCTGTCACGTAATTTCTTATACATACGTTCAATTACACAGTGTAATTGTACAGGGTGGATGAAAAAAAAACAACTTGTTTTATTGTTAAATTTTATACGATTTTAATCACAAATTCAAAATGTTTTGTACCAGCCTCTCTTTTAGACTAAATTGAATAATTACTCCTCCAATCTGAACTAAGTTTGAGCTTTTATTGTACGAGGTGCGGTGAAAAAATTCTTTCTTCTATTAAATCGCCTTCACAGCCCAATCTAGCTCTTTTAAATATTCCATTTTAGTAAACACGGTGTAAGATCCGGCTAATATGGTGGACGGAATGCTAAAAACCTTTGTCAGGCATACAAAAAATTGTCATTTTCAGTGTTTTATATGAATTCTATTCGATTCTGGTAACTATACGTCTTCCAGGATAATTTTATAACGTTTAAATCTGTAAAAAGGACTTATTTCAATAAATTATGAGATATAAGGCGTGAAATTTCATAATAAACAGTCTCGGAGGATTTATCATGATCTGTTTGGTTATTTAATAGACGTACCTCGTATTTTTAGTTGACCTAAATCGATTATTAAGGTTTAGTTATCATAAACAAACGATTTATTTCATTTAAATTAAATATAAATAAATAACTTGGAGTTAAACAAAAATATTTTCTTGTAATCATATTATAGTCATAGTTTTATGAATGAGAGAGTAATAAAATGATGAAGCAGTCGCAATCCATAGACGTATGACTACTTTTACTACGAGGATGGTACCAGAAGTATCGCATTCGGCTAAAAAGAAAGCGCTGTTTCGACGAGACTATGCACCAGCTGACACATCTGTTATTTCAGTGGCAAAAATTAACGAATCAAAGTTTGAATTGTTATTTCAAGCACCCTATTCGCCAGATTCGTTCCCCTCGTCCAAAACCGATGCTGTGTTTATTAGTTTTCAAAATTAAATCTTGACACTTACGGTCCTCGAGCCGACTCTGTTCTCAGACTGCCGAATCGACAATATATTTCAAATAAATTAGTCTTAGCTTTCCTATATTGACAATTAGGCGTTGTTTCTAAAGTTCTTGACAAAGTTTTGATCGATATGAGTGTTTATAAAAAAGAAATTTTCAAGATACGACCCTCGAAAGCGATAAATCAAATCGACAAGTTTCAAGGTCGACTTAAACGTCTGGAAGTTTCTCGGAAACTTGGTCAATGAGTTATTTTATCAGGAAAAAACACTTGTATCCAACTAAACAACACGTGACGATATCCAGAAAACGCAAAATCAACAGAAAAATAATATTGAAGTCTAAATAAACTCGTCATTAATTTTTTGCGTGATTGGCAGTTTAGAAACCCGTGTAGTGTAGTGTAGGACCTCGTTTATAACGTATCTGAATTAGGTTAAACATAAAAACACGTTAGTTTAGCGTTTTCGGAATCGTAGAAATCCATTTATCGGAATTTAGTACTAATAATTATTAAATTAGTTGATTTTTCGTTTTTTTCGAACTGGATATATGAATTAAATGAAATATTTCAAATTGTGGGGATTATTTTTAGGAGCAATGTCGTTTTCACTAACACAACTTTATATACGATCAAATTGGGAAGTCCCTCGATGTTTTTTTGTTAGGTTAGGTTCACTATGGCTGCTATTAGGTTAGGAAATCTCGATAAATGGATTTAACTACTTCGAAAACGCCAAATTATAACGTCTTATCCAATATATATTCAAAAAATTCATTTCAACTAACTGCTCCCATCTTATATATGCTTTTTGAGTGATTCTAGAACATTATAGAAACTTTCTAAAGTGTCCAGTACTGAATAACTTTTTCAAAACATCTAGTACATGAATTACTGCTACTCTATAACAGATGGAGCCACCGGCAATCGTTTTCGCTATATTGAATTTTACCAAATCGCCGTTAGATGGCGTGCAAACCGTTACAACGTATCTATACCGTGTGGGTGTTTTTTTTCCCTTGGAACAATATTAAATATCGACCGGTATAAGTTTAATTTTTTTTTACAGATAAATAAAGAGGATACAATATCTCAAAAGATATGTACGAGTTGTGGAAAACACCTTGTACAATTGTATAAATTTCGTGAAAAATCTCTGAAAAATGACAGGTTCTTAAGGGTGAGTTTATTTTTATATATATATATATATATATATATATATATATATATATATATATAAAATGGAGTGAGGTATTTTTGATTACACCCTGTAGATTAAAATATTCACGTTGTTTCAGGAACTTCAGAAAAAAACCGCCGAAAAAAACATAATTCACAATAGCGTCGTTCAACTTTTTAAAACTTACCCTTATCTCAAATTACCTAACGATAGTTTGAATTTAGATTTTTCGCCAATCGTAGAAATGGATTTAAACGAAGTCGAAAATTATTTCGAAAGTAAAAATATCCGTTTGAAAAATCACATTCGAAGGGTAATGGAGGACAAAAAAATCAAAGAAGCCGTTTCTCCAATAAATATCAAATTTAGATTAGATAAATCAGCTTACGAAATTATTCGTAAACCCCTGTATTATACAGTAGACGACGAAGGGAAACTTCAAAACGAAATAATAGATCTTATATCATCATCCCCTTCTATAAGTGATACAATTAATAATAGAAAAAGAAAAATTGACGACGATATAAATATTTATTTGCAAAATGAAAAAATAGATTCAAAAAAATTTCAAAATATTGATAACTCCAAAATAACACCAAATGTCATTTCTAACCCCACACTCACAGAAAATATAAACAAAAATATTTTAAACGTCGAAAATAATCAAGATAAAACTTTTTCGTATCCCCCCGTAAAACAATTTATTAAACCTCAAAACGAACCAACATTTTGTTGCCATTTTTGTCGAAATACATTCGAAACAAAAACATTCACAATTCATTACAAAGCATGCGCAATAAACAATATGCCCGACGTATTAGTGGATAAATTAGAAAATAATAAAACCGCTGAAACAATGTACCGTCGAGCTATATCTAATCTTACAGAACCGGTAATCGAAATTACGAATAGTACCTATTCTAATATTAATTATGACATTGAAACACGACAATTAATTCGACAATTATTAACAATCGATAAAAATTTACGTCCAGCTGAACGAGACACTCAAACCGATTTAAAACCGAACGAAACCGATTTAGAATCGATTAATACCGAACATGGTATAACATCATCGGTTATATTAAAAAATTTCAAACCATATCTCGATTTATATAAAATTCCAGTATCGATTAATATCGGAAACAAATTATCTGTCAAATATAGTTATAAAAACCCGCCTGAAACGATACGAAAATTTAAAGATTGGAATAACCTCACTCCCATAGATGTTAAAATTACTAAAGAAACTAAGGAATTGAAACAAAGTCAAGAAGCGGGACTATTAGAAAATTTAGATACTATTAAGAAACTTCTCGATTCGGTTGACACTAGTGCTACGATGCACGACAACGTTGCCGAGTCTCATTCATCGACTGAAAATATCGTATCTACAAATATTAATCTAAACGTACCTAGCTTCGGTTTAAGATACGAGTTGGAACAAAATCACGATGATATTGTAAAACCTCAAAATATACAATTTCCATCGTATTCTCCATGTACTAAAGATAATTTTTATGATTATCGAAACTATAATAATTCATCGAACTGTCTACCTCCTGGATACACGAATGAATCTCAAAATGGTATGTTGTACGATCAACATTTTGACAAATATCCAAATGTAACTTCGAACGTTAATAATCAAATTCCGATTCGTAATTCTAATAAAATTTGGTATCCTCCATTACCTTCTCACAACTTTATTCCTAGTATAGAAACGAAACAAACCGTGTTCCAGTTAAATCCGAATAGAATGCAACCCGTAATACAGAGAATACGTAATGATAATTATCATTTGAATTCTGCGCAATCGAATATGTATAGTGGTTCGTCTAATAATACGTATTATAATAATTATCAACAAAACGCAAATCGTGGTTATAGTGTTAATAATAACGGAAGTGGTAAAATAGTTACGCAAATGCATTACAGGGATGCTCAATATTCGAGACACAATTTAAACCAAAATTGTATTAATAATAATTCTTCCAGTATTAGAGTTCGACCGATTAGTGATTTAAAATGAAAATAAAAGTTGGAATTTCATTTATATCAAATTGATAGATTTTGTTTTTGGTTCTGGAAATAATTTTGAATATATAGGGTGATTAGTTATTTTAAAGTTGTTTGACATAATATAGGGATGTTTTTGAAAACATTAACATAAATATAGAGTTAATTTCGATAACCTTTTCAATATATTTTATATATATAGGGTAGTTTAAGAGATTTTAAAGAAATTTGACGTATAGGGTGAATTTTTGAGACGTTTTCAAGACACTTGACATATACAGGGTGAATCTCTTGAGACATTTTGAAGTAACTTGACATATATGGTGAATTTGACGTATAGGGTGAATTTTTGAGACGTTTTCAAGACACTTGACATATACAGGGTGAATCTCTTGAGACATTTTGAAGTAACTTGACATATATGGTGAATTTGACGTATAGGGTGAATTTTTGAGACGTTTTCAAGACACTTGACATATACAGGGTGAATTTCTTGAGACATTTTGAAGTAACTTGACATATATGGTGAATTTGACATATAGGGTGAATTTTTGAGACGTTTTCAAGACACTTGACATATTTAGGGTGAATTTCTTGAGACATTTTGAAGTAACTTGACATATATGGTGAATTTGACGTATAGGGTGAATTTTTGAGACGTTTTCAAGACACTTGACATATACAGGGTGAATTTCTTGAGACATGTTGAAGTAACTTGACATATATGGTGAATTTGACGTATAGGGTGAATTTCGGAAACGTTTTCAAATAATTTGAAATATATAGGGTGAACATGGAAAACGTTTCCAAAGAAATTAACATATATATGGTGATTCTGAGAAATTTCACGGAAATTTGACATATAGGGTGAGTTCTTGAGATATTTTCGATGCTCTTGACCTATATAGGGTGAATCTCTTGAGACATTTAAAAGGAACACTTGACATTTATGGTGGATTTGAGTTTTAAACGAATTTGACATATATAGGGTGAATTTTGCGACATTTTAAGGAAATTTGACGTATGGGGTTAATCTCTGAGAGGTTTTAATTGTACTTAATAAAAAATTATTGAGTTTCGTTGATATAAAATATGTTCGTTCTCCTACTACTTCCGGTTGAACCGTATTTGGCATCAGCGCATACATTGACTTTAATAAGATATCGAGAGTTATCTTTCGAGTGTTGGTTCCATCAATTTATCTTTACTCCTATACGTAATCGACTTTAGAAATACTATATTTGATAAATACAAATATTTAATACCAAACAACCTCGAAAAATTCATAAAAATCCCAAATAATAAGTTTTTCCGTAGAATTAGTAGACTTGGCAACGCTGTTTAAGTGCTATAATCATAAGAACGCGACGTACCACAAAACTAAACGCACGCGCGTTATTTGACCTTGAGTACAACCGAATATACCGAGAGCATAAGTTTAAAAACTACACTGAGATAAATAAATATTTTTTTATATGGTAATGTATTGTTGAATGGTTTTTGTAAATTCGACATACTTGTTTTTATACTTCGTGTTTGTCAAATTTCTGCCATAACTTAATTATATAATAATTAAGCACCTTGTATAACGTATCGTTTAATTTTCTACGTAAATGTTGATGATGATGATAAAGCTTTTAACAAGAAATCATAATTTTTGTCAACAATGCTTTTTTTTTTTGTTAATAAAGCTGAATAATCATTTTTAAAAAGAAAACCGATATCATATGGATATGATAGTACGGGCGATTGGTTCGTTTGAGTTAATTAGATGTAGATACTTTCCATTATTGTTTTTTGGTGGAAAAGTTCTGGTTCGAATCCGCCAAATTATGGATACTGTCGTATAAAAATTTGGGAAAATGTTTCTATATATTCTAATTTTTATATTTTTGTTATTTTTTTATTTTATATTTTTATAAGACTGTTAATTTTGTATAAATAAAACTTGATATTTATATTGTTTTTTTTACGTGGCACAATTTTTAAGGCGAAATAATTCCAAGGTAAGTTAGATGAAACTTTATTTTCCACTGTGATACAATTTGCGTAAATATTCATTTATGACGTAATATTAATAGGTATAATAGCTCTATAATACTCAGTAAAGAAGCGCCGATGAAGAGTCCTGCAGCACCTCCTACAGAAACTAAATATTTTTTTGTCATTAAATATACTTTATACTATACCCCGTATTATATATCATACCAATTAAATCTAATGTTGTCCTTACAGCTATTCTTTTAAATCTTGTACTAGGTAAAGATATTATGTTTATTAGAATTTCGCTTTTTATCGATTTAAATCTAAAATTTAAAACAAGTATTTTATTTTTGAAAAAAATATTGTCTAAACTAATCACTGTATAAAATTTAGTCAATACTGTACAAATAAATTTAACTGTTTTTTATTACCAGCTGGCAACGTTGCCATAAAAATCAAGTTTTATGAATCATGCATGCAATAGACTACGAGAGCGGTGACGTCACACACCGCCATTGTTAGCTCAGGTCAGGGATCACTTTCCGGACAAAGTTTTAACCGCGTTGACGATCGTTTATATTTTTAGTGATTTGTGGTTTTTTCGTATTTTTTTTAATAAATTTTACAATAAAATATTGGCACTAAACATATTATTATACAACAGTAAACTTATCAAAGAACTATTACAATATGACGGCCGTGACGTCACTTTCCGGTTTACTTAAAAAAGTTCTAAAAAAACTCCAAAAAAAAGTTGTAGTTACATAAACAAAATGAATATTTGTAGTTTTTTGATACTCATTATTAAAAAATTAGAATTATTGTATACAATAAACTCTGCATAATATTCAAAATAATTTCAATATTTTACTATATAACAAATGTGTTTCTCATCAACAGCTGACAGCGCGACGTTGCCTCATTTCCCACAATAAAATCACAACCTATGAATGAATTTACTCAGTTTATTTCAAATATAACTATTAAATATTAATAACGTAGTTTATAAAAAAATTTTTTTTACAATCCTGTCTATTTTGAACATTTAATGCGTCATATAAGATTTTCCACATCTGATTTAAGTACTTCTCGGAAACTATGATCGGATTGTACGTAAATTGATCGAGTTAATCCGTTCGGGTGAGTACGGGTAGTGTCGTAAGTCATTTATCTATGGTTTTTCTCATGACCAACGTCATAGATAGGTTATTGAACTCGATTGAAAGTTTCCGAAAAATCCACTAGTGTTACACAGAGCTTATTACACTTCCGTGTACGTTCGTTAACTTACCCTTTCGTTATAGAAACGATTTTGTATTCGGGTTCAGTGCACGACGGTAGGCAGTCGCATATCAAACCTGGTTTGTGTAGATTCGATCCTTTAGCGAGAAGTCTATTAACAGTATCTTTAAAAAAAAACGAAACAAATATTATTTAACGGTAAATGTTTCTTACACCGTTAATTTATGTTGAAGAACGCGCTTTTACGAAAAAATATGTTTTGTGGTGGTTGATAATTTGACGTATTTGACGTTACTCACTTCTGTAAAGATAAATAACTTACCAAAATGATCAGTTAAACATTTTAATCCTTCCACGTCACAATAATTTACCAGATCTAGAAACAATCGTTTTTATTTTATTATATTTTTATAAATATTTTACAACATATGATACGATACAGTACAGCGCCATATTGTAATTTCATAAATTCGAAATACTGATAATACAGGAAACTGTAATCCTACTGACAGGTTCAAATTCATTTCCGATACAATTTTTTTAAAATTACACGTGCAAATACCTTTTAATTTGTTACGGAATTATTGAATGACAATTTTTGTACAATTTCCGGCTAGGTACGGCTCTGCTAACAGTACCAAGTGTCGATAAGACAGTAACGCACCATTACCAATTATTTATTTATGACTATGAACTCTAACCTCATTAATTTATCACTTGAATTAGCTATTAATTGTCTTTAAATGACAGGTGACATGAAATTATGTCAGACTTACTGTATTTGGGCATTAAATGATGCGTACAATTACAAAGTTTTATATGATTTTCGGCGTGACATTGTACAATACACGAAGAATAACTGTAATGATCGTGTACTTTAACTCCATCGTTTTCCCATGGAAATTTGCATTTTCTTTTGTACACCGGTATAAATTTGATACTATCGTCGTTATCTATTTCTATAACCTACAAATACGTACAATTTGGATGAAATTTCCAAGCGACGTTATAGATACGCTTACACTTATCGTTATATTGAAAGATTCCCCGAGCATGATATCTTTTCTTTGATCCGGATCCGAATTTATGAACGGAACGTCTTCAGGTGCATGAAAAAACACCTGTAAAAATGCACGCGGCGCAGTTAATAAGACAGTTACATAAAAATATTTAAAATAAAAAAAAATGTCATTTAAAGAGTATCACACTGTATATACCCTTTACCCGTGTATCTTCTTCAGTTTGGAACCATATTTTACCCGGTCCTGTTTTTCTGTTCATCGTCAAATCCAATTTAGACTTTCTAATTTCCCTGAAAATAATGATACAAACAATGTGGCAACACAGTTATAGTTTTCCAACTATTGACGTTTGTTTATAATTAAATCGATACGTTTTCGTATGTTACGATATTCTATTCTCAAGCTACTTGGATCTAATTCGTAGCAACTCCGAACTATTTCCGAGTAAATCTAAAACCGAACTAATAACGTTCTATGAATATCTATGGTAGTTCGGAGCAGTTCTGTAACTTATTTAGAGCAATGTCAAATTGAGGATTTGTAGCATTTCACTTACGTTGTGTGTAGAGAATTGAACGAATAACAAATTCCATATTCAGTTTCAATAGGTAGAAACTCTTCGCAACAATTAAAATCTTCATTATTCCATTTACATAATGAAATTATTTGATTGCAGTTTTTTCTGTACTAGAAATAATTCATATTTGCTTTGCTTCGAAAGTAAATAGAACAATTAGTCTTACTCTCAAAACTTTTTCGGTGAAATTCATTTTTTTACAAGATTTACATTCTTCGTAACAAGAATAACAATTTCCAGTAAAAAAAACCAAATCGGTTATGAATTGTTTTTGCTGATCAATCTCTTCCTCTACGAATTCTTCGTCCCTTAAAAGTGTTCTAATGACCTTGGAAATATTTTGTATGAGATTTTATACTTACGTTACCCATTCCGGTTCGGTACCAGCAATGGGACATACCGAAATAGCGGGAAAAGATGTATTCCACGCGAGGTAAGTAGTTTCGGTTACAAAACTCACTGTGTTTTCTTCATATTGAAGGTAAGAATTGTAGAAAACGAACAACATAATGCCGAATTTACAAATGAAAATTAACAACCAAAAAATTCTAAAAAAGATTTTTACTTTACATTTTAGACCTATTTCTGTAATAATATAAATGTTAAATTGAAAATGCTCTACCCTTTAATATGAACTAGAATAAATGATAATGCAGATACCACGAATTCTGTCATTATGGAAGAAGTGACCTTCAAAATTATTTTAAAAATGCTCTACCCTCAAAATGTTGAAAAGTGACTACAATAAACGATGCTGCAGATACCACAAATGTGGTCATTGGAAAACAAGTGACGTCACAAGTACCATAAAAAAGCCAAATCAATTCACACTTGTGATTTATGGCTCTACCACTTGAAAATATTCATTTTACCTAACGGCCCAACATTTGGTCTCGTCTGCTACATATTTCAACGCGTGTAAAGTAGAGTTTTTAGCGTAATATTTCAAACGTTTTTCCATGTTTATAGTAAACGCAAAACTAATGGAGAAATATACATTAACTATATCTACAACTTTATCTAAATGATCTTAAAAGGTAGAAGTCAAAAGATAATAAAAACTGTTATTACATATGATTATAATCTAAATTATATCGAAGTTTTTTTCACTACAACATTTCGTATATTTCAATATTATTTCGTTTTTATTCAAACTACGAGGAAAAAAATTATACATATATAAATAGAACTATTTGTGTTTTTATGAAGACCGCAAAAATTCGAAACGTCAAGATTTTTATCTGTTTTAAAACAAAGTTTCAACTAAAGAAAATTATTTGATTTAATTAATGTCTTTAATCGAATTTTGGACTTCGATATGTAAAATGTGTTGCCTACACAATATACCACTTATCTTGACATAACAAGTGAGCTTATTTCATAGAATTAATGTTATAGATAAAGCATGTAAGTGAAGGTGTACTTTTTGAAAAGAAACAAAGAGCGAACATTTCAATTTCATATCAGATTTTAAATCAATTTTTTTATGATCCTCTTTCCCGGTAAAATATAATTCCTAACCGGTTCCTAGCAATTCTGAATTGTTCACGAACTGATTCGGAGTTATGACCCGCGAACATACCAAAAGAACGCAGCTTCCACATTGTTTAATACATTTTTGAAAACAAAATATTAAATAGTTTAACCAAGTTAAAATAATGAATAATGAATATTTGCAGTGCAAATTATGTTCTGCAAAATCAGCTTTGATATCCCTTTTTAAAGGCAAAAATAAACGAATTAGAAATTATATTAGGAAAATTATAGAAATAACTACTAGTATTAAGGTTAGTATAAAACAATATTTTTTTAAATATTTCTATATATTCGTAAAGTTAGGGGATTGTAGTAAAAAATTTCTTCACGTATAATAGTTGATTAATATCGGTTTAGAAGAAAATGCTTCTTATTTAACCACCCCCTATTTAATAAACAAATATTATGTTTTGATATGTTATAAATTATTTTCATCCCTTTTTTAATCAATTTAAAATCAAATTAAATCGTTAATCTTAGTATAGATAGATAACATTGAAATTGTAGTTATTTCGGCTATTTTTTACGACTAGTAATATTAATTTTTATCATGTAACTGTTGAATGATAAAAATTGAAGCAATTTCTAGCTTTGATTCAAGTAATTGTTTTAGTACGAAGAAAATGATTATTTTCAATGTGTTTGTTACAATTGTATTGGATTTACTTTCAATATGTACATATTTCGTACAAAATCCTTAGAAAATGTGAAAAAATTACAGGTAAATTTTCATATTCATGTAGGTAGATTTTTAATTTAAATTAATTTAGTTATATTGCAATTTTTAGACGAAATCCTTACCGAAAAATATTAAAAAAAACGGTATAAAACAACTAAAAGACATAGAATTAATAGATTTGAATCAATTGCGAGAAATTTTTATGAATTGGATGCAAAATAAAAGAGAATGCTATTCGAGTGATACAACTTCTAGTAGAGACACCGATAGCCATTGTGCTACAACTGATACAAATATAGGAGTTCAAACTGATCCCCCAACTCAAAATTCCGTGTCTTGTCAAACTTTTTATAAAAATCAAGTTTCTACAGTCGATACACAAACTGAAAATGATTATTTCCAATGTATGGACAACGAAACAACAGTGTCAGTTGGTTATTTACAACTTGCAGCTACTAATGGACATAATATCATTGAAAATGACCAAATAACTAGTATTAAATCCTCACCGTCTTCTTACGAATTTAGTCCTAGTTCTCCTCAATTATCTGACGTTAGTATCAGCTTGGAAACTACCCCTCCTCCATCGGCGCCCTATTCTTTAGGACTAGTAGAGTTGACGGAGAAAGCTATGATGTTGTACAGTTGCGAGGAATGTGATTTAGTTATGTACTCAAAAGAAGAAGTTAAAAAACATAAAAGGAACCATACCCAGTGCATTTTTTGCCGAAGAAGATTCAGAACCATCCAACAAACTAAGGTATTTACTTTGAATATAAGTTTTTTGTCGTTATTTTTGGAATAATTTTCATTTTTTATACATAGGAATATCGTAATTTTATAATATCGTTTTTGGGGTCCAGGAAGTCGAAAAATCATCAGATTTTAAAGAATTTTTTTTAAATCTTTGAGTATTTTTTCTGGTTTTATGATTTTAATTGTTATTCGAAGTACTTCTTTGAATATAATCGTTAATAACTTTTTTTAAAGCTTCAAATAAAGTTTATATATATTTTTATGTTAATCTACACAAAAAACGAACGTTTTGACAAAAAAATCATTTAAAAATGATCGTTTATTATTTTTTTATGAATATTATTAACAATTATCCAACCTAACCTAACTAATGATAGCAAAATTTAATATTTTCATTGTTAAAAACAATAAAATCCTATTTTATTAAAAAATAGTTAACTTCAAGCGAATAATGTTCAAAAAAAAAATAAAAATCAATTTCAAAACATTCAAAAATGTTGATTTTCGAAAACTACAATACGAGGGGACTGCGATTTATTGATTTAAAAAGATTATTTGTGACAAAAAAGTGTTATGGAAGGAAAATGTAAGAAATTGCAAAAGCAAATCAAAATCTATTGTATAAAACAATAAAGAAGCTTAGGGAAAAACAAACCATATGAAATCCAAGAAGTAAAAGGGAAAAATAACAAAATAATAACAGATAATCGGGAAATAATGGAACAATGGAAGAATTACTACTACGAACCATTGAATAATCAAGAATAAACACAGAAAAATAGAAAAGAAGTAGAATGAAAAGAGTATAATGAACGAGAAGAACTAATAATAGAAGATATGGAAGACAGCGTTCGAAAGCTACAAATACGAAAGAAGTAGATTAATGTTTAGGGTAATCTACAAAATTCAAAAATCGAAAGGTTCCATAATGTGGTTTTAATATATAAAGCGAGTCCAATGGATACATCAGAACAGTAATAAGTGAATACAAATATAGTTTCTAATGCCTCAGCTATTTAGCTGTGTTTATACCATTGATATGGATACTTTTTTTACTTAGTTCGAAGAGTTTTCACATCCACATGCATAGATATCTCATTTTACATAATTCCATAGAAAAAAATCACTAGGAAATAACTCTGGTGATCTAGTAGTCCATTTGATTGTACCACATTAAGAAATAAATTTAAAATTACGTTTATTTTGACTGAAATAACTGTAGATTCATCAATAAAAGATAAGTTTTTAAAAAAAAATTCTTGTTATTAATATTTTGAACCGTTTTTTCAACTTTAATAATGGTCTAAAGCAAAAACAAATCAGTTTAGTCAAATGAAGTGGGAATCCGGTGAAACTTACACTCCTAGATTGGGAAAATGATTTTACAGTAATATTTTTATGTTTTCCAATGATTTGTAACCAGAAATACTTGAAAATCGTTCAATAGCACTTAATAATTATCGTTTTATTTTGATTTAGAAGACTACTTTCTAAAAAATTGCTATTTGTGTCAAACAACATTTCGTTCGCCAATTCAAAAATTTTCATATATAGTATAGTTGAAAATTTTTACAAAAAATATATTTAATGCTTCATATTTCACATTTTATTCCAAAAATTAAACCCCTACAGTGATATATTAAGCATTGAATTAATATTTACGATATATCTAAACAGAAAAAAGTGAGATTTACATCTAGAGTGTTATATAGAACGTATTGTTTTTATTTAAGAAACATTTTGAAAAATGTAAAGAAACATCTTACATACCCCTGGAAAGATTGAAAGTTCCTGTTGGAAAAAAACCACCGAAGAAGAAGCGTAAAACTGAGCATTCGGTAGAGAAAAAGAAGAGCCACAAGAAAAAAAATAAATGACGAAGCATTTTTCCATTATCTTTTTTTTATTTGTTATTCATTTCTATTTTAGATTCCTATCCTTTGATTCGTCTCCTTGTTTTTTATGGTGAAAAATTTTCAATGTATTTAATTTTAAATTGAGTAGTTCAAATAAATTGTTTGTTTTCGCAACTTTTGTATTTACTTCTGTTCCAACTTCAATCCTGATTGGTTCGGACCGTCGGTGTTGTACTAATTTTACGAGATTTCTGTCAGAACTATATAGGTGTTATAGTAATTAGTTCGATGGTAAATCTATGCTCACAAAAATAGAAAAATAAAAAATTATGAGTTATTACTATTAAAAATAGTAATATATCAGTATAATGATTATAATAGATATTATTACGATAATAATTTTATATTCTTCCGTTAATTATGTGAAGTTTTACAATAGGTGGAGCTCTATATATTAATCAGTGTAGTGAGAACTAGCCTTATGTTGATTACGAACGCAGTTTTCTCATTTTATGTTTGACAGATTGTGACAAAAGAATAGACAATCCAACAAGAGCCGATCAAAGGTTTTAATGAAAAAAAGGTTAAAACACATTTTGTTCTTTGTAAGCTTTGTCTTTAAATTTTGTTAAATCATGTCCGAAAGTAGAGAGGAGGTTTTAGCGGATTTTCAGGTAAATTGAAAAAATAAAATCGTCCTAAACATGATTAGTTGAAATACGATTATTTTTCGTAATTATTTATGTAATTTTACCTTAAAACAGGCCTGTACTGGAATTGAAGATGTTGCCGAAGCTATTTACCATTTGGATGAAGCAAACTGGGATTTACTTGTAAGTAAAATATGAAAAATTATATAAAAATCGTTATAGGAAAATTATATAAACAACTTCATGGTTAATGGGTGACATGAATGATTAATTTTATTTTCAAACACCAAATAATTTAAGTCATTTTATTATAATGCATGTTAAGTTGATTTCTGTAGTTTGTGAGTCAAATTTTATGTAAACAGTGATGATTATACTACTTTTCATTATCATATTGATTAAAAATAAATTATATTTTATTCCTAATTAAACTGTTTGATTAACCTGTTACAAATATTTAAAAAATCACGTTCTAGTAACATTTTTTTATGTGTATTTTCTATTATTCAACATTTATTTATATGTAACCATAAAATTTATCTCTTTAAATACAAATAAATGGCATAAACGTATTTTTAAGCGTGCTGTGAGTAGAGTTATGCCCCCTGATACCCAAAGTTTTGGATCTGTAAACCCAGATCCGGATGTTATGATAGTAGACGATGATTTGGATATCAGAGTTCCAACAGCTGCCAATAACCAACCGAATTTGGTAGTTGTTGGTAACAGTTTGGATCATTCGCCTATACCAGACAAAGCAAAAACACCAGATGACAGCTATCCTTCTACATCAGCTGCCAAAAGCACCACTAAAATGTTAAAATTTAACGTGCAGTACTGTGATAGGGTTATTAAAGTGGAATTACCAGATTCTGCTACAATTAGTAAGTTTCCTATCACATACGAGCCTCTTAAATATCCTATTGACGTGTTTTTAACCTTCCATAGATGATCTGAAACTAAGACTACAAAGAGAAGTTAAAGTGGCGCCGTGTAGGCAACTTCTTTCGAATTGGGCTCGATTAACACAATATGAAAGTACCCCTTTTTCACAGCTTATGTTACCCGACGTAAATTCACTTAATTTAACAGTTAAATCGAATGAGGGAGGTCTCACGGCCGACGAAGAGTAAGTATTGAGACTAAATTGTGTCAATTTTCTTCAACAATAATTGGGGTACAAAAATTATTAGATTGCTGTTATTTAAGGAATTCTGTGACTGAAAAATTGAATGGTACATACATTCTGAATGTAAAATTCGAATCTAGAACGTTCAATCTCAAATATCAAGGTAAAAAAACCATATTGGAAGTGAAGGGGGATGTTTATACATTAACGAACATACACGTACGTAATCAAATATGGAGTGGCTGGCCGCCCAATATAGATGATAATACTATGCTTGCACTGTCCGGAATAAAGTGAGTGAAATTTATTTTTTGATTAAAAAATTAATATTTTTGTTTTTTCAGTTATCCAGAGCACGATTTAACAGTTCGTCGAGGTACTTTGAGTCATAATAGAGAAAAAAAAAGTATGCCAATAGTTCAAATTGATAGTGACGAAGAGGAATTTGAAGATGCGTCTGAAAGTTTTGCTGTTGATGATGAATATTTTGCTGATAACGAAGGATCCAGTACGAAAAGAACAGATCCTTTAAGTAAGTCTTGTACAATAGATCCTAATCCTAAAATAAATTTTATATTTCTCAGTAGGGTAAAAACTTTACATTTTTGGAAGATACTAATTGGTTCATATTGATTTGTGCCAAAATGTTTTTATTTACTTTAGTTATATGACTTTTAAAAGCTAAATACTTAGGAATCATACGAGAGTCTCAAATTTTCATGGAAAAAGAAAGTGGAGAAATGAACGGAACAAGCAATCAACACTTGTAGGAAGTTGTTGGGTAAAAATAGGGACTACAACCAAGGTATGGGTTGTATACAGCAACCACAAGGCCTAATATAATCTATGGTTCAATAGTATGGTGAAAATAAAAGGTGTAGCCTCAAAAAATGCTCTCCGTTGATAAAAATAAGAAAATACAAAGGAGCATCTGCTCTACTAGTGCTTTGCCTTTTCAGAGAACGCCCCAGATAACAAAATGGGCCTCAAACCTGTACATATCTAGATCTTTACTAACCTAATCATGTGGGATGAGTTAAATTACAGTATTTTCATTGTTGATTAATTTTTGTAGTTCCAGAAGACATAGAAGATGAAATTGTAGGCAGTATAACATTTTGCGAACAATTTACAGCTAGATACGGACCCGTTCATCCAGCTTTTTATCAAGGAACATTAGACGACGCCATCAAAGAAGCCTGTTCGAAACCCGCCAAAGATGTAAGCGAATATAATAATTCAAGTAAATAGAAACTGTTGATTTTTTTTTCCAGCGTAAAATATTAGCCATTTACCTACACCACGATGCGAGCGTTTTAACGAACGTCTTCTGTACCCAACTGCTCGGTTTTGAAAGTGTAATGCAGATGTTTGAAAATAATTTTGTGCTTTGGGGATGGGATATCACGTTCGAAAGTAATAGACGAAGGTGAGGTTTGGATACTTCGTCTCTTTAATGGAATATTTTTATGTAAAAAAATTTAATTTCAGGTTGCAGCAATCTGTTACCACATCTTTGGGATCGACAGCGGCAATGAGCTTGAGAAATATCCCAGTAGAAAGATTACCGGTTATCATCCTTATTACAAAGATAAGATCAACCATCGAAATATTTAGTGTAGTGTATGGTAAGTACCAACCCCTAAAAAGATCTCAAATAATGATCAAATTCTCTTCTCTAACTGTATAAACAATCTTTTCGAGGTTATTTAACCTTTAAAATTCCATCAAAATCTAACTCTTCTTTTTTATATAGGAAACGTAGGTGTAAATGAACTACTATCGAGTTTGATAGAATGCGTGGAAGTATTTTCGGAACATCAACGAGTGGAGATAAAAGAAGAAGAGGAAAGGGCCGAAAGGGAACTTGTTAAATTAGAACAAGATTTAGCTTACCGCGAAAGTTTAGAAGCGGACAGGTAAGTTATTAATATAATAATCAGGACTAAACCATCCAATATTTATCTAATTACAAAGAACAGTTTTCAAGTTTTGGTTCATCTTTGAAAGGAAGATTTAGTTAAATAGGGTCGTTTTTTAAATTATTTTCCTTAGAGCTAAAGAAGAAGCGAAGAGGTTACACGAACGACAAGAAAACGAAACTAGGAAACGATTAGAAAGCGAAAAGGCTCTATCGGATGCGAAAAAAGAAGCTTACAGGAAAGAAGTTGAAGCCAGTTTACCCCCCGAACCGGCTTTGGGTCAAGGCGACAGTATTACTAAAATTAGATTTAGATTGCCTAAAGGAGATCATCTAGAAAGGAGGTTTCCAACAAATACTCCATTAAAAGTGAGTCCTTATATTATTTATTATTGTAATTTTGTTTTGTTTCCTCAATAAAAGGTTAATTCCGGATTGTTATAAGTACAATATACTAAATATATTGCGTATCTTATTATTTCGATGGATTTTTTGAAAAAATTGTACTTTTAAGGATTTTATTTCCATATTTGATTTTTTAAGGTACTTTTAGACTACTTGGTAGTAAAAGGATATCCTACAGAAGAATACAAAGTAATATCTAGTTGGCCAAGGAGAGATGTAAGTTTTTTTTTCTTTTTTTTTTGAAAATGGACATTGCTACTCTACGGTTTATATACCCTGCCTGACATTGGATTCCATTTAACAAAGAAAAGTGTACAGAAACTTTTTTCTTTGACTACAACCTCAAATATGCAGTAGAATATCTCTAAATAGTGATCCCATAAATTGATTTTCTAATGATTTAAGCCAAAATTTCACTCATTTCTGGGATATTCTTCTTTAAGTAGATTCATAACTCGAAGGAGTAGAGCGAATACCTTGGGAAATAGGATTCCATAAAGATTTTTCTCTTTGGGGGGAGTCTACGTATTTTGGAGACTGAACAATCAGGTGCAGACCAGCTGGAAAGCCAAAAAGACTCTCCAAATGATCTATTTTGAGATATTGGTTACAGTTTGGGATATTTTTTTGTAAGTAGAGCTGTAATTTGAATAAAAAGGCAAAATAATGAATTGAAAAGTGACCGGAAAGACAAAAAGCCTCTCCAATCAATTTACTTTGAGATATGGGTGGTAGATTGGGATATTTTTCTCTAAACCAATGCATAACTCGAAGGAGTAGAGCCAATACCTATGGAAATAGGATTCCATAAAGATTTTTCTCTTTGGGGGGAGTCTACGTATTTTGGAGACTGAACAATCAGGTGCAGACCAGCTGGAAAGCCAAAAAGACTCTCCAAATGTTTTATTTTGAGATATTGGTCACAGCTTGGGATATTTTTTTGTAAATAGAGCTGTAATTTGAATAAAAAGGCAAAATAATGAATTGAAAAGTGACCGGAAAGACAAAAAGCCTCTCCAATCAATTTACTTTTAGATATGGGTGGTAGATTGGGATATTTTTCTCTAAACCAATGCATAACTCGAAGGAGTAGAGCCAATACCTATGGAAATAGGATTCCATAAAGATTTTTCTCTTTGGGGGGAGTCTACGTATTTTGGAGACTGAACAATCAGGTGCAGACCAGCTGGAAAGCCAAAAAGACTCTCCAAATGATCTATTTTGAGATATTGGTTACAGTTTGGGATATTTTTCTCTAAACAGAGCTGTAATTTGAATAAAAAGGCAAAATAATGAATTGAAAAGTGACCGGAAAGACAAAAAGCCTCTCCAAAAAATCTACTTTGAGATATGGGTGGTAGATTGGGATATTTTTCTCTAAACCAATGCATAACTCGAAGGAGTAGAGCCAATACCTATGGAAATAGGATTCCATCAAGATTTTTCCCTTCGGGGAGAGTCTAAGTAGTTTAGAGACTAAACAATCGGGTGCAGACCAGCTGGAAAGCCAAAAAGACTCTCCAAATGATTTATTTTGAGATATTGGTCATAGTTTGGGAAATTTTTCTCTAAATAGAATTGTAATTTGAATAAAAAGTGTTTTGGAGGCAAAATAATGAATTGAAAAGTGACCGGAAAGACAAAAAGCCTCTCCAAACAATCTACTTTGAGATATGGGTGGTAGATTGGGATATTTTTCTCTGTGTAACTCATATTTTTCTCAAACCTGTGTTTGTATCTAATATTTCTCCTTTATTTGTAGTTGACTTCTTTAGACAAAGGACAAACGCTCAAGGAACTGAAGTTGTGTCCTCAAGAGACTGTGATATTAGAAGAACGATAATTTTTTTCCCATCACATTCCCTTAAACGAGGGTTAGATTTTTTTATACCGACATTTAAGCATTGTAAATTTATTTAATATATTTTTAATTTCACTTAATGTTAATTAATTTAAATGTATGCAGTCCAATGAATATACGTTATATAAAATGAGAGTTTTTTTTCTAATTTATCCATCACCTCCTAACACTAATTCGGATAATAATGGTGGCTGCAATGCCCTAAGGAAGTTTTTTAAGGTTTATAATTCAAAAGGTTGGAATTTTCATAAAAAACAAAAACAAAAATTTTGTCTAATTTTTATATTTATCATCAAAAAAATTCGTTATACAATTGTAACGAATAAAAAATCACATATAGACAATATATTTCGATTATAATAACTATCAATTTTGTCTATGTTCTTTTACATATTTAGCACCTTGACAACATAAATGGCATACAAAAAAAAATAAATGTTAGGTTAAGTTCAGCAAGAAAATATAAATTTTTTTGAAAAATGCCCTAGAAATACTTATTTTTTAATCATATTTGATCGGTTATTGAGAATGGATCGTTTGAACTACTGGCGAAGCAAAATTCTACTTTTTTTGAAATAAACGTTTGGATATTACTAATGGTACATTTGAACTACCGGGTCTTGTCATTCCGGTTTTTAATGTTAATACGGTACAAGTTTCCAAGCAATTTAGAATGACTCATTTGAACTACTATGTGTTGTATAGATAGATATATAACTTGTTATTATTTAAAACTGTAGAAACATGAAAAAACAACATTTTTGGATTATTTCTTTTTTCAATTTGTTAGTTTTTTTTTGTATAAATCAATAAAAAGAAAACAAAAACACATTGAGATATTTGTAAATATTTATTAACAATTATATCAGTTTACATGAACCAGAACTAATTTTTAAATGAAAGCAAATATTTAATTTTGATTTTCTGGCACCAAAAAATAGGAATCTGTATATTTTTCTACATTTCACTTATATTTTCAAGGTGCGATTTATTGAAAAAAAAGAACGGAAAGGATAATTTCAAATTTAACAAAATTAATGAAAATGTTTTTTTTAAATATCGATAAACAATATAAGAAATCAAATAATATTCTAATAACATATTTTTATCTATAATTCGAGATTTCCATTTTAAAATTATCGTTTCCTCTCCAACTACATTAATAATTTTAATAAGGGTACATAAAATTCTATATCAATATTAATTTTGTTTTTTTCTATAAATATATACAGTTTCAATCAACATTCGATAACACTTATTATACGATTATATCTCTGGGAACCTCCAATAGGAATGTACATGCTGTTATTCTTGGCAAATATCCTCTAGTCAAGCAATCGCTTTTGCTTCAGGTAAAAATGCTTCCCAGTGCTTAATAAGCTAATAAAAAAAATCAATATTGGACACTAAGAAATATTTAAAAGCATGTATTATTGAAGAAATGAACACACGAAATATAACAAGGACTAAAATCATGAATGGACTGTCAAAAATACTGATTAAGACACTAAGACAGCTTTAGCCCTACGTTATTATCATGAATGGAACACCGAAAACACAACAAGGATCAAAACCAGAAACGGGTAGTCTAAAAAAGTACAACTATAACCGGAATAAGACAGGAAGACACCCTTAGTCCAACATTATCATGGACAGAATCATAAATAAGGTCAATGCAGGGTACAGAATGGGATATTGATCCCAAAGGGCTGTTTGTTGTTGAGACAAGCAATTTGAACCCATTCCGGCTTACTTTAGGACAGAAAACCATTGATTGACATCCATATTAATATTAAATTTTGTCCTACGTTGAAAAAAAAGGGCCAAAAGCAGCTCATAAAATCTGCTAAGACCTATTCCAAGTTGTGAATATGCTAATGCAGCCACTTTAGAACACATTTTCGCTTGTGGGACCGTTAATATAGGCCTTATATAGTGCAGTGAAATATGGATTGACATTAAATTTTGTCCCAAGTTAAAAAAAGGGTCATAGAAGCTCATAAAATGCGTTGAGACCTATTACAGCTTGTCACTTTGTTAGTACAACCACTTTATTACAATAAAACACGATTTGAAACACAAATTAACAAGAAATTCTGTCCCAAGTTGCAAAAAAGTCCAAAGAAGCAAATAGAATATGTCGAGACAAGGTGTCTGCTTGTTGACTCGCTAATATAATGAATCGAACCATTAAATTTGATTGAAAATCGAAAAAGGGGCCGAAGGGGTTACAAAATGTGTTCATATTGACTCTTAAGATTGTTTACAAGTCCAATGAACGATTTAAAAATGGAAATGAGTCAGTACAGAACTTCTAACATCCTTCAAATTCAAAAACGTACCGAAAAATGGACAAAACTGGTTATTGAAACGAGAAAATCGACTATTAAAGAACTTAAAATATCATATGAAGTAGTTATTGTCAAAATTAGAACAGTTGGGCCTATAATTATGACTCCGAGATGGAAAACCAATGCCTAATCTTCCTCAACAAACTCCTGCCAATAAAAATCTAATATCAAGGTCTCGGTGGTTGTTTTATGAAATACTGGGGGGATAACATGATCAATATTCACCCCTAGTAGATATTAGAACGGTTACAAAATGATAAACAAAGAACAAGACTCACTTGCGCCTGATGTTCCATGTGGTTTTCAAGATATTTAATAAACATCGTCTTGAATTCCTCTATTCTGTGTTTTTCGAATCTATCCATTTCATTCTTTATCATTTGCGATATTTTATTGAAGCTTGTCTGACCTCTTTCGACTTTCGCCACCCACTACAAACATATTCATAAAATTTTTCACCCCTACAATGATTTTTTTCAAATTTTTTACCGCTATTACTTCGGGATCAGCTACATCTTGTTCTCTGGCTTTCCCAGCGAGCTTTAACTTCTGATTAGATTCTCTCCTTTTGGCTAACATTAGTTGAGCGTGCTGCCAGAGCTGGAATGATTTGGTTCTCTCGTGAAATGTGTCCCTAATGGCACCCAACAATCCGAGATAGTCCTTCAATATCTCGCAGAATATGAAAAAATCTGTATTGGCTTGTTCCAAATGAAGAGCTTCCACCTAAAAATAAAATATGGCCATAAAAAAGTATATAATTGGGGATATTATTTTTAAAAGGGGCTCTAATATATATTTTTTTAGTAAATATATAAATACCAAACTAGTTGTAGAAAAAATTCAGTAGTTTCATTTTAAGACAACTTATTATTGTCAAGGTTAAAATATTTAATACAAACATCGGGGTATTTTGATGATTATCCTTCGGAATTAGTACCAACCACTGATTTAGGAGATTTTTCTCCTTTTTGGATGACAAAAAGGCAGGAAATAAAACAAAAGATAAGAGATAGAAAAAAATGAAAGAGGAAGCTTGCGTAATGATTCACCTCCACCATGAAAAAGTCTGAAGGCTTCAGGATGAAATAAATACAAAATATTTTTATGTAATAATGATTAAATGACATATTAATATGAAAAAAAAAATTGATTTACCTTTTCTTCCGTTTCGGCTAGTTGAGACAGTGCCCTTGAAAGCGAATTATGATCTTCGCAAGCACTTAACATAGCTGCTGATCTTGATACTCCATTCGTTAAATTCGCTAATTCTTTCCTGTAAGACACTAGAGCTTCGACGCTGGCATGTAGTTTCCTCAACTGCGTCTCCAAAGCTTCTATATGATTCAATTTTTCTTCAAACCACTATTAGGGAGTTGAAAATAAAAAAAAATAATAATACACCGAAAAGCACTAATCAAACAAACACAAAAAAACAGATTTTGAACTTTTTCTTCATCTTGTACGGCACTAATCACGACATTTATAAAACACACTTCACTAAAATACTTACAGGATCGGTTTCATCCATTTTATAAGTGATTTTATTAACGGTTACTCCTACTTTATTCAAGAGCCTCATTACACCAGCGCTACTTAGGGCCGAAGTGTTTGTTGCCTTTGGTAACTCGACTGGAATTTAAAAAAATAGAATTTGAATTAAATTATGTAATATATTTGAAATAAATATTTACCGCATTCAAGGAATTCTCTAAAATCGGGATCCATAACTAACACTGGATGTTTAGCTGTTCTCTGAATATATCTCTCCAAGGAGGCTCTCCTTTTTTCTACGAATTCGTTACCGTTCGCGATAGGACCATCTTGACTGGATATTTTTATTTTAGTTGTGCCTAAAAGACCAAGGAATTCAAGTAACACCCTCATAGTTCATGTTAGATTAGTGAACGACCGAAGGCTATTAGGCACATAGTTCTATGGTGACATTACCAAAAGCCCATGTCCTTTAAAAAGCTTCAGCTTGAACCTTTTGGCAAATGTGAGGCTTGAACCACGCCTGTTTAAGTCCCGAGCACTCACAAATGGCACAATCTGCTGTTTCTTCCTCCTCCATGAACCAGCGACATTATAGGTAATCCGTGATGCCCATAGTATGAGATGAGGTCTAAGATTACCTTGTTCGGTAAATAAAACAGTCACCAATTGAATTTCGCGCCTATTTAAGTAAACCAGTTGTTTGGTAGGAGAAGCAGAAGGCATAATATGTTTGCCAGTAGTTCAAATGTACCTTCTGATATCTATTCAATTGACAATAACATTTTGATTCGATTATTTCTAGACACTAGTTCAAATGTACCTTCAAATATCTGTGCTGTTGAAAAAATGAATACAGTCTAAGTGACAGGTATTTCTATCAATTTATTAGAGCCTGTCTTGGAAGTAGACCACTGAGAGACATAATACACCCCCAAATAGAGCCCTTGAATATCTATGGAACTCCAGGGCACCAAACCTGGGAGAGTATGAAATTGTAAACACTTGGATCTCTAGTACCACAGCAAAAAATTGGGACATAATAGTTACTTCAGGTAGTGGTGTACATAAATAATAATATATTAATAAAAAATTATTTTATTAATTTATGTTACCAAAAACGTTTACCTGTAAAAAATATTGATAAAAAAACTTTGATAACGTACCTATGACGCTTTTTTCTGGAGCAGGTGGTACAATCCTACCGAGTTTTAAATATTTTTCAGCTAATTTATCATGCAAACCTAAAAAATCGCTAAATCTTCTCAAAACGCTAAATTCTTTATCTTTAAACATTGGCATATTCGTTCTAGTTGTTACTCTATAAGCCATGTAAGATCCCATGCCTTCTCCCATTTTCTGTGGCTGGGTTATGGTTATTTCAAGGAAATGGTCGTCCTTTTCCATTTCTTCATCTATTGGAGTCGACTAAAAAAATTTATAAAGAAACCTCGCTTCCACAATTCACGATTAACGTGCCAAAAAAAATCAGCAACACTATAAATTCATTTTAAAACAAAATTAATAAGCAAACGTATTGATAGTGAATCACTGATATAAAAAGGTGAAACATCCAATTATTCAAATATTTACCAGTGAAATAATCAAATATTATAACGTTCCTAAGGTACAGAGTATATAAAAAAAATAAGTTACCTGTTCAGCACTCGATAAACTAGGTTCATAACTAATAGGTATATTTTCAAGCTGTTTTGTAATTTCACTCTCATCTACACTTGTTGCGTTGGATCCAGAGATATTATCCTATGGAAACAATATGAGATTTGAATAATACTAATTGTCGAAACTTACTTGATGTGCCGATACGAAAAGATCATCTTCGGAACCATTGTCTAGTATATCGACGTTTTCAAATAAAGGGGGAGGTTCTACTGGGTTCGCCATTATTTTTTTAAAAAAGATTAACTAACGAATGTTATCACTTAACCGACCGGTTATTAACTGTACAATTAGTAACAGATTTAATTATAAAAATGTATTTATCTTAAAACACTGACACCTACTCAATCTTTTACGATTCACTGAATCTGGGAGCGAAGGAGATTAGCTGTCATTTATCAATTATAAAAGGTAGTGTCTATTAGTACGAAGCTCGAATCATTTAATAATTTATTTTAATTATTTCAATATATATATATATATATATATATATATATATATATATATATATATCACATACTAGTTATTTTTATGTAGTATATTTATCTATTTGGATAACAAAATACTATATTTTCTATTTAACTTTATAAATTAATCAATAATACTAATTTCTTTCGAGATTGTCTATTAGTATGAAATTCAGACTATTTATGTAATTATTCAATAATTTATTTTAATTACTTCAATATATGAAACATTATACATTTATTGTTATGTGGTTTTTTTATCTATTTCAATAACGAAATATTTTTTTTAACTTTCTAACTAGAGAAACAAGTTTATTTTCTTTTTTGGGAGTGTCTATTAGCACGATTTAAGGTTATTTATGATAAATTATTTCAAGTTGTAAACAACTGCTTAAATCTTTGTTTGTTCACCACTTATTTAGAAAAAAATTTTCTGAATAAAAATGTACAAAGTTTTCTTTGCCACTATTAAGTGCAAATGCACATTTTTACAAGTAAAATGCAAACCTCAAATGTCAGTTAAAACCCCAGTTATTGACTTTTTCACGTTTTATACAAAGCGTTTATCGTAAAATTTCAGTTGAAACGTTACCGGTAGTCAGAGAGTAGTTTTAACTTTAGAATAATATAAAACCGAGAATTCCCTCCTAGCTTTTTCAAATTGTTCATGTTTTCACAACATTACGAGTAAAGGGTTGGTTTTGTTAACATGAAAGAAAATATCCAGTTTTACCCTAACCTTAAAACAGTAATCGGCAACATATTAATACGTCGTGAAGTTGATGCGAGTGCGGGTAGATAGTTCTGTGTAACTTGTTATTTCCCATTTAATTCTGTGATAGTCGTTGACACGAAATATGTCAAACAAAAGATATAAAAAAGAATAAGAAGTTGGCTAATTTCTTGATCATTTGATACTTTTTATAATTTTGAAAAAAAAAAACCAGTTAATAGTAGAAATGAGCGACTCTGATTTAGAAACTATTAGAAAACAAATATTAGCGCAATACCAATCGCAACACGTGAGTATAGCAAAACCGATAACGCAATATTTGCAAATATTTATTTTTAGAATGACGGAGATTCTAAAAATCAGCAAGCCAAGGAGGAACAACTTAAGGCACAAGAGGACATGAAAAATGGAATTTTGGCACAAATATTAGATCAATCCGCTCGTGCCAGATGTGAGTAATCCTTTTATATGTCAATATATAAATGCCAATTCAACTAATTCGAAAATTGTTAATAAAAAATCATTAATTTGAAATTTAGATCTCTTTGTGATAATACATTCTAATCTGACCATTATTTAGTACTAATATAGATTACATCGTAGTTTAGGTTGATTTTTATTGATATAAAGTCACACCACTTTATTTTTTGTTTTAACTGTATAAATATTTATTTTTCTTTTTTTTTTCATTTCAAATTCCTTTTTGAGAAATAACTTTCATATAAAAGTGAAATTACGTCTTAATTTTTCTGAGGAATTTTATATATTTGTGAGTAGTTCAAATGAACTATTTCATTTTGTTCAGGAAGTGATTGATACTGGACTTTATATAGAAAGTATCATCTGAAACTGCTTTATATACGATTCAGTGTAATTAAAATCAGGAAGGACATTTGAAGCATCCCCAGATACTGCTAAACTGTAACTGGCACCAGATAAGGTGCTTTGCACTATAAAGATAAGGCCCCCACATTTTTTTTCAATTCTATTCCAAATTCCTTTCTGTGAAGTAACGGCAATTTATATAAAAGTGAAATAACTTGTTAATTTTGCTGGGAAATGTATTTTACATTTATAAATTTATGTGAGTAGTTCAAATGAACCATTTCATCGACTTCAAGAATCGTAATGCTTTTCAGTAAATACTATTATGTTGAGTAAACCAGAAAGAGGAAAAATGGTGGAAAACATGTTAGTCCAAATGGCGAGGACTGGTCAAATATGCACTAAAATTGGAGAAAAGGATTTGATTGGTTTATTGGAGAATGTCAATAATCAAACAAAAAGTACTACTTCAGTGAAATTCGATAGGAGGAGGGCCGCATTAGATTCAGACGATGAAGATTTCTAATATTTTTTTTATAACAATATTAAGAATACTTTATTACAACACTCAACATTTTATACAATTTACACATAAATTATAACTTTAGAAATAAAATAAATACTGATTACATTAACCAAATTGTTTTTTTCATAATTAATCGTTCTTAAGATGAGCTGAAATAAATAATTATACATTAAAAAATTAAATGTGACTTACATCAAAAGTTTTATGTATAAAAAAGTCTCAAATTATCAAAATTTCGCCATATACTTACCATTTTCTACTTCTTCTTCGTATTCTTCATCTTCGCCATCAAATTCCTCTTCTTCTTCACCTTCTTCAGTATCGACTAAAGCAAAACAAAGCGAATAACAAATAAATATTATATATAATAATGGAGCAGCCAGCATTATCGATGAAAGTAACGGTTTTTCACGCCACAGTTCAATTGCGCTAGTTTTGGTATCAAAATAAGCCCTATAAAGACAAGCAGCAATGCCATATCCACCGTAAGACTGAAAATCAAATCATATATAAAAAAAATATGTTATAATATTTATTTTTAACGTCTTACTGGTAAAAGTTGATTATTTACTTCGTCTATAAACATTTCCATATCATCGCTAGTCATTTCCATACAATCAGCATCTGGTATGTGATATTCGTAATTGGTGGAGTTTAATACGAAAAGATAAGGCAACTGTAAATTCATTGACGTTATACTATTACCTAATTCCGGCGTTCCTATCCACCCGAATACAAAATTCTTATATTTCACTTTTTTCTGCCTTGCTAGATCTTCTACTTTACTAATAACCCTCGACATATTTTCGTTTATATTTTTTTCGTCTACAACAAGTAACAAAATGTATTTATTCAATTGTATCAGCTCAGGTAGATTCCCGTAGGTTACTTTTTGGAAAGTTTTGAAACGTTCTTCGTTCATCCATTTACTTAAAGAGCTATTCAAAATCGTAACATCTTTGAATTTGGTTGGGTCTCCTGTAATCAACAATTGTTCATCGGATGTGTGTGGAAACATTCAAAAATCTGCTCACCCAAAAAGAATAACGCTCTGTTTTCTTTATAAACGAATACTGTAGGAACAGTTGTGATAGTTTCTACTTCTTTAGTTAAAATTTCGTTTATGGCGTAAAAATTAGCGTAGGGTTGAAGTTTCCTCGAAATGTTATAAAATATATCCCATAAATCACCTTTTAAATCACCCACGTACACAAAACAGATTTCATTTAAGCTTTTAACATAAGATAGATACTTTGCGGAACTTATTATTTGTACAGGAGGTCCGGAAATTCTAGTAGCGAACTGTATGATTTCATCTTTATTACGTTCGCCATGAAAAGTGTAATCATTGTCTGATGTTATACTAAAATTCATAAAAATACACGTCTCTAACATTCATTCAATTATTAACTATAAAATATGATGATTCAATCGATATTTTAGTCTAAATTTTAAAGTAATACATACAATTTAATAGTTGGAAAACCATGTATCCCGAACTCTTTTACAATTTTGGAATTTTGACTACAATCTATACGTCCAACGTTGATATTCGTCTTGGATAATGCTTCCCCTATTTCATCCCACAATGGAGATAATTGACGACAATATCCACACCAAGGGGCGTAAAATTTTATCAACCAGTATCCACCACCTTTTCTCAGTTCAGAAAAGTTCTCACCCAACTCCAGAGTCGAAGAAAAACAATATTCTGTGGTAAAACCTTCGAATAAAACCAATTTAATCATATATATTCAATTAAATTTCTCTACCTACTCAATAATAGTGTACTAAAAGTTATTAAATTCATTTTTAAAAGTGTTTTGTAACGATATGGTGAATATATTGGTTGATATCGATTTATAAAATTTCATTAATTATAATAGTTGTATGGCTTCCTAAAATTTGTTTGGTTTGTATTGTTTAGTTTGTGAAAATTTTGACAACTACCAGCTGAGAAATAACATAAACATATCACAGAATTCATAAAACAAACTTTGGTTCCGTTATAATTAAATGTCAATTATAATTGCGTTCGGTAATATAGCTCATGGTACACAGCGAGCATAGAGCGTTTTGTATCACTGATCGTAGGTTGTATACATTGATCGTGAAATCTTATAAAAATACACAAATTAACTTTTTGAATGATTATTTACTGTAAACCAATACGTACTGAAATTGGCTATCAATTCGTGAACTCTGGAGGGGTTATGTATCATACAATTTTTATACATTAAGAATACGAACAATTATTTTATATATACAAAAACAAAACATAAGTACAAACAATTTTCGAATAAAATTGCTAATTTATGAGCATTGGAACGTCAAACGGAGTAGCAAAAGTCAAAATAAATCTGAGAATCTTTCAAAATTCGGAGCAAAGAGAACTTACTCAGAGTGTTCAAAAATGTATATAACCGAACACGAACCGAGCAGTAGGATCGAAATAAAGTAGTTTGCCGAGCCATTCTGAACACTCAGAATCATAGCATGTACCTAGCCGAATGCAGTATATGTGTAATAAGAATCAAATGTTCTATAAATATACATATTTATAAAATATAACTCGATTTTTCAAATTTCTTAGCTAACGCTAATTTTGGTTTTATTATATACCATTCATTATTTATTAATATTCAAAATCTTCATATAAAATACACGGTTGGCAATATTGAGTGTGTGGTATTACTATTGATTGAATCAAGATTAGAATCAGATGATCCCTCTCTCGAACGTCAATATCAGACTTTTAATACCATTATATGTTGTGCGTAGTAAGTAGTAAACAAAAGAATTGGATATTTTAATCGTATTGTATTTGGTAAAGTGTCATATTTTGGTAAAAACATAAAGGTTTTATTAATTAATCATATTATTACCGAAATCGTGTAAAATGGGATCTAAAAAAAAAGATCTTGAAATCATCTATAATCTTCAATGGAAGAACAAGTCTGGTAATGGAGGTGACAAAGCGAATATTATTGGAATGTACGATATACCAGCAACGACGCTTAATTGGGAAATATTTAAATCGTATTTGGTAAGTACACATATTAATTATTAGTATAAAAGTTTAAAAATAATTACAAATCTTAATATAAAGTTATGTAGATATAAGTAAAGATAATTATTAGAAAGTAATTAGGTATAAAAGTGGAAAAATAACGTAATATATAGTTTCATACTGCTACATTAATTGTTCTTATTGTTTAAATTATTCTCTGTTCATTTTACATGGGAATCCCCGATTTTCGATATTTCATGATAAGATTATGCAAACTTGTATTTTAATTCTAGTTAAAAAATTCTGGAACAGTAGGGGAAGGTGTAAAAGTATCTTATATTACTGATAGCAACAGGGAATTTCCAATTGAATCCCAAACTGATTTTCAAATTGCTTTGTATGCGTTTAGACGTAAAGCTAGAATTGGGGAGATTGTTAATTTGAAATTGGAGAGTAATTGCGAGTTACAGACTCACAAAAATAATCGTCATTCTAACGATGTTGAAACTCAGTTTGATAATGAAGCTAATTCTGTTGTATCTCAATGCTGTAACTCCGAATCGCCCCCAGAATGGTTTTTAATACATATGAATAAGGTAAGAACGAAAAAAAAATTTTTTCTTGTTGAATTTTAAATAACACAACTAATTTTGTAAAACTTACCATTTAATAATGTAGAAATCAAACTTGTTCACAATAATGCAGTTTTTAGAATGAAAATTTGTATACATTTTTTTTACCTAGAACCTTATCTACCCTCTTTGTAATCCAAACATCCCTTTTCAGAAATAACTGATAAGAGTGTTTATCAGTATTCCAGCCCTCACTTTATCAATTGCTAAGGGTGAATAATATTTTTTTTACATAAAATAACATTTCACAACATATTTGAATAAAAATAATTCAGAATTTCTTCAAATCAACTTTGAAATTGTATATTCCAATATTTGTAATATTATTATAGACATAATTTTTTTGATTATATTTTTATCTATTTAGTTTGAGTCATATTTAAACATTATGAGTCATTATGATAAGAAATAATGCAAACATCATTAAAATTAATGTTTATAATTAAGCATCATTAAATTTATTTTGTATGTAAATATTTAACACCTAAGGAAGTTATTATATGAAATAACATTTTTTCACGCGATATCTCTGGTCTATTATGCCTCTCTATCAAATTCTCTTTGCGGTTTCAATATTTATGATGATTTTTAGGACACGTACTTACTTCTAAAGGTTTCTCATTTGACTTGAAATGGTAGGAATTCAGTTATTAGATGATCCTAAGTAAATTCCTCTATAACAGGACCTGTCCTTATAATTTTCTGCCAAAACTAGGTTTCTTCTTAAATGGCAGCGTTCTATAATAAAGACTGTAAAAGTTTTTGTAGATGAACTAGTGTTAGGTACTTTTAGAAGTGATCCAGTCCAGGAAGCGTGTATCATATTCCATATTTTTCTTTCTTTTTTTACCTGGATTTCTACATCATGTATTATACATTTTTACCAGTGAGTAGTTCAAATGAACCATTTCGTTCAAACTAACATCACTGCCTTTTTGGGATGTAATTTATAGTTGATTTGAGTTAATCCTTCCACTTTAGGACCTGTTGTTATCATTTTCTGTTAAACCTAGGTTTTTCTTAAAGTGGTAGCAATGTTAAATAACACTGGCAACGTAATACGAATACTGGATGAATAAAAGGCTGTGGTAACTGTCTTCTTGGATGATTTTCTTTGAGCGAAGCTACTATATCTATGATTTTACAAAACATGTTGAAAGAAAGGAAGCAGAAGGTCTGCATGGATCAGAACTTAGCTGAGACTGAAAAAATAGTATCTGGTGTGTCACAGGATTCATTATTTTGTTTTTTGTATATGTTTTTGATATCTATTGTTCTCAAATTCAATTTTATGATACTACTGCACTATTTTCACCCCCGATTACTGTAACTTCTTTTATACTATCTTGTTGCATCAACTGATTATGATCTTTGTGTAATAAAAAAGCTTTTTGGATATTATTGGAGTTAATTTGATAAAATGGATAGTTGTTGAGCTGCGGCAATAATTGTAACTATGTTTTACACATAAAAATAACTTTACATGTTTAAAACACGAAGGATCTCTCGAAAAAGAGCAAAATTGAACGTTTGCTTACACTACAGGGTCTTTTTGAGGTTATATTTTGATATAGCCTATTGATATTTTTGTAGTACAAGAAATCGATAGTCGAAGAAGTAACAGCCTCTGTTACTAACTTAGTTTCCAACTTAAAACCGCACACTGTTAGTCAACCTTCTTGTTATCACACAAGGAAATCCAAAAACGAAAATTCCAAAAGGAGAAAATTACCTTTATTGAATACCGAAAGTTCCATTGAGTAAGTACCATCAATATCCATTTTTTCATATATTATTTGATAAATTTAATATTTAGTGAATAACAAACTGTTTATTAAGCTGATATATCCAATTTAAAGTGTTTTATTATAGATATGTGTATTTGTTTTCTATTTACAACTTTTTATAGCACTTTTTAGTTCAGTGTCTGTCTTCTCACAACTACAATTTGTTTACTAGCTTTTTCAATTTCTGCTTTTCCATAATCATTTCTTCTCAATTTATCACTTCTATTTCTGCTGGGCATCTTCGTTTTAGATGTGAAGCTTTACTTGGAGGAATATTTTGTATAAAAGTGAGGTTATTTAACCTCCAAGTGACTCTTTTCCTGCTGTTTATCTGTGTAATTTTGTTTAGAAAGACTTTCTTCATTGAAAAACATTGGTTCGAACCCTCTGGAATCCTTTGTTTACTAGTTTTCAAAATTTCTGCTTCCAAATCCTCTTCAAACTTCTTTCTGTCTCACTTTTCATCATTATTTTCATCCGTATATGTCTCAGTTATCTTGCTTCTTTTTTCTTCCCATTTTCAGCATCATTTCGACCTCTTCCTTTGTAAAATTCATTCTAGATTTATAGAACTATGCCTGTTAGCATTAGATTTAGCTAGATCTCGAAAAATTGTAGTATACAGAGTGTTTTAGCAAATATAATAGGAAGACAACTTGTAATTGGTTCTAACCTAAAAATTTTTTGAAAAGGACAACAAAGGATTTGATGAAATCGTTGAAATTGGAAGGAAAACTCGACCACAAGTTGGAAAAATTGGAATCCAAAACGAAAAAACTGAAGGAGAAGAAACAAGCGCTTTTATTCAAATCTAGCGACAGCGATGGTGGTTCTAGGTGTGGTAAACTAAACCTCCATGGAAGTGAAGATGATTTTTTACAAATGGACGCTAGACCCATCGATACCCAAGACGTAATTCCTCATATGCTAGGCGGAGAAATATATTTACATCATTGGAAAGTTATTAATAGCGGAAAAATGACTTGGAACAAGAACGTAAGTCACAGTATCGAAACTATTGGAATAATTTATCGATTTTTGATTATTTTAGACTAAATTGATGTTCACTTGGGGTTCTAAGGCATTAAAACCATTAGATACCATTGTTACTGTACCGTATTTGAAATCTGGAGAAACTGGAACGGTCGCTGTACGTCTTCAAATACCCAGTAAGTAATTTCGTTGATTAATTTATTATTTTTTTGTATAAATTGATAATTTTCAGATCAACCCGGTCAATACGAATGCTATTTCCATTTCCACCATGAAAATCGAAGATTCGGTCACTGGTTGGGTTGTCAAGTCATCGTAGACCCATTCGATTTGAAAGGCAACAAATCAGTTTTGGATACTTGTTTTATCAAAAACACTGAGGATTTTTCAAAAGAAGTTGCCACCAATCCGGACGACGTTTACAACATTAGCGACCCCATAACTCATTACGGAAACATTTGGCAAGGTAATTCAACCATTTTTTTAATTATTTTATCTAATTTTATTATTCCATAGGTACTTCGGCTGCAGCTAAAGCATTCGAATCGGTTTTGGGTACCCAATCGCCTGACGTGGTACCGGAACATAAAAACGACTTGTTGGATTTGCAATCGGAACGTACCACCAGCACTGTAACCATGGATAAAGTTGTCAGAGATATAAATACCAGAGTGGAATATATTAAACTCGAAGAACCCACCGATACGAATTGCAGCAGTGATTCCGATAACCACAGTATAATATCCCTTCCGGATAGTGATTGTTCCAAGGGGATACCTTCTGAATTTGTAGTCGTGCCTGATTGTTTTAATATTGATGAGCCGTTGAAGCCGGAAATTGCCCAACAAGGTTTTTGTTATTTTCATAAAATCGATTTGATGATGGATAATTTTTTATTTTTTAGGTGGTGTACAGTTGATGAAAAAAGGAGGATCCGTGGAAAGTTTGGATGATAATAATAATGAAGATGTGGACGAAGGGAAAGAAAATTCTCGTTGTGATGAAGCAGCTTCGGATGTTAGCCAGAAATCCGACATGGTTATGGTGTCTTTACCGGAAAATGATGAAAATATTGGAGGCAATTGAATTTTTTTTATATTTTTGTATATATAATGATCGGTTTCTAAATCGTCTTGATTTTAGGTCTCTTCTTATTGAAAATAAGTCCAAATGTCAAATTTTCAATCTAAATAAAAAAAATTAGAGAAATTTATAATAATGAGTTTAGTTGCTGGATTCTGTTTCAAATTCATTTCCACTTCTGAAGACAACTTGAGAAATATCGAAGTGATGGAAGGTCAAAGTGATTCTTTTTTATCGAAATTTGCTTTTATTTTGAAAAAAATCCTGCTATATAGCTCTAGATACTTCTTTGAATGAGAAAGTCTGTTTATCGTGTTTCAAATCTGCTGGATTTATCCGTTTTAGCTGTTAAAACTTCACTTTAGGGAATATCTTACAGAAAAGTGAGGCTATATAAGCCGGAAGGGTCTATTTTGCTTCCCCAGAAGTTAATCTCTCCATTAATGTGTATAATAAACTGGTAGAGTTTAAAATTGACTTGCTTCTTCCTGCAAATTGCTTTTACCCACTCCTCTTAGAATGTTAAATTTGTTTTCAAAAGACTTTCCTTATTAGAAAACCTTGTAAGGGGCAATATCTTGCAGGAAAGTGAGGTTACGTAGTAAATCTTGCTATTAATGAGTACGACAAGTTGATAGAGGTTCAAAATGACTCGTTTTCCCCTGAAAATAGCTTTCAAATACTTCTCAAAAGT
The DNA here is from genome assembly GCF_026250575.1 of Diorhabda carinulata. NCBI lineage: Eukaryota > Metazoa > Arthropoda > Insecta > Coleoptera > Chrysomelidae > Diorhabda > Diorhabda carinulata. The sequence goes on from NC_079463.1 coordinate 1,266,605, forward strand.
TTTCAAGAAACTTTTCTCATTGAAAAACCTTCTTCACCTTATTTTGAACTTAGGACTTCTTCGCTTCAGTTTTGTTGCTACTCTAGGGGGCATATCTTGCAGGAAAGTGAGTTTATATAATTTCCTAGTGCCTCTTGTGCTTCCACAGAAGTTAATCCTGGTATTAAAGGACTTTCCTCGTTGGAAAAATCTGTTCATCTTGTTTTAAATCTGCTGGAGATCTTAGTTTCACCTGTGGAGCTTCAATTAGAGGAATATATTGTAAAACATTGAGGTTATGTAGTTAATCTCGATATTATTGTATACAAAAAGCTGGTAAAGGCTCAAAATGATTTGTTTCTCCCTGCAAATTGTTTTCCCTATTGGAAAAACTTGTTTTAATCCTTCTGGACTTTCTTATTTAAAATTTGTTGCCTCACTTGATGGATTATCCTGTAAAAAAGTGAGGTTATGTGATCTCCAAGTGCCTCTTTTGCTTCTAGATGCTTGTATTTCCTCAATTTTTGGGATCCCCCTAATTCCAAAATATTTATTCTGCAATTGATTTTTGTAGATGGGGACAAAGTGATGTCACCACAAAAGGAACTGGTAGAAATCGAGGAGAAGAACCCCGAGCAGGTTGCCACATCTGCTGCAAATGAAGAACATTCGATACTTGACGACAAAATTGAAAAACTGAATAAACTAAAACACTTGGTAGGAATGGATGATGTTAAATTCGTTCCAAGTTATTCAAACGATTCTAATACGAAGGAAAACAAGGATAATAACTCTCCTTGTGTTATATTTGTCAATCACATTCCAGGATCTGATGCCAATAATACAAATAGAACCTATTGGGAGACATTTTGTAAGTATTCGATGATTAAATACTTTGATTTTCCAAAATTTTTGTATTCTAATTGATTTTCACAGTTTTTTCTCTTTAGTTGTCTAATTATTCCCCATTTTTGTTACTTACCATCGCTTAATGTTGTTTATCCAAAACCAAATAATAAATTTTCTATTTTTATAATCATTTTGTGCTAAAAAAGGTCTCAGAGAAAAGAAAATGATACAAGTATTCCACTATATTCACCAAAACCAAATTCCCTAAACTAAAATAGTGAAAATTTGTTTTAAGTTTAATACTAGAAGTATCCCGACAGTCTCATTTGAAATTTTTTGGTTTTTCCAGCTACGGAAAACGAACAAGTGAAAAAAACTTCTGTGCAAGAGACTTCAAGACCAATAGAAATCCCATCGTCTTCGAATGGAAATCCGTTCGTTTTTAAAAATCTTCCCCACGTTCCGAATTACCAACAGACGCCTCCAGAGGAACGCAAATTACCTAACGATGAAGAAATCCGTGCTAGATTCGTCAACAGCGAAACGGAACCATTGGTAGCACCACAAGAATTGGGTATTTATAACAAATTTCCGAATAAATTGAAAGTTTTATTGATTTTTAATTTTATTAGGCGAGGATCCGATCAATCCACCATCGGAACAACCTTCCTCTTCGAGTACTAGACAGTTTTCTGATGAAACAACAGTGACATCTCCACCGGTGGTCCATATATTACCGGAAGCTTTGGTAAACGGAGCTGTAAACGTTGCCAAATCCGTTTTAAATAGATTTGTTTCCCAATCGGTGAGTTTTGCAAGTTTTATGATAAGTGTGGTGAAAATGACGATTCCGGATTGGCAGTTTGCTACTAGAACCCCATCAGTGTAGTGGATCTGTTGAAAAACGTGTATCTCGAACATCAAGTTTTGTTTCTAGTTGAAAAAAGTGTCCAAAGAAGTGGTGAAGTGTCAATCTGTCAACTTTATAACTTTAAACAGTGTTTCAACATCAAAAAAGTGTCCAAAGACATGTAGAAGTTTTAATGTAGTGACTTTATAGCTTTGAACAGTGTTTCAACATTAAAAAAGTGTCAAAAAGACTGTTGAAGTGTCAATATAGTGACTTTATAGTGCACAAGTGGTGTTCGAATTATTTTAATGTGGAAACATGGAGGTGGAATGGTCCTTTGAGTGAAAAAACTTATCAAAACCTGTTGAACTTACATTCAACATTTCCTGGGTGTTATATCACCGATTAAATAACCTATAAACCAAAATTTTGGTTGTTTTTTTTTTATTTTGAAACCTAGTGCTTGTTTTAAGGAACTTACAACGTGGAACCTTAACGAAACTATGTATAAACTATTTCTGTCACTTAGAAAATGGTAAACGAACCCCATTTTAAATGAAATATTTCTATTACTTGTTCTAACGTTGGGATAAGTTCTAATTCACCCTTTCACTTCACACATTAAACGCGTTTGTATTTTTGTTTTTCAGACACAGGGAAATTGGGTTAACGGTCAACGAGTGGATCCCACTCGCGAGGCAAACCTGCAGGCTTTAGCCGAAATGGGTTTTTGGAACAGAGACTTGAACGCCACCCTATTGACCAGATTCGATGAAGATCTATCGAGAGTTGTTGCAGAACTCGTGCAATAATTATCCATTTGTTTTCCATTAAATTCCTTCTATAGGATTAGGTTATGCTTATGTAATCGTTTTTCTTTTTATCATTTAACCGTAAAAAGGGGTAAGTATGGGGTACTATAACATATTCTCCACTTATTCCATAATAAATTTTTGAAATATTTAACGATGAAATGGAAAAAATTTATAATAGTTTTATTTATATCATATTGAGGGTTATTTTGATTTTAAAATCAAAATTTCTTTATAGGGTATCTCGTTATCCTGGTACCACAACTTAATTTTTAGTAACACGTTTTTTTTCTATTGTTGACTAAAAAAGTCAACTTTTTTCAAAATATGGCGGAGATATTTGTTATTTTCTTATTTGCTATCCCCATAGCTATTAAAAATACCGTTTATGTGGTAGATAATAAATAAAATAGGGTGTAATGGTTTAGTTTTTAATTTTTTTGCTGTTTATGCACTTTTATCTATTATTTGTGATATCAAATATATATTGTAGAGCTAAAGGTATCAATAAAGGTTTTTGAAAACTTAAATGTTTTATTATTTCTATTACCAATCCTTCAAAATAAATAAAACAACGTTAAAATAATTTATTTACTACATTAATAGTCCTTAATACGACCCTGCTGTTCTACTACACATCACGTCCATTAATTCGATTATGTCATGTGACTTGTTATCGACCAATGAAAACAAGAGTCGAATATTGTCATGGTAACGATGACGTATTATCAACCAATAAAATTGAAAGCCGGGTGACGTAGGAAAAACTGTACCAGAGTCGGAGTTCATACATTTAATTTAAATTAATCTGATGAAAAATACTTTTTCAAAGAATAATTTAATCGCATTTTTGAATTAAGGGTTAGAACTGAAATAAAATAGGGGTATTATTTTATAGTTATATTTGTGCATAGCACAAATTTATATATCGAAAATATTTTTCAATATTACACATTTTTTTCTACAAAAGAACTGTAGGCTTAACAGAATTTGGAACAAAAGTTAACTACGTCCAAATACAATTAAAAAGGAAGATACTTCTCTCAATTGTTTTCAACAGTTTCCTATTTTTTGTTAATTCAAATTATCAATCTTTAACTGTATTTGATTATCTATGGTCTAATTGGTGCTTCATTATTTATTATTAAAAATAATTTATTGTCTAATAAAACTAATTTACGATATAGATAAGAATTTATTTTTTAGTTAACTACGACCAATTACAATTAGAAAAAAAAGAGAATCTCTATTTTGACGGAAACTGTCAACTCCCATTTTTTCATTAACTCAAATAACAATATTTAACTGCAAATAAATATCTATTATCTAGCTAGTGCTTTTTCATTTACCATCAAAAATAATTTTCCGTCTACTGAAATTAATGTCCAAACCTGTTAACCACAGATATCGAATGTATTCTCTAGTTAACTACGACTAATTACAATTAAAAAAAAGAAGACGCTTTTGTCATTTGACAGTTTCAGCAAACTTCCATATTTCGTTGTGATTCATTTTACAGAAACATTATACATCAAAAATTATTTATTTTTCATACATCTCATTATATATCCAGAATTCATGTTAGAATATACATCTCGAAGAATTTTATCCAGGTTGGTTAAGTGTATTTGGTTATTTCTTATAGCACAATCCACTTTGAAGAATTTTTATATTTGAATTTTCCCATATTAACTTGTAACTACTTTTTTTAATTGTTTTACCTTATCTATATAAAATAGTTTGAAACTTTTTTTTTCTTTTGATTGATCGATCTAGCACCTAAACTTTTACAGTTTGCTATTATACATAATTTTCACAAACTAGTTTTTCCCATTTTAACTTTTACTGGATCGGATTGGGTACGTTTTTTTTGTTTTACCTTATCTATATAAAATAGTTTGAAACTTATTTTCTCTTTTGATGTATCGATCTAGCTCCTAAACTAGTTTCATACCATTCCAGAAAAAATAATCACATAGCAAGAGTTGTTTATCATGTATTATTATTATATTGAATAATTAAATTTTAAATATTTCTAATGCGAAAATAAGGTTAATTAAAACACTTTCAACGATAAATATATATATATTTACAATAACTATACAAAAATTACAATTATTTATATACATAAATTTAATATCTTCAACATAAAATTTGACATTTGACGTTGACAAATCAATTTTATTCTGCGTTCTGTTGTATTGAACGAATCGCAAGTTGTTCGATATTCCATTACTTCGATTCGACATAGTAACATAGATAATATTAACTATTCGATATATCACGGAACAGTTTTATAGTGCAAAAAAGTACTCTTATGTCATACTTCCACGTTATCTATGCTTTTACGAACGTAGGATTATCAATACCTTTTTGTGAACTCAATTCCGATATCTCGGTAGTCGTTTCCGATTGTTCGTTATTGATGTAACGGTATTTCGTTGCCATATAAGTGAAAAGTAACATATCGGCAACCATTAAACCAGTGTACAAGAAAAAATCGTTACTCTGTAAAAAACAATAAAAGTTAAAGACTTTTATAACACATCTTATCATTTATTATTGTTTTATTAATTTTTTTAAATAAAATGATATGTTAATGAAATATAGAGATGGGAATTGATATTTAAAAATAACAGTTCCGTTATACTAACTTGTTTTTCGAAAATTTTAGCAGATTCGACTATGACTATAATCAAGTTTCCAAAAGCAGTCGTTAGAAGGAAACAAGCTTGTAGTAGTGATTTCATCGTAACCGGCGCTTGCGTATACGAAAACTCCAATCCGGTTATGGAAAACATTATTTCCGCCGCCGTTATTATGAAATACTGAGGTAGCAGCCACGCCATATGAATACTGTTCGGTTCAGTTACAATCAGATAACTCATTTTCAATCCTTCGTCCTGAAAAACGTTTTTATTACGATTTAAATATTCCGATCGACGTCGATTTACCGACCTTGTTAATCATTACGGTGTACGTTCCGCCGAGCTGGAAATCTACGGGGTCCTGTAGCGTTTCGTTTCCTATTCCTATCGACCATTTACCGGGTCCTGGTAGTTGGAAAGTGGAAAATTCCCCGGCTTCGACGTCGACAGTTTCGCTTCCTTTCGAATAAACGACAGATTCGTCGTTACCGTAAACAAGAGTCCTTATCACAGGATATCCGGTTTCACTTTTCGCGACGTTATCCGTATAATAAATAAAATCGTTACTCGAGTAAACGAATATTCCGTACGCGTGCGCGTCTTGGACGGTGATATATCGTTTCGTGGCGTTTATTTCGAAGGTTATTTCGGTCGTACCGGAATCAACCGGTACGTCTTTTTGGACGTACGCAGACATTGATGGTACGACTGTGGATAGATGTAAACCGTCTGCTTTTATTGGTATCGGTGACGTGGAAGGGTTGTATATGCGTAATTGGATGTTGTTGGTCGAGGGGAGGATCGGTTCGTGGCTTTCTATGGCTATTGAAACCAAAGCGGAAACCGCGAAAGCTACTGCTGCCAAGAAACCCCCGCATACCATCCTCTGTAACGGGGTCTTCAATAAATTGCATCTACCTGATGTTAAAATCATTTTAAAACTGTACAATTATAAGAATTATAAGTTTAACTAGCAGAAATTGAGGTTTTTATTGAAATTTTGACGTTTTTTTGAAATTTTATCTGTCAAATTTCCACTCCAGGATATAGTTTAACTGTTTTTTCATATAGGTCAAGGCCAAGTTACATGGAAAAGAAGAATAACCTTACTTTACAATATAAAAATGGGGGGTTTCTCGAACAAATTAATAATTCCGTCGTCATATATCTCAATTTTGTAAATAAGACGTTGAAATTGAATTTTGAATATACAGGGTGTTTGTAATAACAATTTTTTTTGAATATATTAATGTTATGATAAATTTACCATTACTCAGGGTACTTTTATTTGAACACCCGATATATTTTCATTAAAGAACATGTAAATTTGATATATATTCCCAAAATGTGGTAATATACAGGGTGAAATACTCGAAAATAAAAATTATTATTTAATTTAATCAAACATCTTTGGAAATATCCCATTGTTTGGGACACCCCCTGTATATTTTTATTCTAGGATGACCCGAAAATCGAAATTCAACATAAAATCACAAAATACGATAATATACAGCGTGTTTAATTCAAAAATATCAAAATTATTGCCAATTATTATTTAAGTGAATTTCAATATTTTTTATTTTATCAAAATTTTTTGAAATTTCTATTTTCCGAAAGATATTTCCAACACAATATACTTCAATTTTGCAAATGAGATGTTTAAATGGAATATTCAATATACAGGGTGATTTTTATCAATCAGTTTTTAAAAATCAATTTATATCTACAAATATCCCATTATTTGGGTTACACCCTGTATATTTTTATTCTAGGATGACCCGAAAACTCGAAATTTAACATAAAATCACAAAATACGATAATATACAGCGTGTTTAATTCAAAAATATCAAAATTATTGCCAATTATTATTTAAGCGAATTTCAATATTTTTTATTTTATCAAAATTTTTAGGAAATTCAATTTTTCGAATGATTTTTCCAACACAATATACTTCAATTTTGCCAACGAGATGTTCAAATGGTACATTCAATATACAGGGTGATTTTTATCAGCCAGTTTTTAAAAATCAATTTATGTCAACAAATATCTCATTGTATGTGACACCCCCTGTATATTTTTATTCTAGGATGACCCAAAAACTCGAAATTTAACATAAAATCACAAAATACGATAATATACAGCGTGTTTAATTCAAAAATATCAAAATTATTGCCAATTATTATTTAAGCGAATTTCAATATTTTTTATTTTATCAAAATTTTTAGGAAATTCAATTTTTCGAATGATTTTTCCAACACAATATACTTCAATTTTGCCAACGAGATGTTCAAATGGAATATTCAATATACAGGGTGATTTTTATCAATCAGTTTTTAAAAATCAATTTATATCTACAAATACCCCATTATTTGGGTTACACCCTGTATATTTTTATTCTAGGATGACCCGAAAAATGGAAATTTAACATAAAATCACAAAATACGATAATATACAGCGTGTTTAATTTAAAAATAACAAAGTTATTGCCAATTATTATTTAAGTGAATTTCAATATTTTTTATTTTATCAAAATTTTTTGAAATTTCTATTTTCCGAAAGATATTTCCAACACAATATACTTCAATTTTGCCAACGAGATGTTCAAATGGTACATTCAATATACAGGGTGATTTTTATCAGCCAGTTTTTAAAAATCAATTTATGTCAACAAATATTCCATTGTTTGGGTTACACCCTGTATATTCTTATTCTAGGATGACCCGAAAAATGGAAATTTAACATAAAATCACAAAATACGATAATATACAGCGTGTTTAATTCAAAAATATCAAAATTATTGCCAATTATTATTTAAGTGAATTTCAATATTTTTTATTTTATCAAAATTTTTAGGAAATTCAATTTTTCGAATGATTTTTCCAACACAATATACTTCAATTTTGCCAACGAGATGTTTAAATGGTACATTCAATATACAGGGTGATTTTTATCAGCCAGTTTTTAAAAATCAATTTATGTCAACAAATATCCCATTGTTTGGGTTACACCCTGTATATTCTTATTCTAGGATGACCCGAAAAATCGAAATTCAACATAAAATCACAAAATACGATAATATACAGCGTGTTTAATTCAAAAATATCAAAATTATTGCCAATTATTATTTAAGTGAATTTCAATATTTTTTATTTTATCAAAATTTTTAGGAAATTCAATTTTTCGAATGATTTTTCCAACACAATATACTTCAATTTTGCCAACGAGATGTTTAAATGGTATATTCAATATACAGGGTGATTTTTATCAATCAGTTTTTAAAAATCAATTTATATCTACAAATATCCCATTATTTGGGTTACACCCTGTATATTTTTATTCTAGGATGACCCGAAAACTCGAAATTTAACATAAAATCACAAAATACGATAATATACAGCGTGTTTAATTCAAAAATATCAAAATTATTGCCAATTATTATTTAAGTGAATTTCAATATTTTTTATTTTATCAAAATTTTTAGGAAATTCAATTTTTCGAATGATTTTTCCAACACAATATACTTCAATTTTGCCAACGAGATGTTTAAATGGTACATTCAATATACAGGGTGATTTTTATCAGCCAGTTTTTAAAAATCAATTTATGTCAACAAATATCCCATTGTTTGGGTTACACCCTGTATATTCTTATTCTAGGATGACCCGAAAAATCGAAATTCAACATAAAATCACAAAATACGATAATATACAGCGTGTTTAATTCAAAAATATCAAAATTATTGCCAATTATTATTTAAGTGAATTTCAATATTTTTTATTTTATCAAAATTTTTAGGAAATTCAATTTTTCGAATGATTTTTCCAACACAATATACTTCAATTTTGCCAACGAGATGTTTAAATGGTATATTCAATATACAGGGTGATTTTTACCAGTCAGTTTTTAAAAATCAATGTATGTCAACAAATATGCCATTTTTTGGGTTACACCCTGTATATTTTCAATATGTGATAACTGGAAACATTAAAATTCGACAAAAAACCCAAAAATTAAATTGTCAAATAGTTTGAATAGCGACATATTCACCTAAAAGTGGATAAACGTAGTAGGAAAACAACGGAATGAATGACAGAATCAACAACGGATTGACAACCTGCATCTGATCGGGTAAAATTGTATAAAATCCAATATTTCCATCCATACGAACCGCCTGGAAAGTCCAACCGGAGCCTTGTTGATCGTACAGTGCCCAAAAAATTGGTAGAGGTAGATACAGGACCATGACATGTAGAGCAGATTTTATATCGGAAACTAATTTCTTCCCATATTCTTCCTCGGCGTAATCCAACCAATGATCCTTCTTACTGGCACATTTCTTGTATTTACGACTGATGGCGTGCTGTAAGAATTCCCAAAAATTAACAGTACGTCCTACAACCCCTCCTTCCTCCCCCCCCCCCCCAAAAAAAACATATGAAACCTCCCTGGTAACTATATTTTTGTAACACCCCTGGTACTAATAGTCTTGATTAATTTAATATGGGTTTGAATGAAAATTTATTTGATTGTATGTCGAGTATGAATGGACTATATCGTTTAATATTTAATTGTGAAAAAAAAATAATAAAAAATTAATACCGATATGCATTTTGCGGCTTGTACTATTACATTCCCTTCGGGTTTTTTTATTCTGTATAGTGGTCGTCCTGCGGCAAAAATAACTAAAATAAAAATGAATAGACTATAATTTATTTAGGACTATTCCTATAGTCCATTCACCAACGGTATTAATAGAATATTACCCCAACATTTTTACCGATAAAATCGATTCGTATTAGTTTGGAATCAACCTTTTCTCGCCCCATTTATCAAAATTTATATCTACGCGATGCTCTTAAGGGGTGACAACCACCCCTTCTCATAAAAACGGACAAATAAATATTTTATGAAGTAAATAGCGCTTCGATTGATAATATAAATATTAAATAGTACATGTCTAATATTCCTTTATATTTCAGAATACAAATTGTTGTTTTTTAAACAAATTAACCCCTAGAAATTCCACCCTTAAGGCTAATTTTGAAGAAAAAAATCGTTTTTGACAACTTAAAATTGTAAAAACCCTAAGAACAAGTTTTTTTACATTAGAATTACTTCAAACCATGTTTTGAACTGCTTCTTCTTTATAATTATCAAGTGTCATCCCTTAAAAACCACCCCTATTCGCATAAAAATTATAAAAATTCTATAAGCAAGTTTTTTTTACATTAAAAGCGCTTCAAACTGTGAAATAAATATATGAACATGTTTTAAACTGTTTCTTTATTAAATTTATAAAGTTTCTTCCCTTAAAAACCACCCCTATTCGAATAAAAATTATAAAAATCCCATAAGCAGGTTTTTTTATCATTAAAATTGCTTCAAACTATGAAATAAATACATGAACATGTTTTAAACTGTACTTTATTAATGTTTTAAACTGTTTCTTTATTAAATTTATTAAATTTAACCCCTAAAAACCACCCCTAGTTGCATAAAACTTGTGAAAATCCTACAAACTCCTTTTTTATTTATTAAAATTGCCTGAAACTATGAAATAAATATATAAACATGTTTCAAACTGTTTCTTTATTAAATTTATAAAGTTTCTTCCCTTAAAAACCACCCCTATTCGAATAAAAATTATAAAAATCCCATAAGCAGGTTTTTTTATCATTAAAATTGCTTCAAACTATGAAATAAATACATGAACATGTTTTAAACTGTACTTTATTAATGTTTTAAACTGTTTCTTTATTAAATTTATTAAATTTAACCCCTAAAAACCACCCCTAGTTGCATAAAACTTGTGAAAATCCTACAAACTCCTTTTTTATTTATTAAAATTGCCTGAAACTATGAAATAAATATATAAACATGTTTCAAACTGTTTCTTTATTAAATTTATAAAGTTTCTTCCCTTAAAAACCACCCCTATTCGAATAAAAATTATAAAAATCCCATAAGCAGGTTTTTTTATCATTAAAATTGCTTCAAACTATGAAATAAATACATGAACATGTTTTAAACTGTACTTTATTAATGTTTTAAACTGTTTCTTTATTAAATTTATTAAATTTAACCCCTAAAAACCACCCCTAGTTGCATAAAACTTGTGAAAATCCTACAAACTCCTTTTTTATTTATTAAAATTGCCTGAAACTATGAAATAAATATATAAACATGTTTCAAACTGTTTCTTTATTAAATTTATAAAGTTTCTTCCCTTAAAAACCACCCCTATTCGAATAAAAATTATAAAAATCCCATAAGCAGGTTTTTTTATCATTAAAATTGCTTCAAACTATGAAATAAATACATGAACATGTTTTAAACTGTACTTTATTAATGTTTTAAACTGTTTCTTTATTAAATTTATTAAATTTAACCCCTAAAAACCACCCCTAGTTGCATAAAAATTGTGAAAATCCTACAAACTCCTTTTTTATTTATTAAAATTGCCTGAAACTATGAAATAAATATATAAACATGTTTTAAACTGTTTCTTTATTAAATTTATAAAGTTTCTTCCCTTAAAAACCACCCCTATTCGAATAAAAATTATAAAAATCCCATAAGCAGGTTTTTTTATCATTAAAATTGCTTCAAACTATGAAATAAATACATGAACATGTTTTAAACTGTACTTTATTAATGTTTTAAACTGTTTCTTTATTAAATTTATTAAATTTAACCCCTAAAAACCACCCCTAGTTGCATAAAAATTGTGAAAATCCTACAAACTCCTTTTTTATTTATTAAAATTGCCTGAAACTATGAAATAAATATATAAACATGTTTTAAACTGTTTCTTTATTAAATTTATAAAGTTTCTTCCCTTAAAAACCACCCCTATTCGAATAAAAATTATAAAAATCCCATAAGCAGGTTTTTTTATCATTAAAATTGCTTCAAACTATGAAATAAATACATGAACATGTTTTAAACTGTACTTTATTAATGTTTTAAACTGTTTCTTTATTAAATTTATTAAATTTAACCCCTAAAAACCACCCCTAGTTGCATAAAACTTGTGAAAATCCTACAAACTCCTTTTTTATTTATTAAAATTGCCTGAAACTATGAAATAAATATATAAACATGTTTTAAACTGTTTCTTTATTAAATTTATAAAGTTTCTTCCCTTAAAAACCACCCCTATTCGAATAAAAATTATAAAAATCCCATAAGCAGGTTTTTTTACATTAAAATTGCTTCAAACTATGAAATAAATACATGAACATGTTTTAAACTGTTCTTTATTAATGTTTTAAACTGTTTCTTTATTAAATTTATCAAATTTAACCCCTAAAAACCACCCCTAATTGCATAAAAATTGTGAAAATCCTACAAACTCCTTTTTTATTTATTAAAATTGCCTGAAACTATGAAATAAATATATAAACATGTTTTAAACTGTTTCTTTATTAAATTTATAAAGTTTCTTCCCTTAAAAACCACCCCTAGTTGCATAAAAATTGTGAAAATTATACTTGAATTTCACATTTTTGAGGTTAGTTTTCATTTATCGATCCCCACCCCCGAGAAATTGTGGTAACTTCTAACCCTTAAACCGAATTCGATGATAATCTGTGTTGTCAGACAAAATTGCTATCAAAAAACCGTCAGTGACTGGACTATTATGAGATAGTGTATATTATGAGTATAGACCAAAATGTAGCAAATAAATATGTTACATTTCACTTATTATCCAAAATAGATGGAAAAAAATTATTAATTCGACGTTTTTATAGTATAAAAATCAATATTTACCTATAGAAATAATCATGAGGATCCCAGGTACCGCGAAAGCTAAAGGAAAACAACTCTCGTTACCGAAACAATGGACGTTGTTCCTCAAAACTGGTGTTAAGAACGTAGAAATCAAACTTCCCGCGTTAATTGCGAAATAAAACAACGAAAAGAACGTGGCAAATTGTAATTCTTGTTGCGGAAGAACGAACTGGTCACCGCCGAACGCCGAAACGCAAGGTTTTATACCTCCAGTGCCTAGGGCTATAAGTAGCAGCCCTATTATCGAAAACTCCTTAAAAAAATTAATTTATTTAATCGATAAATCGATCATCAATCGGGTTTAGACTATTGATTATTATAATGTAGTTAGCAGACATTGAATGAAATCGAAAACTTTTTCTGTTTCTATTTCACATATGATCTATAAGTGAACGATTTGTTGCCAATTGGAATCGATTATAAATTGACGTGACGTCTAGTGTAGTGTGTATTAATCAAAGAAATACGTTTTTTACTGATAATAATATATTTATGCTAATAAAAATACTGAATGAGTATGGAATATTAACTCTTATGTAAGGAACAATTAAAATCCATTTTTTATTTTCTTAATATTCATTTATCCGTTTAATTACGGAACTTATTTTCTTTTTCAAATGTGTTCTACATAACCTTACAATTATTGACTGACACGATTTCTATTTTATCGGCATGTAGCGCAGTCGAATTCGTAATCAAAGAAATACGTTTTTTTTACACATAATAATAATATGAAATTATTATACTACGTGAGTGTATTATTACTACGTGACTATCATTTAGTTTGACATGCCGAACATTTTGGAATAAGTAAATTATAGAGTAAAATATATACGAGGAGAGTTTTGAATCGATGTAAACGTACAGGGTTTTTCAAAATTTTGGTAAAATAAGAAAAATATTTGATATATACAAGGTTTTGAAGATTATGACAATATCTTCTATATGGGAATTTTTAGAATTAGGGTACATTTAATAATCGTATAGCTTTAAATACAGGGCTTTTCAAAATTACGGTACATTAAAAAAATATATGTTCGGAAATACAGGATTTTTCAGAATTATGATGCATCAAAAGATGTATGTATTGAAATACAGGGTTTTTCAGGAATATGCAACAATAAAAAAGTATATGGTTTATACAGGGTTTTTTAAAATAAGTGCACAATAAAAATTTACGTTTAAATACAGGGTTTTTCAAGATTTTGGTACAATAAAAATTGCCAATACAGCTTTACCGAAATGTTATGACAAGGTTAGCAGATATTTTGAAATTCAGCCCTTGATAAATTGTATATTGTTTCTACATGGAAATTTTCGAACAATGCGGATATACACTTTCAATAGATAATAACAAATCAATTGTATACTCGAGAAAAACTCTCGAGATTATTATCCAAGTCGCTTGATTCAAAAAAAAAAAAATTGTTAAACGTACTTAAATCGATTACCAGCATTTAGTTCATAAAATTGAAAAATAATTATCATTTTCAACCATGTTAACGAAAGTTTTTACATACTCGAGTGAATTTTTATAATTGAAACCACTCAGCTGTGTCAGACAACATTGCAAAGTTCAAAACACTGAAATTGATGCTGCAATTACGATCTGGTCCTTCGAGCCTTCATTAAATCCGGCTCGAAGGACCAGAAAACGTAATTGCGAGTTATGGTCAATAGTTTTTGACAGAAAGATCTGTCAACGCGTTGACAAAATGTTAAATTGACAGGATATAATAATGATCTGTCAAATTTTGACGTAATTGAATATATTTCGGGGATCAAAAATTTCGAAAAATGATAATTTTACATGATGATTACGTATTATGACGACGAGGATTGAAGGAGAGATTTATATGTGAGGAAATATACAGGGTGTGTTGGAAAAATAATTAGAATACCTTTTTGGGAAGTCCTATGGGATCTGTGGCGGACAAAGCCAGCAGCACGCTTCCCCCCGCGTATACCATGGAAACGTACAAAATGGTGTTGAATTTGCCCAAAAAACTGTCCGATAAAATGGCGCCGAGCACCGGAAAAAAATACACAAACATCGTGAATGTGTGGTAGATAATTTTTGCATCGGCTTCAGAATAAAAAAGTATCTTGGTGAGGTAAATAACGAGAATTGCTGAAAAAAAAAAGACGTACATTTTGAAAATATAACTATAGTATATACAGTGTTAGTCGAATTTACTCACCCGCGAGATCGGTACTTTCGACCGACACTGTATAAACTAAATGAAATTTGTAAATACTCACTTCGCATCCCATAGTAACTGAAGCGTTCGCAAAATTCATTGCTGACGATGAAAAATACTGATTTGGGATACGGCAGTTTCTGCAAAAAAAATTTAGTAAAAAAGGTAGCGCTGAATTTACATTTACCTTAAAAAGGGTAGCGCACTAGGTCTACATTAAGTTTAAAAAAAGGTGGCGCGGAATGTACAATTAGGTAAAAAAGGTAACGCGAAGTTTACATTTAAATTAGAAAAGGTAGCGCGAAGTTTACATTTCACTTCAAAAAGGTAGCGCGTAGTGTACAATTAGGTAAAAAAGGTAGCGCGAAGTCTACATTTAACTTAAAAAGGTAGCGCGGAGTATA
This sequence comes from Diorhabda carinulata, assembly GCF_026250575.1. Taxonomy (NCBI): domain Eukaryota; kingdom Metazoa; phylum Arthropoda; class Insecta; order Coleoptera; family Chrysomelidae; genus Diorhabda; species Diorhabda carinulata. The sequence goes on from NC_079463.1 coordinate 1,282,142, forward strand.
GTATACATTTAGATTAAAAAAAGGTAGCGCGGAGTGTACAATTAGGTAAAAAAGGTAGCGCGAAGTCTACATTTAACTTAGAAAAGGTAGCGCGAAGTTTACATTTCACTTCAAAAAGGTAGCGCGTAGTGTACAATTAGGTAAAAAAGGTAGCGCGAAGTCTACATTTAACTTAAAAAGGTAGCGCGGAGTATAGTATACATTTAGATTAAAAAAAGGTAGCGCGGAGTGTACAATTAGGTAAAAAAGGTAGCGCGAAGTCTACATTTAACTTAAAAAAGGTAGCGGAAAGTTTACATTTAACTTAGAAAAGGGTAGCGCGAAGTTTACATTTAACTTAAAAAGGTAGCGCGGAGTATAGTACATATTTAACTTAAAAAGGTAGCGCGGAGTATAGTACATATTTAGCTTAAAAAAAGGTAGCGCGGAGTGTACAATTAGGTAAAAAAGGTAGCGCGAAGTCTACATTTAACTTAAAAAGGTAGCGCGGAGTATAGTATACATTTAGATTAAAAAAAGGTAGCGCGGAGTGTACAATTAGGTAAAAAAGGTAGCGCGAAGTCTACATTTAACTTAGAAAAGGTAGCGCGAAGTCTACATTTAACTTAGAAAAGGTAGCGCGAAGTCTACATTTAACTTAGAAAAGGTAGCGCGAAGTTTACATTTCACTTCAAAAAGGTAGCGCGTAGTGTACAATTAGGTAAAAAAGGTAGCGCGAAGTCTACATTTAACTTAAAAAGGTAGCGCGGAGTATAGTATACATTTAGATTAAAAAAAGGTAGCGCGGAGTGTACAATTAGGTAAAAAAGGTAGCGCGAAGTCTACATTTAACTTAGAAAAGGTAGCGCCAAGTTTACATTTAACTTAGAAAAGGGTAGCGCGAAGTTTACATTTAACTTAAAAAGGTAGCGCGGAGTATAGAATATATTTAGCTTAAAAAAAGGTAGCGCGGAGTATACAATTAGGTAAAAAAGGTAGCGCGAAGTCTACATTTAACTTAGAAAAGGTAGCGCCAAGTTTACATTTAACTTAGAAAAGGGTAGCGCGATACCTACATGTAGATTAAAACGGGTAACGAGAATTCTAAATTTAGGTTAAACAGGGTAGCGCGAAGTTTATATTTAGACAGAAAAGGTAACGCTTTTCGGAAAAATTATACCAGAATATCAACAAGGTCATAGGTTGTTGAAATATATTTTGTAAAGTACGCGAAAAAGCGTAAAACATTTAAATTTAGTAATAAATCAAAAATATCCAGCATTATTTCTGTATTATTCGATATATGAACTGTTTGTGGACCCTGTATTAGATACGGTATTTTTCTAATGACAAAAAATGTAATACTTACAGAAATATTGATTGAAAATTGAAAATAAATTAATAGTTACAGGAAAGGGTAGCGCGTATTTGATTTTGGTTAAAAAAGGTAGCGACTTATCCTCAAATTTCGAGAAATTAGACTAAAATATCAATAGTAACGTCAAAAATCGTGAAAATTTTGTAACGCAGTAAATAGATTTAAATATCGAAATAAATGAAATGAAAATATCAAGTACTAATTGTTTATTAATCAATGTATCAACTTTTTAAACACTCTATATCTTTTTTTAATGACAGTTGTGCTGTGTACTACATAAATGGTAATTAAACATCAATAATATATTAATTAGTAACCTAAAAGTGTAGCGCGAAATCAACATTTGGGTACAAAAAGGTAGCGCTTTTTAAAAAAAATATATTTGCATATATATGCAGGTCAAAAATAAAGTGAATTGTTGAAATTAATTTTATAAAACACGTGAAAATTAGTAAATAAATAATGAAAAATCAAATACTATTTCCTTAAAATTTAACGTATTTTAGACATTCTGTATATATTTATGATCTGTTTTTAACGACAAAACTGTTATGTATTCCAGAAATGTTAATAAACATTGAAAATAGCAACATATATTAATTGGTAATCAAAAAGGGTAGCGCTTAATTAATTTTTATTGAAAAAAGGTAGCGATTTATGCATAAATTCCAGGAAACTAGACGTAGACATCAACAATAAGGTCGAGCGTCGTTAAATCTCAATGAAATAACATAAAATTTAAATAGAACTTGAAAAAGGATGAAAAAAACTTATTATGTGTTTATCGTCTAATGTATCAACTTTTTGAACACCCGGTATGTAGATACGATCATTTTACATTGACAAAAGTGTTGTTCGCCATAGAAATTTCGATTAAACATTAAAAATACAAACATATATTAATTTACAACCGAAAAAGGTAGCGCGAAGTTAATTTTCGTTTAAAAAGGTAACGATTTTTCACAAATTATTTAAAAATAGACTTATACATCAACAATAAAGTCGCGCATCGTTGTAATTTTGTTTTTTTTTAATAATAAAAGAACATAACTGTCGATTACTTGAAAAAAAGAAAAGAAAAATACTTATCATGTGTTTATCGTCTACTGTATCAACTTTTTGAACACCCCGTATGTAGATACGGTCATTTTATATTGACAAAAGTGTTGTTTCCCTTAGAAATTTCGATTAAACATTAAAAATACAAACATATATTAATATATAACCGAAAAAGGTAGCGCGAAGTTAATTTTCGTTTAAAAAGGTAACGATTTTTCACAAATTATTTGAAAATAGACTTATACATCAACAATAAAGTCGCGCATCGTTGTAATTTTGTTTTTTTTAATAATAAAAGAACATAACTGTCGATTACTTGAAAAAAAGAAAAGAAAAATACTTATCATGTGTTTATCGTCTAATGTATCAACTTTTTGAACACCCCGTATGTAGATACGGTCATTTTATATTGACAAAAGTGTTGTTCCCCTTAGAAATTTCGATTAAACATTAAAAATATGAACATATATTAATATATAACCGAAAAAGGTAGCGCGAAGTTAATTTTCGTTTAAAAAGGTAACGATTTTTCACAAATTATTTAAAAATAGACTTATACATCAACAATAAAGTCGCGCATCGTTGTAATTTTGTTTTTTTTAATAATAAAAGAACATAACTGTCGATTACTTGAAAAAAAGAAAAGAAAAATACTTATCATGTGTTTATCGTCTAATGTATCAACTTTTTGAACACCCCGTATGTAGATACGGTCATTTTATATTGACAAAAGTGTTGTTCCCCTTAGAAATTTCGATTAAACATTAAAAATATGAACATATATTAATATATAACCGAAAAAGGTAGCGCGAAGTTAATTTTCGTTTAAAAAGGTAACGATTTTTCACAAATTATTTAAAAATAGACTTATACATCAACAATAAAGTCGCGCATCGTTGTAATTTTGTTTTTTTTAATAATAAAAGAACATAACTGTCGATTACTTGAAAAAAAGAAAAGAAAAATACTTATCATGTGTTTATCGTCTACTGTATCAACTTTTTGAACACCCCGTATGTAGATACGGTCATTTTATATTGACAAAAGTGTTGTTTCCCTTAGAAATTTCGATTAAACATTAAAAATACAAACATATATTAATATATAACCGAAAAAGGTAGCGCGAAGTTAATTTTCGTTTAAAAAGGTAACGATTTTTCACAAATTATTTAAAAATAGACTTATACATCAACAATAAAGTCGCGCATCGTTGTAATTTTGTTTTTTTTTAATAATAAAAGAACATAACTGTCGATTACTTGAAAAAAAGAAAAGAAAAATACTTATCACGTGTTTATCGTCTACTGTATCAACTTTTTGAACACCCCGTATGTAGATACGGTCATTTTATATTGACAAAAGTGTTGTTCCCCTTAGAAATTTCGATTAAACATTAAAAATATGAACATATATTAATATATAACCGAAAAAGGTAGCGCGAAGTTAATTTTCGTTTAAAAAGGTAACGATTTTTCACAAATTATTTAAAAATAGACTTATACATCAACAATAAAGTCGCGCATCGTTGTAATTTTGTTTTTTTTAATAATAAAAGAACATAACTGTCGATTACTTGAAAAAAAGAAAAGAAAAATACTTATCATGTGTTTATCGTCTACTGTATCAACTTTTTGAACACCCCGTATGTAGATACGGTCATTTTATATTGACAAAAGTGTTGTTTCCCTTAGAAATTTCGATTAAACATTAAAAATACAAACATATATTAATATATAACCGAAAAAGGTAGCGCGAAGTTAATTTTCGTTTAAAAAGGTAACGATTTTTCACAAATTATTTAAAAATAGACTTATACATCAACAATAAAGTCGCGCATCGTTGTAATTTTGTTTTTTTTTTAATAATAAAAGAACATAACTGTCGATTACTTGAAAAAAAGAAAAGAAAAATACTTATCACGTGTTTATCGTCTACTGTATCAACTTTTTGAACACCCCGTATGTAGATACGGTCATTTTATATTGACAAAAGTGTTGTTCCCCTTAGAAATTTCGATTAAACATTAAAAATATGAACATATATTAATATATAACCGAAAAAGGTAGCGCGAAGTTAATTTTCGTTAAAAAAAGGTAGCGATTTTTCCATAACTTGTACGTATTAACGAACCTTACCTGATCCTTTTTCAATGTCATCTCTCGAATATATTAAAAATGAATATAAAAACACAACTGACAACTAATTGTTCAACAAAAAAAAAAATTTCGTATCACAATAATGTTAGATAGAAAAAAACACGCACTATATATTTCGGTAGGTAGTTTTGTATATTTATGTCGCACGAATGTTATGATTGCATCATTCTTTTTATAATTGTCAGTGAAACTTTCGAATCGAGGCGGTGATTCGTCAAGAAACAAATAAATTTACTGCCTTCGACTCTGGTAAACGACTGACTGACAAGTCCCTGCTACAACACTTCGGTTAACCGCATCCATTGTAGCTATAGAAAAGTAAATCTGCTCTTAAAATTATGAAAGATTATTGTGATTACGGAAATGTCGTAAAAATTATTATCAATTTACAGGTGTCTTAAAACAAAAATAAATCTTTTAATTAGTAGAAATCATAAAGTTTATCAACAAAACGAACCAGTTTTACTTTTTTCAATTATTTTAGGTATGAATATAATAGAAAACAAAAAATTACGTTTATAAATTATATAAAAACATCACTTTCCTTGTAATAAATGCGATCTGGTTGGACAAACATCACAATATTCGAAAAATAGATTAAAAGGACATCAATGCGATAAAACAATGAAACGGTTTTAAAAAACGGTGAAATAGTAAAAATCGTGTATGGAAAGTAGAGAATTTATAGAAATATAGTATACAGGGTGTTGCATTAATAGATAAACATCTTTAGATTAGTGAAAACGATAAAATTCATCAACAAAACGAAGAGGTATCACTTTTTTTAAATATTTTAGGTATGAATATATTAGAAAACAAAAAATTACGTTTATAAATTATATAAAAACATCACTTTCCTTGTAATAAATGCGATGTGATAGGACAAACATCACAATATTAGAAAAATTTTGTCAAAAGATGGCTCTCGTTCAGTGATTTTGGTCGAAAAATTGTCTCACGACCTTAATTTTGTCAAAAGATGGCTCATTCATTAATTTTGGTCGAAAAATTGTCTCACAACCTTAATTTTGTCAAAAGATGGCTCTCATTCATTAATTTTGGTCGAAAAATTGTCTCACAACCTTAATTTTGATAAAATAAGGGTCTCATTCATTAGTTTTGGTCGAAAAATTGTCTCACAACCTTAATTTTGTCAAAAGATGGATCTCGTTCATTAGTTTTGGTCGAAAAATTGTCTCACAACCTTAATTTTGATAAAATAAGGGTCTCATTCATTAGTTTTGGTCGAAAAATTGTCTCACAACCTTAATTTTGATAAAATAAGGGTCTCATTCATTAGTTTTGGTCGAAAAATTGTCTCACAACCTTAATTTTGATAAAATAAGGGTCTCATTCATTAGTTTTGGTCGAAAAATTGTCTCACAACCTTAATTTTGATAAAATAAGGGTCTCATTCATTAGTTTTGGTCGAAAAATTGTCTCACAACCTTAATTTTGATAAAATAAGGATCTCATTCATTAGTTTTGGTCGAAAAATTGTCTCACAACCTTAATTTTGATAAAATAAGGGTCTCATTCATTAGTTTTGGTCGAAAAATTGTCTCACAACCTTAATTTTGATAAAATAAGGGTCTCATTCATTAGTTTTGGTCGAAAAATTGTCTCACAACCTTAATTTTGTCAAAAGATGGAACTCGTTCATTGATTTTGGTCGAAAAATTGTCTCACAACCTTAATTTTGTCAAAAGATGGATCTCGTTCATTGATTTTGGTCGAAAAATTGTCTCACAACCTTAATTTTGATAAAATAAGGGTCTCATTCATTAGTTTTGGTCGAAAAATTGTCTCACAACCTTAATTTTGATAAAATAAGGGTCTCATTCATTAGTTTTGGTCGAAAAATTGTCTCACAACCTTAATTTTGATAAAATAAGGGTCTCATTCATTAGTTTTGGTCGAAAAATTGTCTCACAACCTTAATTTTGATAAAATAAGGGTCTCATTCATTAGTTTTGGTCGAAAAATTGTCTCACAACCTTAATTTTGTCAAAAGATGGATCTCGTTCATTAATTTTGGTCGAAAAATTGTCTCACAACCTTAATTTTGATAAAATAAGGGTCTCATTCATTAGTTTTGGTCGAAAAATTGTCTCACAACCTTAATTTTGATAAAATAAGGGTCTCATTCATTAGTTTTGGTCGAAAAATTGTCTCACAACCTTAATTTTGATAAAATAAGGGTCTCATTCATTAGTTTTGGTCGAAAAATTGTCTCACAACCTTAATTTTGATAAAATAAGGGTCTCATTCATTAGTTTTGGTCGAAAAATTGTCTCACAACCTTAATTTTGTCAAAAGATGGATCTCGTTCATTGATTTTGGTCGAAAAATTGTCTCACAACCTTAATTTTGATAAAATAAGGGTCTCATTCATTAGTCTTGGTCGAAAAATTGTCTCACAACCTTAATTTTGTCAAAAGATGGATCTCGTTCATTGATTTTGGTCGAAAAATTGTCTCACAACCTTAATTTTGTCAAAAGATGGATCTCGTTCATTGATTTTGGTCGAAAAACTGCGTTTTTTCGTTAAAAACATTAAAAAATTGGGTTTTCCATCCTGAATTTGATAAAAAAATTGCCTCCCAACATAAATTTTGTCAAAAGATGACTTTCCTCCAATCAGTTTCATTAGAAAATGCATTTTTCTTACTTAATTACTTCTCTAAATCCAATATACTCGGAAATTGGATAAGCGCTGACATTGGTAATCAGATTGATTTCGGAAAAATTTCAGACAACCCTCGTAAAATACATTGGTATTTATCGGATCTAAGCGTGTCAGTAGAACCAGTAATATAAAAAAAAATTTATCGGTCGTTCATATTTCTGGGTATTTCCACATTCAATTAAACTACTACACAATTAAGATTGTGCAGAAAGTAATTTAGTGAGTTGTGCAATTATGAAACTAATCAATAATATTGGGGAAAATTAGACGCAATTCTTATACTGCTGAAAAAGCAAATTTTATTATCACTTATCACCATTTGATATTTTTAAACAGAATATCAAAGAAATAAAACGTTAACAGTGCAACCCTGAAGTTTTAAGGGCAAGAATTTTGCTTGTTAAACGAGGGAGGTCGCAAAAATAACTTTAACCACGCCCATCTGTGGAAATGGCCGACAGCTCCCTCCTCCTTTTATCGTAAGATGGCATTTTTTGGTAAAAAATTTTTAAACAGAGACGAGTGTGTAAACAGATGTATTGTCACGACAAAAAACCCAGACTACAGTCGGCTACAAATCGGGTCAACACTTTATTCAAGTCAGAATTCAAACTAAAGCCAGTTTCATATGTAACTTAACTAAACAATATTGAATTTTTCACTTTTATATATAAGTTTTTATCTACAAACCCAACATTACGTTTAACCCTGTATAAATTTGAATAACACTGTATAATATCCGAGAATGTAACAAGCTACAAAACATTGATGCAGATATTTTAAAATAATACTTATTTTCCATATTATCGACATTGTTTATAGTAAATGACCTCTTATAGTTGAATGTCAATAATGCATAACTAATGTTGCAATTAAAAAATGTTTAGCGTGGTTATCATTCGACCAGAACTCAAAATAATTCCAATAATTTACAAAGAAAAACAAAATGAATATAATCTATCTAACCCTATCCCTCATACATAAATTATTTCTAATTCCCCATGTATAACCTTGACATTCAAGCATATATTATTACCTGCGTCAGATCTTAAAAATTATTTTTTCATAAACATATTTATGTAGTTATGTTTTTAACGACCTTTATAACAAATTTTGCAAATTATAGTCTAGTATTATAACCGCCATTTTGATAATACCGCTGGATATTTAGAAAGAACAAATTAATTTACCTCTTTATATTCTTCCGTGTTATATGGAGAATATCCATTTTCGGTTCCTGTAAAAATTTTCTATTTTCAAAACTATGGAACAAAACTATTTATACTTATATTTTTATTATACGAAAATTGGCGCGACTATAATAAACAAATAACAATTGTAATGATCTTCTATCTTTATCTTACTCGTTTTCCAAACAAAGACAGGGATATAGTGACATAGATGAAGGGTAAACATAGAGGTCTCTTCAATGAGAAATAGTGGAATCTTTTCTATGTCAAAAATGTATTTATTTCGACGTATAAAATAAAATTTGCAATTAAATTCAGGTATTATGCTAAATATTTAGCACAACTTGATAACCTTTTCAAAAATTGATGTAACTGATATTAAAAAATTATTGAGAAACGATAGTAAATTCTAAAGCATTTAGTACAAGGTTGATTATGTCGAGTGGAGTATTTGCATTGGCGTACAATGTAATTTAATTCTTATTAATATTAAAATGTTTACAATTAAAATTAATGGTATATCAAAAGTTAGTTAAATATATACTTGTAATCGGAAACTAGTGTTTGTTTCGTAACAATTGAATAATTAAATTAATTCGTAAAACAGTGTTGCCATATCTTAAAATTTTTCCCGTTTTCTAACACAATTAAATATATTTCATAGTAGCATTGTGGGCGGCCAATGGATGTTGATCCTTCAGATAGGCCCGTCGTGTACTATATATTGACTTCTATTGCTTATTACAATAGTATATATAAAAGAATTGAATGCTGGATAATATTTATGAATCGTCTGCTTTTATTTAAAATGAAATTTCTACTTGTCCTTTCTAAAACCTCATGGCAACGCTGTACTGCAATATCGTTGGTATTATGACAGCTGCAACGTTGAGACAATTGGGCTCATTGTTTTTTTGAAAATTTCAATTTAGATTGCAAAATTAGATATCGTCAAGTGGTTATGAATACATATCATTTCGTTTTAACAATGTACTATTGATATTTTGATATAAATGTTAAAAGTAAATTACACAAAACATTCATTTAGATCTAATCTATAATATCGAAATGTATTGATTATAATCCAAGTCTCAAAAGTTGATCAATCAAACTTGATGTAATGATCCCATTATAAATTTTATGAAATATTTTAAAACATTTTTTAAGCCATCTCATCATCAGTCTTCACATATTAAAATGATTTATAATCTCACAGGGTGTTCCAGAATGCTGTGACATTTCAAAGTAAATTTAAAACATTTTATTGCACATTTGGAATCAGCTTGACTTCTCCATTACAATATTATAACCCAGAAAATAATGTAAATTAGTATTTTGATTCACTCTGTATCAGATTATTAACTAAATAAATAATTTTTCAAAAGTTTTAATACTATTTGAAAGCTTTGGCTCTCCATTATTGCATTTCTTTCACATTATACAGAGTATTGAACTTGTTACTTTTTGTTAGTAAATATGGAAAAACTTGTAATACTGTAAAGAATTTTAAAATTCGAGGACTAATGACGACTATAACAAATTTTCTAAACCATATCTCGAAAGGACAATAAATGCACTATTACACTAATTAATCACCCTGTATGTAATGAACGATCATAAATCTTATAATCATTAGAAAAACATCACTTTTTTCTTCTTATTATCTAATTAAAATTTTAAAACAAAATAAACATTCGTATTTCTTTGCAAAACAAAATGCATTTCCATTTCCTACAATCCACCTACACCATGTACACAACTTTATTAGAAACTATAGTTATTGCGGGTTCTGGTGGGTAAGATTAAGGGTGAAATTGCACTTTATCACTAATTAAATATATGTTAACTACAATAAACCAAAGTTATGACTGTAATAATTGGCGCCTAATTTTTATCACCCTGTCATCCGTCACCGTTCACTGTCATCGGGAGTTTATGGTCTCGATTGTGAAAGAGACCAGCCAACACTGGGTTGTAATGTCCTGATTTTAGAAAAGGGCGTTACCCAATGCTTATTCTTTAATCTAACAATTTATTTCGTTCAAATATCTCCATTTTCTCTTATTCTAAAATCTAAATGAATATATACCCTAAATAATATATAAACATGCAATGCCTCAATGGCGCGAAAAGGTTTCGACTTTATCGACGAGGAACGCGGCTAAATTCAAAATCAAAGAAATATGTACAGTTTACAAGCATATTATTATTTATTCAATTTTGATAATTCGAAATGAAATAACACCTAGTTACATAATATTTATGTTTGATTAATTTCACAACTGGGCCAACGATTTTTAAAATATTCAATTTATATTTAATAAAATGGGATTTAATCTCAGGTCATATAAAATTAAGGCCAATATTCGTTTATGAACCTATCAATTTTTATCAATCAACTTTTCGTCGTATTGCGAATATTGTGCAAAATCACTTGAGACGTAATAGACTTTGAAACGTAAAAACGTTTCACGTTTTTATGCACCAAATTTATCTATGCGGTTATATAACTCGAAAATACCAGTTTTTTGAAATTAACTCGAATCAATAAAAGCCTAAAATCAAAACGAATAATCGAGAAAATAATATAAAAACATTTAAGAAGAATAGCTAATTGACTCGACTGAATAAAATCTGCTGGTCGCTAACGACACACGAGAATAATCAGCTGTAGTCTAACAGGGTCGTATCCAGGTCAACTAAATCGTTTCTATAAATTCGTAACAGATTTAAATTGCGAAAACTGTAGATTTCTTTTTCCGATTTTTATATATCAAAACCATCTCCATAATGAGAGGTCTTTGTTGTTATTGAGTATATTTTTTTGATAAGAAAAAAATCTCAATCGAAAAGGGACCTTAAATAATGAAATTTCTGTTCTTTATAAAAAATTTCTTATTGTTATGAAACACCTCGCGGTTCTCTGAGCTCTATTGGACGATGTGTTTGCAGTTTAGAGCTATGGTCGCCTCTACCAACATAGGTATGTAAGGCCTCACCACTACAGAGAAGCCAGGTGGTCAAAACGTACTATTAGAGCTTCATTATCAGTACTATTTCTAATAAAACAATAAAAAAAATTGATATAGAACAAAAGAGACTAAATATTTTACATTTAATACCAAAAAAAAAACAACCAATTATGTTATTTGCGGCTTGTGAGACTTTGAACCCAATGCTTTGAGAATTTTTCATTGAAATTATACAAAAATATGAAACAGAAAACTTGAATATTGTTTTTAATAAAAACATACCGTTGTTTTCCTCCATTATTTTTTATAAATAAAAACACTCAACTCCCCTGTAGAGTATTGAACTTACTGTGAAAATAAAAAAGTTTCTATAAATATTATCAATCTTATCAGCGTATACAAATAGGGAGGGGCAAATACTTATGCTATTGTTGAATTTTATTACCGCATTTCAAATCAATACGAATAGGATTATTATACTTTATGTCCAAGGTGACCTTTTAAATTTGGTTATTTTTTTCTTAAGTATAAATAAAGACTCCATCAAGACAAAATATAACTGTATAGTAGAATACTAAAATTCTTCTTTATAAAATAGAATAAAAATATACGTAGTACGGCTCTGTCTATAAGTTCCAAAACAAAACAGTATTATCAATATAACAAGAACCGCAATACTAAACATTTAGATATCTTGTGAGAATATATATAATCAAATATTGAAATATTATAATTTAATCGACAATGTAGTAAAAATTACTATTTTCTCATTGTAAACCTGCTAAATCACTTTAAAGTATTTCTACAGATGAGACAAAAAACTTTTCGTTACTTAGGACAAAAAAATAAAAAGGTACTAGTAGTCTATTAAGCAAAATGTAAAATAACAACTGTTTTATAAACTATTTAGTTAAGTTAGCAGATTTTTTTGACGTATATTGTGTTTATCATTTGAATAACTAAACAAATTATCAATCAATTAAAAAAAAAACTATCATCAAATCTCTTACGGAAACGAAGCACAAACTTTTCTTCTTCTTTTATTTTAAATCAACAAAAACAGTTTAGTAGAAATTAGAAACAATAAATCTCACAAAAACAAAACCACACAGTTATTGTCGGTATTTATCTTTTTTCGATAATTACACGAACTCGGAATAACTACACAAACCGTTAATTATTGAGAGCACTAAGTGACAGCTACAAAAGCTAAATACAAAATGGCGGTAATATTAGATATAGCCGCGAAAATTTGATTTTAGTTTTAGTCATTATACTTTTTCATACACTGTCAGTTTTAATTTGAAGTATCTTTTTTTCTCGTAGGTATTCAGAAGTCATTTGACATCAAAAATGGATTTAGCAGGTTTCGAATCGACGATATATAGAATTCAAAGTTTATTACTACCATATTACGTAAATAAAATATCGATTATAACAATCAATATATAAATCGATTCTAATAATTGAAGACTCCAATATTATGCAACCAATTTTACAACTAGCAACAAGTGTTGTTGTATGTATCCTCCCTAAACTTTAAAATTATCTATGATCATATATTGAGACGAAGTATCGATTAATATTTATTTAGAGATATGAATAGTTGAGGTACAAAATTGATACTAATCTCAAAAATTACAGGATGTAGAAAATAAACAATTTGAAATGATAAAAAGTATCGTTTTATTTCATTATCAATACAATTATAGAATCATTCGCTCGAATTATCGCTTTCAATAGATTCAATAAATGGTATTATTTCGTCTGTAACTGTACATCCTGTTGTGATTGTTGTCGACGATTCTTTAATCGTGACGAAAGTATAATGAGACGCCATTTCCATAAAAACCATCATATCTGCCACGATTAATATAGCAAAAAGAAAAAATTCATTTGCCTAAAATAAATAATCTGTCAAAACTACGACAAATGACAGTAAATCGCCAGGACCGGCTTGAATAATAAGTACCTGACTTTTAAATATATTTAATTGCGTTATAACAGTAACCAAGAGGTTACCCACAGCTACAGATAAGTACCAACCAGCGATCGTTACTGTTTTCATACTTCTAGGTGCCTGAAAGTTATATAAAAAAACCATTTTGAATGATATATGTATAAAAACAAATTTTAATTTGTCCATTTCGAAATTCCCATCTGATTACAAATTAAGAATACAAATAGAATGTTTTAAATTATCTTTTATTATCATCAAATTTATTTTTTACACAATTAAAGAGTTAATATTCTCAATTGTGAAAATGTTTATGTTTGTTCGTGTTTCGAAAGGTAAATAAACTCACTTGCGTAAACGAAAATTCCAGTCCGGCAACACCAAACATAATTTCCGCAACCGATATTAAAAAATACTGAGGCAACTGCCATAAAATGCTCACAGTATTAGGTACGGCCATCGCAAAAAGTTTAACAAACTAAAGAAAAACATCAAATTAATAATATTGACAAAGGTATGCAACCAATTAAACATGTGTAAAAATAGTTGCCTATACTTTGACATGACAAAACATCTAATTCATAAGCATAGAGAAATTAAAAAAGATAGAGTGAGTGATATATAAGTTCTTCTAGTCGTCAATAAATTCGAAATTGATTATTCTTCTTTTACCACTCGAAACTTTGATGTCATTTCGATATAATCAGAATAGAGTAGAGAAAAATGATCTTTCTATCTCTGCTAGCCGTTTGGTACAATCTCTTACCTCGCTCTCTATATCTTTGCTATTTACTCTATGCGCGTTAATCATCATTAGAACTATCCGGAACGAGAAAATGGCAACGTAGGATTGTAAATGAAATCAATTCAGGATATAAATTGATGAATGAATATTAATTGAATGAATTATTTGAGGTTAAAGCGTTTTTTACGTGTAAAAAGATTCTGCTTACTACAATTTGCTCTTTATTTTCTCTTATAACCAAAGAATACACTCCCCCAAGGGCTAAATGGAATAGTTTTTCATAGAGTATTTTTTCTTCTGTACTACTAATTTGACATTCGTACCTAAAATTAAATTAGTCCAATTTTTTAGGTCACTCAAGCTTAATTTCCCTTTTGAAATAACTGTTTCTATAATTTAAAAACGTCGCCAATATATTTTTATTTTAATAAGATATCAGTGAAACCTCTATACGAATAAGATTTCTCTATGGCGTGGATTGTGTTCATTCTTGGAAGCGGCGGAATGTCTCAATATATAAGGATTATTGTGTAAATGAAAAAATTTAAAAACTTCGAATTTTATTTTAAATTCTTTTTAAATCAAGCAGTAAAAAATCAACACAACAAAAAAATCAAATCAAAAATCCTCAGAATAACCAACTTGAAATTAATTCACTCTTATTAGTTTATAATAAAGTGTACACTGAACTTACACTCCGTGTGGTAGTTCCATGTACGCACTTTCCGCGACGCTTGGACGATCTGAATTAGGTACAAAGTACATATCCTGTGTTCCAATTTGATTTTTCAAAGACACCGTTACATTATGAAGATAATTTGTATTTCTTATATAAATAATTCTAAAATTATTCCTCAGTTATTATGAAATGAATAAATAATTAACGAAAATTTGCCATTTTACCTGATTCTTGGATAACCATTTAATGATTTATTGAAATCTACCGGATCGATTACGAATGATTGAACATCGTTCTGTTGATCGATTCCAATAAATATCGAATAGATCTACAATGTTAATAAAGTGAATATTCGATGGTTTTCGATATAGTTCAATGAACCAATACGTTTATAGGAATAACGACTGTCGAAATTTTATACAGGTCCGTCTTTAAAAAAATTAATATTATATTTCTATAATTCAAATAATGGAAAATTATGAAAATTATGTTTTCCGACATGGAAATTTCATTGGATAACAACATTTTTTTTTACTATTACTAATTAACTTACCTGGTATTCAAAACATACGACGTTCATTTCGAACCTGCGTCTACGGATTTCTAAATTTCCGCATAAAAACGGCGCTTCGACATACAACTTATACGAGGTATGATTGTAACAAACTATATTATTAAATCTAATAATGTGGCCTGCGTTTACCATCTGAATATCGTCGAAAGGGTTTGTAACCTATAATTTTTCACTTTTTGGTCAATAAATTTACGAGATATGGCCATTAAAGATCGAAAATTCGCTGGTGTAAACAAATCTGTATAGCCGTAGCATTAATTCGCGTCAGAATGGATTTAGAAAACCACGTATGAGCAAATCGAGGCATTTAGGGGATATTTGAGAAGTTTCTGATGATCAAATTTTTATTTCTGCCAAAAAAATGATCCAATTGAATTTAAAAGTCAAATTACCTTGAGATTACATGGTAGAGTGTTGATAATGTTAACGGCGGCTTGATGTTTTTCCGGAAGACGAGGGTAAGTCGTTTCTAGAACTAATTCCAAAACACCCGCCGAAAAAAAAGCGACACCTACAACATTATTATAAAAAAATTCGCATTTATTCGAAAATATTCGTGATCTACCTGCAATTAAACCTCCGAAAGCCATTCGATGTAAGGAATTTTGCAAAAAATTGTATCGAGAAAAACAAGGGTAGAACACCCTGTCTAATATGGGGATTATTATGAGTACTAGGGCGGGGTTAATCACTTGCATTTGGTCTGGAGCGACGTCGATAGGTCCAAGAATATCTCCGTTCATATGCGACGCCTATAAGGAGAAAGCGAATTCAATTTGATACAACTCGCCCCTCAGTACGCCTCTGTTTATAAGCAGGAACGTTTATTTAGTATACGAGGGTCGCTATACAAGTTTTGAGATCGCAAATAAATTCTGTGAATTGTAAACATGGAAAAAATTAATTAGGAATTTAATTTGACACAACTCGTGCCTTAGTACGCCTCTGTTTATAAGCAGGAACGTTTATTTAGTATACGAGGGTTTCTATACAAGTTTTGAGATCGCTAATAAATTCAGTGAATTGTAAACATGGAAAAAATTAATTAGGAATTTAATTTGACACAACTCGTGCCTTAGTACGCCTCTGTTTATAAGCAGGAACGTTCATTTAGTATACGAGGGTTTCTATACAAGTTTTGAGATCGCAAATAAATTCAGTGAATTGTAAACATGGAAAAAATTAATTAGGAATTTAATTTGACACAACTCGTCCCTTAGTACGCCTCTGTTTACAAGCAGTAACGTTCATTTAGTATACGAGGGTCGCTATACATGGAAAAAAATTGTCCGAAACAAATATACGAGGTGACGACTCTAAAATATTGAACAAAATCCACGAGGCATATCGAAACTTAACCAGCAACCCTCGTACAATCAAATAACGATCGAAATTGATTTAATTTACTTGAAACGTCCACCTGGATCCCTGTTGATCGAACAACGACCAAAAAATCGGCAACGGCATAAACAAAAACAATATTCCAGATACGATCTTCATATCGGCGACAAGTTGAGGATTGAATTTATCTTTGGCGACGTCTAACCAATGACTGGAACGCGTCCCCGTCCTAAATCTAAACGTCACAGCGTACTGAATTTTTATTTTTATCGTTATCGGTAATCGGGAAACGGACTCACCCAACCGCATTTCAAAAATTCCACTATAATTTTCTTTTTGGGCGATTTGAGTTTGTAGAAATTTTTCCCGACGACGAACAGAACTGAAATTCGAAAAGGGGGGCGGAATATTTCGTCGCGAGCGGGGGGATGAGGGCGGAATCGGTACTTACGTATTGAGAGGATCATAAGCGCGGCTGGGAATCCGAAGGCCAGAGCGTAGCAAGTGTCGTCGCCGAAGCAGGACACTTTCCGCAGTACGGGGGTCAAGGTCATACCCACGAACCCGCCCAGATTTATCGTGAAATAAAATACGGAGAAAAAATGTATGAGGAGGTCTTTTTGGGCCGGTAGATTGAATTGCTCGGCGCCGAACGCCGCTACGCAAGGTTTTATACCGCCAGTTCCGATCGCTATCAGCGTCAAGCCGACGAAGAAAAATAAACTAAAATTGGAAAAAACCAACGTCAATGTTAAATATTCGGCTGAGAGAACGTTTTCTAGTCGAATAATATATTTTGAGATCTTTTAATTTAAGTTCGAATGATGTTATGGATTGAAAACATTCATTAAGTTATTTGGGACAACCGGTATATGATTTTACCGGCGTTATAAACGAGATCATAGATATTAGCGAGTATTGTGCATAGTTGCCAAGTTGTTTTTTTTTTCAGTTATAGTAATATGGTATTTTGAATAATTGTAATGTCGAAAGAAAAATATTAAAACGAGATTAATACCGGATGTCATTTGTTTTGAAAACTGTGAAAGATTTTCTTTAGATTCTAATGAAATTGTGTTTTTTTGATACGAGGAGTTGGAAAAATATATAAATTTCTCGAAAAAAAAAAAATTATCGGAGAAAAATTGAATTTCCCGGAAAACTATACATTTGATCTGAAAATTAACACGATTTTTGAATTTTTCGGATAAAAATACATGATATACCATAATTTTTCGCATTCTTGATATATAGAAATTTATCATTAAAAATTATCTCAAAAAATCCACAAATTTGGGAAAAAAATTTGACACGCTCGTATAAAAAGTTCCATATCTCGGAAACCAGTAGAGATATCGATTTATTTTTGACATGAATCGATAGACAAAACGTGTGTCTAAGTGAATCTTCATATTGGATTCCTTCAATTTCATATTTTTCGAAATTATACAGGGTTAAAGTTGAAATAAACTTTTTTCGAAAAATAACACTATATAAATTTATAGCATCCACAGTAATGGTTTGGCAACGTTGTAATATAAAAAAATCGAAAGAAGAACATCGATACTATCATAAAAAAAATACAACAACCCCCCCGTGTACATACAAAACGACGTATATAACAAAAAGTTAGAAGTTATCAAACAAAAGTCCAGACTTCAAAGGGGCCCCCCTTTGTTATAAAAATTGAAAAAAATTTTTCCAGATTTTGCTAAATTTCGATAGAAAGGGTTTTTTCATACGAGGAGTTCCAAAAAAAATATCAGTTTTTCGAAAAAAAAATTATTATCAGCGAAACATTGAGGAAATATTCAAGAAAATTGAATTTCCCAGAAAAGTATACATTTGATCTGAAAATTAACACGATTTTTGAATTTTTCGGATAAAAATACATGATATACCATAGTTTTTTGTATTCTTTCAATATAAAAATGTATAATCAACAATTATCTCAAAAAATCCACAAATTTGGGAAAAAATTTGACACGCTCGTATAAAAAGTTCCATATCTCGGAAACCAGTTGGGATATCGATATATTTCTGATATGAATCAATTAAGAAAACTTGTGTCTAAGTGATTCTTCATATTTGATTCCTTCAATTTCATATTTTTCGAAATTATACAGGGTTAAAGTTGAAATAAACTTTTTTCGAAAAATAACACTATATAAATTTATAGCATCCACAGTAATGGTTTGGCAACGTTGTAATATAAAAAAATCGAAAGAGGAACATCGATACTATCATAAAAAAAATACAACAGCCCCCCACTCTATATACAAAGTGACTTATATAACAAAAAGTTAGAAGTTGTCAAACAAAAGTCCAGACTTCAAAGGGGCCCCCCTTTGTTATAAAAATTGAAAAAAAATTTTCCAGATTTTGCTAAATTTCGATAGAAAGGGTTTTTTCATACGAGGAGTTCCAAAAAAAATATCAGTTTTTCGAAAAAAAAATTATTATCAGCGAAACATTGAGGAAAATTCATGAAAATTGAATTTCCCGCAAAAATATAAATTCGATCTGAAAATTAACATGATTTTTGAATTTTTCGGATAAAAATACATGATATACCATAGTTTTTTGTATTCTTTCAATATAAAAATGTATAATTAAAAATTATCTCAAAAAATCCACAAATTCGAAGAAAAATTTGACACGCTCGTATAAAAAGTTCCATATCTCGGAAACCAGTTGGGATATCGATATATTTCTGATATGAATCAATTAAGAAAACTTGTGTCTAAGTGATTCTTCATATTTGATTCCTTCAATTTCATATTTTCCGAAAATATACAGGGTTAAAGTTGAAATAAACTTTTTTCGAAAAATAACAATATATAAATTTATAGCATCCACAGTAATGGTTTGGCAACGTTGTAATATAAAAAAATCGAAAGAGGAACATCGATACTATCATAAAAAAAATACAACAGCCCCCCACTGTATATACAAAGTGACTTATATAACAAAAAGTTAGAAGTTGTCAAACAAAAGTCCAGACTTCAAAAGGGCCCCCCTTTGTTATAAAAATTGAAAAAAAATTTTCCAGATTTTGCTAAATTTCGATAGAAAGGGTTTTTTCATACGAGGAGTTCCAAAAAAATATCAGTTTTTCGAAAAAAAAATCACTACAGGCAAAAAATCAAATTAATCATTTTTTTCTATAATTAACATAAATATTTCGCTTAAAAAACTACTTACGCCGGGTATATACTGATTGTAGGAACAGCAGCAATAAAAATAAGCACGTGTCCTATTAAATAAACAATCCCGAAGTTCCTTATAGTCCTGGAAGAAACAATCAACCGATACAACACACAAATGTCAAACGCGAGTGAATAAAATCTGTAAAAAATCGATTTACTCGGAAACAAAGTGCAAATTTACCTGTATCTCCCAAAATACACGTCAGCGCAAATAGCTCCAGCCATTGGAACAATATAACACACCATTAGAAAGCCATGGTAGATAACAGTCGACGTACATTCCGACAATAATAAAACGTTTCGTAGATATATCGATAGAATCGCTAAAAATTATTCCGATCAATGCAAAAACCGAATATTCGTATTCCAAAAGTCGATAAGTCACTAAGACTGACGCACAGACGGCGTTGGAACTGTCAAATCCACATGACGTTTACGAAGTACCAACTTTCGACAGATTATACGTCAAATGTCACGGTATTTCGATGATCCGAGTGGAGCGCAGTCGATGGACCGCGTCCGAAGACGCAACAGTCAACGGGGAAGGTTGCGGCTTCAAAAATATCGAAGAAAAACCCGCTACGTGTCGGTAAAAACTATTCGGGGATATTTCTTGCGGGGGGTGAATCGGGACCGATCGAATTTCAATATGGATTCAATCTACTTACTTCTTAAGCCGGAAAAAGCGAATCTCTCGCAAAATTCCGTGGCTATTATGCATAATATGGCGACGGAATTGAACGATTCCTAAAAAAATTGAGCTGTCCACTTTACCTTTAATCAGTTTACGAAAATTATTTACCTGATACATAGGGGTGCGGATATAAACGGTAAAACCACATTCGACACGTGTCAAAACGTAATTGTCAAAGTGTAATTTGACGTTTCTAGTTGTTTCTCTGTCTCCAGATGGCGTTTCGTCGCTAAAAATCGAAGCGATTCCATCGACAAATTCATAGTTCATAGTTCAAACACGCCCCATTTGAAGCCACCGTAGTCCGAGGTCATTTGAGAAGCCGATCAGGCGCTTTGGCTTGAATCCTGATGTTTTAGATGGAAATGTCCGGTTAAAAGTCCGGTTTCTGGTCAGATTTGGCGCCTATTTAGCTGAATGATGGGTTCTGGACCCATTGGTGGGTTCGCTGATTCCATTTTGACGAGCGAATCCGCCATTACTGTTGGTTTAATTCTATTTTCCAAGTATCTGTAAACAATTCGAGTAGCCCTCGTATGACAACACGTTCCGAGTACGTCCACCATTGAAAATGTCAAAATTCATCATGACAATGACAGATTTGACTTTTAGTAGCAATTTTTCCAAGTTTCATTTGAAGTTTCACAAAAATTCGTTGATCTAAGTTCAAATTCGAAGCAAAACAACAACCCCCGTACAAAGCGGTTGACAGTTGACAGCTGACAACAGCCCTAGTTTCGTTTCTTGATGATCGCACCTCGTATAATAAGAAAAAAACGAAGTTTGGAACATTTTTTTATTAAAACTTAAAAAATCTACAATCTGAGACACGTATACAACATCGAAATATATAGTTCATTATTATTATAACATATAAAGCTCTTCATTTTAGGTTAGGTTGATATATAATACTTTTAAATCAAATATTTCGTACAAAAATAATTTTGGTATAATTATTTAACGTTAAAATATTTTTATTTAGATTTTCAATTGTCGATTTATTAGAAATTAGCTTCAATATCTTAAATACGAGATCATTTCATCGATAAATACCACTGTAAATAGTTTTTTAAATGGAACAAGACAAATTTCGGGTTTATTTAAGTAGTAATTCGTCAAGAAACCGTTTCGCAATAAATAATAAGGTCGAAAATCCAACAAATACTTCAGAAAAGAATTTGTTCACCCTACGACGGCCATTTTTAAATAGATTTCAGCTTATTTTGACATTGACAACTGTCATACTATTAGTTGCAGGATTTTAAGTAAAAAAACTTTTTTTTAGTTTAAACCTTGACATTATAAACATTATACGGACTATTTTGAGTGTCAAGACCGCTATAATTGTTGTACCGCCCTCGTAGACCACTATTATTTATTAATAAATTGAAATTCTATTAAAAAAAAAAGATTTTTTATGCTAGCCCACCAACTTTTCATCCTACTTGTTATATGTTTCTAAATAGTCTTTTCTGATTTAAAATTAGTTATTTTTTCGACCTGTTCGGGCATTTTCAAAATATTACTTGACACTGACAATTCGCGTATTTATGTCAATCATAAATACCAAAGTAAAAATAAAATCTACATAGAAATCTGGTAAAAATCGGAAGAGACTTAACATCAAGACGATTTAGAAACCTAAACATATGAAAAGAAAGAAATTTGTACAATTTAATATTTAAATTTGAATTTTGGGCACGAATATAACATGAAAACAAACAAAACACGAAGTGTATTGAAAACCAAAATGGCCGATTTGACGCGAATGAAAACAAACACATTTAACAAATAATTACCGAAACGTATATTCCTTTTATTTTAATAAACTTCAAATGATATTCCCCTTCTCTATCGTGATATTTTTATTGTGGCAAATTACTTTTAAATTCATTCAATAGTAAGTCTACGATAAGTTTTATAATTTTATAAATCACATTGAACACATATTATATTCCACATTTAGGAAAATATTAGGAATTTCTAGAAGCTTTTTGAATAAACTGTGAATGATTTGAATTCGAATGAGTTTTTTACAATCCGGTTACTAATCAAATTTAATACATACATGTGAACTAATTCTGTGAAACAAACACATAAACACCTGGTAGATAACTGCATTATTCGGTTTATTACACAAAAAGCAACTAAAATTCACTCCCCACCATGAAAACACGAATATTTAACAAGGTATTAGAAGAAATACACTTTCGACACATTTTTTTTAGTTCTGAAATTGATTTAAAAGTTAATATCAATATTTAAATTGTAATGTACGTCAATAACCTACCACTTCGGTTATTGACGTCTATCGCCATGTTGTATTTGACGTAGAACCATAGATGAACGTTTTATATAGAGGGACATATCGTCTTGAAATAATTATGAATTTTTAATCATCTCTACATAATAATTAATAATTTTTAAATGACACGATTTAATGACATAAATAATGTAAACAAACACGTTTACTTTTTTTTTTATTATGTATACGTGACTTCTAATTAAAATATTTTAGCAAAATCATTTCCTTAAAACAATATCGATTAATCGATTTTTTATTCGATTAACGTAAAAATCATTTTGTAGATTGTTTTGACGTAGTAAAAACATACACTGGAAATTTGTTATTATTGTTATTATATACATATAAAAATGTGTCAAGAATGTATAAAATCTTTTTTGTATAATACATTAATACGTTTTTTTGGCGTTATGAGTCATCATATAAATATTATTATTAAACAAAGCACGTATTTCTTTATATAATTTTATAATATACATATACACTACCCTACATAATTGATGACTCCATTGTGCCGAAACGATAAATTTTACAGATAAATATGATAAAGTGTAAGAAGAACACAATCACATCAAGCACTCAACAATCCTTAATACGCCGAAATGGTCCCTAATCACATTAATTTGTTTAAGTATGATGACTATATTCTTCGTTCAACGAGATCACAGTTGGAAAGAAGGCAACATTAATTTTTTTTATTCATATTTATACATATACACACAGTTAGAAAAAAAAATCGGTGGTATAATCACTTTTATATACGAGGATGGTCCTAGAAGTAGCTGGCTACTCTGGGGGAGATTGATCCTTCGGTATCAACAGTAAAATATTGGGTAGCAAAGTTTAGACGAGACTGAACGACTTGCTAAGATCAGCATCTCAAAATTTTTATGTTTTCTTTGCTGGGACAAGTACTTCTGGGACTATCCTCGTAGCAATAGGGCATTGAAACAAGTATGTACCTCTAATTTGACATGTCGATTTGTTATATTCATTTTTTTATACTATCGTCACATTTTAAATCATGTTTATAGTTTAAAGTTCCCGCCAAAACGTTCAATACCAATATGGCGGTGCTCTGACGTCAATATATGGTAAGTTTGTAAACAGTTGTGGTTTTACGTGATTCAAACAGATTATTTTCACCATAAATCCATGGGATAAAGTGGAAATTTTATTTTCTTCTTCTTACTTCATTGTGGAAACTTTAAAATTCCGTATTTTACGCGTTTTAGCTCGTTGTGAATCGTTCGAAAACAATGCAAATATTCTAGAAACTCAATATTGACATTTTTTGACAAAAAAATTGAAACATTGTTTGCCAATTAGTTTATTTCTAAATAAATCTATGGAATTTTTCACGTTCCAAGAACGTGACTAGCCTCCGGTTAATATATGTATGGTCCCAACGCCTATTACAATCAAATATATTTGCATTGTTGTTAAATTAATTTTTTTACTGATGTTACTGGTAACATAGAGTAGATACAACACCCTGTATATGTCAGTACTGAAACTACCAAGATATACTTCCATATATGCTCGTTTTTATAATAAAAACTCATTAGTTAAGCGTTTTCTAGATCGTAGGATCCATTTATGGAAATCCCAGACATTAGTACTTCCGATTAGTACTAATAAATAGATTGGTTTACTTCCGGTTCGGCTTTTTGAACTAGATTTACGATTTAAACAAAAAAAATTATTTTGGGTATGCTATTTTCAGTAGAAAGTCTCGACTAAATAAATAAAATAATTATTTATTTAGGTTAGGTTATATTAATTGGGTTATAACTCGGTAAAAAATATTTTTCTATGAAATTCATTGTGTATAAACAAGACTAAATGACTTTTCGTGTAATCCATAAATCTAGTTCAAAGAACTGAACCGAAAGTCATTTAATTCGTACATTCAGTTAAAAAAGTTCAACCGGAAGTCATCTAATCCATAAATCTAGTTCAAAAAGCCGAACCGGAAGTAAACCAAACCATAAATCTAGTTCATAGAGCCCAACCGGAAGTAAAAAATCCACACATCCTGTCAAAAAAAGCCAAACCGGAAGTCGGCCATTTAAATTCCTATTAAAAAAACCGGAAGTGCTTGGACTTCGATAAATAGGTTTGCAGCCACGAAAGCACCAAATTAGAGTGTTCTATTATGATTCTAATCCGAGCGGCTACGGAAGTATTTCCTCTTTTAATGGATACCATTTTAAAATTGCCGATTCAATTGTTATTTTTGATACTGCATAAATTCGATTAAAGAAGGATTACAGTAAAATTACACCACCGTATTTAAAAGTTGAAATTTCTAAATCATTACGATACCCAATAAGCAGTAACAAAAAGTGAGGTTATAATCTTAGAATCGAAAGTTTTTTTTTAATTTCCCTTATTTTCACTGCTTTTTGGATACTAAGTCGTTTTAGATTCAATCTGTGTATTATATAAAGCAATTTTTATCAAAAATTTCAACAAAAATGTCGTATTTTGATATTTATACAGTTATATAATATATGATAAAGTTATTTTTATAGACGACAATAACACATATTGATTATGTCACAACATTTATAGTTTGGATGACATTACAGCTACCACTTAGTATATATATCTCAAATAAAATACTTGTAAGTAATTGAAAACAAAAATTTAATATTTCATTTTTTTTGTTTGGGTGCAACAGATATTCGTTTTCACGTTGAAAGTTATTTCAAACGAATTTCTAGGTTATGTTCAAAACGCCATAATTGTTTTGTTCATATTTTTAGTTTCGAATTGAAAATTACACAAAAAAAACTTTTATACTTTCATTTATAATATTAATTTCAACTAAAATATGAACTTAAATGTATTTAACCACTTTTTAGTTAAAAAAAAACTAGTTTTTCATCCCAAAATAAGACAGGAAACACCTGACATTTTTAACCTTTTTAACTATGTACTTGTAAAAATTCAACATCCTGTAGAAATTATTTTATTTCAAACTTTTTGGAATTTTGAGGTCAAATTAAAGTCAGGTGGAAGTACAAGTGACCAAACAGTATTTTCCAAAATATAACCTCAACTTTGAGCTCACATGTGTTAAAAGATGCAATCATTATAAAATCTAGTTGAATAAATTCAATTTGGAGGACAAAAAAACTTGTGTGAAGTGTTCTTTAAAAGAGTTCAACGAAGAAAAAAAGAAATAAAAACTATTTACGATCTAATTGAGATCAGGGCTTGTCTCGACATAAATATCGACAATATTTAACAAAAAAATTATTAAAATCAATAACCATCCTAAAAGTATGCTTATAAACTACAAAATTTATCAAAAAACGTTAAAAAACATAAAAAAATTTCGATCTAGTAACGCTTTTTTGTAATAAAACTAACCTGAGGCACATTAGGCATAAATTAATATTATTTTTAACACTATCACATTTAGTTTATTATTATTTATTCTTACACTGAGGATATTAAACAAACAATTATCTCACGACGAAAACAACACAAAAAATGGGCATTTTAATCACAACTACTTAATCATTTTCTTATTAGTATAAGTTACTTCGCTCCATGGACGCCATTATTTATGGCCGATTAGACAACTAATCATGACATTAGCTTAAAATCTGGGTACGTTCTACTAAACATAAAGGTTCACAATATGGCGTCTAGTTGAAAACGCGTTGTTCATAATAAATATTTCACATAAAATGGGGTAAATTTCATGAATAACCATGAATATAGATTTAATTTTCAACAAAAATCATAAAAACCCACTTCCACCGACTTTAATTGTTTGAGAGAATAAACTGTACGCGATGCGGAACTATATTCAGAGTGTGAAAATGAACGTACTCTATATTGATTCTCATCGATTGTCATTAAGTGTGGTTTTTATAAAATGGTGAATCTATTGCACCCCGTGTTGTGTATTGAAAATTGAATAGACAAAAAGTAAATAACGTGTATTAAATTAATTAGTTAATAACGTTATTGTATCTTGGATCCTTAACAAGGTCCTTAAAGCTTAATAAATGTAATTAAAAATGGCGCGATTATAACAAATGTGCTTCGAGGACAGTTTTGAGGACGGACGGCGTTTTTTGGACTGTTATTATTTCTGGTGATTGTGAAGTGGTGTGAAATTATTTTAAATTGAAGGAGTTAAATAGTTTCTGAAATTAATATACAGGGTGATTGATAAAAGTTGTAAATGAGGTATATACGACAAGATAAAACAAGTGCTAAAAGATACTTTGGAATGTTTTCAAATTCACATTTCTCAGGTAGGTGATTCATAGTTATTATTAATAATGCAAAATTATAAACAATATTCGATAAATTTTAACAGTTATAAATATTCTCAAGTAACATCATATTAAGATAAAATATTAGTATATAATTATGACAAGCTCTTCTTTTTTGTGCGCGTAATTTACTAAGCGTTAATAATTATAATTATATCAGTCTTTGATATAAAAATTAAAGCTATATACGAAAAGGCAGCGAGTTTTTTTTATATTTTGTGCTTTCAATTGGATCCAAGATACTTTTATAACGAAAAATATATAACAGAGACAAGTTAATTGTGTTTCAACTCAATTTTATTTTGTTGTGAACAAAAATTTATGTCTGTTTATGTACAAAGTAGGAAATTAAAAATACCTAGTTGAGTTAGAACTAGGTTTAGTCCAGTGAACGAAGGTTTTTACCTCAGATTTAGATCAAGACGTATCGATTTACTTATTTTAAATGTAGATTTCATACCAATCCCCCAACTAGGGTATGAAGTTTTTTTTTGTTGAAACTAACATTGGAAGACGATTTAGTTGAGGAATCGATTTTGAAATGTATCGATTGTGTCGTATTCGCGATAGGTCGCGTTGTGTAAGTGAAATCATTGGTCGGATTGACACATCGCTTTGAATCTAGAGAGTTTCGGAAAACTCGCGGCAAATTTGAATCTTTCACTTTTATTAGAAAATTCGATACACTGTTTGTAGTATAACAAATTCGTTTTCCAAAAATTAGTTCGATATGGTAATATCGTATTTATTTTTCAATCCTTGTATCAGTTTTTTTTTGTTCCCAACATATATAGGGTGTCCAAAATATAGATTATATGATATATTTTAATGTTATTTGATGGAATTTGAGATATAAATTATTCAAAAAGTGAACGTTTCGTATTATAACTTTAAGTATATAGAAAAATTGTAAATATACAAGTTTGGGACGTCCTATACATTCATAATTATGAGTTGAAATAGCTGTCAATTTTTTATAAATATTTTGTAACATATTGATAAATAAATAAATGTCTTTTATGTACAGGGTGGTTAAATAAAAATGTACAGTCTTGTAGTGAACATTTTTATCACTAAAATTGCAAAATTTAGAATGTAAGAAATATTTTTGAGTCCCCAAGATTGTCGCCAGGGGGCGTAAACGTTATATTAAACTTCTAAGTAGGGTTTTCACTGTAACCCATTTATTAAATGTTAAAAAAAATAATCATACGAGTTTTTATAAGCTTTATGCGAGTAAATTTTATTCCTCTTCTTTTTATAGGTTAGGTTTGTTATGAAATCTAACAACGCTGTGCAATATTTTCATTTCGCCACCCAGTATATATAAAATAACAAAAATTGAATGAATGAATATTCATTTTTTTACATATAATATTGATACGGAATCTTATTATACTATTGATATAATATAGTTTGGACTCCCATTTCGTTATTTTTCCTGTAATTAGCTTTTTTTTTCTTAATTTTCTTGGAAATACACCAACAAGCACCAATTGTCGATTTAATAATGAAAAAAATAATTGGTCTGAAAATATTTTACACCCCAAAAACTAGTATGTCCAAAAAGTTGAATTACGACAAATATATGTTTCCATCCAGGACCGTAATGAAATTAAAAACAGTTTTTTGCATTCTTTCTCCCAAATAAAAACGATAAAAAAACAGTTTTTTGAGGATTTCCTCAGGAATTTTGAGGTTAGGTGATGTAAATAACGATGGTCGACTATATTTTCGGCATTATCAGGAATGTATCTCATGGGGCAGTCCTTTTCGGACGTCCTTTCTCCTACTAAGTGACTTAAAGTACACTAAAAACGGTAAAAAACAGTTTTTTGAGGTTTTTCTCAGGATTTTTGAGGTTAGGTGATGTAAATAACGATGGTCGACTATATTTTCGGCATTATCAGGAATGTATCTCATGGGGCAGTCCTTTTCGGACGTCCTTTCTCCTACTAAGTGAATCAAAGTACTCTAAAAACGATAAAAAAACGGTTTTTTGAGGTTTTCCTTAGGATATTTGAGGTTAGGTGATGGAAATAACGATGGTCGACTATATTTTCGGCATTATCAGGAATGTATCTCATGGGGCAGTCCTTTTCGGACGTCCTTTCTCCTACTAAGTGACTTAAAGTACACTAAAAACGGTAAAAAACAGTTTTTTGAGGTTTTTCTCAGGATTTTTGAGGTTAGGTGATGTAAATAACGATGGTCGACTATATTTTCGGCATTATCAGGAATGTATCTCATGGGGCAGTCCTTTTCGGACGTCCTTTCTCCTACTAAGTGATTCAAAGTACTCTAAAAACGATAAAAAAACGGTTTTTTGAGGTTTTCCTTAGGATATTTGAGGTTAGGTGATGGAAATAACGATGGTCGACTATATTTTCGGCATTATCAGGAATGTATCTCATGGGGCAGTCCTTTTCGGACGGCCTTTCTCCTACTAAGTCACTCAAAGTACACTAAAAACGATAAAAAACAGTTTTTTGAGGTTTTCCTCAGGATATTTGAGGTTAGGTGATGTAAATAACGATGGTCGACTATATTTTCGGCATTATCAGGAATGTATCTCATGGGGCAGTCCTTTTCGGACGGCCTTTCTCCTACTAAGTCACTCAAAGTACACTAAAAACGATAAAAAACAGTTTTTTGAGGTTTTCCTCAGGATATTTGAGGTTAGGTGATGTAAATAACGATGGTCGACTATATTTTCGGCATTATCAGGAATGTATCTCATGGGGCAGTCCTTTTCGGACGGCCTTTCTCCTACTAAGTCACTCAAAGTACACTAAAAACGATAAAAAACAGTTTTTTGAGGTTTTCCTCAGGATTTTTGAGGTTAGGTGATGTAAATAACGATGGTCGACTATATTTTCGGCATTATCAGGAATGTATCTCATGGGGCAGTCCTTTTCGGACGGCCTTTCTCCTACTAAGTCACTCAAAGTACACTAAAAACGATAAAAAACAGTTTTTTGAGGTTTTTCTCAGGATTTTTGAGGTTAGGTGATGTAAATAACGATGGTCGACTATATTTTCGGCATTATCAGGAATGTATCTCATGGGGCACTCCTTTTCGAACGGCCTTTCTCCTACTAAGTCACTCAAAGTACACTAAAAACGATAAAAAACAGTTTTTTGAGGTTTTTCTCAGGATTTTTGAGGTTAGGTGATGTAAATAACGATGGTCGACTATATTTTCGGCATTATCAGGAATGTATCTCATGGGGCAGTCCTTTTCGGACGGCCTTTCTCCTACTAAGTCACTCAAAGTACACTAAAAACGATAAAAAACAGTTTTTTGAGGTTTTTCTCAGGATTTTTGAGGTTAGGTGATGTAAATAACGATGGTCGACTATATTTTCGGCATTATCAGGAATGTATCTCATGGGGCAGTCCTTTTCGGACGGCCTTTCTCCTACTAAGTCACTCAAAGTACACTAAAAACGATAAAAAACAGTTTTTTGAGGTTTTTCTCAGGATTTTTGAGGTTAGGTGATGTAAATAACGATGGTCGACTATATTTTCGGCATTATCAGGAATGTATCTCATGGGGCAGTCCTTTTCGGACGGCCTTTCTCCTACTAAGTGACTTAAAGTACACTAAAAACGGTAAAAAACAGTTTTTTGAGGTTTTTCTCAGGATTTTTGAGGTTAGGTGATGTAAATAACGATGGTCGACTATATTTTCGGCATTATCAGGAATGTATCTCATGGGGCAGTCCTTTTCGGACGTCCTTTCTCCTACTAAGTGAATCAAAGTACTCTAAAAACGATAAAAAAACGGTTTTTTGAGGTTTTCCTTAGGATATTTGAGGTTAGGTGATGGAAATAACGATGGTCGACTATATTTTCGGCATTATCAGGAATGTATCTCATGGGGCAGTCCTTTTCGGACGTCCTTTCTCCTACTAAGTGACTTAAAGTACACTAAAAACGGTAAAAAACAGTTTTTTGAGGTTTTTCTCAGGGTTTTTGAGGTTAGGTGATGGAAATAACGATGGTCGACTATATTTTCGGCATTATCAGGAATGTATCTCATGGGGCAGTCCTTTTCGGACGTCCTTTCTCCTACTAAGTCACTCAAAGTACACTAAAAACGATAAAAAACAGTTTTTTGAGGTTTTCCTCAGGATATTTGAGGTTAGGTGATGGAAATAACGATGGTCGACTATATTTTCGGCATTATCAGGAATGTATCTCATGGGGCAGTCCTTTTCGGACGGCCTTTCTCCTACTAAGTCACTCAAAGTACACTAAAAACGATAAAAAACAGTTTTTTGAGGTTTTTCACAGGAATTTTGAGGTTAGATGATGAAAATAACGATGGGCGACTATATTTTCGGCATTATCAGGAACGTGTCTTATGGAGCAGTCCTTTTCGGACGTTCTTTCTCCTACTAAGTGACTCAAAGTACACCAAAAACGATAAAAAAAAACAGTTTTTTGAGGTTTTCCTAAGGAACTTTGAGGTTAGGTGATGGTTAGACGACAAAACCAAAGTTTAAGTGAAAAAACTAACGTTTATTGTAGATTTTTCAAAACTACAACTCATAGATACCATATTTTCTAGCATTTTTGCCGTAATTCACCCTTTTAGTACATTATTTTCCGTGTGAGAATATCAGGACTATACATCCCTTTGCTCAATCACTATTAAAACCAAAATTCCTTCCCGTAAAAACGGACATACTAGTCGATTATCGAAAATTCAAAATAACCACGAAACACCCAACATTTCGAGACATTTCCAATCATCGAAATAAATCGAGCTACCGATATAATCGCGTCAGACTTTTTAGATAAAAAAAAATTCAAATCCAAACGCCCCTATCCTCTCATCATAATTCATACACCTCCCTACCGTTAGTCCTCGACGAAATCCTCTTGTTCTGATTGTCCCTGCTCCTCTGAGGACTGCAATACATATTGTACCCCGGTATGATGTGGACCCTCACGTCCCCCGACGGTCTAACGCCTTCCGGTCGTTGCCGTCTGGAAAACGTCACCGTAGTCTTGCAACAACAATATTGAAACAAATTCACGTAGGCGCCGCGGAAATGCTGGTTGGATATACCGTACAGGATGCTGTTGACGCACGATTTGCTTATAGCCAACCAAGCCAAGTTGTAGAAAATACTGTCCGGTATTTTTCGCTTGGTACCGACGGCCAGTACCACCCCGAACGGAAGCCAGAATATTACGAACACCACGAAACTGTACACGTTCGAATGCATCAACATGTTGTCCCAAGTAAACGTATTCGGAGCTTTGAAACTCGGCCGGGACTTGAATCTACAAAAATTTACCAAATCAGAGCGAATTCATCTCATAAAAAACGCGTTCGGCAAGTGAACATTTCTCGGGGTATAATTTCCCGAACATTAGCTACCAAAACAAGATCGAATGTCGTAGACTTCTCGTCGAAACCTTAATCCGGACATATGAACAATCAACTCACCTTCTAACTTGATATCCGGCTCTGATATAAGAAAATAACGTGACCAGCACCGGCACCAGGACCATAACGACGCTGACCGTCGCCTGATAAGGTAACAAACCCAAATATTTCCGTCTGCAGTAGTCGAAGGACACGTCGCCGACGAACTGCACGCCGGAAATGCAAGCGCACACTATCCAAAAAACCAGTAAAATCGCCGTGATTTTCCCTCGGGTGAGTTTTTCGTACGCCCCCGAGGAGAAACACAGGCGGTAGTAATTTTCCGTGGCGACCGCGGCTAGCGACAGAACGGTCACGAGGAAACACAGTGTCGCCAAGAACCATTGGAAGCGGCACACCGCCAAATTGTCTCGGAGTCCCGCCAAAATGACGATCGCCGAAGCCGGCACCACCAAACCGGATACGAGCAGATCCGCTAAGGCCACGTTAACGATAAAGGTGTTACCTGAAACGTAATTCGCTAGATTTTTGTTTGACTTTTCACTCGACCCCCGTATATTGTACTCACCTCTTTTTCTGAGGTAGTCTTCGATCATGACAGCGCTGATCATGAAGACGTTTCCGACACTGCCCAGTGCGGCCAACGACGCGAGAAGAATCAGTCTTGCCAATCGCGACCAATGATCGTTTAGTGTTACCGGAGATACTGATTCCGAAACGTCGGTTATGTTGAGTAAAACCATACCCGCAGTTGCTGAAAATCATTGCCGTCGTTTCTAAATTATTTATTCGAATCTAATTTTATTTTTTTTTTTTTTTTTCATCCTCCCCGTATATTTATTCATTTTCCTCGTATCCTACATCGCGATAACTATTGAAATCATTTTGAAAAAATGTTATTCGACACATAATTGTCTTGGTATGTTTGTTATGCTTTTTATTGATGACGAATCATTGTTTGATTAAGTTAATATTGATAATTTCAAAAAATTTTTCCCGTTAAAACGTGATAAAATATCTGCTTTATACATAAATCGATTCTTTGGGTAATAGGAAAAGCGAGGTGGGTGACACGATTGATTAATGCCTATGAAAAGTTCGTTATTGCTAAAAATTCGAATGTGACAAATAATTTGCTTCCCTCTTAATTATTTTTCATGCTAAAACGACTTTTTACTTACCTAATTACAACAAATGAAGTAGTAATAATAAAAACCAACGTCTATTTTGAAATTTTTGAATATTTACCACAATTTTTTAAATAAATATATAATTTCTTATTTAACACCTTGTATATATTTTTATTTGGCTGACGTGTACGTCAAATTAAAAATCGTTTATCTATAATATAATTTATTCATTAAAAAAATCAAACTAAGAATTTTATTTCATAACGTGATGCTGGCTAACTCCGACTCTGTACAGTTCCGCACAGCTGACGCTAGCAATTGTTGAACCTTGATCACGTCACCACCGCTCGATAATCGACGCGAATACGTTTCGACTAGCGGACCAAATGTATAACCAGAAGTTTATTATTTAAAACATTTTATTGACTCAACTGGGCCTCTATATTTGACGGTTAATTCGTAAAGCACGAATTATGAATCATCTTATCAGCTGTGTTGTGTCGTTTGGAATAATATTTTTTAGTCATCTGAAGAAGGGCTAGGAGAATGTATATGTATCAGTTTTATTATCAAAATTGTGAATGTTTTTCTTTGGTTTAACTGTAAGTATTATTATATTGATATAATTTATTACAAGTTTTCGTTTTACGGAAGGTGATATTTCTAATTAATATAAGGATCGTACTAAATATAAATTGTGACATTTTCTAAATAACTGTTATTTACTTGAAGTTTTCAATTTCCTTATTTGTTTTTAGATGTATTTAAAAATGTGTTATCAATTTGCGGGTAATTATAATATGTAATAATAATAAATAATTTATTATATATCTTCAGAATGTTAATTAATTTTCCGGGTTATATAATTATTAGTTTTTATTATTTAACTGCCTACCAAAGTAGATATTGAATATCAGTATTTAGAAAAAAATAGTTTTAACTATCAAAATTTAACTGGATAATAGTTTTTTAATGTAAATAAAGGGGAGGTATTTTTGAAATAATTTTGTTGATCTGAATGTACGTGTTTTTTGGCAATAAAACCAACTCTGGTATAGAAGTGGGCGTACTTTTTAAGGGGGTATTGAAAATTCAGTATTAATAAATCAGTGCCGGCTTTGAAAAGGGGTTTATAAAAATGCTTATACGGGGTATATTCATAAGAAAGTGCGTAAAAAGTTATTTCAAATGAAACCTACCTACAAAATTATTAATAAAGGTGAAACAAATTTTCTTTTTTTTCACAGTAACGGCTTAAGGGAATTTTTAGTTATTTATACGAGGTGTGAAAAATATTTTATATCGTTAGGTCTTTATATAAGGCATAAAAGGTATTCCAGAGGTAATCTACGTCACCAATGTGATTATTATACGAGGTTAAGTCACGAATTATAAACCCTCCAACATCTGGTATAGAAGTGGGCGTACTTCGTAGTGGGGTATTGAAAATTCAGTATTAATAAATCAGTGCCGGCTTTGAAAGGGGGTTTATAAATTTTATTTAGATTGTATACAGAATTTAGTGGTTAAAACTTGAAAAAAATTGACTAACAAGGTGTAGTAACGCGACAATTCGATGGTAAAAATGTTTATACGGGGTATAATCATAATAAAGTGCGTAAAAAATTATTTCAAATGAAACCTACCTACAAAATTATTATTAAAGGTGGAACAAATTTCCTTTTTTTTCGCAGTAACGGCTTAAGGGAATTTTTAGTTATTTATACGAGGTGTGAGAAATATTTTATATCGTTAGGTCTTTATATAAGGCATAAAAGGTATTCCAGAGGTAATCTACGTCACCAATGTGATTATTATACGAGGTTAAGTCACGAATTATAAACCCTCCAACATCTGGTATAGAAGTGGGCGTACTTCGTAGTGGGGTATTGAAAATTCAGTATTAATAAATCAGTGCCGGCTTTGAAAGGGGGTTTATAAATTTTATTTAGATTGTATACAGAATTTAGTGGTTAAAACTTGAAAAAAATTGACTAACAAGGTGTAGTAACGCGACAATTCGATGGTAAAAATGTTTATACGGGGTATAATCATAATAAAGTGCGTAAAAAATTATTTCAAATGAAACCTACCTACAAAATTATTATTAAAGGTGGAACAAATTTCCTTTTTTTTTCGCAGTAACGGCTTAAGGTAATTTTTAGTTATTTATACGAGGTGTGAAAAATATTTTATATCGTTAGGTCTTTATATAAGACATATAAGGTATTCCAGAGGTAATGTACGTCACCAATGTGATTATTATACGAGGTTAAGTCACGAATTATAAACCTTGTAACATCGAACGTTCACTTTGGGTACTAATTAATCGTAAACTACTTTCGTCGCATTTTTTTTTAAATTTTCGTCAAGTTTTATGAGTTTCGGGATCGGAACTTTGTTAGACACGTTCAATTACGATTTGTTTTTGTTTTTTATAAAATTACAGGTAATGCAAACGGTTAGTTCGTCGAAATTAACGTCACAATGGACACCAATACGCCGCCGCAATCTTTAATCAACGAATACACGGAAGTCTACAGTCGACTTCCTCTAAAAACCCAATTGATCTACGGTTCCGGACACGTCCTCAACGACGTCTGCGCGTCGATGTGGTTCACCTATCTCCTGGTTTTCTTCCAATACGTATTAGAATTCGACAACGTCCAAACTGGTTTGCTGCTACTCATAGGGCAAATAGCCGACGCCATATCGACCCCGTTCGTCGGCTACAACTCCGACAAATCGGAAGGTTCGTGCATAACTCGGTACGGCAAACGAAAAACCTGGCACCTGATCGGCACCGGTTGCGTCCTCGGCGCCTTCCCCTTCATCTTCTCCAGCTGCGTCGGTTGTTCGCGCGACCGCGATTCGGCCGAACTCTTCTACTACAGCATGTTCGTGATTATCTTCCAATTCGGCTGGGCCTCGGTGCAGATATCCCATTTGTCCTTGATACCCGAGTTGACGCCGAACGAACGCGATCGCACCAAATTAACCGCCGTTCGGTACTCCTTCACCGTCATGTCGAACGTTTTGGTTTACGTAATCGCGTGGCTGGTGTTGCGTATTAACGAATCGTCGAAAATAGGTCCGGGGGACGAATCGAAGTTCGAGCACGTCGTTTGGTCGGTGTTGATCGTCGGTGCGACGTGCACGGCGGTGTTTCAAACTTACATCAACGAGGCGGATAACGGCGCCGGCGTCGACGTTAGAGGTGGACAAATCCGATCCACTATTGGCGATTTGTTCAAAACTATCGAGATTTATAGGATAGCCGTGGTGTATATGTCGTCTAGATTGTTTATTAATTTGTCTCAAGTGTTTATTCCTTTGTATTTACACGAATCTCTCGATATGAACGCCAGTTCGTTGGCTTTGGTACCTCTGGTTATGTATGTAGGTAGTTTCGTGACGTCTTTGCTCGTGGAAACCGTCAACGGAGTTTTCGGAAGGAGTTCCACGTATACTTTGGGTAGTTTTTTCGGTACGATCGCCGCTGTTTGGATCAAATTCGGGTACGGCGACGATTATTCGACGTATTTCATTTACGTCATAGCCGTGATCCTCGGCGCCGCCGGTTCTATCGTTTTGGTGACTAGTATAGGGATTACGACCGATTTTATAGGGGAAGATACTCATAATGGGGCTTTCGTTTTCGGGGTTATGAGTTTTACTGATAAATTATCGAACGGCTTAGCGGTTATCGTTATTCAGTATTTCCATAGCGGTATTTCCGATAAATATTTTTATAGGGACGTTTTGACTTATATTTGCGGAGGGTCCGTCATATGCGGCGCCGTGGCGGTCCTTTTCGGTACCTGCGGTATACGTAGATCGTACGAAAGGATCCCCGAAATTGTCGCTTGAAGAATCTCGTCGTTTCCGAGGCTGATTCGAAAATAAACCGAAATTATTAAGTTGCAGACCTGAAATTTTCGTACTTTTACCGCCTCCCCCGATGCCTTTTTCGTTAAAATATCTCTACTTATCACGGGATTATTCTATATTCGAATCGCAGTCTTCGTCAATTCACGCGAGGCCGCCCCTGGCTACGTCTGAACAACACGGGCCAGGCCGACGCTAGCTTGTCTGCAGGACCGGTGTTGGCTTCATGTTTATTCGAAAGTTTCGCTTTATATTCAAACCACCCTCGTAATAAACGAAATATTTACGTTTAAATTAATTTTTGCGGTCTTGATTTATATTTTCCGAAATTTTTTTAAGTTGCAGACCTGAAATTTTCGTACTTTTACCGCCTCCCCCGATGCCTTTTTCGTTAAAATATCTCTACTTATCACGGGATTATTCTATATTCGAATCGCAGTCTTCGTCAATTCACACGAGGCCGCCCCTGGCTACGTCTGAACAACACGGGCCAGGCCGACGCTGGCTTGTCTGCAGGACCGGTGTTGGCTTCATGTTTATTCGAAAGTTTTCGCGTTATATTCAAACCACTCTCGTAATAAACGAAATATTTACGTTTAAATTAATTTTTGCGGTCTTGATTTATATTTCCCGAAATTTTTTTAAGTTGCAGACCTGAAATTTTCGTACTTTTACCGCCTTCCCCGATGCCTTTTTCGTTAAACTATCTCTACTTATCACGGGATTATTCTATATTCGAATCGCAGTCTTCGTCAATTCACGCGAGGCCGCCCCTGGCTACGTCTGAACAACACGGACCAGGCCGACGCTGGCTTGTCTGCAGGACCGGTGTTGGCTTCATGTTTATTCGAAAGTTTTCGCGTTATATTCAAACCACTCTCGTAATAAACGAAATATTTACGTTTAAATTAATTTTTGCGGTCTTGATTTATATTTCCCGAAATTTTTAATTCTCGAATTGATACAGGGTGATTAATGAAGTGGAAATTAGACGTTTTCTAGAGGAATTCACTCATAAAACTTATTTTTATTATGAAAATTTACGATTTTGCTACTCCAAATCGATTATCTAATTAAATGTATATACAAGGTGCGATCGAAAAGTTTAATCACAATGCAGAAGTAAACTTTAGTTCATTTTTCAAGTTTCTGTGGTTTACAATTGCAAATTTTCGTCCGTGTTCGAGATTAAATGACATCCAGGCACTTTTTTTATCTTCAACTGTCCCATTTCTACTTGTGAATCTCAAATATCGCTTATAATCGTAGACAAATTTTTTTTTTGGGTACTTTTTTTAATTTTTACAAAGACTATGTACCTCGTAGTATCGTATTTTCTTATAAAAAGTGAATATACAAGGGAATAAATACGTACCCTTAAAACTTTGTTAAACGAATCACTCTATATGATTTGACGTAATATATTGCTTAATAAAAATTAATACAAATGAAAAACCCTGTATAAATCGTAATATGTAGAGTCAAATAAGTCATAAGTCAAATTTATGTACTAGACATAAAAAAATTCATAAAAACAAATCAGCTCGTGCAAAAATTTATGATCCACCCTGTATAACCGAAAATGCTTAATGCCTGAAATTATTTAGATCGATATGAAAATTTCATACGATAAATTTAATCGGAGAAAGTTTTTCCTTAACGTCCAATCAATAACTAATCACCCTGTATTTATTATTATATTTAGAACAAAGAAAATATTGTGATTTTATACGAGGTGTAACACTGTAAACTTACATTAATTTTTTTTGGTCTATTTTCTAAATTTCTGCATTAAAAGGACCACCCTATATTCAATTTTTTTCCATAAATTGGAAAATAATTAAAATAGTTTAACACAATTTACCTAGATCCGGACCTGTAATTTATTCACAAATTATTTGATGGAAGCCAATTGACTACCGAAAATTTCAAATAAGCTATTTTCGTTATACTCTCGATAATTTTATATATTTTTAAACAAATTTTTATATTAACTATGCCTAGTTTGTAAAAATAAAAAAAAATCATGCGGAATACTAATGTAAAGAATATTGTTTTTTGTTGGGCAATATCGTAAACAAAAAAGGAAACTATCATTATGACATTATACCATACGTTCCGCTACCTCATAGTAGATGTCGCGACTATCAGTATATATATTTATATAAGTTTAGTACATTGAAATTTTTTATTCGACAATTTAAACATTAAAATGAACGTAGAATTGAATATTTAGAATACAGGTGTTTTTAATTTTTTTTAATAGCAGCTGAAATTATTTCTAAAAATTCATTTATATACAAATCTAACCTAAAAACCTTTTTATATTTACTATTTTCTAAATGTGATAAAGTATATTGTATACTCATTGATTGTGATTGTTAGAAAAATAAAAATGTGAAGATTACGATTGTTTTTTTTTCCTTTTCCGAATTATACAGGGCGTTTCCAGTATGCTTTAAAATGAGATATCTATTTTTGATATTTTTCACCTTTTCTTATCTATGACCTTGAATATATTTTTGTGGCTCAAAATTTTCTAGCGTGCAATACAAAACACGAAGGTAACGCAATGCCTGCAATTTCAAATTGTAATTAGCTCAAATTGAGGAGGAAATCGTTATGCATAAAATCTTATCAAACCCTGCGAAAGTGCATTCGAACACGCATTTACTGTAATCATATGTCGAAATTTTTAAGAATTCCGACAATTTACATCTTCGATAACATATTTTGAAATAATAATAATTGAAAATAGTATGATCATTACTTTAACGTGAAGATATGACGCCATCTTGTTTTAAAATATTGTAGCTTATGAATGGAATTCAGATTATTTTTTACCAAATAACAAGAATACTACGAGTAATTATTTAATTTAACTATCTAATTTAAAAAAACGTTTTTCTTTTACATTGAATAAAATGATATATAATATTTCCGAATAAAATATAAAAATCCGCCATAATTGTTGACAGTTACGTTACCGTTTAAGAAACAAAGATAATTATAATACTAACGTAACGTTGCCAAGTTTATTTTTTTCCACTTAATCTGAATACGTTATATAAATAATTTCTTCTTCATATTTTTGATTATCTATTTATTAAATTCCTTTAATTTTTCATTCCTTAGCCTTTTTATATGTTTTTTATGATAAATCGTTATGATTTTTGGTGTTTTTTGATAATAAATTCGTTCTTGGAATCAGCTGAAAATATTTTTTTTTAGTTTTCGGTTTTTATCAAAATATTGTGAATCAAATATAAAAGAGACATAAAATCAACAAAACATATACAAGGGACTAACAAGTATTGAATAAAAAATATATATATATATTTGAATATATTATAATTTTATCAATTTTAAAATTATATGTCGATAATTTTTGGACCCAAATTGGTTTTCCTCTTTATTAAAAGAAACAGATGAGATTTATCCATATTAATTTTATTTTTACTACTTTCATTTCTGTAAAATTAATTGATATGCTAAAAGAATAAAATATTTTCCAATTTTACTGAAAGTAGAAGTACTGACTTGACAACACAGCATTTAGCGATTACATTTCACGTCTGTTGTCTGGTTGTACAGGGTCGGATCATTATATAAACTTTTTACAAAATTATTTTTCATAACAAAATTCATATTTTGGTAAAACTGATATTACATGTTAAATTTTTTCTACTTTGTTTCTGAATCGTCAAAATTTGACGTTTTGACCTGTCTTTGAAAAAAATAATTTTCAATCGGCAGAGATCTAAATTCAAAACAATTTAGAAGCACAATCAAAATTAAGATGGCAATAGCAGCAACAGTGTTGCCATATTTATATAAATTTATATTAGGATGTCGTAGAAGATATTCTGCAGCGATTGGAAGTTCGAGATTGAGCACTGCGCGTGCTCCGTACGCAGTACAACGTCAGTGATACCAATCGAATATTCCAAACGTCACTAAATGGTAAATATTTTCTTTTTAATTGGCGCTAATTATATTAAAATGATATTATTATCATCGTTAAATGTTTAATCGATTTTTTTGATGAAATTACGATAAACAAATGAAGTGACATTACGATTAAACAACAACAACGATCAATTTTTTATTTATTTTAATGATTGGCTCGTCTATTATTGTAAACAAAAGAATTTTTTCACAATACTGTCATTTTCATGGTTGTTTATTTGATATTAGAGTAAATTTTTAATTTAAAAGTCACTTTTTCGTTATATAGACCTCGTATATATATATATATATATATATATATATATATATATATATATATATATAAAAAATTAGTAACATTATTTGTTTGAAATAATGGTTTTTCTTTTTTAATATTGTTGAATTACACTAATTATATTTATATTTAAGTATTTTTTACGAGATATCTATTAAATTTTGAATAGTTTTATTAGCAATTGTCATTCACATACCATCATCTTGTTTTTTAGTCACATATCAAACTATAACGAAATAATGAAATTTATTATCGACTCACCCTGTTAAACACACAACCGGCAGTGGTGATCAATACAAAATAGATTTCATATCCCTGTATTAGATTCGTCTAACTCGGGATCTCTTGAACTCTAATTGCAAATGGGTTGTTTTCGTTTAATTGGAAACCGACGCCGGTGTCTACCTCTGGCGTAGCAACGGATTAATACTGAAGAGGTCTAGACGTTAGGCGGTTGTTCGACTAAATCGCATGCGCGCAACAAGTTACGAACATTAGAGAAACGGAAAACTACACTG
Organism: Diorhabda carinulata; assembly: GCF_026250575.1. Lineage (NCBI taxonomy): Eukaryota > Metazoa > Arthropoda > Insecta > Coleoptera > Chrysomelidae > Diorhabda > Diorhabda carinulata. The sequence goes on from NC_079463.1 coordinate 1,324,553, forward strand.
AGAAATTAAATACTTTTATTGCGATATGTATATTTATTTACAGTGAGCTCGTTTTTGAATTATAATTTTTTTTTTATTGTAAATACTAGTTATAATGTATTGTAAAATAAATAAAAATATTTTAGATGCAGTTTTAATACTGAAACTAGTGCAACATTTGATTTTTTTTTGTTATGGAAATATAATATATAAAATATCGAATTTTAATTTTGGTCTACGCTTATTATTAACAACAAATCGATTGTTTTCTACTCGATTTCTAGTTTCCAATAATAATTTTGACTAATCATTCACATTAAAACAACTTCGATCTCTCAATTACATTTTTTACATCAAATCGATTATTTTTAATCGATTTATTATCCTCAATAACATTGTGTTAGATTATAACATAAAATCGATCATTTTATAATCGATTTCTAATCGCCAATATCATTTTTTTTAGATTGTTTACAGCAAATCGATCATTTTCTAATCGATATCTACTCCCAATAACATTTTTGATTCATCATTCACGTCAAATCGATAATTTTTAATCGATTTCTAATCGCCAATATCATTTTCTTAGATTGTTTACAGCAAATCGATCATTTTCTAATCGATATCTACTCCCAATAATATTTTTGATTCATCATTCACGTCAAATCGATAATTTTTAATCGATTTCTAATCGCCAATATCATTTTTTTAGATTGTTTACAGCAAATCGATCATTTTCTAATCGATATCTACTCTCAATAACATTTTTGACAGATTATTCACGTCAAATCGATTATTTTTAATCGATTTATTACCCTCAATAACATTTTGATAGATTATAACATAAAATCGATTTCTAGCTCCCAATAATACTTTTGATTCATTATTCACATTAAATCAATTTCAATATCAAATCGATTATTTTTAATCGATTTCTAATCGCCAATATCATTTTCTTAGATTGTTTACAGCAAATCGATCATTTTCTAATCGATATCTACTCCCAATAATGTTTTTGATTCATCATTCACAATAAATTAATTTCTAACTCTCGATAACATTTTTGACAGATCATTCATGTCAAATGGATAATTTTTAATCGATTTATAGCTCTGAATAACATTTTTGATAAATTATTTGTATCGAATCTTAGTATAAATTTGATTCATTATTTACATAAAATCGATTCTTATACAATCGATTTCCAACTCTCAATACATCTGAATAATAAGTATTTTATAAACCATCCTGTATTTACAAGTCCAATTTTATGGTATTGTTCAGAATGCTATTTGTATCAGTGTATATTTTAAACGATAATATTCTAAATGTCATCAGCGATCTTTAATTCCCCCGTTCCTAATAATTCCATTTTTAGCATAATTTCGTTATCGTTAATAAAAACACAGAGTAGACCCTTTCCCTATACTAGATCAATGACCTACATTTCGGTTTTGGAAAAATAGACGACATCACTTAATCACAGCGTTACTTTAAAATATGAAATAAATATTTTTATTACAAATTTTTTTACAATTTTTTCCTATTTTCATTCGTTAATATCAAGTTATTTGATAATACCGTGATTCCTTTACTTTAAACGTCAAATTTTTCTTCTTCTTTTTTTGTGGTTTACTAAATACAAACATCTCTAATTTGTCAATCTATTCATAATTCTGATAAGGTTAAAATTTCAACTACTGGTCGCTACTGCTGACTTTTTAAGCTCATTTTTGGAATTGAAAATTATTTTTATTTGGTTTTAACAACATATCTTTGTATATTTTTCTGTTATTCCTTCTCTATAAAGATTTTCACTACTTCGACTCGTCCTCTAATTTCAAGATGGCGCCACAAAACAATAGTAACCTTGAAACCGTAGATATAAAATTATGTTATTCAAATTTTAATTATCTCGCAAATAATCGCCCTGTATAACGAAAAAAGTCTGCTTTTTTGTTATATTCATTAATTTTCAAATGATATCTTGCAGCGATCTTAAAACCCACCAAATTTCAACATACAAACAATGACAGTAAAAGGACGTGTCTACTCGAACAATCTTAAGGTCGTTTACCCAAATTTAGAATTTATAGAGGTTGAATTTTTTTAATATTTAAAAATGAAAAAAGAGTTGCTTCAGTTATAGATATTTGAGAAAATTTTTCCACTTTTTTTTATTTTGATTTTTCTATTTATACGAGGAAAGTGTATTTAAAATAACCAAAAATTAGTTTTCAAAAATATAAAACACGATTTATCAACAAAAAAAAATAAAAGCACAATCATTTTGAGAAATAATACATTTATTTGACTCTATTATGTACAATTACATATAATAAAATAGTAAATATCATCGAAATATAGGCCGTCCGTCGTTGGCACAAGCTAAAGGTAAATTACAAGGTTTATAGATAACTCTCGGAGGACATACAGCCCCCGGTGGTTTATATAATATCTTCCTAGTTTTCAATTGCATAGATTTTGATCCGCATATCGAACTGCACGGAGTGAACGCCGTCCAGTCGGACATTATACACTCCGGCTTTTTCTCCTCTTCCTCCGTCGGTAGCGCTCGTTCGTTTTCGGTAGCTGTCGACGAAACGCAAGGAATGACGCAGAGTTTAGATTGAATTAGTTTCCTAGGACAAGCTCTACCGCCATTTTCCGCGTGACGCTACAATTATTATTAAATAAAAAATATTAACTGAGATAATACAATGAATAATTGATACGTAAAAGTCGAAATTTAGTAAGTTGTTAAATATATTTGGTGGAGGACTAACGAACGTACCATTATTTGTCGATATCTCTTTTTAGTTCCACTTCCACAAGTGGCTCCGCGTATTTGACATTTACCCCAAATGGACCAATCGGTTGTTCTACAATCAGTCACGCGACCATCCGGTTTCTGTTCGATTACCAAACTTTCACCAATTCTCGATTCTGAATAAAATCAAATTTTTGACTATATTTGTCATTAAAGTCAAAATTAATTTTTTGTTTTTTAATTTTTTAAGGAAATGTATAAAATAATTAACAAATTTGATAAGTAATTCGGTGATTCGAGCTAACAATAAACGTGAATTTTAACCACATTTATGTCAGCCATATTGGTAGTAGTAGAAAGTTAGTTTACAGATTGACAATTGTGTATAGAGGGTGATTCATCGAGATAAAACTGATTTTCTGCTATTAAAATGAGAAAAAAAAATTTTTTTCATTTTTCAGCGTGATTAAAATAAAAATGATCCAATTAAATATCATAATTTCGATAATTTATAGATATACAGGGTGATTCTTCGAAAGTTTCGACCCGGTACAGCTGAAAATATTCAAAAAAATTTTAATCAAAAATGAAACAACTTACTGTCGTTGCACGGAATGTGACATTTGACAATTTCCGAATTCGAACAATCGGATTCGTCGCTTTCGTCGTCACTTCCGGGCGGTAACCTCAATCTTCTTTTGATTCCGGTACCGCAAGTGACGCTGCAACTAGACCAAAGACCCCAGTTGTTATTCTTACAATTCGAATCACCCTGTACGAGAAAAAAAATATTATGATTACAAAAATAAACAATTTATTAATATACTTACGTCGCCGTTACTACAACCTCTCTGCCCACCTCTACACCGCTTATTTTCCTGCAGTTCCACGTTACATTTATCTTCGTTTCTCTCATCCAATAATTTTCTATCTCTTGTTTTCGTACCGTAACCGCACGTGGCACTACAACTCGACCATTCCGACCATTCCCCAACTTTACAATCGGTTTCTTCATCATCACCTTCATCGGTTTTCTTTTCCTCGTTAGAATCTCCATCTTTTTTTGTTTCGTTTTCGTCTGTATTGTCGGAATTATTTTTTTCCTTAGAATCCTCTTCCTTTTCTTCCCCTTCACTTTCCCCGCCTTCACCTTCCTCACCTCCTTTGTCCTCCCCACTCTCCTCGCTGCCCTCTCCTACTTCCGCTTTCTCCCCACTCTCCCCTACTTCCCCCTCTTCAGAATCACTTTTGTTCACAGTCTCGTTGTCTTCTTGAGAGTTCGTCGCTTCTGTGACGTCATTTCCTTTTTCTTGTTCCTCAGAATTTTCGCTCGATTCCTTATCTATTTCCGCCGAAGATTTTTCGTTGGAATTTTTTTTTTCTTTCGTATCGTTTTCTTGTTCTTCTCTATTGTTTTCTTCCGTACTACTTTGTTTGGTTGAATAATAACGGTTATGGGGTTTTTTACATTTTGAAGTATCTGAAAGTAATTAAAATTATTGATTTTCACATTTATATTATTTTGTTGTGGAAACGAAAAGATATATTTTGATTCACTTGACGAACTTTATGAAGGAATATTCACTGAATAGTGTGACTATCCACCAATAGATGGCGTAAACAATTTCATTGAAAATCTCTGCAAAAAATAATGTTAACAGGAAATAATTGACGTTTCGAATAATTTTTCTCGTTATTAAATTTTTATCTAAAATGAAGACGATTTATTCAAAACGTTTTGATGAGATACATTCAACGCCATCTCTTAGTAGGTAGTCACACTATTTAGTTCATTCACTGTAATCCCGTTGAATAATTTAAGAATGAGATAATAGATAAATTATACAATTCCTGAATTAATTTATTTAATTAAAAAAGAAATTAATAAGTAAATGTTATAATAATTCAAATTTCTCTAATATTATATTAAATAAAACATTTAAACGGTTCGATAAGGTCTAGTGGGTAACTACAGAAAACTTCAATAATTTGTTTCATAGAAATCTTTTTTATCATATATACAACTCGATCATAAATCGAAAGAAGGCTCATCGAATTCGATATTCATCTAGTTCGATGGATAGGCTATATCTATCTCTTTTTATTGTTTTTCGCTTTAGAGAGAGTGAAAGGTACGCGAATTGAAACAGGGCCGTCTCAAGGATTGCACACAGGATTATATATAAATATGAATAAAGAATTATTGATAATAAATAATTTTTACCTAAACATTGTCGTTCTTGTACTAAATCCAAGGAGCAATCACTAGAAGCCAATTTATCTACGTACGTTCTGATTCTAGTTTGTTTTCCCAGACCGCATTGCGCAGTACAAGGCGTCCAATCGGTCCAATCGTTAGTTCGACAATCGTTTTCCTCCTCCATATTTCCATCTTCGTCCGTTTCGCACGATTTCTCGTAGAGTCTTTGTCTGGTGAAGTGGATCTTGGCGATCGGGTTCATCGGGCTACCGTCTTCGCTGAAAAACGGCGATCTCGGATCGTTCGGGTGATTGGGGGTGATCGGCATGATCGGTTTTTGATTATAAAGTAACGGTCGAGACGACTGAAATAATTCATAATTATTATAAAACGAAAAAAAAAAATAATTTCATATTATATCACCATATAACCAATTCCGTCATCGATACCCGCGTCTATCGGGTACAAATTCAAAGTGTACGACTCGATCCACGTACAATCACTTTGACACAATTCGAAGTTCGATACTCCCACGAACCAATCGGGGGACGGTATTATCTTGGTTGCTATGGAAACTTGATGATTCTTACTGTCGACTCGGAATACCGCGTATGAGGATTCGGTTATGTTCGGATGTTGCAGACCTCTCGCTTTTATTATAGTTCGTATATTCGTTCCCTGGAATTCGTAACTTTTTATTTTACAGTAAACTGTACTTAAAACATTGTATTGTTAACCGCGCCATCTATAATTTCAACCGCTACCTAAAGAATATTTCTAGTATACGTATATCGGTTATGGCGGGAATCTGTTATTTATTAGAAGTATAGAGATGGGAATTCATGGCAATAAAAATTTATTTCGGTTATTTATTTTGATTATTTTCTACTTAATTTAAAATTTGAAATAAGAAAGTTGGTATTGGTTAGTAATACACCCAATATAATTTTTTTTTGAAAAAAATTGCGTATTTGAAAGAACAAATCGACGTTTTCAAGGAATTTATTCCGATTGGCCGTATATCAGTTATGGCGGGAATCTGTTATTTAATAAAAGTATAGAGATGGGAATTTATAGTAAAAAAGTCACAGTTAATTATTTTGATTACCTTTTTTTTAATTTCCGATTCCACTGTATACGTACTTCCGGTTTCTGCTAGTTCTTTCAATCCTTCGCTAGCTAATTGTTGTTCATTCCAGAAGGAGTGAGATTTTCTATGGGACGCTCCGATTATATCGCTAAATTTCGTACTCCATACATCCGAAGGAAAATTTCTGGGATGAGTATTTCTCGTCCAACGACCCTCGAAAGCTATCTAAATAAAAAAATAACCAGAATTCGAATAAAATATGGCACGTATTTCCTGTTAATAACGACACCATCTCTACCTTTTCGTTATATGTAACGAAACTTGGGCGGTTCTTGTCAGAACTTTGTTACATACCTCGTATTTAGCTTCCGAGCATGCGCAACACCTGTCGACGGTAGGAGGTTTAACATTTTCGTCTATTTCGGTGTCTTCGCACAAAATTTTAGTCAACTGCCCGTCCTCGCTGAACCAATTCTCTCTCGATTCGACTACTGTCGCTTTTATGGCGATACAACCGCTGTTTTCAGGAGGAGCTATCCAATTAACCTTCCGATCAAATTTTCAAAATAATTTGTATAATAAAATTCTAATTTCACCTCGAAAATACGAGAAACAATTCTCGTATCACCCTGTATGTATATTGATAATTACCTGTATTTCCCTTTTGGGTATTTTACTATTTTCTACCACGGTATTTGGGCATTTATCGCTGAATTGCGTCAGCATTTGAAGACCCGTTTCGAATTCAAACTGACCAGTAGGTCGATACGATTGGGTAGTAGACGTACCTTCTATCGATTCTAGTGATAAAACGAATTGTCTGAACGACTTTTGTGGACGTTTATCAGGATTCACCATTAAAGAAACTAAAAGTTATAAAAAATAGTTATTTTCGAAAGTTCCCATCTCTAACATTTTAACATTACGATCAATTTCATTTAGCTTTACAGTTTAAATTGTAGATGGCGTAATGAACGTTTTATTCTAACAATCTCACCGTTGTATTTTTGATTCGGAGTATACGATTTTGGATTGCCTTGTATGGAAAGTATATAACGATCTATATCATTTCTATTTTTCGGTCCCTTAATATTGTCTGGTATTAAATCACAGTCTAAGCTACAACTTAGCGAAATCAGGAATGAAGTTCCAATGAATATCGTTTTGAAATACATCTTCCTAGAAAAATGAAAATTAAACAAAACTATTGTTTTAAGTTTTGATAAATCAAAGCTGTGCCTGGTTGAAATCGAGAATAATCGATTTGTAATTCGAATGAATATATACGTCAAATTGTTTGTTTATATTTATTTATAATAATATATAAATACGTGATGGAGATACTATATAATTAAAATCAACATCATCTTCCTAATTATTTTTTAAAAATAGTCGAATTTGACATTGACTGTTTATCAATTTTGACCTTGCACTAATTAAGTCAAGTTTATAAGATCTTAATTAACTATATAAATTCACAAGACGTATAAAAACAAATTGCAAATGTATTTACGTATAATTTTAATTAAAACTTATTCAGTAATTGTTAAATTCGAAATGTTTTCTTGAATAATACGCGAATTAAAACCCAATTCATGATTATTTTACAGAACGATCGGTGATCTATCTTTTCTACTTTATCTATGGTTATAGAAACGATGTATAGAGATGGACTTGGCACATATTTCTCGTATAGTAATAAATTTGAGAAATAAATTAAATAATAATGGTTTTTATTTATGAGGTTATGATTTAATGATATATTTTAATAAATCATCCCCCGATAACTTTTAATAAACCGAAAGATTTATTTATATATACTCGTGTATAATAAATTCGTAATTCTAAACGAGAAAGTATTAATAAAATTTATGTTTTCAGATTTGACTCACCTTTCAGTAAAAATTTTTTCGAAATATTCTCAGCACATCACATATATATCAGTTTTATTTTATTCGAACGCGAACTGTTTCGAGGAAACGTGCGGACGCTGCCAGATGTTATTTTGTAACATTTTATGCGCATACCCGAACAGTTATTTATCTACAGAAATATCTTCACAACAAGTAACTTTTTCTAATTAATTCCCCGGTGTCAAAAGTCAAAAGATATCGCCGATTTTATGCGAAAATTTCGAAAAAATAATACGGAGTTTGAAGAATTTGTTGTTTTTCAAATTAATCACGATATAACAATCGTACCATATGTACAGTAGTGATCAAAAATTAAAATACAATTTTTTTTTCTCTTACATCCACTTTTCCCCCTTCTGTTTTCTGTCTCGTTGTGTTCTTTCGAGTTCAACGCTTATGTGACGTCATTTCCTTTTTCACGTTCCTCAAAATTATCGCTCATTTCCCTATTTAATCCGCTAAACATTTTTCATGTTCTTATGAATTGTTTTATTTCGTACAATCTGAACAGTTTGGCAACGTTGTTGCGTTTAATCCCCACTTGAATCTTGCTAATAATGATTATTTGGCGGGAACAATATGCGCATGCCCCCTTTTTGTTAAATGCAATTTCGAAAGTCGAAATAATTATTTTTAAATATAACGTATGATTTATATATATTTGGGTATAAATAACGAAGCATCTATTTGAATATTCAATAATAATATCGAATATCATAAATACAAAATATATTAATTATACTGTTTAGAATTATTCCTTAACCCGGACCTGAACTATCACATGGAATGGCGCGTAAGCTGAGAGTTGAAATTTTCCGCGCCGTTCCGTTATAGTAGAGATGGGACTACTCATTGTTGTTTCCGTTATAGTTATAATTTAAAAAATTTAAAAAAAAAATATCAAAAAAATTCTTGAATTTATTTGATAGGCAAAATTTTTTCTGCTGCTTTTTCATTTGATCATATACAGGGTGTATTAAATAAAACACAGATAAATAGAAAAAAATTTTAATAACTAATCCATTTAATATAATATATTGAAGAAATATAGTAAATAAATCACAAAATCTAAACTATTCTCGAATTATTACACTTACTTTTTCTAATTTGATTCTCTTTTTCGTTGCATTCCTAAAAAATAATGAAACAAAAAATTTTTTGGTGGAATTAATTTTGGCATTAGTTATACACCTACGTGTATTATAAGTTGCATATACCCGCAACTTGAAAGATCCAAAGGAACTACTAGATGGTACACTAGAACTACTCACCCGATTTATTGTAACTGAACTTTGAACTACCAGACAAAAATGCCTTCGTCTCTTTCTTTTTTATATTCGAAGTAGACCTTAAATCATCTGAAATATGATTAAATAAATATTTAAAGATTGAGACAGGACCGTCTCAATGATCCCAACTTCGAATATATTATTAAGAAATGAAACCAGTGTCAGATTTTCTTTTTTAGAACTTACTTTGGTATTTGGCACATAACGTTTGACATTTTTCCAAAGTATTAAAATTGTTCATATTTCCCCCGCATCCGCTGTAATTGAACAAACTGCATTGTTTTTTAGTCGTGTCGAAATACCATCTATCTTCATTACTTTTACATCTTCCAGTATCTTTAGGAAGACCACAAGCCGTTTCTGCGTAAATTACAGAGATTTATATATGAAATATATTATTATTTATTTCGATAAACAAAATATCAAAGTTGTATGAAATTCTGAAGTGTAAAACTTCCGGGCCGGTCCTGTACTGCTCTTTATTATGTTAGTAATATGAATAGTGCAACGTTGTCAAATTTAACAATTCAATTCAGTAATACGATACGTTAATAAATTCATTTTAAAATTTTTAATACAAATGAACATTATAGTACAAAAGAATTATACAGAGTGTAATGTTTATGATTTCAGTATTTTGAAATATTCACGTTGTCTCTATAACATAATTAACGCGTTGGAAATTTTATGAATGTTATATTGGGTAACAAAAAAAATGTTTATTGTGAAACCAGATAATATATAGGGTGATATAATTGGAAATCCTGAAATAATTTTATTTTTTTTCTAATAATTTCAATTTTCAACTTTCAATAGACTCTTGTATCAATGTAATTCTTAATTTTTCGCGAACTTGTGATAAAAATGTACTAAATTTCGACACATTATATAAAAGGTATAATTTACCTCCATATCGTGAATATTTCCAATAATTTCTGAAGTTTATTTCTACTTGGCAACATCGCAAATGTATTAGTCTTTCGATGTTTAGAAGCTTCTTGGTATGGAACACGATAAAGTTCAAAAAATTGCTCGGGCATTAACGAAAACTAAACCTATTTTTTATATTCACGCTAAAATGCCTATTTTCCAAAAAAAATTTATTGTTTGTTACTAGGGAGGGAAAGAAATTCATAACAACAAAATTGGTTTCACAAAATGGCTTCCAAAAAACAGCTGATAGGATATCGTATCAAGTTATTTATGCGCATGTTCCATCAAAATATATCGTGGAACGCATATTGGCGCCACGACATTAAAAAAAACTATTAGAATTACAACGTTGCCAAATTTTATAATGTAAATAATATAAAAAATATATTATCCATACCGTTATATTCTTTAGTAACATTCCCACATGGTTTTTCCACGCACTCGACTGTTTCCCTGGCAACGTTCAAACAAGGATCATTCGACTGGTGATTTCGATCAGAACTCGTAAAATATTCGGATATAGGGAAATATTGTTTTGTTCTATTGTCATTAATTATCGGAAAACGGTATCTTTCTTTGAAACCTTTTCCGCACGTGGAAGAACATGGAGACCAGTCAGTCCAAAACGTATAAACACAAGTTTCTTGATCCTATAATTAAGCGGAAGTCAATTTCGAAAGAAGCGGTTTGCGAACTACCATAAAAAAAAATAATTGAAGAAATTTGGCGGGAAAAAGGACGGTAAGACGCCAAAACATGGGATAAAAAACCCTATAGAATAATTAGCGATGTAAAGAGTCTATAATTATTAATTCAAATACGATTACTACTCACATGTGTCATCTTTTCATCGCATACATCTCTCCCTTGACATTCCGAATTTTGTTGCAGAATCATCGGTTTGTGTTTACCGACCAAACAAGTTTTCGCGGCTAATCTGTTTTTAAATTTCCTTTCTCTTGTTTTAACACCTTTACCGCACGTGACACTACATCCCGACCACTCCAACCACGGTCCTAATTCGCACATAGGGTCGATCCTTTCCCTTACAGGAGCGATTCTGCAATATTTTTGCACCGCCTCACAACTGGCTCGTTCCGTCAGTTTCCTGTGACAATTATATTTGCTTTCTTCCTTCACGTATCGTCTTTGTTTGTATTTAACACCTATAACGTTTCCTAAATAATAGTTCTGCACTTTTTAAGATTAAATATTCAAACACCCTCGTATATACAAACACATTACATTTTTGATGATTTTTTCGTACGCCACTGGTTAGTCAGTAGAGTTAATTTCTTTGCCGACGCAAAACGGTTCGTCTTTCGCGAGTCTATAGTAAGAAATTATTTACTTTTTTTTTGTATTATAACCAGCAGGATTTTTTTAAATTGTAAACAAGCATGGCGGCGCTTATTTTCATAGTTTGATTCGCACTATTTCCATATTTCTTGTTCAGTTTACTAAATCGAGATTAATAATTATTTAAAAAAAAAACTTCCACACCACAAACTCTGTTAAATAAAAGAAATAGCACAAAGTGTAATAAACACGTAATCATAAAACGCCACGTCACAACACGATTGCCGCCATTAAAGTGAACAAACAAAATACATTATACTCAGTGTTGCCAAATCGATTTTGAAGAAGACGTTGACCAGAAGAGAAAATTTATAACATTGCATTAAGTGATAGTTTTTTGTGTGGTAAATTTAATTTATACAGACGTTTATTAAAATATTAAATGTACTCCTACGTTTATTGCTGTTTGTTTCTATGCATTGTTTTTTTTACAAATAACGCTACTCTAATCAAGTGAAGTGAAGTAAAGGAAAATATGTTAAATCTACGTAAAAAGAGGTGGAACTGGCAACGCTGACTAGACTAGATTTTATTTGGTTGCGTTCACAAACTGAAGAGAGATATTACGCATAGTTACGATCGGAATGAATCGATTTGAAGATTTAAGTATAACAAAATTCTTCCGTTTCAGTTCAGTTAAATTATACTTACAAGAAACGAAGAAAAAGTTATAATTATAAGTGGAATACATGATAATTTTTGTATTATATGATAAAGTACTTAAAAACATATCGCATTCGTTATAATATCGATTATATCGATATTTCGAAACTACTGACAATCTTAAACGTCAAAGTGTATTGAAAAAGGTTAAGACTCAAATGGAAATGTGAATAAAGTGTTTAATTGTGATAATATTTCAAGATACGATGATAAAATAAATAATGAACTATTGAAAAATATTAAAAGAAGGAAGAATATACCAGGAACAGAGTGATATATACAAGGTAAGTCAGTTTTTTATAACTCAAATCATCAAATTCTCGAACCACGTGTACTATATACATAAGAATGTTTTTATATTTACCTCTACCACACGTAACAGAACAAGGAGACCATTCAGACCACGGTTCCGTTTCACAATTATTAGAATTATCATCTACGTCTTCCATAGTTGCCGAATCGCAAATTTTTTCATACAGTCTCTGTCTGGATATAGTCAAACGTGCCAAAGGTTTTAAACGATGCCCGCTCGTATCGAAAAACGGCGATCTCGCATCATTAGGGAAATTACTTTTTAATCTTCGTATCGGTTGTCGAGGCGATGACGGTAAATCTGGAGACTGAAATTTCTAGTCACTTGATTTGTACATATATACAGGACGTCTCGAAATAATTACCAAATAGGTGATTCCGTCGTCGGTTCCAATATCCCACGGGTACAAATTCAGCCTCTTGGATTCGATCCAAGTGCAGTTCCTAAGACATAACTCCAAACCGGAAACACCGACGATCCAATCAGGAGACGGATCGATCATTGAAACGATCGACATGAGGTGGTGACGATTATCCACCCTAAATACCGCGAAGGTCCGTCCCGTTATATTAGGGTAACTTACGCCCCTAGCTTTTATTATTGTTCTAATATGGTCGCTCTGGGTACAAAAAAAAATTCACAAGAAAATGACAATATTGCAGCGACATCTATTAGTGACATTATAAAGTTGGATTTAAATGGTGTATAGTCATCAAAAACGGGAATTTATGAAAAAATTTCGTTATCAAAATTGGTACCTTGGATTTTAATTCGCTTTCCAGCATCCTGGTGTTACCATGTTCGGCTAATTGTCGTAGTCCTTCGCTGGCGAATCCGCCATAATTCCAAAACGTGTAATTCACCGTATGGGAAGCCCCGATTATATCGCTGAATCTCGTTAATCATCCTTCCGAAGGAAAATCTTTCGGATGCGTATTTCTCGACCACAAACCTTCGAATATCACCTCGTATTTAGCCTCGTCGCAGGCGCAACAATGTTTCATAAGTTTAGGTTGTACGTCATCGTCGTCCGGCGATTCCGCGCATAAAATTTTCGTCAATTCCCCGTCTTCGCTATACCAATTGTCGACAGATTCCACAACTGTAGCTCGAAATTTAATACAACCGTTTATCCTCGAAGGAGCCATCCAAAGTATCTGAAATATTGATAAACTCAATTTGGAAACACCCCCGTATAATACGTAGAATTTGCTTTGAGACTGTTCGCGAAAAATCTTACGGAAGTTGCATTATATGTCATAGTTGCCATGATTGATGAAAACAATGTTGCCAGGTCTACAAATCCAATTGTATATTACAGTTTTAATGTTTTATACACAGGGACGGATTTTTGATACGCTTATTTTTAAATATGAATTCTAAAAAAAAATTTGTCACTGTTTTAAATTATCGTAATCAATTTTTACAAACATCAAAGTTGATAAAAATTAATAAAATAAAATAAATAAAAATTTTGAACTGTTTAAATTGTTACGTAGCAAATGTAGAATTTGCTTTGAGACTGTTCGCGAAAAATCTTACGGAAGTTGTAATTGTATGTCATAGTTGTCATGATTGATGAAAACAATGTTGCCAGGTCTACAAATCCAACTGTAGATTACAGTTTTAATGTTTTATACACAGGGACGGATTTTTGATACGCTTATTTTTAGATATGAATTCTAAAAAAAAATTTGTCACTGTTTTAAATTAAAAATTTTAAACTAAAATAATCTTTACGTCAAAAATGATTATTGTTACGTAGCAAATTGTATGAACGGACTATACCTACTTGGATTTCCGTTTTAGGTTGCGGATCCGCTTGTATCACCGCATTTTGACAACTGTCACTGAACTTTGTTAGGGTATCCCCGTAAAGTTGTATTGTTCCAATAACTGTCGATTCCGATTCAATGTCTTTTTCGAATTTTTCGTTGGTTAGAGATATAATAAAATGTGTAAATTTGATTTGAGAACCATTATACTTCTTAGCTCCTTTCAGAATCACTGTAAACATAAAGAAAATGGAAACCGCCCTACTGAATGTTCGATATGAGTCAGAACATCACGTTTAAACAACGTTGCCAGATTTCGATTTTTATTATCTTGGAAATATATTAATTTTAATCTTAGGACAACTTTATATAATATTAAAATTAGAAGTAGTAACGGTGTAATATTTTACTTACCTGTATATTGTTCTTTCGGGATATAGTATTCGGGATTTCCCGATATTTCTATTCGGTATCTGTCGGTATCTTTTAATTTTGGTGAAATAACACCTTCGGGTATCATATCGCATCTCAAACCTATGCTAGATCTTGTAGATTTTGAAAAAAATATTAGAATCCATATTTTGATAACAAATTTCATTATTGAAGAAGGGTAACGATCTAAAATATACGTTTATCTATGTTTCTTTATGAAAAAAAATTGTTTTGAAATACTTAACAAAGGTAAATCCCACCTCTATACAAATATAATTTGACATTCGTCTCTGTATGATATGATTATCTTTTACACTTGATATTTTAACTAAATTCGTTAACAGAAATTAATAAACTTACTTAAAAAAATCCTGGATAATGTAAATATTAAATTACACTTATTATAACCTGAGAAATATCGACTGAAATACACAATGCCGCAGTGGAAGCAAACAAAGCATATATATATATACTCATTTCCCCTCCTTAAAATCCCTTGTTTCCCAGTGGATAAGCATCAGAGACGGATTGAGAATATTTTAAAACAAAGTGTTATGTAAATAAAACTTATATCGCGATAATAACATCAAAATATGTCATGTCATGAAATTGTTAAAAAAAACTATTATTTTTTTTTCATTAATTTTCCATGGGATTTGTTAAAAATATGTAAATTATCGAAATAAAAATAAATAATTACAACTTGTCTATATTGTGTTGCGAACTTTGTCGCTTGCTCCGGTCCTGTCTTAGATTCAACGGCGCCGGTGCAATAAGCGAGTGTTAACGCCCACCAGACTTTTGGCCACAAGTTGATAGAAAACATGTATTATATATATATTAAATATATTATTGTGATCATTTAAAATATTAATTAAATAATACACTTTTTTAAATTAAACCAATACGTAACTGCATAGTTAATGTCTATAAACAATAAATAAACAGATTTATCGGGTTGAATCGATATAAACATCGGGAGTGAAATCGATATATCGATGTATAACGAATGTCCTTGAAGTCTCAAGAAATAATTTACATAAATGTGAGGTTAAAAACTTTGATCAATTATTTTGAACGAATAAAACTTCAAATTTAGTGTTTTTAACGCAAATTTAAGAAAAAACTGTTGTTGGTAATTACGTCGATATGTATTCTTCAGTGTTTTATAACTATATAAGTTTGAAAAGGTGTTTTATTATAATAATGAGAAGTTTTAAAATGGATTTCCGCAAGAAGTACGGGATTTATGACAAATGGCTGGCTAGTTGATTGGAATTTGATAAAATTAATTCGTTTTTTGTGTTTAAGAGACCCAACCTAACCTGTAAATTATTTTCAAAAGACTTTTGTATTTCTTCTCACTATTTATCAAGTTGAAAAAAATGTGTTTAAGTAAGTACAAATTTTGAATATATTGAATTAATAATATACAGTGAATGTTTGTTTTTAATTTGGTTATATAGAAAAAAAGATAATTTTATAATCGCTTCGGCTCTAGAAAATAAAAATAAACAAATCTTAATGAATTTTTGTTTAAATCTTTTAATTAATGAGAAAAAAATGGTGGAATTATTCTAATTTAAGGTTTCATGTAGTTTTATGAGTTATAAATGGCGATTTTTCAAATATAATCGTTTCTAATTTTCTCGTGAAACAACACACATTTTTTTTTTCGATTATCTACACAAAAAATTGACATTTTGGAAAAAAAAACCATGTGAAATGTTGATTTATTGATTGTTTACATATAAATTTTTGATTATGTTTTTTAATCTGTTCGTTTTTTCGAGTACAATAAGAAACAACGTAAAAAAATTTAATCACTGCCCAGTATACGCACTTGCAATAATTCTAGAACGTTGCAGAACCTTCCTAAAGTGTCTAGTAACAGACAACTCCCATCAAATTACAGTTAACTTCTGAAAAACATCTGAAACGATTGTTTAGCTCAAAATAATGGATGGAACCATCGATGTTTGAATAGTTTTTACTACATTTAAGTTTGACAGCCATTGTTAGATGACGTATATCCGTCATATTATAATTTCCTCTGCATTACGTTATGCCAGACACCGTTAGATGGCGTGCGGCTGTGTACCCGTTCCCAAACTCATTGAATCGGATTATTGTTCAGTTAATACCAAGATTTTATGGAATATAAATGGTTTTAAGGGGGAAAAAACAATTAATTTTCGATTATTCATATATTTGATTATCATTTTACACTTTAATATCTCTCCTGATTGAATATTTATTCTATTCGCGTTTTTATTGCGAATATCGAGATATGTTTCATCATTTGTTCGACGCAGTTTATTGGTCCAAGTCAGGTTTCCACTTAATGGAGCCGTTAGATGGCGTGCGGCTGTGTACCCGTTCCCAATAACCTTTTTCCCGCGTTTTTTTCGAAAATTCGATGATTTTGGTTAACAAACTCGTTGAATCGGATTACTATACAGTTAATAACAAGATTTTATAGAATATAAGTGGGTTTAAGTGGAAAAAAACAATTAATTTTCGATTATTCATTTATTTGATTCAAAAATAAATCATTTTACACTTTATATTCGCGAATATCGAGATATTTTTCATAATTTGTCCAATTGTGTTCAACTCAGTTTATTAGTCCAATGTGTCCAAGTCTTGATGACGTCGTAAAACGCCTTTCCAGGACTTTCCGTTCCAGAAAGCTGCCTAGCAGCCAATATTTTGTAATTCTTCGTTAAGTATCCCAATCTGACTCCCAAATCGGCTAGATTATTGAAAGCGTTTATCATTTTTTCATTGGGTACTTCCGCGTTGAAAGTACCGATGAATCCGATACCGAGACTGATGGAATTGTAAGCGTACGTATGAGCTCCAACTTTAGTCCAACCTCTGCCTTCGTAAACGGCCCCGTCGCCGCCTATGAGGAAATTGTAGGCTATATCGCTCCAGGATTTGCTTTCCATGTGGAAAGTTTGTATCGTACGCGTCTGGAAAACGCACTGGGCTTGAGAACTACAAGATTCGGTGGCCGTATGTTGGATAATGATCAACGAGACCGGTGTGGTTAGTTTATCTATGGGTACAGAAGGGGGTTGCGCCAACCACCCCAGTCGGGAAACTATTCGGACTTTTTTACTTATGGCCGCGTATCCGTCTATAAAAAGAAATGATAATTGAAAGATTTTTGAGGTTCGGATGTTTCTTTTGATTTAGCAGCATGTCTTAGCACTTATAGAAATACCGCTGGTTTGAGCCGTTTTGGATATTTAGTTTCTGTATGTTTGTATAATTACGTGATTTAAAGGAAACATGATGAAAAACGGCAACATTTGGTGTTTTTCCGTCTGGTCCACGCATTACCTTAGATCAACCACAATATGTATCAGATCTAGTCCCCTGCGATGTTTTCCTTAATAAATATGATAAAATTCTTTTAAAAAAAGATCGATTCGAATCGCAACCTGATGAATCGATTCATGAAAAAATCGAGATATAAAAGATCGATTTTCAAAAAATCGAAGACTAAGAAATCGATTTTCAAAAAATCGAGGTCAAAAAAGATCGATTTCCAAAAAATCGAGGTCGAAGGTCAAAAAGATCGATTTCCAAAAAATCGAGGTCAAAAAGATCGATTTCCAAAAAATCGAAGTCGAAGGTCAAAAAGATCGATTTCCAAAAAATCGAGGTCAATGGTCAAAAAGATCGATTTGCAAATAATCGAGGTCAAAAAGATCGATTTCCAAAAAATCGAGATATAAAAGATCGATTTCCAAAAAATCGAGGACTAAGAAATCGATTTCAAAAAATCGAGGTCTAAAAGATCGATTTCCAAAAAATCGAGGTCAAAGGTCAAAAAGATCGATTTGCAAATAATCGAGGTCAAAAAGATCGATTTCCAAAAAATCGAGATATAAAAGATCGATTTCCAAAAAATCGAGGACTAAGAAATCGATTTCAAAAAATCGAGGTCAAAAAAATCGAGATATAAAAGATCGGTTTCCAAAAAATCGAGATATAAAAGATCGATTTCCAAAAAATCGAGATTTAAAAAATCGATTTTAAAAAAATCGAGGTCAATGGTCAAAAAGATCGATTTGCAAATAATCGAGGTCAAAAAGATCGATTTCCAAAAAATCGAGATATAAAAGATCGATTTCCAAAAAATCGAGGACTAAGAAATCGATTTCAAAAAATCGAGGTCTAAAAGATCGATTTCCAAAAAATCGAGGTCAAAGGTCAAAAAGATCGATTTGCAAATAATCGAGGTCAAAAAGATCGATTTCCAAAAAATCGAGATATAAAAGATCGATTTCCAAAAAATCGAGTACTAAGAAATCGATTTCAAAAAATCGAGGTCAAAAAAATCGAGATATAAAAGATCGGTTTCCAAAAAATCGAGATATAAAAGATCGATTTCCAAAAAATCGAGATTTAAAAAATCGATTTTAAAAAAATCGAGGTCAAAAAGATCGATTTCTAAAAAATCGAGGACTAAGAAATCGATTTCCAAAAAATTGAGATTTAAAAAATCGATTTTCAAAAAATCGAGGACTAAGAAATCGATTTCCAAAAAATCGAGATATAAAACATAATTTTTCAAAAAATCGAGGTCTAAAATATCGATTTCCAAAAAATCGAGGTCAAAAAGATCGATTTTCAAAAAATTGTGGTCAAAAAGATCGATTTCCGAAAAATCGAGATATAAAACATCAATTTCCAAAAAATCGAGATATAAAACATCAATTTCCAAAAAATCGAGGTCTAAAATATCGATTTCCAAAAAATCGAGGTCAAAAAGATCGATTTTCAAAAAATTGTGGTCAAAAAGATCGATTTCCAAAAAATCGAGGTCAAAAAGATCGATTTCCAAAAAATCGAGGTCAAAAAGATCGATTTCCAAAAAATCGAGATATAAAACATCAATTTCCAAAAAATCGAGATATAAAACATCAATTTCCAAAAAATCGAGGTCTAAAATATCGATTTCCAAAAAATCGAGGTCAAAAAGATCGATTTTCAAAAAATTGTGGTCAAAAAGATCGATTTCCAAAAAATCGAGGTCAAAAAGATCGATTTCCAAAAAATCGAGGTGAAAAAGATCGATTTCCAGAAAATCGAGATATAAAAGATCGTGGATACTCAGTTTCCGTATTAAAAATTTATTATTAATTAAACTGTAACCAAAATTGATGCATAATTCGACAACCTAACCTCATATTATTGACATTCCAGAAGCACCTAACCTCAAACATACACGGAACACAAATGGGTACATCAGTGACCATTAAAATTTTTGTTCAAAATTGATAAAATTTGTTTTCATTTCAATATTCATTCAAAATAAGAGTGAAGTACCTGATTGGTAATCGATTGGTTGATCTTTGTCTTCTTCTTCCACAACGTTAACTCTATTATCTAAAGGAATAGATTTTACTTGATATTTCCATATTAGGATAGCTGAAATTATTGTAATGGACACCAATATGAGTACCGTAAAGAAAATAGTGTTTTTGGGAAACGTTTTAATCCATTCCGCACCTGAAATAATGTGGAGTTTCAATTTACGTACGTTAATTTTGATGAAACGTCGTATAAATTTGGCAACCGCCAACCAAATAACAACGTAAACATTAATTACATAAATATTTTCGTGTATATCAGCTGTTTTTGATATAGCACGTACTAAATTGTTGAAATAACGATATTCACACAAATTTTCAGTCGAAATTGTCATTATTAAACTAAATGAATGTTGAAACAAAAGCTTTTTTCGATAAAAATTATCAGTTATCGACAATTTTTTTCATTACATTCTACATAAATATGTTAATCATTCGCGCCATTTTGGACAACTGTCAATGACCGCGTTCTCCCAGCCGGTAAACTGTTTTTCAGACTTACTCTGTTGCCAAATGTACATTGGAAATTGAAGAATTAAATTAATCATTTTCTCAAATCATATTTATTACGACCGTTAACATTTTTTAACGTTACGTATTTTTTTTTCTACGAGGTAGAGGTTTTTGTTATCGAAATTCAAATATAATTAATCGTTTATTATAATTTTACCTTTATTTAAACGACTCGTAGCTGTAATTTCATTCTCTTGTACTCTCTCCTGTAATTTACGTTCCGACGTCGAGACTTCTCGATCATTTTGGAAAGCTTCATTGGCAACACCGCAATCCGTTTGTAAGATACCGTTTAAACCAATAACATCGTTGTTTAAATCACTTTTGGGATAGACGAATTGTTTTATAGTGACTGGTCCTTTGTAAACTGTTTTATTACCGAAATGTACGTCATTCGAATTCACTACGTTTACACTACCGAAATTGGGTACGTTTAATTCGTCCTTGACGACAACGGCGTTATCGTATTCATCGTCACTTTCGTCTTCTTCTCTAAACGATTCTTCCGTTGTGGATAAACTAACACACTCCACCTGTAACGTTCGCCATCCACAAAAATGTTTAATAAGACGTAAAGTAGTTGTTTAATTCGTTTTACTGAAATATTAGTGACTTGGCAACATTGTTGTAGTAAAACAATAAAACAATAAAAAGTAAAACGTTAAAATGATAAATAAATAAACATTTGTCCAATTATGTAGAAATATTTTATGAAAATAACAATCAATAGAATCGATTCAGAATTATAAGTGAACGTCACCAAACTCGTTCGGAATCATAACCGCGAACAAAGCTATTCGAAAATGAATTGAATGACCGCGAGTTCGTTAAAACAATGTTGTCATATCTCAATGATATTGGCACATATATTTCCTGTTTAATACGCAATAATTTGCATTTATAATAGAAAAAAAGTTAATAAATTAAGTGGTATTTCAATTATCTATAATTAATAACGAAATTAGAATCATTTTAAGTGAGATAACTTGAGTAAATAATTATGTTTGTTATGTACAAAATATTGACGGAAGGAGACGTTGATGAGTCATACGGCGAAGATTAAACAACTTCTAGATTTATCGTTGAATCGGTTAGTAACAATAATTTCTTTAAAAAGTCCGTTTTTGAAATTGTATGTTATTATAATAATTTTACCTGATGAATTTGTTTGTTATGCACTTCGAGGCCGCCATCTTGGAAATTAGAATTCGATTTAGACGAAATAACATACGGCATTACTTCCAATCCAACCATTTGTTTTATACACACACTTTTGTATTTATAATTTCACATTTTTCGCACAACGTATTATCATTATTAACTTCTGTATATGACTGGTAAATAGCGATCAGGTTGATGACGATTTTTCCTTAGCGGCAACGATGTTGGTATGAGAGCTTCTCACAAATTAATGTTTTCGTAGTAATCACATTTAATATGACAATAAAAGATAAGCCCGATGTCGTACTGAAGCATAATTACGATTTATTTTTATTGTTTAATTGATTTTTCTTTATCTGTCATGGCCATCGAGATACCAAGGCGTCCAGGTTTTGTATACGCAAATTAACATTTCCAAAACGTTTATTGTATTCTCTAATTATATTAAATACAACTTTTTTTTTTAATTCTTCGTATAATTTCTTGTGTAAAAAAGTCTAGATATTCTATTTATGCTAACAAATTCATCTATGATTCTAAACTGCAATGAAAAAGTTAACTCGACCTTGTGTCTTATCGATCTTGCACGACTGAACACGATTGTATATTCGCCTGGATGCTAAAAAAAATCGAATATGCCATAAATGGTTTTCGATGCTTTTACAGGAAGAAACAAATCGATTCAAATCTATGGCAATGATATTCAGGGTCGGACTAAGAGCAAAACGCAAAGATGAACATTAAAAAAATATTTAGTTGGTTTTAAATAGGTTATAAACATGAATATGGTCAATAAGTAATTAATTGCATTACGCAGATAATACTGATGTATATTTTTAACTTTATAACAATTATTTATAATTCTAAGGCTCCAGACTATATAATATATTCTGTGAGAGAATGTGGGACAATGAAATATTAATAGATTTCATGGAAAAACCGAGTACTTACTTCATATCATTGATTATAGAGATGGAAGTAACAGTTAGTTTTACCAACCTGTTATAATTTTTTATTAATTGAAGGACATGAATGAAACAAGAATAAAGTGTGAATAAAGGATAGATATAAAGGCTAAAAAACGATGAAAAATATAAGAACAAAGAAAATTTTGCTCTTTTTGGCAACTTTGAATAAATTATAAATTATTATTTTTTTTAATTTCGTCACAAATGTGTTTAGGCACGGTTTTCAATATAAGGATACGCAAAAACGACCTAATCGTAGATTAATCAAAGTCAAATTATATATTTTTCACTATTTTGGTCGTTTTGAGTTATATATACGAGTTTTTTTAAAATATTCTCCATATAACATTTTTTTCCATAATCATTTTTCAAAACGGTCTCCTTTTAAGTCTACACACTTAATACCGCGCTGTTATGAAGCCTTTTAACATTTTCAAATAATAGTTTCTCCTCAAAATGGCCGTTTAGTGTAGCCATAACATCCTCGTTCTCATATCCCTCGTATATACGTATTTCGAATAAACTTTGGACTTTGTTTGGTAGGGGAATTAATAATCGAATATTTTTTTCTATATTATGAATACATTAATCAATAATTTTAATACCTATTAGTTATTTATTTTTTTTCATTGTTTCCGCGAATTAGACAAACGTCAACCGAGCCGCGGGCAATAACTAGTAGACTGTTTACAACGCCATCTCTACACATTCAAGTGCAAACTTACAATAATAATTGTAGGAAACTGTAAAATCCGTCGATGTCTAAATATATTTTTATAGGATATTACTTAAAACAATATTTACAGTACAGTGAACTACGTTTTTTTTTTAATTTGTACATTACATATTTATGTGTAAACATTATATAGTCAGAGATTATTATAAATTTACACTAAACGTTAATAAGAAAAGTTTCAAAACTGTTTCAAATCGTATATAAAGTAGTCAACATATGAATCAAACTGTCAACTGTCATTTTAATATATATAATATTATTAACAGACCTAACCTAATAACAAAATGAATCAAATTTTATTTTATTAATATTTAATCAGATAATACATTAGGTAGTTGTTCTGGAAATATTACAAATAGAGCTCAAATTGCTTATTTCAATATTTGATACTCCCATTACCCTAATCTGTTAGCAAATGCAGCAAGAAATCGGAATTTAGTGACATTTAGGTGCTTTACGCGAGATAATGTACCGAATTTTTTTAACCTACTTGTTGTTATTTAATCTCACAGCTTTTTGTTATACGAATTGTGACCTTGTAGTAGATTTTAGCAGGGCTAAACTCATTTCTAAGGGAACTATTTTTACTTGTCTCAAACCAAAAGGTTAGAAATGTTTTATTTAAGATTTCAGATACTAAATTGAATATTTAATTTAAGCAACAACACTTTGTATATGATTACTCGTGATAAAATTCAAAAATCAAAGTAAAAACTTTATATTAGTAAATATTGACTTACCCTGTATAATTTCACGAGTACAAGTCTATTAACAAGGTTTTGTTTCATGAAAAGTTAGGTTATAATTTTAATTGCGTGTGAAATAGTTAAAAAAACGTGAATATTTACAATTTCAGAATCTATTATTCTTTCAAAATGTTTGATGAAAAATTATTTACAATTTATAATAAGCAATGTTAATATCACCCAACAAAAATTCGATAAACTTCTTTTCGTTACGTCTGAATCCAAATTAGGAGTTATTTTGGACACTGATTGTGAAAATTGGAATATAATTATAAATAAGGTAAGCAAAACATTCATTTATATGGTATAAATATCTTATATTATTTTTTATTTCATTTACATCAATTCATGAGGTCATTGACACGTTTTATAATTATTGACAGTTGTTATTTGGTTACTTATTCATAGATGTCGCTGTTGCACTAATTGTTTCGCATTAACGAATTATTTTGTTTTTCAGAATGTCGATAAAAAATATTTTTACGAAACTTATCACTGGCTAATAACCGCCAGATTCAAAAATATAACAGATCAATTGATTCAACTAAAATTAAATATTAATTCCGATATGCAAATGGTGTCGTTAGATTCGTATAACGAAAAAAATGAATCGTTTACCGTATTTGACATTTACAATCCCGCTTCCGAACATGGGGGCGAAATAAAAGTGGAAGAAATCGGTGTTTATAAAAAAGAAGAAGAAATGCCGTATAATATAACAGGTTTGCAAAATAAATATTGGAGAAGAAGGAATATGACAGGTGTTAGATTTAAATCGGCCATTGTGGTGAGATTTTCTTAAATCTGGCGGTATGAGTATACGGGGTGATTCGTCGAGACAAACTCGATATAATTAATTTATATTATATTTAGATGAACTATTGTGTTGTTTTTTTTTCAACATGGCGGTATAAATATACGGGGTAATTCGTAAATTTATTTAATTGAAATATGAAGTTTTCACGTATGAGGTTTTCGGAAGCTCTGAATCGATATAAAATATTTAGAGCCTCATATTGTACAGGGTTGATTCAAACTTCATTATTATGAATTAAATTGAATATAAAATTGAAATTTTCATGGAATTGTATACATATATGACAATGATAATACGAAAATTTTTGTGTATATTATATAGGGTGATACTTCAAGTTATTTTTAATTACGTGTTTGGAATTTTGTTCAAAAAAAGCAAAAAAAAAAAAAATCTTTTTGTAGCAATTTTTTTTGATATCCATATATATATACAGTATGTCCTCATAGTTATATTAAGAATGAGGTGACTGGAAGGACGAGTGTTAATTTTCAAACACCCAGTGTATTTTTTATTACGTTTTTCGAAAACTTTTAGATACCACAACTGACTACTTCGTTAGATAATTATCTTGCAAGTGATGAAGATAGGAAAGTGGATTCCATGCACCGATTCCAAGCCGTCACCGTTCAACAGTGTCGACAATTTTTTAATTTCAGGTTTGTTGATATATTTCCAACTTCTCCCATAATTTCCTTACTGTCACTTGTCAAATATATATATTCTCACGATCAGCGATAGGTTTGAGTCCGATTCTGTTAATTAATCTCGTACTATAGTGCGTGAAACGACGAAGTCATTAAAATTTTAGGTTTTCATTGAAATATTTCACTTTACTTTTTGTTAACACTCGTATATCGGCAGAAATATCGAGTGTCGATTCATCTTTTGTACGAAATATTGGCAGACTCTTTTTTTTGTTACCCGAAAAAAGTGAAATAGGAAGTTCGATTAGTGCGCCATCTCCACTTTTAACTTTTAACTTATATTGTCGATTTCAAGGTAAAGTAGAAAACAGTAAAAATGATGTGGTATATGAGATGTAGTTGAAATAAATATAAACAGATGACTCTTAGTGTATTTCTACGACCTGTCTCTAATAAAATTAGTGACTAATCGTATACAGGGTTGTCAATAAATTTTTTTCAGTTTATCAATTGAAAGAACAAATTCTTGGGGATACATTCAAGCTGACGGTAAATTCGATGGGCTGGTTAGTCTATTAGAAAAAAGGCTGATCGATTTTGGTAGTTCTCCGTTGTTATTTAAATTAGATAGGATGCCGTACGTAGATTACGGATACGGAAATTGGATATTAAGGTATTTCAAATAATAATGATAAAATAATTATACCTATCTAAGTTTGGCAACACCGCAAATAATCATACGTGTATTTCTGACAACTCCTTTATTATTTTAGTCTAAACCTACTGGTAAAATTCAAATTAAAAATGAAAAATTTCGAATATTACAAAACTTGGTATTTTCTTTGTCGTTTTATCATTATTTCAGATCTTGTTTTATCTATCAAAAACCAAAAGTGACTGCAACGTCTTACGAAATATTTTTGAGACCGTTAGAGACGAATGTATGGATATTTATTTTCATAATTTTATGCGTAGTCTTATTTTTAATGAAAATCGTTTTTTCGAGTGAAGTTTTATTATTACATAACAAACGTCAAGGTTTAACAGACAATTCTTGGAGTTTTCTCGTCCTTTTCGCCATGGGAGCATTTTGCATGCAAGGTAAACTATAAAATTATCTAAAACACCCTGTATGTTGATAAGTTATGTAAATAATGTTTATTTTAAGCGAATCCCAGTTTTATTTGAAAGTTTATTTATTTAAAACAAAATTCTTTTAATGGTTATGATGTTGACGCCGTTACCGACGCCATCTTGACTTTAATTGTAAATACAAAACGTCAACGATACGTTACCACGATACAGGAAACTGTAGAATAGAGATGGTAACTTTTACTTATACGTATTAAAATTTCAATCAATCTAGTTAAAAGTAATTAATAAATTGATATTTTGTGTTTTATTGAAAATTATTTCGAAATTTAACAATGTTTATTATTTATCTACGAAACTATTAATAACAATCCTAATTTATAACTGTTCTTTATCGCTATTATCAATAGGAACTAGTTTTCTGTGTTGGAACTATTTTCTCGACGTTGCCAGTGTGTGTTTATTCTCCGTTAATTAACACAAATTCAACTGAAAACAAAATTATTTGAAATATGTATCGAATATTGTTAACATTTCCAGGTGCTACATGCAATCCATATTTAATCAGCAGTCGTATACTTTCAATTTTCTTATTCATGTTTTGCATCTTGATTTATCAATTTTACTCGGCTAGTATCGTTTCGTATTTGTTATTGGACCCTCCAAGAACAATATTCAACCTAAAAGATTTATCAGATAGTTCGCTGAACGTGGGCGTCGAAGACATACTCATCGATAGGAATTATTTCATAGTAAGTCGTAATCGTTGAAAAACTTTCCGTGTTGCCAAGTTAGGCGCGCAAAGGTTAACGTAGTTTTTACGTTTAGCAAACAACAGATCCGGACGCCATCGAATTGTTCGATTCGAAAATAAAATATAGCAACAATAATTCGGGATTTTATTCCCCTATGGAGGGTTTGAGATTGGTTAGGGAAGGAGGTTTTGCTTTTCACGTAGAAACCAGCACGGCGTATCCGATAATTGAAGAAACGTTTTCGAATCAGGAAATATGCGAGCTGGAGGAAGTGCAGATGTACCGAACTCAGCCGATGCATACGAATTTACAGAAAAATTCACCTTTCCGGGAAATGATGAATTACTGGTGAGTTTATGGCGTTTAATTCGGAAAAATATACAGGGTAGTAGTTAGATTAAAAACATTTGTGACATAATTCAATTAGAAAATTTGTAGTGCTTACGCAAATGAAGTGGAAATGCGGAAATAGGTGGAAATTGAAAGAAAAATGTTTGTATTATCTCAAAAAACATACTCAAAATTAGTAGTTATAATACAGGTCGAATTATAAGATATCAAAGTGTAACTTGACTTTCTTTTTTTCCATTTGGACTTTAAATTGAATTTTTTTTTGTTATTTGAAGGTTTTTTTTAATATAAGAATTCTAAAAAAAATCTATTACTTCCTTTTATAAAAATTAGTTTAAATAGAAAATTTTTGAAAATCGTATTTTCCAGAAACCGTGTATAAAAATATTTTTTCACGTGATTTTACCAAATTTTTTCATTGAAAACCGGAAAAATTCCATAGAAAATTGATATTTATAAAAATATACAGGGTAGTAGTTAGTTTAAAAACATTTTTGACATAATTCAATAAAAAAAATTCTAGTACCCCCGCCAATGGATTGGAGATACAAAAATATATAAAAACCGAAAGAAAAATCATTCTACTATCGAAAAAAACAAATTAAACACTTGCAGTGATGATAGAAACCGAATTATATAACATCAAAGTTGAATTTTTGAAATTCCTCTGTTCCAAATTACAAAATAAACTAAATTTTATATATAAAAAATATATTTTATCATAATGAAGTTTTCTCTGCTTCTTCTTTTTTATCTCGACGCTCGTTTTAGCATGTTCAAACAAGCAGAAAACGGTAATATGGACCGATTGAGAAAACATTGGGATGCGCGACGGCCAATGTGCATCGAGGGTGCCAGAAAAAAAGTATTAAACGTCAGTTTTAAGGAATTTTCTTGCGGCCCCCTCGCGGTAGCTTGCGGTATTTCAATCGGAACGATTTTCTTAATTTACGAATATCTTTTGTATAACAAACAGCAAATTATGATAAATCTCAAATCGATGTTGAATTTAACACGTAAAATCATAATGTACCCGTTCGTTCATTGATTTTGAGGCATTTAGTGTCATTTTTGACTTCTAATTAGTACAATTCTAATAGTTGATGTAATAAACGTAAATAAACTAATAGCAACTATTTTTGTTTTTTTTTTTTTCAGTACTTTCCACCTTACTTGTAACCTCGTATCTCAATTTCGATCTAAAAAACCATAAACTTTGCTTAGAAATAACTTAATAATCATAAAGGTGATTTTTAAAAAATTTATATAACAAATTCCCTTATGTAAGTCCGGTACTGTTCATTTTTATAGTTCATAATTTTCCGGCGTACGGATCGCGATTGTTTGTACCACAACAAGAGATGCCGATGTGACGTCACCACTAACGTATTTCCTTCTTATAAAAATGAGCTGTCAACAACAATCCAAGAAAGCTGAGTAAAATATCCGCGAAGATTTAAATATTTTAACACTTGTTGAGTAGGACATTTATTCATTCCATCATTTCCAAATAATTGTATTTAAATGAAAAAAAGGGTACTGAATTTTGATTTCATAATAATGCCGTTAAAGCTTTCACGAAATATCTGGAACTCTAAATGAAAATCAAGATGGCGACAACTTTCACATACATTTCAAATACATTACAAAAAATTATTCATTTCAACGTCAATCATTTTAAAAATTCATCGGTCCAATTATTCACATCAAATATATTATTAACATCGTCAATTACATAATTTTATTGTCACATACTCGACGGGGCAATTTATTTTTTGTGTTAGTTTCATAGTAAATACATACGAAATGCAATCTAGTCGATTGGTACAATTACTATTTGTTTTTAATATAATTGGAATAATTTTGGTAAATGGTAAGCTTGACGTGAAATTAGTGAAAGATTACTTTAAGGAAAAAACTATTAACTATGGCACTATTATAGGATGTTTTAGTGATAAAGGTACGTAATTAATATCCATATTGCATACACAAGATGGCGCTATTGATCTAACCTTATAACTAAATTACTTAAATTGAAACTACATTAAATACGCGACGCCTCTGAGTTCGTTGTCGAATAAGTTAAATTAACAGGTAAAATTGATTAAGACCAAAATAGGTCGAAACGTCCTATTATTTAAGAGACATAAAAAGATCAAAGAAGTATAAAATTAAAGAAAATAGTTGAATATAGTACGAGTTTCTCTACAGGATTGTAGAGGGCGCTAAGGAATAATGAAACTAATTATTAGTTTTTTTTTGACAAATTTCGAATACAGTTATATAATCCTATCTTTCAATAATATTATATATCACATATGTATAATAATATCCGCTGATAAAGATTAATTTATTATTTTATTTGATAAACTAGTAGCCGCGTCATCTTGAGTTTCTTGAGGAGACCCGAAACGTTACGGATTTTCTAGCGGTATCACAGGAATCTGTAAAACAACCATTTCAACAACAATATAGAGATGGGAACTACCGGTCCACGATAGTGGCCCATCAATATAAAATCTGTATTCTTTTTTCAAATATTATGTATTTCTAGTATCATTAGAATAAAAATTGGATTTTACTGAAAGATATTAACTGAAAAATATACAAACATCACTTCGACTTTGTCCATGGCTTACGTAAACTTGAGATATATTTCAAAATTTTATTGAAAATGTCTTTGTTTGACTATTTATGTCATTAAATGAAGATTTTGCATCAAATTTGGGTTTAATTTTTGTTAAAACTCTTCTCGTTCCATATATAGGGTGTTTCTACCATCAACAGAGCTGAAAATTAGTTTTTGCTAAGAAAATGAACCAAAAAATACACAAATTTGTTGCAATTGTTACAGAAAAAAAAAATAAAAATAAAACTTCTCATACATCAATTTACAAATATTGTCTAAGTTTGATTTCGAATGCAGTCATTTTTCCTAAAAAAACGGTTATTTTTAAATTGGTAGAACTGCTAAGAGAAACTCCCACCTCTATATATTCTCAAAACCGGAAGTAAATATTATTTTATAGTTTTCTACTACAAGACAGAATAATTGATGTTGATATTGGAAATATAGATGGCGCAATGCATTTTGTTGAATAAATTTTATTACACTTTGTTATAAAGACAGGAAATTATCGTATAAATTTATTCTGAAAGGCAAATCTAATAAATCCCTTCCTTCACATGAATAACATCCTCATCTCAACCACAAAAAACCCAATGAAGTTCTCTTGCGCGCGCGCGAATAATACAAGCGGAATACAAAATGTCTGTCGCTCTGTTGCCAATTCTTAATTTTATAAAATTTATTTCTTTGTTGTAATAATTAGTTATTGTTAAGGTTTTATTATTGGAAACTTTATTTTAGAATTTTTGTTACTATCGAAAAGTCTTGCTTTTGAAAATTACATGCTAGCATTTATCAATATTAAAAAAATTAAAAGACACGACAAGTTATGGTTTTTGCAAACGAATAAAAGTCACGTTGGAGTCATTCTCGATGGGGATTGCGAACAAAACGTTCTAGAACCGTTTTTATTACAGGTTTATAGATATTATGATTTTAATAGTAAAAAAGTTTAACTGTTTAACCTTTTAGTGTGGATGGGATAGGTATTTTAACGTTAAAATACATTGGTTGATAACAACAACGAATAAAAATTTTTCTGACACGTTTAAAAACATCGAGTTATATATAGACGCCGACATCAACTTGTTGTATCCTACCAAATACAATAATTTTTTCGTAGTAGATGTTTATAATCCTGCATCTACGAAAGGAGGGGGCTTGAAAACACTAAATTTGGGAAAATATAACAATACCTCAGGTTTCCGTATGAAAAAAGAAAATTATAAATACTGGTCGAGGAAAAACATGACAGGAGTTGTATTAAGAACCATTGTAGTGGTAAGGTTCCTTCTAAGTACGGACCTGTGTGAACACGTCGTAGAAAATTAACATAAATTGAATATTAATTACAATATATTTTTAATTTATAGTTACCAGTAGACTTTAATGGAAGTTTGATTGATTATTTACATGACAAAAAAAATCCGGAAGTAAATACTTTCAATAGATTTCATTATGAGGTGATCAGTTCATGCGTCAATTATTACAATTTCACGTAAGTGAATAAAACACGTTTTTCCTAGTACTTCCCAATTCAGGATAACTAATTTCTTTAAAACATTAAAAAAATTTCAACACTACCGTATTAAAATTGAAGTTTCTGAAGGTGGTGACATCTATCTATACGTAAAGAAAATTATTTACTATGTATCACAAATTACATCACCGCTTACTTACAGATTTCTATAACTTGTTACTTCAAACGTTTAGAAGCGAAGTTGCCAAATGTAAATTTCACTTCTATTTCTAATATACTAAAAAACATTGTTATAGATAAATATTTGATAAAATGTAGTGTATCTATGGTGTCCTTAATCTTTACTTCGAATAATATTTCATATAAAAGCAGCCACAATAATTTCATTCACTTGTGTTGTTTTTGTAAATACGTGATAACGGCAACGTTGTATTCTTGACAAGGTATTTATATACAGATCTGTAAGACCACCAGTTTTTATCAAATATATTACTTTTTTTGTAGAAATAAACAATTTAAATATCGAATCCCAATTTTTTTCTATTTTAAATTTTCTAAACCTTCAGAAATATTATTGAAGTGGATAAAACTAAGGTAAAGTATTACAGGTTTCTGTAATTCTTATAGATCATTGGTGTCAAGGTCAAAATCATGGGGTTATTTAAAAAATGACGGTACTTTCGATGGTATGGCCGGTGAATTAGAGCGAAAAACGATAGATTACGGAAGCTCACCTCTATTTTATCGAGAGAGGAGAGCTAAAATTTTAGATTACGGTCGACAAACGTGGACTTTGAGGTAACATAAATATTCAATTAACAGGTGTTTGTGTTAACTATAGTTCTAGGTGAATTGAGATAAAAATATTGATTTGAAATAGTACTTTTCGTAATAAATTCATGAATCTCAGATAGTTAATCAAGTTATATACACCTTTTGATCATTTTCGTGCGATATAAATTATCCGGCCCTTTATTTTTAGGGCTGCTTTTATATTCAGAGACCAGAAAACTGTGAAATCGGTGGATGTATTTTTGAAACCTTTCTCTATGTCCGTATGGCTCTGTCTATTTTTCCTTGTTCTAATCGCTATTCTATTTTTAAAATGTATTAATATGTTAGAAAAACATAATAAACAACAGGCAGAAAATAATTGGAGCTATTTGTTATTGAATACCTTAGCAGTATTTTGTCAACAAGGTAAAACGATACCTTTTATTCACCTTGCAAACCCGCAAACTTGTTTCAAAGACACCATCACTTATTTCAATTTATATTAGTGTTGAATCACCCTGTAAGTTTTAACAAATAACATGTTTCAAATAATATCCTAACCTAACTATTGCATATGACGAATACTCCTTCCAGACATATGCTTTATGGATTAATTTTGATTTTTCAGGTATTCATGGTATACCACTTTTTATTTCTGGACGAATCACATTTTTTTTCATGTTTATATGTTCTCTACTGATTTTTCAGTTCTACTCTGCTAGTATTGTTTCTAGTTTATTAACAAAACCTAACACAGAAATAAAATCTATTGAAGATATTCTTCATTCTGAATTAAAAGTGGGCTGCGAAGATACCCTATACACTAAAGATTATTTACGAGTAAGTCATCATTATAAACAATTAAAAATAATTCACTTTTATAATGACGAAAAATCATTAATTATGTTTTTATTGTTTGTTATACGCGTAAATTTATATATTCAATTGTTTACTAATCACAGTATTGACGTATACAACGTCATACAACGTTGCCAAATTTGATATTTATTTATTGTAGTATAAAAAACTTTCTGAATAACCGCAACAATGATGTGCAATAAATATTAAAAACATAATTTTAGTATACCACAAATAAACCAACAAGAGATTTGTATTTGACAAAAATAATGGGGAAAGGAAATTCTTCAAATTTTTTGAGCGCACAAAATGGTCTCGATTTAGTAGAAGATGGTGGATACGCTTTTCACGTCGAACTTGCCACTGCTTATCCTATTATTACTAAAACTTTTCCTGATCAAATAATAAATGAATTGCGAGAAGTACAAATGTACATGTCGCAACCAATGTATTTTTGTTTACAGAAAGATTCTCCTTTAAAAGATATGTTCAATACTTGGTAAGTAATAAGGAATATTACCATCGAATACACTATTTCTACACTTTTCACAGTTACGGAAGCGTCAGTGTGAAGTGTGTTCGATGTAGTAACTCGGAATTAGATTCGTTTGAGAACTGTCAATAAATTTTGTTATTTTAGCCTACAAAGATTAGCGGAATATGGAATTTTGAACAGAGAATTACGTTTTTGGCACCCGAAAAAACCAGAAGGTACTCATTCGACGTTTACGCTAACTAGTCTCAGCTTAGAATACTTTTATCCAATATTAGCGATGTTGTTTATAGGAATTATTTTAAGCTTGATTATATTAATAATTGAAATTGGTTTGTATTTTAGACGTAGAATGATAGACACAGTGGTACCAACTTTTCAGTTTGTTCATTAAATTGTTTTATGTCAATAAATAATTCACAAATTACAAAAATTATTTTATTTACAAAACACTAACAAATATTCATAGAAAAACGATAAAAAATTGTTAAATTTCCAATTAGCACTGAAATTAACTTAAAATTGAGAAGTGAAGTTTGAAATTAGTTACTGATAAATATTAACAATTATTTTTTTTTTGGTACTACACTGAACTATACGATGGAGTTTTATCGAAAATATACGCAACCAGTCAAGCACTGCGTTCTCCACCTATTTGTAATTTAAGAGTTGGCATTACTGCTTTAGATGTTTTTGATAAGCTTCAATCAAAAAAATAGTAATAAAAATGGCAAAGAAGACCTATGATCTATTGTTCAAACTTTTATTAATCGGCGATTCCGGAGTAGGAAAAACATGCATATTATTTAGATTTTCGGATGATGCATTCACGACAACGTTTATATCTACAATAGGTAATTTATTTTCTTTAAAATCTCCAATATCATCGACTATTTTTATATAACTGACGGTATTATTTATAAAACTCGTTCGATAAAGATGTGTAATTATAACTCGCTTTTGTTACAGGTATAGATTTCAAAATCAAAACCGTAGAATTACGAGGTAAAAAAATAAAACTGCAGATATGGGATACCGCTGGCCAAGAAAGATTTCATACTATTACTACGTCCTATTATAGAGGAGCAATGGGTATTATGTTAGTTTACGATATTACCAATGAAAAAAGTTTTGAAAATATCGTGAAATGGTTAAGAAATATTGATGAAGTAAGAAAATTTAGGTCATTAAATCACTAAATGTATCATCTAGTATTTCTATTAATTTGTACTTATTTTTTGTATATTTTTGATTATTGATAAACGTTTGTAGCACGCTAATGAAGATGTGGAAAAAATGATATTAGGTAATAAATGTGATATGACTGACAAAAGAACTGTTAGTAAAGAAAGGGGTGAAACGGTAAGTTATTATACACAATAAATAACAATTTTGTAAGTTTAATACACCATTATTTTGTTTTCCTACTATTTTTCCAAAATTTACATTTGTTCTTATTTATTTCCCTTTGAATCTATACTATAGTTTTATTTTCTTTACATTGATTGCACTAATTAATCTAGCATCCAAAAAAACAAACCATCCCTAACGTTTCAGTGACTCACACACAAGTTGTAGCACTGATTTATGCTGAAAGCTTGAATATGGAGTATAACAAAGGCTCTTTA
The DNA here is from genome assembly GCF_026250575.1 of Diorhabda carinulata. NCBI lineage: Eukaryota > Metazoa > Arthropoda > Insecta > Coleoptera > Chrysomelidae > Diorhabda > Diorhabda carinulata. The sequence continues at coordinate 1,360,304 of NC_079463.1, forward strand.
AACTGGGAGCTTCAATATGTGATGTTGGAAAGGTTCTGGAGACTGGAAACTTCAATATGTGGGTATGACAAAGGCTGTGGAAAGTGGAAGCGTCATAATGAGATATTACAAAGGTTCTAGAGACTGGAAGCTTCAATATGCGATGTTACAAAGGCTCTAAAGACTGGAAGCTTCAATACAGTTCACCAAAAAGTGGATTACACTTTTACAAATGTTGGTGCATATATTGATGGACTTTGACAGGGAAATAAGGAGACCAAGTACATAGGAAATGTGTAAAGAAAGAAGTGGCTTTTTGAGGAGGTTTATGGTGGAAATTGATCCTCAGTTAATATCCAGTACATGTGCTAATTTTCTACAGGAGGATTCCATAGGATCAGTTTTCTAATACACGAGGAAGATGAGAATTACCGTTATTATGGAGTGGTTAGAGTGACTTTTAACCCATTGAATATCCATGGAATGAACCTGAGAAAAGGATAAGGGCTAGAAGTTTTCTCCCAGGGATTAAACATGGTCGTTGAGGAGGAATGGAAAGTTATACCTTGAGATATAATCAATAAACAAAATGGAAATTGAATAATTTTATTCCAAAATGAATCAAACATCGAATAAAACTTGTTGTTTTCGTAAAATGGTTGAATGTTATTATTTATTTAGCTTAGTTTTTCTTTTATTATTACAAGTGGTTATTTTTATTGTTTATTAGTATTTATGTCCCTCGTATAATTATTTTTATTCCATGAACTCCATATTCAAATTTACATGCCGTTGATTAGATTATTTAAAAATTATAGGTCCAATTGTTTATTTTAAGGCTTTAAATATTCGTATCATTGTTTACAGGAAATTTATATCAACTCCTGTTTGAATTTGTGAAAATTCTTTGAGTAGGCAGAAGATAATACGAAACTACATATTTAGATTTACCGAAAGATGAGATAGGGTTCTAGTTATCTACTTTTAAAAAAAAACGAGGTTATATCTAATATTACATGATTAATTTAACTAATTTGATTAATTAACACGTTGACTGCTAGGTGTACCAAAACTTGTTGCTTGCAGTAACTCCCCGGTGTATAAAAATTGTAGTCTAATCATTTCTCCATTGATGGCACATTATTTTTAACTGGATATCCTTGATTATACAGTGAGGAGTCCTTTTGCTTCTTCCAATCCTAGATACATATCTCAGATAATTTTTAGGGCAAAATATTCACTATTTTTAATTTATATTACACTGTTTTGTTTATTTCAACAGTTTATATCTCTTCGGTAACATTAGGGTTATTAAATAATTTTTAATTGTTTAGATTGCCAGGGAACATGGGATTAGATTCATGGAAACATCAGCAAAGGCCAATATAAATATCGAAAGAGCTTTTAGCGAGTTAGCAGAAGCCATATTGATAAAAACAGCTGGAAAGGAACCCGGTGATCCAGTAGATCGAGTAACGGTGGATAGAAGACCGACTAGTACGACGAAATCTTGTTGTAATTAGTAACTTAATTAAGTGTACATGCATGTGAACTGATTTCTAAACAAGATGCTCATATAAACGCAATCAATTTTATTTTTAATAGCGGGAGTTACTTATAAATATGTTTTCATGTGTTCAGTAGATATTATTTCATCTTTTCAGTTTAATAATTTGAGTTTTCTTTATTACAAACATAATAGTAATGTAATAACTAAACATCGATGTTCATTTTAGTACTAGTAAAAATAAAAATAATCAAATTAGTATTTAGGGTGACTAGAGGTTGTTTATTTTTAATTTATTTGATAAAGGTGGTAATCCAAATAAAAAAAGGAAACTCAAATTATATCTTTTTGATTTGTATCAGCTTTTTCTGGTTAAATATTTTTCGTTTCGTTGTTCGGTGTTTTGTTTCATCCCTCGGTTGTGTCTTATCTATTTCAATGAATATTCTTGCCACTAATATCATTATTTTGTACAAATTCTTCAGTGCTAAATTGAATCTGCATACTTATAACTAGTTTTAGATGTTGACAGATCACAATTTTCATTGTTAATTATGCATCGGAGAGTTTCCACTACTATTTAGAAGACTTGGAAGGTATAAGTGATAGAAAGTGCTTCTTAAGATCGTTTGTAATCTTGTGGGAACTGTGGTCGTCTTTAATGGTCACTAAAGTGGTTTCGGAAGCTGTAATTATCTCCCTGAGATACAGTTTTTCTTCGTTAACATCAAAATTGTCTTATGTACTTCTCCGTATCTGAATCATGTTTCTTTCAGCTATTATTTATATCCTGAATTACTTGGAACAACAAGTCTTGTTCCATAATTCTTGATTTTCAGCGGTTTTATTACATCATTTGTTGTAAAAAACTTTTAAATTGCCCAGAACTTTTCATAAATACATAAAATTGTCTAATTTCCCATGTCAAAAGTCTAAAAAATTTGATTTTTATCAAAAATATTGCCGAACTCCCACTTTTGCATAAACTAAAAATATACAAATTGTTTTTTTCTTATTTTAAGACAATGTTTCGTTCCTAAATCAAGCGTTGTGAATGACTTACTTATTTTTTTATTTAGTCAATTGTGAAGAGCATCTGTATTGACTATCAATTCTATTCAAAATTTGTTATCACGTTTAAAATTCTCCAAAATTTATTTTCCACTTGAGAAAACCGTTTTTTTTTCTCGATGTAGTTGTATAATTACTAAAAAGTTGTACATACAAAAAAAACAAAGAGCTTTATATGTTTAAGAATATCATTTATATGCCTTTTTCTATATTAAACTTGTGGTAATACTATGTAACTATTTAAAATAGTCTAAGAACAAAAACACAGTCCAGAATTCCTTTCTTTTGTCTTACCTAACCCTTAATCACTATCGGTCCCTAAAAATTCCTTTAGTCTTACAAAAACTTGTAAAATCAGTTGTTTTAGAACTGAAAGGCTCTTCCGGGGCACAAATGCCTTCGATATTGGTTGTTTCAACCTACGAAACATAATTTGAGACCACATAAAGTTAGAAACTCAAAAAATTCACTTACTTTGACTTACCAACCCTTTAATAACTACCAGCCCCTAATAGTTCCTTTGGTGTTACTAAAACTTGTTAAATCAGTTGTTCTAGAAGCGAAAGATTCTTCTGGAGCACAAAGGCCTTAGATATTGGTTGTTTTTCACAGTAAATGGATTCTATATGCAATTTTTTAGATACAGTATCAGCTCTTTTCACACAGGACTGTGTTCAGCCCTTTTAATATTCAAATGACAAAAAAATGCTTCTTATATTTTAATAATATGCAAAATTGTACCAAATATTTATTTATATTTCATAAACAATGGCGTAAAGTGTACTAATATAGATATGGGCGAAGTAGCATCGACGAGGCCCTTTTTTTTACCTTTTCCAACATTTGATTGATGAATTTAACTTACGAAACATAATTTGAGACCACATAAAGTGAAATTGATTAAAAACACAGTCAGAAGTTTACTCAGAAACTCAAAAAATTCACTTATTTTGTCTTAATCATTATCAACTCCAGAATTTTCCTTTGGTCTTATTAAAACATGTAATTTTTTTAAATAATTTTCAATTCATGAGGGCCCATTTCGTCCTTGCATAGATACGCCACTGTTTTAAATAAACAAAATACTATAAATATCATATTGAAGTAGTAGAATATGTCAAATTGCCATACATTATAATGTGATTTATAGTTGCAGGTTTTTATTTGATATTTCTTGTGATTTTTTTTTTATTTATGCTCCATTTAATAAATAGTTGAAAAATATTTTTGGTTATTTCATTTAATTTTCCTTGTTAAAACCTATCAAATTTATACAAAAACAATTTGGGACTATCAATCCACAAAGGATAAAATCTCATTTAAGAACGTTCCTAATGTGATTATTTTCAAGTTTTTTCCTCAAATTCTTCTTGGATTTATTGATTAAAATAGCATCTTTAACACTGTTCTTCACCTCTAGGTCTTAGCATATAGTTTTCCTGTCTATGATGCCTATTATTCATTATTCATTGTTTTTTTTCTTCTTTTGTAAATTCAAGTACTGCCGAACAATATGTTAAATTTTTTGCTTTCGTTTTCTCCCAAATTCTTTCTATTTATTGACTCAAACAGCATTTTTGACATAGCTCTTCACCTCTAGTGGTCGGCATAATGTTTTACTGTTTTTGATGCCTCTGCTTCATTGATTTTGTAACTTCAGACCTCTGTTAAGGGTGTTATTTACTCTTCTGTTGTAAATTTAAGTACTGCCAAACAATATATTTGATTCATTGACTAAAAAAGCACCTTTAACACTGCTATTCACCACTACTGATCCTTTTAGCGTTCTCTTGTTTTTTATGAGTGTACTTCATAACGTTTGTTAACTTAGGGCCTCTTCTGTGGGTGTTTATTACTCTTCTGATGTAAATTCTGCTTCCGTTTTCCCAAATTCTCTCTTATTATTGGATTTATTGACTAAAACCGTACTTTAAACACTACTCTCACCCCTTGCGACCTGATAATGGCTAAACACCACAGCAAAGACATCAAAGAAGCACTGAGTGATTGAAGTCTCATGGAGAAGTAAAAAAATCCTGTTTGCATCAAATATACACCATAATTACCAATTTTATTATTCAATTATAACATAAATAATAATTTAAATCAATTAAATTCATGACATGGACTCAAAATCCTTATTTAATTCACAATTTCTCCAATCTAATGATATATCATCAAGATGGTTATCGAAATCGATCAATTTATTGTACAATTCATCGTTAATGCCTGTTATGCAGATGTTGAGAGCGTCATCTAAGACACTCACATTTTCACATTGTTTGTAGTGCCCGTCACTGTACAGCCCTATTTTCAAGGGAATCTTACCTTTTTGAACAGTATAAATAGTGCTGTTAACCTGAAAACGATCAATTCAACTCACATACGAAAATGACTTACGAAAGAAAGTTGAAAAGCAAAAATAAATCAATAAGTAAATAGAACTGTAGAAAATAGTGTACTTACTATAACTACATATGAAGAACCGCAATTAGCAGCTATTTTTTCCGATATTCGGTTATATACCTTATCGAAATTAGTTTCTCTAGGATTTTCCGGAGCTACATAATATCCTGCTATAATTAAACCTTTTTTTGAAGCATATTCGTCAATCTATAAAACATACGTTCAAAACTTGTTTTTGTAGCGAAACAATATCGATATACCTGCATTAAAGCTATTTCGGCCATAGGAGTTAGATTTATAGATATGTGAAATAAAGGTATACAATCCACTATTTCAACATCTCTATTGTTATGGGTTTTTGCCAGCAAAACACCATTTACGGTACAATGGGGATATTTAGCCGCATGAAAAATCATTTTGCAGTAGGCATTATTAGAAAATTTAATATTGGTCATTTTAAAAAAAGTATTACAAAATTTACTTTTTATTAATGAGCTAGAATATTATTAATTCTTCTTTTTTTGTAATTTGGGAATATTTATTCTTCTTTTTTATATTTGTGTTTGCGAGAAACTTCAGTCTGAAAATGAATCTATTTATCAATTTGAGTTTGCGAAAAAGTGCCTTAAAATATGACATTCAAATATTGCTAATTCTAATCGGATGGTTATTTTGTCTTTCATATGTCTGCTATTTTTCATTACAATATAAATATACATAATTTAATATCGAATTTTTCATAATAAGTCGTTTGCAAAATCTAAATAGAAGAGGTGACATTTTTATTTTTCAATTTTGGCAACACTACCAATACAAATAACAGCAGTTAGTTTATAAATATGGCAAACAATGATTTTGTTAAACATAAAGTATAAAGTCGTGATTAGTGGAATACATATTTATTAACTAGAACCCTAATATATTCATAATGAGTTTGAATAATCGAAAAATTCCAGTGTTCGTATTTCCGAATTGTTTAAAATTTTACGTAGGAACAAAATCTTCACATAAACAGATCATGACATTGTATAATCTGTACGATTTTACAGTCCGTTTTAGAAGTATTTATAATAAAAATTAAATACATACAATTTTGGGATTAATTATGTGATTTTAGTTTTATCCACGGCACCTAGTAAATATGCAGTTACAGAAGCTGAAGGAACCATAGGACCTCACATGAGTGTAGATATTATAATAAGACATGTTTCGCCTATTATTACGAATTGTAACATTACGGATAAATTTCGGATATCAATGCAAGATAATACAACTAAAGAGGTAATTAATTTAATATTATTTTACTTTGTAACACAAATTTTGTAGGTTTTTCGTTTTAAAGGAAATATTACTTTACAGTTTTTTTTTAGAATTATTTCTACTATATCAGGTATAGAACTATTGTTATTGTACGCTATTGTTGTTACCAAGTATTAATTTTGTAGTTAAGTTAGATATTTAGTACTTTTTTAAAGCACTGCTCATATTCTCCAATCATATTTATTTTACTGGTTACTGATTTCTGTAGTTTAATTTTATAAATTGAAATATTGAAATTAGAAAGTGAAAATTTAACTATTTTATTTAAATAATTAAAAGGAATTTTATTAATTAAAAAAAAATGATTTAGGATATTGATTTTGGGACTCAAAATTACAAGACTTGATTAGCTTTGTCAAATTTAACATCAAATCTTTATAGTACTATGAAATTTTCTTTTAGTTTATTGGTAAAAGAGACATTGAGGCAGTACTTTTATCTGGGGAAGTGGAAAATATTTCTAACGATGGAGATTTTGAAAATTTGCCTTCTTCTGATAGGGAAAGTAGTTTTTCTGACAGAGGAGGTCCTTTTAGTTTGAACAGAGGAAGTTTCTCTGATAGGAGGAGTACAAATGTTTCTTCTTACGACAGGGGAAGCATAATCGACGAGCAAAACAGGTACATACCGACAAATATGATTTTGAAGCTTTAAAAAAATCGATTATCGAAAAATGTTTTTCCAGGCAGATAACAATGTTAAATTCTACAAATTACATAGTATCAATAATCATAGGGGCAGTTTGTGTTGTGACGTTATTGCTACCCACAAAAGAAGAAATATCAAAGCCATCTAGCAACATCCCTGTACAGTTTCATATTACTATCACCCTAAAACTGGTATTATCTTATGTATTAGGGTTGGTAACGATGGTTATTTTTCGACCATAGATAATAAAAATTTGACGAAAATAAAATTGATGGTGGATTGTGACATATATGTATGTATTGTAAATAAATGTACGGTTTTTGTTATGCATTTTAAAATATGATTTTTAATAAAGATGAAAATATATTGATTTTCTTTTATTTCTCCCCCAATAATTAAATTTTGAATTAAAAGAGGGTTCACTTCAACTTAATAGACAATTCAAACCTTTGTTAGATGTTTATCTAGGCCTACAATCTTCCTAGGATGTGGTATTGATTTATTTTCGATTTAAAACATGATTTAAATCCATTTTTAGATCTAGAACATGATTAAGATTCCTTGATCTGGATCTAGACCTTTAAAAAGTAATCCTGAACTACTTTCAAATATTAAATATTTTAGACGTCGAAGCTGATCTAAGGTTTCTTTTAGACCTTAAACCTGATCTACTTTTAGACCTATATGATCTAAATCCATTTTTAGATCTAGAGCATGATTGACATTCCTTGATTTGGATCTAGACCTTTCGAATGTAACCTTGATCTATTTTCAAACGTTAAACAAAACTTTTAGACTCTGAACCCGATTTTGATCTACTTTTAGACCTAAAACCTGGTCTTATGTCAGTTATTGACATGAAATACACTTTCCATTAGATCTATATGTCCTCTTAGTCCTTGGAGGTGATCTTAAGGTTCTTTTAGACCTACATCTTGATCGACTTTTACATCTCAATCTATATTTAGACTCATAACTTCGTTTCGAACTTCTATTGGTACTTGAACGTGATTTAGATATACTTCTTGAACTACTTTTAGATCTAGAATTACGGTTATAGACTTATAACATGGTTAAACTTTAAATCTTGAAGTGATTAGATGTTCTATTAGACCTAGATATACTTCTAGACCTCGAAGGCGATCTTAAGGTACAGTTAGACCTTAAATTCATTTTGAACCATTCCTAGATCTGGTTCTAGACCTCGAATCGCTTATAAAACTTAATTTTCACCTACTTTTAGATTTAGAACATGGTTTAACTTGATCTTAAGGTGCTGTACAACTTCATTTGGAATCACTATGTTGTTATCTATACTTTTAGATCGTATAACACGATCTAGTTTAGATAAAGAACATAATCTGAATATTTGAACGTATTTAACGACTGGCAGTAGATGAAGAAACTGGTAATGGCGGAAATAAAAACTTTATTCAACCATCTAAATGTACAAATTAATGAAATGTGCATTATAATAAAATCTAAGGAGATTTTGAGCCACTTCTAGATCCAGAACCACTCCTTGATCCGGATCTAGACCTCGAACCGCTTTTAGAACGCGATCTCGATCTACTTCTAGATCTAGAACCTGATTTTGATCTACTTTTAGATCTCGAACGTGATTTTGATCTACTTTTAGACCTCGAACGTGATTTTGATCTACTTTTAGACCTAGAACCTGATTTCGATCTACTTTTAGACCTCGAACGTGATCTCGATCTACTTTTAGACCTCGAACGTGATCTAGATTTACTTTTAGACCTCGAACGTGATCTAGACGTACTTTTAGATCTCGAACGTGATCTGGATTTACTTTTTGATTTAGAACGAGATCTTGAACTACTCCTCGACCTCGATCTACTATTAGATCGTCCACGAGATTCATCCGAATCTGATCCGGACGATATTCTTCTTCTACGTTTTCCACCGTCTCTATCGCTCTCTTCATCGCTGGCGATTTTAAGATTATTATCGCTATCTTCGTCGCTTGATGATATCGTGGCTTTAGATACGATTTTGCTTTTTTGTTTGGCACTGAGACCTTCGTCTTTTTGTTTCGGTTTGGGTTCTTTCTTCTTTTTGTATTTCCTTTTGGGTTTATCGCTCCCATCGGAATCGTCCTCTTGTTCTTTGCGTTTCCTTCCTCGTTTACTTTTACCTCCTTCCGGCCGTTGTTTTTTGCGACCTCGTTCTTTCTTTTCTCTTTTATCGCGCGACGGCCCTTCGCCGTTCTCTTGATCGCTACCCGAATCCGAAATAATATCGCCCTTGCTACGTCCACCCTTGCCCTTGGTTTTCTTCTCGGCCGGCATATCTTGGAATATGATGGCGTTTTTGGTTTTTTCTTTGTATTCCTGACGTTTTTGTAGCAGCTGTTCTTTATTGAGTCTCTGGAATTCGGCCAGTTTTTTCTGTTCTTCCATTTGTCGCATCTTGAAAGCGGCCCTTTCTTCTTCTTGCTTCCTACGTATCAATCTTTCTTCTTCGTCGACCCTCTTCGCTCTGGTTACGTGATATTGAGCTTGGGACAAGAGATCTTTGCATTGTCTCGCCTCTAATTCCGCTAAGGCTACGTCGTATTTTTGTTTATCGGCCAATTCCACGAGGTAATTGAAATACCTAAAAATAATTAGGCAAATTTTAGGTTAAATTCATTAAAAAAGGATGTATAAATATTTTTTTTTACTTTAAGGATAATCCTAATTCGTGCACGGCTTGTAATACGGTCACAAGGGCAGATTTTTCGTCCTTTAGAATGACAGTTGCTAATCTTTGTAACACTAACGCAATGTTATACAAAAGGATAGTATCCTGCGGGGCAACTCTTCTCGCTTTCAACAAAACCATTTTCGCTTCCTTAAATTTGGCAGCTTTGAAATAAGCCCGGGCGAGATACTGCAACACTTCAACGTTGTTGTACTTGTAGAATTTCCTCAAACAATTTTCGTACTAAAAAAATTCATTTCGTTGTTATTTTTGATTGTCTATTTAAAAAAATATGGATTACCATTTGAATGGCGCTTACGAATTGTTTTTGTTCGACGTAGATATGAGCTATATTCAACCAAACGTCTGAAAAATCAGCGGTGGCTTCTCTGACTTGAGCGAAAATGTCTCTGGCTTCGTTAACTGCGTTTTTGTGGGCCAAAACGGCCCCGACGCCGTTAGCGGCGAATATATTCTTCGGATCGATCTTCAGTACCTGTTTGTATAAATTTAAAGCTCTGTCTTGATGTCTTTTGATTCTATCGGTGTCTTTACTAGGCTGGTGTAGGGTTTGCAGCCAAACGTTACCGAGCGCTATTAGGGAATATGAGTCTTGAGAAGTCGATGCGTTCTAAAAAAAATATTTTCGAATTAAAAAAAAAAAAACAAATTAGGTACTATTATAAAATGATTTATTTACTTTCAATATCCTTTCGTATTTTTTCTGACCGGGGCCCCATTCTTGTTTGGCTAAATGTAAGTTTCCTAATAGGGACCAAGCATCGGGGTGTTCGGTATCTATTCTTAGGGCTTCTTTGAACCAATCGGAAGCGTCGTAGAAATGACCTTTATCTCTTGCCATACAGCCTAAATAAAGAAAAAAATATCAAAAAAGTGGTACAAATTAACTACCGATTTGTTCATTATAAGAATAATGGATTGCCAAATCAATTTATGGTACAAAAGAACTACTATTATATCATTTACAAGACCAATAAACTGTTATTTGGTTAGGACTTAAATTATAGTAGAAAAGAACTACTGTAATGTTTGTTATAACAAGAACAAGCTGAAAGATGTTTAAAACTTGAATTATAGTACAATTGAACTACTATTATGTTTGTTATGAAAAATATAAACCGTGGAATGTTTAAAACTTTAGTACAAATGAACTACTACTTTGTATTTTAAGGGAATGATTGACTACAGAATGTTTAAAACTTCAATTGTGGTGCAAAAGAACTACTATAAAGTTTGCTTTAGAAACAATGAACAGCAAGATGTTTAAAACTCAAATTATAGTACAAATGAACTACTATTATCTTCGTTATAGAAATTACAAACTTTAGAATGATTAAAACTTTAATTGTGGTACAAATGAACTACTTTATTGTTTGTAATAAAAAGGATAAACTGCAAAATGTTGAGAAATGAATTTGCAGTACCAAAGAACTACTTTTATCTCTGAATGTTTATATAAACAATACTTACCTAACCTCAAATAACAATCGACATAATTCGGATGTTCTTTCAGTATATCTTTGTATAATTTTTCAGCTTTATCGAAAAGACACATAGCTTCGTTTAATCTAGCTAGATTGTAAGTCATGGTAACTGAAACGGAATTATAATATTGGGGATCATGTGCAGCTTCCAATTTAGCCCTACTAATGGCTTCCTCAATATTTTTCTTCGCTTCCTCAAGATTATTAAGCCTATCGAAATTAAAAAAATTAAATTGTATCAATTTATTTGATATCAACAGTTGAAATTTACCTGAACTGTAAAGCTCCTACATTATTTAATATTTCTACGGGTATTTCCGTCTGTACATTCTTTCTTAATAGTTGCATCGCCATTTCGTAAGCGTTCAGTGAAGCCTGCAGGTCACTCTGTTCCAATATCTGAGCCAATTCGATCCAAGCTTCGATATCATCAGGAAATTGATCAGTTACTTTTTTCAAATGAACTTTTGCAATATCTCTTTTCGATTGTGAACTTGAGCTCGCATAGAGTGATCCCAATATTTTCATTGTTTCGTAGTTACCCGGTTGGGCTTTCAAAACTTTTTCAAAACACTGAGCTGCCTGAAAATTAGAATTTCTAGAACCACCAGTAAATGGTATACACACTTTTTGCACTACGGATAATGTAAGTTTTAAGTTGAGGATAAAAATGTTTTTAATATTGTCAAAATTGTTATGATTAGTAGAAATTATATAAAATTATGGTGAATACTCACATTTTCAGTGTCTCCTCTATAAATATACATTTGTCCGAGACCGAAATGTGGAAGAACAAAGGAAGCTGGAGAAAATTGAGTGGCTTGATAATAATATTGGAAAGCCTGATCATAATCTCCTTGAACTTGAAACGAACGAGCCAGTTGATAACAACTTTCAGCTCTCATCGCCTCGTTTTCCGTATTATGGAAAGCATGTAGGGCTAAATGTTGTACTTTACTATAATCCTATAAAATATTTTCAAAAAAAACAACAACTTTTAGCTATTATTACTTATCTTCAATTGTGGTACAAAAGAACTACTTTAATTTTCATTGGAAAATGATATTAAAAGAAAGTATTTACCTTTTTAAAAAAGAAATGATTAGCCAAGTGATTTAAAACCATTGGATCAGAAGAATCAATAGTGTAAGCTTTTGATAGCATCTGTACACCAGTCCTAATTGATTCAGGTTGTTGTAAATTCAACTTCAAAATTGCTAGACCTACTAAAGCACCCACGCACTTCGGATCCAGCTCCAACGCCCTTTCAAAAGCTAATCTAGCTTTATCAGGATTGTTAAGTTTTATAAAACAATGACCCATACCTTGAATTCATATTACAAGTGATTTAAATTGTTTAATACTGTTAAAAACTAATCAATTACCTAATCGAACTGCAGCAGGACAATTAGGATTAGTACGAAGTGCTTTTTTGTAAAAAGCTAGAGCAGCACGATAATCCTTCCTGTTATAAGCTATACAAGCTTTACCGAGTAAAGATGGGATATTATTTTGAGATTGATTTAATACAAAATTAAATTGAGCATCTGCCTGCTCCATTTTATCCCCTTCTAAAAGACAAAAGTATGCTCTTCCCAGCAAATGGTTCTAGAAAAACCAAACAAACACGGGAACTTCATAATAAAAACTTTGTATATAAAGTTGAAAAAATTGATTACATACCTGATCGTACATAATAATTTTATCAGCAGTTGTATACAATAGGGTCGCTTTAGTAAATAATTCTCGTCTTTTATCTTTATTTTTTTCTTTATTCGCTTTTTGCACATAATATGCTGCAAGCATATCAAGTGCACGCATTTGATCCTTCTCATAATCTCTGTAATTAATGTTTGCATCCGTTCTCGAGGATTCCAGTATTTTAATAAATTCATCGATTTTCCCTTGTTTGTAATATTCCAGCTGAAATAATAAAATTTTGTTATATAAGTATATCAAAACATATGGATTTAACTTACAGCAAGATTAACCCAAACTGATAATTGAGTTTTTTCTTGTCGTAATATACCGAGAACTTCATCTCCTTCTGGTAGTTGATCAGAATATAATTCTATTACCTAAAATAACAACATTTATTTCCAAATTATACAAATAAAACATTAATTTACCTCGTCTGTATCCCGTAAAGGGATTTCAATAACGTTGGCCATTTTGGATATAGAAAATATTTTTTCGGTAACGTTGATACACTTATTTAGAAACCATTATTACAAAAATAACATCACGATAGCAAATAATAACTTTTAAATAGAAGTCACATCAACAAATTAAGGTGCGATTTCATGTTGACACTAGGATATGGTTGATCTATGGTTGACACTCGACGCGGGCTTAGAACGTCAAAAGAGATCACGTGGTATCATTTCAACTGAAGCGCCATCTTAAATTGGTGCAGCGGTATATATAAGAGCGTCTACGATTTTATATGATAATAACGGTGTATTCGACTAAGCGTTTACGGCGCTACCATTCTATTTGAGTTTTCGAATATAACGCTCTGGACTAAGTGGAACGGGAAAGATCGAGGGTGCTTAGTGGAACGTACCCTTTATCTGACAATAAGTGACTAGAAGAATAAGGCTTGTCAATTGTCAATCGTAATACGAAGATTGTCGTATAAAAAATATATTACTTTTATTAAGTAATAAAAGAATATTAAAATGAATCATGCAAGGGTGAGTTGTAGAAAATATCCGTACGGCAGGTGTGATTGAATACAAGAGTAATTTAAAAATATTCACTCAGTTAACCTCACAACACCCATCTTTACGTAACCATCAGTATAGTTTTACGTTCTTTTTTTTGTAGCAAGTATGGGCTTTAAGCCGGGCTATTAGTAACCAAGTTGTGAGAAATGCTTCCACCGAAGTTGGACCAAGAACTGCACGACTCAAGGAACTTCAAAAGAAACTCCAGGTAAATATTTGCATATAAGGTACTTGAAAATTGGATTCGCGTGAATATAAATCCAATTTTAATTTATTTGATCGTTTTATTTGGTTACAGGTTGATGATGGGGTACCAGTTCACTTGAAAGCGGGTCTTGGAGACAAACTATTATATCAGTTCACGGCATTATTGACACTTGTCGGAGTGGGTATGTCCTTTGAAACTTTGTATAGAATTATCACTGGCAAAAAATAGACAATAATAAATTATTTAGTATAAATAGTATGTATGGTGAAAAATTGTTCTTTACCTAATAAATTCTAAAAGTAAAAATACGTTTTTTTTATTAAAATTTACTTTTATGGGGTTTTGGTTAAATAAAACACACTTTTCTATAATTTTTTTAATACGTTTCTATTTAAACTGCGTAATTTAACAAATGATAGAATCTCGTTGAATAAATGCAAGTATACATGAGGGAAATATTTTTTGGGAAAAAAATGACGAGGGTTAATATATAATATAAAAATGGTTGAAATTCATAAAAAAATTATTTAAATAAAGAAAAAATGTTTTTAAATGCAGAAAATTAACTAAAAAACGTGTAAATAAGTGATTAGTAAATGGGTTTATGAAGATACAGTTATTTTCAAAAGTAGTGAACCTTCAATTACTGAACAAATCTTTTAGTTATGTAATTAAATAGAAAAAAATTTCGAGATTTTTGTCGTCCTAGTTGTACTACGAAGAAGTAGATCAAAGATGATTTATTATTTAGCCCATTTCAACGGATCATCACCGCGTAAATCGCTTCTATGTAATCTTCTTCCTTTTGCTAAAAGTTCGGCGAATTGCGAAACGTACGGATCCATTCCACAAGAACTAATAGCTACGACGACGTCGTCTTTCAAATAAAACGCTACAAATTTCAATTCTTCAACATTTCCAGTGTATATGATATCGTCGAAAGTTCCATGTCCGCAGTATCTACGTAATTGGAAATGTTGAAATATGCTATTAGATTTGTATAAATCATTTATATATAGGACGATCGTAAATTAAAGTTCAAATTTCGCGCCATAAATATGAGTAACGCGATTTGAAACGTCGGCCATATTGTTATTGTGAACAAAGTTTTTATTTCATCGGTGTATAAAGAATTGATTGTTTTGAGAGATTTTTTTCATTGAAATGAATATTCTTGCTTCCAATACTAGAACGAGATATAAAGAAAGTCAAATGCTAGAACTAAATCCTAAATGAACATTATATAGAGATGACGTAACAACCTGTCACCATATTGACATGGCGAAGAAATTTTTCGTTATTTATATTCAAATTATGAATATATTAGTGATATATTTTCTTTTTTTTTGCCCAAAAATCAAAAAAGCATTCGAAACAATCAATTTTCTACTCACAAATGAAATAAAGTCTTTGTTCACCACTATAATATGGCCAACATTTCAATTCACGTTACTCGTAATGATTTATTGCTTTGTTTGGATAAATTTTTTATTAAATATTAAATTTCGACTGTTAATTTAGATAATATAATTAAATATCACTAATAATACAAAAATTTCATTAGATATTATACAAAGTTCAAGTTTCAATATCTCGTTTTCTCGGAATGTAGATCTATGATAGTCAGTTGACAGTTGACACTTCGATATATAAGTCATTTTGTTTGTAAGAAATTTATAATTACGGCTCTGTTCAATTCCGTATGTATTATTAATTGTTCATTTAATGCAATTTGGTGCAAAATAATCCTAATTATCTTATTTGTAGTGAGTAAAATTACAATTAATATCATTATTTGCTGATAAAAACCTCAAACAAAACTGTTGAAAGTATGAATGAAAATCGAACGAAATAAATGAAATATTTTAACAAAAGGCATCATTTAAGGTCAGTAGACCTTTTTTTTATATACATTTGTCAAATATATATATATATATATATATATATATATATATATATATATATATATATATATATATATATATATATTAACTGAAATTATAAATGTTTCAAGTATATCGAACATCAACATAACCTAATTGTTTTATACTTTAAAATTTACACCGATACTCGCTAAATGATCAACGTTAGACCTATGAACAATAAATTTAGTCACTTACCTTATACTTAACGGACCCAATTTAGTCCAAAAGTATGGCACCGTTTTCAATTTCGTTCTTTTTCCGGCCATATTCAACGCGGCTATTTTCCCGTGATAATGCGCCAAACCGAAATGTCCTATCGCCGCTTTTTTATTACCACTGCTCCACACAGGAGCTAAAGCAATATCACCTCCAATATAAACATCTGGAACATTACTCTGCAGGTATTCGTCAGTTTCAATAGTACCGTTTTCTTGTAACTGTATACCGGAATTTTTCAAAAAGGCAGTATCTGTGTTACTGCCCGTTCCCAATAGTACCAAATCAGCAGGCATTATCGTACCTTAAACACGTGGGAATTGTCACAAAACCCGATTGAATTTAATCAATAAGAACGATGCAGAGTTTTAAAATCAAGCACAGAAAATTATTTTTTTAGTATTTCCTTGAATTTTTCTTCGTGTTAGGGTGTTAGTAGATGAAATAATGCTAAATATGAATCAATGAAAGTATGTAACTGTTCAAACCACATAAATTTGTACCATACATCACAGTTTTCTTTGTACTTATTCTAAATATCAAAAGATCCAATTGTGTTAACTTACCATCATGTAATTTAACACTTTCGACCTTATCTTTGCCGTTTATTGCATCTACACCCATTTTAGCAATAAAATTGATTCCGTTCTTTTTGAACAAATTCAAAATTGCTTCTCCTATTCTCGGTCCAAGAACTGGTTTAAAAGGTACTTCGTCTCTCATTATAACCGTTAATTTTTTCACTTTATCTTTACAATAATCGGCAACTTCCATGGCTATGAAGCTGCTACCTATTATTACCATATCTTTTTCTGTGGATAACAAGGATTTAGCTAATCTAACAAAAATAATCTTGTTATAACTATAGTATAATCAAGTATTGTAGGTTTTTATATGAATTTGAGCCTATTTCAAAACATAGTTGCTTATTTCTATTAACAAATTGACTGTTTTATCCAATATTTTTAATTTCCAATCCAAAGTTGACCTCATTTAACCTTCAATTAGGTCTATTGAAAAACAAATTTTATTTGAATCATACCGTATATTAGATTTGTATATTTTGTTTACAAACTTGATAACCACAAATTATTATATCAAAATTAAAACCAAATTGTTGACAGGAAGTTTAAACAAGTGGTTAATAATAATTTAAAGGTATTTTCAAATAAATATTCATATATAAATAAGTAGGAATGTGAAAAATATGACATTTTTTACTGTAAAACAAGTTGCAAGCTACAAAATACCTTGAAATATAAGTAATGATTCAAATTATAATTTTTGTATTAAATTTAGAAAGAAAAATATTCGAATTACACCTGGATACTGCAATCATAGATGAAATTTGTAAAAAATTTCAACTAATTAATACCTAAATTAATTCAAATGAAATCTCAAATTTTTGTCTTTACACCCATGTATTAAATAACATAATAAATCCAAGAGTAAACAATATAATAATGTACATAAAAAAATATTTGTAATTATTTAAACTATTTATTCACAAAGTGGTCAAAGGGAACCTCCAAGGATCCACGAGAGACTTGACAAATCCTCAAACTTTTGGAAATATGATAAAAATGTAGCAACCAAAATATTTTAAAATAAAAAAGTGTTTGGAGATCATAAATAACAGTAAAACAACATTCATACTGCCCAATTGGTAGTTTTATCCTGATGATACAAATTATTCTAATGCGGATACGAAAAACTACTACTATCTGTTCCAGAGAGTCAAAAACATACCGAAAGAAGGGCAACAAGGATACAAAGATCCCAAATTATGTGATAATTATCGTGGCATCTTTAATGGGAAGAATATATGAAAGAAACAGGATTAGAGAACAAATTCAAGGCAAAAAAAAGGAAAAAAAAACAGGCTGAATTAACAGCAGGAAGGTCGATAATAGATCACATCTACATAATTCAACTCCTAGAAATGGCTTAAAGGCAGAAGTTTCCGAAATGGAAGATACTTTTGCTGCGGGGACAATTTTAACCCAAAACTATGATTCTGCGCAAATCACAAGTGAAACCCTTCAACTTCCATTAGCTACCCACTGAATACCTTGCTTATACCATACAATTACATGCACTACTACTCTTCATGTTCTTCCTAATAAAAGGAAAATGGTAAAACATCTATTAGGACTAACATCGACCAGTGGGGTTTTTATATAAGCTCCATAAATCGATTTAAATTCATGCATCTCTATTTTTATGTTTCAATTATCATTATCATACTTTTTCTAATTCTTTTTTTAAGAATTAATAACAGATTCTCTGAAAAATAATTTATGATACTCCCAAACAATTAAAATTGTTTCAAATCCTTCTAAAAGAATCGAAAACTATTTTCAAACCCCTTTTGCATCAACAAAATGGTCAAATATAAATCTAATACTTACTTCGAATCCTCATAGCTTCGTAAAACGAGAACGTTTTCTAAATGAGCTCCAGGAATACAGGGTCTTCTAGCTTTATTACCAGTTGCAATGAATAATTTATTGTAACCAAGACAGGAATTGTTTCTTAAAGTTACTGTTTTATTAACAGTGTCAACAGAGGTGGCATCTATACCTTTTACTACGTTTATATTATATTTTTGATAGAAATCTTCGTTTCTAAGCAAAGCTGTATCTATATTTAAACCGATTTGTTTGCTGAGTCTCACCTAAAATAAATATTAAAAAAACGCATTCATATGTTTATTTTTCCTTTTTTTTTAAATAAATTTTATTATTTCTTCAGGAAAAAAATCGAACATCGATTAAATCTTTAAAAGAATGCAAAAAAGTGATCAATTAATTATTTTTATTCATAAATCAAATTGATATCTTCTTTTTATATTGAAGTAATTTCATTCAAGCTCCTTCATATTCTACACTGTTGGCTCCAAAATTAAAAACGAACAATTAAGTCAGGAATATATGACCCTACAACTAATCTCGCGGACCTAAGAGTCTCGGAACCTTTTTCCAAGAAGAAATCAGAAATCTAACTCATTCTAGCAACTGGTACTAAAAAGCTCTTTCAATAAACAAAAAGGAGCTAAAAAGAGATACCAATTTTAAATAATAAGAGAAATGAAACAGAAAGTTTGTAAAACCACCTTAAACCTGTAAATATTATAGAAATTGATAATTTGAGTGAATAATTATCAATAGTAGTTGAATAAATGGAATTATGTAATTGAATTGATATTGTACTTACTCTGTCATAAGGCAGATAATTTTCTTTACATATCATAGTGATATCTCCTTCATAATCTTCTTGTCTAAGAGTTTCCGCACAAGTAGCAGCAGCTGGACCACCACCAATGATGACAATAGAACTTTTATCAAACTGACATTTCCCTACCATGTGTTTTATCCTTTTATTAGTGAGTAAATCATCTTTTTTAGCCCTGACTTTAACATTATCGCCTTCAATAGTTACTTTATAGCAAGGGAGTGAATCAAGACCTTTAATAATTTAATAAAATATAAATTCAAATATTTTTTGTTATATTATATAAATAAACACCTGGATATTCTTCAATGTCTCCATTTGATAAATTAAAGCAAGCTCCATGCCATGGACACCTAACTCTCCCATTACCAATAGCTCCATTTACAAGCGGAGCTCCGTAATGGGTACATTTAGAACCTAAAGCACTTATAATGTTATTTTGTTTTACAAGCAACACTTCACCTTCATCTTGTAACTGAAATGTTTTCAGTTTATTTTCTTCTAAATCACTTACTTTACAAACTACGTCTTCAACGTAATCGTCTGACGCTGTAATCACGGAAAGAAAGTATAAAAAAATATTATAAGTTACGAAAAATTGTCGATTTTATTTATTCCAAAAGTATAGCTACAATATAATTAATTAATAAAGAGAAATTATTATTTTATATATTTAAATTGGTAAAATGAGCTATCCTCAACAATAGATAATTTTACTTACAGCTCATTTTGTTGCGAAATAGATTTGGAATACTTCTGAAACTAACAGTTAAATACTGACAATTCCTAAATAAAGGTGAGACTGAATGTAACATTGTTTATTTATCGAAATACCTTTTTATAACAAATAAATACACCGCAAAACCGCAACAAACAACTTATTTACAACCTTGTCCTATGTTATTTTTAACTATAAACACCTATTCAAGGTTCATTTTACTAAATTAGGAGATTTTTAATGGATATTAAATTAATAACGGCTAATCCACCGATCAATCAAATATTAACGCTTAAAAACTGCTATACAAATGTCACTTGTCTAATTTAATCTGATCATCTTAACGTGACGTCACAACCACTATATTAACTTTGGCAACTAACGTTACGTTATTTACATTAAAATTATTATTAGTGGTGGTGTTATATTTGAATTTTTGTTTATAAAAAACTCTCAGAACAATTATATCTGTATACAGAAATGAAACAAAATCCTTGTATACGACAATATGTTCACTTGAAATGACCTCGCTTAAAGTTGACTATAAATCGAAATGTTATTTGTCGAATGTCAATTGTATACTTTCAAATTGCTGTATGTTCCTAATTTATATTCGGTATTCTCAGATGGCAATCATATATGTAATATTCCCATATAGTCAGTTGGTATCTACACTGCGCATGCTTGAAAATTTACTAAAATATCAGTAGTGGGAAAATCTGAAGAGCAATTTTGTGGTTATAGTTGTGTTTACATATTTATTAATAATAGTAATTTGGAAAAATTGTGCTTTAATTTTTGGTTTTTTAACATATGAATATATTATTTTCAATAACCAATTATTAAAAAATGGTGAACTCATGTTATTTATGTGATAGAAAGGCATCTCAAGCTGATAATATTTCATTGCACAGGTAAGTTCACATTATTTCTAATTTTGTTAAGTTCAGAATAATATTTAAAATTTAACAAATTTAGATTTCCAAAAAATTTGGACGTACGTATAAAGTGGCTCAATGCTTGTGGGCTAACTATTAATGATGATGTGAGAAGAACTTGTATATGTTCTAGACATTTTAAAGCTGAAGATATTTGTCAATCTAATATTTTTGGAATTGTTAAATCTTCGATAAAACGTAATGCAGTTCCTTCAGTTTATGTTAAAAATCCAATCAATATTAATACAAGTAATAAACCTCAGTCAAACACCCCATTATCAGATCTATTTAATGGGAATGGAGTTTTCCATCCATTATCATATATTTTGGAAAAAAGTAAGGAAATAACATTTATGCAAAAAATTACAAGATATAATACGAATAAAATACTTATTTAGAGTTTTTATTAATTTTGAGGTTCAGAAAAGAATAAGTCCTTAAGTCAATGTCAAAAACGTAAATTTTTCGAGCCCCGTTATGTTAGTAAAATTTCACCAACAGATTTTTCGACACCCAAAAAGGCTAAAATAACCATTGATTTAATTAAAAAAACTGATAAAAGAAAAACAGAAAAAATAAAACGGCTACAGAGACAAAATAGAAATCTACAAAAAAAAGTAGTATCTTTGAAAGAATTAATAAACCATCTTAAAGACAAGCCTACGTTAAAAGATGAAAGTGGTGATGCTCTAAAGGTAGGTATAGTATATTCTAATTAATTAATTTTTATCATCGGGTTTTAGTATAGATATTTCAACTAATATTTAATATTTTACTTATTAATAATTGAGGCGTATCTCACTGTATCCATTTCTGGAAAGTTTTCAGAATTCACTTACCTAGCACGTGGATATTAAATTTGAAGGGAAAATATATAAATAAATAAGTCATTTTAAAGTTAAGTTTATTTGAAAAAAAAATTTTTTTAATAATTTTTTATAGTAAAAAAGCACTTAAAATATCAAACAGCATAAAAATTGACAAAATTGATTATTGATAAAAGTTTTTAACTCTTACTGCTTGATCTTCCTTGTGAACTTCATATTTACACCATAGAGATATTACAGGTAATATCTCTATGATTTACACTCATCTTCATCAATAGGTTAAGGTCCACTTCTTTTTTATTTGAAAGCGTTCATGAGAACTTAGATCATCGATTTTGTTTGCTCCGAATATACTCGAGTGATTCCGAATTACTATTATTAATTTACTTTTATTTAATTAGAATTGGGTCCTTTTTTTTATAATAGCATTTATAATAATAAATTATTTATTGCATTTGTTACGTAATATACAGAGTGAAGCATGATCTGGATTTTTAAAGATAGTTTTTTCAATGCTTGAGACACTTTTGTTCAAATTCTGTTTTTCTAAATTCTTTTTTTGAGTTTTCAAAACCTTTCTAGTCACTTTTAGAATATGACTTTCTAGACACTATTTATTCAAATTCTGACTTTCGAAATATTTTTTTAAGTTTTCGAAACCTTTCTAGTCTCAATTTTTATTTAGAATATAACTTTCTAGACGGAAACGTTCTTTGTAGTAGTGCAAGAGAACTAGTTCAGCCAGTGTAGTGCAATAAGTGTAATCTGATAAAGGGGGCATCACATCTTCGTCATCGGACGAACGTAAAATATCAAAAAGTACTAAATCGTTTTCCATTATTGTTAAAACTACAAGGCCTCAATAACATAAAATAACCTCAAATACAACAATCAACAAATGCTCTTACACTACTCTGCACAATATCGTTCTTTGTATCCGATCGAACTAATTCTATACACTCATGAACTGGTCTGCACTGGTTCAGTTTAGTACAGTTCCGGTGCAGCTACCAAAAACAAACCTACAAATGAATGCGCTTCTGTTTGTAGTTTGTCTATGTATTCAACGTAACCTCATTTTATTTTAATTTGTGCCAGATAAAACTCAACTAACCCATTAATTTTGCTATTTATTTATTGTATATTTCTCTTTTACTAATAATATGAAGCTTCCCTGTTGTATAAAAGCTTGTAATAATCAAGCTAAAATACAACATCGATTTCCGAATCCGGAAAAACATCGCAAGAGATTCGACGAATGGTTAAGAATCATCGGAGACAGGTCCCTTCAAGAAATGAACCCTTATAAAGTTTACGAGGGAAAAAGAATATGTCATAACCATTTTGAGAAAGATTATTTTTCAAGTACGTCTTCCAGACTCCACAGAAATGCCTTTCCATCGCTTCTTCTCAACAGACAAGATACTTCGGCTCCAGTAGGTGAGATATACGTTTTCATATATTTTGGTCCTATTTACGTAATTTGTCTTGTTGCAGATATATTGGATGAGCATAGTTATGCAAATATTCATGAAATTACAAGATTTCTGAATATTCCAAAATGTATTTATGAAGATCATGACTATGCAGGCGCCTATGAAAATAGATGATATCCAACAAGTAAGTAAGTCCTTTTTTATCACACTGTATATCATTTTTATGAGTGTTAAGGGTTTAGATGTGAATCTAATTTTTTTTTATTATGTAATACGTCTATGAATTTCTTCCTGAACCAATTTTAGAAGTAGGAATTAAGAATATATACTTTTTTGATCTAATGATGGATTGGTAGTCAGTATGACCAAATTTTTACCTTCAAAAGAGTAGTGAGATGAAATCAAATATAAGAAATCAATAAAATGTACCTGAACCTCATTAAAAATCAATTTATTCACTTAAGCTCATACTAAGGATCAGTTTTTATTGTGTCAAATTGCTAGTTTTTGTTCTTTAATAGTACAACCATTTTTTATCAATTATTGACTCAATATTCATCTAGAAAATACTTTTGAAGACCCCAAATAATGGGAGAGATGTTGTGTTTCTCTCAGATTCATTTGGACTCAGTGTTTGGGACACTAAATTATGGTGGATACATTATATTCTCCTCAGAAACACTTTTTAGGCCCCAAATGATTAAAGAGACTTCCTATTCTATCCAGATTCGTTTGTAAACACTATGGAGCACTTTTATAGCAAAATAAAGACAAGTAGCAGATTACAAACAATTTTTCATGTAGAATCTACATTATTAAATTGGATTTAATTATGAATAGCGTTTATTCATAATTTATTATATGCAACTTTTTAATTTTTCGCTGCAGTCGCCATCGTGCATTCAATAATCATATTTCTAAAGATAAAAGGCTTCGTCAGGGATATTGTTGCTTCAAGAAGCACCGGAAGAGCTAGAAGAAACTGTTAAAAATGGCCTTCTATTTACCCGGAACCTTTCTGTGATGAAGGAAAATACTCTTATAAGAAAGAGATTTGGAAAAAGGGGGAAACTGAAAGGGGAGCACTCTTCTGGTGCCTTTCTGGACTGGATTACCCCCAAGAGGTACCTTCGGAACGATCTAATCCACATCTTGTTAGCGCAATAGATTTTAATGTTGCAGTGCAATGTAACTTTAATTACTTATCCATTTAATATAAAATAAAATTTCCCACGGCTTGTTTATATGCGTTTCCTTCTATCATTTATCCTGTTTTTAAATCGATTAGGTAGTAAAAAAATATTTGATGTCAAATATTAAAAATATATTTTTATACAATTTTACATTTTAATACAAAATGAGTATATACAAAATGAATAGTTAATCAATATTTACAAGTATTAGTATAATTTTTGATCTGTTTTCATAGATCGATGGGGATGCGTAGATACCCAATCAAGTTGCTCCTTCTTGTGATAAGAAAAACTTCAATTTGAGTGATCAATTTTAGTGGTATTTCGAAATAACAATTTTTTATTTAGTTTTATGAAATAACAATTTTTTATTTAGTTTTACATTTTTATCGTGTATATAGTGAGATCGTAATATTGTTCAATACATTTTCAATACAGGGAAAATCACTCGGAACTTAATCTGATGAAAAGAGGAGACAGTGAAATAATTTTAGTATTATCTGTGGTCTATTTTTAGCAACAAATATGTGGGAAATTTGTTTTTCGGACACGGTTTTTTCTATAAATTGATAAAATAACTGTTTAGCATGTTTCGATGAACTAGTTTTGGAACTAGATCTGATGAAAAGGGGGCCTGGGAACTAATTTCAACTGTACAGCACTGAAGTTCCTTTTAGCACAATATTTTTATGAAAAATCATGCTTGAAGTGTTGCAATTGAAGACACAGTCCTTTTTGAAGTATATTTTGCTCCTTGAGTGGTTATTCGGCTCCAGAAGTATCTTAATGGTGAAAAAATTGGTCTTATATTTGCAATTTCTCCAAAAATATATGGAAAATTTGTTTTTTTGACTCAGTTTTTCCATAATTCGATTGTTTATCATGATTTGGTGAACTAATTTTTGATCTAGATCTGATGAAATGGGGCCTAGAGAAGAAATTTTAACTGTTAAAAGTACTGAAGGTGTTCATAAGACTTATTCGATTGCGGGTTATGAAATTCTTGAACAAAAATGAAATTTGCTTCGAAATGATCAAACTTTAATCTCAAATTCCTTTCAAATGACGAGATTCGAGCAATTATTGAAGAAATATGAATTTTTTTCTTAATATACCGAGAAAAAATGGAAATTTTTAATGTGGAGGACATTTCCATCGAAATTTTGTAAAAAAATAGTTTTTTTTTTTAATTTGAATCATACATTTGGTACTTGATCGATTATTTCGTAACATTTTTTCATTTTATCATCCAGTTAACTATATACAGGGTGAACCAAACGTATTTATACGGTTTCTAGTGGACAAACGGTGATATCTTTCGAAATTTTTATCATTTCCAAACATCTAGAAAGAACCAAAAGTAACTAAACAAATTAAAAATACGATTATAATGACGTATTAAAATATTAAAGGTCACTTTGGCCAAATATAAGGTGATTCATATAAAAAATCGTACTTTTGATTTGTTTAACTACATCTGGGACATCCTGTATAGCTGGAAATCATTTTAGATGATGATAATAATTAATATTCATAAAATTACGAGAAAAAAATTTAAAAAAAAACGCCATTGTTTACTCACAAAAAGTTATATGATTAAAAGTAACTCTCCCTGTATAATTTTTCGGTCTTAAGACTGAAATTTTTTGTTTTTTATAACAAGATGTCCCCGTATTATGTCTCATTAGTATTTGATCAATTCTCGGGGTTTTTGATTGATTTATAATGGATCAAATTAAAAAAAAGTGAGGTTATAATATCTTTTAAACTCGTAACTTTTTATATATAAAGTATTTAAATTAATGTAACTCAATTTATCACAGAGTTAGTTGTATAACCCAACTTATCCTTTGGTCTATTCAGTGCGATTTTCTTAATTTTCTATTTAATCGAAAAACACAAATTTCACATTTCCGGTAACTCGATTCATCTCACAGCCACTCCGTTGATCGTTATACCGTTTCCGGTTCTTCCTACCGGTTCCGGTTCGTATTCGCCGCTGCTGCGCCGGCCGGTTTCTTCGTAAGGGGCGTCGTACACGTTTTCGTCGTGGATGTTTTCGTATAAATTCGAATTTCCGTTCGAGTATCCGTTTCTGTCGGTTAACGTGGCGTAGCTCATCACCGCCGCGTTTCTGTCTTCTTTACGTTCGGCGCCTTCGACGTTTTCGGTGTTTTTTACGGCTACGGGTTTTCGGCTAAACAAACCAAAAAAAAAAAATAATAATTATCCGAGATTTAGGAACGAGAAGGAAACACTCACAGTTTCCAATAGATGATGCCTAGAAGCAGCAGCAGAAATAACACCACCCCGGCTCCTATCCCGATGTGTGTTGTCATATTTGACGAGTCTTGAGGCGCTTCCGATGGAACTGAAACAATTTTTCAAAAAACAATCATTTTCACATCACAAAAACCTGCCACAACATCATTGCCGTAGTAGTTCATATGTACCAAATCGATGCAAGAAGAAAATCGAGTCACTGAGCGATAAATCCGGAGAAAAG
Source organism: Diorhabda carinulata (assembly GCF_026250575.1). NCBI lineage: Eukaryota > Metazoa > Arthropoda > Insecta > Coleoptera > Chrysomelidae > Diorhabda > Diorhabda carinulata. The sequence goes on from NC_079463.1 coordinate 1,387,376, forward strand.
TGTGGCTAGTTACTATTCTGGAAGTTTTTCACTAGAACCTGCGATAACATATTTGCCATGGTAGTTCAAATGTCCCAAATCGATGCAATTTTGTCGTTTATGATTGTGGGGGAAGAAAAATGAGTCACTGAACGATAAATCCGGAGAAAAGTGTGGCTAGTTACTATTCTGGAAGTTTTTCGCTAGAACCTGCGATAACATATTTGCCATGGTAGTTCAAATGTCCCAAATCGATGCAATTTTTGTCGTTTATGATTGTGGGGGAAGAAAAATGAGTCACTGAACGATAAATCCGGAGAAAAGTGTGGCTAGTTACTATTCTGGAAGTTTTTCGCTAGAACCTGCGATAACATATTTGCCATGGTAGTTCAAATGTCCCAAATCGATGCAATTTTTGTCGTTTTTGATTGTGGGGGAAGAAAAATGAGTCACTAAACGATAAATCCGGCGAAAAGTGTGGCTAGTTACTATTCTGGAAGTTTTTCGCTAGAACCTGCGATAACATATTTGCCATGGTAGTTCAAATGTCCCAAATCGATGCAATTTTGTCGTTTATGATTGTGGGGGAAGAAAAATGAGTCACTGAACGATAAATCCGGCGAAAAGTGTGGCTAGTTACTATTCTGGAAGTTTTTCGCTAGAACCTGCGATAACATATTTGCCATGGTAGTTCAAATGTCCCAAATCGATGCAATTTTGTCGTTTATGATTGTGGGGGAAGAAAAATGATTCACTAAACGATAAATTCGGCGAAAAGTGTGGCTAGTTACTATTCTGGAAGTTTTTCACTAGAACCTGCGATAACATATTTGCCATGGTAGTTCAAATGTCCCAAATCGATGCAATTTTTGTCGTTTTTGATTGTGGGGGAAGAAAAATGAGTCACTGAACGATAAATCTGGAGAAAAGTGTGGCTATTTTTATCACTAGAATTTAAAAACTATCTTCAAACTGTCATTTAACCAACACGAACTCGTTTAGGGTGTTGATCGAATAAATTTTTTTGTGGATAATTGAATAGGGGTTCAGTAGATGTAGAAATTATTTGGTATCAACATTATTTTCTTCAAAATACAGTAACACATCGACTCCAGCGATATTTTCAGGCAATTCTGGAAGCCTTTGACTACGACCTTCGACAATACCCTCGTTATGCGTTATAGAATGACCTACATAGAAAACTTGTGATGCCAACGAACATTTTTCGAGGTATAATTTGCTGTCGCTTGTGTGAGAGGTTATCCGATTGAGGATTAGAGGTGATTATAATTTTTTTTTTTTTTTGGAAATCTATCTATGAAATAAAATCCTCTAGATTATAAAATTATAAAACCAGTTCAGTTGAAAATTTCGTACCGGAAGTGAACTAATCCATCCGGTAAAAACGTAAGTATCATTTTCCGATATCTAGCGTTTCGATAAATGGATTTTACTATTACGAAAACGCTAAACTAACGTGTTTTTTATCACGAAACCGAGTGGTTATTGAATTATAACATGTATAACGGTCATTTATGGTTGTTTCACCTTTGCACGTGGGTTCCTCTCCTGACCATTCTCCCGTTTCCATACATTTTCTCAAATATGGTCCTACTCTAACGAAATTCGGTATACAATGGTACTCGATGGCGCTTTTGTAAGTCGTACCGTTAACTACGAGCACTCTTCCGTTTTCTATGTCTCCTGGTTGATGGCAGTCGACGGCTACGGAAAAAATAAATTGGTAATAAAACGATTTTTTTATTTACTAATTTTTTTTTTGTTACCTGCGCACGACGGATACGACCCGCTCCATATTCCATTCCTCATACAAATCCTTGTATCGTTTCCTATCATGTTATGTCCTTTGGGACACTGATAAACGGCAACGCCGCCTACACTGTGGGTAGTAACCGTAACTAATAGACCATTCGGGGCTTCTGGGGTTTTACATTGAATTTCTGTAACAAATTACACGACAATTGACAGATGACATAAAATACACGACAATTGACAGATGACATAAAATACACGACAATTGACAGATGACATAAAATACACGACAACTGACAGATGACATAAAATACACGACAATTGACAGATGACATAAAATACACGACAATTGACAGATGACATAAAATACACGACAATTGACAGATGACATAAAATACACGACTGATGATAAAAATCACAGTAGACAGAAATGACAGATACCGCAGCATACTCGACTGTTAACAGATGGCAGTCTTGACAGATGACACAAAACATACGTCAGTAAACATGTGGCATGAACGACAAATGACAAGCGACGGGTGGATCATAGATAACATGACAAATACCATCATATATAATACAGACCGATGACGCAGATATGATCATAGGGATCACAGAATAGTAGACAGATGGCGGAAATGACAGATGACGTCACTTCCGTTAACGTTTACATCCAAAATGGCCGACACCCCCACTCATTCGTGAAAAATAACTCGATATGTGGCTACCAGGAAACTTGTTTTACCATTATGACAATATTCCTGCAATCATAGTCATATTTCGATAAGTTTTGGGTAAAAATGATAAGGTTACGAAGTCTCATGCACCAAACTCGCCCGATTTGGGTCCGTGTGACATTAATTTCCATAGATATGTAAAAAAAAATATTGTTTTGGATCTCCCCTCGTATAATAAAATATCTAAACGAAATACGAATATTTGTTGTACATAGTTTAACGTAAAATTGTAGTTTTTATTACAAAATTGAAGAATTTATTGTTTTTAATACAAAAAAAAAGTATTTCTAACCCCAAAATTTAATTTAAATTGTCTAGCCTACGTAAATTTCGATTTTAATAAAAATTAGAAAGAAGAAATAAATTGTGTAAAGAAAAATAAAAAAAAAAACCGTACGGTGTAAACTCACCTTTACAAACCGGTGCATCGGAACTCCACGTGCCGTTTTCTTGGCACAGCCTTCTCGAAACGCCGTCCAGTTCGTAGTTGTCGTCGCACGTGTACAGAGCCAGAGCTCCGTAATACGAAGCGTTAGACGGTAAAGTGACTATGCCACGTGTAATATTTTCGGGAACACCACAATCCACGTCTATAAACAAATAAAATAACATTTTTTCAACGCTACATTCATAACAAACAAAAAATCTGACACGATTTTTCATTTCACTTTACGACCACTACTAACTCGATAATAATAACACATGTTCCCGCCAAGGCTCGGCGCAACAAAGCCACGTTGCCACGTCTTGTTTAAAATCTTCAAAGTACGTAAACAAATTTTTATAGTGTTTGTAAATGTAATTGAGACAAAATAGCAGTTATTTCGGCTCGCTCTGTACATTATTCAATAGTTAAAACTTACATATACATTCCGGAACGCTCCCCGTCCATTTTCCGGTATCCTCGCAAGTACTTAGTGCCTCCCCCATGATTTTGTAGCCGCGTTCGCATCGATATTTCACGAGAGCTCCTATTTTATAAGAAGATGCGCTGTTGCTCGAATCCGATGTTCTTATCAACGTTCTGGCGTGTAATCGATCGTTACTGGTAACGGATAAAATACTGTGTGGCGCCAAAATGGGTTCGGGACATTTGATTTCTGTCGGAAAATATTTTTTTTTTTTGAAAAAATTTAAAATCCGGTATAAAAACAATTCTTATTGGAGAAATATTTGGCGTAGAATACGTTTTAGGTAAGGTCAATGAACTGTACACTTTTCGTGAAAGTTGAATTTTTATTAGTACTACGAGGGGATTACCGATAATAATATATTGAAAGTGCAAAATTTATTTTTCGGTAATTAGTATTTGAAGGATCAGTTTATGAAGTAGATTTGGTTGAAAATAGTGAAAAATGAGCATTGCATATAGAAAAAATATTTAATTGATTTAGATAAATGATTTACGGTGTAGTTTTGACATAACCTACGAATTTGTGTGCGTTTGAGGTTCAAATTCGTTAAATTGGTGATACATAACCTCAATAATAACCTAAAACGTCATTTTTCGTTGTTCATAACCTCAAAAATGTCACTTTTTGAGTAAACATTTTCGAAAGTACCCTTTTTAGATAACAAAACAGGTTGCGAATATACAAATCATTATTATTTTGACGATATTAGCGGTTTGTGGGTTTAGAATTCGGAATCCTCTAAAATGGTGTTCGTGCTAACGATTATAACCATCCAAGAATAGGTGACTTTGTACATAACCTCAAAAATAGCCGAAAAAGTCATTTTTGGGGTATATAATGACATAAGTAGTCGAAATAAACATATATCGAAGTACATAACCTCAAAAGTAGCCAGAAAATGAAATATATCAGTATATTAATGTGAAAATAACAATAAATATCCCGTGTGGTAGTGGAAAAAACACCAATTTTTGAATATTTGGTTTCTGAAGTAACCAAAAAAGCTATTACAGAAGGCATAATCACAAAAGTAGTAATTATTTTTCGACCTCAAAAGTAGTTGAGTCATTTCTGTGCACATAATCGAAAAATTAGCCCAAACAATCATTTATTGGAATAAATATTATGAAGATAACCTTGAAAGTGACCAAAAAGGCCATTTTTCAAAGTACATAACTGTAAAATTTGCCTAAAAACCTTTTTTTAAGTAGATTCTTCGAAAATAACCTCAAATGTAGCTAAAAAAGTCATTTTTGGATTACATAACCTCAAAAGTACTCGAAACAATAATATTTTTGCATATTACTATGAAAATAACAAAAAAAAACGTCAAGTTTTTATTGAAATATATCATGGGGAATTGGAAAATCATCAATTTTTCAAGTACATAACCTAAAAAGTAGCTAAAACTGCCAAATATCTGCACATAACTGAAAAATTGGCCCAAAAAAACTATTTATTGAAGTACAAATCATGAAAAGTGAGGAAAAACGTTCCTTTTTGAATATATAACATTGAAAAGAAGCAAAAAAGGGGTTTTTTGGAGTGCATAACCTCGAAAATATTCAAAAACTGAAATATTCCAGCAAAAGTAACAAACAGTATCAATTTTTGATTAAATTACAGCTTATGGAAGTGGAACGAAATCTAAATTCAAATACTTAACCCCAAAAGTAGCAGAAAAAGCCATTTTTGAAGTGCATAACCTCAAAATTACTCAAAAACACAAATATTTCAGCATAAATAACAAAAAGTATCAATTTTTGATTAAATTACAGCTTATGGAAGTGGAACGAAATCTAAATTCAAATACTTAACCCCAAAAGTAGCAAAAAAAGCCATTTTTGGAGTGCATAACCTCAAAAGTACTCAAAAACAAAAATATTTCATGAAAATTAACAAAAAGTATCAATTTTTGATTAAATTTCAGCTTATGGAAGTGGAAAGAAATCTAAATTCAAATACTTGACCCCAAAAGTAGCCAAAAAAGCCATTTTTGGAGTGCATAACCTCAAAAACACAAATATTTCAGCAAAAGTAACGAAAAGTATCAATTTTTGATTAAATTTCAGCAAAAGTAGCCAAAAACCCGAGTACATAACCTCAAGAGTAGCTAAAAATACAATTTTTTATGAAACATAACTTAAAAAGTAATTAAAAACATTATTTTGCCAACATAACCTAAAATTGCCATTTGCAAATATATAACCTTAAAAAAGCAACCAAAAACGTCATCATTGGAATACACCAGATCAAAAGTAAACGCGACATAACCTCCAAATATGCCAAAAACGAAATTTTTCAAGAACATAACCTCAAATATACCAAAATCAGTTCTACCTTAACGTCGACGCGAGTCATAACCTAAAAAACGATTATTCCAATTTTTGTTTTTCGATAAATACCTTCGCATTTCGGCTCGTAATCGCTCCATTCTCTATTTTCGAGACACGTCCTTCTCTGCACACCGCTCAGTCTATAATTTTTGTAACAACTGTAGTACAACTCGCTATTCAGATACGTCGTACCATTGACGTAAGTTATTCGCCCGTTCGGTATATCGGGAACCATCCCGCAATCGATATCTAGAAAAAAAAAAGAAACCAACAACATAACGATAACAAAACACAAACCGAAGTACCCACATTCGCAAATAGGTGTCGTTCCGCTCCAATCCCCGTTCTTATTACACACATGCGCAGATTCCCCGATTAATACATGACCCACTTCGCAATGGTATTCGATCGTCGAATGTACGTTGAAATCGTAACCGACTACGTAACTTCCCGGAGGTACTTCCGGTTCTTCGCAAGTTATCACTGAAATATGCGTAATGTGAATTACGGTTAGTAATAATTGGGTTAACTTACGTTCGCAAGATGGCGCGTCCGCCGACCATTTACCGTCCCTGGTACATTTTTGTACCCTTCGACCGTTCATCCAATAATCTTCTATGCAAGAATATTCGACGATACTTTCGACGCTCGTAGTTCCGTTTATCAGAACGTATTTCCCGTTGTCTATATTAGCGGGCGATCCGCAATCGATATATTTGCAAATGGGAGCTTTCCCCGACCATTCGCCGCCCAATCGACACGAAATAACCTCTTCTCCGATTATTACGTAACCGGGATTACAAGCGAACGTTGCGGTGTCGCCAGTTCTACGGCCGGAAACTGTGATTGTACCGCCGTTGATTCCCGGCGGCTCGGGACACCAATCGAACAGACATCGGGGCGTTGAATTCGTCCATTTTCCTTCGTCTCCGCACGTTCTCACTTCGTGTCCGACTAGAGTGTAATTTTCGTGGCAGGTGTAAATAGCTTTGGCTCCGTATGTCGTTACTTTGTTTTGTAATTCAATCGAACCGTGGTTTAAACTCGGCAAGATACCGCAATCGACGTCTAGGGGAAAAATTGTTGGTTATAATGGAGTTTTTTTTTGGTTATTGGTACCTACATTTGCACGTTGGAGCTGTACCGGTCCACTGTCCGTCTTTGCCACATTTTCTTTTGGAATTGCCGACTAGCATGTGACCTTCGGGGCATTGGTACTCGATGGTGGATCCGATGTCGTAAGATGAACCGATTATAGTAGTGTTTATCAATTTATCGGGACTACCGCAGGAAAATGGACCTATAGGTGTATATTTATTAAATAATAGTGACAGTACACTATAAAATATTTGATATTTTACGTAAACATCGAAAATATCTTCTTTGTGTTCACGACTATACCCTGTATATCGTTACAAATTATCTATTTGACCTATGTTGCCGGTTACGTCTGTTCATCACAAAATATTCTATTTTATTCATTTATTTTAAATTTATATATATTATACATTACAATTTCGTATTTTGATGGAGATGCATAGACATATTATTAAATTTAATGGATATTTACAATAACAATCTGATTTAAAATTGTTAGTAAGAAAAACTAATATTTTTAAACGGGTTGGCAACATTGTAAACTTCTAGTTCAATTTATTATCGCCGTAGGCGTAGAATTTGAAATTTGACAGTATTGTCACAGCATGGCGAACGAATGCGTTAAAATGAGTGTGGTAGTGTTTAAATTTATGTTAAATAATGTGTAATAAACGAAATATTTTATGTAAAATGAAGAAATAGTAACAAATATTGAAGAATTGCATTTTGTAGGTACGTAAAATTAGTATTTACTGAATGAAAACAATTGTATAATTATTCAAAATGGCCGTTTAACCTTATTGCATCACTATGATAATGTGTTTTTATTTGCTATTAAAAGTGTTTGTATTTATTCGAGTCTCGGAAATGTTTATTTTAATTCGTGTTTTTCTACAAAATGAATCAATATTTTGGTGGAAATTGTGATTCCAATAAATGATAATAAATTTCAGTGGTTGATTGTTCAAATAACACGCAATCGTATTTGTTTGTTTTTATTTTAAGTTTAATTTGTCTCGAAAATTAGCTTTTGAAGTTAATTTTGATCTAGAATTGACCATTTCCGAAACTAAACTGCCCTAAAGTGACTAATTTAAATTCAATTTTATGTAAAAATAGATTTTTTGCACTTTTCGACTTAGTAAATTAGTTAAAATTTAGTTATTCTGAATTTAATTAAACTTTTTTGAGTTTAGTTAATTCAAAAAATGATTTTTGTTTCTACTGTTGTTGCTAATATGGTTTTTGTGAGTTAAATATGACGAAAGTCCACTTCAATTAAAAAAACTTATTCTTATGAGCTTTGGAAAGACGGTTTAATTTAGTCAAAATAGCGTTTGATTAGCAAGTTGAATTTGCTCATTATTTGCTTTTTTTTAGCAATTTACTTGTAATAGGTCAATTTATTAAAAAATTGGGTTTTCTTTGTTTTATTCCTGCAAGTAAACTTTTCTAGTACTATTTTGGTTAAAAAAATGGTTTCTTTGATAGGATTTCGTCAAAAAATCGCTTCTAAGGGTCAAATTGTTGAGAAAATGATTTCTATGGGTATTATAGTGCCCAAAATGACTTTTGTCCTTTCAATTTAGTAAAATTAGGTTTCATATGTTCAATTTGATTAAGAATTGAATACAATTTGGTGAAAAATTATCTATGAAAGATCAATTTAGTCAAGAATTAGCTTTTCTAAAATTACTTTGGGCAGAAATCAAATTTTTTTTAAAACAAAACTGATCACAGTTGATTGAAAAATGACTTTTCTGAGTTTGATTTGGTCAAATAAACATTTCTACCACTAATTTAATCAGAAACTGAGTTCTCTGATACGAATTTGGTCAAGAAATTGCCTTTTCAAGTCCAATTTTGACAAAAATTCCAGTAGCTTGTGAGACATTTGAACTACTTTCAAGAAACCCATTTATTTTCTAATAATGTTAATAAAAAACAAAATAATGTTAGTAAATTGGTTTTTCAAGTCAATTAGGACAAGACTTGGCTTTTTGGAAATTGCTTTCGACAAAAAAGGTTGTTCAAAAGTAAACTGTTGAAAAAAATTGTTCATCAAGCTCTAATTTGATAAAAAAATGACTTTTTCGGAATTTGGTTATTTATTATCAAAAATGTTGGATAAAAGTCTAATTTCATCAAAAAGTGGCCTTTCTATGACTGAAAATAATACAATTCTGTGAAAAAAATTATTTTGTAACTTGGTTTTTGTCAAAAAAATTGCCTTTTCAATCCTAATTTCCTTAATAACAACAGTAGCTTGTGGTACATTTGAACTACTTTAAAAAAACTCATTTATTCCCTCATAATGTTGATAAAAATCAAAGTAACCTTCGTAACAATGAAAATATACACTCAGTATTCAATTTTAACTCTCAAATATACAGTGTGAACAAATTAGATAGTTCCTCTGAAGCGATTTTTTTCAAAAAATCATTCTCTAAGTTCAAATTGGCTTCTATGTAGTTTCGATTGTCAAAAATGACACGAATTGTCTTTCGAAGATTCAATTTAAACAAAAATTAGCGTTTCTATACTATTTTAGACAGAAACTGGCCCAAGATTCATTTAAGTCTAATTTTTTTTTCGAAATGTAGCCTTTTTGTGGATGAAAATAATACAATTCTGTGAAAAAAATGATTTCGTAACTTAGTTTTTGTCAAAAAAATTGCCTTTTCAATCCTAAATTCCTGAATAACTCCAGTAGATCGTGGTACATTTGAACTACTTTCAAAAAACTCATTTATTGCCTCATAATGTCAATAAAAATCAAAGTAACTTTCATAACAATGAAAATATACACTCAGTAGTCAATTTTAACACACAAAAAAAATTTTATATTACAGGGTGTACTGAAATAGTTCCCAATAGCACTTATACATTATTTACACCGAATACTATAATCCGAGAACCGATTTGATGTACCACAAACACGAAATCAATTCAGAATCGCATAGAAGAACACCACATTTGAATAATATGTTACAAGGAGGAAAACTTACCACGTTGACATACCCAATGACAGTAATCCAAACTGCATCCGACGTCATTCCATAACCATTGTCTACCCCCATCCAAAACCACGCAATTCTGCTCACCGTTATAATTATTCGGTTGATCTTTACCCCAAGAAGGCCTCTGTACCAAATCACCTAAAATAAAAATTCCTATAACAAAAAATACCCCATAAAATTAATCATTCCTCACCGTTAACCCATTTCCAGGTCCTCGATACGACGCTCGGTTCTTTTTGGGCCCCCACCCAAACGAATTGGGTTTTCAATTTCGATTTCCTTCGGTCCAATTCAGAATGCAAGAAAGTCGTTTGAACGGGCGACATGGAATTTATCAATTCTCCATATTGTTTTTGGCAATAAGTTTTCGCGTCGGCGAAAGATCCCCCTTTGGTTATTTCGAATTTGTAACAAGTCTGACCGAACGTTGCTAATTCTTTATCGTCCGGGGAGTTTGGAGGTGTACAACGGTCGATGGAAAAGGCTAAAATATAATAGATGGTCATCGAAATCGGAATAAAAATTGAGTTCATCGCCCTGTATAATTAGAAAGGTCCACGAGGACAAAAATCTATTGTATACAGAGTATAGATTGTAAAATCGCAGCTTTGATTGCTTTACATTCACTATTCATTCCATTCCAATAAATTCGTTACAAAAAAACACTTTTATATCATCCTGTATAATAAATAAATCACAATCCCGCTGTATACCTTCTTTTCGGATACAAAATTAAGTTAATATCTGACGATATTAAAAAAAACATTATTTCATTAAAAAATATTTAATTTTGACTCACCCTGTATTAGATTTAATGTAAATTAGCATTTCCATGAGATTTTGAGTATAAAAACAAGTTTCGAAAAGTAGAAGGACAAATATTTTGGAAGAAATTATAAAAAATTTCGTATTAAGGTTAATTTTGGGTCGTCCCTCGTATTTACGTAACAATTTTTTTTCGTACCGGTACTATATTAGTAGAAATCCAAATATATGCATAACTTGCATAACGTTTCGAAATAATTTAATCGGAAGATTAGGTAAGTCACAGTATCCTGCAAAAACTGATATTACGATTGTTGATATTAAAAATTGTTATGTAAACAATAAAAAAAATAAATAGGAATTGAAGTTACGTTTCGATAAATTCGATTTTCTCGTAAATTAAGTAACAATAATGGAAAAATAATAATAATGGTATTAAAACGTTCCATTTGACTGTGTTTCATAATGTAATAAAGTTTTTTATTTACCATTTGATGAGAATACTTCGACTTCGCATAATGACAATGACCCTTCGACGCCGACGAGTTGCAGGAAGACGTGTTGTCCGACGAGAACTCGGGCACACGTAAACGTTTTAGAAACCCCTTCATCTGAAATTTAATTACTTCGTTTGTGTTTTTGAATACGCATTTCTTCATATTAACTTAACGAAAATATTGATAAATCGACATGAGAGTTGAAATTTATTAAGATTTTACCTACGTGAATCTTAGTAACATAAATTTCTACTTTATCGGCTTACGCGCGTCAAATTTGGATTCCTGTATTATCGACATAAGGTACGGAAAAAGTTATTTCTACTTTATCGACATGAGGTGAACGTAAATTCATCAAGACTTTATATGTGTGGCGCATAAAAAAATTTCTACTTTATCGACATTAGAGTTGTTTAAAATTATTTCTACTTTATCTACGTGAAACTTCGTAAAATGGATTTCTACTTTATCGACGTTGAATTGATTTCTATATTATCGACGTGGGGCGCGGAAAAAGTTATTCCTACTTTATCGACGTGAGTTAGGTAAAAATTTTAACGTTTCGGTACGCGGGAAAATTGATTTCTGTATTATCGACGTGAGATGCGCGATAATTTACTCCCACTTCACTGGAATAGCAATTCACAGTGATTTAGAAACTGCTACTCCCCACTATTAATATGAAAGTAGCAACTAGAACAATTTTTCTTACCTATAGTACCAGGAAACCATGCGCATAGAGGATTCTTTTGTAAATCACTGCTGCTGTTCCCTACTCTGATCTCCAAATCCTGCAGGGGTTGATGACCGCAACATCCTCTAGTAGTTATCCTTATAACTTTAACAGGATACGGTTTTAAAAGATCCACTTGCCACCAAGGACTCGTTTCCTTTTGCGTTTCGGAACATCTTTTGCCATCGTGTTCGGTGCTTTTGTCCCCATCGTTGGCGTTCAATGCCGAACCTCCTTTAACTGTAGTAGATTGGTTCGAAGGACGTCTATAGGCGACGTTTATTCCTGAAAGGTCAATAATAACGAATGGATGGAAATTGATAACGAGAGATGAATATTGTGAGACTTACCGCAGAAAGGTGGTTCCCCAATCCATTTGCCGGATGCGGAACAAGTGGTTTTTGTTTCACCGAAGCTTTCGTATCCTTCGTCGCATTGATACGTTGCTACGGTACCTTGTTCTAACTTTGTAGAGCTTAATGTTAACTTTGAGTTTAGAGGTATTTGTGGATGACCGCATTTTTTATCTGGAAAAAATTTCTTTTCGTAATTTGTGTATTTTGCATCTACCTGTATAATCACCCAGTCGCGTCAAATCATTTCGAAGTTATTGACGCGAATCGAGGTAAAATCAGTTTCTACGACACTGAACAAGATAAAATTCAAAATTAGGGATGATATATCTACTTTTGGGTTACACCCTGTATATAACATTAAGGCAAATTGAACTTATTATAATGAAAAATTTCTATTTGTCTCGGTTAGAAAAAAAATTAATGAAAATAATAGGATACAGTTTTTTATATTATAAAAATGGATGAAAGAACGATTACGAGGTCAAATTTAAACAACGTTGCCAGATATTGAGTGTTAAAATTCCTTGTTATACAATTCCAGGAAACAGTAATTGTAGACCGGGCGGGAGGTAAAAAAAAATTTTTTATGGAAACAAAACCAACGAGATTCTTATAATTATCGACGGTGACGTAGGGGAAATGGCGTTTCATGTCTAATTAATTATTATTTAATATAAAATAATTGTTATATTTACTTGATATAAAATTTAGTATCAAAATCTTTTATATTGAATGAAATCTGACAACACCGAAGATTCGTAAGCATCACTTGGAGAACTTCTTATCGTATTGCCAACTCATAAATCTCACTGTCACTGCCAGCTGACGCCCATAGATCTTCAATCGGAACTATCAATTAAATTAATACCCTGTTTGTTCCGATTGGAGATCTATGAACAGCAGCTGGCAGTTGACAGATTTACGATATTATTAGTAAAATAAAACTTATCGTCAAAATGGGGCTGTATGATTAACATTCTCTTATGTATCCGTTCTTTTTATTATTATTATTATTAATAAAAATGAAAAACAGCAATTTTTATAAATTCGATGTAATTGAGACCATGGATAGAAAAAGCGGGGATGTAACTGTTTATTTTCTATGTTATATAATAGTACATTTTGAATGCATCGTCAATATCTGCTTGTGAAACTGGTTAGTAATAAAAATATTTAGTAATACATGAAAGTAATCAATAAGAATACATTCTAAACTCATTCACAAATAATCTATTTATAATATTATATAGTTACATTGTGAAGATTCGAGAGTTTTATTAATTTATAACTTTAAAAGAATTTAAATAACAAATTTAATCGTATACCTTCACACTTTTGATGTATTGAAAACTGGCAACACCGTTGTTTCTAGATGTGTCATAAAGCGATAATCTGATACTTAAATAGAATATCTATAATGACACGTTAGTCTAGTGGTGTAATGATATAGTTCTGTGGTCTACATAAAAAAGAAGAATATTTTATATTATATTAGGTTAGTTGAAAATGAACAATATGTGTGGGTTGAGTTTTGTTAAAAGTTAACGAAATCTTAATGATCTGAAGATTAAATGTATATAAAATATTCTTAATATAATCTAATCACTTCTTTAATTACATATAGTTTACCTTTCGTGTAGATATTTAACGATATATTGAGATATAATATGAATCCTATGAACTTTTTACTTCTAAAACCTTTTATATGTTTTTTTTTTATTTTAGATCTCTTAATAAAAAATTTGTTTCTTCTAGAGAGATCTAAAATCAATATGATTTATTAAATAAAAACATACAATATATACACTGAAAAACTTTTGTCCCTTCAAAAATATACATACTTTCTAATTAAAATTATTTACTAAACGTTGAAGAAAAAGAATGTATGCGATTACAAATACAAGTTTTGGTCCAGTGATTATTAGGAAAAAGGTTAATATGTCGTAAAAATAAATGAAATCTTAAAGGTCTATTTGATATGCAATAATATGTGCAATGTATAAATGAAATATGAATTTAATTTGCAGTAGTATAAATTATTGTTTAGCAACAACAAACCATGACTGATTAAAAATTCACTATAATACCAGGGGATATTCAAGAGTTCTCACTATTAATTTCTTTAATTTATTCTTTTTGTTAGGAAAGACTTGAACACTACAACTTCCGGTACAACCGGAAATTATAGGAAGCTCCTAATAGATTTAGATCAATTTGGCATGTTTAGAAACACCATATTTTTATATTTTAATTAAAAAAGGCTCCCTCATTTCGAATTATCAAAATAAACTGATTCATTTCAAGGGTAGTTCGTTTATAGACATCCCGTATACAAAATTTTTTTAGAATGTGTTTCAAATCGAATTTATAAGAAATTCACGAGTTCGCTCTATAGAAAAACACGCCTTTAAAACCACTCCGACATGCACTACAATTCTAATTTAGTATACGGTATTCTTACACAATGTATATCGACTGCCTAATACAAATCTGCTAATTAACCTCCATAAAAAGACATCGTAAACTGTTTGTACAAGTCGGACACCTGTAATTGATGAAGTAACAATTATTTTAGGTGTTTGGAGGTATGCGGGATTACGAAAACTAAAACTCTTATATTTACTAAACATCCTATAGAATAAATAATTAAATTAACAAAATGCATCTGTAGGTTCACTCAAAATATGTTTTTAAAATAAAATCAACCAAATTATTTGAAAAAATATACCTAGTTGTGAGTTTTATTGCTTCAAAATAAAAACAATATGGATTCCGCTGAGTTTACCTAAAGTTCCTTTATAGGAAAATCCGAACACGCGATTGGTTGGCCTCTAGCTAAGAAATTAATGGCGGCTCAAATAAGAGAAGGGTGCAAAAAAGTGTTCTGTTCAAATAATCGCAAAATGTTTTTGACTATTGAGTCATATATTCAATTTATAGAAGTTTTATTAAGGAAATAACATTTATTTATTTATAGGCATAAATAATTAGGTTTTGTTTACATTCGCGAAGCCACATGATAGGAGATACTGACGAAACGCGCGCAAGCCCGGGCGCCATTAATTTCTTGAAAGAAGAGAATAGAAAAGGACACAAAGTTCTATCTCTTTTAAATGGGCGTTACAGTTTATGTACAGACTTTCCTAAAGGGACTTTAGTTTATCTAGTCCCATAGTCAACTACTAAATTCTTAAAACAATGATTCAACAATAATTAAATTTTATTTTTATATATTTAAAGTTATTCAAACAACTATTAAACTATGTATATAGTTATTTATATGTACTAAGTATTTTCTCTTAGCGGTAAAATTATTTTTTTCAACGAGGTGCGAGGTAAAACTGATTTCTGCTTCATCGTCTATAATAAATGAATTGTAATAACACGTCGTCATATTAATCTTTTAGAAATGTAGGTATATTAAAATCTAAAAAAGAACAAACGCAAATTTCAATATCAACCTGTTTTTTTTTTCATTTTTGAAGTAAGTGATCTGATATTATGCCACGTAATTAACTATAAATAGTTTAACCTTGGTTTTTCTTTCATTTGAGTACTTTCAATGCCGGTAGTACCGTTGATACTGTAATTTAACAACTCCTACCACTTTTAAGTTTTATTTAAATATAATAATAAAAGTTGGACTGAATTTTCCACCAGAGTCGATAATTTTTGTAACAAAAAAAATAGTAGGATAAAACCCATTGGAAAAGGAGGAGAATTTAACAAAAGTAAAGGAACGATCTGAGTTCGGAAAGAAGAAGAGGGGGAGTTTTTGAGGGTAAAAATCGATTTCTGGAAAAACTACGGGTCGTACGGAAAAAAGTCATATAGGAAAGTTGTAGTTAATGAAAAGATCTAAAACTTTTGTATTTACACTTTTTTTACATAACCTCAAAATTTATGCGGTAGGGTGCTTTTTCGATTTTAAATCAAAATGGGGTTTATAAAATAAATTACAGTGTACTTGGGACATAAATAGGTGTATTTTTACAAAACTCCGTGAAAAAAATGAAGTTTTTTATAAAAGATTTAAATAAAAAACTAAAAACTTGGTTATTTCAATTTGTTAAAAAAAATTTGAGGTTATGTGAAAAAAGTGTATATACAAATGTTGTAGATCACCATTAAATTACTTTTCTTTTCATTTTTATTATATTCTCATCCTTATCCAATGGGTTTCACCCTACTATTATTATTTTTAACTTTTTATCATTTTTAAAGCTTCCACCCTGATCTATTAGAAAATAAAATTATTGTGCTCGTAAAAAAGAAATGAACGTATCGAAATTCTCGACTAAGCTTTTATTTAAGATGTAAAAAACAAATAAAAGCGAACCTTTTAGCCTACTTGTTGACATTAGCACGTGACCTACTGAAATTATGTAGGTCAATGAACGTTACATATTAAAACAAAGGTAATTGTTGTTCAATGCTCACGTATCCAGTCGATCATAACAGCAAGAGAAATCTTACAATATTCACATTTTTTTTATATTAACATATACGAGGGTTGTTTTGTAAATTTTCACAATCCAACTATAGGTGGCTACATTGTTTTGTACCAGAGGCAATTTAGAATTGACCTCAAGAAGCTACAGAAGACTTTCAAAAGCGATAATTCACTTTATATCGAACTTAATCGTTTCTGTTTCACTTTTTGTGAAAACTCAATGAACAACCCTCTTAAAATCATATATATAATATATTTAATACAACTAAATATCTCCAATTTTTTAAATTCCAAAATGGAAGACTAAGGTTAAATATTTAGCTAGTGTGAATGTAAATTGTTTATCATTATACTCTTGTTGTGTCACAGGTGTTTTTTCATGGGTGTAGCTTAACACGAACAAATATTTATACATGTGGGATTACGAGAAACGCGTTATTCATATTTTTAATTTTTTTTTAAATTGTTGATTTATCTACCAGATCTAAATATTCATGGTCAATTCAATTTCGTATACATCCTATTTCATAATTTTTATCAGATGGTAATTATTATGTACTTTTGTTGAATCGGCAGTATTCCATTGTGTTTAGAAAGTAGTGCATTACAAATTATTTCGATTTTTAAAAATTAGTGTCAACAAATAACGTCCATTTTGTGATATGATTTAAAATTTGCTTACCCTATCTCTTTATTAAAACATAAACACAACTTTTCGAAAACGTTTGTTCTTTTGTTAACCTCAAGCATTAACATCAATTTTAACTGTATGAATACAAGATTTTTTTTTGTTAAAACACTTGCCAGTATTATTAATTCACATAACACATTATCACTTTAGTGTTAATTAACTCGTGGGCGTTATAACATCAAATATTATGTTTATTTCGTCACCGCGTCGTTTCTTATAAAACCGGTTTTATTATACTGAAATATGGCGCTTAGATTTTCGTCGAAGGGCTTGCGCACAAATTACCCGCCGAATTGTGTGCACCTGCGTTGGAGTCGGTGATGCCAGATTTATAATTTAAATTTCTTTGTAAAAATGAGTATTGGAATGTAATTCATTTTATAGAGAAATTTCACACATTATGTTTTAAGTGGATAGTCTCAACAAAATAAAAATATAGAGGTGAAAGTGAAGAAAGACTGCGCTTAATTAAGTAACCATATGTACATAAAACGAAATCGAAAATTTTATTGTATGTTAACTGAAATTAACGGTTAATGAACTCCCATTTATTTTTGAGCCATAAAAATATAATTAAAGGGTGGTAGGAGTTCTATTAATGACTATATGTGAATCAAGTTACATCTTATAGAGAACTAACAATATAGCCGATAAGAAAATTTTATAAATCTGGCAACAAAGCGTGTAAATGATATATTTAGATAACAGTATCTAACCTAAAAACACGAATCGCGAATAAAAAATAATTTTTTTTGTTGTATGTAGATATTAATATTGTTTTTCAGAATAAATGATTATTATTATGTCTTTAACGATCAAATTTTATTCTATAAAGAATATTTCTACTTCAAGTAACGCAAGACTATAACCTTGGCATTATCTTTCACTAGCAAGTAGATCACGTTTTTTTTACTATATCTGATTTCATGTAGATGACGAAACTTTTGATATTAAACCATTTGTATCAAATAATATGTTAAATCAATTAAAATATGAGGTAAATTTATTTATTATTTAGGGGTAGAGCATTACTATTTATGTGTAACGAAATGGTAACACCAGTGCTGCTTGGTGTAATTTATTATGGTAACTTTGACATTAGAAGAAGCAGAACAAGAACCATCGAATTAACATTGTAATTCTATGTTCAGATCTGTCATGTTTCGACTAAAATGTTGAAGTGTATTGAGAATCAATAAAAATATTCACCATAACATTGTTTTTTTTATTTAATATATAAACAGAAGTCCTCGTAAGTTTAATCTTGAAATATAATTTAGAAGGTTGTATTTTGGTAAAAGTAGTTTCATATGATTTTACTCGTATAACAGGTAAGTGTAATACTTGAAATATACATTTTATTGAATTTATAACCTTGTAAATTAATTGAACTTTTTGAAATATAATCAGACGAGGTTGGTAACATTCAAATAGTTCCTAAAGTTTTGAATGAATTATACCAGCGAACAAAGCTAATGATTTAGACATTTCTTCTGTTTTTTTAACTACGTGTGAAATAATTGCATTTTCTCTCATTTTTAAAAAAACAATAATCGAGAATAATTACAATGCGAGAAAGTTGTTTATTCATATTCCTTTGAAATTCATATAATTCAAAAGCAAGAGCTCGTGTTAGAATTGCATATGGGAAAATATGATACAGGGTCGGTTCCGTTGAAAGATCATTTTTCTAAGTAGACAAAGGTATATACTTTTTCTCACCTAGAATTATACGGTGAGAATAATACTATTATACGTTATTTTTGTTGCACAAATGATAATTATTAATTTTTTATTACCATCATTGTTGACCTTGATTTGTAATTTGAAAAATAGGAATTTTTTTCATTCCACTTAAATCAGTTAAGTTTGATATTAATTATTATTTAGTACAGGGTGTTAGCGAAAATAACATTTCAAATATAAAAAACGGAAACTCATTTAAATTGACTTATTGTAGTGAAATTAATTTTACAGTAATACAATTTCTCTTCACATTTTATTATACCAAGAATGAACTGATTTTTTTCTCAACCGTAAAAGTAGATCAAATGTATAAGCAACCGAGAAATATACCGAATAGAAAATATTGAACAAATGGATGTGATCACAGATTGCTGTCTATTATGAAAAGGACACCAAACGGTAAATCATGAGTGTCTGTCTATATAAGAAACCAAACAAAATGGTGTCAACTTACACAAAAAAAAAGCCGCGATTCCGTAATTTTACAGTCAGTATACAAGGAGCGTTCGTGAAAGGTGTTGTTATTAAATAATCGGCATTTAAGAAGCGTTCGTGATATTGATCATACAAGGAGCGTTCGTTATATTGATAATACAGGGAGCTTTATTTCAATATAAACTATACCTGGAGCGTAGAATACACGTTGTAATTTTTATAAAAAATTACGATTCTCTGACTATACGAGGAGCGTTCATTGAATTAGACTAAAATATAAGATGAATTTTTTTGTTCCACAATTTGCTGTTGTACGAGGGGCTTTCGTTAAATATACATTTGCTTATACGAGGATAATTCGTTAAGTAAATATAAAATACAAATCGAAAATCGCGATTCCGTAAACGTCCACAGATTCAACGAGGAATATCTGTTATTTATAAAATATACGGGGAGCGTTCATTATTTTCGTTGAATATACATGAGAGAGGCGTTTGAAAAGTAATAATTGAACATACGAGGGGCGTTAAATAAATGTAAAATACAAATTGAACATATAAAAAATCACGATTTCGAGTCTGTTATTGAGTGTACGAGGGTCATCCATTAGATGTAGTGTATATGATGAAACTTTTGATGATTAATTGAAGAATGTTAGTAAAATGAACAGTAAAGTAGCTAGTGAACCAATTTTGGATAAATTCAATTCCAATATTTCTAAAATAAGTTTTTTAGAATGTTTTATTGAAGCCAAATTTAAAAAAAAACACTTGCATGACGAAAAAATTTGGAGAATCGAGTTGTTTTCACTTCATAGCTCTATTTTATGAAATAAAAATAAAAGAAAATCTTAAAAAAAACATTCTCTCCTAACCTAAAGAGTTGATTCTTTCAGAGGTTAAATATTATATCGTTTAATATCTTATTTTCCAAGAAAATAAATAATTACGACAAATAAACCTCGTAATATTCGTTTCGTGACCAAATTTGAAATACTTTCAACGTTTAAAAACATCAATGATCGAGAAACCAGCTTAAGAAACAGTCAAAAAAAATCCTTGCAATTTAATGAGAACGGTATTCATTATTACCTTGAACAGCATTCGCCGAGATAAATCCCAAGAAAAACAACACCGAAATACATAAACCGATCCTTTGGTTTTGAAGATTCACGACACACATCTTTAAAAAACCTGGGAACACATTTAACATCACCCGACACGACAATCTTCACAGCATACTGTTTTGGCGGTTATTGTGTCCGCGGCAACGATTTCTACAAGAATGGAAAGGAAAGTCAACAAGTCACACAACGGTAGTATTCGTATTCACTATACACTAAGAAAAACGTTAATACAATTATAATATTTTCGTGTAATACAGTTTGATCATACCATTTCATCGATAAAGAAAAGGAGCGAATAATTCGTTTGTCATATTACAATAAGTTAAAAAGAGAGAGCATTATTTCGTAAAAAGTTGAAAATGGCAACATTGTCATAAACACTACAAGAACAGAGTAACTGTGAATAAATCAATTCAGGGAAAGAAATAAATTTGTGTATATGTAACTTGAAATGAATGTTTACTAAGAATATATAGACAAAAAAACCGTATGCAAAAGTTTTTTTATGAAACAAAATTAGTTTCAACAAAACCTAAATTCATTTTGATTAAAATTCTCAATTATCTTCAAGTTCTTAATCATTTCATCAACAACAATATAATCAAAATGTTTTCTGAGTGTAATAATTAGTCGTGGTAGTACCTGCTCGCGAGAGGCACGTCGTTTGGTACTGACTGAACCATTTAATTTCAAGTTGTGGGAAGTCGAGCGTCTCGAGGAGCGTTTAACCGAAGAAACAACCGGTCATTTTACCATAAAGGGGAAATAATGTATCGTTGACGTCATATATATAAATATATACGATGTGTGATCAACATGAATATATTAATTTTCTCAACTATATTTATCTTCTAAAATATTGAAAAATCCCTAACGTCTACGTAAAAGTGAATTGAAAGTAGTTTTATTGATACTTTCTATTTTTTTCTGTGAAAAGTCTAATAAAAATATAATTGAATTGCGTATCTACAGCACGATTTTAGGTAGTGTTATATAAATGCAAATAAGAAATCGCTAGTTACGCCATCTCCATTTTCAACTACCAACCTAAAAGGCATTTATTCTGCAGGATGGTATGACATTGTAAAATAAATATTCGAGCTTGATAGAAACGAGAAATTTAAATTCATATATTAATAGTCGTAAATATAGAATCAAGTTCTATATATGAATAATTATTTGAAAGAAGAATAAGAATCGTAATGTTATTGTCTTTTTGAGCCATCTAATTTGACATAATTACCTATATATAATAATATCTGTTGTGATTTTTTTTCGTGTGAACGCAATTCAATATAATCACTGAAGATTATAATTATTGATTTAATTGTATATTTCCTGTTGAAATAAAAAAAAATAAGGTCAACTGCAACATTTTCCATATGCAAATCATTCTATCTAAATATTACTGAATTGCGTAATAATAAGTATGCAAATAATTAGAATTATGTATTTATATCACAAACTTGAAACTTTTATACCTCAAGGTCTTTAAAGCGAATTTTAAATTACATGAAAAATATTTTACGATTTTTTTAACCCAAGCTATAGACATTTATCAATACATTCTGGTATATTGTGTTGCCTATATTTTGATTCATACTTTATATATTATCAATGTCATAAACTCGATTCTTTGTGATACAATATATAACTAACGAATCAATTAGACCTTCTATTATACTATTACTCAGAAATTTTGTTCTATTGTGATAATATTAAGAAGTGGTAGTCACCAGTTTGATTTCTAAGGTACGTTCCAATGAACGCTCCAATAACTAGATCTATGATCGTTGAAAATCACGTTTTCCAACAAATAAACAGACTCTGTATGGTCATAATATGGTAGTTGTGTAAATTTGGAAAAATATTTCGTTTGACTGTATAGTAACTAGTGTAATTGCCGTTGTTTTAATGAAGCACAGTCACAATCGTTGTGTGGAACGTACCGCTAATGTCAATTGTCAAAACTTCTCAGCTGTTGTCAATTTAAATTTGTTGTGTTTCAAATTTTATTTTCGCATTTGTTTCAAAATCGTGATCAAACTAATCAAAAATAAAAAAGAAGATGAGTGTTAGTGCCGCATCCGTTGCTTCCACAACTACTCAACAAGATCAAGAAATCGAGGATTTCGGCCCACAACCTATATCCAAACTCGAAGTAAATCTTCAATACTTGCTTGGAATTCGTAAATATTCGTTTCATTTTAGGGTAATGGAATTACATCAGGTGATATTAAGAAACTACTTGAAGCGGGTTATCATACCATCGAATCGGTAGCTTTCGCCCCAAAGAAATACCTTATTTCTATAAAAGGTCTTTCGGAGGCGAAAGCAGAAAAGATATTAACGGAAGCAGCTAAGCAAGTACCAATGGGATTCACCACCGCAACTGAATTCCATCAGAAACGATCCGAAATTATACAATTAACTACGGGATCTAAAGAACTTGATAAGTTACTAGGAGGTGGTATTGAAACTGGATCAATTACCGAAATTTTCGGTGAATTTCGTACGGGAAAAACACAATTGTGTCACACTTTAGCCGTAACTTGTCAGGTGAATATTAAATCAAAATTATCATAATAATTTCTTATATTAAACAAGTATTGTTATCAGCATTTTACATTTTATGAAGTTTTTTTTCACATTTTCAGTTACCTGTTGAAAATGGAGGTGGTGAAGGGAAATGTTTGTACATAGATACAGAGGGTACTTTTCGCCCTGAAAGACTGATAGCTGTAGCTGAAAGATATCAATTAACTGGGCAGGAAGTTTTAGATAACGTTGCTTATGCAAGGGCTTATAATACAGACCATCAAACTGCTTTGCTTATACAAGCATCAGCAATGATGGCCGAATCTAGGTATCTATGTCCAATGTTTCAAATAAAAGATGTTTTAATTGTTTTATTTAATCAATTAGGTACGCTTTATTAATAGTAGACAGTGCCATGGCATTATACAGAACCGATTATTCAGGTAGGGGTGAATTATCAGCTAGACAGATGCATTTAGCGAGATTTTTACGAATGTTACTTCGATTAGCAGATGAGGTGTGTAATTGAGCATTCAATAGAGGATTTTAGCAATTAAATGTTGGTTTTTTAGTTTGGTGTCGCAGTTGTCATAACGAATCAAGTAGTAGCACAAGTAGACGGTGCTGCTATGTTTAATGCGGATCCTAAAAAGCCTATAGGGGGTAATATAATGGCTCACGCTTCAACAACGAGATTGTATCTAAGAAAAGGTAGAGGAGAAACTCGTATGTGTAAAATATACGATTCGCCTTGTTTACCGGAATCTGAAGCTATGTTTGCCATTAATTCAGACGGAATTGGCGACGCCAAGGAATAGGATTAAACTAGATTATATAAGTGTTTATGTTGAATAGATTTTAATTATATTAATTCTATTATAGATTGGAAGAATAAATATTTTTTTATTGTGTTCAAGTTTATTCTTAATCGTACCTAAACAATTTACCATATAAAAGATGCAAAAAGATCATTGGGAATGGATGTAGGGTTCAATCAAGGACACAAAAAACTTTATTGGGTACAATCAATGATACAAAAAAACTTTGGGGAAGTAGAGTCAAGTTAAAGAAACTAAAGAGAATTGGGGATGGATGTGGGATTATTTTGAAGAGACAAAAACACTTTGGGGATGAAAAATCCAGTTAAAGACGAGAAACAAGCCCTGGGATGTATATAGGGTCTAATCAAAGATGCATAAAAGGCTTTGGGGATCTAGAGTCAATTTGAAGAAGTAAAAAGAGGATTGGAAATTGATGTAGGGTTCATTTGAAGACACAGAAAAACTTTGAGGATGAAAAATCCAATTACAGAAGCAAAAAGAACATTGGAATTTTTTTGACAAATATTTCTGTATCAATTAGTAATTTTGAAACACTTCTGAATGCCCCTGTAACATTTCTATATAGAATGTCCAATAGTTTATTAATAAAAGATTAAATAGCGTGAAACTATTTTGTTACGAGGGATTAGGTTATCCATTTAGTTCATCCAAAAATTAAAATTTTATTTCAACTAACAAAAAATCGAAATTGTAATATTTTTTAATAAATAAACAACTTTTGCTAAATATTACGCGTTTTATCGACTTTTGTTTTCAAATTATATGAAAAGCTAGTTTCTTTATCAAATAGTTATTTTGAAACATTTCTGATTGCCCCTGTAACATTTTTCAATAGAAACTTTCTAAAAGAAACTGTAAATTATATTTTCTACTTAGTTCATCACTATCCACCAGTATTTAACTAATAATTAAATTTTTTTAAACATTTTCAAATTATATTCAATGGTACATTTGAACTACTATTGATATTTACTCATATAAGTACCCATAATTTTGTCTAATTTATTCTTAGTAAGCTCCAATTACCCCCTATAGCTCACAATTCACTAGATTTTCACTTGCAGTAACTGCTATAAGCTGATTTCTTCAACTTTCCGTTTGTATTGAAACATATTGAGGAATCGAAGGGATTTTCAATAATAATTCACAAATATATGTTTATTATGTATTAATATAAAATTTCATCACCCTTAAAAATATAATAACAATCACCATACAAATGAAAGGAACATATATATAAAAAAATTTAACAAAGAGAGACGTTTTATTAAATTTACAATTTGGCGTTTGTTTTCAACAATGGGGCTAATTTTTGTGCCATCATTATGTTTCCTGTTATCTTTAGTTTTCCCTTCATGAATGCCTGTTGAGGATTCAGTTTACCTTCCGCCAATAGCATAAAATCTTCATCGGATATGGTTAAGGTGGTATTTGGCTTCCCTTCGGGTTTTCCTTCATAAACTTTAGCGTTCTTCAAATCCATCGCTATAAAATTTATTAAAAAATTTTTGGATTTAGTATAGTGCCTCGGCTAATGACCGTAAGGATTCATAATGATTCAAGTTGGAGTGCTATAGCAGGAAATAATCTAGGATACGACAAATTTTGAAAAAAAATCTAAAATAAGTCAATTTCAAATACATTTCCATGCCTATAGATCCCAAAAACACCCCTTGTAGAACGTTAAAAGACTTGAGGGTTAAGTAATACATTTTGAAGCTGCCCTTATTATTTATATCAACTTTATAATTGTCTTTCACATTTTGAACATTTGGATTTTTAAATTCTGATCTTTTTTTCAAAATTTGTTTATAAACTAAGTAAGAAAACAGCACATTTGGTATTTAGAAACTTGGAAAGCTAGTTTTAATAACTTAAAACAATTTTTTCAACAAAATCAATACTTACTCCAATGTTTGACTTGTTTCCCATCTTTGGTGATGTTGTATAAAAATGTTCCGCCAACTGATTTGGCCTTTCCTGGATCAGCTTTGACTTGATCGATGATGAATTCGAAAATAGCGTCACTTTTCAAGTTACTCATTGTAGTTGTTGTTAAATTAGAAGGTAAACTAGTCTTAACCGATTTTAAATCTACGTAGGAACCTGAATAATATAAATAATTAGAATTACATATAATTTGGAAAACAATCATTATTAGAACCCCAAAGAGAAAGGTCACTCGCTATAGAACCCAAATGAACTAAAGAGGCCCATTCACTGAAAGACTTTATTGTATCATATAAGATACTGACTCATTTAGAGCTTCCAATTCACCATTTTTTCATTTAATATTGTTAACTAATGTTTTTATTTCCCCTTAAAAAATTAGTAAAAGTAGGACTATTTTAAGTTATATATCAGGTATATGAAAAATATTGGCAGTTTAAAAGGATCAAATTTGTAGAAACACAACATAATAGTGCTAAAGTTATTCGAAAACATGTGTGAAGTGTTAAAAAATCTAAATTATTTAGTTAAAACTAAGATACATAAAAAATGGTGACCTAGGAAGCTAAATATTGCCAAAAACTTGATAATTTTGAAAAACCAACAGTAAAATAAAGAAAATTAGTAAATCTAGGGCTATTTCAAATCTTAAAACAATTATTAGTTGTTTAAGAGGATCCCTCATGTAGAAACACAACAAAATAGTGCAAATGTCATTCAACAATTTGTCTGAAGTGTTAAAAAAGCTAAATTGGAAAGTTAAAAGTATAAATAGAAAACTGAGAAGCTGAAGAGTATCATAACCTTAATAATTCATGTACAAATAAACAAAAAAGTCTGATGATTGAGAGTTTCGAATTAATCATTCAACACATTTCATGTATTTTATTATTAGTAAAAATGTTATTGTTTCAATTTTATTGTATAACTCGTAATATATAATATTGTGAAACTTACGTCAATGACACAAAATTATCAGTTTAAATGAATAGAAAAATATATTTCGAAGGGTAAACTTTGTTTCAATACATTAATAACGAAATATGTTGATAAGTAAGGATATAATCACACCACTCGAGTTAAACAACTCATTAAAATAATTAGAATCTAAAAGATAACTTCGTGAATTATCTATTCTAATTTTCATATTTGATTCGACCTTTAGCACTTATTCAAGCAGTTTAGTTCAATATAATATGTTTGTTAAAAGATTTATCACGTTGAAGTACGAATAATTGCAGATAATCCATTCTTAAAAAAAAAGGTTAATAAGCAAATAATAACAAGAAAACGGTTATGGATTTCAAAAATATGTTTATATTCAATAACCAACTATGAGAAATACTAAAAGTAATTAATGGAGATAGAAAGCTCGTAAATATCATCAAAATAACGTAAAAATCGACCCAAAGATATTTGATTATAAATATTTAGACGAAATTAGAATTTGAGGTTAGAAAAAAGGCGTAAATTATTTTTATTGAAATTAAAACTTTAGTTATCTTGTAAATACAACGAATTAAGATGAATTAATAATAAAAATAAGAATAAACAAAAAAAACATTTCGTGTGGGATAATTAAAGAGAAATTACGAATAACCTCACCTTGTTTTAATGAACTATTGACCTATTTTAATAACCGAATCGAAATGTCACAACTACCGATCGAAAAATTAACAATTCTACTTATCTATAGATATATTGGAGTATTTATAATTTCTAATTTTCTTATAACGTAAAATGGGGAATCAGCGATTAAATCCTTGATCGACATCTAACCTTGATAAAACGATGTTGCCAGATGTATGTGTCGAAAGTCCAAATTTCAATAATTTGCATAATCTTTTAGAAGAGGTTATACAAGGGTCAAAATTGATCATTTATCTGATAAAATTTACATATTCAAGAAACTCGAAGTAAATCTTAGTTTTATTATTTTTTTTATTACTGACAAAATTATAACTTTTATATTTTTCTCTCCATTAATGACGTAAAATGTTTATTATGGTGAGATTTAATTAAAACAAAAGGAAACATTTTCAGGATCATGTGTATTTTGATATTTCAAAATTCCATTTTTGAAAGCCGACGCAAAACCGAGAAATTAACAACAATCTTACAACACCGAAAACTAAATCACACAACTACCAACTTTTAGAATGTAATTTCCAATGATACAAGAACAATTATTTCATTTATATTATGGATATTTAGATTTTGTAGATTGGGAGCAATTGTTACTAATGTCAAAATTAAAAATTTATATACAATTCAATTTTGTTTGAAATTTGATATTGTATAGTTATTTTCGTGATTTAACATATTAAAAAAATTAAAATTCGTTATTTACGACGTACAGTTATCAGATTAAGAACCAGGTAAAATAAAAAATGTTTTTTATCATATTTAGTTTAGACTTAATCGATTTTTTTTCAATTTAACGTATTCAAAATAGTTTTTCACATAAAAAAAAATTGATAAAAACAATTATCAAGTACTTACCTCCAATAACGACTTGGTTGCGTTCAACAGCAGTCGTTTCAAAATGAATTCTGTTGCCTTCTCTCCACATATCAACTTTTAAAGTTTCACCAGGCATAACTGGTTTCAAAAATCTCGCCTGTACGAAAATAATTGAGAAAATCATCATTTTGAAACGTCGAATTGTTTAGATATTACCTTAACTGCTTTAAATAATGAGGAATCATGGGAAGCAAAAGTTGCCAAAACTAATCGCACGGATATACCCAGAGAACATAACCCGTGCAGAATCGGTTTATCATAACCTGCTATTTTTGCTATTTCTGGATCAATATGTAATGGATTGATGTCTCCTGGAATTGTGTTAATACGTACGTCGTTTTTAATATATATAAATAGGGAAACGATCAAAAATATAATTAATAACATCAAATTTGAACAGGAATAATTTGAAAAATGGAAAAATGTGTCCTAAAGAAAGGTACTAATTCAATTTGTATTTCAATAAAATGAAAAATGGAGTTAAAGGGAGTGCCACTTGTAAAACAGTTATTCAACAATTTTTTTAAAATGTTAAGAGAACAAAATTAGGTAATTAAAATGATCATACATAAGAAATGGTTGAATAGAAAGCTAAAGATTATCTTAGACTTGATAATTTTTTTAAATCAACAGCGTATAATTATTATAATGAATTGTTTTACCTACCTGTTAATCTGTAGATGGCGGCTTGATCTACGGTAGTTTTATGAGAAACAGTCGCGTCCGGATTTCTATTAGGTTTAGGTTGACAGGGAACGGCTTTTGTTCCGGTCCTAGGTCCACCGAACTTACCGGCTCCAACAACAAAAGAGACACATTGATTACGGCAAACTAAATTACCGTTTGAGTCATAAGATTCAACTGTAACAAATAAATCAGCATTTGTAATAGTTTAGAATCATCAAATTCTAGAGTATAAATAAAATGGTACATTTGAACTACTTGGCTATAAAATCATATCACATTAAATAAAATTACTTTTATATTAATATTTTACATTACTCACTATCAACAGTGATGGCTGCTCCTGATCCTTTGTCCAATACTTCGGCAAGTTTACATTTTGATAGGAGTTTTCCTTCTGTAGGTAAATCCCCTACTATTTCAATGTATTGTTCTCCATGTAGCACGTTTTCCAGTCCAATATCTTTACCAGGAATTGCATTTTTAACGATCGACGAAGAAAATAATACTTGTATGGAAGGTAATATGAAGAAAGTAGGTAAAACTGAGAATTGTTCATGATATTCATAAAGATATTTGAGTTCATTTGGAGTTTCCACAGACGCACCAACTAAAAACAGTTAAACAAAAATTTTGAAAATTGTATTTAACACAAAATCAACACTCACCAGCTAAAGCATATAAAATCTTATCTTTATTACAGAAATTAAAAACATCTTCATTGTCTGATTCGATGTTACCACTTTTTAGACCTTCCAAAGATGCTATTAGGGCTCCTGTCGCATCCTGGATACTATCTAACCTTTTAGCATTAGAAATATCTCTGATAGTTTCCCAATTAGTTTTAACATTTTCAATTGAAACTCCATCTTCAATATTAGACCTCAATAGAGCACCATTTGCTCTTACTATAGTACAACGACCGGCCCAACCAGCTGCAGCTTCTATAATTGATCCATTCTCTTGACAACTTTCGTGACACAGATATGCCTGATGATAATAACCATTTAAAGGATGTTAATATGTTTAAATGAATGTACTTACCACAACTGGAGCTATGAATTCTGGTTTCAACTGTGCAAATAAATCTGGTGGTAAAATATCCTCAGTGAGTCGACTTGCTGCAGTTGGAACAATCACGTTACAAAAAATGTTGCTCTTATTGCCTTCTATAGCGATGGTATTAGCCAAACCGACTAATCCTAGTTTAGCTGCTGAGTAGTTTGCTTGACCAAAGTTTCCATAAAGACCAGAATTGGATGCAGTCATTATGATTCTTCCATATTTTTGTTTTTTAAATATTGGGAAAGCTGCTTGCGTTGTCTTAAAACTTCCTTTCAAGTGCACATTGTGTATGAGATCTGAAATTTAAAAAAATACTCGCACTAAATTAAATATAGTGTGTGTATATAAATTTAGAATAAAAAATACCATTCCTTCCACGACTACATAAAAAAAATAATATATATAACAAACTTACCCCAATCTTGATCTGAAATCTTCATAAAACTCCTGTCTCTCAATATCCCAGCATTATTAACCAAAATATCGACACGACCAAAATTATTCAAAGCCGTTTGAATGATTTTTTCACCATCAACTACAGAATTATAATCAGCAACGGCGATACCACCTAGAAGTAACACGCAATGGCTACAATGTATAAAAATCGCGAAATCTTCAATAGTATAAAGAGCTAGATGTATGTAATTCTTTAGTAGTTATTTATAAAAAAAATATACCATTTCTTTTAATTTCCTCTACGACTGCATCGGCTGCTTTCGATGAGCTTCCATCACCGTGTCTTCCTCCTCCTAAATCGTTTACAACAACTTTAGCTCCTCTGGAGGCGAAAAGTAGGGCGTAGGCCCTACCCAACCCTGCTCCTGCTCCCGTAACTACGGCTACACGATTGTCAAATCTCAATTCGGCCATTATCTTGTTGGGTTTACAAACGTACTAACGATTGGAAATAAAATACGAATTTGCATCAACACCTTATCTACAATAAGTTGAATGTTAACCTTTGATCTAAAGCTATTTACATCAACCAATCAAACTTCGAACGATTAGATTATGTTAAGGAGATTGTGGACAATTAAAAAAATTCAAATTGTAAAATTATTGTTTTTATTGAAAACAAAGTGACAGGAGACGTAGTGCTCGAAAAGAAACGAGAAGTTAGCCACATAAGGAAAAACACAACAAGAAGAGTTCATTTTCGGTACCGTCTTGCAAACTAAATAGAATTGAACTTATATTACTTAACTATTTGATAATAAATTAACACTATAAATATTATTTAATAAAGTTATGTTATAAATATAATGCGAGTAACTGTCAAGCAGAATAAACAGTGTAGTGTAAGACATGCAAGAGCTAAAACAAAACAAATCGTTACCGAAAAATGTAAAAATACAAAAACATTTTTTAAAATTCACATAATTTAAATTTATGGTTGTTTAAATAGTAAATATACGGATCGGGATACTATGAATTATATATTTTTTGATGAAATGAAGTAAAATCATAGAACTACAAATGAAAGTGAGAACTGTCAAACATATGAATATATACTGCGAAACTTACCATTGGTCGATTTTTAGAATCTAGAACGTACTGATAATTCGATTGTTAAATAAATTCATGGATTTACCTTGTCACAGTTAAAAATATCAGTAAAGGATTTTTATATTTGCGGTATGTATTAAATAAAAATTTATTATTTAAAATTAGCGCTTAATGACGCGT
This sequence comes from Diorhabda carinulata, assembly GCF_026250575.1. NCBI lineage: Eukaryota > Metazoa > Arthropoda > Insecta > Coleoptera > Chrysomelidae > Diorhabda > Diorhabda carinulata. The sequence goes on from NC_079463.1 coordinate 1,419,323, forward strand.
CTTCCGCATGCGCACGCACATTTCCCACCTACATATTTAACCACACGTGCAAGATGCATTTTTCAGTTCGTACATAAATCTAATTAATTTACAATTTGTATTCCAAGGTAGTAAGCGTATACAACGCGGGTTAAATAGTTATTTTCTAGTCTTTTTTTACTTATCTGATAGTCTGAAGATTTTGATATTGTGGTAAGTCGATTATGTCTTATAATTATTTTTATTAACATTCCGACTGGATTGGGTGGGGCAGTACAAAATTAGTAAATTCATCGCCACGTGTTTGATGTTTGTGCAGTTTTGTCAATTTAACGTTTTAGTAAGAAAAATTAACATATTATACTTGTTATAGATATAAAATAAGTTAGGATGGTACAAAAAGAGAGTTCAAACTCTGGTGATGAGAGTTCGGTGTCTGTTGTACCTGAAAATCCCGCTAAGGGTATCCCTTTTGGAAAATACCGGCTAGTTGGATGGGGTATAGACACTACAGGACGTCGACTTATCGATGAAATTATTCAGATAGCTGCTTATACTCCCGATTCGAAATTTTCACAATACATTATGCCATTTGGGGACCTGAATCCGATATATAGCCGCAGGCACGGTATTAGGGTGGTTAATACAATACGCTACAGACGTCTAAGGGATACGAATACTCAAGAATTCGTTAAAACCAAGAGTGAAATATCGGCTCTGCAAGATTTCTTGCAATGGTTAGAAGCTGCAAAGGGAGACGACGTTGATGGCATCATACTTATTTACTACGAACTACGTAAAGCTTCCCCCGGTATGCTTTTGGAATCCCTCAGAAGATATTCTTTGATTGAAAGGTAAAATTTTTTATGTAAATATCAGTTTCTTATCTTATTTTTTTATTTATAAACAAAAAAATTACATTCTTTCATAGATAAGATTTTGTTTATAGTAATATGTGAAACAAAATAAATTGTTATCAAGATATTAAATTTAGCGATTTTTAGTTGTAATTAAAATTATGAACAGCATTTCAAAATTATAAAAATGTAATTAAAAATCTTGGTTTTTACAATATGTAGTAAAAAGTTTTTACTTGAATCTAGTTATTCCACATTTTTTGTCCTTGTAGATACATTAACATTTCTTTTAATGGTTTTTTTAAAAATTTTTTAGGTATAACTTGATTTTGTAAACTTAGTTGTTCCTTTGTTAATAAATCGAGATATATTTTGATTTTTATAAACAATGTGCATATGAATTTATAAATTTGTAATAAATCTAGGCTTTTTTTTTAAAGACTTGCTTTTAACTTAATACTGGATGTTAAAACATAAAATCTCCTTTTTGGCTCACTCGGATATCGTTATTTCTATTGGGTGTAACATAAATTTTGTGAACTAATTTGTATAAATTTACTTTTGTAATTAATTTTATCTCCTAAGTCTATATACAGGACTGTTTCCAACATTTTTGCTATTTTGTAAATTTTATTTATTCGAAGATGTCTGTTGGTCATTTTTTCCTATCAGTACATCTAATATTTTAACAAGCATCAATTTCACAACTTTTTTTGCAAATTTTTTACATTTACAAATATTTTTGACCAGTATTTCATGAACTCTTGCCTAATGATACATTTGAACTACTTCGCCATAAAATCATATCATTTGAGATAAAATTGCATTTATAATTTACATTACTCACCGTCGAATAAAATGGTACATTTGAACTACTTTTTTATAAAATCATATCACTGGAAATAAAATTTCTTTTATATTTATATTTTACATAACTCTGATACTAAAAATTATCCAATTTCAGAATTCAATTTGAAATGGTACATTTGAACTACTCTATAAATAGCATCAATTTGTCAACTTCCTCTCCACATTTTTGTACATTTTCCTATATTTTTGACCAGTAGTGGATGAACCTCTTGCTTGTATTAGTTTTATCCCTTTTTAAATCTTCTACCCTTATCATATGGTCTTGTTATGTCTCCATATTTCTTTAAAAGTACCGATTCTTTCTGTAACTGCTCCCAAAATATGGTCTGCTTTTATTTTATGCACTCCTGTACTAATTATATAATCAATTCAATTATATAAATCATTTTTTGTTGTTTTTATGGAACTTAGAAATACCCCAAGTAGTTTATGTTGAATTAGAGGACTGTTTTCAGCCTTTTTGTTATTTTGTTCAATTCTAAGATGTTTGTTCTTAATTTTTCAACTTTTTTTTTTAAATTTTTGTACTTTTTCAAATATTTTTGACCAGTATTAAATGAACTCATGCCTAATGGTACATTTGAACTACTTTGATATAAAATCATATAGTTTGAGATAAATTTGATTTTATATTTTACATTGATTACGGTTGAATAAAATGGTACATTTGAACTACTTCTTTATAAAAAGCGCGGGTTTGTCAACTTTTTCAAAAAAATTTTACCAGTAATAAATAAACTTTTACATCGTACATCTCATTCAAACTTTTTTATTTAATTCCAACAGCTTTTTGGGCAATTCTGAACTGTTTCAATGTGATTGACTAATGCCTGTATATATTTGAAATCAGAAAAGTGAAATATCTATTACAGGTTTTCGAAAGTCGTTAAAGGATTCGCTAATGGTTACAACATTGCCCAAGCTAAATGTGCCAACACCACCAAATCTTTCAATCTCCATGTTATGTCAAAAATACTGTTGAATAGAGGTGCTGAGCACTTCAACAGTGCAGTAGACCGCGCCAGAGCATCTTTTGACATTGCTGCTCATTTAGCGCAAGGCGAAAGACTAGAATTAGAAGGAGAAAGTTCCAGTAAGGATTGTACAGGAAGGGAATCGCATTTGATGGACGTTGTATGTCCTTATGTTAATCCAATTGATGCCGAAGAGGAAGAAATCGCTGTTTTTAAGGTATTTTTTTTCTATATTTGGTAATTTTTTTATTATAAATCGATTGTTTCAGGTATTATTAGAACGACAAAACACATTCCGGCCTGTCTTTGGGGCTCTTTTGAGAGCTAGCCGATCAGAACGACAACACGCCACATATTTGAGAAGACTCCTGGCCGAAAACAATATAAACTATGACAAACTTAAAATTGCTTATGAATCAGACGCTAAAACTGGATTAGAGAAGGTCATTAAAGGCGAGGTAATTCGATTTTTGGTCTATTACTTCCATATGACTTTTTGAAATTTGTTTTCCAGGTAGCCAACGCGAAGGATAAAGATCTGGAGGAGCTTTTGGAAATCTTGGATTGTTTCTTTGATCCGGACAAGACGGCCATCCAACCAAAACCGAAACCTAGTCCGCAACGTTTCGCTTATAGAAGGAGGACTAAATTTAACAGAAACAAGAATTCGACGTCCGAGAACAAAAATTCGAACAATAAAAATGACAATCCGACAGTTACCAGCGAAAATACGTCGCTGGGGAGCGAATCCGGTCAGGATGTGAAGAAGGAAGTCATTGATCCAACAGAGGAAAAGACAGTGGCTGCTCAATGAGTGCCTTGATCAAGTGAGTACGAAAATTGATGATTTTTTTTTTAGAAAAACATTGGTCTTTTATCATTTTACTAATCGTTGATTTTCTTTTGGGACATACTATATATTTAGTGTAATTGTTCAAACCATTTTGGGACACACTGTATATTTGGTTGTTTTTCTAGAAAAAAATTCGGGAAAATTGAAAAATTGGTTGCATACAGGGGATGTACAACTTTGTGCTACAAATTGCTCTTATAATATACAGAGGGTATCAATTTTAACCACCGTCTAAATGTCCCTAGTTGAAAAAATGTGTAAAAACAGGTCACATAATAGTTTTTCTGTTTGTCTACGTCCGCCTCACTTTACAGATTTAGTATCAAGTGACTTATGGCTCTTTTGAAACCAAAATATGTGCTAAAAGAGAAGCTCTTCGACCTGTCAATGATAATACCGAAATAGGCATAAAAATTTCTAATTTTTCATCGTAGCTTCGATTGAATTTTCCATTATAGGGAAACGTTGATTTAAAAAATTGGAATACTTTTATTTTGATTAATTAGAAATTCGATTTATTGGAGTTTTTTACTTATGGGAATCCATTTTTTTGTTATTTTCAGAGTACTGAAGACTTTTACTTATAAGGGAAGACTTTTGTTCACTTCAAGGCCAATTTTGTTTGCACCAACAAGGATTGAACAGCATTTTTGTGTGACCCACACATCGGAAGCTGTTAATCTGACATTTAAAAAAAATTAAATATTTAAATGGCATTTTTTCACACATTGATGTATTTTTTTTTTTCGTTTTCCTTTTTTTATGATTTCGAGGCAATTTTCAAGTGTGATTGATACTTTATTTTTTATTAATTCAGAACATGTTTAATTTTTTTTGTGATAGTAATAGGATTATGTATTTGTAACATTCATTAATGATTGTTTGTTACATACCTGTTATTAATATTGAGTTTAATAAAGTTTAATACTAAATTTTTGTCTATGATATTTTATTTTTTCCCTTTTACCCCTTACTTTAGTCCTTTATCCTTTTCTCTTCGATATGAGACGGAAACAAATCTCCGATGACCAAAGAAAAGATAAGTGAAATTAGAAATTTTAAATATTGAAATAATCATTAAAAATACGTGCCCAATGAACCCATTTTTGAAAAAAAAATTTAAATCAATAGAGAAACAAGTGAAAATTTAAGTTGAGTTGAAAATTTTTATTAAATCATTACAAAAACGTGTCAAATGAACCAAATTTTGAAAATTTTGGTCAACATTTGATCCGAGCATTAAAAATCCTGTCCGAAGAACAGATTTTTCAAAAATTTTTATTAAATCAATAGAAAACCGTGTCAAATGAAGCAATTTTTGAAAACTTTTATTAAATCAATAGAAAAACGAGTTAGAACAAACCAATTTTTGAAAATTTTTATAAAGTCAATAGTAAAATGTGTCAAATGAACTGATTTTTGACAATTTTTATTAAATTAATAGAAAAACGAGTAAAAGCAAAGAAATTTTTGAAAATTGCTACTAAATCATTAAAAAACGAATTAAAACAAACCAATTTTTGAAAATTTTTATTAAACCATTGAAAAAACGTGAGAAATGAACCATTTCTTGAATATATAAACTAATGAGTATACTTACGATTTCCATAATGAAGTATAAGAACGACTAAATCAAGTATTTTAAATAAATTAATCAACTGTATGATGGTGTTTTGAAAATATAATAGGGTCTTTTGAATTTCTACTGATCCAGTAATTGGTGGAGTCTCAATTTCCACAATATATCCTGCATACCTACGTAGTGTCTCCCCTACGAGTATTGTCTATATATGTAATTCAAGCGAGACTAAATGGGCCACGGGTTCGTACTCGTTATAATCCATGGGACCACACAAAACTGTATTGGAATTAACAGTAGAAAAGTTATCTCTTTTAGTTGCTCAACAATCAAAATTTTTGAATGAAGTAGCTTAACGATCTTATCGAATGTTCCACAAAACACGCGGCTAATTTGTGGTGAAATACATAACTCCCAATTCACCTTATAACATTAGCAAAGCCATACAAAAATTATTAAAAGTTTATTTTTTCCTAATATAATTTTTTTATACATCATTTATACTACTTTGTTTAACACCAATTCCACCAATAATGGCGCCATTAGTTTTTTACAACAAAATAGTAGATGTTTTACGCTGTTGCCATGTTGTAATTTCTATCCGGTTGTTGAAAAATGAATAAAATTATTTCAACTTTCTTAACACTAAAATATAATGACCTAATAGTGTATTTTAAAAGCTATTTATTAACTTACATTGCTTATAAAAATAGTTACAGTTATCGTGATTTTTAAAATAAGTTATTAGGGATACTATATCTCGCAGTTATTTAATAAAACTTTTTCATCACGACGCAGTGTTCTAAACTCTTCTTAAATAGTTAAAATACCATTATATTTCACACGATAGTTAGTTATACATAAAATTCGAAAGAAAAACACAATAAATTTTTTCTACACAGCTGTATGATTTTACAATAATAAATCCGACAACACCGAAAACTGATACTACACGAGTACCAACATTTAGAAGATGATTTCCCCGAGGTTTCATTTCGGCTTTGTTCGCAGAACATAATTTAAAAACATTCCGAATAAATTATAAATATTTTCTGAGCGTTTCAAATACGCATGCTTGTTCACAATATTTTCTCAATATGAATTCTTCCACTAACGATCCTATTATACTCCTATAACTACTGGTAGTTATATGCACACGTCACAGAACAACTAAAACTTCTATTTTTTAAGTTTTATTACATATAATTCACTTTTATATTAAATATTTTACAATTTCTTAATTTATAAACTATTTTGACAATCTGACAACGTTGTTCAAAAGCGAACATAAGTTTCCACAGTCTAGATTTAGAGTTATGATACACTTGATTGCATGTTGAGAGCATTGTCTTTCAAAAAAATAAGTTTCTAAATAATTAAAACATAACAATTTATAATTAGAAACATGAACAGAAAGTGAATAACATCATTAAATGGTTTTTCTAGAAAAATAACCACGTAGACATCCATGTTCTCTTTCTAATGAGGTGATTGACATACGTGTAGTAACGATCATTATTGCCAAATCTAAATTAAAAAAAATTTCTTTAAAACATATATAAAATACTATTTTTCCTCAAAATATTTTTAGTCACCTCAGCCCATATATTATTTAATAAAAAGGGTCGAAGCCAAAGGGTGCAATTTATCTTCTAGGGGTAGTGTTTCCCCTGCTAGCTACCATCAATCATTGTGGCGCTGCACCGGGAATCCTACAGGAGGGTGTGCAACACCCCCGGCTTACTGCAAGTGCAATATATGACGGTTCGTCTTCACCCCTAGCTACGGTGGTTGTTGCCCTTCGAATGATATGTTTACGTTGCACGCCTTACTATTAACAAATTTTTCCAGAACTCGAAAAAAAAAATTATTTTGTCTTATCATTTGAAATCCGTCCTCATTATATTGGAAATATATATGTCGCCCCTAGTTTCATTATAATATGTAAAACGAATTTTACGTAGGTAGGTATATGAAACAGCTGGTGGGATAAGGTGAGACTACTATTAAGTACATGCGCGTTACATTATACGGGCTCACGGGAACGAATTTAAAAATATCATTTTCGTCCTAAAGGTCGATGCCACCAAACTGATTTAGAAGTAGAAGTAGTTGTTCCATTAAATCGAATAATATTATACAGCAAAATGCAATGGGATAAAAAAATGGATGCTAGTAATTGATAAGCATATTCTTCCATCTCACTTATTCAGACTCGATCAGTTATGCGCAAGCGTTGCTAATGTAGTGGGAGAAGCTCCATCTTCCGCAAGCTTGGAATAATAATTTTCATGTCGTGAGTTCGAATCACGCACGGTTAATTTTTTTTTCCATTTGTTATTATGTATTATTTATAAGTATATACATATATTATTTTAAATAAATAAAAATTCTAATTATTCTTCAAAATATTTAATTGTTATATTCAACATCTATGTATACAATTGGGATTTTGAGCATGTTCCATTATTCGACATGCGCATAGCATGTATGTAAGTCTGCAGCGTTGAGTCGCCATCTTTTCCCAGACGCCTACGAGCAATTATATTAATTATATGGTTTAAATTTAAGAGGAACTTCTTTAGACTAACTATTCACCTCTAAATGTTCTCTACATCTACGTTTCGTACCGAGTAAAATACGGTTATTAAATATATATTATTTTTTATATTAGAAATAGCCTTTTATAAAAATCTTAGGTACGTTCGTTGTTCATAAATACATCAGGAATATTCTGCAGTCGCAGGACATCTGGTTCCGGTGAGCATTTGCTTCAAGGACAGATGAAATCCAGATATATAAAAGATCGACAAAAGTTTCTTTATTTATTTTAGTTATAAGCAACTGAACAAACTAACAATCTCAAGGGATAAAACTGCTAATAAATAATTATAGTAAAAAAATTTTTATAACGAAAACAACAACTTTAAGGAATATACACTGAACAAAATAATTCATTAATTAATTGATAGTGAAGAAAAACTATTCTGCTAAATTTTTCGCCATAGCTTGACCTTAATTAGAGAAAATAATCTCCAAAAGGATTTTGGAAACCGTTTACCCCCAGCACCTTTCAATGTTATTATAATTTTACTATTATCTTCGAAAATATCTATTTTCAAGAAAAAAGTTTTTAATAAAGAATGGAGTTCATGAAAAGCTCTACAAAAAAGGTTAAATACATTTTTTACGTAAACCTATTATTTTGGCTGTTACGACTGAGACAAATTCACGCTTACCACTTTAAGATTAAGTTAGGTTAAGTTAGTAGATTTGACATCGGCCGAGACATTTTGGGTTATAACAGTTAAAATAATAGGTTTACGTAAAAAATCTATATAATCTTTTTTATAAAGCTTTTTATGAACTTCATTTTCTGACAAAAACTTTTTTCTCTAAAATCAGTATTTTCTGATTTATTTCTTGTAGACGTAAAGTTTCAAACAATTAGATCAAGACATACATATATAAAGTATTTTTTTTAACTTACAATCGCGATATGACAAAAAAAAAAGTATAAGAATAAATTCTGTTGATAATTTTATGTTGTCTGTACAAATTTTTTGACAAAACTCACTGTTTACGAAAAAATTAAAAAAGCCCACAAACTTTCAACCTGAAATAACTTTTTTAACACACATAACACAGACGGGAACTTCTCGGAATTTATTTCGAATGATAAACTCAAGGTCTCCATAAAATTCAGCTCTATGGGTATTTTTATATACGAGGGAGATACAAAAAGACAAGTATTTTTATGAGAATGATTTTATTTATATTCAAAATGATCTCAAATTACAATTTTTTCAAATTTGACCTGGACTAATAATAAAAAATCACATTTTTAAATATTTTAGTACATAATCTTCATTATCTACTTCAAAATAGGCTAATTTCGACTACAAACTTGCCAAGCGATGTACTTTTTTTAATTTAAATCCCCTCGTTTGGGTATATAACGAACTGTCAAAATCAGCTGATGCCGAATCAAAAATGGCCGCTGTGCGGTCAACAAATGTTGTTTCCGTAAGCTTTGGTGTGCAAATCAACTTTTTGGCCATTAGTTTTTATGGTATATATGGTTTAAAATACGTGTAACTTTATAAATCCAGAATGCACGTGATTTTGGATACACTGGTATATATAAAATATCATTGAATCATTGAATACTATTCTATTTAAAAACATAAACTTCTATGAACTTAGATTAAGTTTGATCTTTGACGTTAGTATATCTATAGAGTGTATAATATTGAAAACGAAATAAATCGTAAAACACGATACAATACCAATTAAAATCAAGTCGTTATTTATAAGTCTTTTCTAATTATTATTTTCTAGACATAAAAATTTTTGACATATGACATTAGAAACATGGCGGAAACTCAAGGTTGGTAGGGAATAGGTCGCCCGTTAACGTGGGCGCGAGCAAAATCTAACAAAATTAAATTGGGAACGGAGCACCCTGTATAATGTGACATATTTTATATATTTTTTGTCTGATTGTATTATATTATATTCGGTATTATATTTATCTCAAAAGACTGTTAAATAAATCGACAAAAACCGTACTATTCCTATGTTTTCGTATGTCGGTTTTTAACAGATGACGTCACGCGTGGATCGGGCAACCTATCCTCTATCAACCTTGGCGGAAACTTCTGTCAAATCTTCATCGTTTTCTAACGATAATTTATATATTCTGATGGACCACCATGTACGTGATCATGTATAATAATTATCCAAATGTACGTCGAACGTTTAAGTTATCGTTGACATAATTTTAAAATTACGTTCATAACTGGAAATTGTGAATAATTATGCGTATGCGACTGATATCTCCTTTCAACGTTCTACTTTTCAAGTGATATCAAATCGAATAAATATTAATTTTTAATAGATATTTTGTTATTTAAGAAAATAGTTTAATTTTTTTTAACCACGTATATTTTTTTATATCCTTTCATTCTATATTATAAATCTAACTTTGTCGGTCTTATGGGGTTGTTACTAAAAATTTATCTCTGTTTAATACGTTGGCAGATTGGAATAGGCGTCTCTTTCCCTCTCTCTCTCTCTCTCTTAGGTTTCTTCCCTATTTTCCATTTTACGTAAACCAGGAAATATTGGTTTAGCTAAACTAGTTTCATAATTTTTAATCAAAAATATTTAAATTTTGTGTAAAGTAATCTCGAAAAATTAGTATGTTGTTTTCTTTAATAATAATTTAAAACAAATCGGACACATAAATTCTACAGTATTGTGAGTTATTATGGAAATGTATAATGTATTGCCTACTATTAGGAGCGTGGTACTGTCAATTAATAAATGTAGTTATCTAATATTTAAATATACGTGAATAAAACGAAAGATTTCGTAAGTAAATAAGAATAAAACTGTGAGGTACATTATGTTATGTAATTATTAAATATACTATTCGTATTCCGATGAAAACTTAAACTACTGTTAGTATAAACACAATTTATATGATAATGTATAAAGTGTTATCTATATTTAAGGGCGTTGTATTTGTGTAAACATTTAATATTTATTTAATTGATAAAATATGTGTAAATAGAAATTGTGTACGCAGATAATAACATTATCCAACAAAGTTTCGAACTGAAATTCTGGTCCTGCATTTTGGTTGGCTTAATACAAATATAATTTCTTCTTTTAAATACAAGTGACGGTTTCGATAATATTTATTTCAATGCAATATTATAGAAAATTCAGATTCTAAACTAATTTTTCCTGGACTAAACTTCAACCCTATTTTACTATATATCTATCTGCGTCTGTTCGTTTTTCACACGATTCCTCTCTCTCTAACCATTTGTTAAAGGAGATATGTCGGAACGGCGGAAAATGTGGATATTCCTATCCGGAAAACTGGGCTGGACATTTTATACTAATGATTTATGATTTTTTTTTGTTTTACAAGTAAAAGTGATGTTTTGGTTTATTCTTTGATGCATTTTCACAATGATTTTTCATTCAATTATACGTTTATGAATAAAAAAAAATCTTAAATAGATAGTACACAACGTACAACATTGTATAGTCGAAAAGTACCAAGAAAACCACGTTACCGGAAGGAAATTTCGTACTTGTTTAAATAGCAACTATTTTAGAAGGTCTTTCGGAATAAAACTGAAAATAATGTCTTGAAACTAACAAATAAATCTGCAACCAGAATCATTTATTTACCCCACGGCGGCCATTTTGACAATTCGTTAGATTACTAGAAGCAGTTTGTAATATGTTGTCAAATGTAGTAAAATTTCTTGATTAAATAAATTACCATTACGATATAAAGAAAATAGTATAGATATCAGTTGATGAGGGAAATAATTTATAATTTGGAGTAATTTCTATTGTTTTATTGAAGCAATAATGGCATCTTTAAGTTTTTTCTTCTTCTTTTTTTGCTCTAAAACAATGTCTTCGCCTGTAGGTGTGACAAATTTTGACGAGGGTGAATACACCATAAGATAATATGATGAAAAATCGATTTTTTTAAATGAATCATAATTTTAACGTATTTTCCAAGAACGTTTGGTATTTTTTTCCAAATAAATAGAAATTTCCTTTCCTATTTTTACGTTATAGTCTATCTCTTTAAGGTGGTCTCGTTTCGTACTATCCCCTTTAGTACACACAACATAAAAAGTTGTCCGTCGGGGGCGGCTGGTGGGTAGTCGGGTGGCGCCGGGAAAGGGATCGGGGACGATTGGGTAGGGGGTAGCACTTGTCACTGGGCCGCCCGCTGCCGCCTGTTCGCTCGTGCGGGATCTCGTCGTATTCCTTTGGCTCCATACCTCACTTGCCGTTACACAATTTTGGGAGACATTTTTTTTTTAAAAAAAAGTTTATTATGTAAAATTTCTTAACAAAAAAAAATTGGTGGGGGTGGTTTAAAAGTACTAAAATTCGTGTGACGTAATTCATTCAATCATATCCAGAACGTTAGAACCAGTTTGGACCCGGCGCGTCCGCCAAAATTTAGATTTTATTAACACAACAGGACCGGCTTCGCTGTCTATGTCAGTGAACGAGTTGGTTAACTTTGTAAATCTCTTTCCATTTCAAATACGTCAAAAGTGATTCTATGAAAAATTTCAAGACTTTATCAGAATTTTTTTCTTATATCATTATATTTTTTAAATAATTAATTTTGGGAGTGATTCTTATTATTTTCTACCCCCAAACTTATTTATATCACTATAACTTTAAATCTCGTAAATATTGTATGACGTCATCAATTTTTTGTAGTTGCAAATGTGCTGCAGTTTCCTTGACAACGGACCTTTGTCGGTCCTCTACGAGAACGTTCACCGACTCGTTCCGCATCAGCCTTCGGCGACGGTATAGATGCCGTTAGCGGAACGTCCATTTTTCTTTTAGAAATACGCATACCGGAACGAAAACGCTATGGGAATCGACTTTATATAAAACTAGGGAACGTACCCCAAAATTAAAACACGCTTTCGTATATTTTCGTTAAAAACCGGAATTATATAGGGTGATTGAAAAAAATATAACCCCGTCATATATATATACGAGTACTATTCAACAAATAAGACGCAATTTAAAAGTAACTAGTCTTCAAAAATGTTCAACACACTGCAAATAGAGACTCGAAACAATGTTTTTTTAATAATTAGAATCATATTGTTTAAAAATAATGTGGAATAATTCTGGACTATACCCCGTATACGTATAATCGACATATTTTGTTATAATAACGTAATTTAATTAACATAGTAAGCAGGTGTCATTCTGTCTATTTTGGTAGACGTCCAAACAGTGTTCCCAACCCTCAAAAATGTATCTCCCTAAATCCTCAATCTAAATCTCCCGTAATCACTAAAGATTATACCTAAAAATAATTATTAATATATAAAATAAATAATTAAATATTTTTACACTGTTTATGTTAGAAATCATGCAGGAATGCGCGTCGTATTTTATTCATCTCTGAACTCTTAGTAACAAGCAATCGCAGTTGATGTAAAAATTATTTTGATTCGCTACATTAGATTATCCTAGTGCTTACACTTTTATTTTGCTTGATTTGAAATAAAGAAATGAATATTTGAGAAATTATTATCCCTAAAAATACCATATCTTAAATTTTCTCCTCTAAATTTGGAAACCCTGTTTTCAAATATTCGAATGTTACTTGCGAATGAGCCGATCTTGTCCGAACGAGACGTACCTCGAATCGGCTGATTACATCATCGTTTTGATAAATCTAACACGAATTTCAAAAGGTTAGAATAAAAAAAATTGTTAAACAAATTTTTAACTAAGAAATATTTTTTAGTAACTGTGGTTTTTAATTCGTCATTATCACTATTTAGTCCAATAAAATGAATGTTGAATTACTAATAATTCTGTTATATAAATGGCGACTGAGTGACACTACTCATTCCAGTTGTAGATTCGCGCGGAGTTGCCACGTTTTTAGTAAATTTAGGTTCAATGTTATGGTTTTTTTTTAATAAAAAATAAATAATTAAATATTTTTACACTGATTATGTTAGAAATCTCTGCTCTCTTAGTAACAAGCAATCACAGTAGATATCGCAAATGCAGTTTATGTAAAAATTATTTTGATTCGTTAGATTAGATTATCCCATTGCTTACACTTTTATTTTACTTGATTTGAAATAAAGAAATGAATATTTGAGGAATAAATATCCCTGAAAATACCATATCTCCCCAAAATTTTGGAACCTTGTTTTCAAATATTCGGATGTTACTTGCGAATGAGCCGATCTTGTCCGAACGAGACCTACCTCGAAGTCGGCTGATTACATCATCGTTTTGATAAATTTAACTACGAATTTCGAAAGGTTAAAATAAAAAAAATTGTTAAACGACTTTTTAACAAGAAATATTTTTTATTAACTGTAGTTTTTAATATGTTATTATCACTATTTAGTCCAATAAAATGAATGTTGAATTACTAATAATTGTTTTATATAAATGGCGGCTAAGTGACACTACTCATTCCAGTTGTAGATTCGCGCGGAGTTGCCACGTTTTCAGTAAATTTAAGTTCTATGTTATGGTTTTTTTAGGATGTAAAGAATTTATTGGTATTAATAAAACGCATTTATAATAAGGTATATTTTATTCAATTTTGTTTTCATATGAAAATGGAACATTAGAGAATTTTATTGAATTTTCATATAAGTATACAAAAAAATTGTTTGTCATGTCAAAAATTTAGGTTATGTGGAAAAAATAGTAAAATATCGATATTTTTACCCATAAAATGAAAAAAAAACATTTCTAAAAATACTAATTCATTGGAATTGTTGTGTAGTGTATTTTCGAAATAGAAATTTTTTTGGATCATCAGCAATTTGAAAACAAACGTCCTAAGCTAATATTACGGAAAATATTTTTGATATAACGATTACGTTTTCGAATAAATTATACCGGGGCCAGTTAAATAATTATAAAATTTAATTTATATAGGGTGGCCAAGAATAATTTTTACGAATCATTTAAATCTATGAGTAAAAAAATTATTTGAACAACTTTTGGTATATTTTTTTATAGGCAGTGGACATAAATGCGAAAACACTACTCAAATTATAAATTTATTGAATATACGAGGGTGCCTCTAAAAGATTCGAACTGATATAATAATAAAACGACCAATTTGGACCTTCTATTTCGCAAAAAACATAACAAGAGACATTTATTCGACTAGTTTATGCATAAAATTTATTAAAAATGACCAAAAACATCTCAAAACGTGACTCAGACACATAAAATATGTCGAAAATGATGAAAATCGAACTTTGACAGGAATTGACAGTTGAAAGGTGTCAAAATCTTTTAGAGATACGAAATATATTGAGCAAATCAAACTTCTATCACCTAGTACCATATAGTATCTAGTATCAATTCAATTATATACACAAATAAATAGTTAATTGATGATCAATTCGTAGGGTCGATT
This sequence comes from Diorhabda carinulata, assembly GCF_026250575.1. Taxonomy (NCBI): domain Eukaryota; kingdom Metazoa; phylum Arthropoda; class Insecta; order Coleoptera; family Chrysomelidae; genus Diorhabda; species Diorhabda carinulata. The sequence continues at coordinate 1,434,417 of NC_079463.1, forward strand.
GGGTGATATTAAAAAAGTGACCTTGTGGATAAATAGTAAAACTGAAATCATTTTTTTTGTGTTGTTTTGTTTGTTTTTTCATTACAAATTGTACTGAACGCGACTAATATAAATCCGAAACGGTTTTTAACCTAATCGACCGCTTCTTGACAAAGTAGAAACAATATATGGACGTCAAACGACGAAAATGCCTCAAAAAAAAATCGTCATCCACATTATTCTGAATTAGTTTTTATACTATTTTAATATTTAATGCGTATATATCTAATTTCTATAATGAACGAAGCTAATAAAATATTTCTTAAGATATCTCGAGAAGAAAAAAAGATATCGACATTCGGTTTTCGCTAATTTAACGTTAATTAAACTCACTTTTTAAAAACCTACTCAAACTTTAATAATTCAGTTAAATTTGTAAAGAGAAATCACAATATTTAGAAGATATGAAACAACGCCCTCTAGCATTCCCTTTTATAATTAAATAGCGTGGAATTTATATATTACGTATTGCTGGATAAAAGTTCTTTCGAACGACATCAAGTTCATAAAAATCGATTAAGCAGAACCGGAGTTACAATCAATTTTTGAAAAAAAAACGTTCCCACTCTCCCCTATCGTTTATTTGAAGAGATAAATTGAAACTTGTAGGGGGAAAAATGCGCGGAATTTTTTGAAGAATTCGATTATTTCATATAAAATGCTACTTAATTTGGGTAATATTTGAAAAAATTCACTTATTTTCAAAGTAATAGATCTGAAATTGTGTAAATAATTTCCACGCATTTTTCGGGGCCATTTTTGTTATAATTTTTTTTCCCAAATGCTGTAAATAATCCGTTACTGGAATATCAGTTCTTAGTTGCGCACCCAGTACATTTTATCAATCAAAATTAACAGGTGTGGTGATTTAAAACTGAAAAAACTAGGGGGATGAAAATCACCCGCAGTTAACGAAGGTTGCGTCGACGACAATATAAATAACAAGTTCGAGAAATTAGGATGAATAATAACCAGCATTATCTCCTCAGCAATTGACAAAATGTATATAAATACGAGTGTGGTTTGTCGTAGAACTGACTCGCTGTGATGATTATATTGTATACTAAAAATTGTTAAACCATCTAGTTTTCCACGTCATTTAATATATATATATATATATGAAGTTTAATAACATTTCCACCTCCTAGTTAACAAAGAAATTGATAAAATCACTTCAAATTAAAAAAAAAAGATATTTTATTTCAATATTTCACTTATAATTTAATTTAAAAGCAATTTCTTGTTTTATTTTCTTAATTTCATTAAAAAACTTCTCAAATTAATTTGTAGTACCAAATCGAACAAAATAATAATTTTTGTTACATCTTATTATCACCCCAATGGACCCTACATCAATTTAAGTTACATTTTTGAGGTTAGTTTCGAATCGGTATTAAAATAATTAATATTATACATTTAAAGTCCTTCAGCATGCGATTTTTTCAAAGAAAAATTATAATAAAGCTTCAATGAAACCCTACAATTACTCAAAAGTCAAAAATTACTTTCCGAAATGTGTAAATTTTGAAAAATACTTATTCCGAATGGTATTCAACAAAACCTCGGCTACTTATGTGTTATAAGTAATGTTTGAATAAATAAATTTGTTAAATAAAGACAATATTTTTTGAAGGAACATGTCTACTTATCAACATAGTAAATTGATGATTAGATATATCAAAAAATTTACTAAAAATGGTTAATTGAGTTTCAGGTTGGCAATAATAATGATTAGACGGTCGAAAAATACTTCTAAATAATTAATTAGAATCATATTAACGATTTTTAATCATAATTATATTGTTTTTCTGGATTTTTTTTAATAAAAAACACAGTTAAATACTTATTGTTAAAAAAAAACAATTTTTCCATTCCAAGGGTGAAATTTAAAGCTTAAATATGAATTTTATAAATGAATGCGATGCTACGAACCTTTATAGGTTAGAAAAATCACGTACCTATACAAAATATTAATAGTAACTTTGAAACTTATTATAATTATACTATGAAATGTAAATTTCTATATTCTCTTATAATAAATGTCAACTTTTATACAAAAAAATAATTTATAATTCAATTTTTTCTCAAAATGCATTATTACCTGAGGTCACAAGTCATTGTCCTCGATAATAGAGTCACTGCACCCTACAATATACCACTCAGATATATATATACATATACATACAAGTGCAGTTTTTCAATGAAATTCACCTCGCGTCCATGCTGGATTCCGACTGTGACCCATGATCCGAAGAACTACTACTAGATATAGTTTCGGCAGTTTTAATTTTTGGTTTATATTCTGTAATAACAACTGTAACACTATTAACTGTAACTTCCCTTGTTTGAGCACTGCTCCTATCGATATTTTTCAATCGGGGTGGATGACGACGCTTCTTGAGAGATTTCTTATCTTTTTTCTCCTTTTTTTGGTTACTGGTTGCTGGTAGAAATTGACTGGCTACCTGTTGTGCCACTAATTGTGGATTTATTCTAGGTTTACGAGTCGAAGTTCCTTTTCTAACATCACACATCAAACATTTGAAAGCTTCCGCCGTGTTTCTAAACGTACACACACTGCAGTCCCAGAAATTATCTTCCAACACTTTTGCTGAACGTTTTGCTCTACGTATAGGACTTTTTTTATTATCCATGTTAATATAAACTAAAAGAATCACTTATTTTTATATAAGTTGACAACTGCTTTTCACTCATGGCGCCATGTTTACTTGCTGTCGTTTGAGCGGCAGTGTTGTCGCTATTATTCAACACAAAATTGACGGTTCAAATAGAATTTTTGTACGAAATAATTTCTAATTTTGTATCGGGACACTCAACAACATATTATTAATAAATCTATACAACAGTTTCTCTAATACTTTATATTCTATCATATTTTAAATCCATCGATTTTGAATAATGTAAAGTAATGTGGCAACGATGTAAAGTTAGGTATGTGTAGAAGGCAAGGGATTTCAGCGGCGGGTAAAAATAAATAAACAACATATTTATTATTTCAAATTAATGAATACATATATAAAAATATTGAAAATCCTTTTCGGAATAATCAAAAGCTTTAGTACGTTGAATAATCTAAATATCTGAATAAAATAATACTTAATATAATGTTTTTAAGTTTATTGTATTTAAAAAAATCCGGAATTATGAGTTTCTTTATTTTTTATTTATATAGTGAAGTAACTGTTTAGATAATAGAAAGAAGCTTTCGATTTATTGTATAGCAATTGTTCCAATTCTCACGAAAATATCTGTTATTCATTATTTATGTATGTTGTATATGTACATTTATGTATTGATGTACAATTTTATAATTTATGCTCCTTCTGTTCCTTTAAATTTTCATTTATTCTACAATTTCCTTATGTCTGATCTGCTTTGTGGCATATTTTACAGTCTCTATAAATTCTAAATATTTCAATAGCCTTGTCAATAAAAGTATATAATATCCAAATAATATACGTTCTTTTTAATATTTATCATATTGCATTATTCATTACGACAGAAATTCTACATATATGTATTTATGTAAATTGACTAGTATTATAATAAGATTAACAAGACCTCAATGAATATATTTAAATGAAGTCTACTTTCAAATTGAATTTTATGTGTTATAAAATATAATTCCTTTTATAAAAGTTACGATTAATGGTGTCTTTGATAGAGAATCAATTTCAAAAAACAGACAAAAATTGACATTTTCATTATTAAATAAATTAAAAGTTAAATTAAAAAAATATAGTGGGACACCACTGATGTATCTGCGACAACAAATCTCAGCTAGCGTACAACGCCGATCGCTTGGCGTTTGTTCTCGAGCAATGTCAGTGGTGAAAATAACGTGAGCGTTTCGTGGCGACAAAATATGGCGCATAACCTAAAATTTACAGATGTACAACAGATGGATATACTTCGAAAAATGAACGCTGCCGATTTAATACAAGAAGTAGAAAAATATCCGTTACTTTATGATAACAAATATCCCAATCATACACAATTAACATCTGAAATGAAGAAAAAGACGTGGGAAATTATAGCCGAAAAGTTGTACGGACAACAACGTTGGGAAAGTTGTAATGAAGTAGAACGAGAAGCTATAGGTGAATATTATTATAGTATTCATTTATTATAAAAAATAGATTATAACATTGACGCTGTATTTATTGATGTCAACCAGCCTTTATTATTTTAAGCTGGTATATTCGCAATCGAGGCGTTTGGCGTTTCTCTACAGTTTTAAACACTGTTGCCGGATATATTTAAAATACGTGTAACATATTTTTTCAGCTAAAGAAATTCAATTCAAATGGAAAAATCTTAAGGATAACTTCATGAGGATATTGAAAAAAGAAAAGGACGATGAGGATAACGGGATAGTTTTGAAAAGGAAGAAATACATTTATTATGATTTATTGAGTTTTCTCAAGCCTTTTGCACCTTTTGCAAAAAAGTGAGTTTTTTTGTGCAAATTTAATAAAAAAAAATAAAGTGCAAATAAATGTGTTTCTTTATAGGAATGCGGATGTTAAAGATGAAATGGAATTAGGAGGAAAGTAAGTAAAATATACAATAATAATTTTTTTTTTAAATTTTCAAATTCAATTTTTTTTTATTTCCATGTAACTGTCGTTTGAAGTGACAATTATGATATTTTCTCAATTTCATCCAGTTATTTTTCAAATTTACGCCAAATATACCTACGCAAATTTTTGTACTATACAGAATGTCTCGTTTATAATGATATTTTTGCTCATAGTAATTCAGGTAAAAAACTAATACGTCCCGTCTTATTTTATCAATATCGAGAGCCAAATAAAGAGATTAGATTATCAAAAATGATTTTTTTTTAATAAAATTTCAATAAACCATTAAAATTCGTATTTAAAATATTTCGTAAATGAAAAGCGGCAACGCTGTAACTTATTCCATCAATAATAAACAGGACGGATTCTTGTAGGTTAAGGTATTTTCGCGGGAATTACAATACATAAAAAAGATAATATTTGTAATTAACTATTGTAAGTGAACTTTTTAACGATTTTATTTTAAATAATTATAAATAATAAATATTTAACGTTATATTTTACAAGTAAATATTTTGATATATAACTAACGTCATGACAATAAATCAAACTGAGTGCAATACAGAAATTATAGCTATGTTGCCACGTTTAATTCTACTTCAGAAATAAATGTTTATTTAAGGAAGTTCGTGAAATATTTTTTTTTTGTTTTACACGCAGAAAAAGATAACAGTGAAACATTTAACGATATTTCTTTCAACTAAATACTTTTAATTGTCATTTAAAATGAGGTTATGATCGACACGACAAACGGAACGAATTTAAACAATTCATAGCGCTATTGTAAAGTTTATTTTTACTTCAGAGATTATAGGAAATATATTTTTAAAAATCTATGTGTTATAACGAACGATATACCAAACGGAGCGTATTAGAATGGTTCGTAGCAACGTTGTCAAGTTTAATTATTTTCCAGAGATGATAGGAAATAAATATTCATGACGAAATTTTCGAAATATTTACTTGTAATGAAAAAAAAAAGTATTTCAATAGTCGAATTGAATTTTACTGATTCAATAATTGGACTAATGGTGAGGAAACAGTGGCAAAACCGACAATTCGAGTATAGAAAAAAATATTTCAGGAACGCTTCCAATATAATCTACATAAATGAAACAAAAGATGAATTAGAAGAAGAAACGTTGTTGCAAATGTCATCCCCGCCTCCTATAGCTCCGAAACCAGTCAAAATCCCACCGAGTATGAATTCGATGCCGTCGTTCGGTACTTTGCAGCCCGTGCAGCTGATCCAGCTGCAACCGAACAATCTGGCTCAGAATGTAACTAAAGACGACGGCGCAGAATCGGCGAATCAGAAGTTGGCGCAGGTGCTGGAGCAGATGGCGCATGCGCAAGACGAGGAAAAAACCGACGATCCTATGGGGAATAAAAAATTTTTGATGTCTTTGGTTCCTTTTATGAGGAAATTACCCGACGACGTCAATTTGGAAGTCAGACTTCAATTAATGAGCGTATTACAAAGTTACGTTGGGAAAGATGTTTCGTAATGTCGTTTTTTTTTAATAATATTTTTTTTTGTATATATTGAATTACTGTTCGACTAATTTGTTGTTGTATTCAAAATTTTTTTAAATAAAGGTTTTGTTGTTAATCATACCAAGTTGTTTAATTTCGTCCGTCCCTGACCCATTCAACGATCCACACGATTATTTATCATCGCATCAGATCTCAGTATAAAATTACTTCAGTTTTATTCTACTTTTTTCATGATTTTTTGGTTTTGCGCTACCTTTTTATTAGTGACGATAAAATTCTGAAACTATTTCGATTTCGCGCTACCTTTTTTATTAATAATAATAAAATTCTGAAACTGTTTCGATTTCGCGCTACCCTTTTTATTATTAACAATAACATCTGAACTTTTTTTATTCGTAAAAAATTAAAATTCTGAAATTATTTGGTTTTGCGCCACCCCTTGTTATTAGTGACGATAAAATGTTGAAACTATTTCGATTTCGCGCTACCTTTTTTATTTGTAACCATAAAATTCTGAAACTGTTTCGATTTCGCGCTACCCTTTTTATTATTAACAATAACATCTGAACTTTTTTTATTCGTAAAAAATTAAAATTCTGAAATTATTTGGTTTTGCGCCACCCCTTGTTATTAGTGACGATAAAATGTTGAAACTATTTCGATTTCGCGCTACCTTTTTTATTTGTAACCATAAAATTCTGAAACTATTTCGATTTCGCGCTACCCTTTTTATTATTAACAATAACATCTGAACTTTTGTTTTTATTCGTAAAAAAATCAAATTCTGAAATTATTTCGGTTTTACGCTACGCCTTTTATTCGTAATAATAAATGCAATTCTGTAACTGTTGTTATTTTGCGCTACCTTTTTTATTAGTGACGATAAAATACTGAAACTATTTCGATTTCGCGCTACCCTTTTTATTACTAATAATAAAATTCTGAAACTGTTTCGATTTCGCGCTACCCTTTTTATTATTAACAATAACATCTGAACTTTTGTTTTTATTCGTAAAAAAATTAAATTATGAAATTATTTCGTTTTATGCTATCCCTTTTATTCGTAATAGTAAATGAAATTCTGTATTTGTTATTATTTTGCGCTACCCATTTGATCAGTGACAATAACATTCTGTAACTATTTTAATTTCGCTCTACCCTTTTGATTAATGATAATAAAATTCTGAATTTTGCGCTACCTTTTTTATTAGTAATAATAAAATTCTGATATTCCATTGCCAAAAGCATAGACTTATGTAAAAAATGTATATAACCTATTTTATAGAGCTTTCCATGAGCTTCATCTTTTGTATGAAACTTTTTTCTAAAATCAATATTTTCGAAGAATTTAGTCAAATTGACAAAAAAACAGAGCTGGTGGGCAAACGAAACCTTGTCGGTAAAAATTCTTCTCTAATCAAGTTTAATTTCCCGAAATTGTTTTGATTTTGCGCCACCCACAATTAAATCCTGATAATACTTCGATTTTGTGCTTCACTTTTTATTCTTAATAATTAATAAATTGCTGAAATATTTTGAATATGTGCCACCGTTTTCATTAGAAAAAAGTTTCTAATATTATTTCCATTTTGCGCTTCCTATTTCCATTCGTAACGACAAAATTAGGATATTTTTTAATTTTGCGTTACCATTTTTGTTCGTAACAATAAAATTCTGAAATTATTCTGATTTCGCGCTACCCTTTTCATACTTAATAATTAAAATTTGAAATAACAGCAATTTTGAACAGTTACCTCACGGAAATTAGCTCGTAATCATCAGCCAAGCTATTTTGTATTAAATATATCTAATCCGTTTAATAGGGAGGAGTCCAAGCAGTAATACTGCTAATTTACCTGAAATCACCAGTGCAAAGTAATGCACTTTCCCGTAACATGAGATTGTAACAATTTATATAATGCATGAACTGATGATTTACCTCATTTATTCTTGGGACATCCCGTACAGTAAATATAAAAACATAAACTTATGTGATGAAGACATTGGAAAAAAATTTTTAAATTAGTCGTGTTCGCGAATATTTGCGAATTCGTACTGGATTAATTCGGAAATAATACGGGGAAAATTCACAATATTGAATACACTCAAAATATTTTGTGTACGTTACATCTCAAAATTTACTGTTGCCAGTCGTGGATGTTTCTAAAACAGGAAAAAAGCAACACGTGTTTTTCTTATAGCCGTTTCCTGTCCGATTATCCCCTAACAGTAACATCCAATAAAAGAAAAAAAAACAATTGAAGCGGTTAAAAACAAAAGGAGCAAATATTCGTATGAAGCCGACGTTTATTTTTTACGCCATACAGTTCATTTCCCTTTAACAACCGATAAGTAAATACGATACAACCAGCCTTCATAAAATTTCGTTTCTCGTATCCTGCATGGTGGAATGTACACATCCTCTTTAATAGTTGCCGCTGCCTGCTCGGCAACAGCATATCTCCTTTAGTCTGCTTACGGAGAACGTGTTTAACAGCGTTGCCGCTACTGTAACACAAAATTGTAAATGTAACATGTGTGTATAATTAAAATTGATATAATAAAACAAAAATCATGTTAAATATCTTTTTGAATAATATTTTCTTTTTGTTTAGCATAAAAAAATTAACGAATTAAGGGTGTAGTTCCGAAAAGATGAACTCCCTTTCCTACCCCAATTTTGATGAAGAGTTTGCCAAATATCTCCGGAAATATTGATTTTACAGAAAAAAATTTCCTACAAAAAATGAAGCTTATAAAAAGCTTTACAAAAAAGGTTATTACCGTTTTTTACGTAAATCTATTATTTTCACAGTTACGACTCACTAAGACTTGAATTTACTAACTTCAATAAAAGGGTAGCGCAAAACCAAAGATTTGTTACGAATAAAAAGGGCAACGCAAAATTAGATTAATTTTATTGTTACGAATAGAGATAGCCCAAAATAAAAAAAAAGTTCCGAAGTTTTATTTATTGTTATTTATTTTTACGTAATTTTTTAGCTGTTATCACTCAAAATATCTTTGTAGAAATCAAATTTTATGAGCTTCATTTATTATTTAAAACTTTTATAAATAAAATCAATATGTTCGGAAATATTTAGTAAAATTGTTTGAAGTGGGCTGGGGAGCAAACAGAGATTTATTGGTAAAAATCCTTTTAGGGATTACATTCTCTAATTGAGGACAAGATTTGGTAAAAATTTTAGCAAAATCAGCGGCTGCTTAAAATTATAAAATTATTATTTTATCAAGTCGATATACGACTAATAATTTTTTTCGATTATTATTGTTATTATAACTCCTAAATAAATACTGGTGTATGTTTATTAAAGTTTAAAAAAAAATTATAATTTAAGAAATTTGTGAAAACCGAATCACTTCTAAAATTTCTTTGCGTATCGGTAAATTAAAATAAACGTGACAACATAGCAGTCGCCCGCCTCTGCTAGGCCTAGACTGAAATCTTAAAAAGCAACTTGTCAAGTGTCAGAGGATAGAGAGAGAGGAGTAGCTAAATTTAGTAATGGATAGAAAAGGACGCACTGTCGCATTGAGTGGAAGTTGGCGATCTGTGGCAAGACTAAGGCGAAATTCAGGTAAAAGTATATTTCGGGCAGGTAGGGAAATTAAACGATAACTAAAATTAAAACTAGAATGAATCTAAAATAGGTAGGTATATTTTGAAAATTATTCCATCGTTTTTCTGTTAAACTACTTATTAAAGTTTATTATAGACACTAAAAAAATCGAATAATGACTACATTGTTTGTTCTCTGTTTCGCTTAAAATGCTGGGGGGCATTAACCATACAAAACCTACCACATACAGGGTTATTCATTATGAATTAACCACTTCTTATCATCGTTATTATTTTTTTTTACAAGATTTTGTGATTAGGGCTTGATTTTATTAAATTGATATTTCAAAGTACAGTGGCGGGTAGATTTTAGTACATACACATGCGTCATAATTGACGTAAATGACAACTGACAAGGATGAAATGGGTGAAAATTATACGGAAAATCATTAAAACGATAAGAAAAAAATAAAATACAAAACTACGTACAGTTTATTACTTATTACTTGAAAAACTATCACAAAATTGATATACCGGGGCAAGTTTCGAAGTAACGCTGTTGTGAGGTAGACGAATAAAGGGTCAAAATAGGCGAAACATGAATTTGTGTTTAAAAAAAATAATATATACAGGATGATGCATTTAAAAAATTACCCGATGACGTCATATCTCGAAAAAATTTGAAATAATCAGCAAATCTACGAACACAATAATGTAGTATTCAAAATATACGAAAATTTCTCATTAGTAGCGACCCATTTCGAAATGCACGTAATTTTCATCCGTCTATGGGGTTTGATGGTGATTTTTGTGGGCGCTCTAGCAAAAACGCGTCCCTTGAAAAGACCCCACAGGAAGAAATCGCAGTTGTTACAGATTCTGGTCGGTTGGAACGCGGCGCGTCGTCAACAGAGCCCGTTTTTAAGAATTCCCGGTACCAAGCGATTCTACATAAATTTTAAGACAACCTGTACGGTTTATATGGTGAGTAGTTGAAGAAAAAAATCATAAAGTATGCAGGATACGACACGTGGTGTGCGTGTTAAATGCAACAACGTTGAAGCGGCTGGAATACAACAAACTGACAAAGCGGGATTTATAAATAATTCCGCGCCACTTCCTGCGTTCGATTCGTGCCTCAATAATGACGAAAATTATTTACTATAATTGTAATTTTGATTTTATTTTGACGTGGAATCATGTACAGAGTTCTACTTTATCTTGTATACAGGGTGTCCCACGACGAGTTAAAACCATCTGTATATGGTAAAATATTTATAGTAGAATCATGAAAATTTCCAAGTTTGGGTTTTCGAATATGATCTTTTTAACTACAATATTTTCAAAGATGGCCGACTTCCGGTTCTACCGGAAATCGACTGTAACTTTGTTATTTTATATAGAACACCTTAAATATTATTACATTTTTAGAATCTACGTAGAATTTTAGTATACTTTTGTCTGAAAACTTTTTTCGAAAAATTCATATTTTTCGAGTTATTAAGTTTTTTGTAAAAAAATTGACAGTTGCAGACCGTTATAAATGATTTTTTTACGATGATACCCTTGAAGATATGAAAATTATTTCTATTCGGTTTCTTTTAGCAAGGTCAAACGTATTTGAATCTATATTGAAAAATTTTTCATTTTATACAGGGTGCGTATAAAAAGTGTTCAAAATTTAACTTCATAAATATCGAATTTCTTCATTTTTTTAAATACAACCACCCGGTTTTTTCTATTTTAATGCATTCAGGAGTGAAAAATAAGGTAAATTCATGTATACTATCCTATACCTAAACCTTATCGTTATCCAGATATTAAATGTTTTCTGTAAATTTTTAGAAATTTGATATTTATGAAGTTAAACTTTAAACACTTTTTATACACACCCTGTATAGAATTGAAAATTTTTCAACATAGATTCAAATACGTGTGACCTTGCTAAAAATAACTGAACAAAAACTATTCTCATATCTTTGAGGGTATCTTCGTAAAAAAATAATTTATAAGGGTCTGCAACTGTCAAATTTTTTACAAAAAACTCAATAACTCAAAAAGTATACACTTTTCGAAAAAAGTTTTTATACAAAACTATACTAAAATTTAACGTAGATTCCAAAAATGTATTAATATACAGTATGTTCTATTTAAAATAACAAAGTTACAGTCGATTTCCGGTTATACCGGAAGTCGGCCATCTTTGAACGACTTGCACCAGAAACAGCTAGAAAACTGGATGAAGAATTGAAAAGATGTAACGAGGAAATTAACGAATTATCCGCGCTGGTTGAATGAAATAACGTTTAATCACACAATTATCCGTATTCTGAGATCAATTTTTACGTAACGTACGTCACTGGACGTCTAAAAAGTGTAGCAGCAGGTTCCCGGCCAGAGTACACACACACACACACACACACACACACACACACATGATTGAAGTTATTCAGACTCCGTATTCTTTTATTTTCATTGCAAGTCTTTCGGTTTTATTCTCTTGGCCGTGTTCTTCGATACTTTTCGGTATTTTTTGAGGAACGAAAATTTATCGTGGCCGCGGACAGGTTGAAAATACCGAGATGGTCTTCGAGACGGATAGTGCGGAACCAGTTATTACAAAATTGGGCAGCTGTACTACTTTTGGACGGTTATAAAAAAAATCTTGTTAAAAAATTTGTAATTTGCACGCTATTTTATATCAGCTATTAACCATCGTTTATGTCACTAACTGTATACAGGGTGTTACGAGACTAGATGCGAAAAATTCGTAAGCGAAATTACATTTAAGTGTATTTTCTAAATTATACATTCGAACGTTATGAATTTTTAATGGATGATTACTTACGTCCACGTAGTTAATTTGACGGAATAAATTGATTCTAAACTACTATCTGAACGCCAGGGGCGGCTCGTACACAATAGTTAACAAAACGAACTTTTACAAGGACAACCTGTACAATTTAAAGATAGGAAAGCCCTCTAACATACTTTTACGTGAGTCTCGTAGCCGCTACCGTCACAAAAAAATTTTTTTCTTTTTCTAAACATCCCTAGAGGGAGGAAGAACAAGGGGGATACATTCTACACGTAACAAAACATACTTATTTACTTCTTGTATAACCCCCGTAGACGCTACAGTCATTATTTCACTATTTCTTATATTAATCGAAGGAATAAATTAATTCTAAACTATCATCTGAACGCCAGGGGCGGCTCGTACACAATAGTTAACAAAACAAACTTTTACAAGGACAACCTGTACAATTTGAAGATAGGAAAGCCCTCTAACATACTTTTACGTGAGTCTCGTAGACGCTACCGTCACAAAAAATTTTTTTTCTTTTTCTAAACACCCCTAGGGGGAGAAAGAACAAGGGGGATGCATTCTACACGTAACAAAACATACTTATTTACTTTTTGTATAACCCCTGTAGACGCTACAGTCATTATTTCACTATTTCTTATATTAATCGAAAGAATAAATTAATTCTAAACTACTATCTGAACGCCAGGGGCGGCTCGTACACAATAGTTAACAAAACGAACTTTTACAAGGACAACCTGTACAATTTAAAGATAGGAAAGCCCTCTAACATACTTTTACGTGACTCTCGTAGACGCTACCGTCACAAAATTTTTTTTTTCTTTTTCTAAACATCCCTAGAGGGAGGAAGAACAAGGGGGATACATTCTACACGTAACAAAACATACTTATTTACTTCTTGTATAACCCCCGTAGACGCTACAGTCATTATTTCACTATTTCTTATATTAATCGAAGGAATAAATTAATTCTAAACTATCATCTGAACGCCAGGGGCGGCTCGTACATAATAGTTAACAAAACAAACTTTTACAAGGACAACCTGTACAATTTAAAGATAGGAAAGCCCTCTAACATACTTTTACGTGACTCTCGTAGACGCTACCGTCACAAAATTTTTTTTTTCTTTTTCTAAACATCCCTAGAGGGAGGAAGAACAAGGGGGATACATTCTACACGTAACAAAACATACTTATTTACTTCTTGTATAACCCCCGTAGACGCTACAGTCATTATTTCACTATTTCTTATATTAATCGAAGGAATAAATTAATTCTAAACTATCATCTGAACGCCAGGGGCGGCTCGTACATAATAGTTAACAAAACAAACTTTTACAAGGACAACCTGTACAATTTGAAGATAGGAAAGCCCTCTAACATACTTTTACGTGAGTCTCGTAGACGCTACCGTCACAAAATTTTTTTTTTCTTTTTCTAAACATCCCTAGAGGGAGAAAGAACAAGGGGGATGCATTCTACACGTAACAAAACATACTTATTTACTTCTTGTATAACCCCCGTAGACGCTACAGTCATTATTTCACTATTTCTTATATTAATCGAAGGAATAAATTAATTCTAAACTACTATCTGAACGCCAGGGGCGGCTCGTACACAATAGTTAACAAAACGAACTTTTACAAGGACAACCTGTACAATTTAAAGATAGGAAAGCCCTCTAACATACTTTTACGTGACTCTCGTAGACGCTACCGTCACAAAAAATTCTTGGTTTCTTCTAAACACCCCTAGGGGGACAAAGAAATAGGGGGATACATTCTACACAATGAAGAATGAAATTTTTCGATATCTCGCTTCGTTTTCGAGATATCGATACTTAAATTTATAATCAAACTTTAGTTCAAAGCTTTATTCAACAGATGGCGTTCGATATTTCGTTTCAAATGAATATTTTATCACTTCAAATTCAATATAAATCTTCAATAATTCAATAAACAAAAGATTTTTTTTTATTTTTATATCATTTACCCTGATAATTGAAAAAAACAGATTTTTATAAAAAAATTAAGAATTTTTGATAACTTTCATCACTCTGTGATGAATATAACTCAACATACGATAAATTCATGATTGATTTGATGTTTTTTAGGTTAAGTTAAGTTAGGTTAGGTTAGGTTAGGTTAGGTTAGGTTAGGTTAAGTTAGGTTAGGAAGTATTTTTATGTATAACTCATTTCTATAATCAATAAATAAAAAAAACTGTTTTTAAATAAAAATAAATTTTTGCAAATTCAAGTATCGATATCTCGGAAACGAAGCGAGATATCGAAAAATTTCATTCTTCATTTTCGACTTATTTTGGATCGATTTACAAAATGACATCGTCAAATCCAGACACATATCAATATATACAGAGATCGAATGCAAAATGTCAAAATTTATTAAACGTAATCGGGTTCAAATTGATGCCCATTTTGATCAATGCATTTTGGATAAATTTTTTCTACAGATTTCTACAGATCCAGCGAAGAATGTCAAGATCGTTGTCCATTTGCACACGTGAGTTTATGAATCCTCGAAAATACACTACAATCAGCGCTGTTTAGGTTAGGTTAGGTTAAGTTTGACATTTTGACGTATGCTGTCACTATCTGTCACTGTGACATTTTTGAATCGTGTTTTTCGGAATGGAACTAACCAAGAATTATGTCAAACAATAATTTATATATTTTTTATTTTCTAATCGACTATCCCTGATAAACAAAAATAAAATCCCCGCTATTGAGAAAAGGTTCTTCGGGTGGGTCGAAATTTAAATGCGTGTGGTGAATTCCTCGAACTGCGGACGGATTTCGAAAGCACCGACGTATATCTGCCCGAATTCTTTCTTATATAATTTTCTCGTAGGTACCAGGGGCTAAACAAAACGTTTTATTCGTTTATAACCGACGGTACCGGCGGAGGTTTCATAAAAAGCAATAAAACAAGCCGGAATCTATTCGAACCTAACCCGCACCCCCCATCAAATATTTTCTATTTTATTATGTTTTCAATATAAACAAGATTCGTGAAAAAAAAATTTACGATTGGTTATACGTCTATGAATAGTCGGCGTAGCTGGTTTCCTACGGTACTTTTTTTGTATGCGCCACTTTACCACCCCCTAACTCATCTAATATCAAGGTCAAATCTAATAAATCCCTCCCCCACATATTATCAACCAAAGGACAAGGTACATCGATGTTTTCCTGCAATCAAATCCAATATGTAACGCCTTAAAGTCCTTATATACATTGTTTATGTAAACAACCTGACCTAATCACCCTTCAACGGCTCTTCGTGCCCCACTTGACGTTACCAAAGTCCGATCAGGCGTCTTAGATGCCAATGTCCGGTTAGAAATCTGTTTAGACAGTTAGACATCGCTTTTGGCCACTCCAAGGATGGTTTCTGGGCCAATTAGTGGATTCGCCGATCCCAATCTAGCGAGATAGTCCCACCTTTGTTCCCCGAGTGCCCGGGCACCCAAACGAAGTGGTTGCAGCCACTACTCACCAGATTTCGAAGGACTCTCTAACGCTCAAGATCGAGATGTGTCCCTCCAAGCCCTCAAGAGCCAAAAGTACAGGCAAAGGTCCTTCTGTATGCCCAGATAGCGCAGGTGCAATTTTCTGTAATAAATATCACCACCCTCCGTCTGAATCCACTACGAACTCATACTACATTTAGTTAGTCGAAGGCTCAAAAGGTACAATGCGAAAAAAATGCACAATCATTTGCCAATTTAAATATTTTCCCGCATTTCGCGAGATTTTGAGGGCGTATTTGCTGGAAAGTCTTCCTCTATGGTTTCTATGAACTGCTTCAACGTCATTGTCTTCGTATCGTATCCTGGAAGAGTTGTTAGTTAACATTTTGGATGGGATAGAGACGTTTTCATGTGGGATACGGTTTGTTATAGACGTCAGTCTATAAGGTGATTGGTTGAAATAACCAGATTAGCTGTAACGGTATGATGTAGGTAGAATATTTACCTAGGTTAGCGATAAGAAGGGTGCACGTTACCAAAAGACAAGCTTATTAAACGAAACTGAGGGATGGGGATGCAACGGGGTGGTCTTATCCACGTTTTTGTTTAAAGGACGGTGTACTTTAGGAAATTGGCTATTTCAGACGACCAAAATGAAGGAAACGATAACATGGCGATCCAAAATCAACATTTTAATACGAAAGTTTCATATATAATTAAAAAAAATGGTTGAATTGGTGATAATAAATTAGTGTGGGTATTAAAGTGTCACCTTAAGACTTAGAGGAATATCTAATCAAAGTATTAACTTCTGTCGAATTCGTCTCATTTGGCAGCGCTGTTTTTTTACTTTTTTCAATCATTTAATCACGTAGAAAAGTGGCAAACACGCCATCTACATGAGTAAAAATGCACGAATCGAAACGGTCATCGTTTACGTCATTTCCGGCGGCCATATTAGTAATTCACATTTGTATGTCAATCTTGAGGTACTTCTTCGAGTGCCACCATCTGCTCTCTATACGAATATATACCAAAAGGCCCTCGATGTTGAATCGATTTTTAAAACCGTCTATAATTTTATCAAACACCTGCCCCTTTTTTTTTTGTAGCGCTGCACTTTCTACTGGAACGTATTTCATTTATTCTTATAGGTATATATAATAAGTTTATTATAATAAGTCTTTTTTTTGAAGGTATTACTCATCGCGAAAAGTCGTTAAACAAAATTTTTCTCACTCCATTAGCAAAAAGGAAAACATTTGCGCAGGAATGGTTAAGGTCCAGAAACTATCCTAAAGTCGCAAGTATATGACCATTTAGTGTAGTAAATTCGGCCACATAGCGAGTAAATAACATTTTGATGTAGTAAATTCGGCCAAATAGCAAGTAAATAACATGATGTAGTAAATTCGGTCATATAGCAAGTATATAACCTTTTGGTGTAGTAAATTCGGTCATATAGCAAGTAAATCACCTTTTAGTGTAGTAAATTCGGCCACATAGCAAGTAAATAACCTTTTGATGTAGTAAATTCGGCCATTTAGCAAGTTTATAACCTTTTAGTGTAGTAAATTCGTTCATATAGCAAGTATATGACCTTTTGGTGTAGTAAATTCGGTCATATAGCAAGTAAATCACCTTTTAGTGTAGTAAATTCGGCCACATAGCAAGTAAATCACCTTTTAGTGTAGTAAATTCGTTCATATAGCGAGTATATAACATTTTGATGTAGTAAATTCGGCCAAATAGCAAGTAAATAACATTTTGATGTAGTAAATTCGGCCAAATAGCAAGTAAATAACATTTTGATGTAGTAAATTCGGCCACATAGCAAGTAAATAACATTTTGATGTAGTAAATTCTGCCTTACAGCAAGTTTATAACCTTTTAGTGTAGTAAATTAGTTCATATAGCAAGTAAATCACCTTTTAGTGTAGTAAATTCGGTCATATAGCAAGTAAATCACCTTTTAGTGTAGTAAATTCGGTCATATAGCAAGTAAATCACCTTTTAGTGTAGTAAATTCGTTCATATAGCGAGTATATAACATTTTGATGTAGTAAATTCGGCCAAATAGCAAGTAAATAACATTTTGATGTAGTAAATTCGGCCAAATAGCAAGTAAATAACATTTTGATGTAGTAAATTCTGCCTTACAGCAAGTTTATAACCTTTTAGTGTAGTAAATTAGTTCATATAGCAAGTTTATAACCTTTTAGTGTAGTAAATTCGGTCATATAGCAAGTAAATCACCTTTTAGTGTAGTAAATTCGGCCAAATAGCAAGTAAATAACATTTTGATGTAGTAAATTCGGCCACATAGCAAGTAAATAACATTTTGATGTAGTAAATTCTGCCTTACAGCAAGTTTATAACCTTTTAGTGTAGTAAATTAGTTCATATAGCAAGTAAATCACCTTTTAGTGTAGTAAATTCGGTCATATAGCAAGTAAATCACCTTTTAGTGTAGTAAATTCGGTCATATAGCAAGTAAATCACCTTTTAGTGTAGTAAATTCGTTCATATAGCGAGTATATAACATTTTGATGTAGTAAATTCGGCCAAATAGCAAGTAAATAACATTTTGATGTAGTAAATTCGGCCAAATAGCAAGTAAATAACATTTTGATGTAGTAAATTCGGCCACATAGCAAGTAAATAACATTTTGATGTAGTAAATTCTGCCTTACAGCAAGTTTATAACCTTTTAGTGTAGTAAATTAGTTCATATAGCAAGTAAATCACCTTTTAGTGTAGTAAATTCGGTCATATAGCAAGTAAATCACCTTTTAGTGTAGTAAATTCGGTCATATAGCAAGTAAATCACCTTTTAGTGTAGTAAATTCGGCCAAATAGCAAGTAAATAACATTTTGATGTAGTAAATTCGGCCACATAGCAAGTAAATAACATTTTGATGTAGTAAATTCTGCCTTACAGCAAGTTTATAACCTTTTAGTGTAGTAAATTAGTTCATATAGCAAGTAAATGATAACACGTACTTAGTACGTCAATATTCATGATGTCATTGTCATATTTGACATATTCATATCAGTGTTGCCATATTTCAAAACTTAAATAGCAACCCTCGTAATCTACGTTGTATCTTTCGTCTGGTGTTACACATATTTCGTTTGGCGTGCTCCAAGAAAAAAAAAACGATTGTAACGCATACAAAAAATAGTAATTACGCTATTGGGAATAGAATAAATTTTATATTGAATTTTTGAGTTTATTGATGCACGCCAATGACGTTCCGAATACCTACCATGTGGTAGACACGTTTAGACAAGAGACCCAGGTAGTTTTACAATTTCTAAGAATTTCTCTTCTCGGCATAATCTCTTTGTCCCTCGCAGTTCGGATTAGAACTAACGGACAACGAAAAAAAAAAAAAAAATAAAATCTAAAAGTGGGGTTAGGATTTTTCGAAATGATTTTGTTTTGTTCTTCGTAAACTATATTTATCACAGTGGTACAGAGCGGAAGATTTTTGTTGGTATTCTTATAAAAAGACAGTTTATTTCAAGTATTTTCGGTATTTTTTTGATGAAAAATAGGTGGATGAGACGTGGGAGTTTATTTATTTAGCCGCTAGATGTCCCCACTATGGACTATGATTGAAGATACCGTCTTTATACCTGCAAATTGAACATTATCGAATATAATTTCAGTTAATTCCTGTTGTGAGTAAACGTGGCAACGGTGCAAATAAAAAAAAATAATATACCCATAATCATATCATTTAAAATACAGGGTGGAATAATTTAATTAATATTTTGATTCATCCTGTATCAGATTCGATGAATATTAACGAAATTAATAATTTACCATAATTTTTTTTTACTATTCGATAGCTTCGTAACAGTTCTTGTATACAGGGTGTCTCACGACGAGTTAAAACTATCGGAAATCGACTGTAACTTTGTTATTTTAATGGGACACTTTGTATAATAATACATTTTTGAAATCTACGTTAAATTTTAGTATACTTTTGTCTAAGAACTTTTTTCGAAAAATGTATACTTTTCGAGTTATTAAGTTTTTTGTAAAAAAATTGACAATTGACAAAAAATTGACGTGCTTGATTTTTTTTTATATACATCCAACGTTTAAAAACAATTCTCTATAATTTCAGTTTAATATTCCAAGTATTTAGGCGCGAGTGAATTTTCAAACATACTTTTGTAAAGTTAGGTTAGGTTAGTCAATTTGACTCAAACTATTTTGTCACATAACAACCAAAGTAATCGGTTTACGTAAAAAGTGTGTATAACCTTTTTTATAGAGTTTTTTATGAGCTTCAATATTTGTTTGAAACTTTTTTCTCTAAAATCAATATTAATGGAGATATTTGCTTGAACTTGTTGGGTAAACGCAGCTTTGACGGTACAAAACTTTTTCTCTTATAAATGACAAGTTTTGTCGAAAATTAATGAACACAATGTTTAACCAATTTAATTTTAGATTATTAAAGTCGTGAATAATTGGCAAAAAATTACATTAGAGAAATTTTTTGACGAAATCAAGCTTAAAATACCGGAAGTCGACTGTAACTTTGCTATTTTAAATAGAACACACTGTATATTAATACATTTTTGAAATCTACGTTAAATTTTAATATAGTTTTGTCTAAAAACTTTTTTCGTAAAATGTATACTTTTTGAGTTATTAAGTTTTTTGTAAAAAAATTGACAATTGCAGATCCTTATAAATTATTTTTTTACAAAGAAACCCTCAAAGATATGGAAATGGTTTTTGTTCAGTTGTTCTAAGCAAGGTCACACGTATTTAAATATATGTTGAAAAATTTTCAATTCTATACAGGGTGTGTATAAAAAGGGTTCAAACTTTATAAATGTCAAATTTCTAAAAATTTACAGAAAACATTTAATATCTGGATAACGGTAAGTTTTAGGTACAGGAAAGTATACAATAATTTGCCTTATTTTTTACCCCTGAATGTATTAAAATAGAAAAAACCGGGTGGTTCTATATAAAAAAATAAAGAAATTCGATATTTATGAAGTTAAATTTTGAACACTTTTTATACGTACCCTGTATAAAATGAAAATTGTTTTAACCTAGATTCAAATACGTCTGACCTTGCTAAAAGCAACCAAATAGAAATAATTTTCATATCTTTAAGGGTATCATCGTAAAAAAATAATTTATAAGGGTCTGCAACTGTCAAATTTTTTACAAAAAACTCAATAACTCAAAAAGTATACATTTTTCCGAAAAAAGTTTTTAGACAAAACTATACTAAAATTTCACGCAGATTTCAAAAATGTATTATTATACAAGGTGTCCCATTAAAATAACGAAGTTACAGTCGACTTTTATTGCAACAGATTTTCATTCTTATAGAAACCCTTCATCATCTTAATGGAAAAGTCAAGATGATTCCAAATATGCTTTATAATATAGTTTTTATTACGAAATTTTGTTTTTCACTTACAAAAAAAACAACGAACGGGGTACAAAAGATCTCAGTACAGGTCTGGTATCCCGTTTAAACCAAACTCCCTTACAGGAAGGTACTACTCGTCTATTTACGTTTCATAATTCAAAATTCAGTTGTAGCAAGTTAATGATGGTCCAATTTATGATGATTCGATTCATATAAACGTACATTTTTCGAATTAATTCCTTAAATCCTTGGGGTATAAATAAAACCAAATATTTATCAATAAAAATTGTATTCGTTTCAATTTATAAAAACATAACGTAATAGTAACAAATATCAATAACTGCTTGTTGTATATATACATCATAATATCACTGTACAATTTTTTTTTTACAAATAATTGCGAACAATTTTCAAAAAAAACATAAATTCTAATATCAATGGGATCGATCAATTGTTGTAATAGCGAAGGACGTTTTTTTTTCTGAAAATTGTTTATCCTTATAAACGGGAATCGAAAAAATAACATGGCCCCCAACAAATAACAAAATTTTATATTTTTGATTGGAGATTCGGGTAATTCTTTTACATTTTTAACAGATTTTCAACGATGTAATCATCGAGTTACCTTCACATGTTGGTGATAAAAAAGAAGAACCGGATACAACTTCAATACAGAACCTGCGAAAACAGGTACAGGGTTCTTCACGAAACTTCCGGTTATACCGGAAGTAGACCCAAATTTCGTTAGTTTTTATTAAATTTTTGGAATCTACGCGAAATTTCGATATAACTTTATATGTCATATTACGTCTAAAAACCAACATTTTTTAATTATTTCAAATTTTCGAAATTTTTCGACACATACAGTCCTCCACTAAAAAAATTATATTTCCAAATTTAAGTGAGTCTGGTCTAATATTTTTGGAATTTGGATAAATAACATTTACAACTTTCGAAATCCGTGAAAATATTGACAAAAATTTATACAGGGTGTTTAAAAAATAGTACCGAATTTCGTTATGAAAATTTCAGTTTTTTCAATTTTCTACAAAAACCGTTACTTTAAGATATATGAATTTACTTACGAAATCCCTTTAATTTAAAGCGTAGAATCTAATGGTGAAGAGAAAAATAGGGGTTGTCATTTGAAAAAATTGAGTTTTCGAAGTTTTTACATAGCGAAATTTCGTCACCATTTTCTGAACATCCTGTATAAATTCTTGTCAACATTTTCACGGATTTCGCAAGCTGTAAGTGTTATTTATCCAAATTCCAAAAATATTAGACCTGACTCACTTAAACTTGGAAATATAATTTTTTTTAGTGGAGGACTGTATGTGTGGAAAAATTTCGAAAATGTGAAATAATTAAAAAATGATGGACTTTCGACATATTATGCCTTATATAAAGTTATATTGAAATTTTACGTAGATTCCAAAAATCTAATAAAAATCATGTGAAAAACTGTAGGACCTTCGTATCGGCCTTCCTAGTTTCCCGATTCGTCCAACTGGACTTCCGAAAAAATCAAAAATCGCTCCAAGTTCTCAATAAAAAAAAATTTCATCGAATAATTACATCGATGAAGTAAAGGTTTCGATGATGGTAAAAAGGGCGAAGGATTTTTTTTTTGTTTTGTTTGCGGTGAGAAAATTTTCGCTGCCGAAAAAAACTTAATCGGAAAAAACAAACATAACGAAAACCTTTGTATAATTCGTGCAAAATAAGTATGATTGTAAAAACGCATTTTATCACATATTTTTCCGTTCAATTAAATTATAAACAAAAATTAATTACACAGAATAATTACAAAATTTTTCGAAATTGTCCAAGGCATTATGATACATTGTAACTTTAAACATTTTCCGAAAATAATTTTGAACACAAACATGGCCATTTCAACGTATATATTTATATTTATATATAACAAATTGGAGGAGAAAAAACATTGGATGAAGTTTTATCGGGAATTAAATACCTTAGCAACCCCATTTTCGATGTTTTTATTAAATAAAAAAAGATCCGGAACTTTCACATCACCCTGTAATTTATTTGAAGGTTAAGTGAAACTTGTATCGTTAGAAAATTATTTTACGTAAATTTATTGGTCCTAGATTGATCAGTTAATTCAAAATTTATGAATTTTGTAGGTTAAAAACTTGATAAACCTAGGATTTACTCCACTTTTGAACCTCAAACTTGATAAACCCAGGATTTGTTCCATTTTTAAAACTCCTAGACTAATCAGAGGATTAGTTATTTAGTAAAAGACAAAATTATTCAATTTCTTCACTTTCTAGGTTTAATTATTGGTAGAAAACGTGCTAAACCTAGGATTTACCCTACTTTTAAAGTTTAATCGTGATAAACCTAGGATTTACTCCACTTTAAACCTCCTAAATTAATCAGAGGATCAGTTATTTAGTAAAAGTCAAAATTATTCAATTTCTTCACTTTCTAGGTTTAATTATTGGTAGAAAACGTGCTAAACCTAGGATTTACCCTACTTTTAAAGTTTAATCGTGATAAAACTAGGATTTACTCCACTTTAAACCTCCCAAATTAATCAGAGGATCAGTTATTTAGTAAAAGTCAAAATTATTCAATTTCTTCACTTTCTAGGTTTAATTATTGGTAGAAAACGTGCTAAACCTAGGATTTACCCTACTTTTAAAGTTTAATCGTGATAAACCTAGGATTTACTCCACTTTAAACCTCCCAGACTAATCAGAGGATCAGTTATTTAGTAAAAGTCAAAATTATTCAATTTCTTCACTTTCTAGGTTTAATTATTGGTAGAAAACGTGCTAAACCTAGGATTTACTCCACTTTTAAAGTTTAATCGTGATAAACCTAGGATTTACTCCACTTTAAACCTCCTAAATCAATCAGAGAATTAGTTATTTAGTAAAAGTCAAAATTATTCAATTTATTCACTTTCTAGGTTCAATTATTGGTAGAAAACGTGCTAAACCTAGGATTTACCACACTTTTACAGTTTAATCGTGATAAAACTAGGATTTACTCCACTTTAAACCTCCCAGACTAATCAGAGGATCAGTTATTTAGTAAAAGTCAAAATTATTCAATTTCTTCACTTTCTAGGTTTAATTATTGGTAGAAAACGTGCTAAACCTAGGATTTACCCTACTTTTAAAGTTTAATCGTGATAAACCTAGGATTTACTCCACTTTAAACCTCCTAAATTAATCAGAGGATCAGTTATTTAGTAAAAGTCAAAATTATTCAATTTCTTCACTTTCTAGGTTTAATTATTGGTAGAAAACGTGCTAAACCTAGGATTTACTCCACTTTTAAAGTTTAATCGTGATAAACCTAGGATTTACCCTACTTTTAAAGTTTAATCGTGATAAACCTAGGATTTACTCCACTTTAAACCTCCTAAATTAATCAGAGGATCAGTTATTTAGTAAAAGTCAAAATTATTCAATTTCTTCACTTTCTAGGTTTAATTATTGGTAGAAAACGTGCTAAACCTAGGATTTACTCCACTTTTAAAGTTTAATCGTGATAAACCTAGGATTTACCCTACTTTTAAAGTTTAATCGTGATAAACCTAGGATTTACTCCACTTTAAACCTCCTAAATTAATCAGAGGATCAGTTATTTAGTAAAAGTCAAAATTATTCAATTTCTTCACTTTCTAGGTTTAATTATTGGTAGAAAACGTGCTAAACCTAGGATTTACTCCACTTTTAAAGTTTAATCGTGATAAACCTAGGATTTACCCTACTTTTAAAGTTTAATCGTGATAAACCTAGGATTTACTCCACTTTAAACCTCCTAAATTAATCAGAGGATCAGTTATTTAGTAAAAGTCAAAATTATTCAATTTCTTCACTTTCTAGGTTTAATTATTGGTAGAAAACGTGCTAAACCTAGGATTTACTCCACTTTTAAAGTTTAATCGTGATAAACCTAGGATTTACCCTACTTTTAAAGTTTAATCGTGATAAACCTAGGATTTACTCCACTTTAAACCTCCTAAATTAATCAGAGGATCAGTTATTTAGTAAAAGTCAAAATTATTCAATTTCTTCACTTTCTAGGTTTAATTATTGGTAGAAAACGTGATAAACCTAGGATTTACTTCACTTTTAAAGTTTAATCGTGATAAACCTAGGATTTACTCCACTTTAAACCTCCTAAATCAATCAGAGAATTAGTTATTTAGTAAAAGTCAAAATTATTCAATTTATTCACTTTCTAGGTTCAATTATTGGTAGAAAACGTGCTAAACCTAGGATTTACCACACTTTTACAGTTTAATCGTGATAAACCTAGGATTTACTCCACTTTAAACCTCCCAAACTAATCAGAGGATCAGTTATTTAGTAAAAGTCAAAATTATTCAATTTCTTCACTTTCTAGGTTTAATTATTGGTAGAAAACGTGCTAAACCTAGGATTTACCCTACTTTTAAAGTTTAATCGTGATAAACCTAGGATTTACTCCACTTTAAACCTCCCAAATGAATCAGAGAATCAGTTATTTAGTAAAAGTCAAAATTATTCAATTTCTTCACTTTCTAGGTTTAATTATTGGTAGAAAACGTGCTAAACCTAGGATTTACCATACTTTTACAGTTTAATCGTGATAAACCTAGGATTTACTCCACTTTAAACCTCCCAAATGAATCAGAGGATCAGTTATTTAGTAAAAGTTAAAATTATTCAATTTCTTCACTTTCTAGGTTCAATTATTGGTACAAAACTTGATAAACCTAGGATTTACTCCACTTTTAAAGTTTAATCGTGATAAAACTAGGATTTACTCCACTTTAAACCTCCCAAACTAATCAGAGGATCAGTTATTTAGTAAAAGTCAAAATTATTCAATTTCTTCACTTTCTAGGTTTTTTTATTGGTAGAAAACGTGATAAACCTAGGATTTACTCCACTTTTGAACCTCAAACTTGATAAACCCAGGATTTGTTCCATTTTTAAACCTCCCAAATGAATCAGAGGATCAGTTATTTAGTAAAAGTCAAAATTATTCAATTTCTTCACTTTCTAGGTTCAATTATTGGTAGAAAACGTGATAAACCTAGGATTTACTCCACTTTTAAAGTTTAATCGTGATAAACCTAGGATTTACTCCACTTTAAACCTTCCAAACTAATCAGAGAATCAAGTATTGGATGAAACTAGATATTCCGAATTATAGGTTTAATTATTGGTACAAAACTCGATAAACCTAGGATTTGATTCAATTAGAATTGTGTGAAAAACAATGAATATCGAAACTACTCCATTTCTGAACATCCTAACTGACCAAAAATTAACGTAATCTAGGAATAATTCCATTTTGAAACTTTGTAGGTTTTCTTTTTGTTTAAAACGAGATAAACCCAACTTGTATTTCAATTTTGTACCTTCCAGACTAACAAGCCGATCGTTTTTGGAAAAAAAATCACAAATTTATCGATTTCTAAACTTAATAAGGTTTCCTGCCTTTTAAAAACACGCTAAACCTAGGATTCATCCCACTTGGAATTTTTATAAATCGGTCAAAAACGATTAACTTTGGAATCAAAACTCTTCTGAACGTCTCAGATTAACCACTCGAACAAAAATTGAAGTTAAATAAGAATCATTTAATTTTTCTAGTAGTTTTAGGTTGAAAATGTGATAAACCTAGCTACAAGTACACTCAGAAACAAGCTATATTCATTTTTTTGGTAAAAAAATTATTAACATCGAAATTATTTTATTCCTAATCTTTTTAAATTTTGTTTCGGTTAAAAATCTACACTAAGAAACATTCCAGATTCATTTTTCGATGAAAAAATTACAAAATATCGAGTTAATTTTTGTTTAAAACTACTCAGACTGATCAAATGATTGAAATTTGAAATAATATATTAAATATTTCATTTCCGAACCTACCGTATAATATTTTTAGTAAAAACTTGTTTATAAACGTTGTAGATTTATTTTTTGATGAAAATATCGAAAAAATATTAAAGTTATCCCATTTGTTATCGTCCTTATCTAATCCTAACGATACCATTCACTTTTAATAAACAAAATTCGATTTTACCATAAATATATTGTACAAATTTCAAATTTATCCCAATCGAGTTTAAATAACAGGGTTGATATTATTCCAAACCCCTATTTTATTTATTAGCGACATCAAAATGTTATAATACACGTTGCCGGGGTAAAAATTTTGGTTCAACTACATCCCTCGTTTGATGGAATTATATTTTAAGCTTTGGTCAATATTTTTCGTTTGATTACATTAGATATATGATTACACTCGTTTATTCATCATTTTTATAACTTATACGCTACGAAAAATGATTAGATTGCAAGTTAAAAAGCAAATTTACCGAATCAAAATCGTATTTCCAACACGCCAAGTCTAAACGAATCAAATTCTGACCTACACTGTATAAATGGTCACCAAACCGGCGCTGTACTGTAGCATTTCGAACTAGAGAATGAGTAGGTGGAATAGAGCTGGATAAAAGTTTAAAAATATGCGTTAATTGAATTTGTTTTCGTTCTGTTTTCAAAATTTTCGAAAATATGCGTTTTCATGAAAGAAAATTCACCATATTTGTTGTTTGGAGTGATTTTTGAAAGAAAAAAAAGGAAATTTTGTAATAATTCCGGTAGATAAGTTTGGTGATTATAAAGTTGAGAGTTTGGTGATTTTTTTTGATCACACTATATGATTGAGAAATGGGAAAGATTTTTTTCCGATTTGCACGTCACTATTTCGACAATTTTCACGAGGTTACGATCGTATTGAATCGCTTTTGTTATGGTGTGGAGTGAAATCGAAATTTCAAACAATATGTAACCTATTTTCACAATATCCAACACAAAAACCAAAACAAATCACTTAAAACTTGCGTCATGCTTTAGCAATTTTCACATTTTACTAAATTTACAGTTAGGCAACTTGAAGTCGAATTTACAAGTAGAATATTCGGTGTGTTTATTGAACGAATGTTTCCCAAATACTTTTCATTATAATAATTTTCGTAAAATCACAAACGAAAACTTACATTTCACAAAAAATGCACTACAAAGTTCGTTAAGATTTTTCAGTTGGTACTAAAAACATATAAAGTG
Organism: Diorhabda carinulata; assembly: GCF_026250575.1. Lineage (NCBI taxonomy): Eukaryota > Metazoa > Arthropoda > Insecta > Coleoptera > Chrysomelidae > Diorhabda > Diorhabda carinulata. The sequence goes on from NC_079463.1 coordinate 1,462,978, forward strand.
TTGTAATTTCTCTCAAAATCAAAATATTGCAATGAATAAAAAAAGAAAATGCTCAGAAAAGATTAAGCAACATTCGAGTTTCCGTAATCAGTCTGTCCTATCAACGAGTCAATCTACAGGGTGTTCTAAACATAAATTTATAATCAATATTTTTGATCGCCCCCGTATAAATCAAAAGACGAAATAACTGACGATGGCTTATAAACAGCGACATTCCTGAAGAATTAAACTACAATTTGAAAAAAAAAATTGTTAAAATCGGCCAAACGATTCAAGAGAAAATGTACTACAAAGTTCGTTAAGATTTTTCAGTTGGTACTAAAAACATATAAAGTGTTGTAATTTCTCTCAAAATGAAAATTTTACAATGACTAAAAAAAGAAAATGCTCAGAAAAGATTAAACAACATTCGAGTTTCCGTAATCAGTCTGTCCTATCAACGAGTCAATCTACAGGGTGTTCTAAACATAAATTTATAATCAATATTTTTGATCGCCCCCGTATAAATCAAAAGACGAAATAACTGACGATGGCTTATAAACAGCGACATTCCTGAAGAATTAAACTACAATTTGAAAAAAAAAATTGTTAAAATCGGCCAAACGATTCAAGAGAAAATGTACTACAAAGTTCGTTAAGATTTTTCAGTTGGTACTAAAAACATATAAAGTGTTGTAATTTCTCTCAAAATGAAAATTTTACAATGACTAAAAAAAGAAAATGCTCAGAAAAGATTAAACAACATTCGAGTTTCCGTAATCAGTCTGTCCTATCAACGAGTCAATCTACAGGGTGTTCTAAACATAAATTTATAATCAATATTTTTAATCGCCCCCGTATAAATCAAAAGACGAAATAACTGACGATGGCTTATAAACAGCGACATTCCTGAAGAATTAAACTACAATTTGAAAAAAAAAATTGTTAAAATCGGCCAAACGATTCAAGAGAAAATGTACTACAAAGTTCGTTAAGATTTTTCAGTTGGTACTAAAAACATATAAAGTGTTGTAATTTCTCTCTAAATCAAAATATTGCATTGAATGAAAAAAGAAAATGTTGAGAAAAGATTGAACAACATTCGAGTTTCCGTAATCAGTCTGTCCTATCAACGATTCAATCTACAGGGTGTTCTAAACATAAATTTATAATCAATATTTTTAATCGCCCCCGTATAAATCAAAAGACGAAATAACTGACGATGGCTTATAAACAGCGACATTCCTGAAGAATTAAACTACATTTTGAAAAAAAAAATGTTAAAATCGGCCAAAGGATTCAAGAGAAAATGTACTACAAAGTTCGTTAAGATTTTTCAGTTGGTACTAAAAACATATAAAGTGTTGTAATTTCTCTCAAAATCAAAATATTGCAATGAATAAAAAAAGAAAATGCTCAGAAAAGATTAAGCAACATTCGAGTTTCCGTAATCAGTCCGACCTATCAACGATTCAATCTACAAGGTGTTCTAAAGAAAAATTTATTTTCAATATTTTTGATCGCCCCCGTATAAATAGAAAAACGGAAAAAATGACGACGTTATCTAGACAGCAACGTTCCTGAAGAATTAAACTACATTTTGAAAAAAAAAAATGTTAAAATCAGCCAAAGGATTCAAGAGAAAATGTACTACAAAGTTCGTTAAGATTTTTCAGTTGGTACTAAAAACATATAAAGTGTTGTAATTTCTCTCAAAATCAAAATATTGCATTGAATGAAAAAAGAAAATGTTGAGAAAAGATTGAACAACATTCGAGTTTCCGTAATCAGTCTGTCCTATCAACGATTCAATCTACAGGGTGTTCTAAACAAAAATTTATTTTTAATATTTTTGATCGCCCCCGTATAAATCAAAAAACGAAATAACTAACGATGGCTTATAAACAGCGACATTCCTGAAGAAAGAAACTACAATTTGAAAAAAAAATTGTTAAAATCGGCCAAAGGATTCAAGAGAAAATGTACTACAAAGTTCGTTAAGATTTTTCAGTTGGTACTAAAAACATATAAAGTGTTGTAATTTCTCTCTAAATCAAAATATTGCAATGAATAAAAAAAGAAAATGTTCAGAAAAGATTAAACAACATTCGAGCTTCCATAAATAGTCTGTCCTATCAACGATTCAATCTACAGGGTGTTCTAAAGAAAAATTTATTTTCAATATTTTTGATCGCCCCCGTATAAATCAAAAAACGAAATAACTAACGATGGCTTATAAACAGCGACATTCCTGAAGAAAGAAACTACAATTTGAAAAAAAAATTGTTAAAATCGGCCAAAGGATTCAAGAGAAAATGTACTACAAAGTTCGTTAAGATTTTTCAGTTGGTACTAAAAACATATAAAGTGTTGTAATTTCTCTCTAAATCAAAATATTGCATTGAATAAAAAAAGAAAATGCTCAGAAAAGATTAAACAACATTCGAGCTTCCATAAATAGTCTGTCCTATCAACGATTCAATCTACAGGGTGTTCTAAAGAAAAATTTATTTTCAATATTTTTGTTCGCCCCCGTATAAAACAAAATACGAAATAAATGACGATGGCTTATAAACAGCGACGTTCCTGAAGAATTAAACTACAATTTGAAAAAAAATTTGTTGAAATCTGTCAAAGGATTCAAGAGAAAATGCACTACAAAGTTCGTTAAGATTTTTCAGTTGGTACTGAAAACATATAAAGTGTTGTAATTTCTCTCAAAATGAAAATTTTGCAATGACTAAAAAAGAAAATGCTCAGAAAAGATTAAACAACATTCGAGTTTCCATAATCAGTCCGTCTTATCAACAAGTCAAGCTACAGGGTGTTCTAAACAAAAATTTATTTTCAATATTTATGATCACCCTCGTATAAATCGAAAAACGGAATAAATGACGACGTTATCTAGACAGCGACGTTCCCGAAGAAAGAAACTACAATTTGAAAAAAAAATTGTTGGAATCGGCCAAAGGATTCAAGAGAGAATGCACTACAAAGTTTGTTAAAATTTTTCAGTTGGTACTGAAAATATATAAAATGTTGTAATTTCTCTCTAAATCAAAATATTGCATTGAATAATAAAAAGAAAATGCTCAGAAAAGATTAAACAACATTCGAGTTTCCATAAATAGTCAGTCCTATCAACGATTCAATCTACAGGGTGTTCTAAACAAAAATTTATAATCAATATTTTTGATCACCCCCGTATAAAACAAAAACGAAATAAACGACGACGATATCTAATCAGTGACGTTCCCGAATAATCAAACTACAATTTGTAAAAAAAAAATTTAGAATCGGTTATAAGATTCAGGAGAAAACGAACTAAACACTTCGATGAAATTTTTTTAGTTTTACTAATTTCCAAACAAACTATGATATAAAAAAAAACAGAAACTTATCGTGAAATTCCAATCGATGTGTGTACGCCTTTGTCCGCGTGATTTCACTGCTAAATACCTTCGGTATGTGCAACTTCGTTCGACAAAATGGACACGAAATTAAGATTCGATTGTAAACTAAGAAGAATGCAGAAATGTTTTGCATATCAGCTGCTTTTAGATAAATAAACGAGTGTAATAATGTCACTTGAAACAATCACTTGATAAAACTTAAAAAGTTAATCTTAATCTTACTTTACGTCATTCGATTATAAATTCTATCACAGCTCAAAATGCGCTTCCACTAGATATCCAGTATTTTTTGCAAGTACGAATTTTTGGAATGTGCAAATCTCGATACGAAATTCGAATATTTAAATATTTTCGAAAAGTGACTCATAAACAAAAACGATTTTTTCCCTTATGTAACAATAATTACAACAAAAACAATCAAATCAACGATAATTTATTACAATATACAGTGTTGCCGTTCAGTTATTATTTCTTGGATTCTCAGATAAATTATTATTGAGATTTCTTTGCATACATTTCAATTTATTTTAGATGATAGATAAAAATTGACAAAATATTTTCCAACGTTGTCGTTTATATATTTTTTCCCCAAAACAATGAGATAATTTAAATTTTAAAGATCACTTCAAGTGTACGAGGGTAATTCAATTAATATTGTCATTGATTATATTTTTACGATGTTGTCAAATTATAATTATTTTACTAGATACAAGGAAATATTTTGAGATCGATATGATGTTCTTATAGAGTTTAAAAAAATTTTTTAACTAATGTTGCCAATTTAGTATTCTTTCACTAGACTGCAAAAAAAAATTTCTTTTGGACAACAGGATCATGTTCAAGGCATTAAGTAGTATTACAACGTTGCCATTCACTTTTTATATCTTAGATCCCGTGAAATAATTTAGATTTGAAAAATTTCTTTGCAAAACGTTGTAAACAAATCGAAATATTGAGAAAAGTGTTTTTCCAATGTTGCCAAATTTGGAGTTGAATTTATAGGTTTTACATCGTTGCCATTTATTTATTTTGTCGTGGAACGGAGGAAATAATTCAGGTTTTCAAATTATTTTCAAACTACGAGTAAAATCAACAGAAATATTGAGAAAATAATTTTTCCAACGTTGCCAATTTAGTAATTTTCTATTAGTTACAAGGAAAAATGTCGAATTTTGAAAAAAAAATTGAAATTGTGCACTTTACATAGTTGCCATTCAATCATTTTGTCTTTAAACTCAAGAAAAATTCAGATTTTGATTTTTTTTTGAAAATACGAGATGAATCAATCGAAATATCGAGAAAATGTTTTGCAACGTTGTCAAATTTGGTAATATTTCATTGGATGAAAAGAAAAATGTCGAATTTTAAAAAAATTGATATTGAGGAGAATTTATGTTTTACATCGTTGCCATTCAATCATTTTGTCTTTAAACTCAAGAAAAAATTCAGATTTTGATTTTTTTTTCGAAAATACGAGATGAATCAATCGAAATATCGAGAAAATGTTTTGCAACGTTGTCAAATTTGGTAATATTTCATTAGATGCAAAGAAAAATGTCGAATTTTAAAAAAATTTATATTGAGGAGAATTTATGTTTTACATCGTTGCCATTCAATCATTTTATCTTTAAACTCAAGAAATAATTTAGATTTTGATTTTTTTTTCAAAAATACGAGAAGAATCCATAGAAATATCGAGAAAATGTTTTGCAACGTTGTCAAATTTGGTAATATTTCATTAGATGCAAAGAAAAATGACGAATTTTAAAAAAATTGATATTGAGGAGAATTTATGTTTTACATCGTTGCCATTCAATCATTTTGTCATAAAACACAAGAAAAAATTTAGTTTTTGATTTTTTTTTCGAAAATACGAGAAGAATCCATAGAAATATCGAGAAAATGTTTTGCAACGTTGTCAAATTTGGTAATATTTCATTAGATGCAAAGAAAAATGACGAATTTTAAAAAAATTGATATTGAGGAGAATTTATGTTTTACATCGTTGCCATTCAATCATTTTGTCTTTAAACTCAAGAAATAATTTAGATTTTGATTTTTTTTTTCCAAAATACGAGAAGAATCAATCGAAATATCGAGAAAATGTTTTGCAACGTTGTCAAATTTGGTAATATTTCATTAGATGCAAAGAAAAATGTCGAATTTTGAAAAAATTGATATTGAGGATAATTTATGTTTTACATCGTTGCCATTCAATCATTTTGTCTTTAAACTCAAGAAATAATTTAGATTTTGATTTTTTTTTCGAAAATACGAGAAGAATCAATCGAAATATCGAGAAAATGTTTTGCAACGTTGTCAAATTTGGTAATATTTCATTAGATGCAAAGAAAAATGTCGAATTTTAAAAAAATTTATATTGAGGAGAATTTATGTTTTACATCGTTGCCATTCAATCATTTTGTCTTTAAACTCAAGAAATAATTTAGATTTTGATTTTTTTTTTCGAAAATACGAGAAGAATCAATCGAAATATCGAGAAAATGTTTTGCAACGTTGTCAAATTTGGTAATATTTCATTAGATGCAAAGAAAAATGTCGAATTTTGAAAAAATTGATATTGAGGAGAATTTATGTTTTACATCGTTGCCATTCAATCATTTTGTCTTTAAACTCAAGAAATAATTTAGATTTTGATTTTTTTTTTCGAAAATACGAGAAGAATCAATCGAAATATCGAGAAAATGTTTTGCAACGTTGTCAAATTTGGTAATATTTCATTAGATGCAAAGAAAAATGTCGAATTTTGAAAAAAATCAACATCCAGTCAAATTTATACGTAATACATCGTTGCCATTTACTTATTTAGTCGTAGAACCCAAGAAATAATTCGTTTTTCGAAATTAATCGCATTTACAAGGTAATTCAACCAATATATAAAGAAAAAATTTCTTCCCAACGTCGCCAACGTTCATTATTTGTTTCAAAGTCACTTTTTTTTTCGAGAAAATTATACCATACGTACATTATCACCGGATCACCGTATTTTTTTTGCCCATCATTCGAACGACAAAAAAAAAAACCAAAAATAAAATAACAAACAACAACAATCGTCGATAGAGAGAAGCGCGCGCATCGACCAACTTCGTAAAACTCATCCAGATATCTAGAGGAACGCGTTTCACCTAACGTGCCACAACCCGAGATTCAAAACGCTCAACTGCGGCAATTTCATAACTTTTTCTAGTCCGACGGTAGTTATTTTAGTACAACCGTACAAATCTATACACTTTAACCTAGTGAGCGCCTCGGCTATGTTCGTTAAACCTTTATCCGTCACTCTGCTACATTGTCCTATATTCAAAGTTTCCAAATCGTGCAAAGTGTTCGATATTTTGGCCAAACCTTCGTCCGAAATTTGGCACGCACTCAAAGACAAACTTTTCAAATTGAACAAACCTTGCGAGATGTGCACCAAGGCCTGATCGCCGATTTTGTCGCAAAACGACACGTCCAACGAAGATATCCTCGAACCGCCTTCCGCCAAATACGCCATACCTATGTCGGAGATGTTGTCGCAAGAACGAAGATTCAATTCGCGAAGATTCGACATTTTCGCCAGGTGTTTTAGGCCGCTGTCGGTGATGCTGATGCAAAAACTGAGGTTGATCGATTTTAACGATGTTAAACCGGTCGCGTGCTTCAGAGCTTCGTCCGAAAGTCTTTGGCAATCCTGCAGACCTGAAACAACGAGGAAACGACGTTATAGACCTACACATCTAGATCTACAATCGAATTCATACAAAACAACGCGAGTATCAACTCGAAATACGCGTCACCATCGAGATTTCCATGCGACATAACCTCCAAAAACTTGACGTAGCTTTTGGAGTTACACACATTTTGAAAGTTAACGACTGTCGCCTGAAACCAACTGTTTCGATTGCGTGTCTGTAGACCAATCAGTGTAGCCGTCGCCTACATTTGCTCTAACTCGGGAAAGCTGCAGCTGAAGAAACAACCACCAGCAACTTCGAACAGTTCTTTAGAACTCTTAGAAATAGGAATTAGCTCCCCTAGGTCATTTCTAACGCCGGGAGGACCTGACAAGACATAATTAGAACAAAATAATGCTTCCTGGAAGGCTTCAACGTCGATTTCCTTCAGAGAACTCGTCGGAACGGATCTAATGGTGTCCAGGATCTCCAAATGAGCTGGGAGAACAAAAAAAAGTCCGTAGTACGACTAAATATGATGCTGAACTGGTTTTGTCAAGGAATCGGTCGTGAAAAAGTCCCAATAGAAAGTTTCATGTCGAGATGGAGCTTCCAAGGATCCTCGAGTGGTTCAAAATAGGAATCAGCTCCCCTAGGTCGTTTCTAACGCCAGGAGGACCTGACAAGACATAATTAGAACAAAATAATGCTTCCTGGAAGGCTTCAACGTAGATTTCCTTCAAAGACCTCGACGGAACGGATCTAATAGTGTCCAGGATCTCCAAATGAGCTGGGAGAACAAGAAAAAGTCCTTAGTACGACTAAATATCATGCTGAACAGGTTTTTGTCAAGGAATCGGTCGTGAAAAAGTCCCAATAGAAAGTTTCATGTCGAGATGGAGCTTCCAAGGATCCTCGAGTGGTTCAAAATAGGAATCAGCTCCCCTAGGTCGTTTCTAACGCCAGGAGGACCTGACAAGACATAATTAGAACAAAATAATGCTTCCTGGAAGGCTTCAACGTCGATTTCCTTCAGAGAACTCGTCGGAACGGATCTAATGGTGTCCAGGATCTCCAAATGAGCTGGGAGAACAAAAAAAAGTCCGTAGTACGACTAAATATGATGCTGAACTGGTTTTGTCAAGGAATCGGTCGTGAAAAAGACCGAGTAGAAAATTTCAAGTCGTGATGGAGCTTCCAAGGATCCTCGAGTGGTTCAAAATAGGAATCAGCTCCCCTAGGTCGTTTCTAACGCCAGGAGGACCTGACAAGACATAATTAGAACAAAATAATGCTTCCTGGAAGGCTTCAACGTAGATTTCCTTCAAAGACCTCGACGGAACGGATCTAATGGTGTCCAGGATCTCCAAATGAGCTGGGAGAACAAGAAAAAGTCCTTAGTACGACTAAATATCATGCTGAACAGGTTTTTGTCAAGGAATCGGTCGTGAAAAAGTCCCAATAGAAAGTTTCATGTCGAGATGGAGCTTCCAAGGATCCTCGAGTGGTTCAAAATAGGAATCAGCTCCCCTAGGTCGTTTCTAACGCCAGGAGGACCTGACAAGACATAATTAGAACAAAATAATGCTTCCTGGAAGGCTTCAACGTCGATTTCCTTCAGAGAACTCGTCGGAACGGATCTAATGGTGTCCAGGATCTCCAAATGAGCTGGGAGAACAAAAAAAAGTCCGTAGTACGACTAAATATGATGCTGAACTGGTTTTGTCAAGGAATCGGTCGTGAAAAAGACCGAGTAGAAAATTTCAAGTCGTGATGGAGCTTCCAAGGATCCTCGAGTGGTTCAAAATAGGAATCAGCTCCCCTAGGTCGTTTCTAACGCCAGGAGGACCTGACAAGACATAATTAGAACAAAATAATGCTTCCTGGAAGGCTTCAACGTAGATTTCCTTCAAAGACCTCGACGGAACGGATCTAATGGTGTCCAGGATCTCCAAATGAGCTGGGAGAACAAGAAAAAGTCCTTAGTACGACTAAATATCATGCTGAACAGGTTTTTGTCAAGGAATCGGTCGTGAAAAAGTCCCAATAGAAAGTTTCATGTCGAGATGGAGCTTCCAAGGATCCTCGAGTGGTTCAAAATAGGAATCAGCTCCCCTAGGTCGTTTCTAACGCCAGGAGGACCTGACAAGACATAATTAGAACAAAATAATGCTTCCTGGAAGGCTTCAACGTCGATTTCCTTCAGAGAACTTGTCGGAACGGATCTAATGGTGTCCAGGATCTCCAAATGAGCTGGGAGAACAAAAAAAAGTCCGTAGTACGACTAAATATGATGCTGAACTGGTTTTGTCAAGGAATCGGTCGTGAAAAAGACCGAGTAGAAAATTTCAAGTCGTGATGGAGCTTCCAAGGATCCTCGAGTGGTTCAAAATAGGAATCAGCTCCCCTAGGTCGTTTCTAACGCCAGGAGGACCTGACAAGACATAATTAGAACAAAATAATGCTTCCTGGAAGGCTTCAACGTCGATTTCCTTCAGAGAACTCGTCGGAACGGATCTAATGGTGTCCAGGATCTCCAAATGAGCTGGGAGAACAAAAAAAAGTCCGTAGTACGACTAAATATGATGCTGAACTGGTTTTTGTCAAGGAATCGGTCGTGAAAAAGTCCCAATAGAAAGTTTCATGTCGAGATGGAGCTTCCAAGGATCCTCGAGTGGTTCAAAATAGGAATCAGCTCCCCTAGGTCGTTTCTAACGCCAGGAGGACCTGACAAGACATAATTAGAACAAAATAATGCTTCCTGGAAGGCTTCAACGTCGATTTCCTTCAGAGAACTCGTCGGAACGGATCTAATGGTGTCCAGGATCTCCAAATGAGCTGGGAGAACAAAAAAAAGTCCGTAGTACGACTAAATATGATGCTGAACTGGTTTTGTCAAGGAATCGGTCGTGAAAAAGACCGAGTAGAAAATTTCAAGTCGTGATGGAGCTTCCAAGGATCCTCGAGTGGTTCAAAATAGGAATCAGCTCCCCCTAGGTCATTTCTAACGCCGGGAGGACCTGACAAGACATAATTAGAACAAAATAATGCTTCCTGGAAGGCTTCAACGTCGATTTCCTTTAGAGAACTCGTCGGAACGGCTCTAATGGTGCCAAGGATCTCCAAATGAGCTGAGAGAACAAAAAAAAGTCCGTAGTACGACTAAATATGATGCTGAACTGGTTTTTGTCAAGGAATCGGTCGTGAAAAAGTCCCAATAGAAAGTTTCATGTCGAGATGGAGCTTCCAAGGATCCTCGAGTGGTTCAAAATAGGAATCAGCTCCCCTAGGTCGTTTCTAACGCCAGGAGGACCTGACAAGACATAATTAGAACAAAATAATGCTTCCTGGAAGGCTTCAACGTAGATTTCCTTCAGAAACCTCGTCGTAACGGATCTAATGGTGTCCAGGATCTCCAAATGAGCTGGGAGAACAAAAAAAAGTCCTTAGTACGACTAAATATGATGCTGAACAGGTTTTTGTCAAGGAATCGATCGTGAAAAAGACCGAATAGAAAGTTTCATGTCGCGATGGAGATTCCAAGGATCCTCGAGTGGTTCAAAATAGGAATCAGCTCCCCCTAGGTCATTTCTAACGCCGGGAGGACCTGACAAGACATAATTAGAACAAAATAATGCTTCCTGGAAGGCTTCAACGTCGATTTCCTTCAGAGAACTCGTCGGAACGGATCTAATGGTGTCCAGGATCTCCAAATGAGCTGGGAGAACAAAAAAAAGTCCGTAGTACGACTAAATATGATGCTGAACTGGTTTTGTCAAGGAATCGGTCGTGAAAAAGACCGAGTAGAAAATTTCAAGTCGTGATGGAGCTTCCAAGGATCCTCGAGTGGTTCAAAATAGGAATCAGCTCCCCCTAGGTCATTTCTAACGCCGGGAGGACCTGACAAGACATAATTAGAACAAGATATGCTTCCTGGAAGGTTTCAACGTCGATTTCCTTCAGAGAACTCGTCGGAACGGATCTAATGGTGTCCAGGATCTCCAAATGAGCTGGGAGAACAAAAAAAAGTCCGTAGTACGACTAAATATGATGCTGAACTGGTTTTGTCAAGGAATCGGTCGTGAAAAAGACCGAGTAGAAAATTTCAAGTCGTGATGGAGCTTCCAAGGATCCTCGAGTGGTTCAAAATAGGAATCAGCTCCCCCTAGGTCATTTCTAACGCCGGGAGGACCTGACAAGACATAATTAGAACAAGATATGCTTCCTGGAAGGTTTCAACGTCGATTTCCTTCAGAGAACTCGTCGGAACGGATCTAATGGTGTCCAGGATCTCCAAATGAGCTGGGAGAACAAAAAAAAGTCCGTAGTACGACTAAATATGATGCTGAACTGGTTTTGTCAAGGAATCGGTCGTGAAAAAGACCGAGTAGAAAATTTCAAGTCGTGATGGAGCTTCCAAGGATCCTCGAGTGGTTCAAAATAGGAATCAGCTCCCCCTAGGTCATTTCTAACGCCGGGAGGACCTGACAAGACATAATTAGAACAAGATATGCTTCCTGGAAGGTTTCAACGTCGATTTCCTTCAGAGAACTCGTCGGAACGGATCTAATGGTGTCCAGGATCTCCAAATGAGCTGGGAGAACAAAAAAAAGTCCTTAGTACGACTAAATATGATGCTGAACTGGTTTTGTCAAGGAATCGGTCGTGAAAAAGACCGAGTAGAAAATTTCAAGTCGTGATGGAGCTTCCAAGGATCCTCGAGTGGTTCAAAATAGGAATCAGCTCCCCTAGGTCGTTTCTAACGCCAGGAGGACCTGACAAGACATAATTAGAACAAAATAATGCTTCCTGGAAGGCTTCAACGTCGATTTCCTTCAGAAACCTCGTCGTAACGGATCTAATGGTGTCCAGGATCTCCAAATGAGCTGGGAGAACAAAAAAAAGTCTTGAGTACGACTAAATATGATGCTGAACAGGTTTTTGTCAAGGAATCGATCGTGAAAAAGACCGAATAGAAAGTTTCATGTCGCGATGGAGCTTCCAAGGATCCTCGATTGGTTCAAAATAGGAATCAGCTCCCCCTAGGTCGTTTCTAACGCCAGGAGGACCTGACAGGACATAATTAGAACAAAATAATGCTTCCTGGAAGGCTTCAACGTGGATTTCCTTGGAAAAATGTTTAAAAAACGATAATTTTTCTACATATTTAGACGAAATTTCAAAAATTCTATACGATTATATAAAACCAACGTTGCCGTTTAACTTTTTTTGTCCCTATAACCATTGAAAAACGATCAAATTTATCAATATTTTCTTACCTAAATATTCCAATGATTGATTCCCGAAAGCTAAATGTCCAATACCTTGATCGCTGATATGCCAGCAGCTTCTCAAATTCAGCCTCTTGAGTTTCTTCAATCCCCAAGCGATCAGCACCAAACCGGTATTGGTAACATTGCAACACCCGCCCAATTCCAACACTTCGAGATTCTTCAGATATTGAGCAATCCTGCTCAAGGAATTGTCGGTGACTTGTTTGCACAACGAGAGATTTAATTGGGTGAGCGACGGACATTCGGATGCGAATCCGTGGGAGATACCAACGTCGGCAACGTTGTAACAACCGCTCAAATTCAGAGATTCCAAATTTGGTATGCCTGCAACAACAAGATAATTCAACCCCTGCGAAATTGGAGGGAGCGAGTCATGAAAATCGTTAATAAGGAGGTTTTTTGGGTGCGCTAATCAAATATTTGGGGTATTTATAGTTTTCGAAACGTTCAAAAAAGGGGTGTGCGAGGTACTGCGTATAAAATTTTGAGTAGCTTTGTCGACTGGTTTCTGTGAATGATCCACAGCAACATCCATTTATTTATTCTAGTTAATTCAGCAATTCAATTATCATAATTGTCATAACGTTTCACAATTTTTATAATTTCGTACTAATTTTTCTAAATTTTTCAAAATTTTCCTCCATCTTCATATTATTGAGCATTTTCTAAATTTTTTCATGATTTTCGTGAATTTCTTTTTAATTCTCGTAATCTTTTTATTTTTCACACCAATTTTTTCATAATTTTGTCGAAATTCTAAAAATGTTTCACAATTTTTATAATTTCGTAGCAATTTTTCTATATTTCTCAAAATTTTTCGATATTTTTTCCTCGATCTTCATTTATTAAGAATTTTCTAAAATTTTTGACAATTTTCATAGTTTTCCCATAATTTTCGTAAATTTCTTCTTAATTCTCGTAATCTTTTTAGTCTTCATACCAATTTTTCCATATTTTTCAAAAATTTTCCATAATATCTCTTCAATTTTCATATTATTACGATTTTTCTAAATTTTTCCATTAATCTTTCAAAATTTTCGTAAATTTCTTTTTAATTCTCGTAATCTTTTTATTTTTCTATAATTTCGTCGAAATTCTTAAAATGTTTTACAATTTTTCCATATTTTTTAAAAATTTTCCATAATATCTCTTCAATTTTCATATTATTACGATTTTTCTAAATTTTTCCATTAATCTTTCAAAATTTTCGTAAATTTCTTTTTAATTCTCGTAATCTTTTTATTTTTCTATAATTTCGTCGAAATTCTTAAAATGTTTTACAATTTTTCCATATTTTTTAAAAATTTTCCATAATATCTCTTCAATTTTCATATTATTACGATTTTTCTAAATTTTTCCATTAATCTTTCAAAATTTTCGTAAATTTCTTTTTAATTCTCGTAATCTTTTTATTTTTCTATAATTTCGTCGAAATTCTTAAAATGTTTTACAATTTTTCCATATTTTTTAAAAATTTTCCATAATTTCTCTTCAATTTTCATATTATTACGATTTTTCTAAATTTTTCCATAAATCTTTCAAAATTTTCGTAAATTTCTTTTTAATTCTCGTAATCTTTTTATTTTTCTATAATTTCGTCGAAATTCTTAAAATGTTTTACAATTTTTCCATATTTTTTAAAAATTTTCCATAATTTCTCTTCAATTTTCATATTATTACGATTTTTCTAAATTTTTCCATAAATCTTTCAAAATTTTCGTAAATTTCTTTTTAATTCTCGTAATCTTTTTATTTTTCTATAATTTCGTCGAAATTCTTAAAATGTTTTACAATTTTTCCATATTTTTTAAAAATTTTCCATAATTTCTCTTCAATTTTCATATTATTACGATTTTTCTAAATTTTTCCATAAATCTTTCAAAATTTTTCCATAAATCTTTCAAAATTTTCGTAAATTTCTTTTTAATTCTCGTAATCTTTTTATTTTTCTATAATTTCGTCGAAATTCTTAAAATGTTTTACAATTTTTCCATATTTTTCAAAAATTTTCCATAATTTCTCTTCAATTTTCATATTATTACGATTTTTCTAAATTTTTTCATAAATCTTCCAAAATTTTCTTAAATTTCTTTTTAATTCTCGTAATCTTTTTATTTTTCTATAATTTTTCCATATTTTTGTCGAAATTCTCAAAATGTTTCACAATTTTTATAATTTCATACTAATTTTTCTAAATTTTTCAAAATTTTCCTCCATCTTCATATTATTGAGCATTTTCTAAATTTTTTGATATTTTTCGTGGTTTTTCCAAAATTTTCGTAAATTTCTTTTTAAATCTCGAAATCTTTTTATTTTTCTATAATTTCGTCGAAATTCTTAAAATGTTTTACAATTTTTCCATATTTTTCAAAAATTTTCCATAATTTCTCTTATATTTTCATATTATTACGATTTTTTTAAATTTTTCCATAAATCTTTCAAAATTTTCGTAAATTTCTTTTTAATTCTCGTAATCTTTTTATTTTTCTATAATTTTGTCTAAATTCTCAAAATGTTTTACAATTTTTATAATTTCATACCAATTTTTCTATATTTTTCAAAATTTTCCTCCATCTTCATATTATTGAGCATTTTCTAAATTTTTTCATAATTTTCGTAAATTTCTTTTTAATTCTCGTAATCTTTTTATTCTTCACACTAATTTTTCCATATTTTTCAAAAATTTTCCATAATTTCTCTTAAATTTTCATATTATTACGATTTTTCTAAATTTTTCCATAATTCTTTCAAAATTTTCGTAAATTTCTTTTTAATTCTCATCTTTTTTATCATAGTTTTTATCAATTTTCCAATATTTTTCATAATTTTTTTATATCTTCTTGATTGTTAATAATCTCCGTCATTTCTTTTCAATTCTCATGATTTTTCATTTTTCTTTTTTGGTTGTTTTATCAATTTTTTAATAATTTTTAAAATTTTTACATTATATCTCCCCAATTTTTCTAATTTTCATTTTACCTCGAATTTTCCAAGTTTTCTCATAATTTTTATTATTTGAATTTCCTATAAGTTTGATGGTTTTCTTAATTTTTTCATAATTTTGCCTAATTTTTTCAAAATCTTCATAATTTCTTCTTAAATCTAATTAATTTTATAATCGCGATTTTATTAATATTTCCATTATTCATAAAATTTCACTATAATTTTCCACGATTTTCTTATTTTTTAATAACTTTCGAACTTTATTCCAATTTTCATGATTTTTTCATAATTTTTCAATAATCTTTCCGTAATTCTCATATTTCTTCACAATTTTCCTAACTTTATCCGGATTTTTTTCATATTTTTCATAACTTTTCCTTAACTTCTCCGCAAACCTCCAAACTTTTTTAAAATTTAATAATTTCGTGATTTTCTTCAAACGATTCATATGAAAATACCCTCATTATATAACGACCAGTTTCGATCTATTTGAATCTCATCAGGACAGCGTAACGCTTCAGCAATATTTAATTTTAAATTCAACAACTTGATCAATGATATTTAATTTGTATAGGAAACACGTAAAAAATAATTACCCCACTAAGTAATAGCATTTTAAACAAAAATAACAAAAAACAATTTTTACTAGAACATAAATTTTAATTATTTGTCTTTCGAAGGTAGATAACACCTCAAAACATCAAATACAGTTCCTCTGACCGGTTTAGACTCATTCAGATCTCATCAGCACAGATCACAATTTTATAAAAAAAACAATTCAATCGTAGCACTGAATACTAGTTACAACAGATGTTTCTCGATTATTTTAATTTTAGAATGATGCACTGACTTAAGAATGACGCAACCACCACGAATAGTAGATTTCAATTAAATATGAACAGCAATATAATAAATGCCAGTGGGTAATGCAGAAACATAATTAACTCCATTTATTTTTTTGTGAACTAATTGAAACAAATTTGTTTTTTATGTGTATAAAAAGACGTTGTAACACGTTATACAGTTCGACAATTGTATAAATGAGTCGATTTTTGTCAAAATACGAAAAAACTGAGTAAAAACATGGTTTTAAATATTTTTTTTTAAATACGAGGGTCTCTACATAAGTTTCGAGATACATTACTAATTTACGTCATTACGATCCTGAATATTTTCATCAAAATACGAAAAAACTGAGTAAAAACATGGTTTTAAATATTTTTT
Organism: Diorhabda carinulata; assembly: GCF_026250575.1. Lineage (NCBI taxonomy): Eukaryota > Metazoa > Arthropoda > Insecta > Coleoptera > Chrysomelidae > Diorhabda > Diorhabda carinulata. The sequence continues at coordinate 1,479,508 of NC_079463.1, forward strand.
TTAAAATACGAGGGTCTCTACATAAGTTTCGAGATACATTACTAATTTACGTCATTACGATCCTGAATATTTTTATCAAAATACGAAAAAACTGAGTAAAAACATGGTTTTAAATATTTTTTTTAAAATACGAGGGTCTCTACATAAGTTTCGAGATACATTACTAATTTACGTCATTACGATCCTGAATATTTTTATCAAAATACGAAAAAACTGAGTAAAAACATGGTTTTAAATATTTTTTTTAAAATACGAGGGTCTCTACATAAGTTTCGAGATACATTACTAATTTACGTCATTACGATCCTGAATATTTTCATCAAAATACGAAAAAACTGAGTAAAAACATGGTTTTAAATATTTTTTTTAAAATACGAGGGTCTCTACATAAGTTTCGAGATACATTACTAATTTACGTCATTACGATCCTGAATATTTTTATCAAAATACGAAAAAACTGAGTAAAAACATGGTTTTAAATATTTTTTTTAAAATACGAGGGTCTCTACATAAGTTTCGAGATACATTACTAATTTACGTCATTACGATCCTGAATATTTTTATCAAAATACGAAAAAACTGAGTAAAAACATGGTTTTAAATATTTTTTTTAAAATACGAGGGTCTCTACATAAGTTTCGAGATACATTACTAATTTACGTCATTACGATCCTGAATATTTTTATCAAAATACGAAAAAACTGAATAAAAACATGGTTTTAAATATTTTTTTTAAAATACGAGGGTCTCTACATAAGTTTCGAGATACATTACTAATTTACGTCATTACGATCCTGAATATTTTCATCAAAATACGAAAAAACTGAGTAAAAACATGGTTTTAAATATTTTTTTTTTAAATACGAGGGTCTCTACATAAGTTTCGAGATACATTACTAATTTACGTCATTACGATCCTGAATATTTTTATCAAAATACGAAAAAACTGAGTAAAAACATGGTTTTAAATATTTTTTTTAAAATACGAGGGTCTCTACATAAGTTTCGAGATACATTACTAATTTACGTCATTACGATCCTGAATATTTTTATCAAAATACGAAAAAACTGAATAAAAACATGGTTTTAAATATTTTTTTTAAAATACGAGGGTCTCTACATAAGTTTCGAGATACGTTACTAATTTACGTCATTACGATCCTGAATATTTTTATCAAAATACGAAAAAACTGAGTAAAAACATGGTTTTAAATATTTTTTTTAAAATACGAGGGTCTCTACATAAGTTTCGAGATACATTACTAATTTACGTCATTACGATCCTGAATATTTTTATCAAAATACGAAAAAACTGAGTAAAAACATGGTTTTAAATATTTTTTTTAAAATACGAGGGTCTCTACATAAGTTTCGAGATACGTTACTAATTTACGTCATTACGATCCTGAATATTTTTATCAAAATACGAAAAAACTGAGTAAAAACATGGTTTTAAATATTTTTTTTAAAATACGAGGGTCTCTACATAAGTTTCGAGATACATTACTAATTTACGTCATTACGATCCTGAATATTTTTATCAAAATACGAAAAAACTGAGTAAAAACATGGTTTTAAATATTTTTTTTAAAATACGAGGGTCTCTACATAAGTTTCGAGATACATTACTAATTTACGTCATTACGATCCTGAATATTTTTATCAAAATACGAAAAAACTGAGTAAAAACATGGTTTTAAATATTTTTTTTAAAATACGAGGGTATCTACATAAGTTTCGAGATACATTACTAATTTACGTCATTACGATCCTGAATATTTTTATCAAAATACGAAAAAACTGAGTAAAAACATGGTTTTAAATATTTTTTTTAAAATACGAGGGTCTCTACATAAGTTTCGAGATACATTACTAATTTACGTCATTACGATCCTGAATATTTTTATCAAAATACGAAAAAACTGAATAAAAACATGGTTTTAAATATTTTTTTTAAAATACGAGGGTCTCTACATAAGTTTCGAGATACATTACTAATTTACGTCATTACGATCCTGAATATTTTTATCAAAATACGAAAAAACTGAATAAAAACATGGTTTTAAATATTTTTTTTAAAATACGAGGGTCTCTACATAAGTTTCGAGATACATTACTAATTTACGTCATTACGATCCTGAATATTTTTATCAAAATACGAAAAAACTGAGTAAAAACATGGTTTTAAATATTTTTTTTAAAATACGAGGGTCTCTACATAAGTTTCGAGATACATTACTAATTTACGTCATTACGATCCTGAATATTTTTATCAAAATACGAAAAAACTGAATAAAAACATGGTTTTAAATATTTTTTTTAAAATACGAGGGTCTCTACATAAGTTTCGAGATACATTACTAATTTACGTCATTACGATCCTGAATATTTTTATCAAAATACGAAAAAACTGAGTAAAAACATGTTTTTAAATATTTTTTTTTAAATACGAGGGTCTCTACATAAGTTTCGAGATACATTACTAATTTACGTCATTACGATCCTGAATATTTTTATCAAAATACGAAAAAACTGAGTAAAAACATGTTTTTAAATATTTTTTTTAAAATACGAGGGTCTCTACATAAGTTTCGAGATACATTACTAATTTACGTCATTACGATCCTGAATATTTTTATCAAAATACGAAAAAACTGAGTAAAAACATGGTTTTAAATATTTTTTTTAAAATACGAGGGTCTCTACATAAGTTTCGAGATACATTACTAATTTACGTCATTACGATCCTGAATATTTTTATCAAAATACGAAAAAACTGAGTAAAAACATGGTTTTAAATATTTTTTTTAAAATACGAGGGTCTCTACATAAGTTTCGAGATACATTACTAATTTACGTCATTACGATCCTGAATATTTTTATCAAAATACGAAAAAACTGAATAAAAACATGGTTTTAAATATTTTTTTTAAAATACGAGGGTCTCTACATAAGTTTCGAGATACATTACTAATTTACGTCATTACGATCCTGAATATTTTTATCAAAATACGAAAAAACTGAGTAAAAACATGTTTTTAAATATTTTTTTTTAAATACGAGGGTCTCTACATAAGTTTCGAGATACATTACTAATTTACGTCATTACGATCCTGAATATTTTTATCAAAATACGAAAAAACTGAATAAAAACATGGTTTTAAATATTTTTTTTAAAATACGAGGGTCTCTACATAAGTTTCGAGATACATTACTAATTTACGTCATTACGATCCTGAATATTTTTATCAAAATACGAAAAAACTGAGTAAAAACATGTTTTTAAATATTTTTTTTAAAATACGAGGGTCTCTACATAAGTTTCGAGATACATTACTAATTTACGTCATTACGATCCTGAATATTTTTATCAAAATACGAAAAAACTGAATAAAAACATGGTTTTAAATATTTTTTTTAAAATACGAGGGTCTCTACATAAGTTTCGAGATACATTACTAATTTACGTCATTACGATCCTGAATATTTTTATCAAAATACGAAAAAACTGAATAAAAACATGTTTTTAAATATTTTTTTTAAAATACGAGGGTCTCTACATAAGTTTCGAGATACATTACTAATTTACGTCATTACGATCCTGAATATTTTTATCAAAATACGAAAAAACTGAGTAAAAACATGGTTTTAAATATTTTTTTTTAAAATACGAGGGTCTCTACATAAGTTTCGAGATACATTACTAATTTACGTCATTACGATCCTGAATATTTTTATCAAAATACGAAAAAACTGAGTAAAAACATGGTTTTAAATATTTTTTTTAAAATACGAGGGTCTCTACATAAGTTTCGAGATACATTACTAATTTACGTCATTACGATCCTGAATATTTTTATCAAAATACGAAAAAACTGAATAAAAACATGGTTTTAAATATTTTTTTTAAAATACGAGGGTCTCTACATAAGTTTCGAGATACATTACTAATTTACGTCATTACGATCCTGAATATTTTTATCAAAATACGAAAAAACTGAATAAAAACATGTTTTTAAATATTTTTTTTAAAATACGAGGGTCTCTACATAAGTTTCGAGATACATTACTAATTTACGTCATTACGATCCTGAATATTTTTATCAAAATACGAAAAAACTGAGTAAAAACATGGTTTTAAATATTTTTTTTTAAAATACGAGGGTCTCTACATAAGTTTCGAGATACATTACTAATTTACGTCATTACGATCCTGAATATTTTTATCAAAATACGAAAAAACTGAGTAAAAACATGTTTTTAAATATTTTTTTTAAAATACGAGGGTCTCTACATAAGTTTCGAGATACATTACTAATTTACGTCATTACGATCCTGAATATTTTTATCAAAATACGAAAAAACTGAATAAAAACATGGTTTTAAATATTTTTTTTAAAATACGAGGGTCTCTACATAAGTTTCGAGATACATTACTAATTTACGTCATTACGATCCTGAATATTTTTATCAAAATACGAAAAAACTGAATAAAAACATGTTTTTAAATATTTTTTTTAAAATACGAGGGTCTCTACATAAGTTTCGAGATACATTACTAATTTACGTCATTACGATCCTGAATATTTTTATCAAAATACGAAAAAACTGAGTAAAAACATGGTTTTAAATATTTTTTTTTAAAATACGAGGGTCTCTACATAAGTTTCGAGATACATTACTAATTTACGTCATTACGATCCTGAATATTTTTATCAAAATACGAAAAAACTGAGTAAAAACATGTTTTTAAATATTTTTTTTAAAATACGAGGGTCTCTACATAAGTTTCGAGATACATTACTAATTTACGTCATTACGATCCTGAATATTTTTATCAAAATACGAAAAAACTGAATAAAAACATGGTTTTAAATATTTTTTTTAAAATACGAGGGTCTCTACATAAGTTTCGAGATACATTACTAATTTACGTCATTACGATCCTGAATATTTTTATCAAAATACGAAAAAACTGAATAAAAACATGTTTTTAAATATTTTTTTTAAAATACGAGGGTCTCTACATAAGTTTCGAGATACATTACTAATTTACGTCATTACGATCCTGAATATTTTTATCAAAATACGAAAAAACTGAGTAAAAACATGGTTTTAAATATTTTTTTTTAAAATACGAGGGTCTCTACATAAGTTTCGAGATACATTACTAATTTACGTCATTACGATCCTGAATATTTTTATCAAAATACGAAAAAACTGAGTAAAAACATGGTTTTAAATATTTTTTTTTAAAATACGAGGGTCTCTACATAAGTTTCGAGATACATTACTAATTTACGTCATTACGATCCTGAATATTTTTATCAAAATACGAAAAAACTGAGTAAAAACATGGTTTTAAATATTTTTTTTTAAAATACGAGGGTCTCTACATAAGTTTCGAGATACATTACTAATTTACGTCATTACGATCCTGAATATTTTTATCAAAATACGAAAAAACTGAGTAAAAACATGGTTTTAAATATTTTTTTTTTAAATACGAGGGTCTCTACATAAGTTTCGAGATACATTACTAATTTACGTCATTACGATCCTGAATATTTTTATCAAAATACGAAAAAACTGAGTAAAAACATGGTTTTAAATATTTTTTTTAAAATACGAGGGTCTCTACATAAGTTTCGAGATACATTACTAATTTACGTCATTACGATCCTGAATATTTTTATCAAAATACGAAAAAACTGAGTAAAAACATGGTTTTAAATATTTTTTTTAAAATACGAGGGTCTCTACATAAGTTTCGAGATACATTACGAAGTTATATCATAAAGTGGTCAAAAAATGGAATTAAATCGCGAAAGTTTCGACTTTTGGTGATGGATTTCGTGAATATTTGTCTGTCAAAAAGTTCAGTTCGAGTCGGAAACTAAAAAACAATCGATTGTATGGATATTTCAAGAAAAACCGAATCTGTTCGCGTTGAATGAAATGATCGCCTGGTTTTTCGAAATAACTTGAACGTATCGCCTCTGGACGGTAAAGAAAATCAGTTAAACCAACCTCGGAAGATGGATCAACACATCAGTTCAAACGAGAACGGTTTTCAACAGTCCAAACATCGAATTAATAAGTTATCCATCGTACAGTTCTTGTTCGGCACCTAATTATTTATTATTTTTGACGTAGGATGAGAATAAACGTTTTTTTATAACTAAAAAAGGGGTTGAAAAGTTTAAATCACACTCAAATATATTTAAAATAACTTTTTAGGTTATGTAAATCTTCCTAATTTTCGACTAACCCTCGTACAACACTTTTTTCGTTATTTTTTTCGAATTTTATATAAAAATCTTGTAGATTGTAATAAAAACATTCAAAGAAATATTCGAGACGTTTTTCTATTAGTTAACTAATAGATTTACATTTTATGTCCTTGAAAACCAGTTCGAATACAACAAGTATTATAGAATTTTTTTTTAAATGAAATTTACCTTGAATAACATCCCTGAGCGACCTTCTCAAACTCAAAACTTGTACTTTTTTAATTCCTCGCCTAACTAAAGAGGCAAACAACGACGGATTAGCTCTACGTAAATGTAATTTAGCTTCGACTCCTCTCCAAACCGATTTATTATAAGCAGCATCTCTCCAAGTAGTACAAACTTGTGCCACCCTCCCTTTATCCCTCACATCCAAATAACTAAAAATAATCGCCAAAATCTCCGGGTACAAACAAGAAATATGAGTTTTTCCAGAATCGAGTTCCGTTTGTTCTTCATCGTAAGTTCGATGTTGAACGAATTCTTGAATATGGAACCTGTGCGGAAGGTGGTACGGCTGGTACCTTGTATGGTGGTGGCGTAGTAAAGCCGCCGTAGATAACAAGGGCACTGGTAACTCCGTAAACAACACTTGCGTCGGGTCTTCCATCATGATTCCGATTCGAACCGCACAACACACGATTTCACGTACGAATTATCATAATAATTAAAACGTTCTTTACACTTCGACGCCTCGAACAGAACTGGTTTCGTGCGGATGCCATGCTAGATACCAACGCAAAGTCGAGACGGAATGTGGTGTCATTGGCTGGCGTGCGCACCACGTGACGTACTAGTTTCTGTAACCGGTGGGGAATACATTTGAATTGGGTAACGAGACTGTTATTCAAATTAGTTAAGCTTTCCAAACGTTCAAGCGAAACCGATCGATCATTTCCTTTTCTTTCTTTTAAAAATAATTAGAAATATTGACAAATTGAAAATTCGCCTAGATGATAAAAATAATTTTAATTCTTCGTAATATTATTTTACATTCGATTTGTTTTTCCTCATATATTTATAAATATATATATGATATAGTTAAAATGGTACGAAAAATAGTAAATCCTACATATCAGTATTCAATATAAGTGATATACAAAAACTATTTTCGCGTTACCTTTTTAAAATAAATCGCGCCGACTACGAGATGAAGTCTCGAATTGTGATTCGTCGGACTCGTATCGATTCGGTTACTCACGGCGGCATTTTTAAGTTCCACGAGGTAACTTCGGTATTCTCCCCACTACAGGCGCCCTAACTATAGTTCAAGAAGGGATGATTGTTGATCCCGAAAGAATTTCAAATATTTCCGAATTATAGAAATTCTTTTAATAGACCTGGTAATTCGAACAATTCGAATTACATTGAATTTTAAACTTTTAAATCATTATTTGAGATAATATAACCTAAAAGTTTACAATGTAAAGTTGTTTTTTTGTTACTTTTCTTCTAGGTGGAAAAAATGTTCGTTTTAATATAAAAAACTGTTTTTTTTTTATTTATTTATAGTTCTCGGGGTTTTCGTGCGTGTTTTCTCACAATTTCTCTACGAATTTGCGTGAACCATCGCGATATCCATGTAATAAATTTTAAAATTATTTATTGCTCAAAGGTCGAGGTAAATAGCACGTGACGCGAGGGGCGTACTGCGCTTGATCAGTTTGTATTTCTTATTGTATTCTAAATCGAATGAACGAATACTTAAGAAGAAAACAAATATCTTTTTTTTAACATATTTCTATTACTTTTATCATTTACATGCTCAATCATTTTCTATTTTTATGAAACATCGCACTCTTATCTTATCTACATTGCTAGAACAATAAATAAGAAAAAAAACAAGAACGTAACTTCAAAATATCTCCTTGAATTTTCAAGCAGATATATCGTTTCAAGAAACTTATAGTTTCATCTCACTTCTACGTTACAATTTGCCATTTTACATCCTTGTTGCCGTGCTGTCGATGTGACTCTATTTAAATTTGAAAATAGACTGAGAAAACAAACTATATATTGACGTATATATTTGTTCATTGTAAATATAAATTAAAATGTTGTAACTTTAAAATAAAATTATTCAATTATTTATAAATATTACGAAATTGTTTATTCGGATGCATTAAAGAGATAACTCAAAGTATTGAATAAACTGGAAGCATTAACAGTTTATTTTATTATTGAAATCGTAATCAGTTATTATTTAAAAACGTTTTTGTTATCTAAAATAGTTCAATAATAATCAAAATATAAATATTTTAAGCTATCTTTATGAATAATATTTCAATTTTAATTAAAAAATTTTTGAATGTATGATTCTTAAAGAAAACTCTGTATTTCATTATATCAATAATCAAAATATTAGATATTAGATAATAGAAAAGTTAATAATATTTTTAATTTCAATAAAATTCAAATGCTGCCATCTGTTATTTTAAGTATTTTTTTAGTATCCTCCATATTTTACAGTTTTCTGTTTTAGTATTTCTACATTTCAAGAATAATTATTATATTCGTTCGTAGATGGCGCGTAAAGAAGTTTATTATGCTCCATATCATGTCCAATTGTGATGTAGACATATAAAATAAGATTTAGCTGGAATTTACAGTTAGAATTGAATATAGAGCATAATACATTATTAAAAATAGGTTATGAGCAATATCTTTATCAATGATATCTATTTTACTTTCATATAAAATAAATAATTCATTATCCTCCATTGTTTGTCCAGCTATGCTGTTTTTAAAAAGTTTTTCTTCAATTACCGTTTTCAAAATAGAATATATTTTCAATATTATTATTATTATGATAATATATAGTATATTATCAATGAAATAAGTTCAGTTATCCATAAAATAAAGAATTCTAATGACTAAACCCCAAAAGTTTTCTACAGTAACGTTTATATACGTTTATCTACTCATTCATAGATGGCAGAAGCAAATAAACTCCATATTTTATCCCGGAAGGGTATTACTACGTAGTGGGGATTGTTTTGTCCATTTACAATTAGATTAAATTAAAAATATTTACTAAATAACAACTTTAATAATCTTAAAAATGATGTGAATATGGTCTAATGTTTTCAATATTATTATTATGATAATATGTAGTATATTATCAATAAATAAGTTCAGTTATCCATAAAATAAAGAATTCTAATGACTAAACCTCGAAAGTTTTCTACAGTAACGTTTATATACGTTTATCTACTCATTCATAGATGGCAGATGCAGGTGAACTCCATATTTTATCCCGGAAGGGTATTACTACGTAGTGGGGATTGTTTTGTCCATTTACAATTAGATTAAATCAAAAATATTTCCTAAATAACAAGTTTAAGAATCTTAACAATGATGTGAATATCGTCTAACGTTTAAAAATAGGAATTATCAATTTGGAATAAGACGTAAACTATATGACAGCACGATTGTACATTAATTTAGGTCATTAACACGTCGCGTGACACCAACAACAATAAAAAAGATTTAAAAACATTTCTTTCTGAAATTATCGAAGCGAATACGGTCCTGAATGAAATGTTCGTTTTATCTTCTTTGTCTGGTATTCGAGGCAGTCCGATTATTTTATTCTCTCTACAGGAAACGATATTGTCGAATGGTCTGATCATGCCAAATCATTTTCTTTTGTGTCAAGATGGAGTAATAAATAAATATTCGAACTAGTTGTCGTTTCTACGTTAATTTTTAATAAATTCGATTAGATTTTAGTTGGGTATGAAATATAACGGGTTCGTAACAATGCTTACAATAATTAGGGCTTTTCGATGCCGCGGCGCGTATAATTTGGATTTGAAAAACCATTTTGAACAAAAGATGAACGCCACCCATATCTTCCGAATCTGAATAAAAACAGGGGGCTGGAAAACGACCCTCTCGCATGGTCCTAATACTTAATAATAAATGTAATAAAGGGTAATTTGTAGTGAAAAATTTTCTACCATTGTTAGTATTATACAGGATGGATCAGAAAGTGTTATCTTCATTTTAGTTTTGTAACTAATTGAAATTAGTACTAAGTAGTTAAACGATAAGATTTTATTTTATACTGAAAAACCGATAAAAAGGATACTAATTCACCCCTAAAACTCATATTGAAATAAATTTTACGATATCAAAAGTTATTTCAATAATTTTTTTCTTCTTCATTTAATTTCTAGTTGAAACTGAAACCTGATTTCCGTGAGACCTAACAACGTGCTTGATTTTTTTTTATATACATCCAACCCTTAAAAACAATTCTCTATAATTTCAGCTTAATATTCCAATTATTTAGGCGTGAGTGAATTTTCAAACATACTTTTGCAAGGTTAGGTTAGGTTAGACAATTTGACTCAAACTATTTTGTCACATAACAACCAAAGTAATGGGTTTACGTAAAAAGTGTGTATAACCTTTTTTATAGAGTTTTTTATGAGCTTCAATATTTGTTTGAAACTTTTTTCTCTAAAATCAATATTAATGGAGATATTTGCTTGAACTTGTTGGGTAAACGCAGCTTTGACGGTACTAAACTTTTTTTCTTATAAATGACAAGTTTTGCCGAATATTAATGAGCACAATGTTTAACCAATTTAATTTTAGATTATTAAAGTCGTGAATAATTGGCAAAAAATTACATTAGAGAAATTTTTTGACGAAATCAAGCTTAAAATACCGGAAGTCGACTGTAACTTTGCTATTTTAAATAGAACATACTGTATATTAATACATTTTTAAAATCTACGTTAAATTTTAGTATACTTTTGTCTAAAAACTTTTTTCGAAAAATGTATACTTTTTGAGTTATTAAGTTTTTTGTAAAAAAATTGACAATTGCAGATCCTTATAAATTATTTTTTTACGAAAATACCCTCAAAGATATGAAAATGGTTTTTGTTCAGTTGTTCTAAGCAAGGTCACACGTATTTAAATATATGTTGAAAAATTTTCAATTCTATACAGGGTGTGTATAAAAAGTGTTCAAAGTTTAACTTCATAAATATCAAATGTCTAAAAATTTACAGAAAACATTTAATATCTGGATAACGGTAAGGTTTATATATAAGAAAATACACATGAATTCACCTTATTTTCATCCCTGAATGCATTAAAATAGAAAAAAACGGATGGTTCTATTTAAAAAAATAAAGAAATTCGATATTTATGAAGTTAAATTTTGAACACTTTTTATACGCACCCTGTATAAAATGAAATTTTTTTTAACCTAGATTCAAATACGTCTGACCTTGCTAAAAGCAACCGAACAGAAATAATTTTCATATCTTTACGGGTATCATCGTAAAAAAATAGTTTGTAAGGGTCTGCAACTGTCAAATTTTTTACAAAAAACTTAATAACTCAAAAAGTATACATTTTTCGAAAAAAACTTTTAGACAAAATTATACTCAAATTTCACGCAGATTTCAAAAATGTATTATTATACAAGGTGTCCCATTAAAATAACAAAGTTACAGTCGAAAACCCAAACGTAATTTTGTTGATAGTTTTAACTCGTCGTGGGACACCCTGTATATAAAAATATTTTTTAGTGTATTACAATTTTTTTAGTATTTTTCCTATTTCTTACTATTTTGTATATAACGTTTTATTATTAAGCGAAAATACTGAGAATATCAAATTCAAACTAAAAATCAACCGGATTTATATATTTATATTTTTTATTTTAACCCTGTTTCTCCCCTATAATCGCCATCCAACCCGATCGCAAGCTTCTGAGAGAGTGGGTCTCTTCTAGGCTCTATTCAACATTTAGTTCTCTCTTGGATGTCCTGCATAGTGCCTTTACCGGCTCGCGAACAATCTCTTTGATCTCAGTCGGCGCCGAATCTCGTAATAACACACCGCCGGGTTATTTCTTCTTCTTTTTTTTCTTCTTTTTTTCGAATTGTCGGTTATTTTTGGCTAGTGAACGGTGGTTAATTGTACGAAGCAATGTTCAAGAAGATAGCGAGTGGTTTTTTGGCGTTCGGCGAAACTTAGTGATGTCTTTTAGATGATGGATAGAAAAGGTATTTATTAACGAAAAAAAAAAATATTGAAATTTGAATATTATACAGGTTGTCTTTATTGGAATAATGAATTTTTCACTACTTATCATACACCGTTTCTATCTGTATTGTAAATTCATTTATATTAACGAAAACAGTACGTAAATGTACCGGGTATGTTAGAAAGAGTGATTGAACTTTTTTTTGGTTGATATTTCGTTAAAATAATGTTTAATAAATAGAACTAATGATAAAAATTTCATTACTATCTAATTTTTACTACAAAATAACTTTTATGGCAAAATTAAACTTAAACTGATTCCAGAAAGGCTAAATTACTCGCAAAAATCCAAAAAAGAGTGTTTTTGACAAAATTCGACACAGGAAAGCCTATTTCTTACAAAATCGGACTCGAAAAAGATTTTTTTCACTAAATGAGGTTTAGAAAAGCCTTTAAATAACCAAAACTGCAATTAAAGTAGTCAAAGTTTGACAAAATTAGTTTTAGAAATGTCAGTTTTTGATTAAATTACATCGGAGCCATTTTTTGATAAAATCCGGTTGAAAATAGGCCGTTTTTGATAAAAATAATTTCGGGAAAGCCTATTTTTCATAAAATTTGAATCAAAATATATTTTTTCCTACAAATAAATCTTAAAAAAACAATTTTATAGCAAAATAATCAACGCGGAAAAGTCAATGTTTAACCAATTTAAATTTAGACAATTTTCGATCGAAATAAATACTAAAAAAAGCGATTTTTCTATTAAGTTTTACTACAAAATAGCTTTTATTGCAAAATTAAACTCAAACTGATTTCAGAAAGGCTAAATTACTCGCAAAAATCCAAAAAAGAGTGTTTTTGACAAAATTCGACACAGGAAAACACATTTCTTACAAAATCGGACTCGAAAAAGATTTTTTTCACTAAATGAGGTTTAGAAAAGCCTTTAAATAACCAAAACTGCAATTAAAGTAGTCAAAGTTTGACAAAATTAGTTTTAGAAATGTCAGTTTTTGATTAAATTACATCGGAGCCATTTTTTGATAAAATCCGGTTGAAAATAGGCCATTTTTGATAAAAATAATTTCGGGAAAGCCTATTTTTCATAAAATTTGAATCAAAACATATTTTTTCCTACAAATAAATCTTAAAAAAACAATTTTATAGCAAAATAATCAACGCGGAAAAGTCAATGTTTAACCAATTTAAATTTAGACAATTTTGGATCGAAATAAATACTAAAAAAAGCGATTTTTCTATTAAGTTTTACTACAAAATAGCTTTTATTGCAAAATTAAACTCAAACTGATTTCAGAAAGGCTAAATTACTCGCAAAAATCCAAAAAAGAGTGTTTTTGATAAAATTCGACTCAGGAAAACCCATTTCTTACAAAATCGGACTCGAAAAAAAATTTTTTCACTAAATGACGTTTAGAAAAGCCTTTAAATAACCAAAACTGCAATTAAAGTAGTCAAAGTTTGACAAAATTAGTTTTAGAAATGTCAGTTTTTGATTAAATTACATCGGAGCCATTTTTTGATAAAATCCGGTTGAAAATAGGCCATTTTTGATAAAAATAATTTCGGGAAAGCCTATTTTTCATAAAATTTGAATCAAAACATATTTTTTCCTACAAATAAATCTTAAAAAAACAATTTTATAGCAAAATAATCAACGCGGAAAAGTCAATGTTTAACCAATTTAAATTTAGACAATTTTCGATCGAAATAAATACTAAAAAAAGCGATTTTTCTATTAAGTTTTACTACAAAATAGCTTTTATTGCAAAATTAAACTCAAACTGATTTCAGAAAGGCTAAATTACTCGCAAAAATCCAAAAAAGAGTGTTTTTGACAAAATTCGACACAGGAAAACACATTTCTTACAAAATCGGACTCGAAAAAGATTTTTTTCACTAAATGACGTTTAGAAAAGCCTTTAAATAACCTAAACTGCCATTAAAGTAGTCAAAGATTGACAAATTTAGTTTTAGAAATGTCAATTTTTGATTAAATTACATCGGAGCCATTTTTTGACGAAATCAGGCTGAAAATAGGCCGTTTTTGATAAAATTAATTTCAGGAAAGCACATTTTTCATAAAATTTGAATCAAAACATATTTTTTTCTCCGAATAAAGCTTAAAAAAACAATTTTATAGCAAAATAATCAACGCGGAAAAGTCAATGTTTAACCAATTTAAATTTAGACAATTTTCGATCGAAATAAATACTAAAAAAAGCGATTTTTCTATTAAGTTTTACTACAAAATAGCTTTTATTGCAAAATTAAACTCAAACTGATTTCAGAAAGGCTAAATTACTCGCAAAAATCCAAAAAAGAGTGTTTTTGACAAAATTCAACTCAGGAAAACCCATTTCTTACAAAATCGGACTCGAAAAAGATTTTTTTCACTAAATGACGTTTAGAAAAGCCTTTAAATAACCTAAACTGCCATTAAAGTAGTCAAAGATTGACAAATTTAGTTTTAGAAATGTCAATTTTTGATTAAATTACATCGGAGCCATTTTTTGATAAAATCCGGTTGAAAATAGGCCATTTTTGATAAAAATAATTTCGGAAAAGCCTATTTTTCATAAAATTTGAATCAAAACATATTTTTTTCTCCGAATAAAGCTTAAAAAAACAATTTTATAGCAAAATAATCAACGCGGAAAAGTCAATGTTTAACCAATTTAAATTTAGACAATTTTGGATCGAAATAAATACTAAAAAAAGCGATTTTTCTATTAAGTTTTACTACAAAATAATTTTTATGGCAAAATTAAACTCAAACTGATTCCAGAAAGGCTAAATCATTCTCAAAAACCCAAAAAAGTCTGTTTTTGACAAAATTCGACACAGGAAAGCCTATTTCTTACAAAATCGGACACGAAAAAGATTTTTTTCACTAAATGAGGCTTTGAAAGCCTTTAAATAACCTAAACTGCAACTAAAGTAGTCAAAGTTTGACAAAATTAGTTTTAGAAATGTCAATTTTTGATTAAATTACATCGGAGCCATTTTTTGATAAAATCCGGTTGAAAATAGGCCGTTTTTGATAAAATTAATTCGAGGAAAGCACATTTTTCACAAAATTTGAAGTGCGATTCTCAATTTTCAAAAATAACTCAAACAATCGCTTCCAACCATCCCCAAATCTACTTCGTCATTTCGATTTTTGCTTCAAGGGGCTCCATATCTTTTAAACGATGAATACGTCTGCTTCAGTGCTGAAAATCTCCAAGAAAATCACTGTCATAATTGTCATACACCATTTTTAATACGCGCGAACAAAATTCAATACGAAAACAGGCGCGTACGTTACGAAAAAGTCACTGGGGTATAGATCTGGTCAATACGATCAATAATCAACCAATTCCAAGTGAAATATTTCGTTTCGAGTGTTTTTTGGTTTCGAAAATGCGATTAAGGACTAGATTTCATCTATATGGCGATGCAATAAGGTACGATTTATATTTCTTCGAGCGGAAAAATAAGAAACGCGTTTCGTGTGATGCAACGTTCAAAACTATGGGAATAAAAACCTTCAATACAAAGTACAGTTATGTAAAATAACATATCGACGAAGTGGACGCCTACTAGTATAAGTTTTAATGAACACATCATTCTTTATTAAAAGGTAATTAGCATTTTTATTGAAAATAATTCTGGTGGTGAAACTCCGAAGGCATCTACTTCATTAACGAACAATCTTGTGGATATTTATTAGACCGAAAAGAGAATCAATTTCTCAAAATATTTGACATCGTTTTGTCATACAATAATTATATAATATAAATACGAGGGTCGCTTTAAAAGTTTTTACAATCGAACAATTCGTATTTGTGAATATTCGTTATTTAACTGACTTTGAACTGTTGGATGTCTTGGATCCAGAAGATATCGTCTCAAAATTCATTCACGATTCATGATAAATACAAAAAATAATAATTTTTACCTTATTTTTGGTTACAAAGTTATAGGATACGAGAATTGTTACAGACCCCGTCTTAAATGAACCCTGGGACGTAATACAGCGGTGGTTTATGCAGTCAAATGCCTTTTCATAGTCGAAGAATACTAATACTTGTTTATGAAAATGTCGAAGCGCATTAGGAGTTGTGGAAACTTCAAATTTTGATTTGTAAATGATGAATGAAAAATATTCAAAAACAAATAATGAATTTTTCCACTTTTTCAAAAAAATTTTCCCGAATCAAGGTCGAAAACTTGTAACGTAATCTTCGTATTTTCAAAATGACTGATTTTACACAACCAGTGTTGCCAGTTTTATTTTTAAATCGTTAATACTAATTAAAAAGATTTTTTTAAATTTTTTCGATTAATTTTTTTTTATGCAATTTATTATGAATATTTCGACTTTATTCGATGAAGTATTAAAAACTACGTTTCCTCGACGTATGTTTTTCGAAATTTGATAGTTGGAAGATTCTAAATTTTCAAAAAATCCCGAAATTTACTTCGTCGTTTCGATTTACAACTTTGTGGAGAAGGTCTTTAGATTTTTCCATTATTTATCTTCTGGAGGATAGATGGGAGTTTTATCAAGGCACCAGATGGAAAATTTGAACGAACTCATCTTCTTAACCTATTTTATATACCAGAACAAACATCTACTGCATCCTACCCAATAACAGAACTAGCTAATGTCTATATTGACATAATTACCTTCTAAATGATCTAAAAATTTGATTTTTTTTACCAGAAACAAATTTATCACCTCCTGGGTGGCTACTAGATGACCATTTCCTTGAAACACCAAGAGGAAACTTCCTCATCTTCCATCAACGTCCAACGAAGATCTTCCGGAAAACTATTTCGCAGTTTTTCCTTCTGTACAAGTTTTCCGCGGTTTTGCTGTAACATGGAACTGTCCAAATGGAAAATGAGGACGTTTACCAACGAAATTACCATTTCAACGATGTCCTTTTGAGTTTTAGAATCTTTTAAGCGGAGTTTTGTCTTGTTCTTCACCATAAACTAGATACGGTTCGAAATATAAAATTTGGTACGTTGGGACAACCTATACAGATGCGAATAAGCTAAAGTTTTGTTTAAAGTGTCTATATTATTGATTAAAATAATAATAAATTAATTTTATCTGCGCTTAAAACCTTCAATTTCTTTTGATACCTGGTAGTTAAATGAATAAGTTTATTGTCCTTTCGAGAAAGAATCTGTACGCTATGTAAATTTACTGTACACAATTTCTTAATGTTCTTATTTACTTTTATGGCTTCCCGGACATTGAAAGTTCCACGAAATCGTTGATAATATTGTTTAAAATATACCTTCAGGAAGAAACATTCCATAAAATTGATTGGGAAGTTGATTTAGAGACGCAGAACTGAATTAATATTTACCAATAAAGGAAAAACCCATGATTATAAACGCAGCGCTTCATTGGTGGTCGAAAATAGAAGGAAAAATGCATTTGGCGGCACCCAGAGACTAATCTAGACAGTAGTAACGAAACCAGGAAATCTGGTTCACTGTCTAAGGATTCCGGAGCTTATAAAGTTGGAACCAAACGTTTCAAAGCTACCACATTCAAACTGGTTCAATATAAAGTTTCTAAAAGCTCGAAATGTACCTCTCTGGTACACCTGGATCGAAACGGAAGCTCTCCATACCTCTGAGAACATCACTCACCAAAACGTCTTCAATTGGAGGTCGAAAATAGAAGGAAAAATGCATTTGGCGGCACCCAGAGACTAATCTACACAGTAATAACGAAACCAGGAAATCTGGTTCACTATCTAAGGATTCCGGAGCTTATAAAGTTGGAACCAAACGTTTCAAAGCTACCACATTCAAACTGGTTCAATATAAAGTTTCTAAAAGCTCGAAATGTACCTCTCTGGTACACCTGGATCAAAACGGAAGCTCTCCATACCTCTGAGAACATCACTCACCAAAACGTCTTCAATTCGCGGTCGAAAATAGAAGGAAAAATGCATTTGGCGGCACCTAGACACTAATCTAGACAGTAGTAACGAAACCAGGAAATCTGGTTCACTATCTAAGGATTCCGGAGCTTATAAAGTTGGAACCAAACGTTTCAAAGCTACCACATTCAAACTGGTTCAATATAAAGTTTCTAAAAGCTCGAAATGTACCTCTCTGGTACACCTGGATCGAAACGGAAGCTCTCCATACCTCTGAGAACATCACTCACCAAAACGTCTTCAATTGGAGGTCGAAAATAGAAGGAAAAATGCATTTGGCGGCACCCAGAGACTAATCTACACAGTAATAACGAAACCAGGAAATCTGGTTCACTATCTAAGGATTCCGGAGCTTATAAAGTTGGAACCAAACGTTTCAAAGCTACCACATTCAAACTGGTTCAATATAAAGTTTCTAAAAGCTCGAAATGTACCTCTCTGGTACACCTGGATCAAAACGGATGCTTTCCATACCTCTGAGAACATCACTCACCAAAACGTCTTCAATTGGAGGTCGAAAATAGAAGGAAAAATGCATTTGGCGGCACCCAGAGACTAATCTAGACAGTATTAACGAAACCAGGAAATCTGGTTCACTATCTAAGGATTCCGGAGCTTATAAAGTTGGAACCAAACGTTTCAAAGCTACCACATTCAAACTGGTTCAATATAAAGTTTCTAAAAGCTCGAAATGTACCTCTCTGGTACACCTGGATCAAAACGGAAGCTCTCCATACCTCTGAGAACATCACTCACCAAAACGTCTTCAATTCGCGGTCGAAAATAGAAGGAAAAATGCATTTGGCGGCACCTAGAGACTAATCTAGACAGTAGTAACGAAACCAGGAAATCTGGTTCACTATCTAAGGATTCCGGAGCTTATAAAGTTGGAACCAAACGTTTCAAAGCTACCACATTCAAACTGGTTCAATATAAAGTTTCTAAAAGCTCGAAATGTACCTCTCTGGTACACCTGGATCGAAACGGAAGCTCTCCATACCTCTGAGAACATCACTCACCAAAACGTCTTCAATTGGAGGTCGAAAATAGAAGGAAAAATGCATTTGGCGGCACCCAGAGACTAATCTACACAGTAATAACGAAACCAGGAAATCTGGTTCACTATCTAAGGATTCCGGAGCTTATAAAGTTGGAACCAAACGTTTCAAAGCTACCACATTCAAACTGGTTCAATATAAAGTTTCTAAAAGCTCGAAATGTACCTCTCTGGTACACCTGGATCAAAACGGAAGCTCTCCATACCTCTGAGAACATCACTCACCAAAACGTCTTCAATTGGCGGTCGAAAATAGAAGGAAAAATGCATTTGGCGGCACCCAGAGACTAATCTAGACAGTAGTAACGAAACCAGGAAATCTGGTTCACTATCTAAGGATTCCGGAGCTTATAAAGTTGGAACCAAACGTTTCAAAGCTACCACATTCAAACTGGTTCAATATAAAGTTTCTAAAAGCTCGAAATGTACCTCTCTGGTACACCAGGATCAAAACGGAAGCTCTCCATACCTCTGAGAACATCACTCACCAAAACGTCTTCAATTGGTGGTCGAAAATGGAAGGAAAAATGCATTTGGCGGCACCCAGAGACTAATCTAGACAGTAGTAACGAAACCAGGAAATCTGGTTCACTACCTAAGGATTCCGGAGCTTATAAAGTTGGAACCAAACGTTTCAAAGCTACCACATTCAAACTGGTTCAATATAAAGTTTCTAAAAGCTCGAAATGTACCTCTCTGGTACACCTGGATCAAAACGGAAGCTCTCCATACCTCTGAGAACATCACTCACCAAAACGTCTTCAATTGGTGGTCGAAAATAGAAGGAAAAATGCATTTGGCGGCACCTAGAGACTAATCTAGACAGTAGTAACGAAACCAGGAAATCTGGTTCACTATCTAAGGATTCCGGAGCTTATAAAGTTGGAACCAAACGTTTCAAAGCTACCACATTCAAACTGGTTCAATATAAAGTTTCTAAAAGCTCGAAATGTACCTCTCTGGTACACCAGGATCAAAACGGAAGCTCTCCATACCTCTGAGAACATCACTCACCAAAACGTCTTTAATTGGTGGTCGAAAATAGAAGGAAAAATGCATTTGGCGGCACCTAGAGACTAATCTAGACAGTAGTAACGAAACCAGGAAATCTGGTTCACTATCTAAGGATTCCGGAGCTTATAAAACTGGAACCAAACGCTTCAAAGATACCACATTCAAACTGGGTCTTTATAAAGCTTCTAAAAGCTCGAAATGTACCTCTCTGGTACACCTGGATCAAAACGGATGCTTTCCATACCTCTGAGAACATCACTCACCATCAGGAGTATTTGGATAGAAACGTCTTTCTATCAGTTAGATAGCCAAGTTGCCTTGAAGATCCTGAAAACTAATGTGGCTTCCAGACCACCAGGGTATACAAGGAAACGAAGAAGCAGACAGCTTTGCCAGAAAAAGGGCAACGATTCCATATCTTAGACATAACGAACTGAACGAATGTCTGAAAAATCCGATGGAGAAACACTCCTAAGATAATCCAAAAGATTCATATCCAAATCCAGATGACGAAGACGATGGCCATGCTTGGTAAAAGGCTTAAGATCCCTTGGAGGAGTTGAACCAACATCTAGGGAAGTGGTACCCCAAGAAATAACCTCCTTTGGAGTGGGTTCCAATCTAGACGCGTTTCAAAAGATAAAATTTGGTATTTTTGAATTGCGGGGTTGTAAAATAATAAAGTATCGTCATATTTCGAAGTAGTACGTCTCTGTTTTATGTTTTATACCTTATTTTGGACACTCTGTATATCTTATTCATTTAACCGACGTATTGGAAGATAGTTTTTATTCTAATTATTAATGTTGATGATTCTTTATTAAAAATTACGTTCAATCTGAGATTTGATATTAGTTTTCACCGTTGCTTTTCACTGTATTTATTTTAATGCGCATTGCGCGCGTGTTTTAACCTCAATTTAGTCGTAAAACGTGCACTACAATGTGTTTAATGGACTATTACTTACTAAGGATATTTACCGATATGCCGCATTCGTTGTTTGGTTTTTTTCAGACGTTTTTCTAGTCCAAGGAATATGTACTTATCGAATCAGCAGTACTACGAGCTGTTGTAAATATATTGCGCAAAAACCAGCATTTGAAGACGCCACGTCGTTTGCTTCTTCGTTAATAACAGTAAAATATTGAATAGCACAGTTTCAACGAGACTGTACGGCCTAGGAAGATCAACAACTCAGCGGTCGATCAAATGAGGTGACGACTCCAGAAATGTTGAAAAAAATTCATAAGGAACAACTGGAGGATTGTGGACTGAAGTGTAAGCTTCAGGAAAGGTTGTGGTTACGGTTTTTTAGGATAATTTCCAAAGACTATCTTGAAAAAGCGAAAACTATGAATAGTGCAGGCATTTAAGCTCAAAATGGTGTTAAACCTCCGAATTTTTTAATGTAGTTTTAATTTTCCTGAAAATTCATTTTACCCTCCAAATCTGCGCGGTCGCAAGGTGTGTAAATTGTTTTTAAAAGGGGAAAATCACCCCTTATCGAAAAATATCGATATTTTAGTTTTTCCTACTTTTTTTCAATTCAAATGTTTTTCTTTTATTCAGTATAAATATCTTAACATATTGTATAATAGAAAATTTGTATATTTTGAAGTATCAACCCTTGAAAATCTTTAAAAACAACCCTTCTGATGAAAATAATATAAAAATATAGTTTTTTAACAATTTAAAACGTTGCAATTTCATTTTTTCCGTGAACAATTCATAAAATTTGAATTAAATTTAATTGTTTATCAATTTTTATTATTCAACCCTTAAAAACTACCCATTTTGAGAGAAAGAAATAAAAATAAATCTAATTACTGCCAATTAGATTTTGCTTTCTTTTTGGTATTAAAGTTTCTTGTCTCTACTTGAAGTAATTTTTAATTTTCTATACCCTATCAACCCTTAAGAGCCACCCCTTTGATAAAAAGTGAAAAAAATATTTTTTTAATGATTGTCAATGTTTTGATTTTGAATCCTTTCGGTATTCAAGTGTATTTTCCAAACACGAAGTGATTTTTCATTCTCTATACCCTGACACCCCTTAAGAACCACCCCTTTACAAATATTATAAGTATATCATCTCTTGGTACTCTCAAATGTACCTACAGGTAACTTTCCATCAACAGAAAAACTCCGTGAGCCAAAATTTGAAATTTTTTCATATCCTATAATTCACAAAAAATATTTCAAATTTTTATTTTTTATGTAACTCCATTAATTTTGAAGCTATCACATCATAGTAAAAACCATTTTAAAGGTAATTTTCAGGACTATAAGTCTATGTATGTTTGAAGGGCTTGGGTCTCTCCACATTTTATTAATAAAGGGTCAAAGGGCTGTCGATCAGCAATCCTCGTACTACAGTGACAGATTAATTTGGTTACAACTCCGTCAATTTTAATGCTACAAAAAAATAAAAAAAACAAAAATAATCGTCATAAAAAATTCTTTAATTTGACTGTTTATTTATTTTTGTATCTCTTATAGTTATGGAGAAAAAAATTAACAAAAAAAAATTTTTGGAAAATAAAAAAAAATATTATTTAATACTCATTTTTTTTTCAAAATTATGCATTTCTAATCAGACAAACTTTTATATGTCGTAAATAACATCCAAATAAAGTATTTGGTGCAAGGATTAAGTTTAATTTTAATTTTAAATAAAATGGCATTAGTTTTAGTGGAATTTTTTTTAGTTCTAACTATTTTACATCATATCTCACTGAAATTTCAGTCGAAACGACTTTTTTCAGTGATCATTCGAAAGGTCTTTTTAAGCTCTTCAAAAAGTGTTCCGTGACTTTTTTTCGAAAAATGTACCCTTTTCCCGTTATTTAAGGTTAAATACTCAATTGCGTAAAACAAAACTATTAAAATATCTATAACTTGTTTTAGGTACAATATTAAGATCTTAAAATATAGCCCAATCTCTTAGTTTTTTTATAAGCTTTATTTTTATCCATTACACTTTTTTCGATAAAATGCATAATTACAGAGTTATACGTAAAAAACTATTTAAAAATGCGTTTTTTTAACGTACTTTTCAATTGCGAATAACTCAAAAACTATTGATCTGACGAAAAAACTTTATACGACATTTTTTACTTTAAATTTTCTGATATTTCGATTTCTGGGGTTATTTTAGGTGAAAAATTTTCCACTCCCGCACTTCGGCACCATTTAGATCTCGCTTTTCGGATACACACCAATCATCTGTCAAAATTTCAAATATTAAAATTAAAAAATTCGTAGAGGTTTTTGAATTTCGGAATATTGATTGTGTAACCTTAAGCCCCCGGCTGGAAATTCTCCCTCAGGAAGTGGTATCCGGCCTCAGTTAAAGTATATAAAAACTGGTAATCAGATGGGGCGAACAATTAATTTTAAAAAATTACAAATTTACAAAATAGCACAACGAACAAATTAAAAACAACTCAGACTTGTCTATATATTGAAGATAAGACTTGGATTTATCTATGGAATGGAATCCGGGATGGTTGCAGCCCACACGTGGATTCCCAGTTGTTAGAATTGAGGTTAAGTTTGTAGTCTGGTGGTTGTTGTAAAAACTCCCAACCTAGCAGCTGTAGAAAGAGCGAATTTAAAAAATAAAATCACCACAAATTCATTAAAATTCACTTTTAAATAAGGTTTTATTGAATTTCTCGAATGTAGCGGGTGATCGATACCAAATTAATTTGGAATAGTTCAGTTTAAATTTCATTATAACGTTCATTTTGAATTTGAAATTCTGTACTACTTTTTACGATTGTTTTACTAACATTTAACGATATAAAAAACTACCAAAGGGAAAGTTCAAGATATACAAAGAAAACGTGAATTCTCTTCTTCGTTTCCTATTACACGTTAAACGAGCGGTTGGCATTTATAAATTATTATTACCATGCCTAAACACCGTGTAACATGGAAAGATAAATTTAGTGATTAGACAGACAAATTTGACGTAACCATTTTTAATAAGGTACATTAAATAATAGTTTTCCGTTGTCTTACTAAAGGGAAAAGAATTTGGTACAGAAAAACATGATATTTCATGATATAGAAAAGATTTATGTTTGTTAAATATAATTTTTTAATGAATAGAATCATCGAATTATGACAATACTGTTTTGAATACGTCAAATCTGTCATTTATATCATAAAGTTTGATTTTTTAATGAATAGAATCATCGAATTATGACAATACTGTTTTGAATACGTCAAATCTGTCATTTATATAATAAAGTTTGATTTTTTAATGAATAGAATCATCGAATTATGGCAATAGAGTTTTGAATACGTCAAATCTGTCATTTATATCATAAAGTTTGATTTTTTAATGAATAGAATCATCGAATTATGACAATACTGTTTTGAATATGTCAAATCTGTCATTTATATCATAAAGTTTGATTTTTTAATGAATAGAATCATCGAATTATGACAATACTGTTTTGAATACGTCAAATCTGTCATTTATATCATAAAGTTTGATTTTTTAATGAATAGAATCATCGAATTATGACAATACTGTTTTGAATACGTCAAATCTGTCATTTATATCATAAAGTTTGATTTTTTAATGAATAGAATCATCGATTTATGACAATACTGTTTTGAATACGTCAAATCTGTCATTTATATCATAAAGTTTGATTTTTTAATGAATAGAATCATCGAATTATGACAATACTGTTTTGAATACGTCAAATCTGTCATTTATATCATAAAGTTTGATTTTTTAATTAATAGAATCATCGAATTATGACAATACTGTTTTGAATATGTCAAATCTGTCATTTATATAATAAAGTTTGATTTTTTAATGAATAGAATCATCGAATTATGACAATACTGTTTTGAATACGTCAAATCTGTCATTTTTATCATAAAGTTTGATTTTTTAATGAATAGAATCATCGAATTATGACAATACTGTTTTGAATACGTCAAATCTGTCATTTATATCATAAAGTTTGATTTTTTAATGAATAGAATCATCGAATTATGACAATACTGTTTTGAATATGTTATATCTGTCATTTATATCATAAAGTTTGATTTTTTAATGAATAGAATCATCGAATTATGGCAATACTGTTTTGAATACGTCAAATCTGTCATTTATATCATAAAGTTTGATTTTTTAATGAATAGAATCATCGATTTATGACAATACTGTTTTGAATACGTCAAATCTGTCATTTATATCATAAAGTTTGATTTTTTAATTAATAGAATCATCGAATTATGACAATACTGTTTTGAATATGTCAAATCTGTCATTTATATAATAAAGTTTGATTTTTTAATGAATAGAATCATCGAATTATGACAATACTGTTTTGAATACGTCAAATCTGTCATTTTTATCATAAAGTTTGATTTTTTAATGAATAGAATCATCGAATTATGGCAATAGAGTTTTGAATATGTCAAATCTGTCATTTATATAATAAAGTTTGATTTTTTAATGAATAGAATCATCGATTTATGACAATACTGTTTTGAATACGTCAAATCTGTCATTTCCATCATCAAAGCTTGACGTATGACACTAGCAGACGGAAAATCAGGGAAACCAACCGCAGAAAATTAATCAATCTCCACCACGACAAAACAGTTGAAACAAAAATATGTTTGAACAGTCAAAACAACTAATCGATGGATTAATGCAGTAACTACCCCAAATCCAGTAGACAAAAACCCTAACGGAAGCTTTGTAGATATTTTCTTTAAAAATTCCATTCTTCTATCTTACGAAACAATATTACCAGAGTGAAAGCAATAAAAATAAGGTCGATTTGTATGAAATAAAACATTTTTTCAAAATAAATTCATGAGTGAAAATTGAGTATATCACTTCAGACCCGAAGCCAAAGAAAAATCAAAATAATGGGCTGAAAACAAAACATGATTTCGAACAGAATCACCAAGATGATAGAAAAAAAAAAACAATAAGGAAGGTTTTATAGAAAGTTTATGATTCAATCGGGGTCGTTATTTAATTATAACACTTATACGAGGTGATAATATGTTTTCACTAACTCAAATTTGTATTAAATTCTACCACGAAGCAATAAATTAGGATCCTTTTGGTCAAAAAGTGAAAAAAATGATTTTTTGTCAGGTAATTCATATCGTCAGACAATTTAACGTATTTTCCAAACGAATTTTCCATCAAAAAGTATCCGAAATTGATATTATTGATCAAGAAAAACCATAAAATTTATTGATAGAATTTTTATTTGTTTCAGAATGTCGCAATTAAAAGGCAGTTCGAAATTGGATATTCGGAATCGCGCCCTAGCAATGTCCACCCTGATGTTCTCTTTATTTATTATCAATATTATTCTAACTAATTCAAGTACTACTGCTAAAAGACAGTCGACGAATGGTACTTGGTTGTAAGTATTTTTCCAATAATATTCTAGACGGAATCACATTAAAACAACCATCGGTACACTGCAACAACTTTCCTTGATTTTTCCAAGGCTTTCGATCGTGTTAATCACAATATTTCAATCAAAAAATTGCAGTACTACTTTAGGGAAACGCCTCTCGCTTGGTTTAAGTCATAATTTACCAACAGAAGTCAGCTTCTGAGGTTTGATACAACGATGTCTTCTTCCAAGCCACTAGGATGTTGATTGCGCTCCAAAGCTCAGTACTAGGCGTTATTTTGCACCTCCTGTTCATCAATGACGTTACCTATCTAGACACAACGATAATATTTGGTTACTTAATCGTCATTTAATCATGCTGCGTTTCTAATAACCTGGACACCTTTTGGATTTTTCCTCTTTGTCGTTTAAGTCACTCTCTGGTCTAGAAAAACTTTTTGGTAAGCGATTATAATGGAAAACTACATTCTGGTGGTTCTGTTTTCTTCAAATTTCCATTACAGAGCATCATCCTGCGCTCCAATGCAGTAGGGAATGACTCTTCATCATCCTCTGCAGGTATGGTGCAAAAAACCCTTTGTTCGAATAGAAAAAACACCCATGACGCTTCTCTATCCTTTTAGGGATTACCTCAATTAATCGAAAATAAATTTTGGTAAAAATTTTTGGGGTTAATCTTATCCAAACGACACTTGATGTGATTTTATGAATTTTTCCAATATTTTTTTGTCGTATGTATTAGAAACTAATTAGTTTGAGTAAAAGCGACTTTCTCTAATGATTTGTTCGAGGAAAATATCATTTCTTTCCCTTAAATTTATTATTAGACTCCTGGTGAGATTCTCCGGATGGTGGTCACCTCCTGGTGATTTATTCTTGTTATTCAATGTTTCATTGCACCTACGTGCATTATTAAAATTATATGATGTTTATCGATGTGAATAAACATGAATTTCGATATTTGTATTTATCAATTGGTCGTAATACGATATAGTACAAGAGAAAGTTAGGTTAAGTTGCTTTTTCAACCATCTTGTTTCTTTATAGACGTAATTGTCTATTTTGTTAATATGATAACAAGGTTTTTAATCATGTTGTACAATATTACATCAAAACTCAGTAGATTTATCAAGATTTCGATCAAAAGAAAGTTGGAAGACATCTTCAGAAGGAGATTTCGAGAGTTGACGACCTTCTCCAGCTTCCAGGTGACGAACTAAACCAGTTGGAAGACAAATAGAAGAAATAACCATTAGAGACACTCTTAGTTTATGAATTTTGGTCGGATCTCGACCAGAGATAGTTTTAGAAGACTAATGAAAGCTTGAACTGAAGATCAAGCTTCTTTTCAACAGGATCATTCTTATTTTAATCCTGCTGTATGATCTTACATCAAAACTAAGTAGATTTTTCAAGATTTCGATCAAAAGAAAGTTGGAAGACATCTTCAGAAGGAGATTTCGAGAGTTGACGACCTTCTCCAGCTTCCAGGTGACGAACTAAACCAGTTGGAAGACAAATAGAAGAAATAACCATTAGAGACACTCTTAGTTTATGAATTTTGGTCGGATCTCGACCAGAGATAGTTTTAGAAGACTAATGAAAGCTTGAATTAAAGACCAAGCTTCTCTTCAGCAGGATAATTCTTATTTTAACCCTGCTGTATGATCTTACATCAAAACTCAGTAGATTTATCAAGATTTCGATCAAAAGAAAGTTGGAAGACATCTTCAGAAGGAGATTTCGAGAGTTGACGACCTTCTCCAGCTTCCAGGTGACGAACTAAACCAGTTGGAAGACAAATAGAAGAAATAACCATTAGAGACACTCTTAGTTTATGAATTTTGGTTGGATCTCGACCAGAGATAGTTTTAGAAGACTAAAGCAAGCTTGAATTAAAGACCAAGCTTCTCTTCAGCAGGATAATTCTTATTTTAACCCTGCTGTATGATCTTACATCAAAACTCAGTAGATTTATCAAGATTTCGATCAAAAGAAAGTTGGAAGACATCTTCAGAAGGAGATTTCGAGAGTTGACGACCTTCTCCAGCTTCCAGGTGACGAACTAAACCAGTTGGAAGACAGATAGAAGAAATAACCATTAGAGACACTCTTAGTTTATGAATTTTGGTCGGATCTCGACCAGAGATAGTTTTAGAAGACTAATGAAAGCTTGAACTGAAGATCAAGCTTCTTTTCAACAGGATCATTCTTATTTTAATCCTGCTGTATGATCTTACATCAAAACTAAGTAGATTTTTCAAGATTTCGATCAAAAGAAAGTTGGAAGACATCTTCAGAAGGAGATTTCGAGAGTTGACGACCTTCTCCAGCTTCCAGGTGACGAACTAAACCAGTTGGAAGACAAATAGAAGAAATAACCATTAGAGACACTCTTAGTTTATGAATTTTGGTCGGATCTCGACCAGAGATAGTTTTAGAAGACTAATGAAAGCTTGAATTAAAGACCAAGCTTCTCTTCAGCAGGATAATTCTTATTTTAACCCTGCTGTATGATCTTACATCAAAACTCAGTAGATTTATCAAGATTTCGATCAAAAGAAAGTTGGAAGACATCTTCAGAAGGAGATTTCGAGAGTTGACGACCTTCTCCAGCTTCCAGGTGACGAACTAAACCAGTTGGAAGACAAACAGAAGAAATAACCATTAGAGACACTCTTAGTTTATGAATTTTGGTTGGATCTCGACCAGAGATAGTTTTAGAAGACTAATGAAAGCTTGAATTAAAGACCAAGCTTCTCTTCAGCAGGATAATTCTTATTTTAACCCTGCTGTATGATCTTACATCAAAACTCAGTAGATTTATCAAGATTTCGATCAAAAGAAAGTTGGAAGACATCTTCAGAAGGAGATTTCGAGAGTTGACGACCTTCTCCAGCTTCCAGGTGACGAACTAAACCAGTTGGAAGACAAATAGAAGAAATAACCATTAGAGACACTCTTAGTTTATGAATTTTGGTCGGATCTCGACCAGAGATAGTTTTAGAAGACTAATGAAAGCTTGAATTAAAGACCAAGCTTCTCTTCAGCAGGATCATTCTTATTTTAATCCTGCTGTATGATCTTACATCAAAACTAAGTAGATTTATCAAGATTTCGATCAAAAGAAAGTTGGAAGACATCTTCAGAAGGAGATTTCGAGAGTTGACGACCTTCTCCAGCTTCCAGGTGACGAACTAAACCAGTTGGAAGACAGATAGAAGAAATAACCATTAGAGACACTCTTAGTTTATGAATTTTGGTCGGATCTCGACCAGAGATAGTTTTAGAAGACTAATGAAAGCTTGAATTAAAGACCAAGCTTCTCTTCAGCAGGATCATTCTTATTTTAATCCTGCTGTATGATCTTGCATCAAAACTAAGTAGATTTATCAAGATTTCGATCAAAAGAAAGTTGGAAGACATCTTCAGAAGGAGATTTCGAGAGTTGACGACCTTCTCCAGCTTCCAGGTGACGAACTAAACCAGTTGGAAGACAAACAGAAGAAATAACCATTAGAGACACTCTTAGTTTATGAATTTTGGTCGGATCTCGACCAGAGATAGTTTTAGAAGACTAATGAAAGCTTGAATTAAAGACCAAGCTTCTCTTCAGCAGGATCATTCTTATTTTAATCCTGCTGTATGATCTTACATCAAAACTAAGTAGATTTATCAAGATTTCGATCAAAAGAAAGTTGGAAGACATCTTCAGAAGGAGATTTCGAGAGTTGACGACCTTCTCCAGCTTCCAGGTGACGAACTAAACCAGTTGGAAGACAGATAGAAGAAATAACCATTAGAGACACTCTTAGTTTATGAATTTTGGTCGGATCTCGACCAGAGATAGTTTTAGAAGACTAATGAAAGCTTGAATTAAAGACCAAGCTTCTCTTCAGCAGGATCATTCTTATTTTAATCCTGCTGTATGATCTTACATCAAAACTCAGTAGATTTATCAAGATTTCGATCAAAAGAAAGTTGGAAGACATCTTCAGAAGGAGATTTCGAGAGTTGACGACCTTCTCCAGCTTCCAGGTGACGAACTAAACCAGTTGGAAGACAAATAGAAGAAATAACCATTAGAGACACTCTTAGTTTATGAATTTTGGTCGGATCTCGACCAGAGATAGTTTTAGAAGACTAATGAAAGCTTGAATTAAAGACCAAGCTTCTCTTCAGCAGGATCATTCTTATTTTAATCCTGCTGTATGATCTTACATCAAAACTAAGTAGATTTATCAAGATTTCGATCAAAAGAAAGTTGGAAGACATCTTCAGAAGGAGATTTCGAGAGTTGACGACCTTCTCCAGCTTCCAGGTGACGAACTAAACCAGTTGGAAGACAAACAGAAGAAATAACCATTAGAGACACTCTTAGTTTATGAATTTTGGTTGGATCTCGACCAGAGATAGTTTTAGAAGACTAATGAAAGCTTGAATTAAAGACCAAGCTTCTCTTCAGCAGGATAATTCTTATTTTAACCCTGCTGTATGATCTTACATCAAAACTCAGTAGATTTTTCAAGATTTCGATCAAAAGAAAGTTGGAAGACATCTTCAGAAGGAGATTTCGAGAGTTGACGACCTTCTCCAGCTTCCAGGTGACGAACTAAACCAGTTGGAAGACAAACAGAAGAAATAACCATTAGAGACACTCTTAGTTTATGAATTTTGGTTGGATCTCGACCAGAGATAGTTTTAGAAGACTAATGAAAGCTTGAATTAAAGACCAAGCTTCTCTTCAGCAGGATAATTCTTATTTTAACCCTGCTGTATGATCTTACATCAAAACTCAGTAGATTTTTCAAGATTTTGATCAAAAGAAAGTTGGAAGACATCTTCAGAAGGAGATTTCGAGAGTTGACGACCTTCTCCAGCTTCCAGGTGACGAACTAAACCAGTTGGAAGACAAACAGAAGAAATAACCATTAGAGACACTCTTAGTTTATGAATTTTGGTTGGATCTCGACCAGAGATAGTTTTAGAAGACTAATGAAAGCTTGAATTAAAGACCAAGCTTCTCTTCAGCAGGATAATTCTTATTTTAACCCTGCTGTATGATCTTACATCAAAACTCAGTAGATTTTTCAAGATTTCGATCAAAAGAAAGTTGGAAGACATCTTCAGAAGGAGATTTCGAGAGTTGACGACCTTCTCCAGCTTCCAGGTGACGAACTAAACCAGTTGGAAGACAAACAGAAGAAATAACCATTAGAGACACTCTTAGTTTATGAATTTTGGTTGGATCTCGACCAGAGATAGTTTTAGAAGACTAATGAAAGCTTGAATTAAAGACCAAGCTTCTCTTCAGCAGGATAATTCTTATTTTAACCCTGCTGTATGATCTTACATCAAAACTCAGTAGATTTTTCAAGATTTCGATCAAAAGAAAGTTGGAAGACATCTTCAGAAGGAGATTTCGAGAGTTGACGACCTTCTCCAGCTTCCAGGTGACGAACTAAACCAGTTGGAAGACAAACAGAAGAAATAACCATTAGAGACACTCTTAGTTTATGAATTTTGGTTGGATCTCGACCAGAGATAGTTTTAGAAGACTAATGAAAGCTTGAATTAAAGACCAAGCTTCTCTTCAGCAGGATAATTCTTATTTTAACCCTGCTGTATGATCTTACATCAAAACTCAGTAGATTTTTCAAGATTTCGATCAAAAGAAAGTTGGAAGACATCTTCAGAAGGAGATTTCGAGAGTTGACGACCTTCTCCAGCTTCCAGGTGACGAACTAAACCAGTTGGAAGACAAACAGAAGAAATAACCATTAGAGACACTCTTAGTTTATGAATTTTGGTCGGATCTCGACCAGAGATAGTTTTAGAAGACTAATGAAAGCTTGAACTGAAGATCAAGCTTCTTTTCAACAGGATCATTCTTATTTTAATCCTGCTGTATGATCTTACATCAAAACTAAGTAGATTTTTCAAGATTTCGATCAAAAGAAAGTTGGAAGACATCTTCAGAAGGAGATTTCGAGAGTTGACGACCTTCTCCAGCTTCCAGGTGACGAACTAAACCAGTTGGAAGACAAACAGAAGAAATAACCATTAGAGACACTCTTAGTTTATGAATTTTGGTCGGATCTCGACCAGAGATAGTTTTAGAAGACTAATGAAAGCTTGAACTGAAGATCAAGCTTCTTTTCAACAGGATCATTCTTATTTTAATCCTGCTGTATGATCTTACATCAAAACTAAGTAGATTTTTCAAGATTTCGATCAAAAGAAAGTTGGAAGACATCTTCAGAAGGAGATTTCGAGAGTTGACGACCTTCTCCAGCTTCCAGGTGACGAACTAAACCAGTTGGAAGACAAATAGAAGAAATAACCATTAGAGACACTCTTAGTTTATGAATTTTGGTTGGATCTCGACCAGAGATAGTTTTAGAAGACTAAAGCAAGCTTGAATTAAAGACCAAGCTTCTTTTCAACAGGATCATTCTTATTTTAATGATGATAATCTCAATCTTTTACTTCATGATTCATTGAATCGTATAGTACAACTGATACAGCTTATTTCGTATCGTATTTATCGAATCAAAAGCGTCTTTTTGAAAGGTTAATTAAATGTGAAAGAACGTCGGGGGCAGTCGACCGACGAATACCTACGAAAAAAGATCCGCGCTTAAGATATATTTTCACGCTAAATAGGATAAGAAGATGAGGAAGTAAGTTTCGACGGTCTCTTTAGTACACGCTCCATAAAATCGCACATTTTCAACGACTAACCAGATGAAATTACAACCAGGAATTAAAAACTTTCAAGTGACTGCACGATTTCAAAACTTGATAACTATAAATAATTTCTCGCCGTTACAGGGCGCTGCAATTTGAAAATAAATAATAATATTGATTATTTATATGGTGAAATTAAAGTTTATACCACAAAAATATACGAGGGAGGTTCCAGAAGTACCAGGACTGACCTAGAGATGGCGGTAGCTACCACTGTATTAGAAAGTCGTAGGACCAGCAGAAATTTCGAAAAAAATCCACAAATTACAAAATTCTACCTAATAAATTCAATCATCGACTATTTTATGCAACCTGGGACGACTATTAAAGATAAATATTATAAAACATCGAGTAAACTACGACGATTAACAAAAATCGTCGGTGGGATGTTATTTTTCAACCCCCGTACAAGTTATTTTGTTATATTATGATTTGCTGTAGCTTCTAAAATTGTCGGCACGCATAACCAACGCGCTTTTATATCATTTTTATACGTTTTTTTCTAAATACTACAAATCAAAGTTGCTATAAACGTAAAACAATCGATATCACCAGATTCTCCGGATTAAGAAGAAAGTTAAACAGTATTTTACCAAATAAGGTTCGTACTTGACGATTTAACTTGTGTATCATTCAATTCAGTCGACATTAGATTAATTAAATCGGCTCCCAATGACTTTTTAAGCGCTTAGAATGTACACGTGATTCGCGACGTGTAAACACCGTTTTCAAACACATTTCTAAGTAAATCAGATGGGATTTATATACCGGGAGTATATATATAGTAAAAGTAGTACCGGGAATTCTTGAAAACGGGCTCTGTTACCGACGCGCCGCGTTCTATAACTTTCAAGCTGAACGGTACGGTCGGAATGGCACAACTGCTTGTATTACAATGATTGTACTGCTAAAATGAGTTTTTTGTCACGAGAAGTTCAAAAAAAAATTGATCTTTGCAATATCATACATTTCATACGGAAACTAACATTATTTTTGGAGTTTTCAGACAAAAATACTGTCGATATAAGTATATTTACAATTAGAAAAAGTTTTGAAAAAAAATTTGACATTCTCGTATAAAAAGTTCAATATCTCGAAAACCATTTGAGATATCGATTTATTTTTGACATGAATCGATTAAGAAAACGTGTGTCTACTTAATTTTATATGTAAGAGTTTTTCAATTGGATATTTGTGAGAAATATACAGGGTTAAGTTTTCAGTAATTTTTTTTTCTAAAATCACACTATATAAATTTATAGTATCCAAAGTTTTGGAATGGCAACGTTGTTATACAATAAAATCGAAAAAGGGACTTTAAAAATATCATAAAAAAAATACAACAAGTGTATATACAAAGCAAGTTATATAACATAAAGTTTACATTTCACCCCAATTGGTTTGAAAATAGGAAAAAACAATTAAACAAAACCATATTTCCTACAAAACTATACATTTGATTGAAAAACTAACATGATTTTTGGATTTTTTCGAACAAATATACATATTTTCCAAAGATTTGTCGCATTTTTTTACTATGAAGGTGTATTTTCAACCATTACGTGAAAAAATCCAGAAATTGAAAAAAAAATTGACATTCTCGTATAAAAAGGTCAATATCTCGAAAACCATTTGAGATATCGATTCATTTTTGACATGAATCGATTAAGAAAACGTGTGTCTACTTAAATTTATACGTTAGAGTTTTTCAGTTGCATATTTGTGAGAAATATACAGGGTTAAGTTTGTAGTAAGTTTTTTTAAAATCACAAAATTCGATTTTCTACAAAACTATACTTTGGATTGAAAAACTAACATGATTTTTAGATTTTTTCGAACAAATATACACATTTCCCAAAGATTTGTCGCATTTTTTTACTATGAAGGTGTATTTTCAACCATTACGTAAAAAAATCCAGAAATTGAAAAAAAATTGACATGTTTGTATGAAAACTTCCATATCTCGAAAACCATTTGAGATATCGATTCATTTTTGACATAAATCGATTAAGAAAACGTGCCAAATACCTCTACAAAGCGATTTTTACATACGAGGACTACAAAAAAGATATCAGCTGCTCAGAAATAATTATAGATTACATGATAATTCAACGTACTATCCTTACTTGGTACCCGCGGATTTATCTCTAGTTTTTCCGAATTAATTTGCAAATTTCGCTGACATGTGACGTTTCCTCACAGTTTCTACAACATTTACGAAATTATGTTAACTACAATTGAAGAACAATCATTTATATGTATCTTCAGTTGTGTTTCTTCTCTAATACCATTTAACTTTTTACACACACCTCGTATATATATATTTTTCATATTTAACACTTTTCTAACATCTAGATTTCGATCTACCGACTTTTTTGATTATTTTCTATTTCTTCTTAACGGTTTTTTCTTTATTTTCCTTTTGTTTATCGTAATATATTATCCTCCAAATTTTCACGGGATTCTACAGTGATTTTTCGTGGTTTTTCTTCAATATTTCCACCGTTATTTCTACTTTACATCGTTCGTTGATGGATATAAAGAGGAAAAAAAAATATTTATCATTCCAGACGTATGGGTATGATTTTCGACGACATGATGCAAAACGATGAAGGTTTACCGTCTTGCCGAGCACTTCCGGGACTCAGTCCGGGTCAAAGGAGACTGTGCCAATTGTATATAGATCACATGAATGCTGTCGCTGTCGGAGCTAAACACACTTTGACGGAATGCAAACACCAATTCCACAATAGAAGATGGAACTGTACAATTTCCGATGACGTTACTGTATTCGGACCGATGATAACCGTGGGTAAGTTCAGATATCAAAAAAAATTGAATTTTGGTATTAATCATAGTCTAGTTGTTAAGCTAAACACGATTAAACCTTCCCCTAGATGTTCGAATCTATGAAATATGACGTTGACGATATTACTGATGTTTTACTTAAGAATATTAATGAAAAAAGAAATAATACAATCAACAAAGTGCTATAGAGGTTGAATTAAACTTGAGGTAGGTCAAATGACTAGAAAAATCTGTATTACATCGACCAAAATGTGTTTTTCAACCCCTGGGAGAATAAGATCAGGTCTAATTTCTGAATAAACAAACCCTCGAAAGAGTTTTTCCTTTTTTAAACCATCGTGGTTGTTCGAAGACTGTCCCGACTTTATAAGGAAACCAGATCCTTGCAAAGGCAGCCTGGAACATGCAGAAGGCGATTTACAAACGTCTTATTGTATTAACAACGTTGATAAATCGTCTTTCAACCCTCAAATTATTTACCGGAAAAAATATGTAGAAGGTGGTCCAAACTTCTTCGTTTTTCGCCAATAACGGCCGAAATATGGCAGTTAGGGGGTTCCTTTTGGGCTTAAAATGAAGATCAGTTCATTATCTACAAAAATGGTCCTGACGATTTTTCTCGAAAATTTGTTCATTTTCGAGATAACAAACCTCGAACGCATCCGGTATTAGGGGCGTCCTCGTTGAAGCAGGTGGACAAATTGTTCAATAATTCGTGTAAAAATTAATATTTTTTCATGATTTAAAATTCATTTGAAAGAGGAAATCCGTAGCTATCATGATATACTAACCGTTTTTTCGAAAAATTTGTTTTTAATATTGAAAACATTGCTCAAAGTTCACTTTCCTAGATTTTTTTTGACTATTATCAAATTCATCCATGTTTTTGTTTATAATAGTTATTCAGTTGAATCTTTTTATATTCTGGGGCTTTGAAAGGTGTAAAATGAAGATCAGTTCATTATCTACAAAAATAGTCCTGACGACTTTTCTCGAAAATTTGATCATTTTCGAGATAACAAACCTCAAACGCATCCAGTATATGGTACTCGCTCCACGCGTTCTCGTAAAAGCAGGTGGACAAATTGTTCAATAACTCTTGTAAAAATTAATATTTTTTCATGATTTAAAATTCATTTGAAAGAGGAAATCCGTAGCTATCACGACACACTAACCGTTTTTTCGAAAAATTTGTTTTTAATATTGAAAACATTGCTCAAAGTTCACTTTCCTAGATTTTTTTTGACTATTATCAAATTCATCCATGTTTTTGTTAATAATAGTTATTCAGTTGAATCTTTTTATATTCTGAGGCTTTGAAAGGTGTAAAATGAAGATCAGTTCATTATCTACAAAAATAGTCCTGACGACTTTTCTCGAAAATTTGATCATTTTCGAGATAACAAACCTCAAACGCATCCAGTATATGGTACTCGCTCCACGCGTTCTCGTAAAAGCAGGTGGACAAATTGTTCAATAACTCTTGTAAAAATTAATATTTTTTCTTGATTTAAAATTCATTTGAAAGAGGAAATCCGTAGCTATCACGATATACTAACCGTTTTTCCGAAGAATTTATTTTTTATATTGAAAACCCTGCTCAAAGTTCACTTTCCTAGATATTTTTCGACTATTATCCAATATCGAGGAAAGTGAACTTTGAGCAGTGTTTTCAATATTAAAAACAAATTTTTCGAAAAAAAGGTCAGTATGTCGTGATAGCTACGGATTTCCTCTTTCAAATGAATTTTAAATCATGAAAAAATATTAATTTTTACACGAATTATTGAACAATTTGTCCACCTGCTTCAACGAGAACGCCCCTAATACGGGATGCGTTCGAGGTTTGTTATCTCGAAAATGATCAAATTTTCGAGAAAAGTCGTCAGGACTATTTTTGTAGATAATGAACTGATCTTCATTTTAAGCCCAAAAAGAAGTCCCTAACTGTCATATTTCGGCAGTTATTGGCGAAAAACGAAGAACTTTGGGTTGAAAGTACCCACCGATACTTGTCAATTAAAAAAAATGAGTCCTTGGTATAATCGAGGGTATTCTGCGACATTTAATTACTGTACTAAAACTAAAACACTTTAAAACATATCAA
Source organism: Diorhabda carinulata (assembly GCF_026250575.1). Classification (NCBI taxonomy): domain Eukaryota; kingdom Metazoa; phylum Arthropoda; class Insecta; order Coleoptera; family Chrysomelidae; genus Diorhabda; species Diorhabda carinulata. The sequence continues at coordinate 1,517,937 of NC_079463.1, forward strand.
TTCATATTTCAAACGGTATATTTTTCTTTCGATTGATTCATTTAACTTGAAAACGAACGAATATATTTAATATTGTGTCACAATATATACATTATCAATTGCTTTTGTCGGCAAAACGCAAAACAAAGAACCCCCCTCTAATAATTTGCATAATGACCCGTAACCAATTATTCAGAGGGTTGCGTTTATTTATTCGTTGCCCTGATACGATCAACTCGCTCCCCAGAACGTAAATTTTCAATTTATCGAAAAATATTTTGTTAGATCACCAAACAAACTTCCTAAATCTAAATAATATACATCGTGTGAATCAAAAATTTCGCAGGTGACGCTAGCCATTGATTCTGGCTCTTTTCCGCCATTTTCTTCTTTAAATCTTCATTTGATTGAGTCAAAACAATTAACTGCTTCTATTTCCGTTCAAAAACCAGATAATTGGTGTCTGACCTGTATAAGAAAATGGCGTGCTCAGCGACGACATAGAAAAAAATCGTAGACGCGTTCTTCAAAGATATATAAAGCGCGTTCTTCAAAGGATTATAAAGCGCGTTCCTCAGAGCTTTATAAAGCGCGTTCCTCAAAGGATTATAAAGCGCGTTCCTCAGAGATATATAAAGCGTGTTCCTCAAAGGATTATAAAGCGCGTTCCTCAAAGATTTATAAAGCGCGTTCCTCAAAGGATTATAAAGCGCGTTCCTCAAAGATATATAAAGCGCGTTCTTCAAAGGATTATAAAGCGCGTTCCTCAAAGGATTATAAAGCGCGTTCCTCAAAGGATTATAAAGCGCGTTCCTCAAAGGATTATAAAGCGCGTTCCTCAGAGATATATAAAGCGCGTTCCTCAAAGGATTATAAAGCGCGTTCCTCAAAGGATTATAAAGCGCGTTCCTCAAAGGATTATAAAGCGCGTTCCTCAGAGATATATAAAGCGCGTTCCTCAAAACATTATAAAGCGCGTTCTTCAGAGATTTATAGAGTGCGTTCCTTCGATAATGTAGTCACGATTGACATTTCCCGCTCAATAGAGGAAAATGTAGATGTTTATGGAGAATTTTCCTTGTAGAAAAATCGGAAAGTCTACTAGTGGACGTAAATTTACGCGCAGAACTCCGAGGGGAAGTTTTCGACGTTCATAAATGATCTAATCAGCCGAAGGAGTCGATTTATTAGTTTCGCCGTACTCGCATTTGGATTTAAATTGATTTCTCGTTTGGAACGTGTCTAAATTTAAGCGTTTCCGAAATACATCGACAAACTTACGCTCCTTTCGTGCTCTGGTCTAAAGTCTTCAAGTGTCCATTGAGGAATCTTGTTGATACATCCAGCAGATCTTCTCTGGAAAGAAAAACGTGTTTCGATTCCTGTAGATTGTTCCAGGAATTCGTCTTCTTTTCTATTGGGTTCTTTTTTTCCTACTTTAGAGTGTCTGTCAGCTTTTTCTGGAGATGGTTGTGGACAGGATAGGCTGGAGCACCTTATATAATTAATAAACGTCGCTAAACGATGTATTTGTTAAATTTTAGACGTTAATTATAGCCGTACAGGACCGATTTTACGCTATATGTCGTGGACGAGTTCGTAACAATATTGAAATAACTGTTCAGTACAATCAAAGGTGGGGAGTTTTTCACTCTCCCCCATTTCCTTCACGTGGTTAAATAAACTAAAGTTTATACTATTAGATACACGTACAATTAAAGAAAAAACGATTAATGTCATTATTTTTCTCCCTAAATACATTTTTTCTTTTTTTTTGTATATAAATTCGACCCTCGAACGTACAAACTCAGGTTCTATTCGAGACTATTTTATAATTTCTATTAGGACAACCTGTACGTAAGATTTTTTCAGCTAATCACTTAATTTTTTTCATTCTAAAAGTAATAATGTCGTTTTTGTCAATGAAAAACGTGAGACAACAGCCGTTTTTCGAAAGTAGGTCACTTTTTACCACAAGTACGATCTTTTCTTTGTTATATTTATTACAATAAGTTTCACGATTTAAATGTCTACAAAATAACAATATAAATAAATATTCATGAGCTACGAATATATATCTATAGATTTTAAAGAATGTACATAATTTTTATTTACATTTTACTCGCGAGGAATTATTAGAAAATTGATTTAAAAGCTGAGTACACTTTGTATATTCTTGAAAGTGTTTTAATATTTACTTATCTGTTCATTCGTGCGACACAACCGTTCAATATTTGTTCTATGCATTTTTCGTAACTTAATTATTTGAAAGTCTTTAAATCGATTATTTTTATGAAACAGTTATAACCTAGAAACGCTCTATTCGATTCAAAAAAATCGATATCGATAATGACAGATGTCATATTCGATGGAAATGACATTTGTCAATGAAAACAATAATTTTTGTTCTGTCATTTTCAAAATTCCGTCGTTAAAGACTTTAAATTTGCTTTATAAACAAAAAGTAACCACTATTAAACAATATATATATATCAAAAAAATAAATTTTCTTCACGTTCTGCACGTTTGTAACCATGGAAAAAACCCCATAGGATAGAGAATTCTACATTTCGCACCGTATATCTAGTCGTACATTTTCTTGTTGAGATAAATCCTATTTGGACGCTATATTAGCACTTCAAACTTCGTGGACGTTAATTTAATAAAGTTTGACAACCGTTAAGGGTAATAAAAAATGTAAATTACACAGTAATCAATCAATATCCGGAATACAAATCCATTGTCTGCTCTGATTCACGTTCACTGATTCATGAAATGAGTTTCCAATCGCTTTCAGCGCATCTGATCTTCACGTAAGGCGTATCGAAATGTTTTTTTTTTTCACGTCGAATCTTATTCTTATAAGTACATTAAAATTTAGTTTTCCAAAAATGTTCCGAAACTTTTTTCTGTGTGTAATTTTAGGTATTCGAGGTTATGTGTAACTAAAAACCGTTGTTATCTCGTTTTCTATCGGTTTTACGACACACTCCTTATAAAAATTGCTTTTTAATTGTGTCTTTATACTCCCAAGTATAAAATACATTTTGATTTAACTTTTTTTTCGATAAAAATGATGATATTAAATGTCATTCTCAATCCCGTAATCTGCATACTATTTATAACGTCTGGCAACGTTGCTCAACCTTGCTCAACGTAATGTAAATAAACACAAAAACTGTTAATTTTGTAATATTTTCAAAAATAACTTTTTATATGCCTCTATTTTATTGTTTTTTTATTCTACTGTAAATATTTCCATTCATGTTATTTGTTATTTTTCTAATTATTTCAGCTAGTAGAGAAACCGCTTTTGCGCATGCTTTGGCATCAGCTGGTGTAGTCCATGCAGTATCAAGAGCATGTCGAGACGGTCAATTGTCATCTTGTGGTTGTTCTAGAATGAACCGCCCCAAAGATTTAAAAAAAGATTGGGTATGGGGTGGATGCGGAGATAACTTAGAATACGGTTATAAGTGAGTTTTGCCTCTATATATTTTGATGTATGTTCTCGTATATAACGCCATTTTTTATCCATTTTGTTTCACGTTTCACGAGATATTTCAAGAAAATTGTACGTAAAAATAAAAAAATTCAGTAAAAAAGTCGTATGGAATAATAAATATTCACATCTATCAGAAGTATCAGAAATTGTCCCTTAAAAAACAAAAAACTAATTAAAATAAAATTAGAAAATATATAGGAATTTAACAAAATTGAAGTTGACGTTGCATTAAAAAAATAAAAACATCATATTAGAAGACCTTCTATAGAATAAATTTATCATTTCGATAATAAAATCAGAAATTTTTAATTATTCTAGTTTAAATTAAAATCATAAAATACGTAGCGCCATCTATTAAACGATAGCAGAAGTAATTACTTATCTTTATTCTAACAGGATTACAAGTTTTGTTTTTAATGGAACAAATGGCTAAATATTGAATTTAGTTTAATACTAAATTAATTTTAAAAATATTTGGGTTATATAATAAAGAAACTTTTAATTAAAATAATATAGACACGTAGCGTCATCTATTAAATAATAGCATTGTTAGGGAAATACATTTTTCTTCATCCTAGCAAAATGACAGGCTCCAATAACCCCACTTTTTGTGTTTATAATGAATGATATCAAATTGCTAATTAATAACAAAATAATAAACATAAGTAAGTAAAGTATTTAGTAGAATTGATTGTATTTAGGATGAATTTAAATAATTGACTGTAAAACAAAGTTTATTTTTTATAATTCATACTAAACAGGGTTTGGCGCTACATTAAAAAGTAGTACATATGAAACGACGAGTTTAATTATAAATTACTTTACTTCTATTTATACCTGGTACAGGCTTAGTTTAATTAGAAACTGTTGCTTCATATTTCATTATTTTTCCAAAAGTAATTAATTATAAAACTTAACCTATAGTTTGAAAAGATTATTCATTCTGTAATAACAGCTTCAATATATTGTTCGATCTCATTTATCTGCTTATTGCATTAAATCATCCTGATATTGTGTCATATTCACTTTAATATAATAAATCACGGTATATTTGAAAATCTCTTAGTATTACAGATTTTATACGGCTAAGCGCCCCCTATAATAAATGTCATGTCCACCCTAGACTATACGTCATATTATTACCGAAACAAATCGCTAAACTTGAATCATAGAAGGCTGGTTAAATCTCAGTCGGTCAGTGGCGTAGTTGATTATAAAACAATATTTCGAATTTACGAATTAATTATTTGTATATTTTAAATATACAGTAATATTTATATTTCAAAATTCTTGGCACAAAAAATAAACGTTTATACGAGGGCTATTCTATATGTTTAGGTTCACGCAAAGTTTTGTGGACGTAAGGGAAAAGGAAAGGAAATATAAAAGAGGGACTAGAGAACAAGGAAGAATCCTTATGAATTTACATAATAACGAGGCGGGACGCAGGGTAAATATAAAAACAACGAATTTAATCACGTACAACGTCATTTGTACGAAGAAAAATTATAATTCGAATTTATTTTCAGGCCGTTATAAAGAAATCGAAAGTAACTTGTAAATGCCACGGCGTATCTGGCTCCTGTTCTCTAATAACGTGCTGGCAACAACTAGCGACCTTCAGAGAAATCGGTAAGTGCAAATTCCGATATTTAATTTTTTTATTTTTCAAATTTATTATCCTCTCATCTCAAAATACTCATAATCGTAAAGGCACAACTGGTTTGGTTCTGAACTTGCACTTATTTATATATTCACCTTATCTAAAAGAGAATTTCGTCTGCAGGGCCGGCTTCAGTTATCAAATTCTAAATAAAAAAAAACGAATTTAGCTGCCAAATGACTTTTCCATATCCATAAAGGAAACTTATTTCGACGCAACTCATCCTCTGATATAAACCTTGAGCCGATCCTGTTCAATTAAGTTAATCGCTGTTAAAAATTGGCGGATGCGTCTTGCACGTGCCGGTTGATTCTTCGTATTGTTTTGTAAGCTGTTTACATTATGTATACACCAGATTTAGATCCCAGCGACTTTTTCTCGTTTCCCAGCCTCAAAGTTTCACTTACAAGACAGATTTTCACTTCAAATTGGTAGCAAATCCATCGTATATATCAGATTTAACTCTCAGTGATGTTTTCCCTGTTTCCTAACCTCAAAGTTTCACTTACAATACAGATTTGTACTTTAAATTGACTGCAAGTCCATTGTATACACCAGATTCAGATCCCAGCGATTTTTTCTCGTTTCCCAACCTCAAAGTTCCACTTACAAGACAGATTTTCACTTCAAATTTGTTGCAAATCCATCGAATATGTCAGATTTAACTCCTAGTGATGTTTTCCCGGTTTCCTAACCTCAAAGTTTCACTTACAATACAGATTTGTACTTTAAATTGACTGCAAGTCCATTGTATACACCAGATTCAGATCCCAGCGATTTTTTCTCGTTTCCCAACCTCAAAGTTCCAGTTACAAGACAGATTTTCACTTCAAATTTGTTGCAAATCCATCGAATATGTCAGATTTAACTCCCAGTGATGTTTTCCCGGTTTCCCAACCTCAAAGTTTCCCTTAGAGATAGATTTGTACTTCGAATTGACTTTAAGTCCATTGTATACACCAGATTTAGATCCCAGCGATTTTTTCCCGTTTGCCAACCTCAAAGTTTCACTTACAAGACAGATTTTCACTTAAAATTGGTTGCAAATCCATCGAATATGTCAGATTTAACTCCCAGTGATGTTTTCCCGGTTTCCCAACCTCAAAGTTTCCCTTAGAGATAGATTTGTACTTCGAATTGACTTTAAGTCCATTGTATACACCAGATTTAGATCCCAGCGATTTTTTCTCGTTTCCCAACCTCAAAGTTCCACTTACAAGACAGATTTTCACTTCAAATTTGTTGCAAATCCATCGTATATATCAGATTTAACTCTCAGTGATGTTTTCCCTGTTTCCTAACCTCAAAGTTTCACTTACAATACAGATTTGTACTTTAAATTGACTGCAAGTCCATTGTATACACCAGATTCAGATCCCAGCGATTTTTTCTCGTTTCCCAACCTCAAAGTTCCACTTACAAGACAGATTTTCACTTCAAATTTGTTGCAAATCCATCGAATATGTCAGATTTAACTCCTAGTGATGTTTTCCCGGTTTCCTAACCTCAAAGTTTCACTTACAATACAGATTTGTACTTTAAATTGACTGCAAGTCCATTGTATACACCAGATTCAGATCCCAGCGATTTTTTCTCGTTTCCCAACCTCAAAGTTCCACTTACAAGACAGATTTTCACTTCAAATTTGTTGCAAATCCATCGAATATGTCAGATTTAACTCCCAGTGATGTTTTCCCGGTTTCCCAACCTCAAAGTTTCCCTTAGAGATAGATTTGTACTTCGAATTGACTTTAAGTCCATTGTATACACCAGATTTAGATCCCAGCGATTTTTTCCCGTTTGCCAACCTCAAAGTTTCACTTACAAGACAGATTTTCACTTAAAATTGGTTGCAAATCCATCGTATATGTCAGATTTAGATCCCAGCGATGTTTTCCCGGTTTCCTAACCTCAAAGTTTCCCTTAGAGATAGATTTTCACTTCAAATTGACTGCAAGTCCAATGTATACACCAGATTTAGCTCCCAGCGACTTGTACCTGTTTCCCAACTTCGATAGTTTCATTAGACGAGGACGTCATCATATACGTAAACACCTATTTTGAGAAAAAGGGCTCAAATACTACTTAGAAAGATTGGAAAGTGTTTATAATCAAAAATAGATTAAATAGAAAAATAAAAATGGTAAAAAGTCTATTTTCATTGTGAAGCGGAAAACTTTTCGTATAATCCTCGTATATTCGTACAGATAACGACATTTTTAACACGTTTAGCAATAAATACTTTTTTCCAATACCGTATAAAACGACTAATAAAAAAGATAGTTAATTCGACACAGATTAATTAATACACTATACAATATATTTTGCGTAATTAATTTCAAAAACAAATTTACTAGTAATAATTATTTTCATTTAAATACTGTCTAGTTGAAAATCGAATGTCACTGTATAAAGTCGACCGAATAAATTTTAACTAGAGATGGGACAGTGTCGTTCACTTGAGTAGGTTTGGTCCGTTGGATCGATAAAATGTTTGTAGACAATAATTTGTTTAGGCCTCACACGAAGTTCCCGTATTTTGCATGTTAACAAGACTCAGTATTGTGACATGGTAATTTAATGACGATTGTTGATATTGACACCGACAACAAGCAATGGAAAACTAAGAATTCATTTTTTATAATACTTTCAACGAATCTCTTATTACACATTTAAAATAATTTCGAAATGCATAACACGCAAAACATCTAGACATTAAATTATTGTTTTAGGAAACTTTTTAATGAAGAATATCGTGCGGAAAGGCTTTATAATAATACAATTGCTATTTATACTGCGAGTCAAACTGATTAGCATTGAATAGATATGAATTTTTAAGGTTAAAATAAACAAAATGGCGGTTATAGGGTGTGTTTGAATTTACGTTTGCTAATAATTTAATAAAACCAATTGTCTTGTAATAATATTCATAAAATAGTGATTTGTTATGTAAATTATTAGGAAAAGTCGTTTCAGAGTATCCAAATAACCCAGTTTTTTGCTTTACTTTGAAAAATACATACGAGGATGATTGCAAAAGTACTGGCCCGATGAATCGTCAAGCTTCTCAAAACAGCCATTTTGTGTCATAATTCATAAATCATAGAGGGGTGAAAAATGATTGTCTTGTTAACGATTTCTCACTGTCATATTTTTTAATTGTACACTTTTCTTTTGTAAATTTTATTAGCCATTAGTAATTACAAGTCACAATACCTTCAGCCGACAAACGCGCTTTCGACTTGAAGGAAAAAATAAACATTCAACTCTATCGTAAAATAGACTGTTTATGACTGAAGTTCACGTCGTTAGCTGTAAAACTATTCATACGAAAGAAAATTCTTATCTAACGACAAGGTGTACCGTTCAAAAATTTTCATATTAGAGTTGTAATAAAATAAAAACTTTCAGGTCTATAACACTAAATAAACGGTATCTAAATGGTACTTTAATGGATTTTTATTAAACGCTTAAAGGTGATAGCTCATTCCGTTCAATAAGCGCCATCTATGTACGGAATTTTATAACAATCAACAATAATATAAGAAATATAATTATACATACTGTTATTATTATAATACTAATATTAGATTTGTTTTCCAAATTTATATCGTTTCTAAGCCAAATAAAATTAAAATACCCTTTTTAAAAATATCATATCTTGATTCTTGACGTAAATCTATCAACGCCATCTATGAAACTTATTAAAAACTAATATATATCATTTTATTTTTTGACAGATTTAATGTTTAGACAAATATTCATTTTAACACTCTATATATACCCGAAGAAACTACTTTATGTTCCGGCTGCACACAATATTTAAACACATTCAAGAAGTTGTTGATTGCATGCCTTAAAAGGGTTGCTGTTACAATGTTAACACTTTGTTCATCGTGTAAATAAATGTACTTATGATTTGCAGCTTCCCACTCAAATGCATTTTAGTTCAATGTTAAGAATAGTTGAGACTCTTTTGAAATTCAAATATCGTCGCTTTGTATCAGAAATATAGTCAATTAATCACCCATTGTGTACGACGTGTAGAAATTTCTTACTTATTTAATGCGATAGAAGAAAACTTCATAAATGGGAAGATTATTGATATGTAAGTCAATGAAAGATGGCGCCCTAGTAATACGACAATATTAAATTTTCTATGATATGATTATATTATTAACAAATATTTATATTTTTCAGTTTTTTTTTTCTAAATAATTAATAAACACACCTTTATTGAATTAAAAACTCAACTATTTTCGTATTATAACGAATCTATATTCATAGAACATACCAAGATGGCGCTTGTAAAATTACTACATCGTTTGTGATTGTTGCAATCATTAATGACTTTATTATTGAAATTAATAAAAATAATCATGATGTTGACCTTAATTATGAACAATTTTGCTTTTTTTTGAAAACAACTATCTGTCATATCTTTCCCAAAACTCGTCAACCATATCTTGTTTCCCAACCAGTATGTAATATTGCTATAGATAACTCAGTAAAAGATAGATGGCGATGGTAGGACAAAAACAATATATTGTAAATTATATTAATAAGGTTTTTAATAATTAATTAAAAATAAACAGATACGTGTAAATTTTTTCCTTTTAACCATATATTTCAAAAAAAAACTGTTGATGAATTTATCCTATATTACTAAAGATATTATTATTTGAAAAGTAAACCTATAGATGGCGTCGTTAATACAACAACGTAACCTAAATGTAATTTCATATGTTAAGGTGATTATTTAAAAGATAAATATGACGGAGCAACAGAAGTGAGAGTAAATCGTAGAGGACGTCTTCAATTGCGAGACCCTCAAGTTACCATTCCTACGTCGTACGATCTAGTGTATTTAGAAGATTCTCCTAATTATTGTATCAAAGATGAAGTTACTGGTTCTTTGGGTACTCAAGGTCGAGTTTGTAACAGGACATCGCCTGATATAGACGGTAGGGTATTTACTTTTTTACATTCGTTTTTCTTTCTAAAATTAATTTTATAATTGGTAGTATTAAAAACTTTTTTGTTTCAGGTTGTAACCTGATGTGTTGTGGTCGTGGTTATAATACTATCAAAAGTGTGATTAAAGAAAGATGTCAATGTAAATTCGAGTGGTGTTGTAAAGTGCAGTGTAGAACTTGTGTGCGATCTACGGAAATACATATTTGCAAATAAATTTTGTTAAAACGTTTAATTTTATGGATATTTGTTTCCTATATTAATTAATTCAACTGTGAGTATACATTTCAGTTTTTTTTATTCTCTTTCCCATATATAAATGAAAACAAAATGGATTAATTATCAGTGGCGTGCTAAATAATTTTGATTTTATCTCAGTAAGGGTCGAAATGTCAAACATAAATTATTTATACAATTGAATGTACGTTTTTTGTCGAGTGAGTTGTATTTTTTTGTGAATAAAATATAAACAAATAATATAATTTTTAAGTAAAACATCGTTTAAATTATTGGATTTTAGTGTATTGGAAAAATAAAATCGAATTAAGCTTGTAATTTGGTTATTATTTTTGGTTAGAAAAATTGATATTTCTAGTATTTTTTTTTTCGTTTTTTGTATTTTTTCGGCTTAATTCAAAATTAAAATGACATCTATGTTTGGAAATCAAAATTTCAATAATTTTTTGACGTACCTGGATGAAATTTTAGGTTAGGTTCTAAGTGCTTGATAAATTTGATAAAAAATTGGTATTTTCAATATTTCTCTTATTTCATTTATTTTCTAACGCACTTTGGCAAAATGTTTAAAAAACAAAATTTCGTCACTTATTTTATTTTCGTTTTTATTTATAACTTAGGTCTCATTTTTATCTTAAATGCACCCGAAACATGAAAAAAAAACTACTAAAAATAGATATTTTGCGGTTTTTTACTACCAAAAATCTTGTGGACCCCATTTCCAAACATCTACCCATAATTTAATTCATTTAAGAGTCACCCTCATTCTTCTATAGAATGGCGGATGTACTCCAATTACAGGAAAAATTATCTGGGGATATTTCATTTATTTGTATATCTATTGTAAGATGTAATTTAAATTAGATTAAGATAAATTTGTACAACTAGTACTTAAGACTGTATCATTTTTTATTTATTTGTTGAAATTCGTAATATACTTGTTTATATTTCAAACAGTTTTTTATTATTAATAATCATAACCTCAATCCTTCAACTACTCGAATTTTCCTCATAGATTAAATATTAAATATAGAGAGGGATCTTGTTGAAATCAACAATTGCTGAGAGAGAGAGAGAGAGAGAGAGAAATATAGGTATTTATCTATGGTTTTTTACATTCAAAAGATATGCACGATGTTTGTACCAATCGACTGCCATCTACGACAAATATCCGTAACTATAATAATCTCAATTGTCTAAACTGTAAATGACTATAGTTTTCTTCTTTTTAAACTAAATAGAAAACTGTAATCTCATACTTGTACCAACTCTTCGGATTATTTCCATTATTTCGAAATTGTTTTGGAAACTAGCGGAAATAAAACACCCTAGAACTTCTAGATTTAACGAATAATTTATTTGAAACTCAAAATTTCATTACTTTTTGATAAAATATAGCGTAAATTCACAACCGCCATCTATAATGTTCAGTTTAACTAAGAATTATAATTAAAAGACATGAACAATGCATGAAATGGAATATTTTCAAATTTGAGAAATACTGTAGTTAAAATTTGGATAAAATATGGCGTAAAACTACAACCCCCATCTATGAAATTCACTCAACTAAGAAAACGGTAACTGTATCTATATATTATTATAAATAAATATGAAATTTGAAGCAATAAACAATTTGTTGAATAGATTTTCTCTAAATCCAGCAATAATATGATAAAATTACATGATTGGATTGAAAATGGCGACAAGCTACAACCGCCATCTATGACACCGTGCTAGAACTGATTCCCAGCAAGTGAATGCTATTACAGGTTACTATAATTAAATTATTGGAATATTATACAATCAATATATTGCAATAACAAATTTTAAATGAATTATTCGCAAAATCAATAACGATAAAATATCTTCACTAATACTGTATTTAGATATAAAAAGTAATAAAACTTTCAGACAAAAAATGACGTAACACTACAACTGCCATCTATGACACTTTAGTAAAACTGATTTCTTTAACATCTGTAACTATGGTTACAGATAACATTATAACAATCATTTATCAATAGATAGAAAATAACAAATCGAATGAATTTTTTCAGCAAACAATAAGGAAGTAAGTGTTATAATGTTTGAGCTTAATACTTTATTTCAATTTAGAAACTTTAATCAATTTTGATTTAGGCGCCATCTATGAGAATAGTTCCAAACTGATTTCTAAGGTATCTGTGGTTAGCTATTATTATTAGAGTTTTTAACATTCAAAAAGTGGCAAATGAAATATTATTTGAATAATTATTGTACAAGCAAATAAAATCAAGTATCTAACAGAGTTCAAACTGGAAGAATACTATATAACTAATTAAAAATTTTGGTTAGTTTGGATAGAATATGGCGACAAGGTAAAATCGCCATCTGTGACATTTTCTTGAAACTGATTTATCTCTGTCGTTACAGGTAATTTTTATAACATCCAGTTAATACCGACAAGGAATCGAATTAATTGATTTTGCAATAAATAATAATAAAATACTTGGTGTATCTCAATTGAAAATTTTATTCTTTGGATAAAATATGGTGTCGAACTATTACCGCCATCTATTAGTCAGAAACTTTTTCTACAAATTGAATTAAATACTTTATTACAGATTACAATATTATAAATATATGGTTAGAATCTATTATAACCAATAGATGGCAATAATGAAATTATTCAATAAATATTTTATTTTCAAATCGTTTCAACAGCTACTCAGAGTTTGATACGTGTGTAAAATCTTAATACAAATCAAAAACATGTAGAATTTTGGATTTGATTGGAAATCTTGTTGTAGCTTTAGACTATTTAAGTATACGGTGTGAAATAAAAGTTATTTATGTTACGTATGTTTACTAGATAATATTTTTTTTAATATAATCATGAAATTTCACAAAAAAACCCTCGTAAACACAGTTTATTGATTTCAAATCGAAATGAAATCCGTTCTAACTGAAATGGAAATTTCTTTATGTTATTGCCGAGGGTGTTTAATAAAAAAATCTGCATAAAAAAATTACAATCCCAAATTGATATCCCGTTCTGCAGTGCAGTCGCCATATTGGAGTGTCGTTAAACACAAATTTCCAATATCGGCCCCTCACTTACAAATAGTAATAAAGTAAAAAACCAATAAAGGTCAATTTTGTATATCGGAGACTTCCCGTTAAGTTTTTACGAAAAGAAATATGACATCGAGGATTAGAACTGGATATTTCGGGATTAATGTCACTCGAGTGAAAAATATCGTTCGACGATATTACAAAAGTTTTATCGTGATTTGTATCGCGTCGATTTGGTTCGATTAAGAAAAATTATCAACAAAACTCGATTGTAACGAACAAACAAAGTTAGTTTCGTCGAAAATACTCGGTTAAAAATCAGTTTCAGAGATGCGAAAACAGCCGGAAATCCAAGAGAGCCAAATCAGGCGAATGATGCGGTTAAAACATCCTGACTACGCGCTGGCCGATCCGTAGTATGTTGACCGGTGTAAGCAACGTCGTAATCCCCTAAAACTTCAATATAAACCTAGTCTGCCCATTCAAACCCTGCTGGAACCTTCCTCAAACGCCCCACGTTATTATCAGGTCTTCTGTAAACTCGTGCAGGCACACCCGGCTTCAATACGTGTTGTGGACGAGTTGCTCGGTGGGCTGAGGTTAATTTGAGGTTTTTTAACTGCCTCAACTCTTTTTAAGACTACTAACATCTTCCATGTTTGTTTAGAATGAAATAAATTTGGATTTACCAACGAGACAATTACATTCGAGGTCCAAGTCGGTCAGTTTGAAGCTAGAACGTTTTTTCGATATGATTCGAGTGACTTTTTTTATTTAAATGAAGTTTAGCGTTGTGAAATTTTCCGGAAAACAGATAGAGAGTTAAAGCGTCAACCCTTATGATCATCAAACCCGAATAAATAAAAACCGGAACGAACAAAGCGTTAAAGGGAAAGCTATAAGTCAGTATCCGAGATATACATAAACAGAAATACACCGAGAATAGGTAGTGGAAGCTAATATCGCACCTATGAATTTTCACAATGGCGGAAGTGCTACCGCAGGTATTTCAAACGGTATATCAGCAGATTATATCACTATAGCCATTTCTCCGCCGCGTTACGGATGTAACTGGCTGGCGGACTCCGACGTCATTAGCAAACCGGCACACTAAGCTAGCACCTGGATATGCCCTTTCGAAAAGTCATTTCTGGGGTTTACTCCGTCCAACCCCCCCTCCTCGAACGTCGAACCGCAAATTCTCCAATTTATCGCTAACCCATGACTTCGGAATCGGCTACATTAGTTTCGCTGACGGTTCCGTTGTCGAGTTATTAAAAAAATTGTACGGGGTGAAAATATGGACAAACGCAATTTGCAAAACGTGATTCGGTCGAGTCAACTATGAAAAATCGCTTATATTGGAACAGTTAATGATAAATAATAAATATTCGATTGTTTTAAATCATTTATTTAAAAGTATTGATGTGTTTTTACAGTAAACAGTCTTCAGTCTCGTCGAAACGTGCGTCATACAGTCTAATCGTGAACGTTTTTACAGTAAACAGTCTTCAGTCACGTCGAAACGCGCGTCATACAGTCTAATTATGAGTGTTTTTACAGTAAACAGTCTTCAGTCTTGTCGAAACGCGCGTCATACAGTCTAATCGTGAGCGATTTTATAGTAAATAGTCTTCAGTCACGTCGAAACGCGCGTCATACAGTCTAATTGTGAGTGTTTTTACAGTAAACAGTCTTCAGTTTTGTCGAAACGCGCGTCATACAGTCTAATTGTGAGTGTTTTTACAGTAAACAGTCTTCAGTCTTGTCGAAACGCGCGTCATACAGTCTAATTGTGAGTGTTTTTACAGTAAACAGTCTTCAGTCTTGTCGAAACGCGCGTCATACAGTCTAATCGTGAGCGTTTTTATAGTAAATAGTCTTCAGTCACGTCGAAACGCGCGTCATACAGTCTAATTGTGAGTGTTTTTACAGTAAACAGTCTTCAGTCTTGTCGAAACGCGCGTCATACAGTCTAATTGTGAGTGTTTTTACAGTAAACAGTCTTCAGTCTTGTCGAAACGCGCGTCATACAGTCTAATCGTGAGCGTTTTTATAGTAAATAGTCTTCAGTCACGTCGAAACGCGCGTCATACAGTCTAATTATGAGTGTTTTTACAGTAAACAGTCTTCAGTCTTGTCGAAACGCGCGTCATACAGTCTAATCGTGAGCGATTTTATAGTAAATAGTCTTCAGTCACGTCGAAACGCGCGTCATACAGTCTAATTGTGAGTGTTTTTACAGTAAACAGTCTTCAGTCTTGTCGAAACGCGCGTCATACAGTCTAATTGTGAGTGTTTTTACAGTAAACAGTCTTCAGTCTTGTCGAAACGCGCGTCATACAGTCTAATTGTGAGTGTTTTTACAGTAAACAGTCTTCAGTCTTGTCGAAACGCGCGTCATACAGTCTAATTGTGAGTGTTTTTACAGTAAACAGTCTTCAGTCTTGTCGAAACGCGCGTCATACAGTCTAATTGTGAGTGTTTTTACAGTAAACAGTCTTCAGTCTTGTCGAAACGCGCGTCATACAGTCTAATCGTGAGCGTTTTTATAGTAAATAGTCTTCAGTCACGTCGAAACGCGCGTCATACAGTCTAATTGTGAGTGTTTTTACAGTAAACAGTCTTCAGTCTTGTCGAAACGCGCGTCATACAGTCTAATCGTGAACGTTTTTACAGTAAACAGTCTTCAGTCTTGTCGAAACGCGCGTCATACAGTCTAATTGTGAGTGTTTTTACAGTAAACAGTCTTCAGTGTTGTCGAAACGCGCGTTATACAGTCTAATCGTGAGCGATTTTATAGTAAATAGTCTTCAGTCACGTCGAAACGCGCGTCATACAGTCTAATCGTGAGCGTTTTTATAGTAAATAGTCTTCAGTCACGTCGAAATGCGCGTCATATAGTCTAATTGTGAGTGTTTTTACAGTAAACAGTCTTCAGTCTCGTCGAAACGCGCGTCATATAGTCTAATTGTGATTGTTCTACAGTAAACAGTCTTCAGTCTCGTAGAAACGCGCGTCATATAGTCTAATTGTGATTGTTCTACAGTAAACAGTCTTCAGTCTTGTCGAAACGCGCGTCATACAGTCTAATTGTGAGTGTTTTTACAGTAAACAGTCTTCAGTCTTGTAGAAACGCGCGTCATACAGTCTAATGTTGAGCGTTTTTATAGTAAACAGTTTTTAGTCTCGTCGAAACGCGCGTCATACAGTCTAATTGTGAGTGTTTTTATAGTAAACAGTCTTCAGTCTCGTCGAATCGCGAGTCATACTGTCTAATTGTGAGTGTTTTTACAGTAAACAGTCTTCAGTCTTGTCGAAACGCGCGTCATACAGTCTAATCGTGAGCGATTTTATAGTAAACAATTTTTAGTCTCGTCGAAACGCGCGTCATACAGTCTAATTGTGAGTGTTGGTGTAGTGGTAGTGTAAACTGTGTGTTCAGTATGAATATCGCAAACGGTTCCAGAAATTCCATCTAGCACACGTTGTTGTAGGTGTAGTTTTATTTTTTATTCATATACAAATTATTATATTATAATTAATAATAGATTTTTCATACCTGTTGCTGACTTCGCAAGTGTGAGATTTAAATATTGTTACGAACAAGTTCGCAAAACCGTTCCCTAGGCCGGTTCTGTCCAGCTACTATGAAATTCTAAAGATTCGGCGAATTCGCGCGACGTATATAGAATTTTTTCAGTAGCAGGCGGCTTATTTACAGTATTTCTTCCATACAATTTTTTATTTATTTCTTTTCGTTCTAGAACTTCGTAGAATCTTATTTAGGTAGGTGAATGATTTGTGTAAACGCAGTTATTTAGTTAGTAAGAAAGTACATGCTGATTTTTTCGTATAATGGTTCGACCCAATGATAGATTTACAAAAAATTGTTCCTTCCATGATTCCGTAATTCAAAAAATATGAAAGTGTACGGAATTTCGGAATCACCACCATAGACAAAGGATGAACCCTATCCACACTCTCGATATTGCTTCGCCTTGTTTAGGATCGTAGAAAATGTGAATCGTGGATTAGTCTATCGAAATCTTTTTTGAAATCGACGATATATAATTGAAAAATAACGAATCTGTTTAAACAAAATTACTCGTACAAGTGTAGAATCATTTCGTTGTTGGATCGCTTCTTATATCGAGAAAAATCTGTGAAATTCGATTGGATATTTCTCTATAATGTACAATATCACGCAATATCTTCCAACAATCGATAACACTAGAGAGTTCGAGGGCGGTTTGGTTATTATAAATATAATTGGAGTCGTATTGTACGTTGCAGGAAACTTACAATCGTTTAGAAAAAAAATTATAAACGTGAAATAATAATGTAAATTGCATATTTAACAAAATACAAAATTTCGCCCGTTTGGTAAAGATCATCCAGAAAAGGTTTTGAAAAATTTCAATAATCGAAAATGACGACGGCGATAACCATTCAAAATATAGGCCAGGTATTGAAGCAATTTTTTAATGCGGCACCGATTTATTTGAAATTTTGACAGATGATTGGTGTGTATCCGAAAAGCGAGATCTAAATGGTGCCGAAGTGCGGGAGTGGAAAATTTTTCACCAAAACTAACAGCAGAAATCGAAATATCAGAAAATTTAAAGTAAAAAATGTCGTATAAAGTTTTTTTTTCAGATCAATAGTTTTTGAGTTATTCGCAATTGAAAAGTACGTTAAAAAAACCGCATTTTTAAATTGTTTTTTACGTATAACTCTGTAATTATGCATTTTATCGAAAAAAGTGTAATGGATAAAAATAAAGCTTATGAAAAAACTAAGAGATTGGGCTATATTTTAAGATCTTAATGTTCTACCTAAAGCAAGATATAGATATTTTAATAGTTTTGTTTTACGTAATTGAGTATTTAACCTCAAATAACGGGAAAATGGTACATTTTTCGAAAAAAACTCATAGAATACTTTTTGAAGAGCTTAAAAAGACCTTTCGAATGATCATGAAAAAAATCGTTTCGACTGAAATTTCAGGGAGATATGATGTAAAATAGTTAGAGCTAAAAAAAATTCCACTAAAACTAATGCCATTTTATTTAAAATCAAAATTAAACTTAATCCTTGCACCAAATATTTTATTTGGATGTTACTCACGACATATAAAAGTTTTTCTGATTAGAAATGCATAATTTTGAAAAAAAAATGAGAATTTTTTTTGATTTTCCAAAAATTTTTTTTTGTTAATTTTTTTCTCCATAACTATAAGAGATACAAAAATAAATAAACAATCAAATTAAAGCATTTTTTATGACGCTTATTTTTATTTTTTTTATTTTTTTGTAACATAAAAATTGACGGAGTTGTAACCAAATTAATCTGTCACTGTAGTACGAGGATTGCTGATCCACAGCCCTTTGACCCTTTATTAATAAAATGTGGAGGGACCCAAGCCCTTCAAACATACATAGACTTGTAGCCCTAAAAATTATCTTTAAAATGGTTTTTAATAGGATGTGATAGCTTCAAAATTAATGGAGTTACATAAAAAATAAAAAGTTGAAATTTTTTTGTGAATTATTGAATACGAAAAAGTTCCAAATTTTGGCTCACGGAGTTTTTCTGTTGATGGAAAGTTACCTGTAGGTACATTTGAGAGTACCAAGAGATGATATACTTATAATATTTGTAAAGGGGTGGTTCTTAAGGGGTGTCAGGGTGTAGAGAATGAAAAATCACCTCGTATTTGGAAAATACACTTGAATACCGAAAGAATTCCAAATCAAAACATTAACAGTCATTGAAAAAATATTTTTTCCACTTTTTATCAAAGGGGTGGCTCTTAAGGGTTGATAGGGTATAGAAAATTAAAAATTACTTCAAGTAAAGACAAGAAACTTTAATACCAAAAAGAAAGCAGAATCTAATTGGCAGTAATTAGATTTAATTTTATTTCTTTCTCTTAAAATGGGTAGTTTTTAAGGGTTGAATAATAAAAATTGATAAACAATTAAATTTTATTCAAATTTTATGAATTTTTCACGGTAAAAATGAAATTGCAACGTTTTAAATCGTTAAAAAACTATATTTCTATATTATTTTCAACAGAAGGGTAGTTTTTAAAGATTTTTAATGGTTAATACGTCAAAATATACAAATTTCCTATAATACTATAATACAAGATATTTATGCTGCATAAACGAAAAACATTTAAATTGAAAAAAAGTAGGAAATACTATAATATCGGTATTTTTCGAAAAGGGGTGGTTTTCTTCCCTTAAAACAACTTGTACACCTTGCGAACGTGCAGATATGGAGGGCAAGATGAGGTAAATTATAAATTTCGGTGGTTAGACACTATTTTAAGCTTGAATGCCTGAATTCTACGGCACCAGGACGATAACGAAGTAGTTTTTTCACACCCTATGTGGAAGGTGATGATTTTCCTGATATTTCAGCAACGAATTGTTCTCGATTAGCTTCATCCCCTGTTTTTTCAGTACCCTCACATAGTTTTCGATACAATAAAACACTGGGTACCACTGTGAAAGTCAGATCTAGCCTACCACAAGATTCAATCCGACCTGCAGGATATATAGAAGCAGTTTTGTGGTGGATTAATGATCAGAAAGGATTTGTACTATATCAAGGGCGATTCCCACGGATTTTCTTCACATCCAGGTGCAATAATTGACTTTCTTGTCCAGTTTGTACCGCAAGAATTCAATCGGGTTGAGGTCGAGCGACTGCGAGGGCCGAATCATTTCATTCAGTACATTCTTCCTTCCCAATTCTTCCAAATACTCTTTGCGCAGCTTCGAGGTATGTTTGGGATCGTTTTTTGTCTTCCTTCCTTCAGAATTCTTTCGGTCGCCGTTTCTCAGACACATCCCCAAGCCTCTGTCGCGTTTTAACTGAATCAATTGCAGTCTTTTAAATTATTCATCGTTGATCGAACTAAATGCATTTAACGTTTAAGTCGTAATCGAGAAGAAGTTGAAAAATTTGTAAAGAGCATCACCGTCAACTTTCGAATCTCATG
Organism: Diorhabda carinulata; assembly: GCF_026250575.1. Taxonomy (NCBI): domain Eukaryota; kingdom Metazoa; phylum Arthropoda; class Insecta; order Coleoptera; family Chrysomelidae; genus Diorhabda; species Diorhabda carinulata. The sequence goes on from NC_079463.1 coordinate 1,538,364, forward strand.
AATCTATAATGGTAAATATCTAGTTAGGTCTGTGTAACTTCGTAAAAGTAGTTTCAACTTTACCGAAACTGTTTACGTTTCCCAATACAAAGTCACCAAAAGTATGAAGTCCACTCATGGAGTTTTCAAAACTATTGGACGGATTTATATAATCTCACATTCGGAGCAGTTTCCTCGACAATATTTTCAAGTCTGGGAATCCAAAGGGACTAAATCTGGCATTAAGTATCAATTCAATCTTTAATTCATTAATTTTGGTCATAATTGTATTGTCTTGATGATTTAACAGTTTCTTCTCAACAAAATGCGGTAGTTTTTCCATGGTATCCGATGGAAAATATCCCAAGAAACCGACACCATGATCTTACTTGCAGATGGGACGGTTTTTACCTTTTTTGGAGCCGGTTCTACTTTAATTCTTCGCTTCCAGCAGCAGTTTCCTTCTTTTAGGTATAATCAGTCGGCTGGAGGCACTAACACGACCACCAGTTAGACGTGAAGACTCAGCGTTCTCAATAGCAGCTCTGCGACTCCTTCTGGAGTGTGATTACTCAGCGCTTCCAGCAGCAGTTTCCTTACTTTAGGTATAATCAGTCGACTGGAGGCACTAACACGACCACCAGTTAGACGTGAAGACTCAGCGTTCTCAATAGCAGCTCTGCGACTCCTTCTGGAGTGTGATTACTCAGCGCTTCCAGCAGCAGTTTCCTTACTTTAGGTATAATCAGTCGACAGTTTCTTCTTAACCAAATGCGGTCGTTTTTACTTGATTTCAAACGCGTAATACTCGACGTTGATTGTTTTACCTTTTCCATGGTATCCAATGGAAAATATCCCAAGAAACCGACGCCATGATCTTGCTTGCAGATAGAACGGTCTTTACCTTCTTTGGAGCCGGTTCTACTTTAATTCTTTTGGTTATTTTTTTGTTTCTAGTGTTAAGTAATAGATCCACGTTCCATCCAAGGTTTCGGCTCGATGGAAACATCTTCGCGACGCTGGTTTTGTTCTATTTTGAGCAAACGCGGCAACCATCTTGGACACAGCTTTCTCGCGTCCAAATTTTCGGTTATTATACGATGTACTGCACTTTTGAAATGCCCATTATGTCTGCCATCACTCAAGGAGCTGTCTTCGCATTATGGAGAAGGATCCAGTCTCTTCGAACGGCTGAGTTCGATGACCAAGTCCATTTTCGATGAAAGGAATAGTTCGGGTCGCTTTTCGCGATGATAGATTTATACCGGTGAAATTTTTTTCGAATATTATCGTATTCGAAGTATATCAATGTACTGAACAACCGATTTGTTTCCGTATAAAAAATAATTGAGTAAATTTATGAATACACTTAGTATTCTGGATATTTCGGCAAGTTCGCCTGCTGTTGACACCACGAAAGCGGGTAAAAGTAGACGAGGTTTGCATTAAAATGCCCCATGTAGCTTTCTGTCGGTTAGGCAACCATTATAAAAGACATTTTGGAATTCTAATAGAAAACTGTGATCATATTTCACTTGTGGATGCGGTGAACACCGAAAATTATTTTAATGACGGCAATAAACCGGCAGTTATTTATGGAAATAGCTGTTTGTCTTTCGGGAAAGGACACATATCTCATTGTAAACTGTTTTTCCTCTCGCATCAGTTGAAACACCTTCCGAGTGTGGATATGTATAACTTTTAAAGAAACTGATTACATATCTAAAACGACATCTCTATTTATGACTTTTATCGTACTTTTATGATGAAAAAAATGGGTAGTGTGGAGCTACGCGGGGTGATTAAATACTTTATGCAAATCTCCGGTATCTGTGATAAAAATCTGTACGATAGAAACTATATTTTTAGTGAAAATCGAGTAAATTCTCGAAATTAGTGTCATTATTCTAAAATTGTCATTTCCGGATTTCGATCGGGTTCCATTAAGTGGTAAAACCGCTCTAGTCGAGCGCAAACTTCGAAATAGTGCCGAGAATATCAAAAAATTAAAATGTTTCGACCATAAAACGGAGTTTTGATAAAAAAGAAAGGTTGTATTGTCTATTGTTTGGTGTACGTACAACGAACAGCTCTTGGGTTATGAAAGTTGTCGATTAAGTGTTGAAAAGTCGCTGAATGAGAATTTTCTTATGGTTAAAAATCTGGGATTTTATCGTATAAAAGCTTTTTCCTCCATCCACCCCTTTCTTATTGATTAATATCGATATGATGGAAATATTGAAGGAAAAATTGATGGATGGTTAAATTTGGGGTGTAATGAATAAGATTAGGGATGAATTTTTCTCGGAAACTTTAATTAAACGTCAAGTTTTCATATTACGAAAAATTGAATTTAAAAAAATGTCAACAGCTATTGATTTTTTGTTGAGAAACATTCTTCGTACAAAAGCCACCATATATCTGTCAATAGCTAAAGTTAGATAGTCGATGTTCGCGAGTGACGTTTGACGTTTGACGTTCATATCAAATTCCACATCCTATTCGTAAACTTTTGATTTGTTTTCGTTATTATTTTTGACGTATGTGCGACTATTTTTGTGTATTTACGGACGATATTTTGGAAAATAACGAATAGAAAACAAGTAAAGTCAAAATACTATCATAAACAAACAAACTAAGAAAGATAAATAACTTTAACATCACGTTCTAATGTCATACGTCAAAAAGGCGGATCTATTGGCAAATGGCGGCTATGAAATGTCAAATACGCAAATACGTCATTCAATTTATTATGTCTTTCTAGGGCAATAACCGAATCGTGTAAAATCTGTTCTTTCAGATACATTTTTTCACTAAATAAACAATGAAGATGCGTTCCTAATAGTGCACACTGAAGCCGTATCGCATCACTTAATAAGTCGTGTTACTGACACACAGATGGCGCTGCCATTAAATCCATATGACGTTTATGAAGTACCAACTTTCAAATTAGTATATGTCAAATGTCATGACGTTTCGATTAGTTAGAAAAAAGTGACAACCATCTGAATTTATTTTTCGATTTGAATAATTTTATAGAAAAAATCTCTCCCCGTATTTATTTTCGAACATGTTCTTACTAAAATTTCGAAATATCTTTTCGAATATTTCTTGTAAGTACGAGAAGATAAGAATGTAAACTAAAAACCGAGATTACGAAACATGTAAAGTGAATTAAAGTTTCAAAAGCTCAGTCGGGAGCCGCTCTAGAGAAGCCTCGAAGTGGTCTGGAGCCCGTGAATTTTCCTCGAAGCCATTCCTAAATTTTTCCAACTTTTCATAGAGTTCTAAATACTAATAAATAATATTTTATTCAATCTGAATCATCGAAATATATAAATCAATTCTACAATTGTGTAAATAACTTTGTGGAAACGTCAATAAAAACAAGATGGAGACATCCTAATAAATAGGTTAGTTTTCAATCAAAAAATGAGGTTAGAATTTCAATTACCAACTTAAGACATTGAGAAATTAACCTACAAAACCACGTCCGATAGATTTTAATTTAAAATACCGAAATTACTTCTTTATATATCATCGCATTTTTCTATCAACTACCTGTCGATATGTTGTGAAAATTTCGTTTAAAAAAAATCGAATTAGCGCAGGGGAAAACCCCAAGCCCTGTTAATTGGATTAATATTTACTCAATTGCGAGGAAAATGTAATAAAATGTGTGAAGGAAAGCTCCAAGTCGATAGAAAATTGCATTACTTCGTACTTGTATAAAATTATACTTTAATCTGAATTAATCAAAATGGATAACCTAGAAGCAAACTATTTCAATGGTACTTTCGAATCCAAAGCGTTTCATCGAACCTCGCGCGACAGTTTTCTTATTGTTGCATTCTCCACTTGCTCCAGACAGCGAAGTGTGAAAATGAAAACAAAGCTGGGAAAAGCAACGATTTGGAAGGCTCAAACTCCACGGATACTACCTAATAACTAACTATTGAGGCACAAATCATTGCTAAGCGATGCGACAAAGTCGAAGCGACAATTTTTCTACTCCTCGGTCGGCTGGAGGCACTAAAACGACCACCAGTTAGACGTGAAGACTCAGCGTTCTCAATAGCAGCTCCGCGATTCCTTCTGGAGTGTGATTACTCAGCGCTTCCAGCAGCAGTATCCTTCTTTGAGGTATAATCAGTCGGCTGGAGGCACTAACACGACCACCAGTTAGACGTGAAGACTCAGCGTTCTCAATAGCAGCTCCACGACACCTTCTGGAGTGTGATTACTCAGCGCTTCCAGCAGCAGTTTCCTTACTTTAGGTATAATCAGTCGGCTGGATGCTCTAACACGACCACCAGTTAGACGTGAAGACTCAGCGTTCTCAATAGCAGCTCCGCGATTCCTTCTGGAGTGTGATTACTCAGCGCTTCCAGCAGCAGTTTCCTTACTTTAGTTATAATCAGTCGGCTGGAGGCACTAAAACGACCACCAGTTAGACGTGAAGACTCAGCGTTCTCAATAGCAGCTCCACGACACCTTCTGGAGTGTGATTACTCAGCGCTTCCAGCAGCAGTTTCCTTCTTTGAGGTATAATCAGTCGGCTGGATGCTCTAACACGACCACCAGTTAGATATGAAGACTCAGCGTTCTCAATAGCAGCTCCACGACCCTCTGGAGTTTGATTACTCAGCGCTTCCAGCAGCAGTATCCTTCTTTGAGGTATAATCAGTCGGCTGGAGGCACTAACACGACCACCAGTTAGACGTGAAGACTCAGCGTTCTCAATAGCAGCTCCGCGACTCCTTCTGGAGTGTGATTACTCAGCGCTTCCAGCAGCAGTATCCTTCTTTGAGGTATAATCAGTCAGCTGGAGGCACTAACACGACCACCAGTTAGACGTGAAGACTCAGCGTTCTCAATAGCAGCTCCACGACACCTTCTGGAGTGTGATTACTCAGCGCTTCCAGCAGCAGTTTCCTTACTTTAGGTATAATCAGTCAGCTGGAGGCACTAAAACGACCACCAGTTAGACGTGAAGACTCAGCGTTCTCAATAGCAGCTCCGCGATTCCTTCTGGAGTGTGATTACTCAGCGCTTCCAGCAGCAGTTTCCTTCTTTTAGGTATAATCAGTCGGCTGGAGGCTCTAACACGACCACCAGTTAGATATGAAGACTCAGCGTTCTCAATAGCAGCTCCGCGATTCCTTCTGGAGTGTGATTACTCAGCGCTTCCAGCAGCAGTTTCCTTCTTTGAGGTATAATCAGTCGGCTGGAGGCTCTAACACGACCACCAGTTAGATATGAAGACTCAGCGTTCTCAATAGCAGCTCCGCGATTCCTTCTGGAGTGTGATTACTCAGCGCTTCCAGTAGCAGTTTCCTTCTTTGAGGTATAATCAGTCGGCTGGAGGCTCTAACACGACCACCAGTTAGATGTGAAGACTCAGCGTTCTTGATAGCAGCTCCGCGACTCCTTCTGGAGTTTCAACAAGACTTCTAAGTCCTAGGGGAAACCCAGAGATGCCCCAACGGAACAAAAATCACCAACAAAAGAATACCAATGAGATCCGTATCAAGAAGTTCCTTTCAACAGTAATGATCAATCAGTTTATGAGCCTCCAGTTGACCGTCGGTCTCATGAAGATTGAAAAAATCTTCAAAATAAACTTTTTCAAATTTTTTTTACGCCAAAAACTGTATTTATGCGTAATGCGGTTTTACTGATTTATTTAACACGAACTTGTGAATTTTCTTGGACTATAGAAATTTTCTATTCCGAAACCGAATGATATAATGAAAAAATCGTTTCGGCGACTGGAAGATATTCAATCTTTTGGGGGATTTGAAATGGACTTTCCGCGATAATCTTTTTTTATATCAAATGAATTCGAATTTGACGTAAATTTGATTTGTTAGATTGCACCTAAACACAATCGCGTTCAATCTTTACGATCCCGAATATATTGTAATTCAGTAAAAGTATACGGTCCGATCCAATTTCGTCCGGATTTCAAAACAAATGGATCCGTTTGAGACGATATTCAGGAAGTGGGTCATTTCGATTTTTCAATCTGGATCTATGGCCTTTTCCTTTTTGGTTTTATCACGTTGTATACAATTTTTTATTTTTATCTACCTGACCTTTTGATTTGAATTACGAAACTTTTGTTTTATATGAACCCGCTGTGTATAAAAACGTACTGGCATCAAGTCTACTGCCTTTTCTAATCGAAAATTGTACTAAAAATTAAAAATATTTCATATATAAAAACGTTTCGTCTCGTAAAATATTAAAAAACACCAAATAAGTGACTCTGAAACTCTTGAGCATTGGAAACATTTGAAATATAAGGCCATTAGTGTCACGAAGTGAAATAAAACACATTCGGGTTTGTTTTAAGGGTACGATTTACAGAAAGTAGGTTAGCATTAAATACCCTCACTTAGAGACGATGCTCAGGACATGGAATGAATTATTAAGTTTCTTCCACCAGACCGTATAATTATTTTTCACTTCATAATACCTCCTCGACTGTATACTGTATATAATTATTTTGAAAATTCCATCTTAAAAGACGACGATTCAATGTTTGTTTGTCACAAACAAAAACAACTAAATAAATATACGAATAAAATAAAATTTCAATATGTACATACAATAAATCCACAATGAGTTACAAAATTACAGGAAATAATTAGCAAAAATGGAACCAGTTTACATCATACCCAGTATTAAATATTAATATTTGAAAAGACATTGTTTACAGAAGGTATTTTCCAGGAAATATGCCATCAAATTATTGCTGAATGCGAAAAAAGATGATATCGATTTGATTTCAATCGGTAAATGATTGTGCTCTTTTTGTATTGTAAAATATCGAGCCCTCAACTAATTCTGAACGTGGAGTAGACAGTTGAAGGGGCTTTTAGCAGAAATGAAACCTTTTTACAGGATATTTTCCAGGAAATATGCCATCAAATTATTGCGAAATGCGAAAAGAGATTATATCGATTTTATTTTAATCGGTAAATGATTGTGCTCTTTTTGCATTGTAAAATATCGAGCCCTCAACTAATTCTGAACGTGGAGTAAACAGTTGAAGGGGCTTTTAGCAGAAATGAAACCTTTTTACAGGATATTTTCCAGGAAATATGCCCTCAAATTAGTGCTGAATGCGAAAAAAGATGATATCGATTTGATTTCAATAGGTAAATGATTGTGCTCTTTTTTTATTGTAAAATATCGAGCCCTCAACTAATTCTGAACGTGTAGTAGACAGTTGAAGGGGCTTTTAGCAAAAATGAAACCTTTTTACAGGATATTTTCCAGGAAATATGCCCTCAAATTAGTGCTGAATGCGAAAAAAGATGATATCGATTTGATTTCAATAGGTAAATGATTGTGCTCTTTTTTTATTGTAAAATATCGAGCCCTCAACTAATTCTGAACGTGGAGTAGACAGTTGAAGGGGCTTTTAGCAGAAATGAAACCTTTTTACAGGATATTTTCCAGGAAATATGCCATCAAATTATTGCGAAATGCGAAAAAAGATTATATCGATTTTATTTTAATCGGTAAATGATTGTGCTCTTTTTGTATTGTAAAATATCGAGCCCTCAACTAATTCTGAACGTGGAGTAGACAGTTGAAGGGGCTTTTAGCAGAAATGAAACCTTTTTACAGGATATTTTCCAGGAAATATGCCATCAAATTATTGCGAAATGCGAAAAAAGATTATATCGATTTTATTTTAATTGGTAAATGATTGTGCTCTTTTTGTATTGTAAAATATCGAGCCCTCAACTAATTCTGAACGTGTAGTAGACAGTTGAGCGGGCTTTTAGCAAAAATGAAACCTTTTTACAGGATATTTTCCAGGAAATATGCCATCAAATTATTGCGAAATGCGAAAAAAGATTATATCGATTTTATTTTAATCGGTAAATGATTGTGCTCTTTTTGTATTGTAAAATATCGAGCCCTCAACTAATTCTGAACGTGTAGTAGACAGTTGAGGGGGCTTTTAGCAAAAATGAAACCTTTTTACAGGATATTTTCCAGGAAATATGCCATCAAATTATTGCGAAATGCGAAAAAAGATTATATCGATTTTATTTTAATCGGTAAATGATTGTGCTCTTTTTTTATTGTAAAATATCGAGCCATAAACTAATTCTGAACGTAGAGTAGGCAGTTGAAAGTGCTCCGCGTTCCTAAGAGCAACGATCTTTCTTAAAATGGACTTACGACTTAGGCAAACGGATTCAAAGATAAATAAGGAAGGAATATTCAGAATTTTTGAAAGAAGTCCTTGCAGAGAGCCCTGCTGTTTAATCCAAGTAAATATCTAACAGCTCTTTTTGTAGTTTGAAGATTCGATCAAATTGAGTCGCACTACACGAACCCCAGAACTGTTAAGGTCCAAAAATAATTTTCCATAAAATTATGGGAAATGAAGCTGCATACTTCTTTTAAACGCAAACCTTGGGTAAATGGTGAAGAACTAATTTAAAAATCTCATAGTTTTAACAAATAGAAATGTAATGATACAGGGTGTTTCAAAAAAAGTTGATCCCGTTTCTAGGTTAGATACAAAACTGTTTTTGATTTGATATTGTTTGCGATTTTCACGATTTCGCCGCAATAACTGGCAACACTGTATTGAAATTTCATATAAATATGTTTTAGAAGTTGAAAAATGAAATGAAATTGTTTTTACGTCTGATTCTCATAGATGGCGCTAGTTACACGGTTCGTACCAAGTAATACCTAACCTAAATAAACATATTTCCATTGTCCATTGTCTATAATGGACAATACATCCCTAAAAAAATATTTCCTAGATATAATTTATATGCCAAAACAACGTTGCCAAATCAGCTATGTGCTACATATGCAGGAAATTTGAAATTCGTAATTTTTTGTCAAGTTAACAAGCCTGATTTCCATGCGCGCACTCATGGGATGGTATTGAAACTATCGGTCGATTTCACGGTTAGAAATGTGACTAAAGTTCTTCCAATGTCAATTACTGGAGACAGTTATGATAACGCACCAAATACCAAATTGAGAAATAAAAAACAATATTTACTCCCCGTATAAAATTCGGTCAGTCCACGTGGACTCATCATCTCCACTGTTTACCAATGAAAACATCGAAATTAATTGATCGTAGCTGTGTGTACAAAATTTCTTCGAAACATTCCTGTCAGAAAGTCTGCGATAAACAGTGGCGTGACTCGGTGAGATTAATTCAATTCATAAATTTCTTTAAATAAATAGAAATATGAGAAAAATTGAAGGTCACGTCTGGTATCCTGTTTAAACCAAACTCCCCGGTACTACTCGTCTATAAAAAAATTATTTTTCTTTCGATACAATGAATTTAATATTAATTAAAAACCTTTTTGTTTGAAAGAAAAACAAATTATTTTCCATTCTTTCCGTTTATAGTTTTTTTCAGACTTATGAGTTTCCTCGGAAGAAAAAGTTAACGACAAACCGACACGTCAAAGCCCATAAGGCCTCGCCAACCATTTCTTGGGATTTCCAAACAAATAGCTTTATATGAGGTAATATCCAGAAGCCCTTACAGTCGGGCGGCAAGGCAGTCTCCTGGCAAACAAACTACTCGTGTATTCAGCTTATAGACTCCAGAGTTCAGGACCGATAAATTTATAGTCCTGAAGGATTTAAAAGCTACGTGGGCCGCCAGAACGGCACGTTTCAATACTCTACAATATTAGTGTACTCTGATCGCTGAATAATGGTGATGGCTACACAAAATTTTTATTCTATTTGGGCTATTGAGTGAAAATTCGCTCCGAGGACTTCGTATCTTTTTTATGGGAGTTGTTTATCTCTAAATTCGGAATTTATGGAATGAAAAATAGCAGATTTTTAAAATCACTTAAGTAGAAAACTATATAAATATACACTGTGAGAGAACTAAACGTTATTATTAATATTGGAAAGTTTATACAGATTGTTAATTCGTTTTTAGAAAACGCCATCTGGAAGTTGTTCGTTTTGTGTTGTATTTGAGTGTTCCATGTAGTGAAAGTGACAGTTCCGTACTGCAAAACGATTTCGGGACGTTCTGCAGTCACTCTAGACATTCCAATGTTGACAGTTGACAGTTTTACTTGCATAACCTTAAATTTTTAATTATCTGAAATTATTTGTTTTATCCGAAGTTTTGTCTAAATGATATAACAAGTACCAATATTCGTAATTATTACAAAGTTACATTTTAAAATCCCCTCGTACATAATTATTATCATAATTTAACGGTTGATGCAAGTTTCATGCATATAACTCAACCGATGCATGTTCATTTCTCTAACAGTGTTTCCTTCTACAACTAAGTTTTAAGGAAAATGTTTCCTAAAAACGACGCCATCTGAAAGTTGTTCGTTCTGTATTCAATTTACATACCGAAAGTTGCGTTTTGATTGTTCCATGTAGTGAAAGTGACAGTTCCGTACTGCAAAACGCTTTCGGGACGTTCTGCAGTCACTCTGGAGTAACTCTAGACACTTCAATGTTGACAGTTGACAGTTTCATTTGAAATTGCTAACAGGATACTTTCTTTCACCACAAATACGAATCAATCAACAAATTGTATCGAAATCACGAACAAATTTCATCAATATTTATCGATGAAAACATTCTGGTGACGATCTTGCCAAAAGTTTCATCCAAACTTATCACCTGATAATAAAGGCTCGATCTTGTAGTCTACGGTGACTATGAATGCAACCTGGTGGTGTCTAATTCTCTTGTATATCCTATTCTTCAAGAGGAACTTAACTTTCATCCATACAAGGATGCTTCCCTTCAATATACTTCCATCCCCTCGCCACACATCTTTCCATACGTTTTTTCCATTGATCCAAGCAGTGCTGGAAGTCTTCTTTGGTGAAGGCATTCAGGAGGTCTGCTTTACCGCTTCCATCGACTCAAATCGGATCGCTTTCGAAGCATATCTTTTCCTAACCTCTCAAGGAAATCTGAGCAGACCAGTTGACGCAAGAGATTTTGGTCAGGGGTCAGATTTTTTGGCACCAACTTCGACCGTGTGTAAAATTTTTCTAACTGTTTCTTTATCGGCATTTTACATCATCCGGATGCTCATTTGACGATCTGCACTCGCAATTTGGTTGATTTTGGTTACTGTTTGGGTGCTGGTTATCTTCAGCACTTGCACGTCTCAAAAACACGCGCACCAGATAGAGAATTGTCCCCACAGGCCTCTAGCAACAATTTAGAGCAATCAGTCGAAGTTTTTTTTCAATTTAACGAAATTATTTTATTGATTTGCCATAATTTTGTTGGTAATCCCATCGATGTTGAACGCTATGACGAATCTGTCGATTTGATGGATTGATTTATATATATATACACTCATCTATCATGAATGTATTCCGAAACGAGTTTACAATCTACATAAAAACATGAAATAACGTGAAATTGATTATACGTATCCAAATTTTGAATCGACTGATTATTTACGTCAACTTTTTAATATATCAACAAAAGATTCACGAAGTTCGATCGGTATATTGTGAAAAACTGTAAAATTAGAAACTAGAATCACCAAACGAGATGAAAAGTTTATAAAAGTGAATGTTTTAAACACAAAGTTTGTTATAATTTTAATGTAGTGAATCTAGTGGTACGTGATTGTTAATCAGATCGAATTACACGTTTTTGATTTATCGTGTACTACAATTAACTTCATTATTTTTTAACGACCTTATATATGAACAACCATCACGTTAAATATGAGTTTTAAGATATATTTATATGTATATACCGTTTTGGTTTCCAGTTGCTGGGCGATGCTCAATTAAGGTTTCCAAAGAAACTCGCTTGTATCTTCCAAAGCTATGTTATTTATAATGACGTCATTACATTTCCGAGCTTTGAACAATAAAGGGATGAAGGGAACACACACACACACACACACACACATACACTGGTTGATATATAATAGATTTTGAATAAAATTATTTACTGTAGGAAACCCACACTCGAAAAAATGTTAACTTCGTTGAATTTGCCTCCGGTGATTTTGTTTTTGTTTAAGTACATTCTCCTCACAAAATATACCGTTTCAAATATTTAGCTTTTACTATTTATGATTTGGAAATTTATAGGGAAAGCTTAAAACATAACCCTACTCACTTTATATGGTATTTTATTATATTTTGTAAAAAATCTCGTAGAGAAAAGGTGTTTTTTTGGGGATTTTGAATGAGTACAGTTTGAACTATGAACTATAAACTATGAACTATGAATTAAGAACTATGAACTATGAATTAAGAACTATGAATTATGAACTATGAGTTTTAAACTATGAATTATGAACTATGAGTTTTAAACTATGAGTTATGAACTATGAATTATGAACGATGAATTATAAACTATGAATTAAGAAACTATGAATTATGAATTATGAACTATGAACTATGAATTAAGAAATTTGAATTATGAACTATGAATTATGAACGATGAATTATGAACTATGAATTATGAACTATGAGTTTTAAACTATGAATTATGAACTATGAGTTTTAAACTATGAATTATGAACTATGAATTAAGAAATTTGAATTATGAACTATGAATTATGAACGATGAATTATGAACTATGAATTATGAACTATGAGTTTTAAACTATGAATTATGAACTATGAATTATGAACTATGAATTATGAACTATGAGTTTTAAACTATGAATTATGAACTATGAGTTTTAAACTATGAGTTATGAACTATGAATTATGAACGATGAATTATAAACTATGAATTAAGAAACTATGAATTATGAATTATGAACTATGAACTATGAATTAAGAAATTTGAATTATAAACTATGAATTATGAACGATGAATTATGAACTATGAATTATGAACTATGAGTTTTAAACTATGAATTATGAACTATGAGTTTTAAACTATGAATTATGAACGATGAATTATGAACTATGAATTATAAACTATGAATTAAGAGACCATGAATTATGAACTATGAATTATGAACTATGAATTAAGAACTATGAATTATGAACTATGAATTAAGAATGTATGAATTATGAACTATGAATTAAGAATCTATGAATTATGAACTATGAATTATGAACTATGAATTATGAACGATGAATTATAAACTTTGAATTAAGAAACTATGAATTATGAATTATGAATTATGAATTATGAATTATGAATTATGAACTATGAACTATGAATTATGAACTATGAGTTAAGAAATATGAATTATGAACGATGAATTATGAACGATGAATTATAAACTATGAATTAAGAAACTATGAATTATGAATTATGAACTATGAACTATGAATTAAGAAATTTGAATTATGAACTATGAATTATGAACGATGAATTATGAACTATGAATTATGAACTATGAGTTTTAAACTATGAATTATGAACTATGAGTTTTAAACTATGAGTTATGAACTATGAATTATTATTTTTGATTCTGTTTATCGATTTAATTAACAATAAAAGTAAGTGAGAACTATTTTTAAGGATTTGAATCATATTTTATCTCAAGTATTTCGTATCGGTTTCGTTATAAAATATATGGATTAAATATATATCTTATCAAAATAGTTTTTTTTCGTCAAATGTAAACTAGAATTTATTGGTTCTTTCTTTGTAAACACAGTCTTTACATTTGGAAAGTACGCAAGTTCATAAATTAGGGTATCTGCCATAGATAACGAAGCTATTGGGTTGTTGAAAGAGAACGACGCATCGGGGAACAATAATTTGCCACCATCTAGTGTCGACTGGAATATACGACTGATTCCGGTTCTCACCGCACTCGATTTACTAATGCACTTCGTACAGAAGAAAAATTTAATGTAATGGTTACTCAGTACAACATTTTATTTCTATTTTATATATTTTCTTATAGAAACTGTAGTTTTTATCAACTAATAATTAATAAAAGTTATCACGGAAGCCACCGAACGATTAAATGTAACAAACTAAACATGAAATTAGTCAGAAGAACTGCCCAGGAGTTGAGGAGATTTCTGTTGCAGAAACTTCAAGCAGTCATCAATGCAAGAGGTGGCAAAACACGTTATTAGTGTCAAATTTTTTTATTTTTTCCGTTCCATATCTCTCCTAACAACAAAATATTGAATTTTGCCCATTAAATTTCAATTTTTTTCTTGTCTGTGTAATTTTTCGGAGGGGTGTAATCTAATCTAGATAATTACCAAAAATGTGAAACTTTTTGTCGGTATTTATAGTCAAAAATATATTTTTTATCGTCCAAAAGAGGTAAATAACAATTACGAAAATTGAATCGATCGCTACTGAAGACAGATCGATTTCAAAGTTTAAATATCACATAAACTAATTTTATTTCCACACGATTTTCATTTCGGCATCATTTGGAAACTATAGCCCATAATTTGGTATATATATTATCGATAAGGGACGCGATTACTTCCCGAAAATCCGCATCTAACTTATTCTCCAATTTCCTATTAGGATGTTTTATGTTAATCCTTTGAAAGATTTCATAGATTAGATGCACTCCGAATCCCATGTCGGCATTTTCAATTTGCATACAGATTTATACGTCAATTTGGAAAGTTATTCTATGAGATTTAACGAAGTGCCGAGGCTGTTTTATTTCCCACCTCATCGAAACGATCCAATCATAAAGATCTATCAGCCTGTCGCCCATTTTATCGACAAGATAAAGGATACGCCGAGTCAGGACGAAACCCCGATGGAGGTCCGTGCAAATCGACCTAATGCCGAACGGGCCATTTTTGGTGAGCAAAATTGGGGCTGTGGAACGAACCAGACGTCGAGTAGAAGCCACGAAATGCGTTGGTAACTTAACGGTAGCTATGGAAATCAGAATTATCCACCGTCGGTTCAGATCTTGGTGGTAGTATTACAAATACTCAATAACTAGTGTGTTTGTTGAGGTTTTTGACAAGATTTGGTAAACTGCTGATGTCCTTACAACAGATGTTGCTTCCGTAGAAACGTCTGCAGATGATACAGCGATTCTGGTCTCATATTTCCGCCTTTTCGAAAGATATTCGTCTTATTTGTGTTATTTCCTTTATTTCTTTTTCAATAATAGTGTTTTCCCATGTTAAATACTCGATTTTATATCAAATTTCGAACCAACGCATTGAATATTGTATAATTTTCGTTAGTTTAGATCAGTTTGAAATTATATGGAATAAAGCTGAACTGTTGGCAGTTAATCAGCTACGTTTACATACAAACCGTGCTGCTAATGAGAGTTACTTGTCATCAGATAATTTCTAGAGTAATACGATTTTCAATCAGGCTTTCTATAAAATAATTATTAAAGGCAAAACATGGATATAATCGAATTCGAATGGTTGAATGTTCCGGTCGATTTTTTTGTAATTTGATTTTTTAATTTATAAATAATTATAACGACGATCGAAATGACGATGAAAACAGATCAATTCTGGGATAGAAAAACCGCCACTAGAGAAATTTTTCATTGTAAATGATTTTATTTTGGGAAATTTTTCGTTATTTGGGTCCT
Source organism: Diorhabda carinulata (assembly GCF_026250575.1). Taxonomy (NCBI): domain Eukaryota; kingdom Metazoa; phylum Arthropoda; class Insecta; order Coleoptera; family Chrysomelidae; genus Diorhabda; species Diorhabda carinulata. The sequence goes on from NC_079463.1 coordinate 1,553,887, forward strand.
TGATTTGACACCGCGACCTTAGCACCATCTGAAACGTCAAAATGTCAGAAAATTTATTTTCTTCTATCACATTCATCTTCTGGTAGCTGTCAGCGACGAATTCGTTGACAGTTTCTACCAAATTCACGACCAAATTTTCATTGTGACTTCCTTGGATGGCCAAATATTAAAAACCGAAAATTTAAACAGCTACTACAGCGGGAATTTTGAATTTTTTCAGTATCCACGACATTTTTTGTGTATATATATAACATCATTTAGTAAATCGTGTTATTGACACATAGTTGACGCTGTCATTGTCAAATTCGTATGACGTTTATGAAGTACCAACTTTCAAAAGTCATATGTGTCAAATTTAATGACATTTCGATTAGTTATAAAAAAATGAAAATACTTTTGTTATTTATCATTGTTTTTTGATGTAAAAAAATACTGTACAAGCTCAGCAATGGCTTCAAAAGTGTTATCCGGACTCTGTTCTATCGGAAAGAACCATTTGTTGATGGTTTACTGGATTTAAACCTGCTCGTACAGTCACTGATGATGGTGAACGTTTTGAGTTTCCAATTGAGGTGGTTGCTTAAAAAAAACATCAAAAAAGTCCACAAAAAGTTGTATCTAATCGTAAATTGAAATTGCGTGAAATAGCTGATGCTTTTAAGATGTCAAAAGTCAGTTATGCATGAAACTTTTGATCATGAGAAAGTTTTTTACAAAATGGATGCCGCGTTTAATCACAGTCGATAAAAAACATGTTAATGATTCAGAATAATGTTTTCCACTTTTCGCACGTGATAAATCAAATGTTTTGACAAATATTTTGAAATATATTACAACTTTAGAGCTGTATATACATGGCGTACTCATGTATATGACGATTACAACTTTTACAACTTATATCTCAGAAACGGTGGCTCGTAGGAAAAAAAGTATTGATACGTTTTTTGTAGATAATTTCATGATCTACAATTTTTGTTTGGGGTATTGTTATGAAAAAACTTATCGTTTTCTAATAAATCGCGAAAAACTCAATTTTTTGACATTTGACCTTTAATAAAATTTTTTCCATATACGGAAATAATTAGGAACTTTCAAATGTTATTTTTCATCATATTTCAAACAATTTTACCAATTTTAAGCTTTTGACATATATTACAACTCTAGAGCTATATATACGTGGCGTACTCATGCATGATATGACGATTACAACTTTTACAACTTATATCTCAGAAACGGTGGCTCGTAGGAAAAAAAGTATTGATACGTTTTTTGTAGATAATTTCATGATCTACAATTTTTGTCTGAGGCATTGTTGTGAAAAAACTTACCGTTTTGCTATAAATCGCGAAAAACTCAATTTTTTGACATTTGACTTTTAATAAAATGATGGGACTGGGAAGTGAATGATGGAGAACTTTAAAATTTTATTTTTAATAATATTTCAAACAATTTTACCAATTTTAAGCTTTTGACATATATTACAACTCTAGAGCTGTATATACGTGGCGTACTCATGCATGATATGACGATTACAACTTTTACAACTTATATCTCAGAAACGGTGGCTCGTAGGAAAAAAAGTATTGATATGTTTTTTGTAGATAATTTCATGATCTACAATTTTTGTTTGGGGTATTGTTATGAAAAAACTTATCGTTTTCTAATAAATCGCGAAAAACTCAATTTTTTGACATTTGACCTTTAATAAAATTTTTTCCATATACGGAAATAATTAGGAACTTTCAAATGTTATTTTTCATCATATTTCAAACAATTTTACCAATTTTAAGCTTTTGACATATATTACAACTCTAGAGCTATATATACGTGGCGTACTCATGCATGATATGACGATTACAACTTTTACAACTTATATCTCAGAAACGGTGGCTCGTAGGAAAAAAAGTATTGATACGTTTTTTGTAGATAATTTCATGATCTACAATTTTTGTCTGAGGCATTGTTGTGAAAAAACTTACCGTTTTGCTATAAATCGCGAAAAACTCAATTTTTTGACATTTGACTTTTAATAAAATGATGGGACTGGGAAGTGAATGATGGAGAACTTTAAAATTTTATTTTTAATAATATTTCAAACAATTTTACCAATTTTAAGCTTTTGACATATATTACAACTCTAGAGCTATATATACGTGGCGTACTCATGCATGATATGACGATTACAACTTTTACAACTTATATCTGAGAAACGGTGGCTCGTAGGAAAAAAAGTATTGATATGTTTTTTGTAGATAATTTCATGATCTACAATTTTTGTCTGAGGCATTGTTGTGAAAAAACTTACCGTTTTGCTATAAATCGCGAAAAACTCAATTTTTTGACATTTGACTTTTAATAAAATGATGGGACTGGGAAGTGAATGATGGAGAACTTTAAAATTTTATTTTTAATAATATTTCAAACAATTTTACCAATTTTAAGCTTTTGACATATATTACAACTCTAGAGCTATATATACGTGGCGTACTCATGCATGATATGACGATTACAACTTTTACAACTTATATCTGAGAAACGGTGGCTCGTAGGAAAAAAAGTATTGATATGTTTTTTGTAGATAATTTTATGATCTACAATTTTTGTCTGAGGCATTGTTGTGAAAAAACTTACCGTTTTGCTATAAATCGCGAAAAACTCAATTTTTTGACATTTGACTTTTAATAAAATGATGGGACTGGGAAGTGAATGATGGAGAACTTTAAAATTTTATTTTTAATAATATTTCAAACAATTTTACCAATTTTAAGCTTTTGACATATATTACAACTCTAGAGCTGTATATACGTGGCGTACTCATGCATGATATGACGATTACAACTTTTACAACTTATATCTGAGAAACGGTGGCTCGTAGGAAAAAAAGTATTAATATGTTTTTTGTAGATAATTTTATGATCTACAATTTTTGTCTGAGGCATTGTTGTGAAAAAACTTACCGTTTTGCTATAAATCGCGAAAAACTCAATTTTTTGACATTTGACTTTTAATAAAATGATGGGACTGGGAAGTGAATGATGGAGAACTTTAAAATTTTATTTTTAATAATATTTCAAACAATTTTACCAATTTTAAGCTTTTGACATATATTACAACTCTAGAGCTGTATATACGTGGCGTACTCATGCATGATATGACGATTACAACTTTTACAACTTATATCTCAGAAACGGTGGCTCGTAGGAAAAAAAGTATTGATATGTTTTTTGTGGATAATTTTATGATCTACAATTTTTGTCTGAGGCATTGTTGTGAAAAAACTTACCGTTTTGCTATAAATCGCGAAAAACTCAATTTTTTGACATTTGACTTTTAATAAAATGATGGGACTGGGAAGTGAATGATGGAGAACTTTAAAATTTTATTTTTAATAATATTTCAAACAATTTTACCAATTTTAAGCTTTTGACATATATTACAACTCTAGAGCTGTATATACGTGGCGTACTCATGCATGATATGACGATTACAACTTTTACAACTTATATCTCAGAAACGGTGGCTCGTAGGAAAAAAAGTATTGATATGTTTTTTGTGGATAATTTTATGATCTACAATTTTTGTCTGAGGCATTGTTGTGAAAAAACTTACCGTTTTGCTATAAATCGCGAAAAACTCAATTTTTTGACATTTGACTTTTAATAAAATGATGGGACTGGGAAGTGAATGATGGAGAACTTTAAAATTTTATTTTTAATAATATTTCAAACAATTTTACCAATTTTAAGCTTTTGACATATATTACAACTCTAGAGCTGTATATACGTGGCGTACTCATGCATGATATGACGATTACAACTTTTACAACTTATATCTCAGAAACGGTGGCTCGTAGGAAAAAAAGTATTGATATGTTTTTTGTAGATAATTTTATGATCTACAATTTTTGTCTGAGGCATTGTTGTGAAAAAACTTACCGTTTTGCTATAAATCGCGAAAAACTCAATTTTTTGACATTTGACTTTTAATAAAATGATGGGACTGGGAAGTGAATGATGGAGAACTTTAAAATTTTATTTTTAATAATATTTCAAACAATTTTACCAATTTTAAGCTTTTGACATATATTACAACTCTAGAGCTGTATATACGTGGCGTACTCATGCATGATATGACGATTACAACTTTTACAACTTATATCTCAGAAACGGTGGCTCGTAGGAAAAAAAGTATTGATATGTTTTTTGTGGATAATTTTATGATCTACAATTTTTGTCTGAGGCATTGTTGTGAAAAAACTTACCGTTTTGCTATAAATCGCGAAAAACTCAATTTTTTGACATTTGACTTTTAATAAAATGATGGGACTGGGAAGTGAATGATGGAGAACTTTAAAATTTTATTTTTAATAATATTTCAAACAATTTTACCAATTTTAAGCTTTTGACATATATTACAACTCTAGAGCTGTATATACGTGGCGTACTCATGCATGATATGACGATTACAACTTTTACAACTTATATCTCAGAAACGGTGGCTCGTAGGAAAAAAAGTATTGATATGTTTTTTGTGGATAATTTTATGATCTACAATTTTTGTCTGAAGCATTGTTGTGAAAAAACTTACCGTTTTGCTATAAATCGCGAAAAACTAATTTTTTTGACATTTGACCTTTAATAAAATTTTTTCCATAGTCGGAAACGATGGGAAACTTTCAAATATTATTGTTAATCATATTTCAAACAATTTTACTAATCTTCAGCTTGGCGATAATTTATGTTTATTTTTTGGTCTAATTTGACCGGACTATTTACAAATTTCGATATTTGTTCTATCATCAAACATAAATTATTCAAATTCCACTTATCGTTCGAGGTTTTTACTAGTTCCTCATATGTACACATAACCATTGAAGCAACGATAAAAAGGAAATCTATTAAATTTGAAATGCGTTTTCTTTAATACCAGCCAGTTGTTTTGTTATTCAATTTTCGAATATAGCAGTAGGCGAGGAATATATCTCGTGTTGTTTGCGCCCTAGAGAAGAATCGAAAATGACATTCAAATTCATTCCGGAAGACTCCCCGGGTCGCAATACCTGCAGGTCTTAGTGGAAATTTTATTCTATTAAAATATGCATAAGCGTAGACAGAAGTTTCGCGAGTAGGGCGAACTTTCTTAAAGTAATCAAGCCGCTTGATATGACTTCGAAATTGTTCGAGTATATTTTCGAACGTTTTCGTTTGAGATTGAGCGAAATGAATTAGTCGAAAAAGTTTTATTAACAACCGGAACTTTACAACAAAAGCGAGCGTATACAAGAAACACGAAATTGATTAAGGAACGAAAAAAATCCATTCAAATATATTCCGATTAACAAAAAAAGTAAACATCCATATTTGTTGATCCTAAAAATACCCGGGTTAACCCAGAGATGGCTCTAGTTGCTCGAAAAATATAACTGTATTGGAAAGTACTCGATCCACAGAAATAAAGCGATTTTTGGATCGTTTCAAAAGAATAGATGCAACTTGGATCCATAACTTCATAACTGATACAAAAGAAAAATCAAAATAATGGTGTGAAGAAAGAAAAACGGCTCCAAAGAAGAAATCAAACAAAAACAACTTCATCAAGACAATTCACCAGTTCACACACACACAATTAATGAATTCGAGTTTGGATTGCTATCTTATTAGCCAGATTTAGCCCCCTCGGATTATTTAATATTATATTATAGTCATTCAAATGATGAATAATTATATTTTTCATATTTCATTGGACTATTCAATCAATAATAATCTAATCTTCAATCTTCAATCAGATCGAGCAATCTTAATAGCCAGGGTAAAATCTGGTGTATAGAAAGACTTATAGCGATTTATGTTGACTCTAAATCAAATTAATGTCCCGTACTCAACTATAAACCACTGAATTCTATCATTATTGTTCTGAAACGACATAGAAAGCTACTGGCTATATGGTTTCAGACCCCTAGAGCATAAGCTCGCACTCAAACTGCTCTGAAACGACGTCGAAACTTGTTAGCTTCATGGTTCCAGACCCCTAAAGCATAATCTCGTTGGAAATCTGCTCTAAAACGACATGGAAAGCTGCTAGCTTCATGATTTCAGACCCTTCGATTATAGATTGTCTTTAACCTGTTCTAAAATGATTTCCAGACCTCTAGAGCAAAAGCTCGCACTAAATCTGTACTGAAACGACGTCGAAACTTGTTAGCTTCATGGTTCCAGACCCCTAAAGCATAATCTCGTTGGAAATCTGCTCTGAAACGACATGGAAAGCTGCTAGCTTCATGATTTCAGACCCTTCGATTATAGATTGTCTTTAACCTGTTCTAAAACGATTTCCAGGCCTCTAGAGCGAAAGCTCGCACTAAATCTGTACTGAAACGACGTCAAAACTTGTTAGCTTCATGGTTCCAGACCCCTAAAGCATAATCTCGTTGGAAATCTGCTCTAAAACGACATGGAAAGCTGCTAGCTTCATGATTTCAGACCCTTCGATTATAAATTGTCTTTAACCTGTTCTAAAATGATTTCCAGACCTCTAGAGCAAAAGCTCGCACTAAATCTGTTCTAAAACGACGTCAAAAGTTGTTAGCTTCATGGTTCCAGACCCCTAAAGCAAAATCTCGTTGGAAATCTGCTCTAAAACGACATGGAAAGCTGCTAGCTTCATGATTTCAGACCCTTCGATTATAGATTGTCTTTAACCTGTTCTAAAATGATTTCCAGACCTCTAGAGCAAAAGCTCGCACTAAATCTGTACTGAAACGACGTCGAAACTTGTTAGCTTCATGGTTCCAGACCCCTAAAGCATAATCTCGTTGGAAATCTGCTCTAAAACGACATGGAAAGCTGCTAGCTTCATGATTTCAGACCCTTCGATTATAGATTGTCTTTAACCTGTTCTAAAATGATTTCCAGACCTCTAGAGCAAAAGCTCGCACTAAATCTGTTCTGAAACGACGTCAAAAGTTGTTAGCTTCATGGTTCCAGACCCCTAGAGCATAAGCTTGCACTAAAACTGCTCTGAAACGACATGGAAAGCTGCTAGCTTCATGATTTCAGACCCTTCGATTATAGATTGTCTTTAACCTGTTCTAAAATGATTTCCAGACCTCTAGAGCGAAAGCTCGCACTAAATCTGTACTGAAACGACGTCAAAAGTTGTTAGCTTCATGGTTCCAGACCCCTAAAGCATAATCTCGTTGGAAATCTGCTCTAAAACGACATGGAAAGCTGCTAGCTTCATGGTTTCAAACCCTTCGATTATAGATTGTCTTTAACCTGTTCTAAAATGATTTCCAGACCTCTAGAGCGAAAGCTCGCACTAAATCTGTACTGAAACGACGTCGAAACTTGTTAGCTTCATGGTTCCAGAGCTCTAAAGCATAATCTCGTTCGAAATCTGCTCTAAAACGACATGGAAAGCTGCTAGCTTCATGGTTTCAAACCCTTCAATTATAGATTGTCTTTAACCTGTTCTAAAATGATTTCCAGACCTCTAGAGCGAAAGCTCGCACTAAATCTGTACTGAAACGACGTCGAAACTTGTTAGCTTCATGGTTCCAGAGCTCTAAAGCATAATCTCGTTCGAAATCTGCTCTAAAACGACATGGAAAGCTGCTAGCTTCATGATTTCAAACCCTTCGATTATAGATTGTCTTTAACCTGTTCTAAAATGATTTCCAGACCTCTAGAGCGAAAGCTCGCACTAAATCTGTACTGAAACGACGTCGAAACTTGTTAGCTTCATGGTTCCAGAGCTCTAAAGCATAATCTCGTTCGAAATCTGCTCTAAAACGACATGGAAAGCTGCTAGCTTCATGGTTTCAAACCCTTCGATTATAGATTGTCTTTAACCTGTTCTAAAATGATTTCCAGACCTCTAGAGCAAAAGCTCGCACCAAATCTGTTCTGAAACGACGTCAAAAGTTGTTAGCTTCATGGTTCCAGACCCCTAAAGCATAATCTAGTTGGAAATCTGCTCTAAAACGACATGGAAAGCTGCTAGATTCATGATTTCAGACCCTTCGATTATAGATTGTCTTTAACCTGTTCTAAAATGATTTCCAGACCTCTAGAGCAAAAGCTCGCACTAAATCTGTTCTGAAACGACGTCAAAAGTTGTTAGCTTCATGGTTTCAGACCACTAGAGCATAAGCTCGCACTAAAACTGCTCTGAAACGACATGGAAAGCTGCTAGCTTCATGATTTCAGACCCTTCGATTATAAATTGTCTTTAACCTGTTCTAAAATGATTTCCAGACCTCTAGAGCAAAAGCTCGCACTAAATCTGTACTGAAACGACGTCGAAACTTGTTAGCTTCATGGTTCCAGACCCCTAAAGCATAATCTCGTTGGAAATCTGCTCTAAAACGACATGGAAAGCTGCTAGCTTCATGGTTTCAAACCCTTCGATTATAGATTGTCTTTAACCTGTTCTAAAATGATTTCCAGACCTCTAGAGCGAAAGCTCGCACTAAATCTGTACTGAAACGACGTCGAAACTTGTTAGCTTCATGGTTCCAGAGCTCTAAAGCATAATCTCGTTCGAAATCTGCTCTAAAACGACATGGAAAGCTGCTAGCTTCATGGTTTTAAACCCTTCGATTATAGATTGTCTTTAACCTGTTCTAAAATGATTTCCAGACCTCTAGAGCGAAAGCTCGCACTAAATCTGTACTGAAACGACGTCGAAACTTGTTAGCTTCATGGTTCCAGACCCCTAAAGCATAATCTCGTTGGAAATCTGCTCTAAAACGACATGGAAAGCTGCTAGCTTCATGATTTCAGACCCTTCGATTATAGATTGTCTTTAACCTGTTCTAAAATGATTTCCAGACCTCTAGAGCAAAAGCTCGCACTAAATCTGTTCTGAAACGACGTCAAAAGTTGTTAGCTTCATGGTTCCAGACCCCTAGAGCATAAGCTTGCACTAAAACTGCTCTGAAACGACATGGAAAGCTGCTAGCTTCATGATTTCAGACCCTTCGATTATAGATTGTCTTTAACCTGTTCTAAAATGATTTCCAGACCTCTAGAGCGAAAGCTCGCACTAAATCTGTACTGAAACGACGTCGAAAGTTGTTAGCTTTATGGTTCCAGACCCCTAAAGCATAATCTCGTTGGAAATCTGCTCTAAAACGACATGGAAAGCTGCTAGCTTCATGATTTCAGACCCTTCGATTATAGATTGTCTTTAACCTGTTCTAAAATGATTTCCAGACCTCTAGAGCGAAAGCTCGCACTAAATCTGCTCTGAAACGACATGGAAAACTGCTGGCTTCATGATTTCAAGCTCTACAATCCGATCTTTCTCAATGTCACTCAATTGGGAGAATTTTAGGCGATTCAAGCATATTGCTTGATTCAAAAAAAGCTTTGAATGTTGGTAATCACCAAACTATTGAAGTTATTAGATAGTTTTGGATATTTGATCAAGTTTTTAGCTTTTAGAAAACGGAATGTGTCTTCATAAACAGATTGTATTACGATAAATTCGAAACCTCGAAACATAATAGGTAAAACATGTTAGTATGTTGAATAAATTGCGTGAATCCACTCGAAAATTAAATGCCAAAGCCAGAAATGAGAAGTCGACTTGCTCCTTCTAGGAAAATTATTTGCAAATACGTTTACACGGCCGCGGGCTATAGAGAAATGACTTGATTGTTCTTGAAAGCTATAACCTTAGAAAACGTTAATCATTTCGGTAGTTTCCGCCATATCTACGTCTCAACTTATCGGTTAATTGGATTAAAACAATTTAAAAACCTCAAATCACGAAATTTCGAATGCTACATCAACCGAAACGTTTTTGAACAATCAAAACATCGAAGTGATGCTTCATCCACCGTATAGTCCTTATTTGACACCCAATGATTTTGCCTTATTCTTTTTGGGGATTTGGTATCACCTACAACGTGAGTCATTGGAAAAATAAGTTTTCAAGGGCTTTCTCAATAATGGAGTCCAATCAGTCTTCCAAGTGTGCGAAGACTTTTACTTGTAGAAGACTTGGAAGCTTGTCAAACTTTCCCTTTGTTAACCATGACGTTTGAAGAGTCCACATCGAGTGAATTGATGGATCTTCATAAGCATTTTTCTATTTATGATCAATGGCCGGAAGTTATTTCGATTTCCATGTTATTTTTGTGGAATTATATCGTGATTAGGTTGATTCATTCGAAGAAAATGGCGGAGGATAATCCATTTTGTTTTCTCAACAAATTTTACTCGACGGACAAAGAAATGGGCCGTTTTTCACTGGGAGATAACTATTTTAATCAAGCTCTCACGAACAGAAATCAACACTTAATTTTATTTGGAAAGCACTAGAGGTAAATGTAATTAATGGCAATAAAATGTTAATATGGTACAGTACTTATGCCGAACAATAACATGTTTATCTCTAGGTGACAAACACAGCGATATTATACTGAATAAAGGCTCGATGGAGCTGTCTCATTTGCAATGCTAACAATTTTATTTAGCATCCACTGTTAGCATAAAATATACAGAGTGAACTAATCCAATAACTCTAAAATATATAATAATACAAACATTCCAACGCTTTTTTCCAAAATTCTCGATGTTTGTAGAAGGATTTGTCTTTTGCATCAAAATATTCAACAGTTTCAGCAATTGCTTCTTCATTTCAGCTGAATTTCATACCGGCGAACTTTTTTTGATATCAGTGGATAGCCAGTAGTCACCGGAGGGCAAATCTGGACTATACGGTGGATGAGAAAGCAATTCGAAGTGTAATTCGTTCAATTTAAGTGAAGCCGTAACCTTCCCAGTTGATGTTTCGAATTTAGACGCTTCGGACGTGGTTAACCGACTGCAATTCACTCTGATGATGATGATAAGTTCCAGATGATTCATTTATGTAATCTCCTTCAAGAATAATACAAACATTCCAACGCTTTTTCCAAAATTCTCGATGTTTGTTGAAGGATTTGTCTTTTGCATCAAAATATTCAACAGTTTCAGCAATTGCTTCTTCATTTCAGCTGAATTTCTTACCGGCGAACTTTTTTTGATATCAGTGGATAGCCAGTAGTCACCGGAGGGCAAATCTGGACTATACGGTGGATGAGGAAGCAATTCGAAGTGTAATTCGTTCAATTTAAGTGAAGCCGTAACCTTCCCAGTTGATGTTTCGAATTTAGACGCTTCGGACGTGGTTAACCGACTGCAATTCACTCTGATGATGATGATAAGTTCCAGATGATTCATTTATGTAATCTCCTTCGAGAATAATACAAACATTCCAACGCTTTTTTCGAAATTCTCGATGTTTGTAGAAGGATTTGTCTTTTGCATCAAAATATTCAACAGTTTCAGCAATTGCTTCTTCATTTCAGCTGAATTTCTTACCGGCGAACTTTTTTTGATATCAGTGGATAGTCAGTAGTCACCGGAGGGCAAATCTGGACTATACGGTGGATGAGAAAGCAATTCCAGGTGTAATTCGTTCAATTTAACTAAAGCCGTAACCTTCCCAGTTGATGTTTCGAATTTAGACGCTTCAGACGTGGTTAACCGACTGCAATTCACTCTGATGATGATGATAAGTTCCAGATGATTCATTTATGTAATCTCCTTCGAGAATAATACAAACATTCCAACGCTTTTTTCGAAATTCTCGATGTTTGTAGAAGGATTTGTCTTTTGCATCAAAATATTCAACAGTTTCAGCAATTGCTTCTTCATTTCAGCTGAATTTCTTACCGGCGAACTTTTTTTGATATCAGTGGATAGCCAGTAGTCACCGGAGGGCAAATCTGGACTATACGGTGGATGAGGAAGCAATTCGAAGTGTAATTCGTTCAATTTAAGTGAAGCCGTAACCTTCCCAGTTGATGTTTCGAATTTAGACGCTTCGGACGTGGTTAACCGACTGCAATTCACTCTGATGATGATGATAAGTTCCAGATGATTCATTTATGTAATCTCCTTCGAGAATAATACAAACATTCCAACGCTTTTTTCGAAATTCTCGATGTTTGTAGAAGGATTTGTCTTTTGCATCAAAATATTCAACAGTTTCAGCAATTGCTTCTTCATTTCAGCTGAATTTCTTACCGGCGAACTTTTTTTGATATCAGTGGATAGTCAGTAGTCACCGGAGGGCAAATCTGGACTATACGGTGGATGAGAAAGCAATTCCAGGTGTAATTCGTTCAATTTAACTAAAGCCGTAACCTTCCCAGTTGATGTTTCGAATTTAGACGCTTCAGACGTGGTTAACCGACTGCAATTCACTCTGATGATGATGATAAGTTCCAGATGATTCATTTATGTAATCTCCTTCGAGAATAATACAAACATTCCAACGCTTTTTTCGAAATTCTCGATGTTTGTAGAAGGATTTGTCTTTTGCATCAAAATATTCAACAGTTTCAGCAATTGCTTCTTCATTTCAGCTGAATTTCTTACCGGCGAACTTTTTTTGATATCAGTGGATAGCCAGTAGTCACCGGAGGGCAAATCTGGACTATACGGTGGATGAGGAAGCAATTCGAAGTGTAATTCGTTCAATTTAAGTGAAGCCGTAACCTTCCCAGTTGATGTTTCGAATTTAGACGCTTCGGACGTGGTTAACCGACTGCAATTCACTCTGATGATGATGATAAGTTCCAGATGATTCATTTATGTAATCTCCTTCGAGAATAATACAAACATTCCAACGCTTTTTCCAAAATTCTCGATGTTTGTTGAAGGATTTGTCTTTTGCATCAAAATATTCAACAGTTTCAGCAATTGCTTCTTCATTTCAGCTGAATTTCTTACCGGCGAACTTTTTTTGATATCAGTGGATAGCCAGTAGTCACCGGAGGGCAAATCTGGACTATACGGTGGATGAGGAAGCAATTCGAAGTGTAATTCGTTCAATTTAAGTGAAGCCGTAACCTTCCCAGTTGATGTTTCGAATTTAGACGCTTCGGACGTGGTTAACCGACTGCAATTCACTCTGATGATGATGATAAGTTCCAGATGATTCATTTATGTAATCTCCTTCGAGAATAATACAAACATTCCAACGCTTTTTTCGAAATTCTCGATGTTTGTTGAAGGATTTGTCTTTTGCATCAAAATATTCAACAGTTTCAGCAATTGCTTCTTCATTTCAGCTGAATTTCTTACCGGCGAACTTTTTTTGATATCAGTGGATAGCCAGTAGTCACCGGAGGGCAAATCTGGACTATACGGTGGATGAGGAAGCAATTCGAAGTGTAATTCGTTCAATTTAACTGAAGCCGTAACCTTCCCAGTTAATGTTTCGAATTTAGACGCTTCGGACGTGGTTAACCGACTGCAATTCACTCTGATGATGATGATAAGTTCCAGATGATTCATTTATGTAATCTCCTTCGAGAATAATACAAACATTCCAACGCTTTTTTCGAAATTCTTGATGTTTGTAGAAGGATTTGTCTTTTGCATCAAAATATTCAACAGTTTCAGCAATTGCTTCTTCATTTCAGCTGAATTTTTTACCGGCGAACTTTTTTTGATATCAGTGGATAGTCAGTAGTCACCGGAGGGCAAATCTGGACTATACGGTGGATGAGAAAGCAATTCGAAGTGTAATTCGTTCAATTTAACTGAAGCCGTAACCTTCCCAGTTGATGTTTCGAATTTAGACGCTTCGGACGTGGTTAACCGACTGCAATTCACTCTGATGATGATGATAAGTTCCAGATGATTCATTTATGTAATCTCCTTCGAGAATAATACAAACATTCCAACGCTTTTTCCAAAATTCTCGATGTTTGTAGAAGGATTTGTCTTTTGCATCAAAATATTCAACAGTTTCAGCAATTGCTTCTTCATTTCAGCTGAATTTCTTACCGGCGAACTTTTTTTGATATCAGTGGATAGCCAGTAGTCACCGGAGGGCAAATCTGGACTATACGGTGGATGAGGAAGCAATCCGAAGTGTAATTCGTTCAATTTAAGTGAAGCCGTAACCTTCCCAGTTGATGTTTCGAATTTAGACGCTTCGGACGTGGTTAACCGACTGCAATTCACTCTGATGATGATGATAAGTTCCAGATGATTCATTTATGTAATCTCCTTCAAGAATAATACAAACATTCCAACGCTTTTTCCAAAATTCTCGATGTTTGTAGAAGGATTTGTCTTTTGCATCAAAATATTCAACAGTTTCAGCAATTGCTTCTTCATTTCAGCTGAATTTCTTACCGGCGAACTTTTTTTGATATCAGTGGATAGCCAGTAGTCACCGGAGGGCAAATCTGGACTATACGGTGGATGAGGAAGCAATTCGAAGTGTAATTCGTTCAATTTAAGTGAAGCCGTAACCTTCCCAGTTGATGTTTCGAATTTAGACGCTTCGGACGTGGTTAACCGACTGCAATTCACTCTGATGATGATGATAAGTTCCAGATGATTCATTTATGTAATCTCCTTCGAGAATAATACAAACATTCCAACGCTTTTTTCGAAATTCTCGATGTTTGTTGAAGGATTTGTCTTTTGCATCAAAATATTCAACAGTTTCAGCAATTGCTTCTTCATTTCAGCTGAATTTCATACCGGCGAACTTTTTTTGATATCAGTGGATAGCCAGTAGTCACCGGAGGGCAAATCTGGACTATACGGTGGATGAGAAAGCAATTCGAAGTGTAATTCGTTCAATTTAAGTGAAGCCGTAACCTTCCCAGTTGATGTTTCGAATTTAGACGCTTCGGACGTGGTTAACCGACTGCAATTCACTCTGATGATGATGATAAGTTCCAGATGATTCATTTATGTAATCTCCTTTGAGAATAATACAAACATTCCAACGCTTTTTTCGAAATTCTCGATGTTTGTTGAAGGATTTGTCTTTTGCATCAAAATATTCAACAGTTTCAGCAATTGCTTCTTCATTTCAGCTGAATTTCATACCGGCGAACTTTTTTTGATATCAGTGGATAGCCAGTAGTCACCGGAGGGCAAATCTGGACTATACGGTGGATGAGAAAGCAATTCGAAGTGTAATTCGTTCAATTTAAGTGAAGCCGTAACCTTCCCAGTTGATGTTTCGAATTTAGACGCTTCGGACGTGGTTAACCGACTGCAATTCACTCTGATGATGATGATAAGTTCCAGATGATTCATTTATGTAATCTCCTTTGAGAATAATACAAACATTCCAACGCTTTTTTCGAAATTCTCGATGTTTGTTGAAGGATTTGTCTTTTGCATCAAAATATTCAACAGTTTCAGCAATTGCTTCTTCATTTCAGCTGAATTTCATACCGGCGAACTTTTTTTGATATCAGTGGATAGCCAGTAGTCACCGGAGGGCAAATCTGGACTATACGGTGGATGAGAAAGCAATTCGAAGTGTAATTCGTTCAATTTAAGTGAAGCCGTAACCTTCCAAGTTGATGTTTCGAATTTAGACGCTTCGGACGTGGTTAACCGACTGCAATTCACTCTGATGATGATGATAAGTTCCAGATGATTCATTTATGTAATCTCCTTCGAGAATAATACAAACATTCCAACGCTTTTTTCGAAATTCTTGATGT
The DNA here is from genome assembly GCF_026250575.1 of Diorhabda carinulata. Classification (NCBI taxonomy): domain Eukaryota; kingdom Metazoa; phylum Arthropoda; class Insecta; order Coleoptera; family Chrysomelidae; genus Diorhabda; species Diorhabda carinulata. The sequence continues at coordinate 1,569,428 of NC_079463.1, forward strand.
TTGTTGAAGGATTTGTCTTTTGCATCAAAATATTCAACAGTTTCAGCAATTGCTTCTTCATTTCAGCTGAATTTCATACCGGCGAACTTTTTTTGATATCAGTGGATAGCCAGTAGTCACCGGAGGGCAAATCTGGACTATACGGTGGATGAGAAAGCAATTCGAAGTGTAATTCGTTCAATTTAAGTGAAGCCGTAACCTTCCCAGTTGATGTTTCGAATTTAGACGCTTCGGACGTGGTTAACCGACTGCAATTCACTCTGATGATGATGATAAGTTCCAGATGATTCATTTATGTAATCTCCTTTGAGAATAATACAAACATTCCAACGCTTTTTTCGAAATTCTCGATGTTTGTTGAAGGATTTGTCTTTTGCATCAAAATATTCAACAGTTTCAGCAATTGCTTCTTCATTTCAGCTGAATTTCATACCGGCGAACTTTTTTTGATATCAGTGGATAGCCAGTAGTCACCGGAGGGCAAATCTGGACTATACGGTGGATGAGAAAGCAATTCGAAGTGTAATTCGTTCAATTTAAGTGAAGCCGTAACCTTCCAAGTTGATATTTCGAATTTAGACGCTTCGGACGTGATTAACCGACTGCAGTTCACTCAGAAGATGATCGTTTTGATTCCGGAGTGAAGTGATGTATCCAAGTTTCATCCATTGCACATATCGACGCAAGAAATTTGATTTTTTACTTGTAAACATGACCAAAAACTGTTCTAAGTTATCTTATTTTTGACCGACTGTGAGTAAACGCGAAACCCATTTTGAAAAAAGCTTTCTCTTGGTCAAAACTTCGTACTTAACTGCCTTCTGATATCTTAAAAGCATCAGATATCTCACAAAATTTCAAATTACTGTTAGATATAACCAATTGGTGGAGTTTTTTGATGTTTTCTGGAGCAACCACCTCATTTGGAAGCTCAGAACGTTCACCATCATCGGTGATTGGACTACCACGTTTAAATTCAGCAATTTATATAACAAATGGTTCGTTTCAATGGGGCAGAGTCCGGATTTGAAGCCATTTCTGAGCTTTTTGTGGACCTTTTTGACGTTTTAATGTTTTCTGGAGCAACCACCTCATTTGGAAGCTCAGAACGTTCACCATCATCGGTGTTTGGACTACCACGTTTAAATTCAGCAATTCATATAACAAATGGTTCGTTTCGATGGGGCAGAGTCCGGATTTGAAGCCATTTCTGAGCTTGTAGAGTATTTTTTCTCATTAACACTTGAAATTATTTTCAAAAAAACAGAAGTAGCTTCACTTAAATGACTGTCACTTTTCACTCACTAATCAAAATGTCATTAAATTTGACATATAGTCTTTTGACAGTTGGTACTTCATATATGTCATGGCGGCGACATCTGTGTGTCAGTCACACGACTTTTTGACTACTATAAACCCCAAGTTATAGCAGTAAAATTATTAAAAATAATTTTTTTTTGAGGCTGAAGATAAAAAAAAAAGATTTTTCGCGATTTGATGCAAAACGGCAATGATTAGACGACCCCTCGTTTCTGAGTTATAGGCCTGCGAAATCAGAATATATATTTACGTATAATTTCTGAAGGCCAGGGCCGTTCATGCTCAAATGTTAACAATTCGTAACTTTACAGGGACAACGTGTATAATCTAAAGAAAGATTTATAAATATACTACGACTATTTACTAAAAACTTAATTAATTGCGCTACATAAACTCATTTATATACCCCAAATAGAATTCTACGCAGTTCTAGAAAAAAAAGGATCAAAATAAATGAATAAATAGACTTTTCTTGAGATTATTTAAAAGAAATACTGTGAATAAACCGCCCGCTATAACGAAAAGTTGGTCATTTAGAAAAAATGTGAAAAACACCGCGCGAATCCGCCGATTTTTTTAAAAATTACATTGTAGCTGAAAGGATCGGCCTCAAGGAGCATTTTGAGATTAAAATAAAGACTATTTAGCAACAAGAACATATAAGACGATGTAAAAAAGAGCGATTTATATAATTTCCTTCGCCTGGAACAATCTTTTAAGCGATATAGTCAATTTAAATGTGAAAATCGCGATTCTTATTAACACTATTTACTTGAAATCGACCTTCATCCCCTTCGATCCAACGAAACCTATATCGAGTCAATCTCGCTTTCCAAGTGGAAATGTGAAGGCGTTTCTCCCGATTCCACTAATTCGACCTTTTGTGGTACCGACACCAGCTCACTGCAAGCAATTGTCAAATGTAATTTACCGCTTCACTTGTTGGCGAACATTTACGTCGAGAGTCGCAGGCGAATTAAGGGATGGTATCAAAACGATATTTCATGTTATGAGACAAGAAATGTAATTGACGAACAACAATAACGAGAAAATGCTTTCTAAAACTATCTTCCGGTTAAATTATCCAACTGCTGATTTTTAGAAATAGTTTAACATTTTTCAATGTGGAATAGAAAATTAGTTTCACCAAAAAATAAACAGTAAACCATCCGTACGAGAATTTCATGTAATATAACGTAATGAAACTTAATTTTGGAAAAAAACAGTAAAAAAAGTATGTGGAATTCGTCAGGAAGTCTTCTGGTTTGTCCGGAGGAATTATTAATTAATTTAGACAACCTGAACATAAAAAATCAGTGATTAGGCAGTGAAAATCTTCAGATCCTGTCGCCAAGAAGGTCGATTCGAGCGGAAAGTCTTCTGGTGTGACTGCTGGAACTTAATTTTTTGAAAATACAGTGAAAAAAATATGTGGAATTCGTCAGGAAGTCTTCTGGTTTGACCGGAGGAATTATTAATTAATTTAGACAACCTGAACATCAAAAATCAGTGATTAGGCAGTGAAAATCTTCAGATCCTGTCGCCAAGAAGGTCGATTCGAGCGGAAAGTCTTCTGGTGTGACTGCTGGAACTTAATTTTTTGAAAATACAGTGAAAAAAATATGTGGAATTCGTCAGGAAGTCTTCTGGTTTGACCGGAGGAATTATTAATTAATTTAGACAACCTGAACATAAAAAATCAGTGATTAGGCAGTGAAAATCTTCAGATCCTGTCGCCAAGAAGGTCGATTCGAGCGGAAAGTCTTCTGGTGTGACTGCTGGAACTTAATTTTTTGAAAATACAGTGAAAAAGTATGTGGAATTCGTCAGGAAGTCTTCTGGTTTGACCGGAAGAATTATTAATTAATTTAGACAACCTGAACATCAAAAATCAGTGATTAGGCAGTGAAAATCTTCAGATCCTGTCGCCAAGAAGGTCGATTCGAGCGGAAAGTCTTCTGGTGTGACTGCTGGAACTTAATTTTTTGAAAATACAGTGAAAAAGTATGTGGAATTCGTCAGGAAGTCTTCTGGTTTGACCGGAGGAATTATTAATTAATTTAGACAACCTGAACATCAAAAATCAGTGATTAGGCAGTGAAAATCTTCAGATCCTGTCGCCAAGAAGGTCGATTCGAGCGGAAAGTCTTCTGGTGTGACTGCTGGAACTTAATTTTTTGAAAATACAGTGAAAAAGTATGTGGAATTCGTCAGGAAGTCTTCTGGTTTGACCGGAGGAATTATTAATTAATTTAGACAACCTGAACATCAAAAATCAGTGATTAGGCAGTGAAAATCTTCAGATCCTGTCGCCAAGAAGGTCGATTCGAGCGGAAAGTCTTCTAGTGTGACTGCTGGAACTTAATTTTTTGAAAAAACAGTGAAAAAAGTATGTGGAATTCGTCAGGAAGTCTTCTGGTTTGACCGGAGGAATTATTAATTAATTTAGACAACCTGAACATCAAAAATCAGTGATTAGGCAGTGAAAATCTTCAGATCCTGTCGCCAAGAAGGTCGATTCGAGCGGAAAGTCTTCTGGTGTGACTGCTGGAACTTAATTTTTTGAAAAAACAGTGAAAAAAGTATGTGGAATTCGTCAGGAAGTCTTCTGGTTTGACCGGAGGAATTATTAATTAATTTAGACAACCTGAACATCAAAAATCAGTGATTAGGCAGTGAAAATCTTCAGATCCTGTCGCCAAGAAGGTCGATTCGAACGGAAAGTCTTCTGGTGTGACTGCTGGAACTTAATTTTTTGAAAAAACAGTGAAAAAAGTATGTGGAATTCGTCAGGAAGTCTTCTGGTTTGACCGGAGGAATTATTAATTAATTTAGACAACCTGAACATAAAAAATCAGTGATTAGGCAGTGAAAATCTTCAGATCCTGTCGCCAAGAAGGTCGATTCGAGCTGATGTGCTCTACATAATGAAAATACCAAAATTGAATTGATTTTATTGGAAAATACGAATGGAATTTTTTTAAAAAAGTTGTTCTTGAATGTTCTCATTTGAAAATGACAGCCAAGTAAACTGAATCAATATAAAACCAAAATTAATGAATTTTTCCTTTTTTTCAATTGCTTGTTTTCTTCGTGCAGTATTTTATTGTTCCTCTTGATTCTTCTTTATTAGTTTGATATATAATTTCAAACTAATCATCCAGATTGTTCTACAAATCTTTTGAGACACAACAACAATCAGAATTACTGTTAAAAAATTGAAATATTGTTCTGAATTTGCAATTTCAATATTTAAAATTTGTTTTTATTTGAAAAAAATATAATTGGCGCAGTCAATAGGATTGATTTCTTGTCCTGTCCATTGTAGTAAGCTTTATGTCGAAATCTAACAACCATTCTTTCTCACAAACACCCAATAACCTCAAACTTTGACTCAGCACTCCATAAAACTCTGTACCAACTTGCGGTTGTGTTTTTTCTTATCGTCAAAGCTCCTGGTGGATGTAGATGTCTTGTTTCAAAAAGTAAGTTTTCGAATATGAAATAGGAAAAGTTAATGAAGGTTTTCCAAGTTCCCCGGACTATTATACATAAAATTTCGGATGTCTTCTTCACGGTAACACAATTAATATTTACAATAATGTATTCATTATTGATTATGAGCCCTTCGGAAATAAAACAATGATCTTGAGTTTTACGTGAACTTGAATAAATTAGATGGAATTTGAATCTCGAAAAACAATCGTGACACTGAATATATTACCTGCGAGAGAAGTTCGTCAATACAGTTTCTCTTATACTGGATGAAACCTTCAACAATTCATATCATGTATCAAGTAGACATATTGTGATTTACTTCAAGGTTGTACACAAATTTTCATTCGGTTTTTTTCGTTTTTTACTCATTGTGTTCATTATTCAATTTACTAGATTTCAAATCAACAGTTTTGTCTTTGTCTGTATCTTCTTCTTTTGTCATATCTTCTTCAGTTAATTTTCTTATATCTTGATCCTTGTTCAACGCTTGCAATGTTTTTATGTTTGTCTTTTTTCATGTTTCTGAATCTGTATGTTCCGGTTTTTATGTCATCAACTTTTTCTGTTCTTGATTCCAGCTCCACTGACATCCTTCTATGGTATTTTTTTGTATCTTTACTTATCTTTTTCTTTTATTTCTTTCCCGTTTAGCAAAGATTTTCATTTCGTTTTCTTAGATCCTATTTTCAGAATTTTCCAACTCAATAATGCAGTTTCGTTCTCCTATTTTCTGGACAGACTTAATTTGTACATCAATTTCTAGTTTCTTTCTTCCATTAATGTTTTTTATTACTTGTTCTACCACCTCAGGAATCTCTATAACTGGCGCAGTCAATAGGATCGTTTTTTATTGAAAATCATTCGTTTTTAGACATTTGTTTCGAATCTTATCATTCACGTTGTCATAAAAATTGTTCTAGTTTAATTTTGTGTGAATCAAATCGTTTTTTTGTGAGTCAGAATTGTTTGCGAACCTTTGGAAGTTCACCTGTACGACCTCAGGAATCTCTATAACCGGCGTAGTCAATAGGATCGCTTTTTATTGAAAATCATTCGTTTTTAGACATTTGTTTCGAATCTTATCATTCACGTTGTCATAAAAATTGTTCTAGTTTAATTTTGTGTGAATCTAATCGTTTTTTTGTGAGTCAGAGTTGTTTGCGAACCTTTGGAAGTTCACCTGGACCACCTCAGGAATCTCTATAACTGGCGCAGTCAATAGGATCGCTTTTTATTGGAAATTATTCGTTTTTAGACATTTGTTTCGAATCTTATCATTCACGTTGTCATAAAAATTGTTCTAGTTTAATTTTGTGTGAATCTAATCGTTTTTTTGTGAGTCAGAGTTGTTTGCGAACCTTTGGAAGTTCACCTGTACGACCTCAGGAATCGCTATAACTGGCGCAGTCAATAGGATCGCTTTTTATTGGAAATTATTCGTTATCAGACTTTTGTTTCGAATCTTATCATTCACGTTGTCATAAAAATTGTTCTAGTTTAATTTTGTGTGAATCTAATCGTTTTTTTGTGAGTCAGAGTTGTCTGAGAGCCTTTGGAAGTTCACTTGGACCACCTCAGGAATCTCTATAACTGGCGCAGTCAATAGGATCGCTTTTTATTGGAAATTATTCGTTATCAGACTTTTGTTTCGAATCTTATCATTCACGTTGTCATAAAAATTGTTCTAGTTTAATTTTGTGTGAATCTAATCGTTTTTTTGTGAGTCAGAGTTGTCTGAGAGCCTTTGGAAGTTCACTTGGACCACCTCAGGAATCTCTATAACTGGCGCAGTCAATAGGATCGCTTTTTTTGAAAATTATTCGATTTTAGACATTTGTTTCGAATTTTATCATTCACGTTGTCATAAAAATTGTTCTAGTTTAATTTTGTGTGAATCTAATCGTTTTTTTGTGAGTCAGAGTTGTTTGCGAACCTTTGGAAGTTCACCTGTACGACCTCAGGAATCTCTATAACTGGCGCAGTCAATAGGATCGCTTTTTATTGGAAATTATTCGTTTTCAGACTTTTGTTTCGAATCTTATCATTCACGTTGTCATAAAAATTTTCCTAGATTAATTTTGTGTGATTCTAGTCGTTTTTTTGTGAGTCAGAGTTGTTTGCGAACCTTTGGAAGTTCACCTGGACCACCTCAGGAATCTCTATAACTGGCGCAGTCAATAGGATCGCTTTTTATTGAAAATTATTCGTTTTTAGACATTTGTTTCGAATCTTATCATTCACGTTGTCATAAAAATTTTTCTAGTTTAATTTTGTGTGAATCTAATCGTTTTTTTGTGAGTCAGAGTTGTCTGAGAGCCTTTGGAAGTTCACTTGGACCACCTCAGGAATCTCTATAACTGGCGCAGTCAATAGGATCGCTTTTTATTGAAAATTATTCGTTTTTAGACATTTGTTTCGAATCTTATCATTCACGTTGTCATAAAAATTGTTCTAGTTTAATTTTGTGTGAATCTAATCGTTTTTTTGTGAGTCAGAGTTGTCTGAGAGCCTTTGGAAGTTCACTTGGACCACCTCAGGAATCTCTATAACTGGCGCAGTCAATAGGATCGCTTTTTTTGAAAATTATTCGTTTTTAGACATTTGTTTCGAATCTTATCATTCACGTTGTCATAAAAATTTTTCTAGTTTAATTTTGTGTGAATCTAATCGTTTTTTTGTGAGTCAGAGTTGTTTGCGAACCTTTGGAAGTTCACCTGTACGACCTCAGGAATCTCTATAATTGGCGCAGTCAATAGGATCGCTTTTCATTGGAAATTATTCGTTTTTAGATATTTGTTTCGAATCTTATCATTCACGTTGTCATAAAAATTGTTCTAGATTAATTTTGTGTGAATCTAATCGTTTTTTTGTGAGTCAGAGTTGTTTGAGAACCTTTGGAAGTTCACCTGTACGACCTCAGGAATCTCTATAACTGGCGCAGTCAATAGGATCGCTTTTTATTGGAAATTATTCGTTTTCAGACTTTTGTTTCGAATCTTATCATTCACGTTGTCATAAAAATTTTTCTAGATTAATTTTGTGTGAATCTAATCGTTTTTTTGTGAGTCTGTGTTGTTTGCGAACCTTTGGAAGTTCACCTGGACCACCTCAGGAATCTCTATAACTGGCGCAGTCAATAGGATCGCTTTTTATTGAAAATTATTCGTTTTCATACATTTGTTGCTGAAGATTATCCAGTCAAAAGATGGATATTTCTTAGTATTGATTCACATAGAACTTAATTTTCATTATTTTATACTTCAACCGAATTTTATTATTTTGATTCAGCTTACCTTCTGGCACGAGCTTTTGTTTTCGAATAAAACACAAAACTACATATAACAAATACTTTCTTTATTGCAGACATCTGATAACAAACGTTTTACATTAAATAATCCTTAATCTAGACAGTCCAGAATTTATTTTTACACAAAACGACACTACCATCTCAACATTTTTTTACATAATCAACATTTATTGTTGAGATGATAGTTAATATCCATTCTCGAAATGCATAAGATATTTATATAAATCAAACAAACCCTAGTGTGATATACGTTGGGCAAACTAGGAGATCTGTTAATAACATATCTAAAGAGCACGTAGATCGTTATTTAAACGACTCTAAAATAGAGCCTTAGTAGTTTTTTCTTCGAAGGTTAGTCCATTTTCAAGATTTGAACAAAATTTCTAACAAATATCGTCGAGAAACTGAAAATATTGATAAAATAATTGTTTTCTTGGACTATTTTTCTGTTCGGTCTTCAAGTATAACTTTACTATTTGACGTTTCTTCATTTCGAGTCTTTTTGGAGCCAGGTTTCACAAGAAAACCTCAACTATCTCAGTTTTTCAATGCCTATTCAAGTGAAGGACATATTGAAGAAGAAAATGATATAGAAATAGATACCTAGAGAAGTACAGGTGTTTATTAATCTACGGGGTCATCAAACAAATTATTATTAGACAAAATGGAGAAGGAAATGATATAAAAACGGTCCCATGAGCTAAAGCAATAAATCTTATTGGTTGTAGATGAAATTTAGTTCATAAATCATGCCTTAAAAGCTTGATTATCCCCCCAAAATCAAATTTCGTACTCTAGATAAGAAATTGAATAGTTTATCATAAATTTATTTACTGTATTTACCATATGCATTTCGTTTAGGATTTATTAATACAAAGTAGTCCATTTTTGGCACGTTTTTTTGAAATATTCATTATTCATAACGAAGTTTATATAAAAAAAACAAGTTAAAACAATACACAGTTTTTGACATTTAAAACCTAATAATTAACGATTCATATGCACTTTTTCGAAATATATGTGTTCAAAATCAAAATGGAACGTTTCTGAACCTTTTTTGGATCGATTTGAATATAATATCATTCATAAAAAAAAGGAATTCCACTGACAATTACGGATATGTAGCAAAATGGATTGGAATTATTTTGTATTGGTTGCAGAGATGGGTTCCATTATCCAAAGTAATCTTATGAAAAATAAAAACGTGCCCGTTTTTTTTTCAGAAAATACTTTTGGGCAACTTCATTCCCCTCTTGAATTCCGCGCTTGAGTCGATTCAAATATTTATCACTTCAATTTTTCCAGGGAGAAACTCCGGTGTGAAAAACCACTTAGTCGTTATAATCAATTTTGGAGTTGGTTGTTTTTAGAAATAATAAAGACACCGCAGTACAATTTTATAACTAAATATTGAGAGGAATTGTGAAAATACGACAATTTTTTACACAATATCTTATTTTTCGTCGGTGGATTACATAGTTTTTCTTGCAGATGGATCGATAGCAACAATTTAGATGAATGTGGTTTTAAAATTGCGAAAAAACTTACTAAAAACGTGGTGGAAAAAGGAAATATTGATATAATTAGCAACTAATGATTAATCAGAACATATTTTTTGCTTAAACAAATATTTTTTATCAGGCAACTGCTGTCCAAACATCAGAATTCTTCATTCATATCATTTATTGATAAAACACGTGTTTTTAGAAAATTTTGTTGTCAAAACAATTCATTTTCCACCAGACTGAAGCTTTATTGATTTTTCAAAGTTTTTTACGTATGAAACAAATATTTTCGACATTTTTTTGTAATGAAATTGCTGTTCAAACATCAGAATTCTTCATAGATTAGATTTTATGATAATGTTTATTGATAAAACACGTGTTTTTAGAAAATTTTGTTGTCAAAACAATTCATTTTCCACCAGACTGAAGCTTTATTGATTTTCCAAAGTTTTTTACGTATGAAACAAATAATTTCGACATTTTTTTGTAATGAAATTGCTGTTCAAACATCAGAATTCTTCATAGATTAGATTTTATGATAATGTTTATTGATAAAACACGTGTTTTTAGAAAATTTTGTTGTCAAAACAATTCATTTTCCACCAGACTGAAGCTTTATTGATTTTCCAAAGTTTTTTACGTATGAAACAAATAATTTCGACATTTTTTTGTAATGAAATTGCTGTTCAAACATCAGAATTCTTCATAGATTAGATTTTATGATAATGTTTATTGATAAAACACGTGTTTTTAGAAAATTTTGTTGTCAAAACAATTCATTTTCCACCAGACTGAAGCTTTATTGATTTTCCAAAGTTTTTTACGTATGAAACAAATAATTTGGACATTTTTTTGTAATGAAATTGCTGTTCAAACATCAGAATTCTTCATAGATTAGATTTTATGATAATGTTTATTGATAAAACACGTGTTTTTAGAAAATTTTGTTGTCAAAACAATTCATTTTCCACCAGACTGAAGCTTTATTGATTTTTCAAAGTTTTTTACGTATGAAACAAATATTTTCGACATTTTTTTGTAATGAAATTGCTGTTCAAACATCAGAATTCTTCATAGATTAGATTTTATGATAATGTTTATTGATAAAACACGTGTTTTTAGAAAATTTTGTTGTCAAAACAATTCATTTTCCACCAGACTGAAGCTTTATTGATTTTTCAAAGTTTTTTACGTATGCAACAAATAATTTCGACATTTTTTTGTAATGAAATTGCTGTTCAAACATCAGAATTCTTCATAGATTAGATTTTATGATAATGTTTATTGATAAAACACGTGTTTTTAGAAAATTTTGTTGTCAAAACAATTCATTTTCCACCAGACTGAAGCTTTATTGATTTTTCAAAGTTTTTTACGTATGAAACAAATAATTTCGACATTTTTTTGTAATGAAATTGCTGTCCAAACATCAGAATTCTTCATTCATATCATTTATTGATAAAACACGTGTTTTTAGAAAATTTTGTTGTCAAAACAATTCATTTTCCACCAGACTGAAGCTTTATTGATTTTCCAAAGTTTTTTACGTATGAAACAAATAATTTCGACATTTTTTTGTAATGAAATTGCTGTTCAAACATCAGAATTCTTCATAGATTAGATTTTATGATAATGTTTATTGATAAAACACGTGTTTTTAGAAAATTTTGTTGTCAAAACAATTCATTTTCCACCAGACTGAAGCTTTATTGATTTTTCAAAGTTTTTTACGTATGAAACAAATATTTTCGACATTTTTTTGTAATGAAATTGCTGTTCAAACATCAGAATTCTTCATAGATTAGATTTTATGATAATGTTTATTGATAAAACACGTGTTTTTAGAAAATTTTGTTGTCAAAACAATTCATTTTCCACCAGACTGAAGCTTTATTGATTTTCCAAAGTTTTTTACGTATGAAACAAATAATTTCGACATTTTTTTGTAATGAAATTGCTGTTCAAACATCAGAATTCTTCATAGATTAGATTTTATGATAATGTTTATTGATAAAACACGTGTTTTTAGAAAATTTTGTTGTCAAAACAATTCATTTTCCACCAGACTGAAGCTTTATTGATTTTCCAAAGTTTTTTACTTATGAAACAAATAATTTGGACATTTTTTTGTAATGAAATTGCTGTTCAAACATCAGAATTCTTCATAGATTAGATTTTATGATAATGTTTATTGATAAAACACGTGTTTTTAGAAAATTTTGTTGTCAAAACAATTCATTTTCCACCAGACTGAAGCTTTATTGATTTTTCAAAGTTTTTTACTTATGAAACAAATATTTTCGACATTTTTTTGTAATGAAATTGCTGTTCAAACATCAGAATTCTTCATAGATTAGATTTTATGATAATGTTTATTGATAAAACACGTGTTTTTAGAAAATTTTGTTGTCAAAACAATTCATTTTCCACCAGACTGAAGCTTTATTGATTTTCCAAAGTTTTTTACGTATGAAACAAATATTTTCGACATTTTTTTGTAATGAAATTGCTGTTCAAACATCAGAATTCTTCATAGATTAGATTCTATGATAATGTTTATTGATAAAACACGTGTTTTTAGAAAATTTTGTTGTCAAAACAATTCATTTTCCACCAGACTGAAGCTTTATTGATTTTTCAAAGTTTTTTACGTATGAAACAAATATTTTCGACATTTTTTTGTAATGAAATTGCTGTTCAAACATCAGAATTCTTCATAGATTAGATTTTATGATAATGTTTATTGATAAAACACGTGTTTTTAGAAAATTTTGTTGTCAAAACAATTCATTTTCCACCAGACTGAAGCTTTATTGATTTTTCAAAGTTTTTTACGTATGAAACAAATAATTTCGACATTTTTTTGTAATGAAATTGCTGTCCAAACATCAGAATTCTTCATTCATATCATTTATTGATAAAACACGTGTTTTTAGAAAATTTTGTTGTCAAAACAATTCATTTTCCACCAGACTGAAGCTTTATTGATTTTTCAAAGTTTTTTACGTATGAAACAAATAATTTGGACATTTTTTTGTAATGAAATTGCTGTTCAAACATCAGAATTCTTCATAGATTAGATTCTATGATAATGTTTATTGATAAAACACGTGTTTTTAGAAAATTTTGTTGTCAAAACAATTCATTTTCCACCAGACTGAAGCTTTATTGATTTTCCAAAGTTTTTTACTTATGAAACAAATAATTTGGACATTTTTTTGTAATGAAATTGCTGTTCAAACATCAGAATTCTTCATAGATTAGATTTTATGATAATGTTTATTGATAAAACACGTGTTTTTAGAAAAATTTGTTGTCAAAACAATTCATTTTCCACCAGACTGAAGCTTTATTGATTTTCCAAAGTTTTTTACTTATGAAACAAATAATTTCGACATTTTTTTGTAATGAAATTGCTGTTCAAACATCAGAATTCTTCATAGATTAGATTCTATGATAATGTTTATTGATAAAACACGTGTTTTTAGAAAATTTTGTTGTCAAAACAATTCATTTTCCACCAGACTGAAGCTTTATTGATTTTTCAAAGTTTTTTACGTATGAAACAAATATTTTCGACATTTTTTTGTAATGAAATTGCTGTTCAAACATCAGAATTCTTCATAGATTAGATTCTATGATAATGTTTATTGATAAAACACGTGTTTTTAGAAAAATTTGTTGTCAAAACAATTCATTTTCCACCAGACTGAAGCTTTATTGATTTTTCAAAGTTTTTTACGTATGAAACAAATAATTTCGACATTTTTTTGTAATGAAATTGCTGTTCAAACATCAGAATTCTTCATAGATTAGATTCTATGATAATGTTTATTGATAAAACACGTGTTTTTAGAAAAATTTGTTGTCAAAACAATTCATTTTCCACCAGACTGAAGCTTTATTGATTTTTCAAAGTTTTTTACGTATGAAACAAATAATTTCGACATTTTTTTGTAATGAAATTGCTGTTCAAACATCAGAATTCTTCATAGATTAGATTCTATGATAATGTTTATTGATAAAACACGTGTTTTTAGAAAAATTTGTTGTCAAAACAATTCATTTTCCACCAGACTGAAGCTTTATTGATTTTTCAAAGTTTTTTACGTATGAAACAAATAATTTCGACATTTTTTTGTAATGAAATTGCTGTTCAAACATCAGAATTCTTCATAGATTAGATTCTATGATAATGTTTATTGATAAAACACGTGTTTTTAGAAAAATTTGTTGTCAAAACAATTCATTTTCCACCAGACTGAAGCTTTATTGATTTTTCAAAGTTTTTTACGTATGAAACAAATAATTTCGACATTTTTTTGTAATGAAATTGCTGTTCAAACATCAGAATTCTTCATAGATTAGATTCTATGATAATGTTTATTGATAAAACACGTGTTTTTAGAAAAATTTGTTGTCAAAACAATTCATTTTCCACCAGACTGAAGCTTTATTGATTTTTCAAAGTTTTTTACGTATGAAACAAATAATTTCGACATTTTTTTGTAATGAAATTGCTGTTCAAACATCAGAATTCTTCATAGATTAGATTTTATGATAATGTTTATTGATAAAACACGTGTTTTTAGAAAATTTTGTTGTCAAAACAATTCATTTTCCACCAGACTGAAGCTTTATTGATTTTCCAAAGTTTTTTACGTATGAAACAAATAATTTCGACATTTTTTTGTAATGAAATTGCTGTTCAAACATCAGAATTCTTCATAGATTAGATTTTATGATAATGTTTATTGATAAAACACGTGTTTTTAGAAAATTTTGTTGTCAAAACAATTCATTTTCCACCAGACTGAAGCTTTATTGATTTTCCAAAGTTTTTTACGTATGAAACAAATAATTTCGACATTTTTTTGTAATGAAATTGCTGTTCAAACATCAGAATTCTTCATAGATTAATGTTTGAATGATTTTATGATAATGTTTGTTGATAAAACACGTGTTTTTAGAAAATTTTGTTGTCAAAACAATTCATTTTCCACCAGACTGAAGCTTTATTGATTTTCCAAAGTTTTTTACGTATGAAACAAATAATTTCGACATTTTTTTGTAATGAAATTGCTGTTCAAACATCAGAATTCTTCATAGATTAGATTTTATGATAATGTTTATTGATAAAACACGTGTTTTTAGAAAATTTTGTTGTCAAAACAATTCATTTTCCACCAGACTGAAGCTTTATTGATTTTCCAAAGTTTTTTACTTATGAAACAAATAATTTCGACATTTTTTTGTAATGAAATTGCTGTTCAAACATCAGAATTCTTCATAGATTAGATTTTATGATAATGTTTATTGATAAAACACGTGTTTTTAGAAAATTTTGTTGTCAAAACAATTCATTTTCCACCAGACTGAAGCTTTATTGATTTTCCAAAGTTTTTTACTTATGAAACAAATAATTTCGACATTTTTTTGTAATGAAATTGCTGTTCAAACATCAGAATTCTTCATAGATTAGATTTTATGATAATGTTTATTGATAAAACACGTGTTTTTAGAAAATTTTGTTGTCAAAACAATTCATTTTCCACCAGACTGAAGCTTTATTGATTTTCCAAAGTTTTTTACTTATGAAACAAATAATTTCGACATTTTTTTGTAATGAAATTGCTGTTCAAACATCAGAATTCTTCATAGATTAGATTCTATGATAATGTTTATTGATAAAACACGTGTTTTTAGAAAATTTTGTTGTCAAAACAATTCATTTTCCACCAGACTGAAGCTTTATTGATTTTTCAAAGTTTTTTACGTATGAAACAAATAATTTCGACATTTTTTTGTAATGAAATTGCTGTTTAGATATCTGATTAGTTTGATGTTAATAATCTAACTATTTTGTAGTAAAAATACTATGCAAACATTTCAATGCTAAAGTTTGAGGATCCCTCAAGCAAACCGTTGTTCAAACATCTTACTATTCAACATAAGAAAGCTTAAACGCTGAATCAAGAAGTTTTTTCCGTATAAAATATTTTTATTGCGAAACTGCTGTTCATACATCTTAGTTCTGAACAGTTTTCCGTATAAATCGACTATTTCCAGCTATTTTTCATGTGAGATCGCTGCTTAAACGTATCATTTTCCAGTAAAATGGATGTTTTACTAGTTTTTTACACACAAATCGACTATTTTTTAAAATGATAGTATTTTTAAAATATCCCTCTTTTCATTAGCTACAATTTAACAAAAAAAAATAAAGTCCCCGCACTAATCTATGAAATATTGATCTTAAACTGAATTTTCATTGTTTTTGTCCCATTTTGATCTAGTTTTGTCTTAAAAAAATGGACAAAAATTAAGTTTTACTTATTAAATATCAAAAATTAGTCAATTTTCCGAAAGTTTTCTCAATTAAATTGATCTAACTTGGTTTTTATTTCTCGAAAAGTTAATTTTTGATTGAAATAATAGAAAAAAACTACTTTTAACCTGTGAAAAAACAGGTTTTTCCAACCCCAATCAAGTCCTCGTTATTTATTAGGGTCCCATCGATTTCTTCCTTCTGATAAACTAATGATAATAAATTTTCCTACCACGTACACTGTGGAGAGTTTTATGGATTTTTCCCCTTTAAAAAACATATACGAGGGCTGCTACATCGAATCAGTAATTGCAGAGGTTCCTCAATAGGAATGGAAAAAACGCTTCGACAATTGGTTCAAACACATGCGAAAATATATCGATTTCAATGGAGGATATTTTGAAAAACAATTTTTGGAAATGTGAAACTTATTAATCTCAAAATTTGAGTAACAGCACTCGTATATTACGTCCCCCAGATTGGTGAAATTCTGAGTCCGGCCCTTGTTGGTTAGAGGCTAATTTCTAACCTTATTTTATTTTGGAAACGTAAAGTATTCACAACTTTTCAAAAACCTGTTTTTCTTTACAATAATTTGCCTTTTATTTGACGAATACCACAAAAAGTTATTGAGATATTGAGTAGTTTGGATTTTGGATTCAGAACCCCGCAACTAACCTCAAAAACAACTGTCAAATATAATTTTGAACAGTCCAAAAATATATTTGAAAATGCGCAGATTTAAGTGGGCAAAAAATTTGAATCAAGACTTTGTTTGAGACACATTGTATTCGCGTCGAAAAAAATTATTTCGTAACAAAGTGTTTGTTAATATAACGAGCAGTGAAATGGATAATAACTTATATAAAAAGAGAAAGCCAGGCCCTTAGAGCCCTTAAAGTAGAGGGTGTGGTGTGACAGGCAAACCTTACAAAA
The DNA here is from genome assembly GCF_026250575.1 of Diorhabda carinulata. Lineage (NCBI taxonomy): Eukaryota > Metazoa > Arthropoda > Insecta > Coleoptera > Chrysomelidae > Diorhabda > Diorhabda carinulata. Next base: position 1,586,322 of record NC_079463.1, read on the forward strand.
ACTCTTTAAGGGTGATAAAATATTAGACCCTTCCTGCACGCAATTTTATAAGTATTTTTTGCTCAAACACGCAGGAGAGAAAATTTTGATGAATTGTCCGAATTTATTTCTATATAATGTTTATTTAACGAATGGTACTTCGGGCGATGAAAACCCATACTGTGGAAACGAAACGAATAATTTTACAGGTCGATTCTGTCTTATGCGTCATAGTAGACAAGTGACATAAAATAACCTCAAAAAAATTAAACGTACGGATTCAAATCATCATTTAAATCATAATAAAATTATTCGATTCTGTTTTATGTGTCATAGTAGACAAGTGACATAAAATAACCTCAAAAAAATTAAACGTACGGATTCAAATCATCATTTAAATCATAATAAAATTATTCGATTCTGTTTTATGTGTCATAGTAGACAAGTGACATAATAAAACCTCAAAAAAATTAAACGTACGGATTCAAATCATCATTTAAATCATAATAAAATTATTCGATTCTGTTTTATGTGTCATAGTAGACAAGTGACATAAAATAACCTCAAAAAAATTAAACGTACGTATTCAAATTATTATAAAATTGTTCGATTCTGTCTTATGTGTCATAGTAGACAAGTGACATAATAAAACCTCAAAAAAATTAAACGTACGGATTCAAATCATCATTTAAATCATAATAAAATTATTCGATTCTGTTTTATGTGTCATAGTAGACAAGTGACATAAAATAACCTCAAAAAAATTAAACGTACGGATTCAAATCATCATTTAAATCATAATAAAATTATTCGATTCTGTTTTATGTGTCATAGTAGACAAGTGACATAATATAACCTCAAAAAAATTAAACGTACGTATTCAAATCATTATAAAATTGTTCGATTCTGTCTTATGTGTCATAGTAGACAAGTGACATAATAAAACCTCAAAAAAATTAAACGTACGGATTCAAATCATCATTTAAATCATAATAAAATTATTCGATTCTGTTTTATGTGTCATAGTAGACAAGTGACATAAAATAACCTCAAAAAAAATGAAACGTACGGATTCAAATCATCATTTAAATCATAATAAAATTATTCGATTCTGTTTTATATGTCATAGTAGACAAGTGACATAAAATAACCTCAAAAAAATTAAACGTACGTATTCAAATCACGCAATCTTGATGGTCAATTGATCGAGAAATTATCCTTTAAAGAAAACATTCGTTATACTTAAAGTGGTTACGTCGTATCGGATCCATTTGTCAACAAAATTGAAGCCATTTAATCGAAACTTCGATTTTCATCTTAACCTCAAAATAAAATTCAAAAATTACTACGCATGATGCGTTCTATTGAACGGGATGGAAGGCTGGACATTGAAAGTTAACATTTTGAACAGATTGGATGCGTTCGAGATGTTGTTCTGCTTGATTTGATTCAACTCTTGATATAAAGAAATGTAGTGGGGATATTTAAATCATAATAAAATCATTCGATTCTGACTTATGTGTCATAGTAGACAAGTGACATGAAATAACCTCAAAAAAATTAAACGTACGTATTCAAATCATTATAAAACTGTTCGATTCTGTTTTATGTGTCATAGTAGACAAGTGGCATAAAATAACCTCAAAAAAATTAAACGTACGTATTCAAATCATTATAAAATTGATCGATTCTGTCTTATGTGTCATAGAAGACAAGTGACATAAAATAACCTCAAAAAAATTAAACGTACGGATTCTGACTTATATGTCATAGTAGACAAGTGACATAAGTGGCATAAACAATTGATTAAATTCCTGGAAAACATTAACTATTAACTACAGCAAATATTAAGCGTGAATTTGCTGTAATATTTATTAAAGAAAGATCTAGTTTAAATCCTACATAAAACCATACTTTCAGTCATATTATAAAACCATTAAATCACGTTTCGATATTCGAAATTTTATTTGTCAGATACTTAATTCTGATTATGATTTCCGATGTTAGATAACGGAATGTATTTCATCACATAGAAGTACCAATCAAACTCGATAACTTCTTATTGAAACTTACAAACGCCATTTGGTACTACATATAACAAATAAAATCATTATTTACACGGAGAGCGAAATTTATTTCAGTATGGTGAGGTATAAAATCGAATTACTTCGTATTTAGAAATCGTTCATAAAAAATTGAAAACAAAACTCGAATTATAGGGTGTGTTAGAGTAAATATACAATAATGGCAGATCCTATTCATCAAAAAAATAACTTGAATTTGAATAAATAACATTTGTATAGTACTTAGACTGTTGTTATTTTGATTAAATGTTAGAAAACGGATTTTATTCCGTTGGAATGCAGCTTAGGGTGCGGGGACAAAAAATCCGTCCATTTTTTAACAACCTAGCGAGTAAAATGTGTTAAAACACCCCTAAACTACGACTGATACGACACGACGCGATATTAAAACAAAACAACGTGGTGTGAATGCGAAACTCGATCGGCGCTGATGACGTAAGCAAGCTATTGATGCGATAAATCAGTTTTTCGTGAATATCAGCAAAACGGTGAGTTTAATCATGAAAATACTCTGAACAAAAATTGTAGATCATGAAATTATCTACAAAAAACGTATTAATACTTTTTTTCCTACGAGCCACCGTTTCTGAGATATAAGTTGTAAAAGTTGTAATCGTCATATCATGCATGAGTACGCCACGTATATATAGCTCTAGAGTTGTAATATATGTCAAAGGCTTAAAATTAATAAAATTGTTTAAAATACAATTGAAAATAAAATTTGAAAGTTTCTCATAATTTCCGTGAATGGAAAAAAATTTATTTAAGGTCAAAGGTCAAAAAAATCAGTTTTTCGTGATTATCAGCAAAACGGTGAGTTTTATCAAAAAAATACCTCGGACAAAAATTGTAGATCATGAAATTATCTACAAAAAACGTATTAATACTTTTTTTCGCACGAGTCACCGTTTCTGAGATATAATGATTCAAAAAGTTGTAAAAGTCATAAGGTTTCAGATTTAATGTCGTATTTAATGGTTATAATGATTGCACGAGAAATATCAAAGCTGCAGAACTTTAACAACGTCAATTGATAATATCTTACTCACAACAAGTCTCGGTTCATTTCAATGTTGGTAAGAAAAGTTTACTGCTGAAAATGATGAAACCACTAAATACAACTTTTACAATTTTTTGAATCATTATATCTCAGAAACGGTAACTCGTAGAAAAAAAAGTGTTGATACGTGTTTTGTAGATAATTTCATGATCTACAATTTTTGTCTGAGGTATTTTCATGATAAAACCCACCGTTTTGCTGATATTCACGAAAAACTCATTTTTTTACCTTTGACCTTGAACAAATTTTTTTCCATGCTCGGAAATAATGCATGCAGCATATACTTGTCCTTCTGGAAATTTTGTACGTGCCAACATTCATGAAAAATAGTGTATTAGATCTAGATCATTGTAGTTCAAAAAGAAAAAACATCCTGACGGGAATTTTGAGTTCAGCACCTCAACTTGTCTCAATTGAACGTTTTTGGCGAAATTTGAAACGTATACTGTAAAAGTAAAGAGCAACTACATATGAAAAATCAAACAAGAGGATTTTGAGCGAATTCTGGAAATTCTAAATTGAGTATTTCATATTTAACAAAACATTTAATAAAAATTAGTAAATAAATACGGCTAGGCGCTAATTATTATTAATTAAAACAAGTATTTTCATCCCCACACCCTTGTTTGTGCATCCCCTGAGTTGATTATACCTAATTCGTCCCTAATTCAATTAGTTTTTTCCAAAAATTCATATCGGTACTTGTAAAACAATTTTTCGTTTGTATAACCACCAATTACCGATTTATAATAATTTTATATACGATTCGAAAAAGATAAATTTGAAGATATGTATGAAATCCATTAAATTTTTTTTATTTCTTGGTTATTGTTTAATAAAGAAAAAGAAAAAACGGTGGTGCATTACCTTTAACTTCGATGTTAACCTCACTAAACAATCTTTCATTCATTTAAAAACTTATGTACAAGAAATTATTAAAATTTGCAAGGAATCCTTTTTATTGTTACCGTAAACAGGCGATAAGTCCGTTTATAAGACTCAAACTTAAAACGAAGTCCGATGGTGCGACTGCGAAACCTGTAACAAGTAAAAAAATCCGATATTATCATAATAAAAATGTTAGTAAACATAACCCTAGATGACATTACACAAAAGCGGAGAAATATATGCAACACTCAATACTTATAGTCGGTATATATAGTTGCCTATAAATTGAATTTGACACGCAAGTTTCGTTTCTTTCAAATAAAACTAAATTAATTCGAGTTTTTTTCTTTTATGAACGCGAAGCTACCACAATTCTGCATCATCCCTAAAAAGAATCGGTTACCATCCCTAGGGAAATCAGGACTCTCAGTCTGTTGAGGGCAATCCACATATTGAACGTATGGCCGAATAATTGAATTCCTTCGAAACTTTATCCCAATTTTTTCGTCCTTAACGAAGAACTATTAGGAAATTACTTGAAAAGTGAGATGTTGCTTAATTCAATTACAATTCAGAAAGTTGTTGACTACAATTTAATACAGGGAGGATCATATAAAACATTATCTAACTGTAGTGATAGAAATTCCAGAGAAATTATTTGAAAATATGATAAAACAAAACATTTTTCGACTACTAAAAGTTAAGCTAGTGGAAATAGGAAAAGGGATTATTTGTGAGAGGTCTAAGCTGACAGAAAACCGGATAAAACGAATGGTATAAATTTTATGAAGAAGTTGTTGTCTTCTAATCCAAAATTGGGACTAATTAGCCCTATATTTAAGGGTTTTTTATAGTACTACATCGAAAAGCACCTAGACAAAGACTTATATCTGTATTATAGACACAGTTTTTTGTTTAGCGTCGCAGATACATCGAATCGTACAACAACTAGATTGTCTTGACGTTATCTAACATTTGTCGATCATGTTTTCGATGTAAAGGTCACATCAGCACGAGATATTTGAAGATATACACCACACTGATGAGTTAAATTATTCACAACAGCGATAACTGACTTTAGGCATTTGATTTATAGAAATGAATCGATGTTATCACTTCAAAAACACAAAATAAATAGGAACCGACTCAAATCGGTCAACATGCTTCAGATTATCAGAGTCGTAAAGTTTTTGTATTGAAAAAAAAGTGATGAAATAACTGGAGATTCAATCAACGTCGACATTAAATGAAATCGGTGGAGCCTGCCCTGCTTAAGAGGCCTAAGGGATTAAGTGCGGCAATTTATAATCATTATCGTGTGATGTGCGTGGACTGGGCAATTTTACTTATTCACGGTGTGCCGAGAACCGCCTTTATCACTGTCTTGAAAGTCCAAGGATAATGATAAAGAAGTTTTACCAATGGAAACGAAACAGATTAATAAAATTGAACCAGAAACGTTTTTTTTTGTCTCGTTTATAAAATATTCACAAAATTCGTCAACAAACGTCAAGATTTTATAGTAGTTTGTATCGTGGGGCTCTGGGTGCACGTCTGGATCACTGGCTCAAAATTCCAGAGACACAATGAGCGAAAAAATTCCAAAATTTGAAACCCGGAATGTACGAGCTGCTTTTGGAGATCCTCAAGAAGAATCCAAGGGCTCCATGGAGCGCCCCATTCCCCCTGGAATGTATAGTATATGTCGATAATGAAACAGCAGATGGAAATAACGAAAAAACTGCACGTCTGGATCACTGGCTTAAAATTCCAGAGACACAGAGACACAATGATACAGAATTGAGCGTAAAAACTCCAAAATTTGAAACCCGGAATGTACGAGCTGCTTTTGGAGATCCTCAAGAAGAATCCAAGGGCTCCATGGAGCGCCCCATTCCCCCCGGAATGTATAGTATATGTCGATAATGAAACAGCAGATGGAAATAACGAAAAAACTGCACGTCTGGATCACTGGCTTAAAATTCCAGAGACACAGAGACACAATGATACAGAATTGAGCGAAAAAATTCCAAAATTTGAAACCCGGAATGTACGAGCTGCTTTTGGAGATCCTCAAGAAGAATCCAAGGGCTCCATGGAGCGCCCCATTCCCCCCGGAATGTATGGTATATGTCGATAATGAAACAGCAGATGGAAATAACGAAAAAACTGCACGTCTGGATCACTGGCTTAAAATTCCAGAGACACAGAGACACAATGATACAGAATTGAACGAAAAAACTCCAAAATTTGAAACCCGGAATGTACGAGCTGCTTTTGGAGATCCTCAAGAAGAATCCAAGGGCTCCATGGAGCGCCCCATTCCCCCTGGAATGTATGGTATATGTCGATAATGAAACAGCAGATGGAAATAACGAAAAAACTGTACGTCTGAATCACTGGCTTAAAATTCCAGAGACTCAGAGACACAATGATACAGAATTGAACGAAAAAACTCCAAAATTTGAAACCCGGAATGTACGAGCTGCTTTTGGAGATCCTCAAGAAGAATCCAAGGGCTCCATGGAGCGCCCCATTCCCCCTGGAATGTATGGTATATGTCGATAATGAAACAGCAGATGGAAATAACGAAAAAACTGTACGTCTGAATCACTGGCTTAAAATTCCAGAGACTCAGAGACACAATGATACAGAATTGAGCGTAAAAACTCCAAAATTTGAAACCCGGAATGTACGAGCTGCTTTTGGAGATCCTCAAGAAGAATCCAAGGGCTCCATGGAGCGCCCCATTCCCCCCGGAATGTATAGTATATGTCGATAATGAAACAGCAGATGGAAATAACGAAAAAACTGTACGTCTGAATCACTGGCTTAAAATTCCAGAGACACAGAGACACAATGATACAGAATTGAGCGAAAAAATTCCAAAATTTGAAACCCGGAATGTACGAGCTGCTTTTGGAGATCCTCAAGAAGAATCCAAGGGCTCCATGGAGCGCCCCATTCCCCCCGGAATGTATAGTATATGTCGATAATGAAACAGCAGATGGAAATAACGAAAAAACTGTACGTCTGGATCACTGGCTTAAAATTCCAGAGACACAGAGACACAATGATACAGAATTGAGCGAAAAAATTCCAAAATTTGAAACCCGGAATGTACGAGCTGCTTTTGGAGATCCTCAAGAAGAATCCAAGGGCTCCATGGAGCGCCCCATTCCCCCCGGAATGTATAGTATATGTCGATAATGACACAGCAGATGGAAATAACGAAAAAACAAGGAATTCACCAGAGACACCAAGGCCAAACATAGAGGACAATGGAGTAGGTTGAAAGGAGGAGTTGGAAGTCACGGAAAGGCATAATCCGGAGTGATTACATTAATAGGAGAATCGAAGAGCTCCAAGGAACAGCTCAATTCTTCCAGAACTGTATAACGTTTGGGAATAATGATGTTTGACTTGTATCAGTTAGAAGATGCTTCAAAATATGTTTGTTAACTAGAAAAATTTGGGTAAATACCGAAAAAATGTCTCGTTCGAACGCCGCTTTATATAAAGTTATTTAATAATCTGAAATTTTATGTAAAATACAACAACAATGAGGGTCGGAGGTATTCGAGTCGAGCTTGGATTGTCTGGAAAGTATTTTAATATCAGTTCAGTTTCTAGAGAAATTAAAGCCGCTTTCTGAAAATATTTCGGATAAAAGTCGACTTTACGCGTGATGTGGAAAGGGCACTCGCAGTTTTAATTCTTAATTTTGCATTCGGAAACCGCTGAATATAATATGTAAACCAAAAATGTTTTCGATGATTCAAGAAAATCTTTTTTCGGTATGTAAAACATTTCCCAACACTTGGGGATGATATTGTTAATTCCGGAGTCAAGTGGTGGATCTATATTCCATCCATTATCACGAAAAACTGATTTATTACGTTGCCAAACACTGTTCTGAAACATCAACGCGTTTTCTGGAACAACCACCTCAATTGAACGACCAGAACGTTCACCATAATACTGGATAACACTTTTGAAGCCATTGCTGAGCTTATACACCATTTTTTTATCAATAAACAATGATAAATTAATACGTTAAATTCGTTGTATTAAAAATACTTCAATGGCTGTCATTTTTCGATCGATTTCAATCGATTTCGATCGATTTCAATCGAAATGTGATGACATTTGACACATAATCTTTTGATTGGTTGGTACTTCATAAACGTCAAACGGATTTGACAACGTTAAACGGATTTGACAATGTCAACGTCATCTGTATTTAATATAGTGTGGTTGTTGTTTTTTCTAATTGAAATATCTGCTCTAAATGTTTGGAACGATTTTGTATGTGACACAACCGATTCGGATCCGGTTTCTTGAAATCTTCCGAAGTCTTTGTTGTTTTCTGAACTCATACTTTAAAATTCATACACGTTTCCTTTAGTTTTATCAAGATTTTGTCTAATACAGATTTTATATTACGTTAAAGAATGTAAAAGTTTTTTTAAATCTTCTGTTTTGTTGTCATCTGCAGTCTCGTAAAGTCTTTTGATGAAGTGAATTCATATTTCAAAGTTTATCAAAATTGTTTAAGATCTGTCAGTTTTTTGGAGTCTCGAGGAGGATTTTTTCGAATAATCTAAATGGCTGTCATTTTTCGATCGATTTCGATCGATTTCAATCGAAATGTGATGACATTTGACACATAATCTTTCGATTGGTCGGTACTTCATAAACGTCAAACGGATTTGACAACGTCAACGCCATCTGTATTTAATATCTGCTCTAAATGTTTGGAACGATTTAGCATGTGACACAACCGATTCGGATTTAAAAAAAAAGCGTTGGCATTCTAATAAGCTAAAAGCTTATTTAAATTCCGAACACTTTTTCAAATTCCCAAAATCCACCACTGCGTTTTTCGAGTTTCCGGCTTTCTTCTAATCTGGATTAATTGCAATATAAAATACGAAATTCCGGCGTTCTTTGTATTCGATTGAAATAAATTTCTTTCGTTAATTCTCGTACTATCAGGTGCTGACTCATCTAATGAACATTAATTTGCAATCACGTAAGAATCTTTCGATTGATCCTCTCCTTTTTTTCTTCTTCTTCTCCTTTTTTTTTATTGCGCTCCTTTTCCCTCGTTCGTGGCGAAAGTGAAACGTAATACTCGCAGACCCGTCGGACAGGGTGGAACTCGAAAACGATCGGTAATTAACGAATCTCCTGAAAGATCGGATATTAGCAAAAGCAAAAAAAGTAATTGAACTTGATACGTCATCTATACCCGTAATATAAAGTTGAAGGAACAATATTTTCTATACTGGAACGCCTGGTCGCCTCTAGCGGATCTACGCTGCGCTTAGAGATTAGACACGCGCGTCTAAACTTCATTTCACGTTTTGTATATATATTTGTGTATATGTTTTGTCGATTAGCGCCCAAAAACATTCTATTCGATGAAAAAAAAAATAGTTATACTGATATTTGACGCTCTATAAGTCTTTGGTAGAGCTAGGTACGGAATTAAGACTAAAACTTACATATTACATCACTCGATAAGTCGTGTGACTTACACATAGATGACGCTGTCATTGTCAAATCCATATGACGTTTATGAAGTAACAATTTCCAAAATGGGTGCCGCGTTTGTTTACAGTAGATCAAAAACAACAACGTGTTGATTATTCAGAGTAATGATTTGTCCTTTTTTTTATGAAAACGACCTTTTGCTACAATTGAAAGTGTGTGGTTTTAAAAATAAACAAAATATACTGTTATGAACTCGTCCTCGACGTGCAGCTGGTCCTGTCCGGTTATAATAAAAGTCTATACTTCGGCGAAACCGGAATTTGTTTCAAGTTTGTTTTTATATATAGTTTTATCTTAAGAGCGATTGTTTACATGGTTTTTTTCAACTAATTTCCTTAAAAGTCTTGTTATTTATTTGTGTTTCTTTGTTTACTTCCTTTATTTCCACTAATTCTAGTTTTTATCACTATTTTACTTCGTTTGATGAAAAAATATTTCCAGAATCGTATTCAGCGATTTCGAAAACATGACATGAAAATCGTTCCTACTTTGTGTTCCCTGACTGCTGTTTCTAAACGATATTTTAGTATTTCCTTCTACTAAAAACGACGAATGATGATAGAAATAATGATATCTGAGTATATATACGAGGAAGTACCCAAAAATTGTTTTTTAAATGCTCTATATTTACAAATATTTACAAAACAGTAATGCATTTGTCCCAACGATGATTCCACTATTCGAAACATTGTTTGAACTCATTTTTAGAGATGGTTGCAAGCTCCTGTCTCGTTCTTTTCATGCGTGGAAACAAGAAAAAGTCGCACGGCACCAGGTCATGCGAATAAGGTGCATATTGATTGTGCAGATGCGTTGTAATGGTGGAAGAACCAGTCACCTGTTCACCGAACCGAGCTCCAAGATATTCCATTGATTTCGGACAGTTGATCAATTGAATTCTTCCATTATTTTCATGGATTCGGGCAGTTGATGGACGTCCAGAGCGAGGTTCGTCATCAATCGTCGAGAAAACTCCTCATACACTTCAGTTTTCTCTATAGTATCATTTAACAGAACTTTTCATGCGTGGAAACAAGAAAAAGTCGCACGGCACCAGGTCAGGCGAATAAAGTGCATATTGATTGTGCAGATGCGTTGTAATGGTGGAAGAACCAGTCACCTGTTCACCGAACCGAGCTCCAAGATATTCCATTGATTTCGGACAGTTGATCAATTGAATTCTTCCATTATTTTCATGGATTCGGGCAGTTGATGGACGTCCAGAGCGAGGTTCGTCATCAATCGTCGAGAAAACTCCTCATACACTTCAGTTTTCTCTATAGTATCATTTAACAGAACTTTTCATGCGTGGAAACAAGAAAAAGTCGCACGGCACCAGGTCAGGCGAATAAGGTGCATATTGATTGTGCAGATGCGTTGTAATGGTGGAAGAACCAGTCACCTGTTCACCGAACCGAGCTCCAAGATATTCCATTGATTTCGGACAGTTGATCAATTGAATTCTTCCATTATTTTCATGGATTCGGGCAGTTGATGGACGTCCAGAGCGAGGTTCGTCATCAATCGTCGAGAAAACTCCTCATACACTTCAGTTTTCTCTATAGTATCATTTAACAGAACTTTTCATGCGTGGAAACAAGAAAAAGTCGCACGGCACCAGGTCAGGCGAATAAGGTGCATATTGATTGTGCAGATGCGTTGTCATGGTGGAAGAACCAGTCACCTGTTCACCGAACCGAGCTCCAAGATATTCCATTGATTTCGGACAGTTGATCAATTGAATTCTTCCATTATTTTCATCGATTCGGGACGTCCAGAACGAAGTTTGTCATCAACGGTTCGCGCGGTACCGCACCGGCGACGAGGTGCGCTAGGTAGACAGAAATCAGTACTACAAAAGCTCCAAGTACGCAATTCCGCGGGTATCCCCTCGTATATGGAACTCGTAACGCGAAACCGAATCAAAAATAACGAGACGTTGTTAATTTGTATATTTCGAACGTTGGAATCGGAAACGTTTCCATTGGAGGTTCGTGGGACGCCGTAAAATTTCCGGTCAAACACTTTCACGAATTGTCCGAAACAATGTATATAATTAGGAGTTTAACAGCTGCCTCCGTTCCCATTCCGTACATTGTAGCATTATCCAAACAATGAAAGGGTCATTAAAGTTTTGATAACCGCAAACTCTTATCCAGTCGGTTCGCCAGATAAACTACCATAGTTAAACCAAAGTTTACTTTTTATACGACGTTTTCGTTTTTGAAACGACAATTAAACGAAACGTCGAGGAATATTAACAACTTTTAGTACACCGTCGAAAAGGTGGACTACTATTGTTGGGTGGTAGGTAATTAGCTGCGACCACCTTCAAAGTTGCTGATTGTATTAAAAATTGATGGAATTGCAGCTGGGGGATTGTCAAACCATTATTTAATATCGCTCGAAAGATGTGGCGTCTAAATCATCTGTTTATTTTCAAAATATGATTTGAAAATAGCAAAAATCAAAAGCGTTTTTAGTTTGACCAAATCATATTCGTATCTGATGCTTATTTGAGTGAATTCGGGGCTTGGAGTGATACTTCAAACAATATTTCCACTAGGAGAATCCTTTTCTTTTGTTTTCTAAAACTCCTGGGGCATTTTCAAGTTCGGATTTTAAGTAATCGTCTTTTAGGATTTCGTCTATATCATTTGCGTCATCTTCGGCTTCATCATACCACTGCATCATGGTTTCTTGACGGTTCAGCTGTTATTTATAATGCGAAGAAACTTTTGATAGAAAAGTGGCGTTTGGCAGACCCTGATCTCTATTTTCATTGTCTAAGTATTTTCGGATGTTTTCGTGTAGTAATCTACCTGATACCACTTAAGAATTCTACTTTTTTTATCAGTTTAAAGTCTTTTGAGGTATTTTGGGTACATATCTTCGAGTTCATCGGAAAATTTTTGATGTTTGAAAAGCATTTTTTGGAATTTTTTCCATCTGTTTTGTTGCAAATTCTCTCGTAGTTTTTTTATTACATTTGGAATCGTATTTATGTAATTTAATTTTTAAGTGAAGTCTTTTAAATTATTTTGTAGTGTTTTAAAGTTTTTTTAGATTATTTTGAGAAATCTTTTATATGTTTTAGAATTCGTTACAAAAACTATTCAAGATTATTGGAGTTTTTCATTTAATTTGTTTCAAATTTCTTGGAATATTCTGATTTATCTTGAATTCATTGTCTTCGAGAGTTTTATGTAAGTTTTTTGAAAGCATGTGAAGTTTTTTGATGTCTTCTAAGTTGTTTGAATTCTTTCGCAGCCCTTCCGTTTTCTGTGAACTGGAATTTGAGATTTCTTGAAATATTTTATTACCTTCTGAATTTATTTTTTGATTCTATTGAAGTTTTGTGAGTTATTGACAAGTGTTTTTGAGTTTTTTTATATCTTCTGATGCTTCCTGAACTCATTTTTTGAAGACTTTCCTTGTCTCATACAGATTTTGTAGTATTTTGAATTCTTTTTATCTTCCGGATTCATATTTTCGAATTTATTGAAGTTTTTCGAATTCTTTTTTAGTTTTTTAACGATTTTGTAGTATTTTTGAATATTTCGAGTTTCATTTGAATCATTTAACATCTTTTGTGGCCTTCTGAATCATATTTTGAACCTCATTAACCTCTCTTCTAGTCCTAAGAAGATTTTAGAATATTTTCAAGAATTTCAAGGTTTCTTGAAATCTTCCAAAGTCTTTGTTATCTTCCGGATTCATATTTTCGAATTTATAGAAGTTTTTCGAATTCTTTTTTAGTTTTTAACGATTTTGTAGTATTTTTGAATATTTCGAGTTTTGTTTGAATCTTTTAATCTCTTTTGTAGCCTTCTGAATCATATTTTGAACCTCATTAACCTCTCTTCTAGTCCTAAGAAGATTTTAGAATATTTTCAAGAATTTCAAGGTTTCTTGAAATCTTCCAAAGTCTTTGTTATCTTCCGGATTCATATTTTCGAATTTATTGAAGTTTTTCGAATTCTTTTTAAGTTTTTTAACGATTTTGTAGTATTTTTGAATATTTCGAGTTTTGTTTGAATCTTTTAACCTCTTTTGTAGCCTTCTGAATCATATTTTGAACCTCATTAACCTCTCCTCTAGTCCTAAGAAGATTTTAGAGTATTTTCAAGAATTTCAAAGTTTCTTGAAATCTTCCAAAGTCTTTGTTATCTTCCGGATTCATATTTTCGAATTTATTGAAGTTTTTCGAATTCTTTTTAAGTTTTTTAACGATTTTGTAGTATTTTTGAATATTTCGAGTTTTGTTTGAATCTTTTAACCTCTTTTGTAGCCTTCTGAATCATATTTTGAACCTCATTAACCTCTCCTCTAGTCCTAAGAAGATTTTAGAATATTTTCAAGAATTTCAAAGTTTCTTGAAATCTTCCAAAGTCTTTGTTATCTTCCGGATTCATATTTTCGAATTTATAGAAGTTTTTCGAATTCTTTTTTAGTTTTTAACGATTTTGTAATATTTTTGAATATTTCGAGTTTTGTTTGAATCTTTTAATCTCTTTTGTAGCCTTCTGAATCATATTTTGAACCTCATTAACCTCTCTTCTAGTCCTAAGAAGATTTTAGAATATTTTCAAGAATTTCAAAGTTTCTTGAAATCTTCCAAAGTCTTTGTTATCTTCCGGATTCATATTTTCGAATTTATAGAAGTTTTTCGAATTCTTTTTTAGTTTTTAACGATTTTGTAATATTTTTGAATATTTCGAGTTTTGTTTGAATCTTTTAACCTCTTTTGTAGCCTTCTGAATCATATTTTGAACCTCATTAACCTCTCCTCTAGTCCTAAGAAGATTTTAGAATATTTTCAAGAATTTCAAAGTTTCTTGAAATCTTCCAAAGTCTTTGTTATCTTCCGGATTCATATTTTCGAATTTATAGAAGTTTTTCGAATTCTTTTTTAGTTTTTAACGATTTTGTAATATTTTTGAATATTTCGAGTTTTGTTTGAATCTTTTAACCTCTTTTGTAGCCTTCTGAATCATATTTTGAACCTCATTAACCTCTCCTCTAGTCCTAAGAAGATTTTAGAATATTTTCAAGAATTTCAAAGTTTCTTGAAATCTTCCAAAGTCTTTGTTATCTTCCGGATTCATATTTTCGAATTTATAGAAGTTTTTCGAATTCTTTTTTAGTTTTTAACGATTTTGTAATATTTTTGAATATTTCGAGTTTTGTTTGAATCTTTTAATCTCTTTTGTAGCCTTCTGAATCATATTTTGAACCTCATTAACCTCTCCTCTAGTCCTAAGAAGATTTTAGAATATTTTCAAGAATTTCAAAGTTTCTTGAAATCTTCCAAAGTCTTTGTTATCTTCCGGATTCATATTTTCGAATTTATAGAAGTTTTTCGAATTCTTTTTTAGTTTTTAACGATTTTGTAATATTTTTGAATATTTCGAGTTTTGTTTGAATCTTTTAATCTCTTTTGTAGCCTTCTGAATCATATTTTGAACCTCATTAACCTCTCTTCTAGTCCTAAGAAGATTTTAGAATATTTTCAAGAATTTCAAGGTTTCTTGAAATCTTCCAAAGTCTTTGTTATCTTCCGGATTCATATTTTCGAATTTATTGAAGTTTTTCGAATTCTTTTTTAGTTTTTTAACGATTTTGTAGTATTTTTGAATATTTCGAGTTTTGTTTGAATCTTTTAACCTCTTTTGTAGCCTTCTGAATCATATTTTGAACCTCATTAACCTCTCCTCTAGTCCTAAGAAGATTTTAGAGTATTTTCAAGAATTTCAAAGTTTCTTGAAATCTTCCAAAGTCTTTGTTATCTTCCGGATTCATATTTTCGAATTTATTGAAGTTTTTCGAATTCTTTTTTAGTTTTTTAACGATTTTGTAGTATTTTTGAATATTTCGAGTTTTGTTTGAATCTTTTAACCTCTTTTGTAGCCTTCTGAATCATATTTTGAACCTCATTAACCTCTCTTCTAGTCCTAAGAAGATTTTAGAATATTTTCAAGAATTTCAAAGTTTCTTGAAATCTTCCGAAGTCTTTGTTCTCTTCCGGATTCATATTTTCGAATTTATAGAAGTTTTTCGAATTCTTTTTTAGTTTTTTAACGATTTTGTAGTATTTTCGAATATTTCGAGTTTTGTTTGAATCTTTTAACCTCTTTTGTAGCCTTCTGAATCATATTTTGAACCTCATTAACCTCTCTTCTAGTCCTAAGAAGATTTTAGAATATTTTCAAGAATTTCAAAGTTTCTTGAAATCTTCCGAAGTCTTTGTTCTCTTCCGGATTCATATTTTCGAATTTATAGAAGTTTTTCGAATTCTTTTTTAGTTTTTTAACGATTTTGTAGTATTTTTGAATATTTCGAGTTTTGTTTGAATCTTTTAACCTCTTTTGTAGCCTTCTGAATCATATTTTGAACCTCATTAACCTCTCTTCTAGTCCTAAGAAGATTTTAGAATATTTTCAAGAATTTCAAAGTTTCTTGAAATCTTCCGAAGTCTTTGTTCTCTTCCGGATTCATATTTTCGAATTTATTGAAGTTTTTCGAATTCTTTTTTAGTTTTTTAACGATTTTGTAGTATTTTTGAATATTTCGAGTTTTGTTTGAATCTTTTAACCTCTTTTGTAGCCTTCTGAATCATATTTTGAACCTCATTAACCTCTCTTCTAGTCCTAAGAAGATTTTAGAATATTTTCAAGAATTTCAAAGTTTCTTGAAATCTTCCGAAGTCTTTGTTCTCTTCCGGATTCATATTTTCGAATTTATTGAAGTTTTTCGAATTCTTTTTTAGTTTTTTAACGATTTTGTAGTATTTTTGAATATTTCGAGTTTTGTTTGAATCTTTTAACCTCTTTTGTAGCCTTCTGAATCATATTTTGAACCTCATTAACCTCTCTTCTAGTCCTAAGAAGATTTTAGAATATTTTCAAGAATTTCAAAGTTTCTTGAAATCTTCCGAAGTCTTTGTTCTCTTCCGGATTCATATTTTCGAATTTATAGAAGTTTTTCGAATTCTTTTTTAGTTTTTTAACGATTTTGTAGTATTTTTGAATATTTCGAGTTTTGTTTGAATCTTTTAACCTCTTTTGTAGCCTTCTGAATCATATTTTGAACCTCATTAACCTCTCTTCTAGTCCTAAGAAGATTTTAGAATATTTTCAAGAATTTCAAAGTTTCTTGAAATCTTCCGAAGTCTTTGTTCTCTTCCGGATTCATATTTTCGAATTTATTGAAGTTTTTCGAATTCTTTTTTAGTTTTTTAACGATTTTGTAGTATTTTTGAATATTTCGAGTTTTGTTTGAATCTTTTAACCTCTTTTGTAGCCTTCTGAATCATATTTTGAACCTCATTAACCTCTCTTCTAGTCCTAAGAAGATTTTAGAATATTTTCAAGAATTTCAAAGTTTCTTGAAATCTTCCGAAGTCTTTGTTCTCTTCCGGATTCATATTTTCGAATTTATAGAAGTTTTTCGAATTCTTTTTTAGTTTTTTAACGATTTTGTAGTATTTTTGAATATTTCGAGTTTTGTTTGAATCTTTTAACCTCTTTTGTAGCCTTCTGAATCATATTTTGAACCTCATTAACCTCTCTTCTAGTCCTAAGAAGATTTTAGAATATTTTCAAGAATTTCAAAGTTTCTTGAAATCTTCCGAAGTCTTTGTTCTCTTCCGGATTCATATTTTCGAATTTATTGAAGTTTTTCGAATTCTTTTTTAGTTTTTTAACGATTTTGTAGTATTTTTGAATATTTCGAGTTTTGTTTGAATCTTTTAACCTCTTTTGTAGCCTTCTGAATCATATTTTGAACCTCATTAACCTCTCTTCTAGTCCTAAGAAGATTTTAGAATATTTTCAAGAATTTCAAAGTTTCTTGAAATCTTCCGAAGTCTTTGTTCTCTTCCGGATTCATATTTTCGAATTTATAGAAGTTTTTCGAATTCTTTTTTAGTTTTTTAACGATTTTGTAGTATTTTTGAATATTTCGAGTTTTGTTTGAATCTTTTAACCTCTTTTGTAGCCTTCTGAATCATATTTTGAACCTCATTAACCTCTCTTCTAGTCCTAAGAAGATTTTAGAATATTTTCAAGAATTTCAAAGTTTCTTGAAATCTTCCGAAGTCTTTGTTCTCTTCCGGATTCATATTTTCGAATTTATTGAAGTTTTTCGAATTCTTTTTTAGTTTTTTAACGATTTTGTAGTATTTTTGAATATTTCGAGTTTTGTTTGAATCTTTTAACCTCTTTTGTAGCCTTCTGAATCATATTTTGAACCTCATTAACCTCTCTTCTAGTCCTAAGAAGATTTTAGAATATTTTCAAGAATTTCAAAGTTTCTTGAAATCTTCCGAAGTCTTTGTTATCTTCCGGATTCATATTTTCGAATTTATTGAAGTTTTTCGAATTCTTTTTTAGTTTTTTAACGATTTTGTAGTATTTTTGAATATTTCGAGTTTTGTTTGAATCTTTTAACCTCTTTTGTAGCCTTCTGAATCATATTTTGAACCTCATTAACCTCTCTTCTAGTCCTAAGAAGATTTTAGAATATTTTCAAGAATTTCAAAGTTTCTTGAAATCTTCCGAAGTCTTTGTTCTCTTCCGGATTCATATTTTCGAATTTATTGAAGTTTTTCGAATTCTTTTTTAGTTTTTTAACGATTTTGTAGTATTTTTGAATATTTCGAGTTTTGTTTGAATCTTTTAACCTCTTTTGTAGCCTTCTGAATCATATTTTGAACCTCATTAACCTCTCTTCTAGTCCTAAGAAGATTTTAGAATATTTTCAAGAATTTCAAAGTTTCTTGAAATCTTCCGAAGTCTTTGTTCTCTTCCGGATTCATATTTTCGAATTTATTGAAGTTTTTCGAATTGTTTTTTAGTTTTTTAACGATTTTGTAGTATTTTTGAATATTTAGAGTTTCATTTGAATCTTTTAACATCTTTTTTAGCCCTCTGAATCATATTTTGAACCTCATTAACCTCTCTTCTAGTCCTAAGAAGATTTTAGAATATTTTCAAGAATTTCAAGGTTTCTTGAAATCTTCCAAAGTCTTTGTTATCTTCCGGATTCATATTTTCGAATTTATAGAAGTTTTTCGAATTCTTTTTTAGTTTTTTAACGATTTTGTAGTATTTTTGAATATTTCGAGTTTTGTTTGAATCTTTTAACCTCTTTTGTAGCCTTCTGAATCATATTTTGAACCTCATTAACCTCTCTTCTAGTCCTAAGAAGATTTTAGAATATTTTCAAGAATTTCAAAGTTTCTTGAAATCTTCCGAAGTCTTTGTTCTCTTCCGGATTCATATTTTCGAATTTATAGAAGTTTTTCGAATTCTTTTTTAGTTTTTTAACGATTTTGTAGTATTTTCGAATATTTCGAGTTTTGTTTGAATCTTTTAACCTCTTTTGTAGCCTTCTGAATCATATTTTGAACCTCATTAACCTCTCTTCTAGTCCTAAGAAGATTTTAGAATATTTTCAAGAATTTCAAAGTTTCTTGAAATCTTCCGAAGTCTTTGTTCTCTTCCGGATTCATATTTTCGAATTTATTGAAGTTTTTCGAATTCTTTTTTAGTTTTTTAACGATTTTGTAGTATTTTTGAATATTTCGAGTTTTGTTTGAATCTTTTAACCTCTTTTGTAGCCTTCTGAATCATATTTTGAACCTCATTAACCTCTCTTCTAGTCCTAAGAAGATTTTAGAATATTTTCAAGAATTTCAAAGTTTCTTGAAATCTTCCGAAGTCTTTGTTCTCTTCCGGATTCATATTTTCGAATTTATAGAAGTTTTTCGAATTCTTTTTTAGTTTTTTAACGATTTTGTAGTATTTTTGAATATTTCGAGTTTTGTTTGAATCTTTTAACCTCTTTTGTAGCCTTCTGAATCATATTTTGAACCTCATTAACCTCTCTTCTAGTCCTAAGAAGATTTTAGAATATTTTCAAGAATTTCAAAGTTTCTTGAAATCTTCCAAAGTCTTTGTTATCTTCCGGATTCATATTTTCGAATTTATAGAAGTTTTTCGAATTCTTTTTTAGTTTTTAACGATTTTGTAATATTTTTGAATATTTCGAGTTTTGTTTGAATCTTTTAATCTCTTTTGTAGCCTTCTGAATCATATTTTGAACCTCATTAACCTCTCTTCTAGTCCTAAGAAGATTTTAGAATATTTTCAAGAATTTCAAGGTTTCTTGAAATCTTCCAAAGTCTTTGTTATCTTCCGGATTCATATTTTCGAATTTATTGAAGTTTTTCGAATTCTTTTTTAGTTTTTTAACGATTTTGTAGTATTTTTGAATATTTCGAGTTTTGTTTGAATCTTTTAACCTCTTTTGTAGCCTTCTGAATCATATTTTGAACCTCATTAACCTCTCCTCTAGTCCTAAGAAGATTTTAGAGTATTTTCAAGAATTTCAAAGTTTCTTGAAATCTTCCAAAGTCTTTGTTATCTTCCGGATTCATATTTTCGAATTTATTGAAGTTTTTCGAATTCTTTTTTAGTTTTTTAACGATTTTGTAGTATTTTTGAATATTTCGAGTTTTGTTTGAATCTTTTAACCTCTTTTGTAGCCTTCTGAATCATATTTTGAACCTCATTAACCTCTCTTCTAGTCCTAAGAAGATTTTAGAATATTTTCAAGAATTTCAAAGTTTCTTGAAATCTTCCGAAGTCTTTGTTCTCTTCCGGATTCATATTTTCGAATTTATAGAAGTTTTTCGAATTCTTTTTTAGTTTTTTAACGATTTTGTAGTATTTTCGAATATTTCGAGTTTTGTTTGAATCTTTTAACCTCTTTTGTAGCCTTCTGAATCATATTTTGAACCTCATTAACCTCTCTTCTAGTCCTAAGAAGATTTTAGAATATTTTCAAGAATTTCAAAGTTTCTTGAAATCTTCCGAAGTCTTTGTTCTCTTCCGGATTCATATTTTCGAATTTATAGAAGTTTTTCGAATTCTTTTTTAGTTTTTTAACGATTTTGTAGTATTTTTGAATATTTCGAGTTTTGTTTGAATCTTTTAACCTCTTTTGTAGCCTTCTGAATCATATTTTGAACCTCATTAACCTCTCTTCTAGTCCTAAGAAGATTTTAGAATATTTTCAAGAATTTCAAAGTTTCTTGAAATCTTCCGAAGTCTTTGTTCTCTTCCGGATTCATATTTTCGAATTTATTGAAGTTTTTCGAATTCTTTTTTAGTTTTTTAACGATTTTGTAGTATTTTTGAATATTTCGAGTTTTGTTTGAATCTTTTAACCTCTTTTGTAGCCTTCTGAATCATATTTTGAACCTCATTAACCTCTCTTCTAGTCCTAAGAAGATTTTAGAATATTTTCAAGAATTTCAAAGTTTCTTGAAATCTTCCGAAGTCTTTGTTCTCTTCCGGATTCATATTTTCGAATTTATTGAAGTTTTTCGAATTCTTTTTTAGTTTTTTAACGATTTTGTAGTATTTTTGAATATTTCGAGTTTTGTTTGAATCTTTTAACCTCTTTTGTAGCCTTCTGAATCATATTTTGAACCTCATTAACCTCTCTTCTAGTCCTAAGAAGATTTTAGAATATTTTCAAGAATTTCAAAGTTTCTTGAAATCTTCCGAAGTCTTTGTTCTCTTCCGGATTCATATTTTCGAATTTATAGAAGTTTTTCGAATTCTTTTTTAGTTTTTTAACGATTTTGTAGTATTTTTGAATATTTCGAGTTTTGTTTGAATCTTTTAACCTCTTTTGTAGCCTTCTGAATCATATTTTGAACCTCATTAACCTCTCTTCTAGTCCTAAGAAGATTTTAGAATATTTTCAAGAATTTCAAAGTTTCTTGAAATCTTCCGAAGTCTTTGTTCTCTTCCGGATTCATATTTTCGAATTTATTGAAGTTTTTCGAATTCTTTTTTAGTTTTTTAACGATTTTGTAGTATTTTTGAATATTTCGAGTTTTGTTTGAATCTTTTAACCTCTTTTGTAGCCTTCTGAATCATATTTTGAACCTCATTAACCTCTCTTCTAGTCCTAAGAAGATTTTAGAATATTTTCAAGAATTTCAAAGTTTCTTGAAATCTTCCGAAGTCTTTGTTCTCTTCCGGATTCATATTTTCGAATTTATAGAAGTTTTTCGAATTCTTTTTTAGTTTTTTAACGATTTTGTAGTATTTTTGAATATTTCGAGTTTTGTTTGAATCTTTTAACCTCTTTTGTAGCCTTCTGAATCATATTTTGAACCTCATTAACCTCTCTTCTAGTCCTAAGAAGATTTTAGAATATTTTCAAGAATTTCAAAGTTTCTTGAAATCTTCCGAAGTCTTTGTTCTCTTCCGGATTCATATTTTCGAATTTATTGAAGTTTTTCGAATTCTTTTTTAGTTTTTTAACGATTTTGTAGTATTTTTGAATATTTCGAGTTTTGTTTGAATCTTTTAACCTCTTTTGTAGCCTTCTGAATCATATTTTGAACCTCATTAACCTCTCTTCTAGTCCTAAGAAGATTTTAGAATATTTTCAAGAATTTCAAAGTTTCTTGAAATCTTCCGAAGTCTTTGTTCTCTTCCGGATTCATATTTTCGAATTTATAGAAGTTTTTCGAATTCTTTTTTAGTTTTTTAACGATTTTGTAGTATTTTTGAATATTTCGAGTTTTGTTTGAATCTTTTAACCTCTTTTGTAGCCTTCTGAATCATATTTTGAACCTCATTAACCTCTCTTCTAGTCCTAAGAAGATTTTAGAATATTTTCAAGAATTTCAAAGTTTCTTGAAATCTTCCGAAGTCTTTGTTCTCTTCCGGATTCATATTTTCGAATTTATTGAAGTTTTTCGAATTCTTTTTTAGTTTTTTAACGATTTTGTAGTATTTTTGAATATTTCGAGTTTTGTTTGAATCTTTTAACCTCTTTTGTAGCCTTCTGAATCATATTTTGAACCTCATTAACCTCTCTTCTAGTCCTAAGAAGATTTTAGAATATTTTCAAGAATTTCAAAGTTTCTTGAAATCTTCCGAAGTCTTTGTTATCTTCCGGATTCATATTTTCGAATTTATTGAAGTTTTTCGAATTCTTTTTTAGTTTTTTAACGATTTTGTAGTATTTTTGAATATTTCGAGTTTTGTTTGAATCTTTTAACCTCTTTTGTAGCCTTCTGAATCATATTTTGAACCTCATTAACCTCTCTTCTAGTCCTAAGAAGATTTTAGAATATTTTCAAGAATTTCAAAGTTTCTTGAAATCTTCCGAAGTCTTTGTTCTCTTCCGGATTCATATTTTCGAATTTATTGAAGTTTTTCGAATTCTTTTTTAGTTTTTTAACGATTTTGTAGTATTTTTGAATATTTCGAGTTTTGTTTGAATCTTTTAACCTCTTTTGTAGCCTTCTGAATCATATTTTGAACCTCATTAACCTCTCTTCTAGTCCTAAGAAGATTTTAGAATATTTTCAAGAATTTCAAAGTTTCTTGAAATCTTCCGAAGTCTTTGTTCTCTTCCGGATTCATATTTTCGAATTTATTGAAGTTTTTCGAATTGTTTTTTAGTTTTTTAACGATTTTGTAGTATTTTTGAATATTTAGAGTTTCATTTGAATCTTTTAACATCTTTTTTAGCCCTCTGAATCATATTTTGAACCTCATTAACCTCTCTTCTAGTCCTAAGAAGATTTTAGAATATTTTCAAGAATTTCAAGGTTTCTTGAAATCTTCCAAAGTCTTTGTTATCTTCCGGATTCATATTTTCGAATTTATAGAAGTTTTTCGAATTCTTTTTTAGTTTTTTAACGATTTTGTAGTATTTTTGAATATTTCGAGTTTTGTTTGAATCTTTTAACCTCTTTTGTAGCCTTCTGAATCATATTTTGAACCTCATTAACCTCTCTTCTAGTCCTAAGAAGATTTTAGAGTATTTTCAAGAATTTCAAAGTTTCTTGAAATCTTCCAAAGTCTTTGTTATCTTCCGGATTCATATTTTCGAATTTATAGAAGTTTTTCGAATTCTTTTTTAGTTTTTAACGATTTTGTAGTATTTTTGAATATTTCGAGTTTTGTTTGAATCTTTTAATCTCTTTTGTAGCCTTCTGAATCATATTTTGAACCTCATTAACCTCTCTTCTAGTCCTAAGAAGATTTTAGAATATTTTCAAGAATTTCAAGGTTTCTTGAAATCTTCCAAAGTCTTTGTTATCTTCCGGATTCATATTTTCGAATTTATTGAAGTTTTTCGAATTCTTTTTTAGTTTTTTAACGATTTTGTAGTATTTTTGAATATTTCGAGTTTTGTTTGAATCTTTTAACCTCTTTTGTAGCCTTCTGAATCATATTTTGAACCTCATTAACCTCTCCTCTAGTCCTAAGAAGATTTTAGAGTATTTTCAAGAATTTCAAAGTTTCTTGAAATCTTCCAAAGTCTTTGTTATCTTCCGGATTCATATTTTCGAATTTATTGAAGTTTTTCGAATTCTTTTTTAGTTTTTTAACGATTTTGTAGTATTTTTGAATATTTCGAGTTTTGTTTGAATCTTTTAACCTCTTTTGTAGCCTTCTGAATCATATTTTGAACCTCATTAACCTCTCTTCTAGTCCTAAGAAGATTTTAGAATATTTTCAAGAATTTCAAAGTTTCTTGAAATCTTCCGAAGTCTTTGTTCTCTTCCGGATTCATATTTTCGAATTTATTGAAGTTTTTCGAATTCTTTTTTAGTTTTTTAACGATTTTGTAGTATTTTTGAATATTTCGAGTTTTGTTTGAATCTTTTAACCTCTTTTGTAGCCTTCTGAATCATATTTTGAACCTCATTAACCTCTCTTCTAGTCCTAAGAAGATTTTAGAATATTTTCAAGAATTTCAAAGTTTCTTGAAATCTTCCGAAGTCTTTGTTCTCTTCCGGATTCATATTTTCGAATTTATTGAAGTTTTTCGAATTGTTTTTTAGTTTTTTAACGATTTTGTAGTATTTTTGAATATTTAGAGTTTCATTTGAATCTTTTAACATCTTTTTTAGCCCTCTGAATCATATTTTGAACCTCATTAACCTCTCTTCTAGTCCTAAGAAGATTTTAGAATATTTTCAAGAATTTCAAGGTTTCTTGAAATCTTCCAAAGTCTTTGTTATCTTCCGGATTCATATTTTCGAATTTATAGAAGTTTTTCGAATTCTTTTTTAGTTTTTTAACGATTTTGTAGTATTTTTGAATATTTCGAGTTTTGTTTGAATCTTTTAACCTCTTTTGTAGCCTTCTGAATCATATTTTGAACCTCATTAACCTCTCTTCTAGTCCTAAGAAGATTTTAGAGTATTTTCAAGAATTTCAAAGTTTCTTGAAATCTTCCAAAGTCTTTGTTATCTTCCGGATTCATATTTTCGAATTTATAGAAGTTTTTCGAATTCTTTTTTAGTTTTTAACGATTTTGTAGTATTTTTGAATATTTCGAGTTTTGTTTGAATCTTTTAATCTCTTTTGTAGCCTTCTGAATCATATTTTGAACCTCATTAACCTCTCTTCTAGTCCTAAGAAGATTTTAGAATATTTTCAAGAATTTCAAGGTTTCTTGAAATCTTCCAAAGTCTTTGTTATCTTCCGGATTCATATTTTCGAATTTATTGAAGTTTTTCGAATTCTTTTTTAGTTTTTTAACGATTTTGTAGTATTTTTGAATATTTCGAGTTTTGTTTGAATCTTTTAACCTCTTTTGTAGCCTTCTGAATCATATTTTGAACCTCATTAACCTCTCCTCTAGTCCTAAGAAGATTTTAGAGTATTTTCAAGAATTTCAAAGTTTCTTGAAATCTTCCAAAGTCTTTGTTATCTTCCGGATTCATATTTTCGAATTTATTGAAGTTTTTCGAATTCTTTTTTAGTTTTTTAACGATTTTGTAGTATTTTTGAATATTTCGAGTTTTGTTTGAATCTTTTAACCTCTTTTGTAGCCTTCTGAATCATATTTTGAACCTCATTAACCTCTCTTCTAGTCCTAAGAAGATTTTAGAATATTTTCAAGAATTTCAAAGTTTCTTGAAATCTTCCGAAGTCTTTGTTCTCTTCCGGATTCATATTTTCGAATTTATAGAAGTTTTTCGAATTCTTTTTTAGTTTTTTAACGATTTTGTAGTATTTTTGAATATTTCGAGTTTTGTTTGAATCTTTTAACCTCTTTTGTAGCCTTCTGAATCATATTTTGAACCTCATTAACCTCTCTTCTAGTCCTAAGAAGATTTTAGAATATTTTCAAGAATTTCAAAGTTTCTTGAAATCTTCCAAAGTCTTTGTTATCTTCCGGATTCATATTTTCGAATTTATAGAAGTTTTTCGAATTCTTTTTTAGTTTTTAACGATTTTGTAGTATTTTTGAATATTTCGAGTTTTGTTTGAATCTTTTAACCTCTTTTGTAGCCTTCTGAATCATATTTTGAACCTCATTAACCTCTCTTCTAGTCCTAAGAAGATTTTAGAATATTTTCAAGAATTTCAAAGTTTCTTGAAATCTTCCGAAGTCTTTGTTCTCTTCCGGATTCATATTTTCGAATTTATTGAAGTTTTTCGAATTCTTTTTTAGTTTTTTAACGATTTTGTAGTATTTTTGAATATTTCGAGTTTTGTTTGAATCTTTTAACCTCTTTTGTAGCCTTCTGAATCATATTTTGAACCTCATTAACCTCTCTTCTAGTCCTAAGAAGATTTTAGAATATTTTCAAGAATTTCAAAGTTTCTTGAAATCTTCCGAAGTCTTTGTTCTCTTCCGGATTCATATTTTCGAATTTATTGAAGTTTTTCGAATTCTTTTTTAGTTTTTTAACGATTTTGTAGTATTTTTGAATATTTCGAGTTTTGTTTGAATCTTTTAACCTCTTTTGTAGCCTTCTGAATCATATTTTGAACCTCATTAACCTCTCTTCTAGTCCTAAGAAGATTTTAGAGTATTTTCAAGAATTTCAAAGTTTCTTGAAATCTTCCGAAGTCTTTGTTCTCTTCCGGATTCATATTTTCGAATTTATTGAAGTTTTTCGAATTGTTTTTTAGTTTTTTAACGATTTTGTAGTATTTTTGAATATTTAGAGTTTCATTTGAATCTTTTAACATCTTTTTTAGCCCTCTGAATCATATTTTGAACCTCATTAACCTCTCTTCTAGTCCTAAGAAGATTTTAGAATATTTTCAAGAAATTCAAGGTTTCTTGAAATCTTCCAAAGTCTTTGTTATCTTCCGGATTCATATTTTCGAATTTATAGAAGTTTTTCGAATTCTTTTTTAGTTTTTTAACGATTTTGTAGTATTTTTGAATATTTCGAGTTTTGTTTGAATCTTTTAACCTCTTTTGTAGCCTTCTGAATCATATTTTGAACCTCATTAACCTCTCTTCTAGTCCTAAGAAGATTTTAGAGTATTTTCAAGAATTTCAAAGTTTCTTGAAATCTTCCAAAGTCTTTGTTATCTTCCGGATTCATATTTTCGAATTTATAGAAGTTTTTCGAATTCTTTTTTAGTTTTTAACGATTTTGTAGTATTTTTGAATATTTCGAGTTTTGTTTGAATCTTTTAATCTCTTTTGTAGCCTTCTGAATCATATTTTGAACCTCATTAACCTCTCTTCTAGTCCTAAGAAGATTTTAGAATATTTTCAAGAATTTCAAGGTTTCTTGAAATCTTCCAAAGTCTTTGTTATCTTCCGGATTCATATTTTCGAATTTATAGAAGTTTTTCGAATTCTTTTTTAGTTTTTTAACGATTTTGTAGTATTTTTGAATATTTCGAGTTTTGTTTGAATCTTTTAACCTCTTTTGTAGCCTTCTGAATCATATTTTGAACCTCATTAACCTCTCTTCTAGTCCTAAGAAGATTTTAGAGTATTTTCAAGAATTTCAAAGTTTCTTGAAATCTTCCAAAGTCTTTGTTATCTTCCGGATTCATATTTTCGAATTTATAGAAGTTTTTCGAATTCTTTTTTAGTTTTTAACGATTTTGTAGTATTTTTGAATATTTCGAGTTTTGTTTGAATCTTTTAACCTCTTTTGTAGCCTTCTGAATCATATTTTGAACCTCATTAACCTCTCCTCTAGTCCTAAGAAGATTTTAGAGTATTTTCAAGAATTTCAAAGTTTCTTGAAATCTTCCAAAGTCTTTGTTATCTTCCGGATTCATATTTTCGAATTTATTGAAGTTTTTCGAATTCTTTTTTAGTTTTTTAACGATTTTGTAGTATTTTTGAATATTTCGAGTTTTGTTTGAATCTTTTAACCTCTTTTGTAGCCTTCTGAATCATATTTTGAACCTCATTAACCTCTCTTCTAGTCCTAAGAAGATTTTAGAATATTTTCAAGAATTTCAAAGTTTCTTGAAATCTTCCGAAGTCTTTGTTCTCTTCCGGATTCATATTTTCGAATTTATTGAAGTTTTTCGAATTCTTTTTTAGTTTTTTAACGATTTTGTAGTATTTTTGAATATTTAGAGTTTCATTTGAATCTTTTAACATCTTTTTTAGCCCTCTGAATCATATTTTGAACCTCATTAACCTCTCCTCTAGTCCTAAGAAGTTTTTAGAATATTTTAAAGAATTTCAAGGTTTCTTGAAATCTTCCGAAGTCTTTGTTGTCTTCTGAATCCATATTTTGAAATTCATACACGTTTATCTCTAGTTTTATTAAGATTTTGTCTAATACAGATTTTGTATTACGTTAAAGAATGTAAAAGTTTTTTCAAATCTTCTGTTTTGTTGTCATCTGCAGTCTCGTAAAGTCCTTTGATGAACTGAATTCATATTTCGAAGTTTATCAAAATTGTTTAAGATCTGTCAGTTTTTTGGAGTCTCGAGGAGGACTTTTTCGAATAATCTCACGATCAAATTCAATACAGTCAGAATTACAGCTAATATACCGAAATTTCCGACCTGTCTAATTTTTTTTATTTATCCCCAAGTCACGATCTTTCGAGAAGATCCGACATTGTCTGAGTTAATTAAAATATAATATCAGCTCAGTTTTGTCGAACAATTTCATCATCCCTTTCCATCGCGAAACTTTTTTATTCTTTTTTAGCTGTGCAAAAATTGATTACCCATTGTTGAAGGAATGTTTGTCGTAGGAAAGTCATTAACTTTTTGTCATTTTATTACAAGTGACACCGAACGTTTTCCCATCATTTTCACATAGAAAACAATAAAGATTTTTTCATCAAAAACGTTTCCAATCGATTATAATAATATAATGAAAAAGAAATTGATAATTTAATAATTGTCGATAATTCAGTTTTTGAAAAATTCAAAACTGAATTACTTGCCACGGATATCTACCATCTTTGTTTATATATTCAACGTTTTTGACAGTTTGACAGTTGACACTCATACAACATGGAATGCGTCATAGACAAACGTCTTATGTCATCTGGTAAGTCGGATGTTTCACTCTATATAATGTAGTCACCGTCCACAGATGCTTTTTAAACAAATCAATAGAGTAGTGGTAATATTTCATAAGGGGATGAACAGGGAAACTTTTAGAAGGAAATACTGGTATCAGAGTTATCAGTGGGGTAGTGGCGTTTGCCGGCAAGACAGTACCCATAAATTTCGCTGCCGGGAGCGCCAAAACTTCAATAAAACTTATAAATTCATGGAAGCATTTTTATGAGGATCGAGGCGGCGTTTTGCGTCTCATATTTTCATTGTTAGGGAATGTTTTGATTTTTATTTTCTCGTTATACGAGAAGATATGCGGTGAATTTTAAGGGTTGAATTATTAGATTCGTTCGAGTAATTTATAATTTACGTTGATGATACGAAAAAAATTTTATTGCGCGTGGAAAACTGGAACTGGATAATATTGTTCAACGGCTGATTTTTTTTTGTTTCAAACATTATTTAGAGGCGGTTCTTTTTCAACTGAAACCGCACCGAAACTAGGTCTACGGAACGCCATTAACTGAATAGAGAATTTTTCGTTTGAGGAAGTTTTTCTAGCAAAAAAATCCGGTTAGGTTAGGTTAGGTTAAGTTAGGTTAGGTCTGTATTATTATATTATCACTACTTGTAGTTGGTAATCTGTGATGTCAAAATGGTGAAACTGATCTTCGCAAAACCCCCTTTGGTGCACTTCATGAAGCTGACTCAAACAACTGCTACAGAAGAGCCTCTTTGGGATGTCCATGAGGCTATGAATAAAGTGATTGACTGAATCAAATACCTAACACAAGTTTTTACCCAGTTAAACTTTAAGCGGGGTATTTTTTTGGGCCACAAATTGTTTCTGGACGATATCAACTTACTAGTTTAGCTTACCACTTAGAGAAATCATCCCAGAGGTACTTTTTGGACATCAATATGGACGCTAACTACCTACAGCTAATTAATTAACCTTAAGATTCTTATAAATCACTTATTCCATGGACGTCTGACACGAATTTGCTGTTCTTTCGTAGAATATCATTATCTGATCTTGTTGATCTTTCTGATCCATTAGATTTGAATTTAAGACAACCATTTGTGGTATTTACTAATTTTTAGTGAACCTATAGGAATATTGGAAGAGTTTTTGGTTGCTTTACTACCCTGACTCTGGTATTTGTTTTGTCGTTTTACCACAAATTGCAAAAATAGTCTAGTACTTTATCATTCAGACGTATCACATATCACTATAACCTCAAAACGTCATTGTAAACATGTAAATATGTCATCATAACCTCAAAATGTCTTTGTAAACATGTAAATATGTCAATATAACCTTAAAACGTCTCTATTAACATGTAAATATCTTAATATAACCTCAAAACGTCATTGTAAACATGTAAATATGTCAAAATAACTTTGAAACGTCTTTATAAATATGTAAATATATCACTCTAACCTCACAATTTCTTTGGAAACATGTCATTATGTCTGTACAGCCGCAAAATGTCTCTGTTAACATGTAAATATCTTAATATAACCTCAAAATGTCTTTGTAAACATGTAAATATGTCAAAATAACTTTGAAACATCTTTATAAATATGTAAATATATCACTATAACCTCACAATTTCTTTGGAAACATGTCATTATGTCTGTACAGCCGCAAAATGTCTCTGTTAACATGTAAATATCTTAATATAACCTCAAAACGTCATTGTAAACATGTAAATATGTCAAAATAACTTTGAAACGTCTTTATAAATATGTAAATATATCACTATAACCTCACAATTTCTTTGGAAACACGTCATTATGTCTGTACAGCCGCAAAATGTCTCTGTTAACATGTAAATATCTTAATATAACCTCAAAACGTCATTGTAAACATGTAAATATGTCAAAATAACTTTGAAACGTCTTTATAAATATGTAAATATATCACTATAACCTCACAATTTCTTTGGAAACATGTCATTATGTCTGTACAGCCGCAAAATGTCTCTGTTAACATGTAAATATCTTAATATAACCTCAAAATGTCTTTGTAAATATGTAAAAATAACTTTGAAACGTCTTTATAAATATGTAAATATTTCATTATAACCTCAAAATGTTTTGGAAACATGTAAATATATTAATATAACGCTAAAACGTCTTTGAAAACATATATGTCATTGTAAACATGTAAATATGTCATTATAACTTCAAAATGTTTCTGTGAATATGTGAATTTATCACTATAAAACTCACAATTTCTTTGTAAACATGTCCATATGTCAGCACAACCGTAAAATGTCTCTGTTAACATGTAAATATCTTAATATAACCTCAAAACGATGTAAATATGACAATATAACCTTAAAATGTCTTAGAAAACATATATGTCATTGTAAATATGTATATATGTCATTATAACCTCAAAATGTCTTTGTAAACATGTGAATAAGTCACTATAACCTCAAAATGTCATTGTAAACATGTAAATATGTCATCATAACCTCAAAATGTCATTGTAAACATGTAAATATGCCTAAATAACTTTGAAACGTCTTTATAAATATGTAAATTCTTCACTATAACCTCACAATTTCTTTGTAAACATGTCATTATGTCAGCACAACCGCAAAATGTCTCTGTTAACATGTAAATATCTTAATATAACCTCGAAACGAATTTGTAAATATGTAAATATATCAATATAACCTTAAAACGTCTTTGTTAATATGTAAATATCTTGATATAACCTCAAAATGTTTTGTAAACATCTAAATATGTCATTATGTTTCTGTGAATATGTGAATTTATCACTATAACCTCACAATTTCTTTGTAAACATTACACAACCGCAAAATGTCTCTGTTAACATGTAAATATCTTAATATAACATCAAAACGTCATTGTAAACATGTAAATATGTCATTATAACCTCAAAACGTCTTCGAAATACACAATAACCTGACAAATGACAATAAAAAATCGACATGCGCGAAAACTACGTTACTTCGCAGTCCCTTGTATTGAACTATCCGTAGTTAGTGATTGCATAATAAATTCGAAATGTCCCACATCAAACATGATTGCCACTTTTGCGATGTTATCCGAATTTTAACATGTTACCAGACACGGATTGCCATAAAGAAGATACACGCCACGGCTGGAATCCGAAGTATGAAAATTGCATATTAAACCCCAACAGCATTCTTGAGATATTAAATACTTCGGCTGAAACCGTAGACCACCAGGAACGGACTAAATTATTTGACATTTAGTTTAAATAAAAATACAATTTAACCAAAATCCATCCAATATTCAAACATTCAACAATAATAAATAAATAATTTATTTTTCACGTTTGCTAATGATCGTACATGAAGCTTAAGTGACTTATGACTATTACCGCACATTGAATACTACGTTTTATCTACGACTATAATAATTAAACGAAGGACTCAACAATTTTGACTTGTTTTGGGCACGTGAATGATCTCATATCAAAAAATACGTCCTTATTCATCGTATTTTATCAATTTCATTGTTTACACACTAAAATAATCAAGATTTCATCACTAAAATGATTTTGTTTTCCTGTTTTATCGTTAAAAATAAATAAGTATAAGAAAGTTGGGTGTGAAAAGTTTCCAAACTCAACTTTTCTCATTTCCTAGAGTTCCTTTTACATCCTT
The DNA here is from genome assembly GCF_026250575.1 of Diorhabda carinulata. Taxonomy (NCBI): domain Eukaryota; kingdom Metazoa; phylum Arthropoda; class Insecta; order Coleoptera; family Chrysomelidae; genus Diorhabda; species Diorhabda carinulata. Next base: position 1,618,907 of record NC_079463.1, read on the forward strand.
TTTATATTCGAAAAGCTTCGGTCATGTATATGAACCGGCAGTCTTTGTAACATAATTTGTGATTCTGTCCAATATTTTATTCGCTTCAAAGAAACTATATTTATATTAATTGTGCGTTTCTAGTACTATTAGGTTGTTGTCGAAAACGATTACTAGTATCTTGACGTTTCGCCAACTTCGGGAGTTTCCCGGCAACTTCTGATTTGGCCAAACGTCAATTAGCCTTCGACGATAGCCGAAGAAACATTCAAACAATGAACGAAGGCCGCGAAAGCCTTGTATATACTTACTATTAGACGAATCTCTATTCCCTAGCACTGAAGATGGTCTAGGTCTGGGTCTGTCTTCTTCCACAACCAATTCTTTCCGTTTTTTATATAAATCGAATATATTGACGTAGCAAGCAATCGTGGCTTTGCCAGAATAAAAATGCCTGTCCTCTAATTCGACTTCCAATTCGGAATAAGTGACCAGTGGGGCTTTTTTCGTACTAGTCGATGTACTAACTGGAAAGGTTCGTCGTTGTGTATCGTTTATCTGAAATAATAAAAGAAAGGTGATACCAAGTACGGAAAAATTTTGAATTAACGCAGCGAATAAAAAATTTCGACTCCTAAAGACCAAATACAAATCCCAAATGATCAATTTTGATCCATATTAATTTTGATTTGTTCATAATTCAATAGGATTGAATCCAGAAGATCTTGCAGGCACAGGTGATGTCTCAATGTACATTAGCAAGTACGAGGAGTGTCCCAGAAGTACCTAATTTGATCTAGAGATGGAGGGAGTTGTTGGAAAACAAATCGCTGTATTAGTATTTGGTTGGCAGCCATTAATAACGAACGTCTTCGATGGATCAGACCATAGACCAACTAACCAAGTAATCTAATAACTGAACTAGATTCTAGCATCGAAAAGGTCGACTAAATGAAGTGAAAATTCCAGGAAAACCACTGGATTATCGTCGAGACCTAGAAGACATGGTAGGCATTTCAAAAAGTACCATTAAACCATGGATGGAACTGAGAAGGGAAAATAGGTTTCAAACAAGGCAAAGACCTTTCCATGAAGAGCTCAATGGTTATTTTGACATCGCTGGGAAAAGTATTTGGACTTAATAGGAGATTACTCCAAAAATGTTTGTTTTAGACCAGGTATTTCTGGTATTATAGAGCTTGCAAACCGCCCAGTGTTTAAAAACTTTTGGAGGATTCGTTGATCGTCTTAAATGGAGAAATCTCACTCCAAATTAATCAACGACTCCTAAAGACCAAATACAAATCCCAAATGATCCCAAATGATCAATTTTCATCCATATTAATTTTGATTTGTTCATAAATATGTTTTGATATGTTTTTTGAAGGTTTCTGGTGCTCAATTCTGCCAGTGATCCGTATTTTCAATAGGATTGATTCCAGAAGACATTAGCAAGTACGAGGAGTGTCCCAGAAGTACCTAATTTGATCTAGAGATGGAGGGAGTTGTTGGAAAACAAATCGCTGTATTAGTATTTGGTTGGCAGCCATTAATAACGAACGTCTTCGATGGATCAGACCATAGACCAACTAACCAAGTAATCTAATAACTGAACTAGATTCTAGCATCGAGAAGGTCGACTAAATGAGGTGAAAATTCCAGGAAAACCACTGGATTATCGTCGAGACCTAGAAGACATGGTAGGCATTTCAAAAAGTACCATTAAACCATGGATGGAACTGAGAAGGGAAAATAGGTTTCAAACAAGGCAAAGACCTTTCCATGAAGAGCTCAATGGTTATTTTGACATCGCTGGGAAAAGTATTCGGACTTAAAAGGAGATTACTCCAAAAATGTTTGTTTTAGACCAGGTATTTCTGGTATTATAGAGCTTGCAAACCGCCCAGTGTTTAAAAACTTTTGGAGGATTCGTTGATCGCCTTAAATGGAGAAATCTCACTCCAAATTAATCAACGACTCCTAAAGACCAAATACAAATCCCAAATGATCCCAAATGATCAATTTTCATCCATATTAATTTTGATTTGTTCATAAATATGTTTTGATTTGTTTTTTGAAGGTTTCTGGTGCTCAATTCTGCCAGTGATCCGTATTTTCAATAGGATTGATTCCAGAAGATCTTGCAGGCACAGGTGATGTCTCAGTGTACATTAGCAAGTACGAGGAGTGTCCCAGAAGTACCTAATTTGATCTAGAGATGGAGGGAGTTGTTGGAAAACAAATCGCTGTGTTAGTATTTGGTTGGCAGCCATTAATAACGGACGTCTTCGATGGATCAGACCATAGACCAACTAACCAAGTAATCTAATAACTGAACAAGATTCTAGCATCGAGAAGGTCGACTAAATGAGGTGAAAATTCCAGGAAAACCACTGGATTATCGTCGAGACCTAGAAGACATGGTAGGCATTTCAAAAAGTACCATTAAACCATGGATGGAACTGAGAAGGGAAAATAGGTTTCAAACAAGGCAAAGACCTTTCCATGAAGAGCTCAATGGTTATTTTGACATCGCTGGGAAAAGTATTTGGACTTAATAGGAGATTACTCCAAAAATTTTTGTTTTAGACCAGGTATTTCTGGTATTATAGAGCTTTATAGAGCTTTTGAACCTCCCAGTGTTTAAAAACTCACTCCAAATTAATCAAATAACGTCCTATTCGATACACCCTATATACACGATCTAGAATATGTTTCGACTTCAAGTGACATCTTCAGTTTTAAATGAAAAAACATGTCTAATTGAAGTTTTTTTGTACTATATGTCTGGATTTTCCGCTCCGGTGGATTCAAATTCGACCTAGACCATCAGCTGGTGCTCGAACGAGAAATAAGGACCCTTGTGAAACATTCCGAATTTCAAATAAGGGAATAGAAAGTGCAGAAAGCATTCCGGAGCGTCCGAGATCATAACCGTTTCGATAACCAAGTTATCGTCCTCAGAGATTGTTGCAGAAATCCCAACTTATTTGGATTTTTGTTTTAAAAATCGTATCGTACAAGATTCCATAACATCCTGGTATTTAAAACAATCCGATAACTACGCAAGTGTACGGGAAATTATTCGACATTACTTAGGAAACACCCTGTAAAAAATCCCACGATACATCCCGTCAAAACGGACTCTAATTGAATCGAGTTGTGTATATATATATTGTCAATTAAATTGTCTAGTATACAATGTTTACGTAAAATACAAACAAATTTCGTTAAATTAGTTTAAACATTTACGTGTCATTAGTAGACAGTTTGGGTGAAATTTATTTGTTTCAACTTTGATTAACGCGATGTTGGGTAGATGTGGATACCATTCGATTTGTTTACAATCTAAACAATAACGAATAAAATATATGAAATGTTCGATGGAACTGAGCGAAAATATTATTTTTACATCTGTCTCGACAACACAGAAACTATTCCGCGCGTGCGTCAATCGTTTATACATTACATTCATCGATTTAAAAATAGCATTCGACTCAATAGATATGGAAAATTTAATAATGAAAGGGAAATAAATGAAGTTGTCGTCAATACTTGTGATAAAACAAGTTTCGCGTCGACGTTTTGTTTTAGAGAACATCCTGGATGTTGAATTAGTACGGTGAATAAAGGGTTTTACCTGAGATTTTTAAAATTTACCGAAAAAATCGATAAGAAAAATAATTTTAAGCATAAATTAGTCTACGAAGTTTTTTTGTAGAGGTTTTGAATTATACGTGATTGAAATTTTGGAAAAAGTGTGATTTTCCACAAGAAACACAAATTTTATCGAAAAAACTGTAGAGAGGTTGAATGTAGCTTTTAAAAAAATTGAAATAATCGTTTTTTTCTTTTAATTATAGACCTAATATCAACCGAGTTATGATTCATTAAATATGGAGCTTATTTTGTGAACGAAAGATTTTGAAAAACAAAAAATTAAATAAGTAGAAAACGGTCAATTTTACGAAAAAAATGTACTGAATCTTTTTTAAAGAAATTTTAAAAACCTTCCAAATGAGGCTTTAAACGTTTTTTTATTACATAAAATAAGGAAGTTATGACGAAAATAAGATGGAATCCCTTCATTTTATGGAAAAAAAATCATATCTACCCTTGATATTGCCACCCTAATTGAAATAGAAAGTTAATAATTTGCAAATCGTTTTAATTCAATACAATCAATAAAATCAAGAAGTTTGAATTGTTTAGAAAGTTTGATTCAGGACAAAATTATGGTTATAATGAAGAAATCAATTAACTTTTTTAAAAAAATTATCTTTCATTAAAAATAACTTCAAAAATATCAAAGATACGATAAAACTGCTAAGGAACAAAAAGTTAGTACTTTTTTTAATAAAAATATTGTTTCCATTATTTTTTTCTCACCTTCAAAATTAACCGGGCTATAACCTTTCAAAGTACACAGTATTTTTTGACTGGTACCATTTTAAACCCTTTCGAACGTTCTTTTTTAAAAAATAAAAGTTACTATCCATTCCAAACCTTTCTAGCCTAATAGATTATGAATTTTTCTACAAAATTTTATTCACTGGACTAAATACACAACAAACAACAGATTAAACCGATAAAATTAGAAAACGACATTTTTGTATAGTTTAAAAATAAAGATACGGATCTGGATTGTATACGAAACTTACAATGTTGCCCGAATTTATTTTTTCAAATACATCCCCTCGTTTTTCGTGTCATTACTTAAACAATAAAAACTGTATAAACTATAAACTATACGAGGATCACTCTATATATTTTCGGATACAAAAAAATTGAGGTTATGATTGTGACAGCTACAAGGCAGCCATTTTCTCTCAATAAACAAATGAATCGGATCGTTAACCTCGACTTTCGTCGTGAAACTTCGACTATGTAAGCCAAAGTTTAGTTGAACAATCGTAATTTTATTTACGTATATATATAGAGGGTGTTTCATTAAAAAAAATCAGTTTACAATGTTTATTCGGTTAACTGAAGAACGATAATCGATTTTCGAACTACAGACCATCGAATTTTATTGTTTTAACCCAACTTTTGACAAACTATTCCTAAAACCATTCGATAACTTTTATAGATCTTACTAAACATAAAATTATATAGTTTAAAAATGTAGATACGGATCTGTATAATAGCAGAATAGATGAAGCAACTGAAGAAATTGAAGATAGATAAGATAATAAATGAAGTGATTTTGGAAAAACTCCAAAAAGTCTGATAAGAAAAGTTGTAGAAGTAAAAAGATAAAAGACAAGGAAAATTTGGCTAATAGCCCATGAATCAAGTTTCATAGGATCGGAAAGAGTGAAAAAATGGATAAAAGGAGACAGGACATGTAATACCAAAAACATTTTGAACTTTGATACCGACTAACTTTGATATCGCACCTAAGATTTTTCAAACTATTTTCAGGTCTAAATTGACCGGACTATAAGCATTTTTATCAATTGATAAATGGACATTCTGTATACTTAATTATCGTTGGAGAAAAATCGCATAAATCGACGGGTTTCGGTAACCAAATTACCATCTTCAGAGACTGTTTACAATTACTAAAAACTTTTGTATTAAAAAATTTGTTAACGAAGTGAAATGGAGTATCGGTTTATAACGAAATGTTAAAAATCGTTTTTCAACTTGTATTGATAAAGACTTTAAATGGAAGAATGTTGTTTGTTCGTACAAAACATCGAAATTTATGTAAATAATCATTTAAAGCGGCCCGCGTTTACCGAATAAATCTCACGGTATTGTTCGACGCCATTTTGTTGTGTTCCGTTGGATGTGTATGCGCTTCAGGTACCGCTCATTTATCTGTAACAAAGTTTTAAAGTTCGCTATTGATTGTCAAAGTTTTAGGTTATTTACTGAAAGGTATTTTTTCAATAGGTTTGCGAGAGAAAACAAATTGGTAGAAAGTCGAATTTACAGAAGTTTTCGACTCCCGCGAGAATCGGCTTCTTTTTTTTCTTGCGACCTTTTTTCAGATGGAAGTTGTTGGAGGAATTAACTAATGAATATTGCCGAAGTTTGCGATTCCGAATCGAGACACGGGATTTTTCAGGCACACCTCAAAATATATATCTTACGAACGCGTGTTGGTTTTTATATATTTCGATGATTTTCCCTCATTAAAAACACTCCCAACTGAAGATTATCAAATTTAGAAGATTATTCAACATGAAAAGTTGCGATTTAATTCCTAATTTATCTGCTTAAAGATGATAACCACCATAAATGCTTGATCTGGAATATCATCACTAGGATTCTGTCTTGGTATCTAAGGATTATTATATAAATTATTCTGGTTATCTGCAGGTCCAAGTTAGACACCTCGGGAAAGCATTTTCCGCAAAACAGAATCAGATCGACGACTTTTCTTCTATTTTCTAAGATATCCTGGTTTCTGATCAACTCTGCATCGCTTATGTATTGAATAGAGCATCCTCAGGATACTCTTGGGATCCGAGCTCAAAAAGTGCCAGCCTGGGCCTTATACAGGATTAGAAGGTAAACAGCTTTTTGATCCGAGTTTTTACGAAGCTGTTTTTGCTAAATTGATCACAACTTCCAACCTCGATACCCAACAAGCTAATTTTCGGCGAAATCTCATGTCCAGATAGAACCAAATGATAAAATTAGCAGCCTGGGTGTTTAAACTCAATCAGATTCCATTCCAGAATCGATATTGATGGTGGTGGTTGCTTCCCACGGTTTTGGGTGGTAGAAAAGTTTATTGAGGCGGTTAATTCGAGCAACTACATCATTATACAACCGAGTTTTTAGATTTTTCCGGAAGATCGTTAAAAACAAGCGTTGTCTTCAAACTTTTCCGAGGTTTGTCCATCGATTGAAACTTGGATAGATCGATATTTGGGAAAGCTACTAAACAAACTTTCTCCATGACCTTGGCACTGTCTTTTTGCTTTTTTTTGGTACGGGCAACTTTCTGATCTGCAGGGAAAAGACCTCTACCATATTATATAGAAAAAATCATAGATACTGGTGTTAATCAGACGTTGGGATGTAGAAGGCAAGCTGTAGTACTCCACATCTATTGGAGATGGTGCTAATTAAACTACCAAAGAAATGATTTTGTACGTTGATTGTTCTGATTCCTTTCTACAGTTCCAGAACATCATTTGAGACGATTCCAGGGATGTTAAGTCCTCTACATTAAATCTTGTTGATTGGTCTTCCTCATCGTTACCAATTTTTCAACAGTACGTTTAATATTTTAACAAAATTTACTATCAACAAAAGATAACTATCATTTTATGTTTTTTCCATTTGCATTATTGTAGTTGAGTGTAGTGGTGCTTTCGAAGCTTTTTTCCTTTATCTTTCTGGTCTATTTTAAATTTACTCGTTCATTTTCTAAATGGGTCTCCGAGGATATTCGCTGTTTGAGTTTTACAAGAAATTAAAATGGGAAAAAATCGTAGTGGTCTATATACATATATAATCGAGTTAAACAAGTAGTTTTAAACCAATTAACATAAAGAATAGAGTCTATTTGGTTCGCTGTATGAAGATTCCAAATTGTTGCAGCACAACTTGATGATGTTTCGGTAAATTAACATTCTTCCACTTTTTTTATTTATGATGTAATTCATTTGAATACGTTTCATATTTAAACAACATTGTGTTTTGTACAGAAATATCAAAAATATCATTTCGACTTCTATTTGGACAAGTCCTCGGCTTGAAACTGTTCCCCAGGAAGCGATATTTGGTCTCGATTGGAAATAATCCAATTTTGAATAATAGATGCTGATTATGACAAAGTTGTGAAAAAATATGACGAATATAGAGTTTATTAAATAAATCCTCAGTAAAATCATTATTTGGTCTTCAAAATTCCACCAGAATCACAAGATTTTCCTATTTTTGCTAAGGATTCTGCTTGGATTGTTTGTAGAAATCAATTTTTTAGCTTCCCCAGGAAGCAATATTTGGTCTCGATTGGAAATAATCCAATTTTGAATAATAGATGCTGATTATGACAAAGTTGTGAAAGAATATGACGAATATAGAGTTTATTAAATAAATCCTCAGTAAAATCATTATTTGGTCTTCAAAATTCCACCAGAATCACAAGATTTTCCTATTTTTGCTAAGGATTCTGCTTGGATTGTTTGTAGAAATCAATTTTTTAGCTTCCCCAGGAAGCAATATTTGGTCTCGATTGGAAATAATCCAATTTTGAATAATAGATGCTGATTATGACAAAGTTGTGAAAGAATATGACGAATATAGAGTTTATTAAATAAATCCTCAGTAAAATCATTATTTGGTCTTCAAAATTCCACCAGAATCACAAGATTTTCCTATTTTTGCTAAGGATTCTGCTTGGATTGTTTGTAGAAATCAATTTTTTAGCTTCCCCAGGAAGCAATATTTGGTCTCGATTGGAAATAATCCAATTTTGAATAATAGATGCTGATTATGACAAAGTTGTGAAAGAATATGACGAATATAGAGTTTATTAAATAAATCCTCAGTAAAATCATTATTTGGTCTTCAAAATTCCACCAGAATCACAAGATTTTCCTATTTTTGCTAAGGATTCTGCTTGGATTGTTTGTAGAAATCAATTTTTTAGCTTCCCCAGGAAGCAATATTTGGTCTCGATTGGAAATAATCCAATTTTGAATAATAGATGCTGATTATGACAAAGTTGTGAAAGAATATGACGAATATAGAGTTTATTAAATAAATCCTCAGTAAAATCATTATTTGGTCTTCAAAATTCCACCAGAATCACAAGATTTTCCTATTTTTGCTAAGGATTCTGCTTGGATTGTTTGTAGAAATCAATTTTTTAGCTTCCCCAGGAAGCAATATTTGGTCTCGATTGGAAATAATCCAATTTTGAATAATAGATGCTGATTATGACAAAGTTGTGAAAGAATATGACGAATATAGAGTTTATTAAATAAATCCTCAGTAAAATCATTATTTGGTCTTCAAAATTCCACCAGAATCACAAGATTTTCCTATTTTTGCTAAGGATTCTGCTTGGATTGTTTGTAGAAATCAATTTTTTAGCTTCCCCAGGAAGCAATATTTGGTCTCGATTGGAAATAATCCAATTTTGAATAATAGATGCTGATTATGACAAAGTTGTGAAAGAATATGACGAATATAGAGTTTATTAAATAAATCCTCAGTAAAATCATTATTTGGTCTTCAAAATTCCACCAGAATCACAAGATTTTCCTATTTTTGCTAAGGATTCTGCTTGGATTGTTTGTAGAAATCAATTTTTTAGCTTCCCCAGGAAGCAATATTTGGTCTCGATTGGAAATAATCCAATTTTGAATAATAGATGCTGATTATGACAAAGTTGTGAAAGAATATGACGAATATAGAGTTTATTAAATAAATCCTCAGTAAAATCATTATTTGGTCTTCAAAATTCCACCAGAATCACAAGATTTTCCTATTTTTGCTAAGGATTCTGCTTGGATTGTTTGTAGAAATCAATTTTTTAGCTTCCCCAGGAAGCAATATTTGGTCTCGATTGGAAATAATCCAATTTTGAATAATAGATGCTGATTATGACAAAGTTGTGAAAAAATATGACGAATATAGAGTTTATTAAATAAATCCTCAGTAAAATCATTATTTGGTCTTCAAAATTCCACCAGAATCACAAGATTTTCCTATTTTTGCTAAGGATTCTGCTTGGATTGTTTGTAGAAATCAATTTTTTAGCTTCCCCAGGAAGCAATATTTGGTCTCGATTGGAAATAATCCAATTTTGAATAATAGATGCTGATTATGACAAAGTTGTGAAAAAATATGACGAATATAGAGTTTATTAAATAAATCCTCAGTAAAATCATTATTTGGTCTTCAAAATTCCACCAGAATCACAAGATTTTCCTATTTTTGCTAAGGATTCTGCTTGGATTGTTTGTAGAAATCAATTTTTTAGCTTCCCCAGGAAGCAATATTTGGTCTCGATTGGAAATAATCCAATTTTGAATAATAGATGCTGATTATGACAAAGTTGTGAAAAAATATGACGAATATAGAGTTTATTAAATAAATCCTCAGTAAAATCATTATTTGGTCTTCAAAATTCCACCAGAATCACAAGATTTTCCTATTTTTGCTAAGGATTCTGCTTGGATTGTTTGTAGAAATCAATTTTTTAGCTTCCCCAGGAAGCAATATTTGGTCTCGATTGGAAATAATCCAATTTTGAATAATAGATGCTGATTATGACAAAGTTGTGAAAAAATATGACGAATATAGAGTTTATTAAATAAATCCTCAGTAAAATCATTATTTGGTCTTCAAAATTCCACCAGAATCACAAGATTTTCCTATTTTTGCTAAGGATTCTGCTTGGATTGTTTGTAGAAATCAATTTTTTAGCTTCCCCAGGAAGCAATATTTGGTCTCGATTGGAAATAATCCAATTTTGAATAATAGATGCTGATTATGACAAAGTTGTGAAAAAATATGACGAATATAGAGTTTAATAAATAAATCCTCAGTAAAATCATTATTTGGTCTTCAAAATTCCACCAGAATCACAAGATTTTCTTATTTTTGCTAAGGATTCTGCTTGGATTGTTTGTAGAAATCAATTTTTTAGCTTCCCCAGGAAGCAATATTTGGTCTCGATTGGGAATAATCCAATTTTGAATAATAGATGCTGATTATGACAAAGTTGTGAAAAAATATGACGAATATAGAGTTTATTAAATAAATCCTCAGTAAAATCATTATTTGGTCTTCAAAATTCCACCAGAATCACAAGATTTTCCTATTTTTGCTAAGGATTCTGCTTGGATTGTTTGTAGAAATCAATTTTTTAGCTGCCCCAGGAAGCAATATTTGGTCTCGATTGGAAATAATCCAATTTTGAATAATAGATGCTGATTATGACAAAGTTGTGAAAAAATATGACGAATATAGAGTTTATTAAATAAATCCTCAGTAAAATCATTATTTGGTCTTCAAAATTCCACCAGAATCACAAGATTTTCCTATTTTTGCTAAGGATTCTGCTTGGATTGTTTGTAGAAATCAATTTTTTAGCTTCCCCAGGAAGCAATATTTGGTCTCGATTGGAAATAATCCAAATTTGAATAATAGATGCTGATTATGACAAAGTTGTGAAAGAATATGACGAATATAGAGTTTATTAAATAAATCCTCAGTAAAATCATTATTTGGTCTTCAAAATTCCACCAGAATCACAAGATTTTCTTATTTTTGCTAAGGATTCTGCTTTGATTGTTTGTAGAAATCAATTTTTTAGCTTCCCCAGGAAGCAATATTTGGTCTCGATTGGAAATAATCCAATTTTGAATAATAGATGCTGATTATGACAAAGTTGTGAAAGAATATGACGAATATAGAGTTTATTAAATGAATCCTCAGTAAAATCATTATTTGGTCTTCAAAATTCCACCAGAATCACAAGATTTTCTTATTTTTGCTAAGGATTCTGCTTGGATTGTTTGTAGAAATCAATTTTTTAGCTTCCCCAGGAAGCAATATTTGGTCTCGATTGGAAATAATCCAAATTTGAATAATAGATGCTGATTATGACAAAGTTGTGAAAGAATACGACGAATATAGAGTTTATTAAATAAATCCTCAGTAAAATCATTATTTGGTCTTCAAAATTCCACCAGAATCACAAGATTTTCCTATTTTTGCTAAGGATTCTGCTTGGATTGTTTGTAGAAATCAATTTTTTAGCTTCCCCAGGAAGCAATATTTGGTCTCGATTGGAAATAATCCAATTTTGAATAATAGATGCTGATTATGACAAAGTTGTGAAAAAATATGACGAATATAGAGTTTATTAAATAAATCCTCAGTAAAATCATTATTTGGTCTTCAAAATTCCACCAGAATCACAAGATTTTCCTATTTTTGCTAAGGATTCTGCTTGGATTGTTTGTAGAAATCAATTTTTTAGCTTCCCCAGGAAGCAATATTTGGTCTGGATTAGAAAGAATCCAAATTTGAATAATAGATGCTGATTATGACAAAGTTGTGAAAGAATATGACGAATATAGAGTTTATTAAATAAATCCTCAGTAAAATCATTATTTGGTCTTCAAAATTCCACCAGAATCACAAGATTTTCTTATTTTTGCTAAGGATTCTGCTTGGATTGTTTGTAGAAATCAATTTTTTAGCTTGAACTGGCGATGTATGGATTGTTCGGAAGGTTTAAGGTAGTCATATAATTGCTGCAATGTCCCATGTATGTGAACGACCCTAGGGCAAACGATTTTCACTATTTAACTGTATTTTCCACTTCAATTTCACATATAGCTGCCACGACTGCTTCAAATTTTCGTTTCTTATAAATAAAAAGAAAAATTCTAAAAGAAAATGAATCAATTGTAGTTCTAGTCTTAATTAGTTATGACACGTTTAAATTGTGTATGGGTGTTGTCACAATGTGAATAGGTTAGGTTGAGTTAGGTTAGGTTAGATTGGACACACAGAAGACGTCAAAACTTCGAAAATTTATTTGCGCGTGCGTTGAGAGATACAGTTTACGCAGCCGCCATTTTCACTTTTCGAAAGTCGTAAACACCAACAGTTTTATAAACATTTTCTTCATATTTCCATATAATATCGATTTGATTTTATTATTACTATAATTGTAAAATGTTTGATCGAAAAAATTATTTTTGAAAGGTCATTTTGACGTGGTCGGTTTCCTTAATTGTTTTCGAACACCCGAACGCTTTATTGTGAAAAAATTGTTACAAATTATAGAAAAAAAGCTCGTAAAAACTAAAAAACAAACATAAAAATAACTAAATTAATATACAAGAGTACGTTAACTATTAAAAATTTCAATCGGTGTTGCCATATCTCAAAATTCAAGTACCTAACCAACTATACTTGAAAATTGAGTCGTAAGTTTCGTTATATAGAACTCAAATTTTCAGAATAGCTTCTTAATGAAGCTCTTAATCGTCAGAATGAAAACTTTCGTTCTTGTTAAGTAAATAATTCGCCAGTAAGAATAGAATTGAGATAATTATAAAGCAGTTTTCGTGGATTTGTAACTTTGTCTAAATCCATATCAAAACTACTTCTCTCGAAGTTTTCTATGATTTTTTTTTCGCTCAATCTTTTCTCTGCAATTTTCCAATAGAATCCGGAAATTTTTTAAGAGTCTTTCACGAAGATACACAAAAGAATGTCAGTGAAAACAAAAAAGTTAATCCAATTATAATTAAGTCTAATTAAAACGATTTTTTATACAAAGTTATTGTAAATTATTATTTGATCTGTACTTTTTTAATTAGTTATAATATTAGATATTTTCCAGCTTTATATAGCGCGTTTATACATTCATATATATACAGGGTGATGTTGTGATTACAAAATTTGGATTTCCGACCCTAAAAATGAGGAGGCGGTTCTAAAAGAATTAAAATATTTGATTTGAACTGAAATATGGACTTAAATGCGACACCCTGTATATGTAATTTTACAGGACGACTCTTTAAAGTGTCTTTTAATAAACTAGTTGTTGTACTCCACCCTATAGTGGGTATTTTATCGATCTGATTAGAATTATTCAACGTTTTCCATTATAAAAGGAAAAAAAATCAATTTTCCTTATTGGTTTAAGGATATATAAGGACTGCGCTCGGTAATATTTTCCATTTGCTCCTTTCCTTTATTCAAATCATATTCGACTCGAAGTAGATCTTTTTAAACGTATTAAACCAATGAAATTTCCGTTGTTAGTTTTTTTTTTCTGTTTCAATATTTTTCCTCGTCTCCACTTGTACTGATGGAAAGTTGTTCTGAATAATTTTATTCATTTTAGCGTGATGAAAGGACGTGGAGTGATACCAGAAGGTTTATCGTCCTTTCAAGGCTGTTTCGTCAATAACTTGTGATAAAACAAGTTTTGCGTCGACGTTTTGTTTTAGAAAACATCCTGGATGTTGAATTAGTACGGTGAATAAAGGGTTTTACCTGAGATTTTTAAAATTTACCGAAAAAATCGATAAGAAAAATAATTTTAAGCATAAATTAGTCTACGAAGTTTTTTTGTAGACGTTTTGAGTTATACGTGATTGAAATTTTGAAAAAAGTGTGATTTTCCACAAGTAACACAAATTTTATCGAAAAAACTGTAGAGAGGTTAAATGTAGCTTTTAAAAAAATTAAAATAATCGTTTTTTTCTTTTAATTATAGACCTAATATCAACCGAGTTATGATTTATTAAATATGGAGCTTATTTAGTTAACGAAAGATTTTGAAAAATCAAAAAATTAAATAAGTAGAAAACGGTCAATTTTACGAAAAAAATGTACTGAATCTTTTTTAAAGAAATTTTAAAAACCTTCAAAACGAGGCTTTAAACGTTTTTTTATTACATAAAATAAGGAAGTTATGACGAAAATAAGATGGAATCCCTTCATTTTATAGAAAAAAACATCATATCTACCCTTGATATTGCCACCCTAATTGAAATAGGATGTTATAAATTTGCAAATCGTTTTAATTCAATACAATCAATAAAATCAAGAAGTTTGAATTGTTTAGAAAGTTTGATTCAGGACAAAATTATGGTTATAATAGAGAAATCAATTAACTTTTTTAAAAAAATTATCTTTTATTAAAAATAACTTGAAAAATATCAAAGATACGATAAAACTGCTAAGGAACAAAAAGTTAGTACTTTTTTTAATAAAAATATTGTTTCCATTATTTTTTTCTCACCTTCAAAATTAACCGGGCTATAACCTTTCAAAGTACACAGTATTTTTTGACTGGTACCATTTTAAACCCTTTCGAACGTTCTTTTTTAAAAAATAAAAGTTACTATCCATTCCAAACCTTTCTAGCCTAATAGATTATGAATTTTTCTACAAAATTTTATTCATTGGACTATATACACAACAAAAAACAAATTAAACCGAAAAAATTAGAAAACGACATTTTTGTATAGTTTAAAAATAAAGATACGGATCTGGATTGTATACGAAACTTACAATGTTGCCCGAATTTATTTTTTCAAATACATCCCCTCGTTTTTCGTGTCATTACTTAAACAATAAAAACTGTATAAACTATAAACTATACGAGGATCACTCTATATATTTTCGGATACAAAAAAATTGAGGTTATGATTGTGACAGCTACAAGGCAGCCATTTTCTCTCAATAAACAAATGAATCGGATCGTTAACCTCGACTTTCGTCGTGAAACTTCGACTATGTAAGCCAAAGTTTAGTTGAACAATCGTAATTTTATTTACGTATATATATAGAGGGTGTTTCATTAAAAAAAATCAGTTTACAATGTTTATTCGGTTAACTGAAGAACGATAATCGATTTTCGAACTACAGACCATCGAATTTTATTGTTTTAACCCAACTTTTGACAAACTATTCCTAAAACCATTCGATAACTTTTATAGATCTTACTAAACATAAAATTATATAGTTTAAAAATGTAGATACGGATCTGTATAATAGCAGAATAGATGAAGCAACTGAAGAAATTGAAGATAGATAAGATAATAAATGAAGTGATTTTGGAAAAACTTCAAAAAGTCTGATAAGAAAAGTTGTAGAAGTAAAAAGATAAAAGACAAGGAAAATTTGGCTAATAGCCCATGAATCAAGTTTCATAGGATCGGAAAGAGTGAAAAAATGGATAAAAGGAGACAGGACATGTAATACCAAAAACATTTTGAACTTTGATACCGACTAACTTTGATATCGCACCTAAGATTTTTCAAACTATTTTCAGGTCTAAATTGACCGGACTATAAGCATTTTTATCAATTGATAAATGGACATTCTGTATACTTAATTATCGTTGGAGAAAAATCGCATAAATCGACGGGTTTCGGTAACCAAATTACCATCTTCAGAGACTTTTAGCAAACTATTGCTAAAACAATTCGATAACTTTTATAGATCTTACTTAATTGGTGAGTGTTGATACTAGATTGGTTTTCTTGTGTTGTTTAACCAACATATTATTTCGTACCTTTTTCCCGTTCAGAAGCCATGTTATATTCGCCGAAGGATATGAAGGTGGCGACGTGCAGTTTCCTTTCAAAATATGACCGACTTCCAGCACATCCTTTTCCAAAGCGAGAACAGGATCATCGTCCGGTACATCTGCAACGAAAAAATATACAATGAAAATATATCCCGAATGACTAGTTTTTGATTTAACGTTCGAAATATACATAGAAATTTATATAATAACCTCTTCATCGATGGAAAATCTTTGATCCCCGAGCCATTTCGTATAAAATAATCCGATGGGGGCTAAATCTGGCGTATAGGTTGCTTGAGGTACCAATCAAACGGCCGTTTTTGCTTGATTTCTTAGCTCAAACGTTGTTTTTCCTTTTTTCAAGATAAATAGATAGAAAATTCTTCCACGAGTATCCAAACAAACCAACGCCATGACCTTGCTTCGATATGGAACGGTCTTTTCCTTTTTGGGACTGTTTCTCCCTTTTCAGTCCATTGTTTTCATTATTATTTTGTTTCGGTTGTTTAATAATGGACCCACGTTTCATCCGTGGTTATAAAACGGCTTTATTTATGTAAAACATTCCCAAACACTCGATCTTCAAGACACTGATGTGGCATCTTCAAACTCGAGACATTCCTGGTACTTTCCAGGCAACTACCGCCATCTCAAGATCAAACTAAGAACCTCTAGGACCTTGTATACGGATAAATAAGTGTAAAAACATTGTACAAAGTTTATATCGAGAAGTTACGGATTCAATAATTTTCCCTCGCACTTTGTATGATAATTGAAGCAGTTAATCAATAAATATTTCTTGTTTGAAAAGAGACGTATATCCAGGAAAGCTTACGTAAATATCGATCGAGTCAATCACCGTCGAGATACGTTAGATGAACCTTAATGATGTTCATTCTACTGTAATAAACATACAAATAGATATTTTGAGTTTATCTCAGCTTCAAAGTTGGCATTAATATTTATCTTTCTCGATGGTGAAGAGGTTTTATGCGAATACAACGTTTTTCGAATGAAATTTTATCAACATAACCTCATTTTTTCAATTTACCTAACCTATATACTAGTTTCCAAATATGGCAACATTGTTTAACTGTCATAATATTCGATAGACGCTTCTAGAAAAAGTTGTGATCGAGTTGCACGTAAATGTATATCAAAAATATGAAATTTCTCGTTTTTTTCTTTTTTTTTTTTTTTAGTTTTTATTGGACAGTTAAAAAGGCGTGTTAGGTCTTATCCGAGACTATCCAAATGTCACTGAGAATAAAGTCGACTCCGTTGGTTTTCTGTAAAGCTCGTGTTGTGCAAGTAAATCAGTTTCAGTTCAACGGTTAGATATAAATCTTTGTTGATGTAGTGACAGTCGGATTCGCACGCTCAAATAAATCCTATTGTGAAACAATATTTCTAAAACTTATGACGAAGTTGCCAATAAAATAAAAAGTACAAATTTCAGTCGAAATATTCCCTTCGATAACCAACAAGGTGCAACATTTGACGTTTTTAACCTGACATTCGACGTATAGACAAATGACATTTGACGTAACGTAATTTCAATTCGTTTTCTATGATGTAGTACGAGTCGTATACCAAATTTAATCCGCTACTTTGATTAAACAACAATTTTATACGATATCATAAGGAAACTGCTGTCGTTTTCACAAAGATATATATATATATATATATATATATATATATATATATATATATATATATATATATATATATATATATATATATATGAATTACCCCAAAGCTGTTTATAAATTAGTTTGTTTGTCTACGTATTCACGTCGACTCAAAAACAGTCGACTATCTAATTTAAGTTACCCTTAATGGGTGTGTATAAGAGACCATTGTAAATATAGTCCAAACGAAATAACTTTTGACCGCGGAAATGGAAAATGCGAAAACTTTGTTTGATATAGGATGACTTTAAGTGCGTCACGTGTAGATTTAGGGTAATTGCCCCGCATTATCATCTCGTTAAATAATATCCCATGGACAATATATTAAAAATTGAAACAAAAAGAAATAACGTCACTTTACAACTCTCTCTTTCTCTCTCTATCTATCTACTCGCCAATAAAATCGAAGCTTGTTAATCCCCGCCTTTTATCTACTCGCCAATCAAATCGAAGCTTGTTAATCTCCGCCTTTGACGTTTCCACCACCCGAAACTTCAACGTCACGGCGATCCAATCAGAATAGATCGAAGAGAGATACAAAACGGTACACCGATATTCTTACTTTATCTTTTAGCAGTTTTAGCATGAACCGACTCTGTCTATCTCTCTTATAAAGTAGTAAAGGATGTTTGAGTAGAAAGAAATAGGTAAATTAGCTGAGGTGTAGCTCAAATTTGCACACCAGAATCAGTACTGATTCAATATTAGACAAACGAAGACAGTATTAGGAAACTATGGCCAAAAGAGACGTAGTATCCGGAGCGAATGTACTATTAGAGTTTAATAAAGCATTTTCGTCGAAATGGACGATAAAATGAAGTCAAACTGGTCGGAAACGACAGCTGCACGTTCTCTGGATCAGAAGGAAAAACGTCGGTACCGGATAGAGTAGGAAAACTTTTACTGGAAGATCAGAAATAAAAAACTAGTAGCTTAAGATGAAATCCTTGGTTACTAAGTAATATATATGTTAGGGTTGAATTAATTGTCACCCCATCTTACATTTCCCTTATTGGGGAGACGAATTTGAGAAAAATAAATCCTGCTGATAATTAGTCAGTTTCGTTTACCGAACATTCAAATGT
Source organism: Diorhabda carinulata (assembly GCF_026250575.1). Lineage (NCBI taxonomy): Eukaryota > Metazoa > Arthropoda > Insecta > Coleoptera > Chrysomelidae > Diorhabda > Diorhabda carinulata. The sequence continues at coordinate 1,637,704 of NC_079463.1, forward strand.
ATATAAAAGAAAAGATCTTGTAATTAGAAAATTCTTCATCATACTTTTTTTTCCTTTTTTCTTTTTTTTTTTTCGTTACCTACAGGAACTTTGATACGAAACGAAATCGCTTGGAATACAATTTATCCGTTTTCCTTTAACTTCGCTACAAAAGAAAAATCCAATTAATGTACGCACGTTCAGACAGCTAAATAATTTGCGAAATCTGTTGCAGATGGCTAAAAACTAAACTAAGTTGAAATACAGGACCGTATTTCCTTAAATTTGTCGAGTAACATTTTTCGAACGCCACGCCTCATAATTAACGCACATATTCGTTGTAATCTGAATTTATTGAGCACTTCGTTCGTTCATATTCGTTTATAAATTCGTTCATTTGTTGATGGATTCGTCAGTTAATTAGATGATTCGTCCATTGATCAGATTGTTAATTGATTCGTTTGGTGCTTCAGTTATTAATTCGTTGATTGTGCCATTGATTCGTTGATTGTTTTATTGATTCTTTGATTGTTCCATTGATTCGTTGGTTGTTTTATTGATTCTTTGATTGTTCCATTGATTCGTTGATTGTTCCATTGATTCGTTGGTTGTTTCATTGATTGTTTCATTGATTCGTTGATTGTTTTATTGATTCTTCGACTGTTCCATTGATTCTTCGATTGTTCCATTGATTCTTCGATTGTTCCATTGATTCGTTAATTGTTTTATTGATTCTTCGATTGTTCCATTGATTCGTTGATTGTTCCATTGATTTGTTGAGTGTTTTCTTGATTGTTTCATTGATTCTCTGATTGTTTCATTTATTCGTTAATTGTTTTATTGATTCTTCGATTGTTCCATTGATTCGTTAATTGTTTTATTGATTCTTCGATTATTTTATTGATTCTTCGATTGTTCCATTGATTCGTTGATTGTTCCATTGATTTGTTGAGTGTTTTCTTGATTGTTTCATTGATTCTCTGATTGTTTCATTGATTCGTTAATTGATTTATTGATTCTTCGATTGTTCCATTGATTCTTCGATTGTTCCATTGATTCGTTTATTGGTTTATTGATTCTTCGATTGTTCCATTGATTCGTTGATTGTTCCATTGATTTGTTGAGTGTTTTCTTGATTGTTTCATTGATTCTCTGATTGTTTCATTTATTCGTTAATTGTTTTATTGATTCTTCGATTGTTCCATTGATTCGTTAATTGTTTTATTGATTCTTCGATTATTTTATTGATTCTTCGATTGTTCCATTGATTCGTTGATTGTTCCATTGATTTGTTGAGTGTTTTCTTGATTGTTTCATTGATTCTCTGATTGTTTCATTGATTCGTTAATTGATTTATTGATTCTTCGATTGTGTCATTGATTCGTTGATTGTTCCATTGATTCGTTGATTGTTCCATTGATTTGTTGAGTGTTTTCTTGATTGTTTCATTGATTCTCTGATTGTTTCATTTATTCGATAATTGTTTTATTGATTCTTCGATTATTTTATTGATTCTTCGATTGTTCCATTGATTCGTTGATTGTTCCATTGATTCGTTGATTGTTCCATTGATTTGTTGAGTGTTTTCTTGATTGTTTTATTGATTCTCTGATTGTTTCATTTATTCGTTAATTGTTTTATTGATTCTTCGATTGTTCCATTGATTCGTTAATTGTTTTATTGATTCTTCGATTATTTTATTGATTCTTCGATTGTTCCATTGATTCGTTGATTGTTCCATTGATTTGTTGAGTGTTTTCTTGATTGTTTCATTGATTCTCTGATTGTTTCATTGATTCGTTAATTGATTTATTGATTCTTCGATTGTTCCATTGATTCTTCGATTGTTCCATTGATTCTTCGATTGTTCCATTGATTCGTTTATTGGTTTATTGATTCTTCGATTGTTCCATTGATTCGTTGATTGTTCCATTGATTTGTTGAGTGTTTTCTTGATTGTTTCATTGATTCTCTGATTGTTTCATTTATTCGTTAATTGTTTTATTGATTCTTCGATTGTTCCATTGATTCGTTAATTGTTTTATTGATTCTTCGATTATTTTATTGATTCTTCGATTGTTCCATTGATTCGTTGATTGTTCCATTGATTTGTTGAGTGTTTTCTTGATTGTTTCATTGATTCTCTGATTGTTTCATTGATTCGTTAATTGATTTATTGATTCTTCGATTGTTCCATTGATTCTTCGATTGTTCCATTGATTCGTTTATTGGTTTATTGATTCTTCGATTGTTCCATTGATTCGTTGATTGTTCCATTGATTTGTTGAGTGTTTTCTTGATTGTTTCATTGATTCTCTGATTGTTTCATTTATTCGTTAATTGTTTTATTGATTCTTCGATTGTTCCATTGATTCGTTAATTGTTTTATTGATTCTTCGATTATTTTATTGATTCTTCGATTGTTCCATTGATTCGTTGATTGTTCCATTGATTTGTTGAGTGTTTTCTTGATTGTTTCATTGATTCTCTGATTGTTTCATTGATTCGTTAATTGATTTATTGATTCTTCGATTGTGTCATTGATTCGTTGATTGTTCCATTGATTCGTTGATTGTTCCATTGATTTGTTGAGTGTTTTCTTGATTGTTTCATTGATTCTCTGATTGTTTCATTTATTCGATAATTGTTTTATTGATTCTTCGATTATTTTATTGATTCTTCGATTGTTCCATTGATTCGTTGATTGTTCCATTGATTCGTTGATTGTTCCATTGATTTGTTGAGTGTTTTCTTGATTGTTTTATTGATTCTCTGATTGTTTCATTTATTCGTTAATTGTTTTATTGATTCTTCGATTGTTCCATTGATTCGTTAATTGTTTTATTGATTCTTCGATTATTTTATTGATTCTTCGATTGTTCCATTGATTCGTTGATTGTTCCATTGATTTGTTGAGTGTTTTCTTGATTGTTTCATTGATTCTCTGATTGTTTCATTGATTCGTTAATTGATTTATTGATTCTTCGATTGTGTCATTGATTCGTTGATTGTTCCATTGATTCGTTGATTGTTCCATTGATTTGTTGAGTGTTTTCTTGATTGTTTCATTGATTCTCTGATTGTTTCATTTATTCGATAATTGTTTTATTGATTCTTCGATTATTTTATTGATTCTTCGATTGTTCCATTGATTCGTTGATTGTTCCATTGATTCGTTGATTGTTCCATTGATTTGTTGAGTGTTTTCTTGATTGTTTTATTGATTCTCTGATTGTTTCATTTATTCGTTAATTGTTTTATTGATTCTTCGATTGTTCCATTGATTCGTAAATTGTTTTATTGATTCTTCGATTATTTTATTGATTCTTCGATTGTTCCATTGATTCGTTGATTGTTCCATTGATTTGTTGAGTGTTTTCTTGATTGTTTCATTGATTCTCTGATTGTTTCATTTATTCGATAATTGTTTTATTGATTCTTCGATTGTTTCATTGATTCGTTAATTGTTTTATTGATTCTTCGATTGTTTTATTGATTCTTCGATTGTTCCATTGATTCGTTGATTGTTCCATTGATTCGTTGATTGTTCCATTGATTTGTTGAGTGTTTTCTTGATTGTTTCATTGATTCTCTGATTGTTTCATTTATTCGATAATTGTTTTATTGATTCTTCGATTATTTTATTGATTCTTCGATTGTTCCATTGATTCGTTGATTGTTCCATTGATTCGTTGATTGTTCCATTGATTTGTTGAGTGTTTTCTTGATTGTTTTATTGATTCTCTGATTGTTTCATTTATTCGTTAATTGTTTTATTGATTCTTCGATTGTTCCATTGATTCGTTAATTGTTTTATTGATTCTTCGATTATTTTATTGATTCTTCGATTGTTCCATTGATTCGTTGATTGTTCCATTGATTTGTTGAGTGTTTTCTTGATTGTTTCATTGATTCTCTGATTGTTTCATTGATTCGTTAATTGATTTATTGATTCTTCGATTGTGTCATTGATTCGTTGATTGTTCCATTGATTCGTTGATTGTTCCATTGATTTGTTGAGTGTTTTCTTGATTGTTTCATTGATTCTCTGATTGTTTCATTTATTCGATAATTGTTTTATTGATTCTTCGATTATTTTATTGATTCTTCGATTGTTCCATTGATTCGTTGATTGTTCCATTGATTCGTTGATTGTTCCATTGATTTGTTGAGTGTTTTCTTGATTGTTTTATTGATTCTCTGATTGTTTCATTTATTCGTTAATTGTTTTATTGATTCTTCGATTGTTCCATTGATTCGTAAATTGTTTTATTGATTCTTCGATTATTTTATTGATTCTTCGATTGTTCCATTGATTCGTTGATTGTTCCATTGATTTGTTGAGTGTTTTCTTGATTGTTTCATTGATTCTCTGATTGTTTCATTGATTCGTTAATTGATTTATTGATTCTTCGATTGTTTCATTGATTCGTTAATTGTTTTATTGATTCTTCGATTGTTTTATTGATTCTTCGATTGTTCCATTGATTCGTTGATTGTTCCATTGATTTGTTGAGTGTTTTCTTGATTGTTTCATTGATTCTCTGATTGTTTCATTGATTCTCTGATTGTTCCATTGATTTGTTGATTGTTTCATTGATTTATTGGAGTATTCTTTTATAGATTCGTTCATTCGTTGATTGATTTGTCGACTCGTTGATGGATTCGTCCGTTGATGAGATGATTTGTCCAGTAATTGATTCGTTCCATTGATCCGTTAATTGTTTTCTTGATTGTTCCATTCATTCGTGAATTGATTCGTCAACTTGCCAAATAATTCGTTCATTGATCCGACGATTCTTTCATTGATAATTGATTCGTTGAATGCATCAGTAATTCATTAGTTGATTGTTTCAATGCTTCACTGATTGTTTCATTAATTCGTTAAAGTTGTCGTATATCGATTCGTTCATTTGACGATTTATTCGTTGATCCTCTAAGAGATTCGATCACCGATTGATTCGTTGATTTATTAATAGAATTTTTCATTAAATCATTAATGGCGTCTATGAATAAATCCTTGAATAATCCATTGATTCGTCGAACAATCCGTTAATCCATTCGTTGATTTATTTATTGATTCGTTGAATGTTTTATTGATTCGTTAGAGGATTTAGTCATCGATTCGTTAATTCGTTAAGAGAATTGTTTGTAGAAATTTGTTGTATGATTGTTTGAGGGATTCATTGATTATTTCATTAACTATTTTAAGGAATCGTTCAACTTTTGATTGTTTCGATGATTCGTCGAAGGATTGATTCTTTAAATGGATTCTTTCATCTTTTCGTTCATTCATTTGGAAGGTCTGTGGATTATTACGTTTATGGATTCGTTCAACTTTTAATTGATTTGTTAATCTGTTGATTGATTCGTTAATCTGTTGATTGATTCGTTGATTCATTTGCGGATTCGTTTATCGATTCAATATCTCATAATTTTTGTTATCTCTACTAGAATAAAATAATTTTCGAACATTCTGTACACTATCAACGGAAAAAATTACTCAAATTTGTTTCTAATAAACTGTCGCATTGAAATTTCAAATTTCAAGTCGTTTCAGATGCTCCCGCGAGTATTTCCATCGAAATATTATTTTATTATATTTTTTTTTCTGTCTTTCCGTCTGATTGTATAAAACAACTTTTTCCATAACATAAAGTTAAAATATATTTTTTGACGTGTCTATATATCAAAAATCATCTGATTCGGATGTTTTCTCGTTTTTCATTCGTATCTAAACATGAATTTTCGAATTTAATAACAACTTCAACATCTCCGATCGTCTAGAAAGTTTCACCTCCGAGTTGTTGCCACTGATGCGTCGTCGTTGAAAAGGAGGCGGTAAAAAAAAAGGCAGTTTCGTCAACCCCGACAGTCTGTAGCATGTATAAATATTCCCTGACTACGGATTTTTGTTTGATGTTTTAAATTTGATCTAGTCGAGGGAGCCGCCCTGCGGGCACATATGTTTGGATTGTTCGTAATCTCTGCCTGGCTGACCGCACGAATATATAAATTCGGATTTCGCTGTTATCGACAACATTTTTCGTCGATTGGTTATGGACGACGAAACCGAGCCAATAATCAAATCAAATCTAGCAAAATATTGGATATTCATCTATTCGAATGATATACAGAGTAGATGACGTGAATTTGATGTATGATTTGGCTTCCGGTAACTCCAGCCAGAAGATTGTGTACTGAATAAAGCAAGTAAACTAATTTTTACATATTTCAGGACGACAACTATTCCTAAGGTTCTCCAAGAACAGCTTCTTCGCCTCTTGTACATCCAGAAAGTGCTTGCCATGGAAGTAGAGGATTATCCAGCAAGACTCGTTGAAGTACTCTGATTTCACGCTAGACGGTTTTATTTATTCCCATACTTGACATTTATTTGCAGACATTAGCAAATGGAGCCCTTCCTCACAACCTAAATATTCATCTTGGTAACATTTTCACTATTAGGTGGATTGGTCGGGGAGGTGTATTTGCATGGCCACCACATTCCCCTGAATTAAATACAATGGATTAATTTCGATTCATAGATATAAAGTAAACGCCCAAATTATGTAGCACATTCATTTAAAAACCAAGTATTAATAATATTTGAATTACGAACTCACATAAAATTGATTCGTTGATGATTCTTTGATTATCTAGAGAATTCGTTTATAGATTCGTTAATTGTTCATTTGATTGATTCGTTGATTGTTCTATTGAATGTTTCATTGATTAGTTAATTGTTTCGTTGATTGTTCCATTTATTCGTTAATTGTTTGATTGATTCGTTGTTTGTTCAGTTGATTGTTCCATTGATTCGTTGATTGTTCTATAGATTCGTTAATTGTTTTATTGATTCGTTGATTGTTCTATTGATTGTTCCATTGATTCGTTAATTGTTAATTTGATTGATTCGTTGATTGTTCTATTGAATGTTTCATTGATTAGTTAATTGTTTCGTTGATTGTTCCATTTATTCGTTAATTGTTTGATTGATTCGTTGTTTGTTTTGTTGATTGTTCCATTGATTCGTTAATTGTTAATTTGATTGATTCGTTGATTGTTCTATTGAATGTTTCATTGATTAGTTAATTGTTTCGTTGATTGTTCCATTTATTCGTTAATTGTTTGATTGATTCGTTGTTTGTTTTGTTGATTGTTCCATTGATTCGTTAATTGTTAATTTGATTGATTCGTTGATTGTTCTATTGAATGTTTCATTGATTCGTTAATTGTTAATTTGATTGATTCGTTGATTGTTCTATTGAATGTTTCATTGATTAGTTAATTGTTTCGTTGATTGTTCCATTTATTCGTTAATTGTTTGATTGATTCGTTGTTTGTTTTGTTGATTGTTCCATTGATTCGTTAGTTGTTCCATTGATTCGTTAATTGTTTTATTGATTCGTTGATTGTTCCATTGATTCGTTAATTGTTTTATTGATTCGTTGATTGTTCTATTGATTGTTCCATTGATTCGTTAATTGTTTTATTGATTCGTTGATTGTTCTATTGATTGTTCCATTGATTCGTTAATTGTTAATTTGATTGATTCGTTGATTGTTCTATTGAATGTTTCATTGATTAGTTAATTGTTTTGTTGATTGTTCCATTGATTCGTTAATTGTTAATTTGATTGATTCGTTGATTGTTCTATTGAATGTTTCATTGATTAGTTAATTGTTTCGTTGATTGTTCCATTTATTCGTTAATTGTTTGATTGATTCGTTGTTCGTTTTGTTGATTGTTCCATTGATTCGTTAGTTGTTCCATTGATTCGTTAATTGTTTTATTGATTCGTTGATTGTTCCATTGATTCGTTAATTGTTTTATTGATTCGTTGTTTGTTTTGTTGATTGTTCCATTGATTCGTTAATTGTTAATTTGATTGATTCGTTGATTGTTCTATTGAATGTTTCATTGATTAGTTAATTGTTTCGTTGATTGTTCCATTTATTCGCTAATTGTTTTATTGATTCGTTGATTGTTTTGTTGATTGTTCCATTTATTCGTTAATTGTTTGATTGATTCGTTGTTTGTTTTGTTGATTGTTCCATTGATTCGTTAATTGTTAATTTGATTGATTCGTTGATTGTTCTATTGAATGTTTCATTGATTAGTTAATTGTTTCGTTGATTGTTCCATTTATTCGTTAATTGTTTGATTGATTCGTTGTTTGTTTTGTTGATTGTTCCATTGATTCGTTAATTGTTAATTTGATTGATTCGTTGATTGTTCTATTGAATGTTTCATTGATTAGTTAATTGTTTCGTTGATTGTTCCATTTATTCGTTAATTGTTTGATTGATTCGTTGTTTGTTTTGTTGATTGTTCCATTGATTCGTTAGTTGTTCCATTGATTCGTTAATTGTTTTATTGATTCGTTGATTGTTCCATTGATTCGTTAATTGTTTTATTGATTCGTTGATTGTTCTATTGATTGTTCCATTGATTCGTTAATTGTTTTATTGATTCGTTGATTGTTCTATTGAATGTTTAATTGATTAGTTAATTGTTTCGTTGATTGTTCCATTTATTCGTTAATTGTTTGATTGATTCGTTGTTTGTTTTGTTGATTGTTCCATTGATTCGTTAATTGTTAATTTGATTGATTCGTTGATTGTTCTATTGAATGTTTCATTGATTAGTTAATTGTTTCGTTGATTGTTCCATTTATTCGTTAATTGTTTGATTGATTCGTTGTTCGTTTTGCTGATTGTTCCATGGATTCGTTAGTTGTTCCATTGATTCGTTAATTGTTTTATTGATTCGTTGATTGTTCCATTGATTCGTTAATTGTTTTATTGATTCGTTGATTGTTCCATTGATTCGTTAATTGTTTTATTGATTCGTCGATTGTTCTATTGATTGTTCCATTGATTCGTTAATTGTTAATTTGATTGATTCGTTGATTGTTCTATTGAATGTTTCATTGATTAGTTAATTGTTCCGTTGATTGTTCCATTAATTCGTCAAATGTTTTATTGATTCGTTGATCTATAGATTCGTTAACAGTTCATTTGATTTTTCCATTGATTGGTTAATTTGATTGATTCGTTGATTTGTTCGAAGATTCGTTCATAGATTCGTTCATTTATTGATTGATTCGTCGAATAGTTGATGAATCCGTCCGTTGATTAGATGATTCGACCATTAATCATATTATTAATTGACTCTTTAAGTACTTCAGTTATTAATTCATAAAATTCAGGGTGATTTTAAAAAAAATCACCAAAAAAATAATGTATTACTATGTTGATTCAACTTTTATATCTTAATTCTTGAATATCTCCAATTTTGTACAGGATATTGAACTTGAAATTCATTATAACTTTTTCACATACCCCGTATAACCTATACTATTGTAAAGTCATCAAATATGCAATGAAATATTGGGTGTTTTATATAAAAAAAACTTGTAAATAATACTGAAACGTAAAAATTTTTGTCTCAAAGGACAAAGGAAGTACCGAACTTTACCACATCAATAAATCACCCTGTATATTTGGAAAAGTATTAGTTTTATCAAAAGAACAAGAAAAAAATGTAAGAATTCAATTAAGTGAGATATATTTCGAGAAAACGTCTCTAGAATTCGAGTTATTTAATTGAGTCGATGAAATCGATATTTCTAGATAGAACTCCACCAAAGGAATAAAGTATATCCATTCAGGTTATGAATATTGAAGTCAAATTCTTCCTTATTGTTATACAACTATGAAAAAATTCTCTATCTTTTGTACTTTTTCGGAATTTTCATCTTTCTAAACACGATTCTTGAAATCTAACAGAATATCGAGCAATGCGAAACGTTTCGCGAATTGTTGAACGTTTTATATCCAGCACTTATTAACCCAAATATTTGATAGCAAATCTAAACGTAAAATTCCGATTAATTTTTCTAGTTTTTCCCTTTTTCTGTGCGTATCGAACTGCTAATTACGGTTTGTCTCGCTCCCAGTCGTTTCCATGCGGAACGTCTGGCCATCCATCAAGACCAAGTTCGGTTGATTAGTCCCGTTGGTCTGTTGGAAAGAAGAGACGGGGTTTAATAGCGAAAGTGGCCTTATTTGAACCACGATATGCCGTTTCTACGGTAAAACCGTAGATTGCTGTAGACGGGGACGAAAAGAGAAGGATTACCGCTCGGAAATTGCGACGCATTACTCTGTCGAGTGAAAAATAAATGGAAATTTTTACATGTCAAATGTACAAACATTCTGTTGAAATTAGATCCGATTAGACAACAAAACTACTACAAATGGTTGATGATTTGTCGGGTTCTTCGATGTTTTATCTTAGTTTTTGATATCTGGATACTCAATTTTTAATTTTATGTTCGCAATAACAAGCGAACAAATTTTGAAAAAATTGAAACATTCTGGTAGTCTTCCATCCATCAAATAAACATTTTTACTGCGTATTATCAAAGATCGTACTTCTAGTATGAGGAAAAACTTTTTCCTGATGGGCGGATTGGTCGGGGAGGTCCGTAAAATAAACATTCATCTTGGTGACCATGAAAGATGGACGTCCAGACTTCCATGGCGACCGACGTTTTGGCTAACCATAAATTCCCGACGAAGTAACTACGAAAACTACCAGTTCGAAACGTTTAGCGGTGCTGGAAGTCTTCTTTGTTGAAAGCAAATCTTTTTCTAACCTCTAACCTAGACGCGCAGTCTCGTTATTTAATAGACAAACGTCATACGTTGACAGATGACATACGGTAACGTGTTTAAGTGGCTTAACGTTTATGTCTGAGTCTAAGCTTCCCAAATATGTATCGTACAATGCAAATAAACGTGTTTCCATTGTGATAATTCGTTGGGTATATTATTTTACGGATAAACCTCGTAATTACGACAATTTATTGCTGTTTTTTGACATGTTCAATTTGTACATGTCATTTTCTACGTTTTGAATCGATGTCATTTCAAATTCTTGTTTATAAAACTCGAAATTTCCCTACTAGTTTAGTGGCAAGCCTGGAAAACCCCGCTTGAGAGGTAAAATAACCTCACTTTTTCGCTTTAACACAAATTTTCTATTCCAAAATATAAAAAATGATAATTTTTTCAATTTATTTCATATCTTGTTGCTTTTTTTTATTATCTACGCCGTTTTTTAACAAATTGAAATGATTCTTTTGCTGGAATATAAGTCTACAATCTAATAATACTTTTTTAGTATCTAAATTATGTGGTGCGGAAAGATAAACACCTAATCATCATTTTAGTATTTGTTATAAAGCACAAACGTTTTGTTTTATCCAGGGAAATTGAGTTCGGAAGCTATTGTTACTGTTCCCGCTATAAAATTTATCTAACAACGCCGGGTAATCTCTTAGGAGACCGAAAACAATGCTACATCATCGGCATACATAATTTCTGTGTTCATACACTTCAACTCCGCCAGGAGTTTATTCAATAAAGATTACAAAATGTATTAACAGCCACCAATTATTAACCCTCGTCAGAAACTTACAAATAAAGATGAAAAACTTGGTAAATTAATCAGATTGAGATTTATTACAAGTTTAACATTACAAAACTAAGTTTGTTATCATTATTCGAACGCAAAATATAACCTAAAAAGACGTACTGAGTTTCCTCGATGAGGTTATGTCGTTAAAACATTTTAACTCGCTTCTGATATACGTATAATAAGCTCAACTAATATTTTAATTGATTATAATTATCTTAAATAGATGTCAGATTTAACATTCTATTCAGTTTTGTTTTTTATTGTGGCAAAACTGATGTAAAAATGTCAAAATTGACATTGTCAGTTTTGACATTTGGTATTTAAGTTTTTAGGTATGGCAAAACTGATGTAAAAATGTCAAAACTGACATTTGACATTTGGTGATGAATTAATTTCGTGAAAATCGTACAAAATCAGATTTTTTTTTCCAAAAAACATCGATATTGCAAAACGAAAATCAATGGGTGAATGAATAGGGACAAAACATGATTATTAACGAAACAAGACATATACAAGGTGTTTCAAAAAAAGGTGATTCTATCTATCTAGGATAGACAGAAAGATATTTGGGTTTTGATCAGTTAAAAATTTTCGTATTCAAAATAAAAGACGTCGTGTTGTTATTTTCAGTGGGTTTGGGTTCTTTTTTTGAGAAATGATGAAGAAATTATACTTGTTTCGATTAACGAAACTCTTGCCGAACTTGAAAGTTTTTAAAAATTACAAATTGGTTAGGTTAGGTCACAATTTTTGTGTCACTGTCACTTGTCACTCGTCCCCTGCCAACTTAACTAAATTAAAAATTAATATAAACGTGGCTACCAACTATATAAAACAAAATAGTGTGAGATAGAATTAGGTCGGGTCAGCTGTTAATTTGATCAAATATAAACACGTTGAACAAACAAAAATTCGACAAAAAGAATTTCGAAAATTTTCGTTTAAGGGCTGTTTTTTCTGGTAATGGCCCTTGGACTAGTCTATAATGATAAGGATGTAGCTGTTGCTTTTTAAGTAACCTCCAAGTACTCGAAAAAGACGCTAACTATTAGATTTTGTTCAACTAAATTTAAAATCATATTTTCTTTATTAATGATTCCTGTTTTTGGCCTATCAGGATTTATTTTCTCGTATCTCACATTCCCAGTTTCCCGACGACGTCATTCAAATGTATTTTTACTAGACACAACGTCGTAACTATCAATAAATGACAGTGTTCCATGGCAAACTCGATAAAACGCTGCAACCGTTAAGTCCAATAAGTCCAAATCTGCGTCTTCTTGTCTTTCAAGTTGATCCAAATCCAACAAAAGTTGTCGCGTTCGATGCACTTCGAAGCGCATAAAAACTCGAGTTTGAATTTAATGTAATAAATGTCAAATATTTGATACTTTTGACAGTTGACATTTGATAATAATGAAAATATTGACATTATTTTCTTCGATAAAATTTTTTGATAACTGTAGAAATGAATGACAGTGTTCCAATCGATAAAACGTTGCAGCCGTGTAAAATTCAAAGTTAAATAATTATCGAGGGCCTAATCATCTTTCCCCGATAATTTTTGAAGTGTGGTTGATAAGATTCTGCTCTTAGTGGTTGGGATGGCGTTTTAGAGAGGTTTATAAGGCCAAATCTACGTCTTCTTGTCTTTCAAGTTGATCCAAATTCAACGAGTTTGAACATGATGTAATAAATGTCAAATGTCAAATATTTGATACTTTTGACATTTGACATTTGACAATAATGAAAATATTGACATTATAGACATTATTTTCTTCGATAAAATTTTTTGATAACTGTAGAAATGAATGACAGTGTTCCAATCGATAAAACGCTGTAGCCGTGTAAAATTCAAAGTTAAATAATTATCGAGGGCCTAATCATCTTTCCCCGATAATTTTTGAAGTGTGGTTGATAAGATTCTGCTCTTAGTGGTTGGGATGGCGCTTTAGACAGGTTTATAAGGCCAAATCTGCGTCTTCTTGTCTTTCAAGTTGATCCAAATTCAACGAGTTTGAATTTAATGTAATAAATGTCAAATGTCAAATATTTGATACTTTTGACATTTGACATTTGACAATAATGAAAATATTGACATTATAGACATTATTTTCTTCGATAAAATTTTTTGATAACTGTAGAAATGAATGACAGTGTTCCAATCGATAAAACGCTGCAGCCGTGTAAAATTCAAAGTTAAATAATTATCGAGGGCCTAATCATCTTTCCCCGATAATTTTTGAAGTGTGGTTGATAAGATTCTGCTCTTAGTGGTTGGGATGGCGCTTTAGACAGGTTTATAAGGCCAAATCTGCGTCTTCTTGTCTTTCAAGTTGATCCAAATCCAACAAAAGTTGTCGCGCTCGATGCACTTCGAAGCGCATAAAAACTCGAGTTTGAATTTAATGTAATAAATGTCAAATGTCAAATATTTGATACTTTTGACATTTGACATTTGACAATAATGAAAATATTGACATTATTATGATAAGTGTAGAAACAACCCGTTTAGAGGGGCTCGTCTTGAAAATTTACCATAAAACTTGTCATCGTACTTGATAAACTAACACTTAACAATATAATTTGCATACATTTCCCAGTCCTATCCTGAAGGGTGACTAGCAAAAACGTTGGAAATACCAGGTTCCGGTTGTCGCGAACACGAGCACAGTTTATTGGAATTACGGCTCAATTTAAGAAAGAGCACATCCCTTTAGAGTACCCAACTACAAAAAAGAGGAAACAACTCTCGAAATAAAACTTTCCAGCTCTTAAGCTCGCAGAGAGATATTATGCTTTTGTGTACAAGTGACTCCGGCTTGCCATAATTTATTTTTCAATTTTATTTTCATAAATTTCAAGTACGCCATTCTCGCGAAATTAATACGAACCGACGTCGAATTATACAGTTTCCATTCAATATTTCTGCGTGTATTTCGAAATAAAAAAGAAACTGTAAACATTTGTTTTATGAAATTGGTAAAAAAAAAATTCGAAACTGCTGTATTCAATTATGGATTCCACGTTTTAGGATCGGGGAGGCCTTACTAATTTAATTCGAGTCTAATCACTTTGATTAAGTTCGACGTAATGGAATTTCCTTTTTATATTTCGTTGGTATGATGTTCGCTTCAATTTTAATGACCCCCCAATACGTGGGGGGTCATTAAAACTCCTCGTTCCTTCAAGAAATGATTTCGAAAGCGATTAAACAAGTCGTACCGAAGAAAAGCGCTGGTGAACTAAGGCTGTGTAAACTGGCATCTTTATCGTATGAAAGGGGCCTTATTGGAAACTTGAGAGCAGTTGTGGAGGAGGTATCCGCCTAAAAATGGACTGCAACTGACTAAGAAGAAGTTTAGTATTTGTGGATAAATCATTAACCAGATTTTTAATTGCGACAAACATATTTCACTTTACGGTAACGTGGAATTAATATCCGACGATTCAAAAAGAACCGAATGACAAATTCGAATTCCTCCAACATAAACCAATTTCCATTGATTAATTCCATGGAGCCGTTAACGTCTGTTTTTGTAAACTGTATAAACACTAACGCAATTTTCATGGCAATTCATTTCGACGAACTGTATTTAATAAATCGAAGTAATTTGCGGAATTTTCCATTATATCCTTTATGAAAAACGATTTTTCGATTATTTGGTTTTGCGTACTTTTCCGGTAGTTTGCGTTTTAAATCGTATACGTACAGATTTTAGCTAAAAATAAAGGTTGTGCTGGATTTTTTTGAGAAAACTACTACTGTCTGAACCGAAAATAATATTTTTATGTCACAGGATTTCATGAAAATCGGTTCTGTACGGGACACCCGATTTTTTTCTTCAATTCCTTCGATAACCTTAACAGATTGAAATGAGGTTAACTTTATTAGTGCAGACCTGACGAGGTCCACGCTAGAAGCCATCCTGATGATCCCATTCGAAATAAATTAATTTTCCATCAAGTTTCCATATAAGGAGCCTCTCAGGATCACCTTATTGAAAATTAAACAGGTTCGTATCAAGTTTCAAGCTTTCATGGTCATATCCATGCGAGGAATCTAAGGATCTCCGTACTAGAATGAAGATTGACTCTATTGAAGATTTGTCAATTCTAATTCAAGCTATCCAGGTCTTGTAAATGCAAGGAATCTCTAAGGATCTCCGTACTAGAATGAAGATTGACCCTATTGAAGATTTGTCAATTCTAATTCAAGCTATCCAGGTCTTGTAAATGCGAGGAATCTCTACGGATCTCCGTACTAGAATGAAGATTGACACTATTGAAGATTTGTCAATTCTAATTCAAGCTATCCAGGTCTTGTAAATGCAAGGAATCTCTAAGGATCTCCGTACTAGAATGAAGATTGACTCTATTGAAGATTTGTCAATTCTAATTCAAGCTATCCAGGTCTTGTAAATGCAAGGAATCTCTAAGGATCTCCGTACTAGAATGAAGATTGACCCTATTGAAGATTTGTTGAATCTAATTCAAGCTATCCAGGTCTTGTAAATGCGAGGAATCTCTAAGGATCTCCGTACTAGAATGAAGATTGACCCTATTGAAGATTTGTTGAATCTAATTCAAGCTATCCAGGTCTTGTAAATGCGAGGAATCTCTAAGGATCTCCGTACTAGAATGAAGATTGACCCTATTGAAGATTTGTCAATTCTAATTCAAGCTATCCAGGTCTTGTAAATGCAAGGAATCTCTAAGGATCTCCGTACTAGAATGAAGATTGACCCTATTGAAGATTTGTTGAATCTAATTCAAGCTATCCAGGTCTTGTAAATGCGAGGAATCTCTAAGGATCTCCGTACTAGAATGAAGATTGACTCTATTGAAGATTTGTCAATTCTAATTGAAGCTATCCAGGTCTTGTAAATGCAAGGAATCTCTAAGGATCTCCGTACTAGAATGAAGATTGACCCTATTGAAGATTTGTTGAATCTAATTCAAGCTATCCAGGTCTTGTAAATGCGAGGAATCTCTAAGGATCTCCGTACTAGAATGAAGATTGACCCTATTGAAGATTTGTTGAATCTAATTCAAGCTATCCAGGTCTTGTAAATGCGAGGAATCTCTAAGGATCTCCGTACTAGAATGAAGATTGACCCTATTGAAGATTTGTCAATTCTAATTCAAGCTATCCAGGTCTTGTAAATGCAAGGAATCTCTAAGGATCTCCGTACTAGAATGAAGATTGACCCTATTGAAGATTTGTCAATTCTAATTCAAGCTATCCAGGTCTTGTAAATGCGAGGAATCTCTAAGGATCTCCGTACTAGAATGAAGATTGACCCTATTGAAGATTTGTTGAATCTAATTCAAGCTATCCAGGTCTTGTAAATGCGAGGAATCTCTAAGGATCTCCGTACTAGAATGAAGATTGACCCTATTGAAGATTTGTCAATTCTAATTCAAGCTATCCAGGTCTTGTAAATGCAAGGAATCTCTAAGGATCTCCGTACTAGAATGAAGATTGACCCTATTGAAGATTTGTTGAATCTAATTCAAGCTATCCAGGTCTTGTAAATGCGAGGAATCTCTAAGGATCTCCGTACTAGAATGAAGATTGACCCTATTGAAGATTTGTTGAATCTAATTCAAGCTATCCAGGTCTTGTAAATGCGAGGAATCTCTAAGGATCTCCGTACTAGAATGAAGATTGACCCTATTGAAGATTTGTCAATTCTAATTCAAGCTATCCAGGTCTTGTAAATGCGAGGAATCTCTAAGGATCTCCGTACTAGAATGAAGATTGACCCTATTGAAGATTTGTCAATTCTAATTCAAGCTATCCAGGTCTTGTAAATGCGAGGAATCTCTAAGGATCTCCGTACTAGAATGAAGATTGACCCTATTGAAGATTTGTTGATTCTAATTCAAGCTATCCAGGTCTTGTAAATGCAAGGAATCTCTAAGGATCTCCGTACTAGAATGAAGATTGACCCTATTGAAGATTTGTTGAATCTAATTCAAGCTATCCAGGTCTTGTAAATGCGAGGAATCTCTAAGGATCTCCGTACTAGAATGAAGATTGACCCTATTGAAGATTTGTTGAATCTAATTCAAGCTATCCAGGTCTTGTAAATGCAAGGAATCTCTAAGGATCTCCGTACTAGAATGAAGATTGACCCTATTGAAGATTTGTCAATTCTAATTCAAGCTATCCAGGTCTTGTAAATGCGAGGAATCTCTAAGGATCTCCGTACTAGAATGAAGATTGACTCTATTGAAGATTTGTTGATTCTAATTCAAGCTATCCAGGTCTTGTAAATGCAAGGAATCTCTAAGGATCTCCGTACTAGAATGAAGATTGACCCTATTGAAGATTTGTTGAATCTAATTCAAGCTATCCAGGTCTTGTAAATGCAAGGAATCTCTAAGGATCTCCGTACTAGAATGAAGATTGACCCTATTGAAGATTTGTCAATTCTAATTCAAGCTATCCAGGTCTTGTAAATGCAAGGAATCTCTAAGGATCTCCGTACTAGAATAAAGATTGACTCTATTGAAGATTTGTTGATTCTAATTCAAGCTATCCAGGTCTTGTAAATGCAAGGAATCTCTAAGGATCTCCGTACTAGAATGAAGATTGACTCTATTGAAGATTTGTTGATTCTAATTCAAGCTATCCAGGTCTTGTAAATGCAAGGAATCTCTAAGGATCTCCGTACTAGAATGAAGATTGACCCTATTGAAGATTTGTTGAATCTAATTCAAGCTATCCAGGTCTTGTAAATGCAAGGAATCTCTAAGGATCTCCGTACTAGAATGAAGATTGACCCTATTGAAGATTTGTCAATTCTAATTCAAGCTATCCAGGTCTTGTAAATGCAAGGAATCTCTAAGGATCTCCGTACTAGAATGAAGATTGACCCTATTGAAGATTTGTCAATTCTAATTCAAGCTATCCAGGTCTTGTAAATGCAAGGAATCTCTAAGGATCTCCGTACTAGAATAAAGATTGACTCTATTGAAGATTTGTCAATTCTAATTCAAGCTATCCAGGTCTTGTAAATGCAAGGAATCTCTAAGGATCTCCGTACTAGAATGAAGATTGACCCTATTGAAGATTTGTCAATTCTAATTCAAGCTATCCAGGTCTTGTAAATGCAAGGAATCTCTAAGGATCTCCGTACTAGAATGAAGATTGACCCTATTGAAGATTTGTTGAATCTAATTCAAGCTATCCAGGTCTTGTAAATGCAAGGAATCTCTAAGGATCTCCGTACTAGAATGAAGATTGACCCTATTGAAGATTTGTCAATTCTAATTCAAGCTATCCAGGTCTTGTAAATGCAAGGAATCTCTAAGGATCTCCGTACTAGAATGAAGATTGACCCTATTGAAGATTTGTCAATTCTAATTCAAGCTATCCAGGTCTTGTAAATGCAAGGAATCTCTAAGGATCTCCGTACTAGAATAAAGATTGACTCTATTGAAGATTTGTCAATTCTAATTCAAGCTATCCAGGTCTTGTAAATGCAAGGAATCTCTAAGGATCTCCGTACTAGAATAAAGATTGACTCTATTGAAGATTTGTCAATTCTAATTCAAGCTATCCAGGTCTTGTAAATGCAAGGAATCTCTAAGGATCTCCGTACTAGAATGAAGATTGACTCTATTGAAGATTTGTCAATTCTAATTGAAGCTATCCAGGTCTTGTAAATGCAAGGAATCTCTAAGGATCTCCGTACTAGAATGAAGATTGACCCTATTGAAGATTTGTCAATTCTAATTCAAGCTATCCAGGTCTTGTAAATGCGAGGAATCTCTAAGGATCTCCGTACTAGAATGAAGATTGACCCTATTGAAGATTTGTCAATTCTAATTCAAGCTATCCAGGTCTTGTAAATGCAAGGAATCTCTAAGGATCTCCGTACTAGAATAAAGATTGACTCTATTGAAGATTTGTCAATTCTAATTCAAGCTATCCAGGTCTTGTAAATGCAAGGAATCTCTAAGGATCTCCGTACTAGAATGAAGATTGACTCTATTGAAGATTTGTCAATTCTAATTGAAGCTATCCAGGTCTTGTAAATGCAAGGAATCTCTAAGGATCTCCGTACTAGAATGAAGATTGACCCTATTGAAGATTTGTCAATTCTAATTCAAGCTATCCAGGTCTTGTAAATGCGAGGAATCTCTAAGGATCTCCGTACTAGAATGAAGATTGACCCTATTGAAGATTTGTCAATTCTAATTCAAGCTATCCAGGTCTTGTAAATGCAAGGAATCTCTAAGGATCTCCGTACTAGAATAAAGATTGACTCTATTGAAGATTTGTCAATTCTAATTCAAGCTATCCAGGTCTTGTAAATGCAAGGAATCTCTAAGGATCTCCGTACTAGAATAAAGATTGACTCTATTGAAGATTTGTCAATTCTAATTCAAGCTATCCAGGTCTTGTAAATGCAAGGAATCTCTAAGGATCTCCGTACTAGAATGAAGATTGACTCTATTGAAGATTTGTCAATTCTAATTGAAGCTATCCAGGTCTTGTAAATGCAAGGAATCTCTAAGGATCTCCGTACTAGAATGAAGATTGACCCTATTGAAGATTTGTCAATTCTAATTCAAGCTATCCAGGTCTTGTAAATGCGAGGAATCTCTAAGGATCTCCGTACTAGAATGAAGATTGACCCTATTGAAGATTTGTCAATTCTAATTCAAGCTATCCAGGTCTTGTAAATGCAAGGAATCTCTAAGGATCTCCGTACTAGAATAAAGATTGACTCTATTGAAGATTTGTCAATTCTAATTCAAGCTATCCAGGTCTTGTAAATGCAAGGAATCTCTAAGGATCTCCGTACTAGAATGAAGATTGACCCTATTGAAGATTTGTCAATTCTAATTCAAGCTATCCAGGTCATGTAAATGCGAGGAATCTCTAAGGATCTCCGTACTAGAATGAAGAGTATTTCTTTTCAGGTTCTCCTGACGATATCTACACCAGGACGAGATCAGGATAACCTTACATAAAAAAATAATTTTTCATCAGGTTTTCCTGATCATTTCCATGTAAGAAACCTCTCAGGTACATCCTTATTGGAAATAAATATTTTTTCACGAAAGTTCTGATTTTCAAATCATAAAACGCCCGTAACTCGGAAACGAGGTGCCGTATGAAAAATTTTTTTACGTCACAGCATTATTATATATTTTTTATTAGATAACTTTACAGATAAATATAATTTTGGGAGGGTTAATCCTTTTTTTTTGACTACCTATTTGTTTCGTACTTATTTTAAATTCATAACGTACAATATATCTCTCAGATTTATAGTCGTACGAATATCTGTGTAAACCGTAGAACGCAATATGCTCGAAACTTCTTTTCCAACCCCCTCCCAACCCGTCATCGGACAACGCCACAATGGCCTACAACGAAATGACAAATGGAGCGCAACTTTGGCGTCCCTGAGATATGGGTAACCTGTCTAGAGTATCAGCCTCGGAATGAATGTTCAGCCATTTATTACTAGTTGCCAACGAGTTAAGTGGCTTTCTTTCAATATTCCCGAAGAAATTACGCCATTGGGAAAAGTCCAAATTTGAATTGGAATATTCGGTTGACGCCTAAAAGTTTTCGTTGAAATTAGCTTAATTTATTTAGCATACAGTTTCCGACGAAGATGTTTTCCGACGCGGAAATTCTTTCTAATGTTTTCGACAGTACATTTTTTTAGTTTTCAATATATTATTCTTTTATTTTCACAAACTTTTCCTTGGAAAGCCTATTCTCGAACATTTTCACACGCCTCGGCCCATTTCGCTGCGCCCTCTTTCGATAATTTTATGACTTAATAAACCCTCGCACTTGAAGGAACCTGCGATGTCATTTAACTTAAAATCTTTTAATTTTTAACCTTTTTAACCTAACCTAATCTTTGTTTGGATGAACACCTAGGTTTCTTTTCATAATAAGGTTTGTCCTTTAGGACACGCGTGAATCGTGACGATTTTTGATCCTTTGAGATAAGAATGGGACAACTCGTGACGGGGATATTTCCGGTAAACGAAAAGGTAATCGTACTACATAATACAAATCATGACGTATTCATTTAGAGTCCAAAAATTGGAATCTAGAATACAAAATTTTCTAAATAATACAGATCTTTTAAAAACTGACCGAAAAGAAAATTTTTTACTGTACAATGTTAACAAAACTCACTAATTTTACATGGATAGTACAAAGTACTTTTTGTTTTGCTTAGAATGTGAAAAATCTTCTACTAAAATACACTGTAAATAAATAAATTCTTTATTTTTATTATTCATTCTATAATAAAAATAATCCGAGTTGTCTAATCTTAATGACAACTACGATCACGAGTCGGCGCACACCCGGGAGTTTGTTTCAATAAATTAATGAAGTGCGATGTGCGAAGTGCAATCTGATTGTGTAGAAAATAGTATTTTCGTGATAATACTATTATCGAGTTCGCTCTTTTTGAATAATTGACCTCAAAATAATGTCAACGGTCGGTTGATGAATGATACCAAAGTGAATCTCGTCGAAAACAGTTCAACTGTCGCATGCACAATAGAGGGATCAGATTCATTGTGTGTATTAACCACAAAACAAAATTTGATTTTTAGTTGATGGTTTTTGTTCCGACACGCGACTATATAAATACCAAACTTGATTACAAAGGGATCTGTAATATGTGAAATTTTTTGTTTCATTTTCGAAACCAGCTTCACGCAACATCGTCAAGTAAGCATATTAATTAATTAATTAATTAATTAATTCGAACGTTCTAGTGGAAATTAAACTTATTGTTTCAAATGTCACTTTCTGAAATTTGTCCGTGATAAATTAGAATGATTCTTATTTGGAGCGTGAGAGGAATACACTGAGATTTGTTTTGATATTATACAGCTTGTCTAATTTCACTTTGACTGTCAGATAAGCGAACAAAGAACGACATATACAGGGTGTCCCGCGACGAGTTAAAACTATCTGTATAAGGTGAAATACTTATAGTAGAATCATGAAAATTTCTACGTTTGGGTTTCCGGATACGATCTTTTTAACTAAAATATTTTCAAAGATGGCCGACTTCCGGTTCTACCGGAAATCGACTGTAACTTTGTTATTTTAAATAGAACATACTGTATATTGATACATTTTTGAAATCTGCGTGAAATTTTAGTATCTTTTGTCAAAAAACTTTTTTCGAAAAATTCATACTTTTCCAGTTATTAATTTTTTTGTGAAAGTTGCAAACCCTTATAAATTATTTTTTTACGATGATACCCTTAAAGATATGAAAATGGTTTCTACTCGGTTGCTTTTAACAAGCTTCGAGGTATTTGATTCTATGCTAAAAAATGTTTCATTTTATACAGGATGTGTATAAAAAGTGTTCAAAGTTTAACTTCATAAATATCAAAATACTTTATTTTTTTATATAGAACCACCCGGTTTTTTCGATATTAATGCATTCAGGGGTAAAAAATATGGTAACTTTTTGTATACTTTCCTATACCTAAACCTTACCGTTATCCTGATATTAAATGTTTTCTGTAAATTTTTAGAGATGCGGATGTGTTCTAAATTTTATTTTATATCTGGATAACGGTGAGGTTTGGGTATTGGAAAGTATACATGAATTTTCCTTATTTTTTACCTCTGAATGCATTAAAATACAAAAAACGGGGTAGTTCTATTTAAAAAAATAAAGAAATTTGATATTTATGAAGTCGAACTTTAAATACTTTTTATACACACCCCGTATAAAATGAAAAATTTTTAACATAAACACTCAAATACGTCTGATTTTGCTAAAAGCAACTGAATAAAAACAATTTTCATATCTTTAAGGGTATCCTCGTAAAAAAATAATTCATAAGGGTCTGCAACGGTCAAATTTTTTACAAAAAAATTAATAACTCAAAAAGTATGCATTTTTCGAAAAAAGTTTTTAGACAAAAGTATACTATAATTTTACGTAGATTTCAAAAATATATTAATATACAGAGCGTTCTATTTAAAAAAATAAAGAAATTTGATATTTATGAGGTTAAACTTTGAACACTTTTTATACACACCCTGTATAAAATCAACAATTTTTCAACATATATTCAAATACGTCTGACCTTGTGGAAAGCAACCGAGTAGAAACCATTTTCATATCTTTAAGAGTATCATCGTAAAAAAATAAATTCTAAGGGTCTGCAACGGTCAAATTTTTAACAAAAAAATTAATAACTCAAAAAGTATGCATTTTTCGAAAAAAGTTTTTAGACAAAAGTATACTAAAATTTTACGTAGATTTCAAAAATGTATCAATATGTAGTATGTTCTATTTAAAATAACAAAGTTACAATCGCCTTCCGGTATAACCGGAAGTCTACCATCTTTGAAAATAATTTAGTTAAAAAGATCGTATCCGAAAACCCAAACGTAGAAATTTTCATGATTCCACTATAAATATTTTACCATATACAGATAGTTTTAACTCATCGTGGTTTACGAGGGTTGCTACTTATGTTTTGAGATATGGCAACACTGATTAGAGCAACGTAGAACAGTCTATTCTGAATGGTACACCAGCTAGGAGTGTTCGTAAAGCCGATCGTAGAAAACTAATCCTTCACCACGACAATGCTAGCTGTCATACATCAGTTCAAACAAAAACGTTTTTGAACAGTCAAAACATCGAATCGATGAGTCATCCGTCGTACACTTCTTGTTTACACCTGAAGAAGCGGTTGATGATTCCAAATCGAATCGTTTAGAGAAATGGAAAACATTTATTCGAACGCATTCAAAAGTATATAGATCTTAATGGATAATATTTCGAAAAACAATAAAGGCATATTCAATTACAAATATTTGTTTTTATTTGTGTGTTTCAAAACTTCAGTTACAACCCTTGCAATACGAGGTACATCCATAATGTAAGTTTGAGGCTATACGAGGTACATTCTATAATGTAAGTTTCGGGCTATACGAGGTGCATCCATAATGTAAGTTTGAGGCTATACGAGGTGCATCCATAATGTAAGTTTGAGGCTATACGAGGTACATCCATAATGTAAGTTTCGGGCTATACGAGGTACATCCATAATGTAAGTTTGAGGCTATACGAGGTACATCCATAATGTAAGTTTCAGCAGTTATTCTAACTGAAGCAAAACAAATGTACGTGTTTTTGATGATGATGGATCTTTTTGAATGTCAAAAGAAAAAGATTGATCAAAAAGACGTGATCAATTTCATAATAAAGAACGATATGGACGCCCATCTTTGGGTACCGAAGAACTGGTTCGGTTGAAGAGGAGCCTGAGCAAAACCCACATTGGTTTTTATCAAAATATATGATTGAATGATGGAAAATCACTTACCAATAACATACATATATCCTGATTGAAATAGGGTATAAAAATTCGGGGCATCCGAAGAAACTTCGCATTTATATCGTCCGGTAACTTCCGGTTGAATGTTTGTTAACACCAAGTTGTTGGGATTGCTTTTGTCCTTCTAAAAAAGATATAAACGCGATAACGAACGATGCGGTTATAAAAAAACAAACTAACTTACGTCTATATTAATCCCAGGTAAACTGAAGGTTTGCGTATTGGGTAGCTCTTTCGGAATGTATCTATAAAATTCTTTGGTACCTTTATACCATTTCAAAGTATACAGAGGTTCGCCTTCGAGGTCGTATTTACATTGTAGGGAAACCGTGTCTCGAACTCGTGCCGCAGTTGGTATAACTACAGACACGTCCAATGCCAGATTATCTATAACAAAAAATTTAAGAAATTGAGTCTATCAAAAATTTTCTTCGACAAAACAAACTCTACAAAGTATGTTGTACGATTCTTAGTCATTTTAGGCATTTTAAACCATCAAATACAAACAAAAACATTGTGATGACAGTTTTTATCAAATATCTCGCTAACTACTGCTCAAAAATCAATAGTGGTTATTATAAAAATTGTTCCTTATAAAATTATCTACAAATAATGTCTCTTGTATTTTTCTGTGAAATCAAGCGTTTTCGCAGTAAAGCGCTGAGAAAGTGACTAGAACGCACATACGGTTTTGTATCAAAACTACCTCTCCTGATCTACAGATGGCGGTAGTTGCTTGAAAAATCCCACTGTATTAGAAAGTACACAGTCTATACAACATATGTCTCAGATTTGAAGACGCCATCTTATTTAATTTTAGTTTGACAGCCATTAATAGTGAACGTTTTCAGTGAATTGATTGATCATCGTCAATACTTTTATTTGAAAGGCTTTAGCTCAATCAATATGGAAGCCGAACTAGATTCTACTTTAGATAAAACCGCTCCTTCGTTATTAACAGTGAATTATTGGGTAGCAAAGTTTAGACGAGACCGTACGACCTGCGAAGACCAGCATCGGAATGGTCGACGACCAAAAGAGGTGACGATACCAGAAATGTTGAAGGTCGCGACGATACTAGGGATTCCGGAAGCCTTCAGGAAGGCTGAACTGTCGAGAAAAAGACCGTTGGAAACTTTAGACCTCCTACTGTAAATCACGACCCAAGTAGACCCATTCTACTGGGTCTACCTGTACTGTTGAAGTACAAATTGATTCAGGAGGCAGATATTCTGAAAATAAAAGATGAAAATCCAATTTAACCGAAGGAAATGTTGATAGTTCGTTGGAAAAGAATTTCCGAAAACATTCTGCACCAAATTGATGGCATACCTGTAGATGTCTCACTGCTTCAGATGAAATTAACAGACAAGAAATTCGAGAGAATATTCATTTTGTTTCCAATATTTGAAATAATGAATCAATTGTAAGTTTAAATAATGAAATAATTGTCAATTTTTACAGTAATTTAAGTAAAGATTTACATAAGTACTTTTCATAACTGATATATGGAGGTTATGAAAAATGTGACGTTTCCTAATGTCAATGAGTGACTTAAAGTGTCAAATTTGATAAAGTAACTGTCAGACTTAGCAATTGACGTCATCTAAAGCCCGCAAAACAAAAAAGGCACATTTAAGCGTGGAATTTATCACAAATACATCCTGTAAACATTAATTTTTAAACATTTCGCATGAATCATAAATTAGTATAAAGTATAACGTATTCAAAATGTTTTCCAGCTATGAAGTGTTCAGAAGAAATCCCGCCTCTACTTTTCTTCTTCTTTTTCATCGTACGTTAGGACTTGGTCTTTACATCAATGGTTGCCTAGCTGCAGCTGGGATGATGAAGACCAGCTTTCATACCATCTTGTAGTTGGTCGTCCTGGTGGTCAGAATCTATTCAGTTTTTCTTCTTTTGCAATCTGGTCATCTCGCCACATCCTGGATGTCAAATATCTGCGTCTTCTGAGATGACCACTGCGTCTTCAGCTATTTTTATCCCTTTGTTTCCCATTCGGGATCCTCTTCCAATCTCTATCCTATCATATTTATATCCGAGTTTTCGATGAAAAAAGTTTTGAATCGAATAAATCCATCACAATACGAATTCCTGAAAACTATAAAACGAAAATTAACTTTACGTTACGTTACGTCCTCTACTGCTTTTATCCGTCACTGTTCGCCATAAACTCAATTACCACTGAACGCATTTCAATGCGGTTGTCACCAATACATAGAGAGATTAATGGGAATGATTGAAGTATGAAATTTGTCAAATTCAATGTGTATCGATTGAAATATGATGTAGGAATTATCAGTAAGAATCTAATCACTTTTTTTATTTTAATCGAGTACAAAACTCGTATAGAAGTATAGATATATACTAAAAAAATTTTTTTAGACGACGCCATCTGCAAGTTGTTCGTTCTGTATTCATTTACATACCGAAAGTTGCGTTTTGAGCGTTCCATGTTGTAAAAGTGACAGTTCCATACTGCAAAACGCTTTCGGGACGTTCTGCAGTCACTCTAGACATTCCAATGTTGACAGTTGACAGTTTCACTTAAATTTTTAATTATCTGAAATTATTTCTTTTATCCGAAGTTTTGTCTAAATAATATAACAAGTACCAATATTCGTAATTATTACAAAGTTACATTTTAAAATCGCCTCGTACATAATTATTATCATAATTTAACGGTTGATACAAGTTTAATGCATATAACTCAACCGATGCATGTTCATTTCTCTAACAGTGTTTCCTTCTACAGCTAAGTTTTAAGGAAAATGTTTCCTAAAAACGACGCCATCCGAAAGTTGTTCGTTCTGTATTCATTTACATACCGAAAGTTGCGTTTTGAGCGTTCCATGTTGTAAAAGTGACAGTTCCATACTGCAAAACGCTTTCGGGACGTTCTGCAGTCACTCTAGACATTCCAATGTTGACAGTTGACAGTTTCACTTAAATTTTTAATTATCTGAAATTATTTCTTTTATCCGAAGTTTTGTCTAAATAATATAACAAGTACCAATATTCGTAATTATTACAAAGTTACATTTTAAAATCGCCTCGTACATAATTATTATCATAATTTAACGGTTGATACAAGTTTAATGCATATAACTCAACCGATGCATGTTCATTTCTCTAACAGTGTTTCCTTCTACAGCTAAGTTTTAAGGAAAATGTTTCCTAAAAACGACGCCATCCGAAAGTTGTTCATTCTGTATTCATTTACATACCGAAAGTTGCGTTTTGAGCGTTCCATGTTGTAAAAGTGACAGTTCCGTACTGCAAAACGCTTTCGGGACGTTCTGCAGTCGCTCTGGAGTGACTCTAGCCACCTCAATGTTGACAGTTGACAGTTTTAATTTGGATGATTTTGTTTATTTGTTTTATCCGAAGTTTTATCTAAATTAATGAATAACAATGAACGATTATGAAAAAGAAAACATCAACGATTTGTGATGAAAAATTCTTAAACGTTTTCCAAATATCTCCAAGTGTATATTAGTTAGCTTGATCGGCGACTCAGAAATCCAGAGATAGTAGCTCAGAGCAATGAATCTAAGGATCTGTCTTTTGCAATGAAAAGGAGATTGAAAGAAGCTGTCCAACACGTCAAAATTAAAGAGTTTTACGTAGTGATGAATCAAAGTTTGTTATTTTTGAGTATTCATGGACATGTCGAAGGAAGAACTACTATATCCCTGTACAGTCCTGAAAAAACACTGCGGATGCTCTTTAACGGTTTGGAGGAAGGGCGACTAGAAACCTTGTAAAAATTGGAGCTAATTTGGAGGAAGGAGGCCATCAAAACAAAGAAGTGAGTGATTCATTTCGTGGAGTTACGTGGAGATTGAGACCACGGAATCAGATCAATGAACGAATAACCACCGTATCCCCACCTCTATCTTGATAATAATAAAGTTGGATGTTACAACCGAGTATACTCTAACTAATACAAACCATAATTCCAGTCCTAGACGATGAATACATAAGTATTCGAAATTTATTAGAGTTAGCACACTTTGGTGTTTAATTTTGCCACAATCCCACTACGAAAACGCTCCAGATCAAGAGAGTAGTTATTAAATCATTTGTGCGATGTCCGCGGATTGGAATTTGCTCCAGAGGTTACATAAACGGATTTCCTCTTAAATATTCGTATTAATCTAACGTTTTTAACTTCTATGGAAATATTTTTTCCTTCAGTTGACTATTTTAAACTATGAAAAGTCGTGATTTCTTATTATTAACCGCCATTGTTTCTCCCACAATACTTTTTAGTTTCAATTGGCGAAAATATAGTGAGGAATAAATTCTTAAGGCGGTTGTATTATTACCTTCAAGAAAAATACATTTTTCAGGTGGAGAGATTAGGGGATGACAGGATATTATACAAAAGTTTCAGGATTTTATCTGCTTCTGGGTTTAAGCCCAATGGAGTTCCAGTTTCGAATCCGTAGAGTGTAGTCGTTGACGAATGTTTTATAGCTTTTCGCGACAAGTTTTATATATTTTTTTTCTGTTACTTTCAGACGATGTTATATTTCCAGAACTACTTTTATTACTTAACAGAAACAACGTTTAGAATGATATAGTTTATGAAGATGTATTAAAACTAAATGACAATCGATTATTTGCTATTAAGCACTTAAAAAATTGTAATTTTCTCCAATATATCACATCGCAAGATAAGTCGTGCGACTGACGCACAGATGGCGCTGCCATTGTCAAATCCATATGACGTTTATAAAGTGTCAACTGTCAAAAGACTATGTGTCAAATGTCATGACGTTGAGATAAGTCAGAAAAAAGTGACAGCCATTTAAGTGAAGCTACTTTTGTTATTTTCGAAACAATGAATTCAAAGCAATTTTTTGTGTTAACTTATCGTTGTTTTTGAATAAAAAATACTGTACAAGATTCAAAAGTGTTATCCGGACTCTGTTCTATCGACAAGAACCATTCGTTGATGGTTTACTGGATTTAAACGTGGTCGTACAGTCACTGATGATGGTGGACGTTCAATTGAGGTGATTACTACAGAAAACATCAAATTACTTATATCTAATCTAAAATTGCAATTGCGTGAAATAGCTTAGGCTGTAAATACATCAGAAAACAGTGTTTTCACAATTATACATGAACTTTTGACCACGAGAAAGCTTTTTTCACTGTCGATCAAAAATAACATGACTTAGAACAGTTTTTGGTCATGTTTACATGTGAAAAATCAGATTTTTTGCGTCGATATGTGACGATGGATTCATCATTTCACTCCAGAATCAAAACTATCATCATCTGAGTGGACTACAGCTGGTGAACCAGGTTCGAAGCGTGCAAATGCTCAAAAAATCAGCTGGGAAAGTTATGACTTCAATATTTTGGGTTGTAAGATAGTTTGGATGCAAAAGAAAAAAGCGCCAAGCATCGATCAACAGTCGATCTGTCTCCCAGCTATTCGCTGATCTCAAAAAATTGCTCGCTGGAAAGAAATTCAGCTCAAATGAAGAAGCAATTGCTGAGTTCCGCACCAAAGATCAAGTTAGTCTTGGTCTGGTTCTTTGGTCGTAATTTAGGTCTTGCAGGGTGCAGTCTTCGTCTTGGTCTTACAGGAAGACTCTCGCAAGTCTTGCACTTGTTTCAAAGAAGAATTAAGTAGTAATAAATCGATTATTCTCTCTATTTTTGAGTAAAAACAAAAATTTTATACAGCTCTCAAATGAATACAACATTTTACATTCAATTCTTTTTTTGTTTTGTAGTTTTTTCGGATAAATTGAATGCAGACGATAAGAAATAGATAAAATATAAT
This sequence comes from Diorhabda carinulata, assembly GCF_026250575.1. NCBI lineage: Eukaryota > Metazoa > Arthropoda > Insecta > Coleoptera > Chrysomelidae > Diorhabda > Diorhabda carinulata. The sequence continues at coordinate 1,668,377 of NC_079463.1, forward strand.
GTAAACTGTAAACTTTTTTCTTGGATGGCCAGAATAAATTCAAAAAACCTTTTTTGAAAATGATCTTCATTTTTTATTGTGTTTACATCTATGTGACGCAAGTCTCGATCGGTGTTGCGAACCTAACCTCTCAAAATTCCCTTCCTAGAGCGCGAAATTCGAATTAAAATATAAAAATGCTCGGGATGCAAAGATACCAAAAAAACTGTCAAGCAATTCATCAGTCACCTTAATCAGAATCAATACTTTCCTAAGGTGTGGTCCTTGTGTTTACTTTAAGAGTTCGTCCTCTAAGTTTTTGAGAACTTTCACATTTTTAGGGAATTTATTTGGAAGTTAAAAGCCAAAAAACTTTTCTATTTATGAGGGGGAAGTTAGGAAAGTAATCAAAAAAAAACTACCACTCTGACCATATACCAGCTTTGCCCGTTTTATGTATTTATACGAAACTAAAATACTTTGCTGGCCCTTTTATAGAGCAATGAAATCGAAATGGGCCATAACTCACCGAACATGTCTGAGTTGAATTTTACTTCGTGAAAGATTTAAGTTGGACTAACAAGTTTTATGGGTAAATTAAAATGTTTTTAATAACTGCGATGTATAAAACAGTAAATATACATGGTGTACCCTGTATATTAATACATTTTTTGAAATCTACGTGAAATTTTAGTATAATTTTGTCTAAAAACTTTCTTCGAAAAATTTTGTTAAAAATTTGACCATTGCACACCCTTATAAATTATTTTTTTACGATGATACCCTTAAAGATACGAAAAAGGTTTCTACTCGGTTACTTTTAGCAAGGTTGGAGGTATTTGAATATATGTTGAAAAATTTTTCATTTTATACAGGGTGTGTATAAAAAAGTGTTCAAAGTTTAACCTCATAAATATCAAATTTCTTTATTTTTTTAAATAGAACGCCCTGTATATTAATATATTTTTGAAATCTACGTAAAATTATAATATACTTTTGTCTAATAACTTTTTTCGAAAAATACTTACTTTTTGAGTTATTAATTTTTTTGTTAAAAATTTGACCATTGCACACCCTTATAAATTATTTTTTTACGATGATACCCTTAAAGATATGAAAATGGTTTCTACCCGGTGGCTTTAAGAAAGGTTGGAGGTATTTGAATATATGTTGAAAAATTTTTCATTTTATACAGGGTGTGTATAAAAAGTATTTAAAATTCAACTTCATAAATATCGAATATCTTTATTTTTTTAAATAGAACCACCCAGTTTTTACTATTTTAATGCATTCAGAGGTAAGAAATAAGGAAAATTTATGTATACTTTCCCATACTCAAAACTCACCGTTATCCAGATATAAAATAAAATTTAGAACACATCCGCATCTCTAAAAAATTTCAGAAAACATTTAATATCTGGATAACGGTGAGGTTCAGGTATAGGAAAGTATACATAAATTTACCTTATTTTTTATTCCCGAATGCATTAAAATAGAAAAAACCGGGTGGTTTTATATAGAAAAATAAAGAAATTTGATATTTATGAAGTTGAACTTTGAACACTTTTTATACACACCCTGTATAAAATGAAAAATTTTTCAACATATATTCAAATACCTCCAACCTTGCTTAAAGCAACCAAGT